>NC_059364.1:21472500-22872500 GCF_019703515.2 Myxocyprinus asiaticus | reverse complement strand
TGCGATTTGTGAACTACATTGGACGTAGCTTGGTTAAATGTTACGTAAATTATAATAGACAGATAATAATAAGTTATTAAGAACATTGTGGGAAAATACTTTGCAATAATAGCACACAAATAACTTTGACCGAATACTTTATTCATACATTATCTAGCAGGAAAATGCACAAAGTGTTTTCTCTGTTCTGCATATTGGTTTGTTTAACCAAAGCTCTAATGAACTCACATTGCATAGCTATTTGTGTTAGACCAAGTATTATGTGTACCAGACGCGCTGTTGAAGAAATTGCAATTAAAGAGCCGACAGGCGCTCTTTGATGTAGGCCTAGGCTAGTCAAAGCACGAAAACATTTGGCGAAAAAAGCTGGCATAAAATTGGCCAAATAATGTAATGCAACTGGAATAAATGCGGAAAGTTTTCGCGCTTTTATAAAGAAAGGAAAAACAAAAGTAGATACAAATAATGATCGTCTTCATATACCAGCACATACCAGCGACGTGTCTTTCAGTGCTAATCCTGCTGCTGGTAAAACCAAAAATGTCAATAAAACTCCTCTTTTAACATGACATCAGCGCTGGACAACAGTTGCAAGAAAACAGATCTGCTGATGAATTGCCAGAGCCAGCGGGAAAATGAAAGGAGTGAAGCATGAACAGGGCGTTGGGCGTTGATTTATTGCATAAGCCCTCGGTCATTTCCATATATTAAAATACGCCCAAGGGGCCAGTCAGTCAATTTCCTTGAGCCACTACCCATGGAAGGCATGACCAAGATACATTTCTTTCTTTCTTTCGATCGATCGATCAATAACTGTGTAAGAGTTCCCTCTGACATATGGCCCAATATTCATTTTCAGTGGCCATAATAACCTACTATTTACATGGTGGTAGCATTTTAATAAAGTGATAGAACCAGTGATCTTACAGCAACAGTCTTTGTATTTCAATAGGCTTGGTAATAAGGTTTTTGTGTCATCCACAGGGCCTCGCGCACTGAGCTGAAATGCTATTTTAAGCATGAATCTGTCAACGCACCTTCCCCTCACTCTCATTTCCAATTCCTTCTTCTATCTGTCACTCTCTCACACACAAAAAGCACTTTTTTTTCTGTTCGAGAGAGCGGCTGAAGCGTGCCTGACCGTGCATTGGAGAGATGGATATTGCAATGCATTTAACGTCTGGCTGATTTATGATGGGATCAGTCACATTGTCATTTGCATATTAAGATTCTGTTTGTAGGCTATACGCTGGGGTTTGCTGCTGCCTGATAGCTTACATTCCTAAAGGAGGTGTAAACGCTCGATTTGCTCCTATCAATGTCCGCCTATGGAGCAGAGACAGACTTTCAGGAAAGTAAAAATAAAAAAATAAAAAAAGAAAGAAAAACGTTGCACCAGCCAATAGGGTGAGTGGGTAGGGGACGTGGTTAGTGTCCTGTTATTGAAATGCATGAACATCACTCAAGATTTTACAGTGTTAATAAACATATATATATATATATATATATATATATATATATATATATATATATATATATATATATATATATATATATTCTTTTTTATTATTTTTATTTTTTTTCATAAAATGTAAGCGCAACTCACTGTTTATGAATTTACACATTTCGTTCAGTCAAAAGTCGCTCTTTCCCCAGTTTCGTCGTAATCTGATTACCAATAATTGCTATTCACGCATGGGGAAATACTTCGTCGGATTTTATAAGGACTGGTCCGTGCAAAACTGGTATATCCAAGTTTTCATAATGGATTCAGATTAGAATGCAAAACCAGAATGCATTTTATTTCGTTAAAAAATATTGTTACATACATGGAAATATTTCGAATGGCACATTTCTGCGGGGATAAATAGGGATGCGCGAATACAGAGCATAACCTCCTTCAAGAGGTCCTAATAGAATCAGTGGTTTAATTTTGTCTATTCTCCGCAAAATCTTAGAAACACTAACCCGCTGACTTTCCACACGCAACACTTAAAAGTGCTGTTAAATGTAGCTGGTTCGCAGCTGGCCATTCCCTTTGTGCATACAGAGAATAGTAAGAATTCTGTAGTGCGATACGTTGACGTTAAATGAATAGCTTGACATTGCCAAAACACATTTAAAATCGATGCGATGCTTTTCATTATATGCTCTGTTATATTATAATGACCTAAAACATCAGCACAGTTTTGTAGTCAAATCCATTTGCATTCCCAGACAGCGCAAAGCTGACCTTTTGCCCAGCGAAACCCAACTCACGAGCGTCTAACTTGCGCAAAAGACTTGACACATCACACTGAAAAAAAACATTCACCATCACATCGATCAGTCTTGCTCCAGAAATAAAGATGTCAGCGTATAGCCTGTAAACAGTTGCACTCACTCACTCACTGGTCACGAATTATCTCCAGCACTCGACTTCAATGTCCGATCTGTTTCTTACGGGTTCCCTATTGAATTGTGCCTTTCCAGCAGACTGCCACTTCTTCACGCATGCAGCCTCTGCTTTGAGTCTCTGGAGCAGTCGCTTAGTCTAGTCGTACTTTCACTTGTTCGCAGGGGTGTCTCTCTCTTCCTCCCACCTCATGCATGGAACTACGCTTGCCATCGGGCTTTGTTATACGGATGATGTCTCTGTGTCATTATTTCGAATGCATCTGCGCTGTTTACAGCATCTTTATATATTTCTAAATCCACGCGGTGCTTTACTGACACCCCCTCTCCTCCCCAGTCGCCATTCTTTATAATCTGAACACATCTGAAACTTATTACCCCGTCCCCTCTCTATAGTGGGCTGCTCCCGCGATCTATTCGTCAGTGTGTTGTTATATTTTTAAAATTACACTCTTGTAGTATTTAAGTCCCACCTACATCAGTCGCAAAGAGTTTGAGCTTGTATGTCATTTTTATGTGATGTCCCTCAGGCATTATTTGGACTTCTGGAGGAATGTGCCATCATCACGCGCCCTTGTGATCAGCGGCGCACGAGGCGGTTGAACCCTCATGCCCTATATAGCGCGGAACCTGTCTGTCCTGTTCATGCAACCCGATCGTCTTTCGCTTACTGTTCTGCTTCAGAAGCAACTTCACCCTATCAGCCCTCGCACTGCGTGTAGTAGGCTACCTCTGACTGTTTGACCAGGACTTGAGTGATTCAAGCACAGTGTCTTCTCCAGAAGCCCCGATCAATGTCCACTACGAAACCTTATATCTGGGGCTCCTCTCCCCCTCCCTTTGTATATATAGCATGTCCGGCCCCCTTGAATCTCCTGTCCATTGGCTTTTCGTGGTCTGTTTTACTGCGTCCACCCCCAGCACACACTCACACCGCACCGCACATTGCTTTCATTAAACAAATCTCTCTCTCTCTCTCTCTCTCTCTCTCTCTCTCTCTCTCTCTCTCTCTCTCTCTCTCTCTGTGTGTGTGTGTGAGTCTCTCTCTCTCGCCTCTTGTCCGGCCCCCTGATCTTTCTGTCCATTGGCTTCTTCGGGTCTATTTTTCATGTCCAGCCCCTAATGAGTGTCCATTGGTTTTGTTATTTCCACTCCCTCCTCCCACTCCACGGTTCTGCCCTGCCCATGTTCTGTATGTCTGTGTCCATCCATCTCCTGACGTTCAAGTTCGCAGGGACGTCACGTCCGCACTTGAACTTGCAGCTCAGGGGGGCTTTTGCCATTTTTTCATCTCTCTCTCTCTCTCTCTCTCTCTCTCTCTCTCTCTCTCTCTCTCTCTTTTCAAAAAAGCCATGACGGCTATCCCACAATCCATCTTCCCTGCGCCATCTTTGTATTATTTCTAATTTATTTTGGATGTCAAAGGCATTGATGAAGATATTTTCTCTGGAGTCTCCCTTCTAACCCGGCTCTCCCGATGTGAACCGAGCTGAAAGCCACCACCAACCACCATGTCTCGCCGCAAGCAAGGCAAACCCCAGCACTTAAGCAAACGGGATTTTTCGCGTAAGTAAAGACAAATATATTCTCTACCCTTTCCTTTACCTGTTTTTGGGTCCATTCTGTAGTACTGAGTTAACAGGAGAAAGCAGTGAAGAGGAGCGTAATTCTCAGAGAAGACACACACTGGACACAGCGCAGATCGTGGTCAAGTGGACTTTAGAGAAGAGAGTGTTCCCATCTATGAAATACCTTTACGCGCACCTTCCTCCGCTGCGATGCCAGAAAAGTTTGCTTTCCATTGCGATACTTTCCATGCAATGTGAAGAAGTTCATGCCAAATCGGTCTTTAGGCGCGTATGTCTTGGCTCTCGTGCCCTCGTCGCTTTGACCACTTAAGAGCAAGCGTTCAGATACCGGACTGTGGTGGGTACACGCTTTCATGCTTTAGCTCGGTTATTTAGACTCTCATCTCGTGGAATGTCCCGTAACGCTGCCTGTCTGTGATTCTGGGCAGGATTTCCCCCCTCTCGCACTATTTTTGGAAGATTTTCAAAGCGTGGAAGTGAATTTTGATTGGGAAAAATCTCGTGTCCGACTGTTTACAAGCGCCGCGTGCGCGTACTACCCACTGCCAGCAAACAGAGAAGGAAAGTCGCCTATCTGAGACTAACATTGCACAGAAAACTATCCACATATAAAATGTATTCGATACATTTGAATGTTAAACTCAAGCTTTTCTTGCATTTTAGGCTAAACGTAATTCTGGTCTACACTCGCGTGGGCTTTCGTTTAAGGCAATAGGAGAAGCTTTAAAGCAACACTGTTTACGCTTCGCGTGAATATACCAAACAAGGATAAAATCTATTTCAGGTAGGCCTGAATGTGTTTTAAATGTCGACGACAAAGGTAAGACAAATCCTAAATTCAATGCAAATATTTCGAGATAACTGTAGACTATCGAAACCAGTCATGTCTGTTCATGGATACAGTGTTATCTTTTCGAACTATTCCTCGAATATTTAGGTCGAGTTATTATTATAAATGTTTTTTATTTATTTATTTATTTATTTTTTTACTCTATGTGTCGTGAATGGTTGTGGTTAGTTGCCTTGTTGTAAATACAAGTCTATTTCGTATATTATGGATCGAAATGTTTTCAGGAGCAAGTGGGAACGAAAACATCATCTCTTAATCTCTTTTTGATATCCCATACTTCAAGCTCCACACAGTATTAGGCTACGTTTTATTAGATAAACATGTTTGACACAAATCCCGCGTTGTTGTAACATTGTCACGTATCGTGTAACATTACAGGGTTTCCACAAACAGGCTTTGGGTTCTCCGCGCGCGGGTTGCTTCGTGTGTTCGCCGCTGTACGTGTCAGAAGTCCGCCACTAGGGGGCAGAGTACGATCATAAACTGGACGTGAACCCGATCAGTTTCACCGCTATCTTTATCTATATTTGACCATATGTTAACAAGAGAGAAACGTATTGTAGGCGATATGAACTCGTAACTGTTTTTACCTCGTCCTTTTCCGACCTGGCATGAAATGTTGAATTTTTATGCCGTGTAGACTATATAGTAATAGCTCTTTTTAGTTCGAGTAAATCCTTGGAAAACTAGCAAAGGAGGTTCAGGCAATACAAATGGACTAATGTCGAGGGCAGTTATTTCGACAGTGAGAGAGATATTCGAACGAACTGTTTTTACTTACAGGTCCAGCTTTTATCCTTTTATTCAAAACCGGCTTCAATTGTTCGCCTTTATACAAAACAGAGACTTTTCAGAGGAGAACAATTAAAACATTTCATTTTCATTTTTTGGGGGTTTAATCTGCTTTTTATGTCAGACACAGTAGTCGATGTGAAATGCCAAAATATTTTCTAAATAAATGAAAATAAATGTCATATGCTCGTCTCGTCAGCGCTGAGTGCAGTGGGATTTTTAAAAGGATTGGGAAAACTCTTATGTCCAGTTTGCACTGTTTTTAGTTGTTTGAAACACGTAATCTGAGCCATCTTCATTTGTTTTTGTTTAATTCCCTGGATTATCGAATATTCTTTTGCAACATAATGATCGGACCTTCATTTATTTATACAAGGTCAATTGTATAGAGATTCTTTGATAGCTATAATTTAAAAATACGCTTGTATACTGTACGTGTGCGCTTATGTTAAGATGTCAGACGTGATAATAAAATATAAATGAATAATTATTGTAGCTAACTCAAGAGTTCAATCTAGACTATTGTTTTATGTGATGTAACCTTTTTTATTGTACCAAACATAAAAATCGAAATATCTGTTTTGCCAACATTATAAGTAGCTACTCGCTTGGTATTATTATTAAATCAAGACTGAAGTCTTGCGTTTATTGATTATCTCTGTGTTTCATCACAATCAAACATAATTGGAAGCTCTACAGCTGTTATCACTGGGAAACGATCACCACTGGTGCATAGAGAAGTGAAAATCAGAATCACTCTGTGTCTAGGAATCAAATGTAAAATAGTTTGTGTGGACTTTAAATCGGTTAGGCTCTCTTTTATTTATTTGCATGGAGCAGTTAAACTCGAAAAAATAAATAAATGCTGAAGCAGTGTAAAAGCAGAAAAGTGGATGTTTCACACCATAAATTTATATGGTATTTCAAGAGCACATCTGCCCCAGACTGGGCTGAAGCAAATTTAACCACGGTGCACATGATCCCAACACATTTTTAACAAAATCTGTACCAATCATCACCCACTAAAATTAAAATCTATTTTTTGATTCTCTGTGGTTTTAGGTTAATTAAAGCATGAAATTGGCAGCTTATAAAGAAGGTCAAGATGCCTAACCATCATCAGGAAGCTGACATAGTATTGTAAAAGATTTCACTAAACAATCATTAAAAAGAACAAAACAGTACACACGTCACTAGAGCAAAGTATGTGAACCTTATAGCTAACTTTATCATGAGGGCTATTGTGTGAAGCATTTATTGTTGCAGCTTTGAGCAGTAGTTTGTTATCAGGCAAATAATAGTCACTGTGTTGAGTTTGCTTGATATCTTGAGATCCGAATCTACACGTGTTGTCCATGCAGTCATTTCATGATCCAGATGTGTGTATGGTCAAGTGAAACAAAGAGTCAGAATCAGACAAATTTAGTTCAGACACAGATGTTAACTTTGCTAAATAAACATCTCGAAATTATGTTAGTTTTACTGATATTCTATGATATCATAATAATTCAAACACTAATAAGTTATTATGCCACTGCTATTACAGTTATGGAAATGTTATGTTGGTATTGTTAATTGAAGTTTAACCCACTCAGAAAGTTATTGATTTTTAAATTATTATTATTATTTTACTTTTAAGAGATTTATGGATCTGAAATGAAAACAAATAAGTATCTCTATGCCAGAAAATGCAAAGGTGACAGTTTGATGCGGAACAGCCAATTCACAAGTTAATATAGAGAAACAGTTTTGTCAAATGAAAATAGCAAAAGTATTCCTGTGTGAAGCAATGCATGCTTTTTTCCCTAGTATCTGCTTCCTCATCTTGGCTGCGTTCATTACAGCACCCAGTCTCTAATATTTCCTCTGCTTTTCATTCCCTCTGTGTCGCATATGGATTCTTTCCGCGTGCAGCCGAGCCCCTGTCAGCCGTGGTCTCGGAGGAGAGGCAGGAACAGCGCGGGCTGGTACAGGTAGCTCCAGAGGGAGACCAGGACCTGCTCACCTGTGGCCAATGTCAGATGAACTTCCCTTTGGGAGACATCCTTATTTTCATTGAGCACAAAAGGAAGCAGTGCAATGGCACTTTGTGCATGGACAAAGCAGTGGATAAGCCCCCCTCACCCTCGTGCAGTGAGCTAAGGAGAGCCTCCAACCCTGTGGAGGTGGGTGTCCAGGTCACACCGGAGGATGATGACTGCTTATCGACGTCTTCACCAGGAATCTGTCCCAAACAGGAAAACATTACAGGTAACCTCTTCCCAAAAGCCATTTGTTTATATAAAAATGATAGCAAGGCAGTATGTGTGTGTGCGTGTGAGTAGAACATTTGTGATGCCTTCTTTTAACTCTCATCGGAGCTGAGTTTTTGTGTGGGCCACATATCGTAGACACATGTCCTTTCTTTGTGGTGCGTCTCGTTCACGGCTCTGGAGACATATCAGAGTGCTGAATATTTAAAAGCTGTGGGGCAGGAAGGGGAAGGGGGTATATTCAATCAAAACTCAGAGTGAGAAGCCATTATGAAGACCAAAAGAGGATCTGGCATTACTTCACAGCAGGGCTCTGTTAGATTACAAAGATAAAAAAATAAAACAAAAAAACATTAAGTATCTAATTTAGTATCTAGAGATCATCGCTGTTTGGAATCAGTGACCCTGTGGGATAATTAAGCTCAGATTAGATCACACATTCCCACCACTGGCTGTATGCTTTGGTTTAGCACATTTGCATTAACATGAGGTTAAACTGGTTGTTATAGGATTCACTCTGGTTTAACGCAGTAGTCCCCCCCCCCCCCCACAGTAGTCGATTGAGGCCCGGTGTCAAAGTGGCACAGCTGACTTTGACTAAGTTGTTATTTTGTTACTGGCCGAAGTAGAGTGCAGCGGGTGTGTCTTTATGGCACAGAGGACTGCTCAGCTGTACAGGGAGAAAGAGAGAGTGAGAGGGGGAATTTTTGGCGCTGGAGGGGCGGTTTGAGGAGCCCTTGGTGTGACAGGAGAGGCCAGCCCCCTTGGTGTGTGTCCACAGGCTCATGGGAAATGCCTCTCTGTGCTGCACAACCTCTCTCATGTGGTCTCGACAGATGTATCTTGATTTCATTGTGGGTTTTCACACAGCCACATCTTATCCGTATAATGCACGCCTGCACATTTTCACTTCTGTCAAAAAAGGGAAAGGAAATGGAAGTTATTTTGGTTTGTCAAGGAACAATAACACAACGCTAATTATTTGTTTTAGTTTTGCGGATGTGCATTTTTATTAGGGTTAGCTTATAGTGGTTGACTTTGTGCACTAAATAAAACATGGGAAATAAATAAATAATAATAATTTAAAAAAAGCAAGATACTCCAGTGGGTAAACAACTTAAGAAAAATCTCAGGGATTTGAAAATGTTAAAATGCGACCTAATGTAGTCAGAAGCGTTAACTTAAATTCACTTCAAGTTCTCAGTGCAGTTATTAGATACGAGCACTCCGTCATGTCCATGTGTGTCTTGGGCTGGTTAGATGATTTAGACTGACTTTTTTTTAATGTAGAAAAATGTGAGAGTGAGACTTTCCAGTCTGTGTTTTTTTTTCTGCCCAGCCTTTAAATTTGGCCATTCTCTAGTCTGTCTCAAAGATCAGGTTCCAGGAAGCGTCTGGGTCCGGTTAGCCCCATCAACAGTCCTTTGGACTTGACCCATTGCTCTGGGCTAATTATTGACTGCTGAGTTCAAGTATCAAGTTGTTTTCCAAGACTTCTAACTTGCATTATGGAGACAGTACAATTTAAGAAAACAAAATATGAATCCTAGTTTATGTGCATATGTGCACATTATGTAAAAAATATCTAAAAGTATCACGTGGTCTGCAGTGGAACATATTGTTATGGTATTATACATTTAATCAGATATGAAGGCTGAACAAGGTCATTTGCATCTGCTTACCCTGTTTTTTAGTTTTAAGCATGTTCATACAGTTTCAGGACAAATTATACTACCTTTATGCAAGCCGGCTATCTCTTGTTTCTGTCAGCCGCTAAACTGGTTTATTAAACTCATTTACATCATAATGGATCAGGGTTCAACTGATAGCGTTGGGTCATTGGTATTATGTGTGCTTGTTATTATTATTATTATTTTTAACAATTTTGTGGGAAGGACCATAATAGATTCTCAGCATGTTACTGAATCTGCTGCCATGGCAGGTCAGACAGGGAAGAGATATTAATTAGCCATATTATAGATGATTTTAGACATAACATCTTCAAGGATAGTTTTGACTGCAGATTACCATGAATATGTAAACTAAAATACTTAGTGATTATGCATGTGCATGTGTGTGTTTGCGTTAGAGATGGGCTAAAATGTCAAAAAGCTGCATTTCAAAGGGTGAAGAAAAGGTAATAGTTGAACAACAGGTTTTTGGAACAACATATATTATTATTATTATTAATTTTATAGGAATCATTAGGCTGTAGTTCTGAACACCAAATAAGGAAGTTTCTAAGTGTGATGTAACAAATCAGTTTCCATATAGAGTAGCACAGTGTGACGAAAGGCAGGACTTGCCACAGAGGAATGGACTTGCTGTGTGTGCATAGAAAAAGGTAATACAGATGTGTGTGTGTGTGTGGCTGTGTACTACCCCAAATAGTATGTATCCTGGTGAGTAAGTATCACCCTGACGGAGAGGATGGGGTAATTGAGAGCTCCGCTCCTCTCCTCTCCTCTCCTCTCTTTCATGTTATGTAGATACAGACAGTGATATAATAAAGACGCGAGTCCTTTAAAGCACATTGTAAGACATCTGCTGAAATGCAAAAATTATGCAGAGTAACATCTTATGATCTTCTGTTTTGCAATGTGTTGTCAAAAAACATGTTGATTGAACAGACTGAATTTGCTTTGGCTCATGATATGGGGCCATTTGGATAACTGAACTTATGAAGCGGTTTTGAAGACTCTGTCTTTTGCCACAGCAGCCCTTCAGAAGTTATGACTGCTCTCCAATAAATCGGCAGATTAGATCGGACTAACACTGCTGCCATGCAGAATGGGCCTCAATACAGATAATTGTTTTTTAAATGGCCTTTGCTGGGTGGGTTTTAATGCCTCTAACTCTCTAGCGCTCTCTCTCTCTCTCTCATCCATGTTGTCACTCTCTCCCTTTCTGCTATGCATATGTCTGTAGCAGTCAATGTAAATCAGGGGCATCCAATTAATATTGAATCAATTACACTGTGTGCGATTGTCTGGCATGTGAGGTGCCTGCAATTTTCTGTGCCAAAATGTGACCCAAATGAGTAGCTCAACAAAGACCCCAGCAATTTAAGCTTTTTTCTTCTTCTTTTTTTTTTCTATCTCCCTTTTAAACCACATATTATCTGGAGCTTGACGATCTGTCATGATCATAATTATCATTAAAAGCGCCTTTATGGAGTTCAGCGGTGAGGGAGAGAGTGTACTGACACTGATCGTTTTTTAAGAGGACTTGAAGTCTTTAGTAATGTGAGGAGCAGCATTAACTGAAGTTTGGTCATCACTGAGAGCTGATTGTACTATGATGTCTGTCTTCAGTTGTTTTTATTTTCTGAACCACCCTATGCTGCATGTGAGTGTGTGTGTTTACGTATTATTGTCAGAGTGTGTGCATGCTTTCTTGAGAAGCACATGTGGAAATTTTCATGTGTACAGAGGCAGCTCAAATCATTTTAATTGTGCAGTTCAGAGGTGTGTGTGTGTTCTCACAGCTTAATATGGGCCGACACCCATGCATTCTCCAATCTGTCCTGTTTTTGTTACAATCAGGAAAATGAATTATCAGGAAGCGACAAAGAGACGTGTCTTACCCGAGCAGTGATGGCACCCTGGAAGTGGCTCTTTATGAATATAAATTCAATTGGGGAGGGTTTCACCTCTAATTTTCAAAAGGTTTTTATTTCATTTCACAGGCAGGATTTCTTCACTCATCGGGGCTTCACAAACAAGACCTGTCCCCTTTTTCAAAGAACACCAAGCTATCACATGCTAGTGTATGCCCATGTGTGTTTGTGTAGGCATCTAGTCCCTGCTGTACCTGCGAATGTGTACTAACTTGTATCTGATTGTAGAAAAAATAGCAATTCCATGCATGTGTGAGAGGTGTGCAGAGCTTTCCACGGGGATGAGGTGTAATAATAGCTCAGAATGATATTTAATTCTCTTGGAGCTGTTAGCTGCATGCGGAGATGTGTCTCACAGCATCCCTCACAGAAACATTGTGAAATTCTGCATCCTCGGGCTTGATTTGCATGATACAGTCGGCTCAGTGCTGTGGGGGTGGACGGCTTCCTTTCATTCGCTATTCTCATCTAATGGGCTATAGCGCACACTTTTGTCGGATTGGGAATTTTGTGTTGCCTGGGAAAAAAAGAAATGCCTGTGCTCTTTATCCAAAAACAAAAGAAATGAGGAAAGCAGACTTGAGTCAGGACATATTTTTTTCGGTTGTGCTATAACCTTTTTTTTTTTTAATATTTGATTGAAATTACATTGAGGGATATTATTTGGAAAGATGTGTGCATTGCAAATATGTGGATTTATTTTAAAGGGATAGTTCACCCAAAAATGAACATTCTGTCATCATTTACTTACCCTCATATTGTTCCAAACCTGTATGATTTTCTTTATACTGTGGATCACAAAATTTAGGCAGAATGTTAGCCTCATTCATTCATGTTCATTGTACGGAAAGAACATTAAATGAAAGTGAATGGTGACTGAGGCTAACATTCTGCCTAACATCTCCTTTTGTGTTCCATGGAAGAATGAAAGTCTTGCAGGTCTGCAACAACAAGAGAATGAGTAGCCTAAATTATGACAGAATTTTCATTTTTGGGTGAACTATTCCTTTATGTCTTCAAAAAATCATGGACAAGTAAACGTTTTTACCTGTTTTTGCAGCAGAGCCAGCTTGCGGGAAACAAAGGTATTTAGCTGCCAGACGGGCACTGCCTGGCATGGTGCCACCCGCTCCGTCTCAGTTCTCCCACCCCCGCACCCTTTCATACGCTCTTAGCACCCAATAACGCTCTCACCCCCCCATGCCTCTCTCCTGCAGACATCACCTCCTCCATCACAAGAGGAGAAATATGCCTGTTCTCATCTCCATAGTGCCACCTGATCACGCGTCTAGTTGATGTAAAAACCACCGGGAGGAAGAGTTCTTGCTTTCCATAGATAAATATGCAGTTTCTGTTGTTACGTGCATGTAAATGCAGGTGTAAAAGGGTGTACTGTTTGAATTTGGGTCCGTGAGCAGTGCGATTATGCCTCTGGAGCCATTAACTGTTCTGTGGAGAGATTTCTCTTTATTTTACAGATATCTAAGATCCCCTCTCGTCTGATCTGCTTGTTTTATTTGTGCGAACATGCATGTGTTTGTATGTGAGTGGATTTGCATAGGCCCACTGGGTACTGTCATATTGCAGCTCACAAATTATGTCAGATGTTTTAAAAATGTGTCCATAAAAATGTTTATGTACTACAAAGCATATTTATAAGTCTCAGTGGATTACAGACTGGGCTTCTATAAACATGAGAGGAATGGTACAGAATTACTGGGCCGTGTGTGAGTGTGTTTGTGTGGCTGAGAGAGGCCCGTGCATTTGTTTTTGGTTTCCATGCATGTAAGGTGTGTGTGTACATGAAAGGGTGTGTGAGTTGGCAGTGGTGCTGCAGGACATCCCTCAGTGGTCAATGCCAAAGAGAAGTTGGCACAGTGAAGGGCTGGAGGCATCGGGTGGGCTTCAGGAGGGGTGTCCTCCACTACTCTGTTTACTTTCACTACACACACACACACACACACACACACACACACACACACACACACACACTTTGGAACAGCAGTCGCTGACTGTCAGATACATGCAATGGCCTCATCACTGCATGCTAGGCTGGTCTATTTCCATCATCCATTTTTTCACCTTTGTCTTCTCTCCGTCTTTTATTTTGCTCCATCTCTCCTGGTATCACCAGGCGGACACAACTCCACTATGAGGTCACCTTGACCAGCAATGCCCCTGCACCAGCCAGGGCGCTCAATACGATCAATTCATCTGGGCTCTAATGGTTACAGATGGCAGGACTTGAGTCTCTGCAGACACATTCAGTGCTCTGTTTTTTTCCTTTCTTCCCCTTTCTGTTTTTTTCTTTCCTGCTATCATTCTGTCTCTCCTAATCCCAGTACTCTCAGTGTCACGGATTGGGGTGTTTGAAGGAAGGACCCAAGCGCAGATAGGCAACAATGAGCTTTTATTAAATAAAACAGAAAACATACAAAACCAAAACTCTCACGATGGAGAAAACAAAACAAAACAAAACCAAACTAGAATAAACTAACAGGGAAGGTAGACAGCGAACATGGACACACGATGACAGGAGCGAACGAATGAAGTGAAACAATCCAGCACAGGACAGCATACACAAGAAGCTAATAAACTGAAACAGGTTAACACGGGACAGGTGAAACCAATGAACTAATAATGAGGAGACAAGGAGGCGGGGTGTGACGCAAGACTGAAAGACACGTGGCAATACAGAAACAAAACAAAGCCACGCGCTCTCACAGACACAAACACCCAAATGACACAAGTGCATATCGCCAGAGACAAAGGCAACATGCGCTCATGCCAAACGACAGACAAGACAGGGACATTTGTGCGAGGGTGACAACATGACAACTGATCACGACCCGGATGCACAACGCAAAACGAGTGCAACGCGAAGCGCGCCCGAAGTCGCAAGAGACAATTGACATGAGTGCATGCCGCAAGGATGACGTAAGAGCAGTGCACTCGTTCGAATATCCAACAAGACAAGAGAATGCATGACAACGCCAAAAGGGCGAGCCATGCATTCTCACATAGACTAGACAAAACTCTAAACAGGGGAGTCAGAGCCCAGCCACAAAGACAATAAAAACACAACCAACATAAGTGGCTGAACTCTGATACTCAGATAGAGATCCACCGATATTGTTTTTTTTAATGACGATTCAAATACTGATTATTTTTGTGTTAAGTTTCTGATAACCGATATGCATAACCAGTTTTTAATTATTGCTTGAATTTAGCTTTTAGGCACAATCACAACTTATTCATTGATCACTAACCTCTGAGGGTGAACAGTCTGCTTAATGAGATTAATATAGCGTACAGTCTACAAATAAATAATGTAACACCTTTTATTTGTAATATACACTTGTTCAAGGCTCCTTAATTAAATTATTATAAAAAAATGTAGTCTTGTGTCAAACTTTACTGGTGAACCCAATATTAAAGAACTGATAACTGATTAAAGGAATTTAATCAGTAATTATACAAGTTAAGCTCAATTTCGACTCGTCCCTCCTTTTCTTAAAACATTGAGGTTACAGTGAGGCACTTACAGCGGAAGTAAATGGGGCCAATGTTTGGAGGGTTTAAAGGCAGAAATGTGAAGCTTATAATTTTATGAAAGCTCTTGCATTAATTCTTCTGTTAAAACTCATGTATTATTTGAGCTACAAAGTTGTTTAAGTCATTATTTTTAGAGTCATATTAGGGTATGTTGACATTACATCATCTTGGCAACAAAGCTGTAAAATTGGTTATAATTTTATACAGAAAAAGATAGTAAGCAATTTTATCACACTAAAATCATGTTAACTTGCATATTGTTTATGTCTTGTGGCTATATGTTTGAAACAGTGAGTATTTAAATGTTCACAGATTGGCCCCATTTACTTCCATTGCCTCACTGGAACCAAGATTTTTGCTTTTTTTTTTAAAGAAAAGGAGGGGCAAGTCGAAATTAATTTTTGTGGTAATCAATATGTCACAAATTCTGTCGACTGAGCTTAACTTGTATTGAACCCAGAATATTCCTTAAAGTGTAAATATCGGTTATAAATATGAGTTGAACCGATTGGTCAATCTCTATGCTCAGATTTTTCACTCAGGTGGAGACAGGTACATGATTTCACTGATCTGGTTATGTAAAATAAAAACATAAAAAGACACAAAGACAGGTAGTCTCTTGCCAACACATCAGTGAACCTGGTGGTTTAGTGGATCTATGTTAAAAACTTTCACTCAGACCAAGACAGGGTTTTTACTTGAGGTCAATCCTCACCTGTCACCAATGTGAAGTCATCGAGAGCGTGCGTGCCGCGACTGGAGCTGATGTCCATAACTCCTTGTCCGTGTTTGTGTGTAATTTGGGTGGTTGCCTGCTCTGTTCATGTTGGTATTGGGCGCCTGCCTAGTTTTAGTGGGCTGTAGTGTGTGTGCGGGTGTGTTTGCATGTGTGTTTGTGTGCGTGTATGTGGTTAAACTCTGCAGCAGTGATGGTATGCAGACATGATGCGTGACGAGGGCTCGGATCTTTCAAAGAAAGAGAGAAAAATGATGGTAGATAAATGATGGTAGATAACACAAAGGAAATTTCGAAGATTTGTTTTTGTTCATAATTTTATGAACTCTCCCTAGTGACATTTCTGCAAATATCTGTTAGATATATATGTTAAGTTGAGCAGATGAAAACATTAGTAGATTAACAATAGATTAAATAATATAAAAATATTGTAAATGTTTTTTCAGGTAGCTCAAAAATATGCTTCATGTGCTAACATCTAAATTAACTCAAAATAGCATTTTAATATGACTGAATTAACCTAACCACCTTAGGTTATTAGTAGATCTAGTAGAATCAACCACTTAAGATAAAAACAGCATGTATCTGCTTTTTATGGTGAGATAAATAGTTTGTTTTGTTTATATGATTTTTTTTATTGTTGCTGTACATATGGACTCCTGGATATTCAAATAGTGCAATAAGCTCACCGTGGCCGTGTATGCCTGTATGTGTGTTTGCGTTTGTGTGTATACTGTATATAGATTTCATGTGAATGTGCAGAAATGTCTTGAACAGTCAGATCCGTGAGGATGAGTGGTGACTATGCTCTGTATCTTTTTACTGCAGTAGAGACCTGTGTGGGTCACAACCCCTCACCCAGAGCAGGACAGCCTGTCACACTGCATGGCAATAGTTGTAGATGATACCTGTCAGTTCAAATAAGAATAATTCAGTTTCTCTTTTCAGATATGGCTACTTGTAGGTCTTGAATAGGTTTAATTGTATTGTGCTTAATAACCTAGCTGTATTTAGCCATTTGTATTCAGTGTTGGAATCAGAGATTGTTTTCCCCCTCTCTTCACTCTTCTTTTGCACAAAAGATGTCTTATGATAAATTCAGTTGTCTTGTATTTATTTATTGCTTTGATTTATCATATAATAACTTGAATTACATATGCACACATATCTGCTTGAACTGATTTGAACATATCATTGCAGCTGTAGTTGTTGGTAAATCATTACAAAGCTATTTTAACAAATTATTATGTCTGCACTATATCTAGTTCTACTATTACTTCTTTCACTGTTCAACCTCTGGCATCTCCTCAGACATCTAAAACCACAATTATTGAATTCCTTTTCCAATGATCATTTACTCATTATCTCCAAACTGGCAATTAAACATTTCATAATTTTTTTTTTATGAATGAACTGAACTGATCTGAATAAAAGAGGAGGAAGGAAGACAAATAAAGATTCAGAATATCTTTATGTTGAGTTAAGCCGAGACCCAGCTTTGTTAACCAGCCATTATTGTGTTGATTGGTCTCTTAGCTCACACCTAGACACCTAGAGCCTTTGCCAGACCCGTAGGGCCTATTGAGCTCTCTCTTTTGCTCTTTCTCTCTAACACACACACACACACACACACAACACACACACACACACACACACACACACACACACACACACACACACACACACACACACACACACACAAAGCCTCTACTTCCTGACTGAATCTTATTGATATTTTGCTCAGGCTCATTTGAATTTTAAGCACTTCTTTAATCTTCAAAGCCTAAATTGCTTTATGAATATGCATGGTGTGGGCAGACTTTAGTTCATTACCTAGTTGTAAATTCTAATGACCATTAGGTTTTCTCAGTAATTGCCAATTGTTTTGCATTTTTGATTGGCCTATTACCATACGCATTCTGAACACATCAGCACGGCCTGTCAGACCTTCTGCAGGGAGCTGCGTACGAGAAAGCGAGAGCGTGTGTGTGTGCATGCTTACACAGGGGAGGGGGTCCTGTGAAAAAACCCTGCAAAGGTATAAATTGCTTCTGTGGTTTGCTTTTTTTCATCCTGGATTTTAAGGGTGAAATGGAGGATGTAAATGAAAGCAACGTTTTGTATGTGAAGATTGAAAGTTCACCGGGAGATTTGACATATTTAATTTACTTGATGACTCCGCACACCCTCATTAATGCACTTTGCATACAGCAGTGTACTTAATCACTGTTGATCAGACCCGGCTCAGCCTGAACGCTGTAACACACTGCAGAGATAGTGGAGAAAGCCGCATCTAACCACTCAAATTATGCACACACGCACACATGCGCTCACTCACACACACACACACACACACACACACACACACACACACACACACACACAGAGGATGACTGTGCCCTGTGCATTTTAATGATTTTCTCAGGCTGGTACATGTGCGCAACTCAGCAGACTGCCCTGGCATTTTTTATGTTCCAAGCCCTCTGTAAACCCCTTTTCCCAACAAGCAAGCAGATGTTGAACACCTACTCCCAAACACACACCAACACACACAAACACTTTTGCTGGGATTCTACTGCTAGTGCCACTTTCTGTGAGTGATTTGTCTTACTAAGTGAGGCTCTGTGTTAACATGCTGAGGGAAATTAATTAAATCTTTGAGCACGTTGCGTGTGTCCCTCTGCATGTGGACATGTGGCTGTAATGATTCCAGATCTCAAACATGCGCTTGTAGAGTTGGACCCATATGGAAACACATACGTAGAAACACACACACACACACACACACACACACACACACACACACACACTTGCCCCATATTAATGTGTGCATTTCCCAAAAGAGAGGGACTGTCATATGTAATTGATTCAGAAAGAGAATGAGAGTAGGCTTCTGAAAAAAATGTCAATCAAATAAATTAATACAGATATTATAATGAGATCAGACAATTAGATAAATAGAGCTGAAACAAAAAATAAATAAAAATAAAACAAAAATAAAACAAAAAGCAAACAAACAAAAATTTTACAAAACAAACAAACAAACAAACAAACAAACCCACGAGTTTTTCCCTCTTTTGGTTCTCTGTTGTTGTTTTTTCCCCCTTCTCTTCTAGCCAGTTTTCACCAAAAATGCTTCAAGGGAGCGCTGAAACCTACATTGTGATAAAAAAGAAATCTTAATCAGGGAAAAAGTAAGTTGCATATGGCACTGAGCAGCACAGTTCGCTCCTTGAACGGACATGCTGGTTTCAGGAGAGGAGAGGAGGACAGGGGAGGGGTGAGGAGGAGAATGCATTGGCTGGTGGGACTCGAGCAGGCGCTGTTTTCCTCAGGACTCTTTTAGCCCTACCCTGGTTGTGAGCACGCTTCAAAGTTGTTAATATTCAGCTGGGAAACCGTATCCAGAACACAAATAAATTATTAAGTGCATGAACTTTTTTGGCAGTAAGATGAACTGATGGGGCACATCTGTGAGATCCAGGGTCTTTTTATTTGTGTGTGTGTAGTGTGGTGTAGTATGGGTTTCTTTTGCATGTGTGTGTGTGTGTGTACGCACATATGTACAGAGTGGATCTGCCCTTTCCGACTTCCCAGCCTCTGGTCTCCGGCCAAGGGCATGCATAATTGATTCCACACGCGCTATCATTTTCTTGATGTAATTGCCTTTGTAAGATATGATGAAATTTAATGGATAATTTATAGTCTCAAAATGGGTTAAGAAAGACGGAAATGGTGGTGGATGTTTAGGGGGTTTCAGACACAAACTGTGGGGGAAAGAGCGCTTGACTGTCATTTTGACTCTGTCCCTGCTTTGCCTCTCTGATCTCTATAATATGGGCTGATAGTCCTCTTTTCTCCGTAATTAGCAGACTTAAAAAGCAAACCACCTTTCATACACACTTTATCATTTTGTATCTCTGTCCTTAGGTTGTTTCATTGGCCAACTGTGTCTAATTCTGTCTTTCAGTCTTGTATTTATCTCTAAGCTTGTTTTCTCTGGGTCTTTCTTTCCTACCTGTTTTTGTATCTGTAGTAGAGAGAGTGTTGTCATCCTTTGGGATTTATAATGGCTGTTTTATTGAGATATCTTGCTTCAGACTGCTTGTAGTCAGCTTGTGTGATCTGTTGTATGCAGAATGCCCTTGCTTGTGTGTGTGTGTGTAAGTGAGAGATGAGATCCTGGCAGACGCTCTGGACTGTTTGTTTCACAGTGGGGGTTGTGAACCATGTCTGTTTGTGCTCTGAACAGGAACCTATCCCCGATGGGTGCTGCTGTCTCTAGTCTGTTGCCTGAGCTCATACAACACACACACATGCAAGCATCAACAAGCAGTGGGGCTTTACCTGCACATTTTCAAGGTGGATTTGGACCATGCATGATACATAGACCTGCTCATGTTGTGTCTGCTTTAATCCTTGTTTCAGTTATCAGCTGAAGCCATTGTAATGCCTTGTAAACTTGTGCCTGTTTCAGTGTGTAGCATTAGTCAATGTCTCTGGTTGTGAAGAGGCTTCTCTCTGTGGAAACTTCATATTTCCTTTACATAAGCCACATTATTTATCAAATGCATAGAGAAATGGACAATATGATAAATGTAAAACCCGACTGAGGAAAAGCATGAAAAGAATATATAATGCCGTCTGTGATTATGAGACAAAAAGTGAGTAAAATCGCCCTCTATTTCAAAATCCCCGCAAGCAAGGACTAAAATAAATTCTCTAAAATAAACCCTCTCCTGTGCTCTCTCTCTCTCTCTCTGCCTTCCTTGTTCTTTTATACTTTTCTTCCCTCTCTTGAGTTTCATTCTCTCAGTTGCATGTCATTTCAGGGAAAATCCAGGAAACGCATGTGTCTCGACACGTCTGAGACTAGTACTAACAATTCTTTTTATCTATCTATCTATCTATCATACACTTTTTTGTTTTCATTTCTAATTCTCCTGCTTCATCTCATGTCCTCTTTCCTCCTTATTTGCAGTATACATCAATCTGTATTAAACAGTAAACAGTTATTATACAATGGCCACAAAAATTATTTGGATGCTTAAGTCACACTTAAAGGAATATTCTAAGTTCAATACAAGTCAATCGACAGCATTTGTGGCATAATGATTACCACAAAAATTAATCTTTTACCCCAGCTTTTCTTTAAAAAAAATTTAAAAAATAAAAAAGAAGCAAAAATATGCATTACAGTGTGGCACTTACAATGGAAGTAAATGGAGCCAATCCGTAAACATTAAATACTCACTATTTCAAAAGTATAGCCACAAGACGTAAACAATATGCATGTTACCATGATTTTAGTGGGATAAAATTGCTAACTAACCTTTTCTATGTAAAGTTGTAGCCAATTTTACAGCTTTGTTGCAAGGACGATGTAATGTCTACAAACACTAAAACCTTAAAATGACTGTAAAAATGATGATTTAAACAACTTTACAGCTCAAATAATACATGAGTTTTAAAGGAATTAATGTAAGTACTTTTATAAAATTAGAAGCTTCACATTTCTGCCTTTAAACCCTTCAAAAATTGGCCCCGTTCACTTCCTTTGTAAATGCCCCACTGTAATATCAATGTTTGCTTTTTTTTTAAGAAAAGGATGGACGAGTCAAAATAATTATTTGTGGTAATCAACATTATGCCACAAGTGCTGTTGACTGAGCTTATCTTGTATTGAACCCGGAATATTCATTTAAAAAATGTAGCCTATGAATGTCATTGCATTACATATCAAATATCAAACCAAATGGTACAATAACTAACTTGAAAAAAAGAAAAAGGTAATTTGAATGGTATATGAAGTCAATTTCCTCATCACATTAACTATGGACTTGTTCCACAAAGTTAGACAACCAGAAAGTGTCCAAACACTTAATTTAGAAGAATATATCAATTGTTCTATAATTTTATATTTTTTTTCTTAAAAATGTTTTGGTTGAAAAGTGTGTTTGCACTATATTTCTTTAAAATAAATGCCATTGGGTTGATATTTTGTTATATAATACAGATTTTCATACATTTTAAGTTTGGATTAAGTGCCCAAATAATTTTCAAGGCCACAGTATATGTAATAATACAGAGGAAGGGGTTGATCCAGGTCTAAGAGGGACTGGTCAAGCACATCTGAGCCTGTGAGGGGGCATTGGAACAGGGGTGGCAGAACAGAGTGGGCTGCCACACAAAGACAAAATTGTCCAGTGGGTCTATTAGCCTCACTGGGCTAAGTGTGGTCAAACTGGCTCAGCCAGACAGGATGATAGATTGTTTTGTCAGAGTCCCAGGGTGAGCACTGAACCTCAAGTACTTTGTTTATCTCCACAAAAATGGGAAAGGCTTTGGAATAATCTACATTTATTTCTTTTTCAGAGAAAAAAGAGCGGGGAGGTGGTAAGGGAGGTGTTGGGTGCAGGAGGAGGGGTTTGGCCCTATGGTGATTGTCCATTAACAGATGAACTTGGCCGAGGTCCAGCTGTTTGATGAGACAGTGTCATAGCCCGCACTCACTGTAGCCTTTACTATTTCTCTCACCCTCCTCTCTTGCAGCCCTCTGTTGCTCTGTCTGCGTGTTTTTTTCCTTTCATTTCATCCCCACTTTCTCTCTTTCTCTCTATTTCTTTTCCTCTCTTACACTGTACTTGCTGAGGATACTTCAAATGCTTCCAGGTTCCTTTTTCGCTAAAGGCGAAAACAACGCAAATTTTCTCTTCACCAGCTACACCCCTGAAGGCCTTCAGAGCCATGTGTGCTTAGCTGGACAGGGTCACATATTGAGTAAACCAGAGCAAGGGCATTTCCTCAGTGGAGTCTGACACTGTCCACCCAGCTGCGCTGTGTCCGCCTGCCTGATCTCCACTTGCTAAGCAGCTTGCTGTACCCTGGGTCCCCTGATGTATGACCCACTTACCCTCTGCCAATGGAGGACACCATCGATTTGTCCCTCTTCTCTGAGAGATGGCCAGAGAACCCCAGGCCAACACTGACCAAGGGACAGCAATTCATCAGTTGGATTGTGCTTTATGACTCAGTATTTGCTTCCTAGTCTCAGACTTTGAGATTTGATTTGATACTCTGTTCTGTGATTGTTTTTGTCATGTCCTGTTTTCCTCTAGTAAACACATGAACCTCCTCTTGCCTTTTAATTAAGTTTGATGCTTTGACCTCTGTTGGAACTACACTCCCTGAGCACTTCATTGGGAACATCTTTACACCTACTTAGTCATGCGATTATCTAATCAGCCAATCGTGTGGCAGCAGTGCAATGCATAAAATCATGTAGATACAGGTCAGGAGCTTCAGTTAATGTTCACATCAACCATTAGTATGGGGAAAAAATGTGATCTCAGTGATTTCGATTGTTGGTGCCAGACGGGCTGGTTTGAGTATTTCTGTATCTCCTGGGATTTTCACAGTGTCTAGAGTTTACTCAGAATGGTCCCAAAAACAAAAAACATCCAGTGAGCGGCAGTTATTGTGTTCCTAATAAAGTATTGCTTATATTCACTCTTGCTTGGGTGTTATTGCTTAAAATCTTTCCTTCAAGAACGATATGTCATAAAAGTGTTTCCTCTTATCTTAACCACACCCCGTTTTCCTACCTTGTACTGGCTGCCATAACAAAGGTGAGCTTGGAGACAGGGAACAGAGGTCAGTGCTGGCCTGCAAACTGTGAATCAGCCATGCCACACACACACCTGCCTCATAGACTGGGCCTGTCTCTAAAACAGCTGCATCAGTTATCCAGTGGATCACACTGCTGGCTGCCAACTGTCAGTCACATTTTGGCTGAGGGTGTGAAGGATATTTAGTAAGAAGTGCTGATCTGTGCAGAGCATGGGTGCCACGATGGAGATGGCTCTAGCTTTGTGTTTTGATTCTTTTTGTTTAAATGACAGATGCCATAGGGTCTAATTCACCAATAATTGTTGTTAATTATGTGTGTGGAAAAGGACCTCATGCAGAATTTCCCCTGGATTCACAACAGGTGCTTGCACAGCACTTTCTTCTTACCCTCGTTCTAGTGTTGATGAATCAAAAAGACTCTTTGAATTTTGCATATGTGTGGTTGGAGATAGACAAAATGTAAGTGCAAACTTACTGATGAATAATGACACACAAATATGAGCGATCGCATAGTGTATGAACTTACAATTCTTTAGATTCTTCCAGACCAAGAAAATGAAATCTATTTTCCTTTTATAAAGCTTTGTTTGTGTGATTATTCACATATCACAAAACTATAATTTTCTGCTGTGCTCCTCATAGCATTCTGCATGTCACCATATGTTGATGACATAATCTCAAGTATTAATTTTTATGCATTTTTATTAACCTGTATCAGTTTTAGTGGAATGATTTCCTGGTGATTTTTTTTTTCTCTCAAAAATGTGCTTGCCGGAGGGCAGTCACAATTATTTGTGTGTGTGCATGTGTTTGTGTGGCTGACCTGAATAGTCAGTTTAGAAGTTCTGTTCAATTTATCCTTAGGAACCGGTTCTGTATTTCTCCACTTCTTCCCCTGAAGTTACAGGGACATGCAGACCAACAAATTTAAAACTGTGTTCTGTCAAATGTTGGATGTGTATGTGTGTGTTAGCTGTTTGTGTGCACTATTAGAAAACTACATTTTCATACCCATTTTTCTATTATTGAGCAAACCAACAGGCGTTCAGCACCCTAAGCAATGTTTTGGTGGCAGATACACAGGTCACAGTATGTGCGCCACATGAGGTGGCTAGCATTTCAGAGTGTGTTCATGATACTGCTCATGTATGAGTGTGGAAGAGATGGGCTGTGCTAAATGTAACTCGACGGGGGTCAGAAAACTGAACCCCAGATGTAACCACAGGCCGGATACAGCTCAACCCTGGACCAGACTGAAAGGCCGGCTGGACATAGAGAGGCCAGATCGCTACGTATAAGAGGACAGGCTCAACATATACATCATGGAATTCATTTCAACCTGCCCACAATCTTAGCTGGCTTGGATTTCTAAGGATAGATGTGATCTGGCTATGCATGTATTAAATGGCACAGAGCAAGCTCGATACTATTTCTTGCAACTTTGGCCAACAGGTTATTTATGGCCACGGTGAACATGCAGTCACACAAAGTCCAAAAGACTGCAAGCACGCATCTATCTCGTAATGTGCTTTATTTGATATTATCATTTCACTTCCTACACAAACAGGAGCCTTCAAAAACAAAATTCCCTTGACACCATCTGAAACAATAAACTCCTCTACTTCCTTCTCTGGCCTTTTAACTGTCTTTCCCTCCACACATTCACTTGTCTAGCGTTTATCATCACTCTTTTTTTTTTAAAGGAATAGTTCTCCCAAAAATGAAAATTCTGTCATCATTTACCCATTCAGATGATTCCAAATTTGTATGACTTTCAAACAACTTAAATTCCAGTCTGTTTCTCACACAAATATGAAAAGAGCAGTTACCAGTGCATTCTTTAAAATTTCTCCATTTGTGTTCCACAGAAGAAAGAAAGTCATACAGGTTTGGAATGACATGAGGGTAAGGGTAGTTCCTTTTTGGGTGAACTATCCCTTTTAACAAAAGCAGAAGATGCTGGGACACATGAGGATTTTAAAACTTGTCTTACCTACCCAGATTTTCATCCATGGCTCTGAAATTCAGCTGCTTCTGTTCACGTCATTGCAGAGAGAACAGGCTAATGGGGTCATTGGAGTTGGAGTTTGATGTATGGATTATTTACCGTGGCATATTTTGTTTGTGTGCGGGGGCCATAAGATTGGGCCGTGTGATGAATGGACATGCCCTCCAGATTCACATCAGCACCTGCGCACCCTTCTTTCCCTCCATCCTGAACATCGTAGCCAAAACTGCCCCCTCACACCCCCCATGCACCACCATTTATGGGGCTATAATTGGCTTGAATTAAAAAAAAAGTGACAAAGAGGCTGCAGCATTTTTTTTCTAAATTATGTTTATATAACCCGTTTCTGTTGTTTACTGTCAGTGCCATGAAAAGATATAGCAGTGTTTATCTTGGATACAGGTTCACCCACTGTTAGATGTTTCTTTTTAGTTATGCAAACGTGAAGTCTCTCTGCTTACAAGGGCCAGAGTATCTACGATGTTTGCTTTTGGGCTGTGCGGAGCCTTGTTAAAGTGCCTTTTATTAACAGTTCGCCTGAACAAGAGCTCTCTGGCACTAAGGCGGAGAGTGAAAGTGAGTGTGTGTGTGTGAGCAAGACAGAGAAAGAAAGAGAGAGAGAGAGAGAGAGAGAGAGAGAGAGAGAGAGAAGAGAGAGAGAGAATTTCCACAGCTATTACTTCTTCAGAAGGACCATCAAAAGCCACATCAGTGCTCTTAATGGGACCCAGTCCACATCTGATCACTTCAATGTGTCCAACAAAACTATAATCTTGAATACTGAAATAACCAGACAGTTTTATGTTCGTAATTCATTAGGATATTGAACATGGAATATATGGACCCTGCTAATTTCCATGCTGGTCTATGCTGGTTTAAGCTGGTTAGTGGTGGGTTAACTAGCTGAACCAGCAAGACATCTTTGGTCCGTGAGCTTCACCAGAAAGACCATGCTGGTTTACCCACATTTTTCTGCTAGAAAACAGCATAGCTAACATTCTGCCTAGCATTGTTTGGAACAACACAAGGGTGAGTTAACGATAACAGAATTTTCATTTTTGGGAGAACTATCCCTTTAAGAAGCCTTTTTGGGACACCAGCATCCCATGCCAGGGACCAGCATCTAAAACATAACTTATGCTGGTGACCAGCAATGCTGATCTTTTTAATAGGGGAGAAACTAATCTATGCAGTTGTAAAATGTGGGTGTTTTGTTTAAATTCTGAAATATGGTGGAGTTTTTGGCGCAGGCTCTGTGGTTTGCATAAGAGCAGAGGCCGGTGGTACTCTGTGTGGGGTGCAGAGGTGAGCATGTGAGTTTGATCTGCTCCATTGTCTTCTGTCTTCACAAACTGTTCTCCAGTGAGAAGTAATCAATAGCAGCAGTGGCTGACTCTCTGCCTTTGTCTGCGTCTCTCTACAGCTGCTGAGAGACAGTTCTGACATCTCGACATGCCGCGGGCAAACTCTTACCCTCTCTCTTTTTTTTATGTACACACACACAACATGCCAGCCCGGCTGCTCTTTGTTCACTCTTTTACGGCTCTGCCTTTCCGGCACACACAGGGGCTTGTGTAGGAGTGTATCTCTCTCTTTCTATCTCTCTCTTTTTTAAACATTCCATTTGTATAACTCTGCGCTGTTAAACACATTACACCGATTCCATAAGCCACACTGTTCTGCTCTGGAGAGCTGACGCTGTGCACTCTGACCTCTGCCAGACTTAATAGCCTTTTAACAAAAAGTTGTTAATGCCTTTGATAAGTTGCGGGTCGGCTGCATGTGCGAGAGAGCGTGCGTGGATGGGCCGTGGGGGAGGAGACTGTGTGTGACCTCACTGCTGGAGCTGAGGCTGTATCAATAGCCAGAGTCACTGGCTCTTCAGTTATTTTTAACAGTACAGTAGTTTTTGCACAGGAAAGGAGGGAGCTGTACTTGTAACTGCACTGTAAAAATGCAGTTTTACTCTGCTGTGATGAGACCGGGGTGGCTTGCATTTTGTGATTCTGGTGTTGCAGGTTCTTGTTGCTGATCAGTGCCTGGATGAATGTTTGTTTGAGTTGTTTGAGGCCAAATGTGGTGGGAGTGCAGATATTCTTTCATGTTTTTAAAGCTGAAGTTTGTAATTTTTTCTATGTTAAAATATTTTCTCCTTTTCTTGCTTAATATGCAGACACAATAGGGAACTATAACTACTAACTGTAAGTAAGCTATTTGTTGGTTGATTTCCTCAAAAACTGTAAACACCCTAAGGCAGTGGTTCTCAAACTTTTCAACTTGCGACCCCCAAAAGACATCGAAGTAAAGTTGCGACCCCCCCATAAAAAACAAAACAAAACACACACAAGCATATATATACACTATATTGCCAAAAGTATTCGCTCATCTGCCTTTAGACGCATATGAACTTAAGTGACATCCCATTCTTAATCCATAGGGTTTAATATGACGTCGGCCCACCCTTTGCAGCTATAACAGCTTCAACTCTTCTGGGAAGGCTTTCCACAAGGTTTAGGAGTGTGTTTATGGGAATTTTTGACCATTCTTCCAGAAGCGCATTTGTGAGGTCAGACACTGATGTTGGACGAGAAGGCCTGGCTCGCAGTCTTCGCTCTAATTCATCCCAAAGGTGCTCTATTGGGTTGAGGTCAGGACTCTGTGCAGGCCAGTCAAGTTCTTCCACACCAAACTCGCTCATCCATGTCTTTATGGACCTTGCTTTGTGCACTGGTGTGCAGTCATGTTGGAACAGGAAGGGGCCATCCCCAAACTGTTCCCACAAAGTTGGGAGCATGGAATTGTCCAAAATCTCTTGGTATGCTGAAGCATTCAGAGTTCCTTTCACTGGAACTAAGGGGCCAAGCCCAGCTCCTGAAAAACAACCCCACACCATAATCCCCCCTCCACCAAACTTCAAAGTTGGCACAATGCAGTCAGACAAGTACCGTTCTCCTGGCAACTGCCAAACCCAGACTCGTCCATCAGATTGCCAGATGGAGAAGCGTGATTCGTCACTCCAGAGAACGCGTCTCCACTGCTTTAGAGTCCAGTGGCGGCGTGCTTTACACCACTGCATCCGACGCTTTGCATTGCACTTGGTGATGTATGGCTTGGATACAGCTGCTCGGCCATGGAAACCCATTCCATGAAGCTCTCTACGCACTGTTCTTGAGCTAATCTGAAGGCCACATGAACTTTGGAGGTCTGTAGCGATTGACTCTGCAGAAAGTTGGCGACCTCTGCGCACTATGTGCCTCAGCATCCGCTGACCCCGCTCTGTCATTTTATGTGGCCTACCACTTCGTGGCTGAGTTGCTGTCATTCCCAATCGCTTCCACTTTGTTATAATACCACTGACAGTTGACTGTGGAATATTTAGTAGCGAGGAAATTTCACAACTGGACTTGTTGCACAGGTGGCATCCTATCACAGTACCATGCTGGAATTCACTGAGCTCCTGAGAGCGGCCCATTCTTCCACAAATGTTTGTAGAAGCAGTCTGCATGCCTAGGTGCTTCATTTTATACACCTGTGGCCATGGAAGTGATTGGAACACCTGAATTCAATTATTTGGATGGGTGAGCGAATACTTTTGGCAATATAGTGTATATTATTATTTTCAATGCTTTATTTTAGCTACAGTCTTGCAACCCCTTCAAATCACCCCCCCGTGAGGTCCCCAAACCCCTGGTTTGAGAACACTGCTCTATAGCTCTATCAAAACATTCTTGCATTTGTTTAATTATCCCGACTAGCGAGACACAGCAACATTGGCTAATGTAGTGTTTAGTAGGGAAGTGCACAAGTAATCGATTAATCGAGTACTCGTTCAGCTTTAAATATTCGACCAATAACACTACTCGACATATTGCTATTTGATATTCCTTTGTGCTTTTGCCTGCCATGTGCAACATTGAAACTGCTTCTCTCACCTAAATCTTGCCATTTGTTCTCCAAAAAAGAATATTCAGCCATTATTTAAAGTGATTGTATTGCTTCAGAACACTTTGGAAGTATGTTTCTATGTGTGAGAGCAAAAAAAAAAATGTTAATATGCATAGTGCAAATTTTTTCATAAGAAAACAGGTTCAAATGTTGAAGGTTGAACTTAAATTCTAAATTTCAAGTAATCTATTACTTGTTTTTTTTGTGTTATAGTACTTGACTACAAAATTAATCGAATTGCCCATCCCTAGTGCCTAGGTGCAGAGAGTATACACTTCAGCATTAAAGGCTGACTCTCCAAGGCCTAAGTTTGTTCCAGACAGAGGGCTGAAAGACCTGCTGTGAGTGCAAGCTGCAATTGACACTAGTGTCCAAAAGCAGCTCCAACGGCAAGTCACAGAGCTTAAAATCTGACCCTCTTGCCTTGTTCGGTCTGTTAAGTGCATATTAATTTTTTCGAAGGGTTCATATTTAGTTTAATGCCCATGGGCTTTTGGGTTTTGTCTGTATTTGTATGACACACACTCAAGCAGGCAAACACATGCATAGATACACATCGCTTCACTCACACCTACAGCTGCACAGGATGCAGTACATGCTTGATTCATGATGACCGCTGGAATTTCACTCATCCTGTGTGCGTCTCTCTCTCTTTTTCTCTCTTGCTCTCTCCCCTGTTTTGTGTTCCTGTTTTCCTGTCTTGGCCCCTGTGACCAGACACAGATGTCTTTTTCTGCTTGACCAGACAGTGCTGTGTGAGACCTGTTAACAGTTAACAGTGGTGACCCCACTGCCCTGCAGACTAAACTGTGTACCAGTTCATCTGTCTTACATCCCCTTGTACCTTTTATTTATTTATATTTTACACTGAAAAAAAGAGGTTTACTCTCTGACACTGAGTGCTCACAGGCCCTGGTGGAGGTGAGTATTTAAAAGACAGAGAGAGAGTTAACTGTGCAGCATTTGTTGTCTTTTTTGTAGCGATTTACAAAATATTATTATTATTATTATTATTTTGCAAACTAATATAATAATAAATGCTGCTGTTTATTACGATGTATTCAATATGATGGATCAACTGTTTCCAATGTGATAAATCAATATCTGTGATCCATGTCCCCACTGACCTTCAGAGCTAGATGACCCCTCACACACAGATCTAACCAGGACAGCAGTCTGGCCAATCAGTCACAGAAAGACAACCCGGCCACTCCAAACACCTCTCAATAGACACACACATACAGTAGAGCCGTTATAGCCTCAAAGGACAGGCACAGTTCAGGATTGATTTTCTGTGGATATATGTGTGTGTTTGTAAGTTTGTGTGTTTATTTGAAAGAGTATTCTCCTGACCACATGAACGGCTGCATCTCTGCGCAGATACCCCGCTTTTTATTGGCTGTGCACTCTATGCATAATTTAGATGGAGACCTTAGCCACACAAATTAGATATGGGCCTCCGTTATCATTCATAATTCTCATCTGATAACCACTAATAACAGCCTTCTCCCTCCTCCGATGATGCTTGCTGCATAATGGACCTAACAGCCTTAACCAAATTACCTCCAATACGTAAATGCCACAAGGCTAATAAAGCAAAATAAATGGATCACAGGCTGGGTAGCCCAGTGCCTTGTAATGGACATAAATCCACACTGGCTGGCTCTCATTACCCTGTGTGTGTAGCGGAGGCTAAATCCTGCCTCTATCATGTCCTACTCCCCCAGTGACCACTAGCTGCCAAGTCAGGGAGGCAAGCTGCCAGTAATCAGTGCGTGATTCCCCTCGCTTGTCTGCGTGCGCCAAAGGGCCGCCACTGTCGTGGCCTAGTCCGAAGAGCAACGCTCTCAGTGGAGATGAGGGCGATTCATTTGCCTGACTGGTCACTTTCCCACCATCATGCTTACTGTACAAGAGCAAAACTCACTATATTTAAAACTGACACACACAGCACAGTTCTAATAATGTCACAGACTTCAGAACTTGGGGTTGTTTTTGGGTAGTTCTCATGAAACCGGTCAAGAAAATGTCCTGGTCTAATTTTTACAAATTAGAAACAAATTAGAAATTATACTTTGCATGAAAGCCATTTTTATGGCCTTTAAGATTTTAACATTTTGACATTATTTTCAGGACAGTTTAAAGCACATTTTACCCCCCAATTCTCACTATGGCAATGTACTGTACCACTGTAATACAGTAAAAAAGTTGTGTTGCAGTAATGATAATTATCATTGAAAATGATGGGAATAGTAAAAGTAAAATGTCTGGATATGATACGTTAATGAGAACTGGGGGGTCAAATATGCTTAAGTGTTCTAAAAATCATGTGATAATACAACAAATCTTAATGGTCCTAAAGGCTTCATGTAGTGACTTTATTTCATTTAGATACCTGGTGGAAATATCGGAATGAGAAAGGTGGGGTTTTTCAAAGACTATGGAAGTAATCACTTCAAGATCACAGGAAGACAGACTATAGGACCTCAGAAAGGTGGTTACTAAAGGCCATGGAAGTGGCCGTTTCAATATCATTGGGTGATCGACCTACAGAACCCAGGGGCACCTGTTCAGCGTTTCCACTCAAGGGGCGCCCTAACTAAGTTTTAAAGTCTTATGTCTTACTTTTTATTCATATTTTAATTTTATTGTTCTTTAGTGATTTTAAAATGAACTTTTATGTATAATTTCCATGTAAAGCACTTTGAGTTACCACTGTGTATGAAATGTGCTACATAAGGAAACTTGCCTTGCCTTGCCTGATATATGACCAGGATATTTGCTTGACAGGTTTTATGAAAATCACTCTTTGAAGTTTTGCAAAATTGATAAGTAACACACTGATTAATCAGCCAATGAGGACAATCTCATAACGCACAAATATTGTCCGATTAATCGGCCTGTCTTGGTTGATTTACAGAGTTAAAGAGTTAGCGATTTAAAGAGTTAGTTCCACCTTGTGTCATTTCCAAAAATCCATATCAGTTGACCACAAGAATGCAGTAGTTACATGAGGTGATGCAGTTGTTTCGTTTTGGGCACATGTGGACACAGTTAGGTGTGTTATTGTTTGTGTGTATATTTGGTGCAGAACATCTGGACATGACATGAATGCAGAAGTGACCCCCCCCTTTATGTCATTATCAGAGGTTGTGAGAGGCCCCCTGTCCACTCTTCTATTTTCTCTCTCTCTGTCCATCTCTCTCCAGCCTGTTTACGAGCATTTATAGATGCTTGTTGTGTCTGACTAAACTGTTTGCATCTAAACCTCATTAACGTAGTTTATTGGAACTTCAAACCCAAACCAATTCATTCCTCTGTAACTTCATTTCTGTTTTTTACCCTGTCTCTCTCTCTGGGGTGAGGTTTTCCTGTCACATGTGTCCACTCCAGACGGCTTCACCTCTCCACACCTGAGTAAAGGAGAGCAGAAAACAGGTAGTGAAAAACAAAACTGAGAGTGCAGTGTCTGAGAAGCCACTGAGCTGGAAAGCTTTTTTATGTTGCCTCCATTTTTTACAGTGAATCTGTTTATTTTTCAGTCAAAGGGTGTTTCCTACTCTCTATAAATACTGTGTATGAGAGAAAGAAAGAGGCATGATGTGTCCGTTGGGCTTTTGGCTCTTAAACACACACACACACACACACACACACACACATACACACACACACACAGTTGTTTCAGTGTGGCACTCTGTTGCTCCGATCTCAGCCCCTACCTGCCAGGCCCTGTCTCAGATTCCCATGAAGGGCGTGTTGAGAACTTGTGTAATGACACAGTAAAACAGAAGCTGCTCAACCTGTCCCCCCTTCTTCTCCTCCTCCAGTTTCCCCCTTATTCCATGCGCTAATCTTCTGCTCCTTGACCGGTTCCAAACTGTCACAGTTTGACGGACCTGAGACCGGAGAGTCAAGTCTCCATTCAAATAAATGGGGCTTAGGTTGAAAAGGGGACATTTTTATATCACCTATAAATCTTCTTGTCTCATTCTGTACCCCCCTCCCTCTTTCCTCTGCCCTCTCTTTCTATGTCTCATTCTCCGCTTTCACCTCCTTGCCTCTTACTTGTCCCCAGACTTTCAGACAAAAGCATGCAGGCCCATTGTTGTAGGGCTGAAAAAAGAGAAAGCGGGTCATTGGTGGGTTTAGAATTGGCTAATCAGGGCAAGGGAGGGTTGGAGTTTGATTGGGGTTGGGGGTATGCGTACTGGCTGGTTACGCTGGTGTGAGATGATCCCACCCATCAGGGGAGCTTGGAAGGTCCTCTCCCTTGTTTCCCAGGCACCCGGTGTCTTTCTACAGTTACACAAAATGTCTACCGTGGCTCCCCTGTTGCCAGGGTCTATTATTAGCAAGTGTCAGTCAGTTATCTGAGAGTAGTGCTTTTAGCTGCCATTTAAGTGGCTGACACTCAGGTTTTGCAGCAGATTAAATGAAATTTTAGGCGCAGTTTGGCTTGGCTGCGAGCGGACAAAGGAGGGAGCTGTTGTTGGAAATGTAATCGGGCACCAAAGGGAAAAGGGTGCCATAGCTGATGCTGCCCACCTCAATCTATTTGCTGCCTTATTTCCAACAGAGCCAAAAAAACAAAACAAAAAACAAAGTAGGCCCTCCATCTTCTTTAACCACCTTTAGCACATTGATTTGAAGAACCAGTGGTTTCTTTTCACTGTTTTTCTGTTTTTTCAGAATTGGACAAACTGTGAGTTACGACCCACACCCTGTTAATGAGTGATTCAGTCAAAACACATCTTTTTTTTTAATCTTTTCTTCTGAAAAGTTTAATATACCCATTTTTTATGCTCTCTTCTGTCAGTGTTCTTGTGTTTCCCTTAGATTAGGGGGTCACCCTTATGTTCAAGTGAGAAAGTGCAGACAGCAGAAGAAGCTTTGTGCCTTTATGAAAGTGTGTTTGTGTGTGTGTGTGTTTGTGTGTGTGTGTGTGTGTGTGTGTGTGTGTGTGGAGTACTGAAGGTCAGAGGGGATTTCCTGGTCTGCTTTACTGTACCGTGACTGTACCATACAATATCACCACACCCTGCCCAGAACTGCTTATCAAGTGGCATGCCAAAGTTTCTTGAAGCCTTGTTTTTCTTCAAGCTCTTTCTGTGTCTTTTTGCTGTCTTTGAGCACTTGATGTGTAAAATGTGTGTAAACGCACAAGTCAGAGTCAATATTGTTTACTATACATATAGCTCAGATGAATATAAAGAAATTGGACACTTTAGTTCCCTTAAGTCACACTTTTATAAATTGATAAATTTGTAAATTTGAATAAAATTTGTAAGACATTTTGTAATGGCTTTTAAGCAACAGGAGTCAAGGTGATTTTTAGTGGATATATGAAGTCAATTCACAGGTTCACATACACTCACTTAGCACTTTATTAGGAACAATTTATTCATGCGATTATCTAATCAGCCAATCGTGTGGCAGCAGTGTAGTGCATAAAATCAGGCAGATACGGGTCAGGAGCTTCAGTTAATGTTTACATCAACTATCAGAATGGGGAAAAAATTTGATCTTAGTGATTTTGACTATGACATTTTTGGTGCCAGACAGGCTGGTTTGAGTATTTCTGTAACTGCTGATCTCCTGGGATTTTCATGCACAACAGTCTCTAGAGTTTACACATAATAGTGCCAAAAACAAAAAACATCTAATGAGCGGCAGTTCTGGGGACGGAAATGCCTTGTTGATGAGAGAGGTCAACGGAAAATGGCCAGACTGGTTTGAGCTGACAGAAAGGCTATGGCTACTCAGATAACCAGTCTGTACAATTGTAGTGAGCAGAATAGCATTTCAGAATGCACAACACGTCGAACATTGAGGCAGATGGGCTACAACAGCAGAAGACCAAGTCGGGCACTTTATTAGGACCATAGTGTTGTAGGTAGCAAAGCAACCACAGGTGTAGTTCATCACTTTAACTATGGACATGTTCTACAAATGTTTGACAACCAGAAATTGTTCAAACATCTTTTGACTTAATTTTAAACACAATATTTTTTTTTTCTTTTTCTAAATGATAAAAAAAAACAACATAACAATCTTTTTTTGTTTTGCTTGAAAAGTGTGTTTGTGCTGTCTTTGTTTTAAATAAATGACACTTTCTTTGATATTTTGAAATATAATGCCTTAAGTGTCCAAATACTTTTTGGGGCCACTGTACGCGTGTATGTGCATGATTTTTGCGTGGGGCTGCGCTCTTATCATTGCAGCCCTGGCCTAGTCCAGCCCAAATGAAAAACGTGAAAAGTGACAGATGCATCAATTTTAGCCTGCCTCCTCACGCTTCTGCGGGGCAGAGAGTATTGATGTCAGCCGTTGTTTGAAGCCTGTCTGCGCTAAGTGCTCTGTTCTGTGACTGGAATCTGATTGTCTGTTTTTAATTAAATGGATTAGTTCCACTTGTCCACTGTGAAACAACATTATTTTGCACCATTCAAACTAACTTCTAAAATCAGCCTGAAACTGTACAGAGCTATAGTATTTACAAATACAGACCTAGTTTGTACCGCAGCCTGAATATACATTACCTGTTTGTCTGGTAGCCACAGAGGGCAGAAACTGTGCAGCCTGCACTTTGCTCTACTTACATACCATTATATAACTTTGTGTTCCATAATGCAACTTGGGGTCGAGGACCAAGCTGAGGAGTGCAAGGTTGGTAAAAATGTGGAAGATCATATGCACATAGAGAAGTGTCGCCTACACACTCATAAAGAGAGAGACCAGTGTCCTTTAGAATCAGAATCAGAATCAGAATGAGCTTTATTGCCAAGTATGCTTACATATACAAGGAATTTGTCTTGGTGACAGAAGCTTCCAGTACACAACAATACAAAACAGCAACAAGACTTTTAAAAAATTATAAAAAATTGAATAAAAAAAATTAATATTGAAAAGAAAAAAGTATATATAATACACACACATATACATACATACACATTCACACATACACACACACATACACATACGTAGTGGAAATCTAAACTACTGGAAAAAGCCTGTAGTCAAGGTCTCTTACTCAGATGGGTAGTGTTAGATTTTCAAGAAACGGTACATACATACATATATACATATACATACATACATACATACACACACACACATATATACACACACAGACACACACATACATACATACATACACACATACACATACGTAGTGCGAATCTAAACTACTGGAAAAAGCCTGTAGTCAAGATCTCTTGCTCAGATGGGTAGTGTTAGATAGATTTTCAAGAAACGGTAAACACACTGCATCATAATAAATATCAGAAGCACACACCTCTCTCTTTTCTAAAGGCGGTTTTAGAAAACGCTGTGGGTAAATTTTTTGGAAGTCCAGGCACTTGAGATAAGCATCTGAGATATGTTCCATCAACCCAAGTAACCTTACAGAAAGCTCTTCCCCCCTTCGCTCTCTTCTCTTCCTTGTACCCTGCTTCACGCCACCCCTATTAGATCTCTGATCTATAGGACCCCGGACACATTTTTGGCAGAGCACGCAGGTAATGTTCCAGCATGCTTTGAGTTGTGGCTCCTTGCCGTGTTAAAACCTGATTTATTGACTTTAGCCGTTGAAGAGGGCTTGCAGGTACAGCTGCGGTAATTAAGATTTTTATTTCAGTTGTGTAAGCGTCCCTGGCTAGAACAGGTCACATTTTTGCTTCATACATGAAAAGGCCCTCACGCTGAGCTCAAAGCTTTTGCTTTGTGTCCAACTCATACCACTAACTCTGTCTCCAAGCAGAAAAATGGACGGAGATGAAACAAATGGTAATATGTTCATTTCTGCTCGGACTGTGGCCGTACATTCTGGTTGTTAGAGGCCGTGTTTGCAGCCCCAGCGCTGAGCTGTCAGCAGTAACGTATGATGATATGGATTAGAACACTTGTATTAAATTATCTGTGGGACTGAGAATTAGACTGAGCTGCAAAAGCCACAGACCTGCATGCACAGCATCCATCTTACCGCCTCTTTATTGGTGGTAAATGTTATACTGTAGTATTAACTGCTTCTTTCCACAACGTACTAATGCATGTCCCCCGAACCCTTCAAACACACACACACACACACACACACACACACACACACACACACACACGTGTTGGTGCGGATATCCTTATGAGGACTTTCCATAGACATAATGATTTTTATATTATATGAACTATAGATTCTATCCCCTAACCCTAAACCTAACACTCACCAAAAACTTACATTTACATTTTCAAAAAAACATCGTTTAGTATATGTTTTAAGGGATTTGAATTATGGGGACACTAGAAATGTCCTCATAAACCACATTTATAGCATAATACCCTTGTATTTACCAGTTTGTAGCCTAAACAAAGTCCACGCCAACCACCCAAACTCACCCACCCACCCACCCACACACACACACACACACACACACACAAACACACACACAAACAGATACACACACAAAGAAATTATGTGAGAGACATACAGTATTTGCTGTGTTTTTTTTTAGACTGTCATATGTAGCAGACAAATGAGGGTGCAGGGTCAGAAATTAACCAGGGATTGGGCAAAAATGCCCCACAATATTTAACATTTGGGCGCTAAAATGCTGTTGTAGTAAATTCCTCTGTTTTTATAACATTTGATATATCTTAAAATATTCTATTTTAGGTCTATGTAGTTATCAATATTAAAAAATGCCCCTTAAGTGCATTCATCAGTTTATCTGGTATCAAACATTTTATATATTTCATAATACAAATAATATTTATTATTTTAGGTCTGTCTTGTTATGGGGTTAGTGCCTCTCCAGACACCTTAGTAACCTTTTGTCAGATATCTGTATTTGCTATTTCAGAGCCGAGTGTTTTAACCTCCTGAGACCCCCGCGTGACTGCTGTGTGCATTTTCCATTTTTCATTTCCCTTTTTGATTTGTAACTAGTAGCACCTAATAAACAAGCAAAACAATTTTTTTCATCAAATTGTTTATAATGTTTCCAGGAGTGTTGGTTATTCATGTTTTTGAGATGTTACTGACAGCTGATTTTCTGTAAAGCTGAATAAATCATTCTTATTCTACGTAATGTCCAGCATCATCCAATCACTGCCAACCATTTTAAAATAAAATATTGCATTATAAAATTGCATTATAAAAATCCACCCCCATGAAAATCAATTCCAGGGGCAAATATATCTCCTTAATAATAAAAAAAAGTTGATTTCTTACACTGTGGGGAAGGTTATCTGGTGTCAAAAAACCCTAAAGGTCTCTCTTTCTGTCTCTCTCTATCTCCTTTCCTTCTGTCTAGTCTTCTCTGTCTCTCTTTCTGCTAATGGCTGTGGCCTGCTAAAGGAAGCAGTGGAAGGGTCAACCTGAATTTTTTATCCTGATAAAGTGCAGGGCGGCAGAGTGGCTTTGAGTCATGCGCTCAGTCCTGCATGAATAACACACACTCACAAACACACACACACACACACACACACACACACACACACACACACACACACACACACACACACACACACACCATGGGCATCTGATGGGCCTTATCAGTGTATTGATGCATGGCTCAAATTGATTTATGAGGGTTTGGAAGATGTTTGTTTCCTGATTTGAGCTTTGATGTCTTTCTCATTATCATTTTCACACCCACCTCCTTGTCCCAGTTCTGCTTTCTTACTTTTATACACCTCTATGGCCTTGGCCCTTGGCACTGATGGACAAGCAAGTCAGCCCTATACCACCTCTCTAGCACTAACATGTACACGTACGCATGCTGTTAATGAGGATACTGAAAGCAAGTGAAGATTTCAAGCCCAAAGGTTAATGTGAAATGAGAGACAGAGAGATAGACATTGGGACACTGGTGTGGTTTAGATGGAGGCACACTTTCTCCTTCACTTTCATTTTATTTTATTATTTTATATTATTTTAAAATTAGTAGCATATTATATCCTGCTACTTTTTGTTTGTGTGTGTATATACATTGATGCTTTGGTAATATACTGTATGTGGAAAAAATCATTGCAATAAATTACTTTGAAATTGATAGACATAGAGAGGGAGATTATGGCAGGGTTATTCATTCATGCTCCACGAACTGTGCGAGAGGCTGGTCTACCTCGCTGCCACTCTGGACACTTGTATGTTATCCTAAATAACTCTATTTATGTGGTGCAGTTCACAGGGTATACCTCTTTGTCTTAAGATCAGGAAGCGATTTATTATAATTTCAGTTGTGGTGTATTTGTGAGAAGCTTTAAATGAACATGTAATTTGATGGTATTTGCTCCAATATTACCGTCCAGGCTGCCAAAACATGCATCTCAGGGCAGAGAGAGAGAGCGAGAGAGAAAGAGAGCAGACTTGGTGTGTACAAGTGATCGAGATGAGGGCAGGTCTGCAGGCCGTCTGCCATGCACCAGCCATAAGGAATGAGACAGCCCTGCCTTGACTGCTCTTGAAACAGTGATCTGTTTGTGTGTGGCCCCATGTCCCCCTGCGCTGGATAGAAATGCTGAGTGCTCTCTCTTAAAGGCACATGTCACATGTTCTCCCCAGATCCAGTGGACATGTCACACAGCTTGGGGCGGCAGTCAGGAGGATAGTGTGATGTATCAGGTCACTGGATTTCTGTAGGGTTTGGTGCTCTCTCTTAGACAGATGTACTATAGCTGTGAAGTGTTGAAGTTCAAAAGTGTAGGTGAGTTGTACATTTTCATCAATCATAAACCTTACAAATTATCTCATGAATATAAATTATATGACGTAACATTTGCCCCGTAATCCTAACTGATTTACTGAAAGGCAGGTAGGCTAAGTGGGTGCTAGCCAAAGTAGGATTACCACTTACCGTTTACACATTCTTTCAGTCCGGATCTTAAAGTGTGTAATTTTTTGTGCTAAGCAAAACGAAACTCTCAAAATATAATGATTATTTCACAAAAAGTATGGAGGGTGAACTTAAAGATTTCTAAAAATGGAGGACACGCCCCTCCAAGTTTTAATAGTTGTTATGTCCCTGATCTTGACCCTTCTTTACTCCAATCCACACATTTTTGAAATTAGTCACTGTGGTTTCTGTGCCAAATGTGAGGCATGTATGTTATGGCTACGCTGAGAGGTTTGAAGTGAACTGGGGTCTAGCTGAAGGGTGAGTCAAACAGTTCCTTTGGGAGTGAGATAGGGAGTGTTTGTTGAGTTTGACATGGTTGCTGGGTTTCGCTCTCTCTGGCCTTGGCTGACATTACCTCTAGTTCTTGCCCCGGCAGATCCAGCCTGTTTGTCCTGCCCGCCGCCCTCCTCCAGGCCTTAATGAAAGCAGAGAAGGCAAGAGCAACAAAGAAACCGAGATAGTGAACACTGAGGGGATTCTTGGAGTGTACTGTGGGGACGGCAAATACAAAAACAGGTTAGGAGAAATATGAGAACAGGAATCCCTGTGAAACCTTAAATCACTTTAACAGAAAAGTTCCGTCAACTGATGTTATTTATGCGATCATACTCGAGGCTATTTTCCAGAAGAGTGGCATCTTGCCGTAGCCTGTTTAGCAGCGATAGGCCACACACTATTAGCATCCTACCGGTATCTGAGGCCGGGTGAATTTATGTGAATAGCAATTTAATCTCCTGGTTTTAATGGGATATAAAAACCCCTTCCCGGACAACTGTCCTCTAATAGGTCTTAAAAGTTGTTTGTTGGTGTTGAGATGGGGGTAATTAGTGGACCCATAGCTTTGGGAGAGGGCGTCAGTGGTCGGGCCTTGGCTCTTCTGTGCGGCCGTACGATCTTTTGGGCCTGGCTAAAAGGCACTGGCCACTCCTTAAAGAGAAGCATTTGGAGGGCTTGTGACCACCGCACTCAAGGGGGTGGAAGGGAAATGAATGGCACAGCACTTAGAGTATCTCTGATGGGAGCATTAGCCACATTAGACTGCTCTCAAAACGCCCTAATGGAGCACTCACACTCAAAGCGCACACACACCACTAAAAAAAGCATTGCAAATAGTTTTCTGGAACTTTTTAATGTGTGATTTATATATTTTTGTAATTTGCCAGCTGCCCTATCCCTTCCCTAAAACTAAAACCAGGACAGCCAGGAAATTTCTCTGGATGAGAATGATGATAAGAGAAAGCAGTAAAGCTCTTCAACACCTCTCAATCGCCTTACATGCACAGTCTTTAAATCAACATAAAAAAACTCGATATGTAGGGGAGACCGGGGTGAGTTGTCATATGGGGAAGTTGTCACAAGGGCTATATCCCAATAACTTTAAGGTTTGAAGTACAAAGTCGATAATTGCATACTTTCTGGGATGAGTCAACTATAACGAAGTTAGATTTAAACTGAAAGTTTGTCATTTGTTTTCAGGGGTATTTTTCTAAAAATATCAAGTTGTTACATTATTATCAGGGCAAGTTGTCATGTTTTAAATGTTATGAATTTATACAATTTGTTAATTACAGTACTTGTTAACCAAAACAATCATTTGATATTTTTAATGTTACGTTTAATTTTTTTACTGTTTTTTTAATTGTTTTGTGTTTCATAATTGTTCACTCTCAGAAAAAAAAGGTACTGTATAAGGTACAAGGGCCGTCACTGGGGTGGTTCCCTCAAGGGGACCCTTTTTGTACTTATCACTCATTTTAGGTACATAATTGTACCTTAAGGACCTATTGTGTACCTTTAAAGGTACATTTATCTGTTTTGTTCCTCTGGGAACTAAAAACGTAGCTTTTTTTGTCTCCTTAAGGGTACAAATATATACAGTATGTACCCAAAACAAGGGTACCACACCAGTGGTGGCCTTGTACCTTAAATGGTACCATTTTTTTCAGAGGGTGTTTAACTGGTTAAATTCAGCTAAAAAAAGCCAATAATAGGCTGCTTTCAGGCAGGTTAAATTGTGAAAACATATCCCATATTAGGTGACAACATGCCATGCTATTGGTCAGTGTGTGTTAAATGAGCTGTATCTTTTTTACTGGGCAATAACAGTGGAAATGTTCAGTATCTTTTTTGTAGCCAAGACATTAATGTACTGGATGTGCTTATACAGAAACTGAACTTTAAAAATATATATACCCTGAACATTTTTCACTGGAGTATAAAGTGTGACAACTAGCCCCAGTGTTCTTACAGTAAAAATCTCACTGGCATCCGTTGCTTCCTCTTTTTTCTCTGTCTGCTTCTGATACAGCATGCAAGGAGCTACTCTGGGCTTCCTTTAAAGGCAGTGTCTGTGTGTATGTGTTTTGGGGGTGTTTGTTTGGTGCTAGTGGCGGGGTCTTGGTGTTTGTGTAAATGTCAGGGGCTGTGTCGTTATTGACTGCTCTGTAACGGCTGTGTGCCTCTGTGTTCTCCTACACAACTAGCCCCAGGCAGCCTGCTGCTGCAATACTGCCTTTCTTCTGACGTTCATCAAACTGCTACTTCTCTCTCTCTCTCTCTCTCTCTCTCTCTCTCTCTCGCTTTCTCCCGTTTTCTCCCTTTCAACCCCTGCCACCCCCTCTTTTACTCTCTCACTCTCTGGAAGTATTGTTTTTAGGGCAGTGCACAGAAGATGTGTGGTTGTCCACTCTGAATAATTTAGAGACATTTTTGTCCTCTTCTCAGAGACAGGCCTAGGCCATAAGGCAGAGTGAGTGATCTGCTGTATCTGTTTGGGTCTTTTCTCCTCCTTTTTCATTTTCAACAAGCCTTGCTTTCACAAACATCTCCCTGTGTTCTAACAGTCTCTGATGTTTTATTTTTATTGGTCACACTTATTACTGTTACAGTTCATGTTACTGTGTATTTACATAAGTGCTGTGTGTTATACTAATGAAGTACATGTACTCACAGTGTAATGATTTTTGTGGGGCTTCTGTGTAATTCCGCAGATTATTGTTACTGTAGTAATTAAATAGTAACATGTAATATGTGTAACAGGCAGTGTAAAATTAAGTGCTACCTTTTTATTTTTTATTTATTTATTTTGACAGGGAAAAGTCTGTATTATTCATAATTTTTTTATGTTTTTTATTGTGTGTGAAATGCATATATGGTACAACATTATTGCCACACATTTTGTTTGGCCCTTTCTATTAAATTAAGTAAACAATAGTTAGTTCTGGTCCACTAATTTGATTGGACAAGCAGCTGATGTTTCATAAAACAGCACTGGAATGTTGTATCAGTCTGCTTGTCCACTCAATCCTGATTCAGATTTTTCTCTTTTTTGTAACTATTTGCATTGGCAGAGCAAACTAAATAGCTGGCTTTCAGTATATATTGTAGCTTATGTATGGCATATTATACATGAAATTTCATTTACTCTATATGAACTTCTTGTTTCTAGAACTGTTTCAATCATGCAATGTCACTCTTGAAATCATCTTTATTTAAAATATTCAAGACTTGCAGGCAGTGACACATAGGCCTATTCTTAGAAATAATTTGCATAGCTCCATACAGAAATCTCCGTACAATGTTGGGTTTTCATGTTTTACGAGGACTCTCCATAAACATAATGGTTTTTATACTGTACAAATTTTATATTCTGTCCCCTAACCCTACCCCTAAACCTAACCCTCACAGAAAACGCATTTTTACATTTTCAAAAAAACATCGTTTAGTATGTTTGTTAAGCGATTTGAATCATGGGGACACTAGAATTGTCCTCATAAACCACATTTATAGCATAATACCCTTGTAATTACCAGTTTGTAACCTAAAAAAAGTCCTCGTAAACCACTTAAACCTGCCCACACACACACACACACACACACACACACACACACACACACACACACACACACACACACACACACACACACACACAATTCTCTCACCTCTCCCTGCATTTCTGTCAGTTCTTTTAGTACTAGGGTCAGTGGCTCCAGGAGGCAGTAAGAGGCAGTTATGTGAATAAACTTTTTTTATGACTCCCTCACCACCCTTATTGCCATCAGAATCATTGAGGGTATTTAACGGTTGACGGGGCAGCAGTTATACATCCATGTCAAAAATGTATTTTTATTGATTGTTGCTCGCAGTTAAATATATTTTAAGACTATTTTCTTATACAGAGGGAAACATGAGAGAGAGAGAGAGAGAGAGAGAGAGAGAAAGAGAGAAAGAGAAAAACAGGACGAAATGCTAGCAGACAACAGATGAAGTGGTGTAGCTGTCACTTGCCTTATCAGGCCATTGCTGCCTTGTCACTACATTCTGCACCTAATGATCATGTACATGGGTTTCAATGCCTTAAACTTTAAACTTAAACTTATTTTTCGTTTATCAGTATACGTTTTCTGGACATTGTTGTTGCAAATTCTGCATATTTACTGTAAATTATCTACCTGGCTTACATAGATGAGGTTTTGTTGAAATTGTGCGACTAACTTGTGATAGTCCTGGAAACATCAGTAAGAATGGGTTGAAAATTTTGAAAGAATTTATGATGTTTTGCATTGTATGCCATCTTTTTCCAGCAAAAGTGTGCTTATGAATATAGCTCTCATGGAGTTACATTATAGCTGTATAATCCCCAGCTATTATTGCAGATTAAAGACCTAGTAGTTAATTTAACATTTAAAGAAAATATTCACTTTTTGAAGAAAAAACATGAACTGGCCCAACTGGTCAGCCAGAAAATATTCAAACTGTTAAGCCCTGCTCTGGACTTTAGTGTTTAGTCTTTTCCAATCAGCATGTTTTCAACGCCACAAACTCTCACCCTCTTCACGTCCCTCCTATATTGCCACTTTCTCTCTTCAACTCTGGGCATCTGTGAGGTAGAAAGCAGCCTCTTGTTGAGGTGGAGGTGTGTGTTAAAGTGTGTGTGTGTTTGTGAGAGAGGGTCAGTCTTCCTAAGGTTTCTCTCCTAAAGTGCTTCTTCTCCTGAGACTGCAGAGCAAAAAGGGCTCTGAGTTACAGGCTTAGCTTTTCCTTTTGTTCTTTCATTTCTTTCTCTCTCATCAACTCCCCCCTCCACTCTGCCCCGTTCTGAGCCCCTGAGGTTGAGTCAGTGCAGACCTGCAGCCAGATAGTACAGAAAAAAAAATATTTCCAAAGATAGTCTGGGCCGGGAAAAACAAACACCTGAACAGCCCCCTGATGCTGATGGACAAATGAATGAGAGACAAAGAAAGAGAGCGATACACAGGCTGAGAAGCATGAACATGCTACATTGTCAGAAATATAATTTATTATTACATTTTTTTTAAATTAAGGGGCAAATTTTTCAAGGTAATTTTTTTTACCTTTATGAGGGCATTTAAAAATAAAATAAAAACACTTATACAATAAACCCTCTGCTAGGATACATTTTAAATAATTGTCCGATACATATGCTACATAATACAGCTTTTATTGTCTAGTGTCAGTAGATTTGTTTCAAATTTTGAGTTGTCTGGAAAGTGTCTACAGAGGCACTAAACCCATAACTAAATAGAACTAGAATAGAATATCATGAAATATTAGAAAATATTTTTTGCCCACACATTTTAAATATATGGGACAATTTTGTCACTCTCAGAGGCATTTTGCCCTGAGTCTTGTTTACTATGGCCTTGACATGGTCTTGCTCCCTATTGTGCATTGTGTTCTTAAAAACTTCAACTATAACAGAAAGAGACACATTGCAAAAAGATAAATATGTTAATTTTCTGGTGGAAAGTATTTATTTTGCATGTATGTGTGTCTTTCTGAGGGCGTGCAGCCAGTACTCAGTGTTTGTCAAGCTTTATGAAGGCACACAGTACTATAAGGCTGATGAGTGATCCTCTCTGGCCTACAGCTGCTGCTGGCTGCACTGGTGTGCATGTCCCTGCCCATCCCTACTCTCTCTCTCTCCCTCTCTCTCTGTCCTTGTATATGTGTGTGTCTGTGTTCATTGTGTGTTTGCTCGCAGGTGACCGCTGACCTATTGCGTGTGAAGCAAAAGAAAAAAATACCTCCCTGAATTTATTTTGACTCCTCTCATTTAAAGACTCACACAAGAGTCTACGTACAGTAGGGTCGAAGTGTCTTGGAAATAAACTGAAAGTTTTAGCATAAAAAAAACGTAGAACAAAGAAACAGTATGACTTAAAATGAGTAAGAAATATTAAGATTCTGCATTATTTCTACTGTAGGTCACTAATCAAATTAGCAAATTTTTGACATTGCCAATATTAACCCCCTTGTACAAAAGGTCTAATTTCCTTGCATCTTTTTGAAATTGAAATGTTCTCAGATCAAACTGGCATAACAAGGATCATCAGGTTTTGCACAAACTTGCGGAGTTCATGCCAGTTTGAGTGCACACTGTCATTAAATTGAATGTGAGCTTGTATGTATGATAAAATGACCTTAGAGATTTAAAGGGGTTTAATACACTATAAATGCAGTGCAGGGAAATGGGAGAGTTAGATACCTTGCAAAAAAGATCGAACCCTAATCACCAGCTCTTCCATACTGTACTTTGTATATACCACAGTGACAGAGGGGAAGGTAGCTGAATAATTAATGAAGTACAAGTGAACAGACTTCCAGCTGTTCTTCTACCGTAGGACATGCTATTCATGAATGTTTGAATGTCCTTTAAGAAAATATATTCAAATTGAAAAAGCACAAAAAAGCCTTAATAGAAATATGAATTGCCCAAGTTGAATACGATCGGGGACAGAAAGGGCGAAAACGCTGAGCGAAGTGCAATTATGTGAAAGCAAATGTTATGGAGCCTCAGAACTGGCTTTGGTCCTCTAATTAAAATGGCTGAAAATGTTTTGACAGTGTCTGAAGCCATGCCCCGGGCCCCAGCACTGCGCTGCTCCAATTTCTCTTCCTTACAGATGCAGTGATACATTTATGCAGAACGTGCTGTGAATATCTCACTCCTCTCTCCCCCCACCCCCCCAAGTTCATTCCCTGGTTCTCTCTCGCTCTGAGAGAGACAATAAAGAAAAAGAGGTCTCCATGATCTGTGCTTCAGAGGCTGTAGCTAAAGCCTTGGCCGTGTGCTGTTGTGCTGCATTGTTCATGCCATGTTCTCCCTGCTCTTTTATAACAATGATTGTGTATTTGGCTCTTATGTTAGCAAAACTCATCCCGTTTGGCGTTTGTGCTGGTTAAGAGAGTGGTAAGGCTTAATTAGTACTCAGCTACATTCTAATTTAATTCAAATCTAGTGTGGGATATTGGATAAAGCTAGCCTTATAAGTAGCAAGCATATAAAAAAAGTAGCTTTGTGCTTTATGAAAATCTTTGCAGATACCTCATATGAAAATCTATTTTATAACGATTATTCCAAAAATAATGACATTCATGCAGTAGGGTTGTGCAGTATACCTGTACTAACGATATATTCGTTAATACAGGTATACTGTTGCTAATTCTTGTTGCTAATTCTGGTACCTTACTACAGTATGTTGCTGTTAGTAAAATTTTACAGGATGTGAAATTTTTAACAATTTGACAATTAATCAAATTCAAATCTCAAAATGGCAGAGTGTGATTATTAAACAGCAAAAGAGAGTCATTTAATTATATAATATACAGTCTACATGAATGGACGAGAGGTGCTGCTGTGCTTTTTGTCACCTACTTTGTCATCCACGCGCGCACACACACACACACACACACACACACACACACACATATATATTGTGCATGATGCTCATAATGTGTAGTTTATGCGGCAGTGAACACTCACATAAACCGGGGAACTTGTACAAAACAAACATCAAAAACAGGAATAACTCAAAAGTCCACCAAAATAAAAGTTCCACCAAAATAAAAGCACTATTCAACTAGATGCATGAAATTGAAGACATTACAGCAGAAAAATAATACTGCTGTATAAAAATAATATTATTCATAGTCGTAGCAATAATACTGCTAATACCAATAATTTAATATGAACATATTGTATAATAATGGTTGTGTATATTGAATAATAATAATAATAATAACATGTAAGAAATATCACAAAAGCAAGTGTACTGAATATCAGCACACCATGAAGCGTGAACCCTGGGGAGCTCTGTTGTGCAGCATTTTATCTGAGCAAAAAGAAAATAACAATTTTCATTTGATAAAATACTGTTTTGATGTTAACATATACTTAAAACATGTAATACATAAAAAAATGAAAACAGAAAACACAGAATTTGTTACTGCAAGACTTTATGCAGTTCTATTTCATTTTCTGTTTAATTTCATCAGAAATCTGAAGCTATTTATTTATTGCCTATATATCGATTTAATACCGATACCAAGGTACCAGGGTTGGTATTGTACTGAAGCCAAAATGTTGGTATCGGAGCAACCCTATCACGCAGCAAAGATTTTGGGTCTTTCCCTTCATAGGAATTATAAGTAAGTGAATCTCGGTTTAATTAATTGATGCATTTGGAGCAGTGTAGTTTGCACAATGTTTAATTAGGCTATTTATGACAATGAATGTCATTCTCTCAGCTTCCCTTCTCTCCCTGTCTCTCCTCAACAGCCTAGACTCAAGATAATGGTCTTGTCCCCCTCTTTACTTGTCAATCTTTCACAAGTTCCACATATACAGTGGGGTTCTAGATTACAATCTCATTTAAATCTGAAATAAATAGAAAGATTTAACATTTTGACTATGACATTTTTTTTTAATGATTCTGCACTATTTCTTGGTCACTAATCAAATAGGCATATTTGTGACATTGACCATGTTAACTCATTTGTACAAAAGGGTAGATTTCCTTGCTGTCATTGAAGAACACAAGATACTCTTTGGAAAAACTGAATTAAATTAGAAAAATGCAAAATAGAAGCTTTTTCACAGCAACTTTTGGACCCCACTGTATGCGCATCTGGGTGCAGGTTAGTGTGTGGTATTTCTCTGAGCAGTTTTTGTTTTTCCTGTCTTAAAAAAAGGAAAAGATCAGAACGCACAAAGCTCATATGCTGTAATTTGTGCTCTCTATAATTTTGACATTTTGGTTTTGGGTTAAGAGTAGTCTACAGTTGCCACCATCAGCAGTGAGGTTCACTACTTGCAAGAGAATGAGGGAGAGAGAGACAGGATGGGAGGGGAAAAGAGATGCGCATATGTGGTTTTACGCTCTGACGGTTATATAAAGGTTTGGCCATTTAATTACAATCATAAACACAGTTTGGGAGGCTCTCGCTGTATTATTAAAATTATGTTTATGAGGTTATGTGGGAATTCATTTTTAAACAATCCTATCCAATGTCTATGGAAGCCATCAAACGATGGCACACACATTCACACACCCAAAGAACGGGCAGTTACATTAATCCGAATGACAGAACAACATGTTTGCTCATTGTTCAAGGGTTTCTCTGCCAAGAGTACTCCGTCTCTCCCTCTGGGGCTGCTACTCTCCAGACTTGTTCCCCAGTGGTACAGCATATCCCTAGCACAGCTCCTTGGTTGCTCTTTCATACAGTCATCAAGGCACACACACTCCTAACTTTCATATTCACATGTGCCTGGCATACTTCAGGGTTCCCATGGTCAGGGAAAACCTGGAAATATCTGGGAATTTTAAAATGTTTTTTTCTAGGCTTGGAAAAGTAATGTGATTTAAAAAGCTCTTAAAAGCCATGGCAATGTTTATGGTTAATATAATTCTTTAGGCTTTGATCAGATATATTTCATTGGCTAGATATTGCTCTTGTGCAGCATTAAGGCTTAAATATACTCTGCGTAAATATGTGAACTCAGACACTTCTAACTATAATTTTTATTCATTTAAATATCTGGTGGAAACATCTGAATGTAAAAGGTGGGGGACTACGAGAAGACTACGAGAGTGGTCGTTTCAAGATCTCGGGGTGAGAGACGTTAGGACCTCAGGAAGGTGGTTATTAAAGGTAATGGGGGTGGCCGCTTCAATTACACGGGGTGATCGACCTTAGGACTCCTGGGGCACCTGTTCAGCATTTCAAATCATACAAGGGGTGCTCAAGCTCATTGTTGAAATCTTTATTTTTATGCCTTGTTTTTACAAATTGCACTGTATTATTTTATTTCATTTAAATACCTAGTGGAAACATCTGAATGTGAAAGGAAAGGGGTTATTAAAGACTATGGGAGTGGTCGCTTTAAGATTACGGGGTGATAGGTGTTAGGACCTCAGGAAGGTGGTTATTAAAGGTCACGGAAGTTTCAATATCCCAGGGTGATTAACCTCATGTACCTGTTCCTGAAGGGGCACTCCGAACTCAGTTTTAATTTCTTAAGTCTTTTTAATTGTTATTTTTATTTTCTTGTTCTTAAGTGATTTTAAAATGAACCTTTTATTTTCTTTATCACTTCCATGTAAAGCACTTTGAATTACCACTGTGTATTAAATGTGCTATATAAAAAAAACTTGCCTTGCTTCTTGATTTTGTGCGTTCTGTGTTCCATAACATAACAGTGAACTCGTTGCATTCTCAACGATGCCACAAGGGGCGCTGTATTGGACATTAATGTATACTGTCAACTTCTACAGTGAGATATTTTAGTTAAATCGGATCGCGTGTTGGTAGTGTTGGCTAAGCACTCGTATCTGCATATGTGTACTTGCGTAAAGTATGTTTCTGGACTAAAACTTGTGCACAATGATGTCATAGTGATGTCTGATTTGGGATCAAATCTTTCTTTTCTGCTTCTCAAATAAGTCTAAATGATTATTTGTTAATCGGTCTGAATTGTAAGGTTTAAAAAAATCCGTATTCAGTGATACGACTGAAAAGCTCATGGAAAGGTCCTAGCAATTCATTAGTCAAAAAGTGTGGGAACCTTGATATTTAATACGGCAGTGCATTCTGTTGAATTACAGGAATATAACATATTTTGTGAATGTCACTTTTAAAGACTTCAAAGACAATGTGCTTCACTGTAGCCATATATCTTGAACATACTGTATATCTAGCACTTTTACAATAAACCTCCACTGTTCATGTGTGCTTGGGTGTATATATGTTTATTGAAAAGTGTATGTACAGTATATGTGGTGTGTGTGTTCTGTGTGAATGACCCAACATCAGTACCAAGGGGTGCCAGGGAACACAATATGGATCACAGTAGGGAAGCCGAACTCTGTGGAGCACCATATTGATATTTCTCCCCAACACAATCCTTTATTTCAAGTCAAACTGACTACGACATGCACACAAGTGCATACTCTCTTAGTGTGGCTCGCACATGCAAATATACATTTACACACACATAAAGTCCTGATTGGCCTCCTCGCCAAAACAATACCGCTTTCTATAAAAGCATTCTGGGGTAATTGTGTTTTGTCTTCGTTTTTGTGTGGTAGATTGTAGAGCAGCGCCTAATGACACACCAAGAGGATTGTGAAATTAGCCTCATTGTTGCTCTTAAATACTGAAATCAACTTCATGTATTCAGCAATAACAGAATATGCACTGATGTTACGCTTGGACTAGAATACAGCCGAGAGTTGATTTGACTGGCTTGAGAGGAAAATGTATGCCACATTCTGCGGTTATCATTAGCTGGGCAGACCCTGTTTAGCCATGTGTGTTTGTGATTGGAGAGGACACATTTCTCCGCGCAGTAATAATGATAAGGAGAGGGGAGTCAGGTGTGTGGAAATCTCTGCTGCACTTAATTGCACTCGCTGTCCGGCAGGCAGGCAGGCAAGCAATGTGATGGTGTATGTCAGAACTAGTTGATGCAGCAATTACTCGCATAATGTGGAAAGGGAATTCCTACAGGCTGGAGATCCTTTGTTAATTTCAACCTATTTTGTGCCCAGAATGTTTGACCTATTTTGTTGTTTAAAGTTTATGTTTCTCAGATCTGTTAACTCCACATGTGCATAAATTACTTTATCAGTCAATAATAGGCTTGTTTGAGATGAGCAAGTTCTGCGCAGAACCGATCACCGGTGATCACCGGCTAGGGCTGCAACAATGATTATTTTGATAATCGACCGCACTCTGTGACCGCACAGAGAAATGCCAGTTTCGGAGTTTGAGCTTATTTACACAACCGTTTACTTATTATTTGAACTTTAATAAAGGATGCATTTAAGATATAACGCCGGGGTGTTTCATTTTTAGACGCTTTGGCAGGTAAGTTTTGCTCAAGTGGAATGCCAGGTAAGGTTCAGCTTTATTTTACGTCAGGACGACACTGCTTCTGTATTTACTTATTTTGTATTTTTGTATTATAATTCCCTCATACTTTGCGATCTACATCACCTTTGCATCTGGACTGTGAGCTGTTTTCTTCCTCTCTTCATTCAGGAGCAAGTGGTAGTGCTGCTCTCGTGTGTCATCGTAAGTGTTTCAGATGATCTCATGTTGCACTAAATAAGATCAAACGACAATTCGACTATGAAAATATTGGTCGCCAATTTTTTATTGTCGATGTTGTCGATAACATCGACTAATCATTTCAGCCCTATCACCGGCAGGTGCATGCTGGCTAGAAATCTATCTGACTTGCTCTGATGTCATGGTGACATATGTCAAAAATACTCTCGTGAGAGTGAGGCGGCCACAGTTTTTAGAGGCAGGCTGTGCAGTTGCTATCTCCCAGTTGAGCAAACTGAAAGCACAACGGGAAAAGACTTGCTGACGACACAGCTTAAACAATCGTAATGTTTTTCTCTTCTAAAATGTTTTTATGTGTATAAATTATGTGTAAATATTCCCAAAACTCTGACAGTGTGATCTCTGAATGGGATATGTGATTGTTATCACAGTTTTAAAAAATCTAAAATAAGTGTCTTTATTAGACTAAAATAAAAATGAATGAAAAGATAGCTTTTGGGGGGAATTAAATAACAGGTACATTGGGTGACTCGTTCATCATATTTATTTTCATTTAAAAGCAACAAAATTGAATTACACCCACTTCGTCTGCAAAGCACATGAATCACTGCCTTTGATCTCGTAGGTGGCTGATCCACTACGAGAAGTGAGAACCGTCCGACTTGACAGTCCTTATTTCACTCCTTCCCTGACTGCAACCGCCTACACTCGTCTACTTTCAAGGCAACACGTTTGGCATCTCAAACGAGCCTAATGACCGTCTGTCTTTCTGTCTGTCTGGATGGCACTTCAGTTGGGCCACTGTGTCTGACTGTCCTGGTGAAGGACTGTCTTCTGTTCACTAGCCACTGACACAGTGTCCCTTAACTGAGCCCACCCTGTGAAAAATGTCCCAATTTTCACTCACACAAAAAAGGCTTCATTCATATGCTTCTTATCAGGGTTCAGGACAGTGAAAAGTTAATAAATATGAAGTCAGATTTTTGCCAGCCTGTCCAGTTAATTACTGACATGCTTCATCCCAGGAGCACCAGCCCCAGTTATCACCATATCTCTTTTAAGTGAGTTTTTTTTTTTTTTTACCCCCGATCCCCCCACCACTACCATGTCGGTTTGAATAAAAAAAGAAGTATTTAATGGGCACAATGCACTCCATTGTTTAGACATTAGTGTGTTTTTTTGGCACAGAGGATAAAAATGCATAATGTTTGGGTTTGGAGGGCACACAGTGTGAGAAGTGTCTCAGAGTCTTTTGCGGGATTTTTATGGCACTTCCTCTGTCCAGCTTTGTCCGTGAACAAGTGTTGGTCAAACAGGCCTTTGTTTGTGGCCAGTCACTCGGCACACCACAAAGAGTCTGGAACCGGACAAAGAGCTGTGTGTGTGAGAGTGCTGCTGGGCCGACCCAGCCAGACTGCTCCGAGGAATACTGTTACGAGCGAGAGACGCACATGACCCAAGCACTCACACACCTATCCACACATAGGCACTCATAAAAAGCTTGCAACCTGGATAGATTCAGCCAGTATTGTCATTCAGTGGCACTAATCAATGATGCTTGTATCCAGCAAATAATGTTTGTTTCTTAGTATATGGTTAGTTGACATTAAATTCTTTTGGGAAGTTGACATGTCCTGTAGTGAGACATGCTATAGTCCATCTAAAACTATTTTAAACACTATGTTGATTCACTGATATAAAGTATTATGCACATTATCTTTATATGGAATATTTGTATTTTATTAATTAATTTTTCACCACAGGATTATTTAAAATTAACATGAAAAATAAATGGTGGAAAAACTTACAAGAAATGGTACAGAGCCAAAAATTATAAACTAAATTAAAACTATATAGACATTTTATGCATCAGTGACCTATAAACATTCACATATAAACAGCCATACATGGCATTGATTGATTTATGAAATTTATTTTACTTTTTAAATATTTACAGGATTCATATCCAATTAATTTTATAACCATATTATATAAAAATTATAATACCATAAATCTGAGTCTTAAACTGAGACCTGAGGTGAAGGGACACATCAAACACAAATCTATGCAGAGGCTCTTGAAAGCATAAGCTGCTGGTAAAATTAAAAAATGATATTACGTGGCATTGTCCTTTCTCCCCCTGCATTCACTAATCCTGTTACTGCATTGTTGCATTACCTGAATTACCATTATCTCTGAGAGCTGTTAAATCTAAACACAATCGTCAAGGACAAAACAAAAGGAGCCGCAGTCTTCGCTAGTGACAGCAGTAAAGCTGTCGAGATGGAATGCCGATAGTACAGCTCGCAAAATGCCAGTACCCGTCCAAATGACCTGCACTTATGTAGGAGGTTTTGAATCAGTTCATGCAAGTGTATGTGTTGGTCCAGTGCTTTTGTGTGGCGTGGATGCCGTGTGTGTTTGAGTTAGGTGGGGGGGGGGGGTTCAGTGGTGGGAGGAAGATGAACAATGGATGAATCTGCATGTCGGGGATATTGGGCTGCCCGAGCTGTTTTAATCTGGCATTCATCTTAGTCTGCCAGTGCCATCGATCCAGACGGCACACACAGAAATGCACCCCACTCTCTTTACAAAGCCAACTGTAGACACTACTCTAAATATACACACTCTTCATATATATATGTCAGTCATGCGTGTCAGTCATACACACACTTACATACATGGAACAAGATACGTAAATCTGTTCAGAATGATTGTGTCTACACGAATACAAAGGTGCACACTCACATACAACATACACATTTACTTTATTTAATTTAACTGTATTTTAATGAAATTGGAATGACGATAAAATTATTTTTCATTTGTAAATGCGGTTGTGTAACTAGCATGATTACATGCAAATACTGACAAACAGGTTAAGGATTGCGTTTGTGTGATCTGTCCTGAGGCCCTGAGATTTTATCCTTTATTGAAGGTTAGTACTGGGAAAATATTTTATGCCCCAGACAAGCTGCCTGAAATTTGCAAGAGTCATAACTTTACACTTTTTTGTTATTTTTGCACTGTAAAGCTATCTGTATGCTGTGGTACAGTTTTCCTGAGTGAGTTGCACATCTCAGCAGGGTGGGTGGGGATGGGGGGGAGCTCACAACATACAGTATTTCCTTCCTCCAAGTCTCTGATTTCACCATGGGCACTACTCACTCTCTGCCAAGCCATCACCGCTCTGTAATACAGCCTCACTTTTTGTCAAGATCATTTAGTGTGGCTTTATCTAACTGCAGTTTAATGCGTGTGTGTGTGTGTGTGTGTGTGTGTGTGTGTGTGTGTGACGATTTAGCTGGATTAGTCGGTCCTGTGAGGATGTGGTTGGCAGTTTGGGGGTGGTTGTTGGATAGAAAGTGGGGGTGTTCTTGTTTTCCCGTGGCTCTGTGCTGTAACATTGCTCTGACATTTCCCTGTGTAAAAACTTCCAGCAATCCACTGAGTGCTTGCATTCGTCTGGAAGCAGTCGTGCCGCTGCCAGCTACCACAGACCAGTCCAACAACTGTCACCAACAGTCTCTGCCTCAAATGCCACGACTTTCCAGCTTGTCCGGAATGACCCGCTTTCACTGCAAATTGGAGAGCTTTCTAATTAACTGAGGAAAATTTGCATGAGGCTGCTTTTGACTTATCTTAAATGTGTCTCCAAGTGTCAAGCCACAGTTTATCATTACATTTAATGAACTTGTAGACCCAGCGGTAGCTGTGAGATTAGAGTGATGCAGAGAGGATGTCTTTCTCTCTTTCTGTCTCTCTGTTACACATATTAAACAGCTGTGAGTCCCTCTCCTGCTTTTACTGTTCATCCATCTCAAATGCTCAGCTCTCCAATTCTCCTCTCAAAAAGACAGTCAATGACACAAAGAATACTCTTTTAACTCTCTTGAGAAAATTAAAATTAGACTGAAAGGAGGGGGAGGCTAATTTCTTTGGCAGGCTGTTGCTTTTAATTCCTTCCAATAAAATCTTCAGAGTCTAATAGCAGATTATTGGAGCACCTGTCGGTGGCTTGCCGACTCCCATCATCGGAACAGATTGTGACAGTTTTGTCAGAAGAAGAACCTGGCTGCGAGCGTGCCAGGCACAATGGCCACATGGCACACATCGGTGTATGCGCAAGGCATGCCAGTCAATAATACTGCTGCATGTATGAAGCTATCAATTATTGCTGCAATTATTTGTCTAGTTGGATATTCAAAATGTCATGTGAAAAAGATGATTACATATTCCAGTGAGCATTGCCATGTGTAATGAAATGAAGTAGGGCCTTGTTAAACATGGCGATGCAGTAACCTGTTCTTCAGAGACCCCTGTAGATGGTGAGGAGACAAAAAAAAACAACAACGATTTTTTACCAGTATACAGTAAAGTCTGCTAACCTAATGTAGACCCTATTCTAAAAGCAAGCTTACATGTAAATGTTTGAGAAGAGACTGATTAAAAGGATAGATCAGGGGTGGTAGATGACTTTCTTTCTTCCGTGGAACACAGAAGGAGATGGGCAAATATGCAGAATATTAGCCTCAGTCACCATTCACTTTCATTGTATGGTAAAAAAAGATGCAAAAATGCAAAAATGGTGACAGATGGCTAATCTCCTTTTGTGTTCCACAGAGGAAAAAAAAAATAAAATCATATGGGTTTGGAACAACATTAGGGTGAGTAAATTATGATTCTTCATTTTTTGGTGAACTATCCCTTTAAATCTCTCTTCCAAAATAAACAACAAGAGATAACCATTACAGTTTTAGCTGTGTGACAGCATGCAAAATACCCTTTGCATGATAATACAAAAATGTAAACTAGGTTAAACCCTCTGCAGGTGGCAACAATTAAATGTAATTTCTGCAGATTGTAATGATCCATAATTTAGCTGGCCTTTGCATCAACCCCCTGATATCAAGTATTGTGCAGTCTTGATTTGGTGCAGGGCTTACAGCTGTTGGTCATGAGTGAGATTGTCAGGAGGTGGTTGTGGGTGGCAGGGCCACAAAACATCAATGTGCTATTATTTTTCTCTCTGTTCACAGCACCCGTCATCTCCGTCGCTCTCAGCTGATATCGTCACCACTGCTGTCTTGTTCAAGGACCTTGGTTTATTGTTTAAAAATATTCTTCAAATTTGATTTACATTCAATTTTGAAGTCTTAATGAAGCTGAGTCTTTAAATTCTTCCCATTTTCCCAAATTCTACCAGTGCCAGTTCTAACCTTTTGGGGGCCCTAAGCAAGATTTTGTGTGGGGGCCCTGTCAGTGGGTTTGTTACCCTCAAAACAATCCCCTCACACTTTAAGCCTTTTTCACAGAGCATTTTTGAAGTAAAACAACATACAGTGAGTCAATATTAAGTAACATTAGCAGTTAGTACTCTTTATTCGGACAATAAGCCAATGGCACCTAAGGAGCCAAATTTCAATAAATAAAAGGAAAAGGAACATAAGGCCAGTCTGCAGGGTCAGATGGTAGGGCATTTGCTGACTGTACATCACTGAGGTCAAATAATAATAAAAAAAAAAAAAAACAGTTTGATTCTTTATTTGAAATGACCTAACACATCATTAATGACTTAATGATATCAGATATGTTTGCATTGCAAGTTTTTGCATTTTATTTTGACTTTTTATAAACTTTTATAATCTACATTATACACTTAGAAATTAAACATAAAACAGAGCAAACAATAAAACAATGAACAAGAGTAAATGAATACAGGCTTAAAGACAAATAGAAACATATTAAAATGTCAGTGAGACAAATGAACTGTGAAATAAATGAAATAAAATTTTGTTTGTCAGCTAAAAGCTTGCCAAAAATTAGGCTCTAGTACCACCTAGCTTTCTGAAAAATTGTAACGCACCTATGAGAGAGTTTCACAGCTGAATGCTTTTCTGTATGCATAATTAACCGGAAAGCATGAACAATTTTTTTTTCTCAAGAAATATGAAACATGAGAATCCATAAATATTTCTCTAAATGTGAAAACTTTGGACTGAAAGTTCTAATAGATATTGTTTATTGAAGCACTGAACATGACATTCAGCAGAGCTTGCATGATTGAACAGGTATGTGCTTCTTTATTATGTTATAAAACAAATAGTATGTCATGTTTTGATTTTGCATGCTTTGATGTGTAAGTCATTTTTATTTGTATAGTGCTTTTCACAATACATATCGTTTTAAAGCAGCTTTACAGAAAATTATGCTACAATGTCTGTAATGTCTTAAAATACTTGTTGAGCAGTTTCATAAAAATAAAAAAAACAAACATTTAAAAGTAAAACAATATATTAAAATAGCCTTAAAAATAGTACATTCCTTCATGCTCTCTCGTTTCACAATCCAGGTGCATTTTTCTCCTCCCCCCTCCAAGTTGAACCCTGACACAAGCCTAATAATACAGGGCTCCTTAAGGCTGATTAGTGAATTTGAAAATATGTAGATTTGGACATGCCTAATTATTTCATTCCTAAATGTCATTCCTAAACACCATCATCCGTTCGGTGTCTCTAGTCTTACACCTTGCTCATGTAGAGTGGGTGTATTTCTTTACTTGGCAAGGCAGAGACAAAATGATGACAGCACAATAGGGTGCAGCGATGTCCGGAGGTGGCTGTCTGCCTGCCACGGAGCCTTCCAGAACCACCCCCATTTGTGTGCATTTACAGGATTATCCCAGAAACCCACAGCGGCTCCGGCCTCCCTTCCCTCCTCTGAGCAGCAGAAAGTCCTTACCTCTTTACATGCTTTGCTGGCTATTGAAGACTTCAGAGAAAGCTCCTCTGAGGAAAACAAACGAGATGAAAGAGTGCATGCTGCCTGTTCATCTCCGTTCAACACCTCTTTTTGCCTTTCTTCCTGCCATCTCTCTCTCCATTTTTCAATTTCACTCTCTTCCCCTCTTTCTCCCGGAATAGTTGTAAACAGTGCATGAAAGCAGTTTAGAGACCTCTGGCTTGAGGGGGGAGTTAAATCTATCTCCCATGTCCATTTTCACTGTTTGTTGTTTGTGGTTCCTCTGTGAATGATGGCTCTTTTCCTGACCAATTGACCTTGCGCTTTTGGAAGCGTAGGTAGATATCTGTACCTGCGAAAAACGGTGTTGCATGTAACATCCCTTTTAGTGCTGGTAATTTTCAAAGTTCAAACTGTCACTCATTACCTCATGGAAATATCCATTTCATTGCCATTTGTAAGTTAATCGTGTGTTTTAAAAAAAAAAAATTTAACTAAGGGCATTCTGAACCTGCTGCTTGTTTACCTGTTGATGGAGTAAATGCCATTTGCAGCACTTTAATAATATTTATTTATTTATTTAGAATTTATTCAGTGTAATTATCAAAAATGGTTTAGTAGCTTTTGACAGCTTTCCATTTGGATCGCCTAGATGAAACATTTAGACTTAAGGATAGAGAGATGTATGCTCTTTTGCACATTTAATATTTATTAATATATATATATATATATATATATATATATATATATATATATATATAGGTATACTGTATATGCAGTATATATATGTAACAAGGTTAAAATGGAAAGGAGGAGGCGGGAACCATCAAAATAATGTTTAATGAGAAGAAAATGAGAGTGTGAATATGTGTCTTTGCGTCTATAATTGGGTGTCTGCTAGTTTATTTTTGAGGATACAGGCCCACTGTATCAACAGTTTATCAGTCCCTCCATAACTCAGTGAGAAAAAATCTTTCATAGATAGATAACAAAACATTAGCTTCAATGCAGCATGTTTAGTGTTGAAAGGCTCTTGTTTCAGCCTCCTTTATTATCTAATCTCCAAAATGAGGTGGTTAAGGAATCAGAAACATTAAAAGAGATTACAAACGCAATGGGAGGAAAATCATAGGTCATTGTTGTAGTGCCATTGAGAGTCAATTATTGTTTTAAATGTTTTAATTGTTTTAGTTTTTTATTTGTGCTTGTTGCTTTCTCTCCATTTGAAGCAACTGTTACTTGTGTGAGCATGCATTGGAATAGCAGCTAATTTATTAAACATAAATAAAATGTCAAAACACAAAGGATTGTTTTAAAGTGTTGTGCTGACATGAATGTAGAGATGCTTGAATCAGTTATCCTGGCTTTGCACTGGCTTAAACACACAGTTTGTACATTTTGACCTTTAACACACTTTAAGCAATGTGTGTGCTTCCTCTGTTACCCCTTCACAGGATCAATTACTGTAGTTCTTCCATAATTTGTTTATTCTTCCTGTTCATTTGTTTTTGTACATGGATAAAAGCATTCAGGTTGAGAGAACACTATTGTTTGCTTTTACAGTCCTGCTGAAAACTGCTGCAAGAAAAACCAGCTGAGCAGTGTGAAGCCCAAAGCAAGGGTTGAAGGTTTCTGATTCCACACCCCATGCGCAGACCTGAGAATAACCCTAACATGGTCCTTTTCTGCTGGACTGGTGCTTTGTCTAGGTCTTGTGAAAAGCTCTGCTTCATTGGGCTCTGGCCTGTAGTGCTGTTTGGGAGCATGTTTATAATAAGAGCTGTGTTTACTATTACATGATACTGCCTTAGCCTTCTGGTTACAGTGGCTACAGCTGATGGGAAAGTGTTAGTATATGGGGCTGCATAGGCCTAGGGTCTAGGCTAAAAATGAGGGATTTCATAAATGAATAAGCCCCAATCTGTAGTGTTTTTGTCAGACAGAAATGTACCAGGGATCAGCCGAGGAATGGAATTAGAGAGAACACATGGAACAGCTCTTGAGCGCAGATCTCTTTTAGCATGTATTAATGTATTAAACTAATGATCATCCTTTAAATTAGTTGCAGTGAAAGTCTTTGGTACAATTAGAGGACTAACTCTTAAATTCTCTGTTTTGTCTTTGCAGGTAAAGATGAGCCCAGCAGCTACACTTGCACAACCTGTAAGCAGCTGTTCAGCAGTGCCTGGTTCCTGCTGCAACATGCCCAGAACACTCATGGCTTCCGCATCTACCTTGAGAGTGAGCGCGGAAGCCCTCTCACGCCCCGTGTGGGCGCTCCTTCGGGAATGGCCGCAGATTGCTCCTCTCAGCCCCCCATGCACAGCATCCATCTCCCAGAGGGAAGCCCCTTCAATCTGCTGCGAATACCCAACTCCGGACGTGATGGACCCCCTCTCCGGGAGGGTCGGTTTCCCCCAACACCACCTCTCTTTAGCCCTCCACCTCGCCAACACTTAGACCCCCATCGCATGGAGCACCTAAGCCCAGAGGAGCTGGCCTTGGCCACCCACCACCCGAGTGCCTTTGACAGGGTGCTGCGCCTCAATCCCCTACCCCTGGATCCCCCAGCTATGGACTTCTCTCGTAGGCTGAGGGAGCTGGCTGGCAACACCTCAGGGTCAACTCCTCCCCTCTCACCCAACCGGCCCAGCCCTATGCAACGGCTACTACAACCATTCCAGTCGGGAACAAAGCCTCCCTTTCTGTCTACCCCTCCCCTACCTTCCATGCAGTCCCCTTCTGGCTCCCAGTCCACCCCAACCCCTCTTACCCAGCAGCCCAACACGCCCATGAAGACCAAGTCTTGTGAGTTCTGTGGGAAGACCTTCAAGTTCCAGAGTAATCTAATCGTGCATCGGCGCAGTCACACGGGCGAGAAACCCTACAAGTGCCACCTGTGCGACCACGCCTGTACCCAGGCCAGCAAGCTAAAGCGCCACATGAAGACACACATGAACAAGTCATCGCCTATGACAGTCAAATCCGATGATGGTCTGTCTACAGCCAGCTCCCCCGAACCAGGAACCAGCGACCTAGTGGGTAGTGCCAGTAATGCCCTCAAGTCTGTGGTAGCCAAATTCAAAACTGAAAATGACCGTCTGATCCCAGCGAATGGGGAAGAAGAAGAGGAAGAGGAGGAGGAGGAGGAGGAGGAAGAAGAAGAGGAAGAGGAAGAAGAGGAAGGAGAGGAGGAGGAGCTGGAGAGGGAAGGAGGTCGAAACAACTACCACTTTAGCCTCAATCTTGAGGCTGCACGGCACCATGAGAACAACAGTGGGCGTCTGGGTGCAGGTGAGGACGGTATCCCGCGCTCACTACCTGAGGTTATGCAGGGCATGGGCCTGGCTGCCAGCATGCAGCACTACAGTGAGGCTTTCCGACAACACAAGCGAGGAGCCCTAAACTCTGACAATGATGTACACCGGGACATGTGTGATGATGATTCAGCCCTGGAATCAGACAGAGTGGACGAGGGCTGTGGCTCAGCTATCAATGGTCGAGGCTTGTCCCCCAGCGAGTCTGCCTCTGTGGGTTTGTCCAAGAAGCTACTACTGGGCAGCCCCAGCTCACTTAGTCCTTTCTCCAAACGAATCAAGCTAGAGAAGGAGTTTGACCTCTCCACCCCTACAATCCCCAACACTGAGAACGTCTATTCCCAGTGGTTGGCTGGCTACGCTGCCTCTCGGCAGCTCAAGGACCCCTTTCTGAATTTCGGGGATTCCAGACAATCGCCTTTCGCCTCATCTTCAGAGCACTCCTCAGAGAACGGAAGCCTGCGCTTCTCAACGCCACCAGGGGACCTGGATGGTGGTGTCTCGGGCCGCAGTGGGACAGGCAGTGGCGGCAGTACGCCACATCTTGGGGGTCCCGGTCGACCCAGCTCAAAAGATAGCCGACGCAGCGACACCTGCGAGTTCTGCGGTAAAATTTTCAAAAACTGCAGCAACCTGACAGTGCACCGGCGCAGCCACACGGGTGAAAGGCCTTATAAGTGTGAGCTCTGCAATTATGCCTGCGCTCAGAGCAGCAAGCTAACGCGGCACATGAAAACGCATGGGCAAGTGGGCAAGGACGTTTACAAATGTGAAATCTGTCAGATGCCTTTTAGTGTGTACAGCACCCTTGAGAAACATATGAAAAAATGGCACAGTGACCGTGTATTGAACAATGAAATTAAAACTGAGTAGCGGTGGCATGTGGAGGCTCACTTGCCTGTTAACAGCGAATAACACCTAACCCCACCCTCATCCTTGTAGATTTCCCTGTTTCGCTAGTCCAGTGGCGGCTAAGACAACGTGCTTGGCACCACCAGCACACCCTTTTCATTTTATCGTTGAATGCATGATCTGTATCGGGGCAATACTATTGCATTGATGCAAACTTGGAGCCTTTCTCTTGTGCAATAATTTACATGTGTACTTTTTCTTTTTTCTTTCCCATTTTTGAAAATTTGGCAGCATGCATGATATGTTTTGACAAGTTTAAAAAAATTAATCGTCCCTGGTTGGTTAGTTGTTTAGTAAATGTGTTGTTGTTTTATTGTTCATTATTTTAAAAATGTTTTTTTATATATATATATTTTTATTTTATTTTACGATCTCAGAAAAAGAAAAGACAAGAAGAAAACAACCATGCTGCATACATTCTGTAATACATATCATGTACAGTTTTGTGTTGTAACATGGAGGACTACAGTCTATTGCTTAACCCTCTTTGGATGGGCTGGGTATCGCACTTAAACTAATCTTTCAAAAAGATGTTCTGTCCACATAGGGTTAAAATATTATTTGGCCCCTATTATGGAATAAAACTAACGACAACCTTTGAATTTCTTAAAAAAGGAAGAAAAACATTAAGATTTGAATTTGTACTATCATTTGGTAAAACAAACAAAAAGAGTGCCTTGGATATCTTGAAACTACATTGATTAATCTTCTCATCTGCTGTAATTCTGGAGTCTCAGATACAACAAAAGGATTTAATTGATCCTAAAAAGGTACTTGCATCAAGTACCTGACAGCTACAGTCAACTGTGACTTTAGAGAGAAATAAGAGTAATAATCAAAAATATAAGGACATTTCTAGTTAATCATCATTAGGTACCTATGTACAATGTATCCTTCCATTGTGGTTTATGTCCTGTGCATGGCACTTGCAGAATATAGTGTGGGGTTCAGCCTTGTTTACTTAATTGAAGGTACTTTACTCAGTGGTGCTCATTTTCAATCCACAATCATTTGATTTCTCTGTGTTTGTTACAGTCTTATCTTCAGTAGCACAAAGTTTTGACGTTTCTTTAAATTACCAGTGTTAGTGTGAACAAACATTGCGAAGGAATACCTGAGGGCATTTAGACCGAACTAATGCAATGCACATTTGAGAACTGGTTATCAACAAAACATTCAAATATTTGCAGCTGACAGTGATGATTAACTATGAATTGCCCAAAGGTGTGAGTCAAAATTTTATTTCTTTATTACTGCATATATCTGAGCTCCCTAAAAGACTAAATGAACCTGAAAGACCAAGTGAGACAAAGAAAGAGGGAAAAACCATACACATAATTTTTGTTCCTTTGTTTTATATTAATTTCACACAAAGTGTGGTATATGGTGGCATTCAAGGAGACTCTTTTTCATAATTTCATTATGACATCAATGACTTTAAACATGTTTGGTGTTTAGACAGCACCTGCCACTCTGCCCTTCTTTTTGTATTTGACAAGCTAATTAGAGATATAGTGGTTGAGTATTAATTAAGATTGCTCGCCTGTTGGACAACAAAGTGCACTGTTAAAGTTTCCCAGTTTACAGATATTCATAAGAGGGAAAACTTCCTAAATAAACGAACGTTGTGTCATTGTTTAATGTAAAGAAGCCAACTCCTAGACGAAGATGAAGCCCACCTCTCATATAATATTAACATGTCAAGGCACACAGTGCTTGATAAAGAAAGGACAATAGAAACTTGCTGCTTTCACCGCAAGAACTTTTTCTTTGTTTTGTACAAATAATTTGTTTTGTACAAATAATTTTTTTTTTAATTATTATTATTATGAAAATAAAATGACTTTTTTTCTTTTAAGTAACATTTCATTATCTTAGGGGAAACTGTATTTAAGTTTGTTGCTTCTCTTTTCCTCTTTGTCTTGGTGGTGTTCGAGACTTGATCACAATATATATAAAATGGGAAAAAATCTGTGATTTTTTTCTTTGTTTTTTTTTTTTCATCTTGGCTCTTCAAAGCTTTTCAGGTCAAAATCTTGCATTGGGGAAAGGTTTAAGATTATATATAAAATATATAATAGAGAAACATAAATATAGGAAAATGCACATCAATGTCAGTTCCTATTCTAAAACACATTTATGGTCTACTTTCTTCTGTATTTCTAGAATGGTATTTGAATTAAATGTTCACCTAGTGTAGGTACTACAGTATTTATATTGAGGCTTGTATTTTTAACTGTTGCTTGTTCTCTCAAAAGGTATTATTGTACCTTTTTTGGTAGTGGTAAAAAACAACAAGCTGCCACGGTATATTTTTTTAATTTGGCAGGATAATATAGTGCAAATTATTTGTATGTTTAAAAAAAAAAAAAATGAAAAAAAATAAATAAAATAAAATAAAATGAAAAAAAATAAATAAAATAAAATGAAAAAATTAAAGTATGTGGCATTGTACAAAGGAGGCCATTTAATGGTTTCTTCGAGGAGTCTTTTGAGAATGTCCACACTAGCTAAAACAGGTGGTTGTACATATCTTTTTCTGTTCTTCCTTTTTTTTTTAAATCTCCTCTGCTGCCATTCTGTATGCAGTACAGCAAGCTAATGTTGGGTTGTTCTGTTGTGTGCTTCTCTGTCTTTTCACTTGTCCACCTGAATACATTCCAGCATCTTAAAAAAGCAAACATCATATGCAGTAAAATACCAGTAAATAAACAAACAAAAATAATTTAAATAAATGAAATAAATAATCAGTGTTTTGCAGATGTTTTTTTTTTTTTCATTGCCAAATATTAAATGGTGCTTTATATTAAGATTGGGACAATTTTCATATGCAAAGCATATTTAAAAATGAAATGGAACTAAAGGAGCAGCCCACTTAAGTTCATACACTTTTGTAAATGGCAATGCGGAATATTTTGTTATCAGCCTTTTCTATTCCTGTTATGAGAGCTGTTTGTTGTAACTTGAACTTGAACTTTATCTTTTTCAATGGGAGTCACTATTTATTATTGCTTAAATACTCTGTTCAAAACAGAGACACAGAATGGATCATTTTTTCATTTGTTTTCTTTCTTTCTTTTTTTCTTTCTTTTTTTTGAAGAAAAGAATGACCAAAGGTCATTGATATTTGTTTTGTTGTTGTTGTTTTTGTTTCTGGTCTTATGTTAAGTTTTATTGGAGAAACCACTGTCTGTGTTTTCTGACAGTTGTCTACATTAACTTGTTCACCAACCAATTTTGTCCCTTTATTGAAAACAATTAATAAAAAAATTAAAGTATACATCTGTGTGTGGCGGCAACAATTTCTGTCTGTATTTTTTGTCTTAGATTACTCCAGCACAGTAGTATAGAGGAACATTTGCTTCTGCACAGCCACACACACACACACACACACACACACACACACACACACACACACTTACAGTAGGGAAATGAAACGCATCTCAGTGTATCATTCTAAAGCTGTGATGGTGTTTAACTCTCAATTGCTTAAACTCCACTGAGTGTATGCGTGTCAAATAATTAGGATGGCTGTCTTGAGCAGCTCTGCACTGGTGGCACCTCTCCCCTCCCCCATTCCCAGCTCCGCTACTGTGTGTGCATGTGCTTGTGTGTGTGGTTCGGCAGCAGCATGTTTAGCCCCTGGGTGTAGGAGGACCATCAGGCTGCCCTGCAGATCTCTGGGGTCATGTGACCAAGTGACATGAAAAGTGTTACCTTACCTGTTCCAATACGTTAGAGGAGCAGCTTAGCAGCTTTAACACACATTCAACATACTCTTTGTACACAGACACTGAATGAGGGCTCGTTGTCACACTTTTTATGAAATGTGAATATTTTTCATGGTAGCTTTATTTTTGAGAGGCAATTTCTGTATAGAGTTTTAGCTACAAAGGAAAAAAGTAGATTTTATAATGTACCCAAACCAAATCTATACACTCTAAACCCTAATGCTCAAAATAATTAATTGTTTTGAGCAGAGAAAAATTTAATTATACAAATAAGTTCAAATAAATGAACCTTTATGAGTATTTAGAACTTTCTCTTTAGTTCACAAAACTGATACCGTTTAAGTAACCTGAACTGTTTTTTTTGTTTGTTTTCAAGTTTAATGAATGTGTCTCTTTAAATTTACAGGAACTTATATTTAACTGAAACTGAGCAGGGGATTTCTATTTCCCAGCATGCTCTGCATGGCATTCCACATGGAGAGTAAGTGTAAAACTAAAGTATTATATAATGTGTCTTTGTGCAAGATTAATGTAAAGGGGGATACTTGTTAGTGTTTAATGTTTTATTTTTTTATTTTTTTATTTAGAAGAGTTTCTGTTTTGTTAAGGTTTGGGGGGGTTACCATTACGATGAATAGTGGAGCCTGAGCTTAAGTTGAGGAGTTCTATTACCTTAAACCTGGGAGTTTATTAACTTAAAATTTGATGTAACTGACTGCCCCAAATTTTTTTAGTTCCGCTTACTTATTAGGATTTACGGTGTAAAGTTGACTCTTGTAAAATGTATGCCACTGTGGTTTTATTGTATTTAAATCTTTACCCAAGAGCTATAAAAATAAAAACAAGGTGATATTGTAATATTAGTTAGGAGGTTTGAATAGGCTACACAAATATTATTCTAACTTAAGATGGTTTTGAACTAGGTGTTTGAAAGCAACATATAAAACCTCTGCTGGACAAAACAAGAAGACAAAGAAAGAGGGAAAAACCATACACATAATTTTTGTTCCTTTGTTTTATATTAATTTCACACAAAGTGTGGTATATGTTGGCATTCAAGGAGACTCTTTTTCATAATTTCATTATGACATCAATGACTTTAAACAACATGTTTGGTGTTTAGACAGCACCTGCCACTCTGCCCTTCTTTTTGTATTTGACAAGCTAATTAGAGATATAGTGGTTGAGTATTAATTAAGATTGCTCGCCTGTTGGACAACAAAGTGCACTGTTAAAGTTTCCCAGATATTCATAAGAGGGAAAACTTCCTAAATAAACGAACGTTGTGTCATTGTTTAATGTAAAGAAGCCAACTCCTAGACGAAGATGAAGCCCACCTCTCATATAATATTAACATGTCAAGGCTTAAGATGGTTTTGAACTAGGTGTTTGAAAGCAACATATAAAACCTCTGCTGGACAAAACAAGAAGACAAAGAAAGAGGGAAAAAGCTAGATAAGAGAGGACACTGGCAGCAGTTTATGCAAGCTGCTGTGCTCATGATGCTGTGCCATGTGGGCTTCTGTTGTGCCGTGCACAACGCGTTTTAGTTTATGAACAGATTTAGCGCTTATGACTTTCTTCTTCCCAAAAATTCAGAAATATTATGTATTTTTTTGTACTTTGTAATTGTGGTGAAAAATAACTGTAGCGAAGTACTTCATTTTTAATCAGCTCAAGTAAAAGTACTATTATTTATTTATACTTGAAAAAAGTAGAGAAATGTGAAAAATGTACTCAAGCACTGTAACGAGAGTAGTTGTAATTTGTTACTTTCCACCTCTGCTTAAAACCTTACAGTAACTGAGATATATCCTTATGACCACTTCCCAATGTGACAACTGGCCCCAATCTCCGCTATTTGTCACAGTCAAGATCGCAGTCATATCTTCTTTTTCTACACCTTTCCTTTCCCACTTGCAGGTTATCAAATTAAAATAATGACATATACAATTACCTGCAAAAATCTTTCAAACAAAGCAGCATAACAATCAACAGAAAGTTTTGAAAGTTGAATGAAGCTTTGACCACAAACCTCACTGACTATTGATCGCTGTTGCTTGCGATGCACACTCAAATTTTCTTCTTTGTCTAAAACCAAAATCCATAAAACCATGCAGAGTTGCTGTTTTTTAACATGCATCTTCAAACACAAAGAATAAAAAAGCCACTTGTATTTAAAGAGGCCTATTGTGTTTTGGCAGGTGGGAAAGACACTAAATTTCAAACCCTCCCTCACCAATCATTCCCATTTTATTCATCCGGCTCTTGAAGACAGTGTGTCACTCTAGTCAAACAATACTACACTCCAGAGAGACAAATAAAACAAATCAGTGACTTTTCTCTCCATGCCTGAATGAATGAACGCTCTCATAAACCCCTGAACTTCACAGGTTGCCTCAAGTTTACAAGGACTATATTGCTGTATGTATGGGCTTCATGCCAGTCACCCTGCTGAATAAAACAGCTTAAGATGGTTTGCTGGTCTTAGATGGTCTCCCAACCTGGGTACGCTTTGTCTGTTTGCTAGCTTTAGGGGAGTTTTGCGCACAGCTGGTCAAGCTGAAGATCAACCTGGCCAGGCAGGGAGACCAGTTAGACCAGCTTTACCAGCAAACAATCTGAGGCTTGTTTAAGTTTTCTTCTTCTTCTTTTTTTTTTTTTTTTTTTTTTTTTAGAAGGGCACTGTTAAAAAAATCAATACAAGTACAACCCAGAAATCCCCAGATTCTTCTGTTTGAATTTTCCCTTTTCCCACCATTTTGTAGTTCAGAATTCTCTGGCGACTTAGAAAATGTGAGTCTCAAAACACTGAAGTGCATGGTTTGTTTTAGTTTTGTGTCTGTGTGGACTTGGCTGTGCAGATTGGTCTCCTGATCAAAAGTTCCTTGTGTTTATGGCCCACTGGCAGGCATTCTTCTCTGGACATTTCAACACGGGGGTTGCCAAAGTGGACTGTACTGCTGTCTAAACAGAGGTTGACTTGGTTATTTAAATGTTACACATTGTCAACGTTCTCATCAGTTTAAAAGTTTGCGGTATTTGGTATATACAAATGCCTCATCGCCAGCGCCAGTCTGTATATTAAACTAGCCTTGCATCATTTCCTTTACTCCAACTTGGCTTTGCCCTATTAATAGTGCGGTGTGGGGTGGTGAATGGACACAAAGTAAGAGCATTTTAATGGACAATGACCACTCTCAAAGTATGTGGCAGTTAACCAAACTTAAATTCACAGCACATCATCTGCACCTGCTGAACATTAACTACTCTCACCGCTCTCATCGTACATGGCCATTGGCGGAACAAATTCGCCGAACACCACTCAAAACACTACACTTATCATCAGACCAGGTTGCTGAAAGCATTGAAGGTTTTGGTGAGAAACAACATAAAATATAAATAATTTTTCAGAGAAAATCTTGTTATCCGTGTTTTTAGCACAAAACATAACTCTTATGTGAACTATTGGATAATAGGTGAACTATTCCTTTACTGCTCTTTTTTAACAATGACAAAGATTAAATAATTTTTAGACTGCTAAAGTTAGTTTAAGCATGAACATGCAAATATTAAGTAAATTCTACATTTCTACTTAATTTAAACATGTAAAAATTAATGCTCTAGCTTATAAGTAAATATTATTTATGATTGTTTGTTATCTCAACAATGTGTTATCATGTATCAATTCTAAAGGAGAAAACCTTGTCATATTTATTTGCTAATTTGAGTAAATTTCACAGGTAAAAAAAATAAGTACATTTTACTTAACTTTTCGAAGCTGGTATTCCCAGCATGCACTGGGCTTGAGTTTGCATGGTTTCACTGTTTGGAAGTTGATTTACACAGTTTTATTGTTGATTTTGTTGTTACATTTGGTAACTTCTTGTTTTGTGAAGTCTGAAGTTCTTTTCTACTCAAAATGTCCTGTTCATGATCAAAATTGTAATCAAAATTACACTAATGACAGACGTCACTGTCTTCTCCTAACACAGAGTGGCTGCAAAAATGCATCTGGCATTTTTTGCCTCACATTTGCATGAAGTTGTGCATTTCTTAACTGTTTGATGGCCTTACACCATGTTTCACTCTGCTCTCAACCACACAATCCCCCTTGTGAGACTATTGCTCGGCTCTCAAAGAGAAAATGTTTGCTCACATCCACTCACTCAACTCCCAGTAAACACATCCTCTCCAGAACATGGCCTCCACATCAATTTGGCCATTAATCTCAACCAAGTCAAGAAGACACAAAAGATTGAAGATGATTTCTTACCCTTGGTAGAATGGGTGTGGTGAAGAGGTTATTGGGACTATTATTGGGGTTATTAGCACCAGTTCTTTTGTAACACCATCAAAGTTATCCGACTCACTGTGCTGTGACACTGAACTCAACCTTTGACCCAGACAGACCCCAGGTCCATGGGGTCAAGAGGTCAAGTGTTATTTTATCCTCATTCCAGTAAGCCATAGCCAACATGTTCTCTCTCTCTGTCTCATTTTCTTCAGTGGCAGCCTGTCAGGCTTCTGGAGTCATTAGAAATGGACACCTGCTTGCTGAATGGGGGTTGAGCAATGCCACAAAAACTTGTATCCTGACTCCAATCTCATTAAAGGTGGAATCAGTCTCCTCATTGTTGTTTTCCCCCCTCAAGCACAGGACAGCAGATAGATAGTTAGGGGCAACCATGTGTGTTCTATGATTAGATTTGTGAGAGATAATTAATCACAAATGGTGCAGGGGAGAAAAATACACACAGCACACACAAACAGCAGCAGCAGTGGAATCATTTGAATATGTTAGTGCTTTAATAAGCTAACTGATTGATCCCAGGTGAACACTTTGTTGTGGAGATTGCAATGCCCTTTAGGTTTGAATAAACAGAGCCTGCAGCCCATACAGAGCCCAGGATAACAGCCTGTTTGAATGAGGTGTGTTGAATTCTGAGGAGGTGTGTCACATGAACAGTCCATAAGTATGTCACATATGGACCATACTTGCTCTCTTTCTCTCGCCAGTGGTGTGAGGCCCTGGAGAGATGTGTCATTTTTAGAACATACTGTATATACAGATAGACTACCTCCTGTGTGCATTAATGAGCAGTTGTAGGTTCACATACTTAAGACGAATGTAAAATCACTTTTATTAAATTGTCACTGAGTTCATTAAACCCATCTGATTCATATTATACTGTAACAGTATAAAGGATGGGCAAGGAGGAGGCGGGAACTGGAAGAAACATCAAAGTAATATTTTAATGCACGCACACTCACACGCACGCACGCACACACAGCAGCTGCATGTGGCTCTCTCTCTCTCGAACTGCTACAGCCGGCTGCCTTTATCCCTCTCCTCGGCTGATTAGCCCGACTGGGGCCCGGGCGTGCATAGTCACGGTCTGGCCCTGCCCTCCTACTCGTCACAAATACTTTTAAAGAAGCCAATAGGTTGTGTGCATGTCTAGGCTGAATGTGCAGAACTTTTTCTCATATTTGGGGAAAATCTGCGTAATTCTGTGGAGTGGATTTAAATATTGTAAAGTGTGTTAATCTTATTTGTAGTCAAATGATCAGATTAGCCAAATTATTTGATAAAAGAACACTTAAGGGACTGTTTCACTTAACTCCTCAAAAGTTGAGCCTCTGCCATTCGATGTTGGAGTTGGAAGTTTTGTGACTTACCTGAGTGCCACGCCCTTGGTCATGGTCAACAGTGTGAGCAGTCATTACCATAGATCTATCAGTATCTTCCTCTCTCTCTCTCTCTCTCTCTCTCTCTGTCTTTCTCGCTCACTCTCTCTCTGTCCTCTTTAAGCACCCCTAGGACATGTTGAACTAATGGCTGGCCTTGTTCTCACCCTTGCTGTTTGCTGAGCTGGGAAGGCTAAAGTCTATAGATAGACAAGAGACTTGGAATGCAAGGTGTGGACAACCGAGATAAAGTTTAGACTGTGTGAATGGAAGGGCAGGGTGTGTGTATGTGTGTGTGTTTGGATGGTCTGGAGTTTAAAGGTCAGAGTCAAGTTCACTCCCCAAGGTAAAACATTTTTGCTCAGTATTTGTGTGTGGGTACTGTAGTTGTGTCTGTATGCCAGTGTATTAATCTATTTTTCAGTATCAGACTGCTTGTCTGTGCTGATAGCTTGCAGTTCCTCTCACACCCACATATACAACATACACTGCTCACACACACACTTGAGAATATAACTGTGGGTTTATCATCAGACATTTACAAAACATAGAAATTTCAGCTTTCCTGTCCTCTCCTCTCCTCTCCTTAGGGCATCTGGGGCAGGCCTTAATCCCAGAGTTGCCCGATGGTTGAGAGCGAGGCAGTGTGACCAGGCAGACTGGAGCTAATCTGCTGTAGAAAAAAAAACCTGCCTGTACTTCCTGCTCAACTCTGGGAGCTGTGCGGTGTGACCTAGGTTAATTGCAGCTGCAGAGATGAACAGCCTGGGTCACCTTCGCTACCAAAGAGACAGGAAAAAAATGAGGTAATCATAGAGGACAGCTGAAGTTGAATCACTGAGATTTTCAGGACAGTTCCTAATGGCTAGTAGAGGGGAGAGGGGAGGGGAGTATGTGACAGTCATGAGAGTGTGGCTCTGTTTACACCTGGTATTAACGTGTAGTCTCAAGTGATCTGATCACAAGTGGTCAGCCCTTAATACAGGTGTAAACTCCAAAATCCATTCGTCCGCATGCAGATCTCAGGACATTTTACTTACTTAGACAAAAAACATTTGTACACGAAATGTATGCTTAATTAAATCTAAAATTTTTTATAGGGGCCATGACATACAATTTTATTATCTTCCCTGAGCTCCACTTATAGTGTTAGTAAAGTTCTTTTGCACCAAACAGTCATAATTTAGTCATATTACAATTTTCCACCTCTGACCTCTGTCTGAAAAGCTTGGTTATAAGCTGTCTGGCCCTTTAAGACTTCAGTGTAAATGCCCACTGTTGTGATTGGCTAACATCATGCAGCACTTACAATACAGCCATTTTTTTAAACTAAATCTGACAAACACAACACAACATTATAATACTACATTTCAGGGTTAATACATAACATACACCCAACACATTTCATCTGAATGTATCAAACTGTTCACTCAAGCAGCACCATAAACTATCATACAGTCATGATATATGAAATATTTATGAATGAAAATGGTTACTTACAGTTTTTCATCCAATAGTCCAATTTTAACTGCCCCATCTTTCAATAACAGTTCCTTTGCAAAGCTTGAATCATATTGTGACTGTTTCACAAGTAATTCACACTGAATACACAAACACAGTGATGTTGGGTAATACAATACACGGTGATGCTGGGTGCTTCAGCCGGCTTCAACAGGTCAAAGCAGAGATGCTGGTCTTCACATCTCACATCTTCCATGTTTGTTTACACACAGGACTGCATGTGTTTCTCCCAGTCAGTGGCAACAGCAGAATGAGAGGCGTTTTAAAAGTTGCACTTTTAAAACGTGACGCACATTGCCGGAAATGCATCAAAAGACATCACTGATTACAAAAGACCAACAATTAAAAATAGTACAGATGGGTGCAAAAATGGGCCAGGATGCCTTCAAAACAGCACAATAGCAAGACAGCGCAGCTGAATGAAACACAATGGGGGTCTCCATTTTAGAGTTATAACTTGATATTGCATCTTTTAAAAGCAGCACGAGATGTATAATAACAGTCAAAGCCATGCACGTTTATGTAGAAAACATTTAAATCCAGATAGCCACATGAAGGTGTCCAGTGTAAGTTGACTTTGGATGAATCTCCCATGACAGGCCCATCTCTCTCCTCTTCACCTGTGTGACTGACTAAGCACCACTGGGCAGGGCCAAGGGTGCAATGATGAAAAATAGGCGTTGATGTCTTGCTGAAGAGATCCGTCACAAGTTCCACAAAATCAAAACAAGCTGTTTTTGCAGCTTGTTTTAAATAAATGCTCTTTTTCTATTAAGGAGGATGACTCCTTTAAGGGTTAGACCTACGATACAAATGGAAATCGGCCCTTGCAATCTCCAGAAATAAAAAAAAAAATCCATATGCAGTAATCACAAACGACTGTGATTGGTGCATTTAATTATTTATTTGTTTTGGATTTTATCCCCTTTTCTCTCCAATTTGGCAAGCCCAAATTCAAATGTGTTCTAATTCCTCATGGTGGCACAGTGACTTGCCTCGATCCGGGTGATGGAGGACAAATCTCAGTTGCCTCCGCTTCTGAGACCATTAGCTCGCGCATCTTATCACGTGGCTTGCTGAGTGCGTTACCTCAGAGACTTAGCATGTGTGGAGGCTCACGCTATTCACTATGGCATCCACGCACAACTCACCACGCACCCCACAGAGAGCAAGAACCACCTTATAGTGAACGTAGATATCTATATGTAGATACATTATTAGCAGCTGTTTCTATGGTCTACGTTACGTTGGCACGTCCGCCATATTGGATAGGTCAAGAGCCATCTGTCAACACATGAATGTAAATTGACAGATACATTCTGCAAAAGTCTATTGTTTTTTCCAGCCAGCAATCAGATAATCTAATTTTCCATAAACACTGAGCAATATTTTAGATGATATAAGAAAATCCTGACTTCACTTCCAAAACAGCACCCCCTCCCCCACGTAGCAAACTGCAAATAAAGTCCTCTACAAATGAATACTGTATATGATGGCAAACATACTGAAAATTAGTACCCAGTCAGTTAGTTCATCATATGATGAACTGTTTACACACAAAAGCAGTTTATGCAGCAGTCTGAGGCTTCTTCTCCATTCACTTACATTCAAACAGCTCCTCTTGTTGACTGTTCCAAGATGGTGCCGCATTTGATGTATCCGAACCAGCCATCTATGTATGTATATCTATGATAGCGACCACGAGTATGGTAACCCACGTGACTCTAACCACCCTAGAAACTGGGCCAATTGGTTGCTTTGGAGGCCTGGCTGGAGTCACTCAGCACACCCTGAATTTGAACTTGCGATTCCAGGGGTGGTAGTCAGTGTCTTTGCTTGCTGAGCTACCCAGGGTACCCAAGGATTGGTGCATTCTGAACAGTGCTGAGAAAAGTAACAGGTGACACATGACAATATAGTTATATATGGCTCCCAAAGCAGTCTGACAATAATTTACACATGAATAATTTGTTTTGCTTAAAATATTACATAAAATTGATTTTAAGTCATAAGTTTAAATTCATCCTATCAGCCGTTGTAGCCAAGTACATTCAAAATGTTTAATGAAATAAAAATCTAGTTAAAGATAATTAATGCATGTTTTCCAGATTTTCCACAATACAGTGATAAAAAAAGCAATATTTACCTACATATTTTTACAAACACTCTTTTTTCTTTATTTTTTATGAACAGGGTGTGCAAAACCTACTACTTAATAACATTTTGGAATTCAGTTATTATTTATTTATTATTATAATCCAACAATTATTTATTGTTGTCCAGTTTATCATTATAATGTTGTATACAATAGTAATATACAGTATTTACTTATTTACTTTACTTTCACCTGGAGCTTATATTCTGACACTGCATTGTATTGTTCACCGTGTTGCAAAAGGCTGTATTTTATATAAGCTTCGTAGGCAACATTCGTAACTGTATTGTAACAGTAAACCTACAAGGCACGGCGGCCCCTCAGCACACTAGAGTAGAAGAGGAAAAAAAACATTGCCGTTTATCAAGCACTGAAACTTTGCTTGGTGCAGAGCAATCTGGAATAGTGTTAAACATTGTAACAGTCACCTCTTTGCAACCTGCACTTGTTCAGAACATTAAATCTTTGCGACACCTGCGCTAAAAATAATCTAGACGCCGTTCACGCGCATCTGTGAGTGAGAGCGCAAGGGTGAAATAAGTTCGGAAGGCCTGTATATTTTTTTATAAATGACAAAAACAAACACAAAGTCCTACTTGAAAAACTGACCCGAACCCGGCGGACCTCTAACATGAACTGCTCTGAGAGCACTGACAACAGCATATTCGTTACATAGAACAGCATGTCACCCCTCAAGCAGTTTTTGCAGAGCTTTCCTACTGGGTTGGAGGGCCCCCTTGATGTCCGGGGCCCCACGCAATTGTGTGGTTTGCATGGTGGTTCAAACAACTACTGAGGATGTCTTGGAACTTCGGTTTGCATACTGTATCATCTACATGCAATGACACCGATCAAGTGAATCATGCACATCTGACATTGATATAGGAGTTTGACTAAGGCCATGTCCACACCAATACATTTATGTTTGAAAAAACATTTGTTTTGCTATATTTACACCTCTCATCCACACTAGTGGAATAACGAAAACGGATTACTGTAGATATGGCCTAAAATAATAAGTATTCTGCTCGAACCATTATGTTTGTGGTGAGATTTAAATTTTGAACCACGAGTGCTGACTTTTCGTGCAATTATTTTTTTTCCTTCATATTTGTGATTTATCAACATGAAGTAACACACTCAGTACCAGTCCGATTTTTGCAGAGTTGGACTACATAACCTAGATAATACGACTGTAGCTCAGTTTTGTCCAGCATGTATACATGTTAATAAGACCACAATCTGCCTTTTTCATTTTGCACATGCTCCGAAAGAGCACAGAGGTGACATGCAACATTTATTTAACCCAGTGTATTTCACGTTCTTCCTTTAAATATTCAATTACGCATTGGGTAATGTATAATAGGACAGACAGATATAGACTGCAGCTCGAAAACGCAAAAACCTGCTGTAGCTCTATTCTAACAGCACATGTAAATGTACTGACATATTTAATTTCAAAATCAGAGATCCCTTCAAGAGCTGAACGAAAGTGGTAACAGGAAGTGTATTTGAGATGCATGTTTTTACCAATATGTTTTCTAACAATCTGTCTAACCTGACCACTTGTGGTCAGATCACCCTAGACACCTGGTAATACCAGATGGAAACAAGGTTGGAAAAAAACAGTCTGGCCAGGATTGAGGCAGGGAATGCTGGATGTGTTTTACCTAGTGGTCCTAATGTTTTGTGTTAAAGTGACCCCAGTGCACACTGTCTACCAATTAACACTGTTTTGACGATCGCTTTCCTTTGTATTCCCTGAGTCACACACATAGACACACAAGCATAAACAAGCACACAGTGCAATATGCAAGGAACACACCGTTAACATTTCTCATGTGTTGTGAGGGATTCCAAAAGGGCATTCTGTCTTTATTTTACAACTTTATGGTCTCTCTGGTATGTTCTCCATGCCATTTTCCTCCGTCTAGCACTCTCTAAGCACTTTTTTCTCTCTTTCTTGCAGTCTTAAGACATTTGAGGTGAGAGGACATTATGACAAGGCTGCAGATTAAGTTTCACATGACTGAGCACCTTTGAGTGGGCGGCCCACTAGAAAGGAAGTCTTGCATGTTTGAGACTAAGAGAAGGATTGTGAAGCTCCTCCCCTCACATCCTGTGCTGAGATTGGGCATCATCGCAGCACGCCCTCCCCCAAGCCTCACCGAGCATGTTTGCTCGTCTGAGAGGGCTGATTTGAAATCTGTGTGCTACGCAATCTGGTTGATCTTCAGTGTCTCAGACCCTTTCATGCACAACAATACATCTGGCCTGACACAAGCTGCTGAATGAAAGGGGTGACCCAGTAAAGGTTGCACTTGAGATTGAAGTGATGTTCAGCCAATCAGCTTTGACCAATCCAATATCTAAAGTTCAAATGCTTTAATAAGGAAATTATACATATTTTGATTGTGAAGTCCACAAAAAGGTTTTTGAGACTGTTAAAGACTATTAACAAAAAATTAGACTAGTGAGATAACTCTCAGATTCTTTTGATTCACAATTAAGATGACAAATTATAGAATTTTTATTGTTTTCTTTTTCATTATTCTTACTCTTTTCATTTTTTTGAACATTGATGTTTTTAAGTACTTTTTCATAATATATTTTTATTAGGGCTATATAAAGTTAATTACACTGTATTATTAATTACAAATATTGTTGATTCTTTTACATCAAATAATCATAAGTTTATCAGATAAGCCTAATGGCCAACAGTCCACGGCAAAATTCAATTTTGCAGTTGAATTCTTCAATCTGTCCGAGTTAGACTTATTATAAGAGCTTTTCTAAGGATGCGTCTATGTATACGTACATGTGTCAGACATACCCTTTTGGAGCATTTCATTTTGGTTGTGGCGCATCATAAACAGCATTTTTAGGACACTGTGTCAAGTTAAGAGAACAGTTCACCCAAAAATGTCCTATTTGGAGCTTGTAAATTTGGTCACCATTCACTTGCATCGTATGGACAAACAGACATCATATCTTCATTAAGATATCATTGTTTGTGTTCCACTGAAGAAAGAAAGCCATAGGAGTTTGAGATGACATAAAGGTGAAATGACAAGATAAATATTATTTTTGGGTTAACTATTCCTTTAAATTAACTTTGAAACCTTTCAGAGTGAAAGGGTTGAAGGGTGTAGGACTCAAAAATATTGGTCATTCTGAAAGCATTTCAGCGTCATCTATCCAAGCCAAAGGAGCTGCTTATACTGTCGCACAAGGCTGACTGTAATGAACATCACCTAAACAGTAATACATGATTTTGCCTCACTATTAACTACTTTCAGAATGCAAACTGAAATGCTTTAAAACTTTTAGATTTAATGAAGAAATGTAAGCTTCATGTTTACATAATTGTAGTTTGTTTTAATAAAAAAAAAAATTAGCCAGTAAACAAATGTACAGTATATGTTCAATTATTAAATAAATAAAATGCCATGCTGTACACTTGTTTTATTTCAAATCTCTTAATAGAATAACAGATCGAGTGAATTTACAGTAAGATAACACAAGCAATAACCAGTTTAAAAAAAAAAAAAATCATTCTAATAACATGTCACATGTTTCTTTTTTAGAACCAGAGTCTTTGCAGTTGCGGCTGGTTTAATGTACATTACACTTAGCAAACTTGCAGATTTATGATGTATAGTTCGGTTCTAGTCCACTTGAAAGCAAAGTGTCCACCAGTTAAACCCTATGGAAATGTTTGTTTCAAAGGGTCACTTGTAGCAGTTATTTGTGAGCACTTCGATTTTGGAATGACCCTTCAACATGGCGGCCAGGATCGTTCTCCCTTCGAAGTGCCCTTCGGAGGCTGATTTATCCAGTTATGAATGCTTGTTCGTTTTCCAAACCACATTTTTGCGCCTATAGTGAATAAAGGAATATTCCGAGTTCAATACAAGTCAAGCTCAATCGACAACATTATTTGCCCCTCAAAAATCTGGCTTCCAGTGAGGCACTTAGAATGGAAGTGAATGGAGCCAATCAGTAAACGTTAAAATACTCACTGTTTTAAAAGTATAGTCACAAGATGTAAACAATATTTGTGTTAACATGTTTTTTATTTTTTTGTGTGTGTGATAAAATCGCTAACTAACCTTTTCAGTGTAAAGTTACAGCCAATTTTACAGCTTCGTTGCCATGACGATGTAATGTCAACAAACCCTAAAACGACTGTAAAAATGATTATTTAAACAACTTTACAGCTCAAATAATACATGAGTTCTAACAGAAGAATTAATGTAAGTGCTTTTATATAATTATAAGCTTCACATTTTTGCCTTTAAACCCTCCAAAAATTGGCCCCATTCACTTCCATTGTAAATGCCTCACTGCAACCTCCTGCTTTTTGTTTTGTTAAGAAAAGGAGCAACAAATCAAAATATTTTTGTGTGGTAATTAACATTATGCCACAAATGCTGTCTTCGTTGCTTATAAACATTACATTAACATGTGAACTCATGAAAAACCCTTAAATTAACTTGTCCAACTTAACTAATGTGACTAAACTATACATTGAATCTTGATGTCTGAAACCTGACTCTGTAGACTTTGCTTCATGAAGTGAGTGGATGAGGTTTGCTCTCTGTCTCCGTCTTGCCCACTTGGGTGAGGGATTTTCTGTTTACACATCCACACCAAAACTATTGGGCCATCAGGGCCGAATTAATTTGACCGATCGATACCTTCTTCATCAACATTTTCATTTCCTGCCTCTGCTGGAAGGGTGGGGGCCCATTAGTTGTGGTGTCTTCAGCAACTGACTGGTGTTTGTGAGGTTGTGTTTGAATACTGATGACACAGCCAAGGTCAGGTGGCCAGTGGCCAACTAGAGATCACAGTCTGACAGGTGAGAGATATTTATTTCACTGAAGACCCCTTCTCCTATGGCCCCTCATTCAACACACACACATACAGGTGGCAAACAATATTTTTTCCCCCTTCTTTTGGAATCAGAGACATCTTCCCTCTGAACATCCGTTTAAAACTCCTCTTAATGTGTTTATGTGCCTGTATAAGTATATTTGGGCCGCTGAGTCTGTGAGTATATAAGCTAAAGAATGAGTGCTTTTGTGTTTGTATGTTCCTTTGTACTTGCTGACCTCTGTACTTCGGCCCGAGAAAGCAGTGTTTGGAGTAACTGATCGTATCAGTCGTCTTGTCTTCTTGGCTCAGAGTGGAATGCTGTGGATGGCCACAGGTGCCCATTACTTATCATACTAAATGATTCGGGTCAGCTCGGTCAACATTCCGGAACTCTCGGAGACAAGACCATTCTGGAAAAGATCACCCTCTAAATCTCTCTTTATCTGATACCTTGCAATGGGCTTTCATTTGTAAGAAACTGGGTTTTAGCAATGAAATAATAGAAGTTTATGACCAGCAGACTGGAAGTGCTCAGAGCTCAAGTAGATTCTGCTCCTGCAGTGCCCGCTAATGTATGCCTCTTACCCACCCAGCAAGTGGCATTAGTCCAGTGCTGCTTAATTTCTGATCAGTACACATCAAGCCTCAATTGCCCAGCTTAACACGTTGCTTTTGGAGAGTTGTTAAACTAAAGCCCAGTGCACACAGTGTGATTTTTTTCATGATTCTTCTGTCTGCGACAAATTTCGAGATCGCAAAAGATTTCTATTTTCAGTGTAAAATCTGAAGTCTTTGATTAGAGTGATGTGAGCTGATTAATTGCCTTTGAAATGATTGTTGGCCTCTGACAAAGTTCAGATATTGTCTGGAATTTTGGGTGGTGTGACTGCTACTATGCCACCAGTATAATGAAAAACCAATTGACCCTTTTCACAGACTGAGATGTCATGTTTCCACCTTATTTAGCAGCGTTAGTCTAGAAAAACTATATCATATTTTAAATGTTTTAATTATTTAGTTGTGATGGGGTTTCAAATACTGAGGAAGCATCTCAGCTTTTCTTGTTGCAGTAATCCATCACTTGCTATTTCTTTCCTCGTAGAAAGTAGTGAAATCATTATAGGGGATTTTTCCTTTTGTTGTTGAAACAAATGGGTAAGCGGAAATAATCTTTGCCATGGTCTCCTATTCATTGCTATAGAAGTTTACCTGCAATAGATTACTTCCAAAAGCCGGAAATGTGAAAAGGGTCTATGAAAGCACAACAATTGATGACATAGGTGTGTGTGTGAGAGACGCTCAGTAAAAAATGTAATATTTTTCTATATGAAATGCAATATAAATATCTTGTTATTTAGTGTTATCTTCACTGTGTAATCATACTAACAAAATTGGCACAGACTATTTGCAAACAATGATAGATAAGTCTAAAAATGATACTATTTGCAATAAGCAACCAAAAGCAACTTCTTGGCACTAAGTGCAAATAGTGTTAGATTGTATTTACTCAATTTTTAAAAGGCATCTCAAAACCCTTGCATTCTATTTCATTCGTTGCACTGTCTAGCTTTTTTGTTTTGTTTTTTTTTTGTGCTGGTTTCACAAAGATTTGAAGTCCTGAAGAGGTTCAGGTAGCAAAGAGGACTACATGGAACTGTTACACATGATTCCAGATTGTTCTTCACCCAACAAAGTTTCAATGTGTGATAAACAGTCAATGTTTTTGATCCCTTTTTCTCGAGTGCTGAGGGGCTGCCGTGTCTCGTTAAAACTGTGCATGTTAACTGAATGTTGCCAATGATGCTTAAATAAAATACAGTGTATTCCAACAAATTTACTTGCTTGGATATGAAATGACAAAAAAGATCAGCGATGCGGCATATCATTTGACGATAGCCTACTTGCTGGGTCATCTCACACGGTCTTGTGTTTGGGCCTGGTTCGTGCTTCAACTTAATTTCCGTGCAGACCTTTACCGTTGATGACGCCTTGACATTTGTGCAGTCTGAGCATCCAACTTAGGGTCAGCCTTTTAGTCCTCTACTGTAAAATGTAAAAAAAAAAATTTGCAGGACTTGCATGTTCTAATAATTTTAGAATGTGTGGGGAGAATCTCTTCTTTCTTCCATTCTTTTCTCTCTCTTTCTCTTACATTATCAAGCGGGCTCTGTTATTGAGATCAGGCCTAGATTCCGGGCCCCTGAGGTGGGCTGTACTACTTTAAAGTGCCTATACAAACCCCACTCCTCTCAGCTCCTGTTAGCCTTCAGTCCCCTATTACAGACAACAGTATTTTGAATGCTCAGCTTTATGTAAATGATAAAAACTCCTACTCATACAATTATACCATATAGGTCATCTGAAGATGGGCATCAAATGTTGACGTTAATATAAAGGTTCATAACAGTTAGCGTTTTTTTTTATTTTAATGAGGTTATTTGTTGGTGTGTGCACTGCACAAGTTTGCTTTTGTCCCCTGTGGACACTAAAGGTTAACCTGAACATGAGCAAGAGACTCCTCTTTCATTTTTGTTTGTGAAACATGGAAAATGCCCGAAGGCTTGTGTGTGTGTGTGCAATGTATTTGTTCTTATCCTCTTCCCGCAGGCACACTTTGTATACCTTAAGTTGAATCTGCCCTGATTGGTCCTCCTTCCTCTTATCTCTCTCACGTTTTTCCCTGAAGCTTCGAGTTTCTCCACACCCTCTGCCCGCTGGCGCTGGTCACATGCTTGACCTGCTCAGCTGGCCTGGACCACACCCCTTCCTACATACCTGCTCCTCACCTGCACTATACTGACTGACACATTCGTAAGCACACACACATAGTGAACTTCAAGCAAGCCTCTGCAGGAACTGAGAGTTTGAGAGAGCAGGCAGCCCAGCCCAGTGGCCGTTTATTTGCTCTGCCATATGCATGTAGGCAGCACTGATGATTGGCTCCCCTGTCATTAGAGCACATTGCTGTTGTAGTTAAAGCTTCATCTGCTAGATTAAAACCGTGGCAAGCCCTTTAATGTTCATGAACTTGCACACTGGAAACAATTACCTAAAAATAACAAAATTATCATAACCCGAGCCCCTCTCTGCTAAGGCAAAGGGCAAATAATTAATGTGAGAAAGTGTGTTTTCATTGTGTAAACCTCACATGCAGTCTGTCCAATTTGCCAGTGTCTGTGTCTCATCTGGACAGTCAATAAACAGTAACTTGCTGAAATGCTTCCCTAGCAAATTATGCCTAGTTTTTTTCTGTATTAAATTTTCCACTATCGCCTACTATTTAATCCTTTCTTCTTTCTTCAAAAGCTCATTAAACACCAGTGGTAATGAACATTTAATGAGAACACTTTAAACCTGAAGCAAACCTGATTTTATTTATTTTTACTCCCGTCCTTGATTCCAAACATTCTTAGGAACGTGTGCGAAGGCAAAAGGGATAACAGTGAAAACTTCACAGTCCCAATCACTTTTAAAAAAGGCAGGGCTCTTGGAAGCTTTGCCGTCTCTTTCCATCACAACTTTCAGTTGTTGTGGAGAGATCTGTGTTTCTGAACTAATGCTAAATGAATGATGATAGTGATAATTATGTGATAATACAAATTAATGATTGTAAATACGAGTTTCCAACTTGAAGATAACACATGAACACCCCTCAAATAGTAGTTATGATTGGGAATTTCAGATAATTTTGATACTGTACCTGATTGGACCCTTTACACATTTCTGGGTTAGGAACAGAGATGTAAACTATACCAGGGTAAATGTCTGTAGATGTAAATTGGAGACTAAAGCAAAAAGTAACTGAAACCCCATTGCAGCAGTGGAGACTAGTTATTATTTTTTTAAACTAATACATAAATTAATACATTTTAATTAACAAAAATGATGTTATAAATTAAAAAATAAACAAAAAATGTATAGCACTTTAATACATTTGGGTAAATGTGTTAGGTATCAGGTATATATATACATATATACATATATATATATATATATATATATATATATATATATATATATATATATATATATATATATATATATGATTCCGATTCACAAGCTCTCGATTCGATTCGATTCTGATTTCGATTCAATATCGATTCATATGGGTATATTTCAGTTCCCTATCTGTCACTCACTCGATGTTGTGTCGATGTAGTGACACTAGGGGTCACTCTTGGGAGCCCGAGATACCTCTGGTCTTTGATAAAAGGCCAATGAAAATTGGCGAGTGGTATTTGCATGCCACTCCCCCGGACATACGGGCATAAAAGGAGCTGGTATGCAACTACTCATTCAGATTTTCTCTTCGGAGCCGAATGGTCATGCTCATTGAGCTGAATATTTCTGTTCATTCACCTCTGCTGGATCTGACGGCGCATTTCAGCGTCTTCTCCCTCCTCTACACTGGTGCACTGCAGAGAACGCCCCTGGGCGCTTCAGCAGAAAAACTAGAGAGTATATTTTCTGAAAGAGCATTTTTCCCCTATAAAAGAGTATATTTCTCTAAAAGAGCGCACACACGGAACGTCTTTTAAAAGACGCATCTTTTCAAAGATGCCTTTCCGATTGTGTGTTATTCCTGGTTGCGGTCGTTATCTCTTAACTTCGGATGGTCATGATCGCGTCTTTCGTGTCTGGGCGCGACCCACATGGAAGCAGCATTTGTGAATGGTTCATGTTCTCACTGCGAGAACATGACCATGGCAACGTTGTGGTCGTGGCTTGCATTCACGGTCCTTCTACCTACGGATATGAGGCCAGCGCGGTTAGCACTGTGGGCGATTTGGGGACACCAATGGGATCGTCTCTGCTGGGTTTCACCACGCGGACCTCCCATTCCCCAGCACGCTCGTCTGCCCCAATCGGGCTTCCGGATGAGTTCACCGGCGAGTCTCACGGCGAGTCTGGCTTCTTGTTCGGAGCTCGCGAAGATGATGAGCTCTCGAGCGCAGCATTGGAGAGCGGGCTTGTCCAGTCGGACGCAGAAGCCTCAGCTGGGCTTCCCCCTTCGGGGACGATCGCCCAGTCACAGGCTGATGCCGAAATGACGGACATGCTTTCCCGGGCGGCCGTGAGCGTCGGGTTAGAGTGAAACCCTCCACTCTCCCCTGAACCCTCGCGGCTTGATGATTGGTTTCTGGGCTCGTGGCGCCGCTCAAAGCAGCCGCACCCCACTCCAGTGCCATTCTTCCCGAAAGTGCATGAGGAGCTGATGAAGTCGTGGGAGGCACCTTTCACTGCCCGGCCCCGACTCCGCAGTTCCCCCCCTCTCACTACCCTCGATGGCAGGGCGGCCAAGGGTTATACGGCGGTTCCCCCGGTGGATAAGGCGCTCGCGGTGCACCTATGCCCACAGAGCGCCGCCACCTGGCGTGGACGCCCTAAGTTCCCATCCAAGCCTTGTAGGCTCACGTCATCCCTGACGGCTAAAGCCTACAGTGCTGCTGGACAAGCCGCCTCTGCCCTGCACGCTATGGCTGTCCTACAGGTCCACCAAGCCAAGGCGTTGAAAGAACTGCATGAGGGTAGTTCTGCCCCAGATTTGATGCAGGAACTGCGCTTGGCGACCGACCTCGCCCTCCGGGTGACGAAGGTCACGGCGCGGTCTCTCAGGCGGATGATGGTCACACTAGTGGTCCAGGAGCGCCACCTTTGGCTCAACCTGGTCGAGATGGGCGAGGCCGACAAGACACGGTTCCTTGCTAACCCCATTTCCCAGGCGGGCCTATTCGGTGACACCGTTGAGGACTTTGCCCAGCAGTTCTCGACGGTGAAGCAGCAGATGGAGGCAATCCGGCACATCCTGCCCCGGCGCGGCTCAAGATCCCGCACCCTGTCTGCTCATCACCAAGGGAGTCCCCCTGCGGTGACTGCACTGGCTCCACTGCAGCCCGCCCCTTCAGCCCGGCCCCGGCGTGGAGCCCACCCGTCTCACAGCCGGCGCCGAAGAACCCACGGAGGTCCTCGAAGTGCCCCTGAGACGGGCAACCCAGGGATGAGGGAACCCACTCACGTGGAGCTGGTAGGAAGACCACTCCATCCCCCGGTGGAGGGCTGGGTGGAAAATCTTTTGTTGCCTTTTTGTTTGATTTCGCCGCACGCCCAAGTTGCTGCGGTACCCAACAGTTCAGCAAAGGAGCGGCTTCCTTCCTCACTGGGTCATATACCCGGTGCGTACGGTCGTCACCACGACTACCGTCCCCGGGCTTTTTCTTGCAGGATTGATGCTTCAGCGGTGCCCTTTCTGTCCCTAAGTGCCCAGCTGTGGCACACAGCTGCCCCCGATGTGGCAGCCTCCACAGGTTACTAGGACAGGCCTCTTCCTCCCCCGTCCCAGGCTGTTCTGGGGGTGGTCACAAGGAGCCAGGTAAGTGCTTCGATGTCCCTAGACTCAGCACGGCCATGACGTGCTGTGGCACCTCGCGCTCCGCCCCGTCGCTCCGCCCCACCTGCCGGTACGTCCGACGACGTTGTCCCCTTGGTCCCCCTCTTACGGAATTTGGACGCGTGGCTCACGCTTTCCAATCCATCACGGTGGCTGATCTGGACCGTCCGACTCGGCTACGCGATTCAGTTCACCAGGCGCCCGCCCAGGTTCAGCGGTATTCACTTCACCTTGGTCAAGGACGAAAACACTGCCACCCTGCGTGGAGATCGCTACCCTCCTACGGAAGGACGCGATAGAAACTGTCCCTCCAACCGAGATGAAGAAAGGGTTTTACAGCCCCTACTTCATCGTACCGAAAAAAGGCGGTGGGTTGCGGCCAATCTTGGACCTGCGAGTACTGAACCGGGCTTTACACAGACTCCCGTTCAAGATGCTGATGCAAAGACGCATTGTGTTGCGTGCCACTACCTGGGATGAAACCGGTTCCACCCGGAGGTTGTAGAACCTTGCAAAGGTGTTGGGTGTTGCCCAGCCCGCTGCTCTGCAAAGGTCTGTTAGAGAGGCACCTCTGGCCAGGGCACAGGAAGCCTCTACACCTTGGGTAGAATGGGCTCGTAGCCCTACCAGGGGCGGTATGTTCTGGGTGAGATATGCCATAGTTATGCCACAACGCTGAACTTCCCGCTGAAATGGCCAGACCTTATATCGGCTCCTCAGCATAAAACCTGAATGAGTGGTTGCATAGCAGCTCCTTTTATACCTATATGTCCGGGGGAGTGGCATGCAAATACCACTCGCCAATTTTCATTGCCTTTTATCAAAGACCAGAGGTGTCTCGGGCTCCCAAGAGTAACCCCTAGTGTCACTACATCGACACAATGTCTTGTTCCCTCCATCAGGGAACGGAGGTTACACCAGTAACCATGACATTATAATTTCCCTTTTATATGAAAGAAATCCTCTCCCAGCTAATGCTGTTAATTATACAGAGGACCTTCTAACTAGGTACATTATGAAAATATTAATTTTACCAATTAATTTTTATTCGTTTTCCATCATTTTGGTCACATTTTAGCTTTTTAAAAATGAACAAATCCATGTATTCAGTCGATAAATATGATAATATATTGCATATATTATTTCTATGTTACAAGTTTATTGTTTAATTAAATAATTTGTACTATTTATAGGTATTAACATTGATGTGTTAAACACATATTAAAAACCGTTACTGTGTCTTTAAGGAAACTGATATTTCTGTAAAGAGCGTCTGTAAATGAGCGCATGTCAACGAGAGAGTACTTGAACAGCTTTATCTCATCTGTCCTATGCATGATTAAAATTAAATGTTTCTTTTTTTTTGTTTTTTTTTTTTGGTTTTTGATCAACTACTGACTGTAAACAACAGAAAGGGTATTAAAGGAATATTTCACCCAAAAATGAAAATTCTCTCATCATTTACTCACCCTTGCCATCCCGGATGTGTATGAATTTCTTTCTTCAGCAGAACACAAAATAAGATTTTTAGAAGAATATCTCAGCTCTTTTGATCCATCCAATGCAAGTGAATGGGTGCCAACATTTTGAAGCTCCAAATATCAAACAAGTCAACATAAAAGTAATCCATATGACTCCAGTGGTTAAATCAATGTCTTCAGAAGCAATATGGTGAAAAACAGATAAATATTTAAGTCCAAATTTACTATAAATTCTCCTCCCTGCTCAGTCAATCTCCACTTTTACTTTCACTTTCACATTCTTCATGCATATGCCCCCTACTGGGAAGAGAGAATAATTTCTAGCAAAAAATTATTTAAATATTGATCTGTTTCTCACCCACACCTATCTTATCGCTTCAGAAGATATAGATTTAACCACTGGAGTCGTATGGATTACTTTTATGATGGCTATATGTGCTTTTTGGAACGTCAAAATTTTGGCACCCATTCACTTGTATTATATGGGCCTACAGAGCTAAGATATTCTTCTAAAAATCTTAATTTGTGTTCTGCAGAAGAAAGAAAGTCATACACATCTGGGATGACATGAGGGTGAGTAAATAATGAGAGAATTTTCATTTTTGGGTGAACAATTCCTTTAAAAGCGACATTACTGAATGACAAATGGGTTGCGTGGATCTCGTCTTTGGACACACATATGCGATTTTTACTCTCAACACGCAGTGAAAGGAACTTGCTGCTAAATACTCCATCACAATCACTGGTAGTTTTACACTGGTAAATTTACAAGCCATTTGCCAATATACATTTTAGTTGCATAGCACAAAATTTGGTTGCTTATGTGAATGATTTTTCTCATTGTAGTAGAGGGTTGCGCATGGAGTAAAAGATCGATTTTGGGTTTAAGAAACAATATCGTTCAAACTGCATCAGAAAATCAATATTTTTACCCACCTCTATTAACTATTGTTAACTAATACAACCTTATTGTAAAGTTTTAACACTAATTGAAAATATAAATAAAGTTTGAAAGATTTACGCTGCTTAATAAAGCAAAACGTGCCATCACTGTCTGTGAAAAGGGACTGCAACCGAGTTGGGATGACCTGTAAATTTTCAACATTGTGGAGAATGGTTTCAGTTGTGTATGGTAGGTTATTGTAAATTTTTCCAAATACAGCTTCCTTATTAGCTGTTGCTGTTTCAGTCATATACATTTATTTACACTACTGGTCAAAAGTTTTGAAACACTTGACTGAAATGTTTCTCATGATCTTAAAAATCTTTTGATCTGAAGGCGTATGCTTAAATGTTTGAAATTAGTTTTATAGACAAAAATATAATTGTGCTACCATATTAATTTATTTCATTATAAAACTAAAATGTAATTAAAAAAAAAGTTTTTGAAATTGATGACTTGGACCAAATAATAAAGAAAAGCGGCCAATAAGTGCCCAACATAGATGGCATCCCAGGGTGATACCTCAAGAAGTTGGTTGAGAAAATGTCAAGAGTACATGTCTGCAAATTCTAGGCAAAGGGTGACTACTTTGAAGATGCTAAAATATAACACAGTTTTGATTTATTTTGGATTTTGTTTAGTCACAACATAATTCCCATAGTTCCATTTATGTTATACCATAGTTTTGATGACATTACTATTATTCTAAAATGTGAAAAAAATTATAATAAAGAATGAGTAAGTGTTTCAAAATTTTGACCGGTAGTATATATCTGTAACCATTTGTTGCATATTGTAAATTTTTTACATGTAGAAAAGTGCATGTTTTGTACAAAAATTCCATAATCATCCACCATGATTTCTATTCTCTCTGACCAAAAGCACTTGAACGGGACATACTTGTAATAACGAATTACAAGCTTCCGACCATCATGTGAAGGCAGTATCACTCCAGCTTACAGGTGTGGTAGTCACATTGCCCGGAAGACCATACTTCTTTGCAAGCACCTTTCTAACAGAGGGTATGGTGTTATGGCGGACGCCTGAGGATAGAGGAGTGATTGACAGGGGTGCATGGCGTGAAGGGGAGGGTCAGGGGCAGCAGTGGGGGCCTGGGTGACTGACGCAGCCTCTCTGTGTCCTCCGGGCTCAGGGATTGAATGTCAGTTTCTCTAATAACGGGTTATAGTGAAAAGGTCAGCTGCAGTCATCTGACCATGAGAATGGAAAGAGAGTGAGAGAGAGAGGGAGAGAAAAAGAGAGATGAACGCTATACCAGGGGTGGAAATTGATTGTCTGGCAGGGGGAAAGGAAATGAAGAGAAAAAGAAAAATGGAAGGCTGGTAAGTAAAGAAAGAGCGAGAGAGAGAGAGAGAGAGAGAGAGAGAGGTGGAGGACAGAGGGGTGTCATGGCCAGGCTCAGATATGCATGCGTGCTTTTTAAAATTACCATCAGCTCTTTATTACTCTCTCCTCTCTCTGTACCCTGTCTCTGACATCTACAGCACCTAAGAGAGGACTTCCTACTCACCCACCATCATCACTAAATCTCTGCAAAATAAAAGCAAGAACATTCAGTGAATACGAAATCAGCCATGGCCTCCTCCAGCAGAGCACCCATGGCACTAGCTGCTCTTCCATAATGGAGGCCTGTAATGTTTGACATTGTGGCGTTGTGGTTGTATATTCCTTCTCAAAAATTTAAAGTTTCGGGTGACACATTAGCTTTATTAGCGTCCATTAGTGTTCATTTAAAACCTCCAGGACGATGTCTCAGTTGGACAGTGGGCCCTTTGGATGGATTTGGCCCTTGGCATTTCTCCACTGGATCTTCCCTCTGCTGCAGCAGTTCCCTCAGAAACACAGCTCTGCTCTACAGTTTCAACCACAAGCAATGACTCACAGGGTGGGTCAAGTGCTCTGCCCAAGGTCATGGCGGGAGGGCAGGGGGGTTACTGGGGTAGTAGATGGAGGGGGACAACCTCCAGAGACCCATTCCCTATTAAGCCATGATGGGTTGCGAGGCACACAAACTGAGACATAAACTCTGTCATCATTTACTCAGTCTCGTATAATTTCAAACCCATATTACTTTCTTTTTTTTTAGTGGAATACAAAAGGAGATATTAGACAGAATAACAGCCACAGTCACCATTCAATTTCATTACATGGGACAAAGATGTCCTAAAGGGAGGGATTCTATAACACTCTTTAGTAGTTTGTAGAATGGTTGCTGAAAGAAATTGGTGTTTACGTTTTTTTTTTTTTTTTGTGGATTTATTTAATGGCCTTTTGCCTTTATAATACAGTACTGTATATGACAGTGGAAAATGTCATGGTTACTTGTGTAACCTCCATTCCCTGATGGAGGGAACGAGATGTTTTGTCGATGTAGTGACACTAGGGGTCACTCTTGGGAGCCCGAGACACCTCTGGTCTTTGATAAAAGGCCAATGAAAATTGGCGAGTGGTATTTGCATGCCACTCCCCCGGACATATGGATATAAAAGGAGCTGGTATGCAACCACTCATTCAGGTTTTATGCTGAGGAGCCGATATAAGGTCTGGCCATTTCAGCGGGTAGTTCAGCATTGTGGCAGGAGGGACACAACGTCTCATTCCCTCCATCAGGGAACGGAGGTTACACCAGTAACCATGACATTCCCTATCTGTCACTCACTCGACGTTGTGTCGATGTAGTGACACTAGGGGTCCCTATACAAAACGCCACAACTGGCTGAACTGTGTTACGTGAACTGGCAGTGTGTGGTGGGCAGACTACTGTGTGCCTCATAGCTAGCACACCAGGTCAACACGTAACCTCCCCCAACATAGTTATGAGTGTCGAACGGCCCTTTTTGGGGACAAGTCGACTACCCAAAGATAGACACAGGCTTAACCCAGTCATGGCCTCTTTTCCCCTTCTCTTTTTCCACTCCCTAAAAAAGAAGGGGTATTATCCGACTGGGCCACCAGGTCTAGTCAGGGGGTGTCCCTCCCAAGGGGAAGACACCGCGGAGACCACACCTCGCCCAAAGAGAGACGGGGGGGGGATATTTAAGTGGAAGAATACGTCACATGGTCTTTCCAACCATGTGGAGAGCCTTCAAGGTAGATCCTGCCCAACGGGGGAGGAGTTACTACAAACATGGAGACTGGGGCAGAGGGGTCCTGCCCAAGGAAGACGCAGTTTGCCAACAGGGAAACGAATTAGCGGAAGATATATATCGCATGGGGTTAGCCTTACAGGGAACCGCCACATGTGGAGCACCTACCCCAGAACAGGACTCTTAGTTAGCACATGTACTGGGCCGGCAGCGAGTCTCTCCGAACACTCAACTGCCACAGGGCTCGGAGGAAGTCAACCAGGGATAAAAGTTTGTGAACACTACTGGGAATTAATGGCGCATGTCTTCAGCTCAAAAGGAGGTGGAAGGGGCTATGTGCAAGCGATACACCCTGCTGGCTATCCCGGGCTTATCCGCTTGTATTGCGTGCCACTACCTGGGATGAAACCGGTTCCACCCGGAGGTTGTAGAACCTTGCAAAGGTGTTGGGTGTTGCCCAGTCTGCTGCTCTGCAAATGTCTGTTAGAGAGGCACCCCTGGCCAGGGCCCAGGAAGCCGCTACACCCCTGGTAGAATGAGCTTGTAGCCCTACCGGGGGCGGCATGTCCTGGGTGTGATATGTCATAGTTATGGCGTCAATGAGCCAGTGGGCGATCCTCTGCTTGGAGACAGCGCTTCCTTTCCGCTGTGCACCAAAGCAGACAAAGAGCTGCTCAGAGATCCTAAAGCTCTGCGTGCGATCCAAATAGATGCGTAAAGCGTGCACCGGACACAGCAACGACAGGGCTGGGTCTGCCTCCTCCTGGGGCAGTGCTTGCAGGTTCACTATCTGGTCCCTAAAAGGGGTGGTGGGAACCTTGGGCACATAGCCCGGTTGGGGTCTCAGGATCACGTGAGAGTAACCCGGACCCGCTGACAGAGAACGCTTACAGGTCTCCTACCCTCTTGATGGAAGTGAGCACAGTCAGGAGGGCAGTCTTCAAAGAGAGTGCCTTAAGCTCGGCTGACTGCAAAGGCTCAAAGAGGGCTCTCTGTAGACCCTGAAGAACTACAGAGAGGTCCCATGAGGGAACGAGACGCGGTCTGGAGGGATTCAGCCTCCTCGTGCCTCTTAGGAACCTGATGATCAGGTCCTGCTTCCCTAAGGACTTACCGTTGACTGCGTCGTGGTGTGCTGCTATGGTGGCAAAGTACACCTTCAAGGTGGAAGGGGACAGCCTCCCTTCCATCCTCTCCTGCAGGAAGGAAAGTACTGATCTAACTGCGCATCTCTGGGGGTCTTCTCGAACGGGAAGAACACCACTTAGCGAACAGATGCCACTTAAAGGCATACAGGCGCCTCGTAGAGGGGGCCCTAGCCTGAGTGATCGTGTCTACCACCGCAGGCTGGATTCCAGAGGTCTGGTCGCGGGTGCCAGAGGGTGCCCCGTCCCTGAGAAAAAGGTCCTTCCTCAGGGGAATTTGCTGGGTTGGGGGGGGCTGTCACGAGGAGAGTGAGGTCCGAGAACCTCGTCTGGGTGGGTCAGTAGGGTGCTACCAGGACGACCTGCTCCTCATCCTCCCTGACCTTGCACAGGGTCTGTGCAAGTAGGCTCACTGGAGGAAACACATATTTGCGCAGGCCAGGGGGCCAGCTGTATGCCAGCACGTCTATGCCGAGGGGAGCCTCGGTGAGCGTACCAGAGCGGGCAGTGGGAGGATTCTTGGGAGGAAAACAGGTCCACCTGTGCCCGTCCAAATCGACTCCAAATCAGCTGGACCACCTGAGGGTGGAGTCTCCACTCTCCCCTGAGGATAACCTGCCGTGACAGCGCGTCCGCTGTAGTGTTGAGGTTGCCCGGGATGTGAGTGGCTCGCAGCGACTTGAAGTGCTGCTGACTCCAGAGGAGGAGACGGCGGGCGAGTTGTGACATACAATGCGAGTGCAGACCGCCTTGGCGGTTGACATATGCTACCATTGCCGCATTATCTGTCCGAACTAACACATGCTTGCCCTGGATCAACGGCCAAAACCTCTGCATTGCGAGCAGAACTGCCAACAACTCGAGGCAGTTGATGTGCCAATGCAGTCATGGGCCCGTCCACAGGCCGGTGGCTGCGTGCCTATTGCAAGCGCCCCAGCCCATTTTGGAGGCATCTGTCGTGACCATGACGCGCCTGGAGACCAGTTCTAGAAGAACACCTGCCCGTAGAAACGAGAGGTCGGTCCAAGGGCTGAAAAGATGGTGACAGATCGGCGTGATGACCACGCAATGTGTCCCGTGGCGCCATGCCCATCTCGGGACTCGAGTCTGAAGCCAGTGCTTAAGCGGTCTCATATGCATCAACCCGAGCGGGGTGGCTACCGCTGAGGATGCCATATGCCCCAGGAGCCTCTGAAATAATTTCAGTGGAACCGCTGTTTTCTGTTTGAATGCCTTCAAACAGGCCAGCACCGACTGTGCGCGCTCATTCGTAAGGCGCGCCGTCAAAGAGACTGAGTCCAGCTCCAAACCGAGAAAAGAGATGCTCTGAACTGGGAGGAGCTTGCTCTTTTCCCAGTTGACCTGAAGCCCTAGTCGGCTGAGGTGTGAGAGCACCAAGTCCCTGTGTGCGCACAACATGTCTCGAGAGTGAGCAAGGATTAGCCAGTCGTCGAGATAGTCGAGAATGCGAATGCCCACCTCCCTTAACGGGGCAAGGGCAGCCTCTGCGACCTTCATGAAGATGCGAGGAGACAGGGACAGGCCAAAAGGGAGGACTTTGTACTGATACGCAAACTCGAATGCAAACCGCAGGAAGGGTCTGTGTCGAGGAAGGATCAAGACGTGGAAGTACGCATCCTTCAGGTCTACCGCCGCAAACCAATCTTGATGCTGGATGCTCACCAGAATGCGTTTTTGCGTCAGCATCTTGAACGGGAGTCTGTGTAAGGCCCGGTTCAGTACTCGCAGGTCCAAGATTGGCCGCAACCCACTGCCTTTTTTTTCTCGGTACGATGAAGTAGGGGCTGTAAAACCCCTTCTTCATCTCGGCTGGAGGGACAGGTTCTATTGCGCCCTTCCGTAGGAGGGTAGCGATCTCCGTGTGCAAGGTAGCAGCGTTTTCGTTCTTGACCAAGGTGAAGTGAATACCGCTGAACCTGGGCGGGTGCCTGGTGAACTAAATCGCGTAGCCGAGTCGGACGGTCCGGATCAGCCATCGCGATGGATTGGAAAGTGCAAGCCAAGGGGACCAAGGGGACAACGTCGTCGGACGTACCGGCAGGTGGGGCCTTGCGGCGGGGCGGATCTTGAGGTGCCACACCACGTCATGGCCGTGCTGAGTCTAGGGACATAGAAGCACTTACCTGGCTCCTTGTGACCACCCCCGGAACAGCCTGGGATGGGAGAGGAAGAGGCCTGGAGACTGCCACATCGGGGGTGGCTGTGTGCCACAGCTGGGCGCTCAGGGGCAGAAAGACCACCACTGGAGCGCCAATCCTGCAAGGAAAAACCCGTGGACAGTGGTCGTGATGATGACCGTGCACATCGGGTACGTGACCCAGGGAGGAAGGAAGCCGCTCTTTTGCTGAACTGCTGGGTACCGCAGCCACTTGGGCATGCGGCAAAATCAAACAAAAAGGCAACAAAAGATTTTCCACCCAGCCCTCCACTGGGGGATGGAGTGTCTTCTTACCAGCTCCAGGTGAGTGGGTTCCTTCGTCCTTGGGTCGCCCGTCTCAGGGGCACTTTGACAACCTCCGTGGGTTCTTAGGCGCCGACTGTGAGATGGGTGGCGTCTGCTTCCTGTGGTGGGCTCCACGCCGGGGCCGGGCCAAAGGGGCGGGCTGCGGCGGAGCCGGTGCAGTCACTGCAGGGGGACGCCCTTGGCAACGAGCAGACAGGATGTGGGATCTTGAGCTGTGCCGGGGCAGGATGTGCCGGATAGCCTCCGTCTGCTGCTTCAATGCCGAGAACTGCTGGACAAAGTCCTCGACAGTGTCACCGAATAGGCCAGCCTGGGAAATGGGGGCAGCAAGAAACCGTGTCTTGTCGGCCTCACCCATCTCGACCAGGTTGAGCCAAAGGTGGCACTCCTGGACAACTAATGTGGCCATCGTCCGCCCGAGAGACTGCGCCGTGACCTTCGTCGCTCGAGAGCGAGGTCGGTTTGCCGAGTGCATTTCCTGCATCAAATTTGGGGTGGAATTACCCTCATGAAGTTCTTTCAACACCTTGGCTTGGTGGACCTGCAGGAGAGCCATGGCGTGCAGGGCAGAGGCGGCTTGTCCAGCAGCGCTGTAGGCTTTAGCCTTCAGGGATGACGTGAGCCTACAGGGCTTGGATGGGAGCTTAGGGCATCCGCACCAGGTGGCCACCGGGGGAATTGCAGTATAGCCCCTGGCCGCCCCGCCATCGAAGGTAGTGAGAGCGGGGGAACTGCAGAATCGGGGCTGGGCAGTAAAAGGTGCCTCCCATGATTTCGTCAGCTCCTCGTGCACTTCCGGGAAGAAAGGCACTGGAGCAGGGCGTGACTGCTTTGAGCTGTGCCGCGAGCCCAGGAACCAATCATCAAGCCACGAGGGTTCAGGGGAGAGCGGAGGGTTCCACTCTAACCTGACGCTCACGGCCACCCTGGAAAGCATGTCCATCATCTCTGCATCAGCCTGTGACTGGGCAATCATCCCCGAGGGGGGGAGCCCAGCTGAGGCTTCAGCATCCGATTGGACAAGCTCGCTCTCCGAAGCTATGCTCGAGAGCTCATCATCTTCGTGGGCTCTGAACAAGAAGCCATCCAGAAGCCCGACTGGGGCAGACGAGCGTGTTGGGGAATGGATGATCCGCGGGGGGATACCCGGCGGAGGTGATCCCATTGGGGTCCCCAAATCGCCCCCAGTGCTAGCCACGCTGGCCTCATACCCGTAGGTAGAAGGACCGAGGTGGGGAGCCTTGGTTATGAAAGCAAGCCGCGACCGCAACGTTGCCATGGTCATGTTCTCGCAATGAGAACATGAACCAACCACAAATGCTGCCTCCATGTGGGTTGCGCCCAGACACGAAAGACAGCGATCATGACCATCCGAAGTTGAGAGATAATGACCGCAACCAGGAATAACATACAATCGGAAAGGCATCTTTAAAAAGATGCATCTTTAAAAAGACGTTCCGTGTGTGCTGCTCTTTTAGAGAAATATACTCTTTTAGAGGAAAAAAGCTCTTTCAGAAAATATACTCTCTTTGTTTTCTGCCGAAGCGCCCAGGGGCGTTCTCTGCAGTGCACCAGTGCAGAGGAGGGAGAATCCGCTGAAATGCACCGTCAGATCCAGCAGAGGTGAATGAACAGTAGAATTCAGCTCAATGAGCATGACCGTTCGAAGAGAAAATCTGAATGAGTGGTTGCATACCAGCTCCTTTTATACCCGTATGTCCAGGGTAGTGGCATGCAAATACCACTTGCCAATTTTCATTGGCCTTTTATCAAAGACCAGAGGTGTCTTAGGCTCCCAAGAGTGACCCCTAGTGTTACTACATCGACACAACGTCGAGTGAGTGACAGATAGGGAACTGACAGGAAAGTGGAGGAAGAGAGAGTGGGAATGGAATCGGGACATGCAATCGAGAGAATCCTAGCCAGATTTGAACTTGGGTCCCTGTGAGCACCACAATTTACAATAACCGACTAACAGCAGTTATCCTTGAGTACCCCTAGACTCAATCTTTGTTTAAAAACTGTAAACTACAGGAGAGTCTCAAATGTAGAGTGTAGAAAAACCACAGCTTTCTACGTTCACTAAAAATGTCCACTTCTCATTGACAACAACACTGTCTAATTTTGTCTGACAAGAAAAATAACAAATGACCAAGAGAAATAGAGTAAGAAAGAGAAACAGAAAAAGAGTGGAAGCAAAATTCAGAGTCTCTACCTCTCAGCACACAAAAACAAACACACACGTTTTTATATAATTGTGGGGACTCTCCATAGACTTCTATGAATTTTATGGATTTTATACAGATCTAACGATAATTTCTATCCCCTAACACTAACCATACCCCTAAACCTAACCCTCACAGAAACCTTTTTGCATTTTTACATTTACAAAAAAACATCGTTTAGTATGTTTACTAAGCCATTACCCTCGTGGGGACCGCTGGCTGGGCCCCACAATGTAGGTGATTTTCAGAAGCTCCAACACATATTGCTTTTCAGCATTACACTAACGACACTGACACACAGACACACAGCTTCCTGTGTCTCTCTCTCTCTCTCTCTCGTCTGCCGCTGTCTCCTCTCCTCAAATACTCCTGCCGCCCCTCACTGGAATGCGAGACCGGTGTGGCACACAGGTGGAGCTCATTCATCACTCATCTTCCCGTCCTCGCTCTGCCCAGACGCTGCTCGGCACCACCATCACCAAACTCAGGTCAGGGAATTCTCTGGCCTGTGACATACTCCCCCCTCCCCATTTCTAGGGAGGGAGCATTGATGCGTCATGATGTTCTCTGAATCCGACCTGCACGTGCCGGAACAGGATGAGGGAGAGGAGAGGGGGAGGGGGAGGGGGAGAATAGTGAGAGAGAGGAGAAAGCAGAGATGAGAGAGAGAGGAGAGAGAGACAGGCTCGCCGGCACCGGACACGTCGTCGACTGGACCTCAACTCGCTGTCGTGCTTCCGTCTGCGACACAGGGCGATGGCACTGGACCCCTCAGCTGTCCCTTTTGGTTGCTGGTTGATGCAGAGCTCCAGCGCCACCGGATCGAGCACTCCCTCGTCGTCGCGATCCTCAGTCAGCAGCGAGGACTCCTTGACGGCACATCCTTCCTCCTTCCTGGGTTTCGGCACCAGTGTAATATAGTTCACAAGATGGGCAAGGAGGAAGCTGGGACTGGCTTGAAAAACATGTAAGACACTTTAATGTGACACTTTTCAGTGGACATTAAACACTACAACACAGCATATTTTCAGCAGCTCCAACACATATTGCTTTTCAGCATTACACTAACAACACTGACACACAGACAGACAGCTTCGTGTGTGTCTCTCTCTCTCTCTCATTCCCGCCGCCCCTCACTGGAACGTGAGACCAGTGTGGCACACAAGTGGAGCTCATTCATCCCTTATCTTCCCGACCTCCCTCTGCCCAGATGCAGCTTGGCCCTGCCCTGCTCGCCACAATAGCATAAACATGTATACACACACACGCACACACACACACACACACACACACACGTTAGTAATAGGATATTAAAGGGGTGAAATAATTAAGCTAAAAAGTCAGCGAGCATGGCTAAGCTGTCTCAATTAGGTCCGATATCGATACGTTAGCTTGGAAGCTCAATGCATTTTGCATGGGGCCCTGGGAAAATTATTGATCAAGGCATAATAGAAGGCCCCACTCCTCTTCCACCATTAGCCGGGTCAAGCTGGCAGGCCAGTTTGTCTGGGCAGAGGTCAGAGCCGTGTTATAATAGCTCTGCTGTCATTACCACTGAGCCTGTTTAAAAGACTACCATTAATTAGCATTGCACAGCTTCACACACACACGCACACACACAGGCACATGCACAAACACACACACACACACACACACACACACACACACACACACACACTACTCATTCAGCTCTCATTGACTGCAGACTGGCCAGAGCTCTGGCCTTCTCTTTCAGTGCCAAACGCAGGCACACAGCCATCCTCTCATTTGGACAGATAGAAAGAGATGTGGGGAATTAAGGAGAGAGAGAAAGTGAAAGAGAGAGAGACCCAGGGTCTGACTGGCTGCCCGCTTGCTACTCCCATTGGTTTCACTGGCTAATTGAATTGGCTTGTCAACAAAGCCGTTGTCATTCAGTAAGTGAATTTGTTGTATTAATGCGCATCACAGCTGCTGCAAATTGTCTGCTATTTCCTGGAGGCAAAGGCAGCCCCATGCCCTGTCACAAAAAGCATGAGACACCGAACAAAACAAACAAAAAACAAACAATGAAAGTAAAAACGCTAAATGGCATAAACAGAAACAACAGAGGCGCCACAGATAGTGAGCGAGCAGAGGAAGATTGAGGAAGCAGGGCATCAGGCTGGTGTAATTGCAGCACTGTTGTTTCAGTTGGGATTCAAAGACAGAGCCCTCACTGGCACAATGGCTGTGCCCCTAGCACTGCTTCCAGGCCTGTCCATACCCTTATCCATTCAAAGAGCCAACTTTCTTTTTTCAATTTGTCTGTCTCTCAAATACACATACGCACACCCATATACAAAAGACCCACCCATAGAGCGCAGCAGTGCCCATCCACTTTTTCAGGCGCCTTGGTTTCGGAAGTATTTTTCCCATTCATTTTTTTCATAGGGATTTCATGAAAGAGTTCTAAGTCGTGAACCAAACAAACCAGCTCCAAGGTGAATAACAACATTACAAACTTTGATTTGAAGCAAAAAAAGTATTTTAAATTAGATAAAAAGACAAAGGTACAATGCTTCAGATGGCATGAACTACAATCCCATAAAGCATTGCGAATGATATAATCAAAATAAAAATAGTGGAAAAATATAAAACTATTGTTTTAAATTTGATTATAAGTAAATAATCTAGGGCTGTGAATCAATTAATAAAAATATAACTAATTAAGAGTTTTTTTTCAAACCATGTCTTTACACTTTGATAAACCTATAATAATGATATAATATTATAAATATTTTAGAGCTGTCGGGACGGATTTCGAGGGAAATTGCATACAAACGTCATTTGCCCGTGTGTGTTGACGTCATATCCGTACACAGAGAAAATAAGCTCCGACTACTGTAGCTTGTCACAACGAACGAGAAAAATTTACCATGGATCATTCAAAACGGCAAACCTCCGGGGAATCACTTTGTAAAAACAAAGAAACCCCAAACAGATCAGAGTCTACAAGCAAAAAGGGAAAGCAACAGTGTCAGCAATAAAACCAGAATCAACATCGGCATGGCTATTCAGAGGTGGCGACAACTCCGAGATCTGAAAGGATTTAAAAGTGACCCAGAGATGGATTTTTTCTTACCCAACAGGTAAGATATTTTATTGATATGGTTAATGTATAGTTGTGTAATCTCACACACACACACACACACACACACACACACACACACGTCTGTGTGTGTAGTGAAATACAATAATTATACTGTAATCGGTGCAGATCTTTTCACTTGCTAGCACACGTGTGTATTTTTCTTTATAACAGCAATCATTTATATAAATAAATCCTTTAGTCCTAGGCTTGTCAAGGATATGTGAGTCTTGAAATGATGTTGACCACTGGTTGGTAACAATGACAATCTATAAATTATTTACTACCGTGGTCTATTTGGACAGAATATCCTGCAGTTATACAAATTTTACAACGTTTGACTTTATCAGACTTGCAATCATTATGTCTAATGTTAACAAATGCTGCATAACTTTTGTAAAGTCATTTATTTCAAAACATCAATGTTTCCAATAAGTCAAAACAACAGCATAGGATATGGCACTTATCTGCTCAAATGACATGTTTTCAGATATCCATCTTTTCCTTTCTTTCGTTATTTATTTGTCCATTCGCTCTGATAAGATGTCCTGTATTCATGTGTACTCGAACCACATTCATCCGTGCAGAGGAGCAAAGCCGAACCACAACCAAAACAATGTCCTTCCTCAAGACACATGCAGTTTTATTTTTTAACCGCTAGAGGGCCAAAAGTTACATAGTGTCGCTTTAAATATGTCCATGTTAAAATGTTCAGTTTTTTAAATTTAAGTTAATGAGTTTATCATTTTAACATAAGCTGTGAGTTAATTAGACACATTTTTACAGATTTAAATTTTTGTTTACATACCATATGTTTACATGCCATAAAATCAGTGGACATGCTGTAATTAAAAGACAAAATATTATGGCAGTATTCAGTGGACTTTTTCAGTGGATAAAATGGGTAGATGCAGTTTATATCAATATCAATTTAAATCTTTATTGGTAAGATAAACTTGTGTTCATTGATAAATGCATTATAAGACACTATACATATAGATATAAAACAAATTGAATGCTGAAGTTTAATTTGCTGGGTCTCTCTCACACTGGTTCAGATGACAGTGAGTGAGTGTTTTCAGGCTATGCGAAGAGAAAGGCACGCAGCTTGCTCGGATCTCTCCCACACCTGGCTCACCACTTGTGGGTGAAGTTTCTATTCTCCAAACAGTAAATCAGCTCCTGTGTTTATTATGCCCAGGACATGCGTCGCGCGTAATGAATAAGCGTGCACTGGTCCACACAATCAGTTTTTGTGCTAGGATGTGCAGTTGAATTGAGCGTGGAAATTTCTATGACAATTTTAACCAAAGGAAGTGGTGAAAAACATTAGTGAACTTTCAGTAAGTGAAAAAAGAAATGGATTGCCTGCTGCATTAATTTAGTTAATTTTATTAACGCGTTAAACAGTCAACAATTAATCGCAGAAATGAGCATGTTAAATTTCCCATCCCCAATATAAACAATATATTTTTATTTTATAGCAGGATTGGGCTGTTTCTGCAGAGTTTGTTTGGCCAGCTATGTTTGCTTTGACTCTCTTGATTGGTGGATCTTTTGCCTTCAGGATCATGGGTAGTGTAGTTTTTACCGGAAATTCAGCTATTTTGTTAATTCTGTTTTTTAAAAATGAAGATGAAATAATGCAGACTGCTTCAGCAGAGGCATATACCATCGATTAACAACTTTAGAGCTCATGGTCTGTCTTTAAATGTTTATAAGTTATCCTTAAAAATCAATTCTCCAATTGAAATCATGAATGGGATTTTTACCTCCAGAACCAGACTGTTAAAGACTTGACTTTGGTTATTCATTCATACAGACAGTTTTTAAACCACTTCTGCAAGTTGTTGTATGAACAGAAATCCTTGACAATCACACCTGTTACAGTTGCCATTCCCAAACACTGACTGTCTGAAGATAGCCTTAGTCTGTTTCTCAGCTAAGCTAAAACCCAAAAGAGGGTGTGAGTGCAGATATGGGATGGTGTGGGTTGGATTTTGCAGGTTCACCTGGAGTGCCCTGTAAAACCACCATGGCCCAAGTGACCTGGGAATTTGGAGCCAAATTAGCCCTGTCCTGACCCAGCCTCTGTCAGTCTACACACCACCCACCTCATACTCTACCCTCAGCTCCACTGAGGGCATACAGCACTGGCATGCATGCACATGACCCTGCACTCATGTGTTTGCACTTGTTCCAGGCTACCCTTTAGGCCAATTTAATTGGCAGAGCAACTGATCTCTCTCGGATATTGCTTTTCTATTTGTGGGAAATGTGTCTTGGCTTACTGTACATATCCCTGCTGAAAAGACCAGCTTAGACCAATATGAATTTGCATGATGGTCCAGCTGGCTTTTGTTAGTTAATGCTGGCTTGGTGCTGGTCTAGTTGGTTGACCAGCATGGTCATGCTGTTTACCAGCAAACAAAAAACAAAAAAACAAAAAACAAAAAAACATCCATGTTGGTAGCACTTTATTTTACAGTACGTGTACTTACCAGGTACATGTGTAGTAGTTACAAATAAACAGTGTGTAATAACAGGTACTTACTTTGCATATTTGAAGTGTATGTACACAGTAACTATTATGAAACATTATAGTACTTTCCTGGTACATGTATGGTGCATGTGTAGTAGTTACAAATAAATATTGTGCACCAACAAATACTTACTATACAGAATGGAAGCGTACGTACACAGTAACTATTATGAAACATTATAGTACTTATCTAGTACATAAACGGAGCATGTGTATTTATATTTACTTAAAATAAATATTGTGCAACAACTGGTACTATTTCTTCAAATTGGAAATATACCTACAAAGTAACAATTATAAAACATTTTAGCACTTACCAAATACTTAAATAGATATATACTAAGTAGTTGCCGGTAGATAATTGTTTTTGGGATGTGATCCTACATAGTACCTACAGTAATAAACAATTAGGTGGCAACTATACAGTCCTTCATTGATGCAATATTTCATAAATACTGTATGTGCATGTGAGTTAAATAATCTGGAAGAAACTGATTAGGTACAAAGTAAAAACTGCATGTAATCTGATGATATTCGTAAATTGTCAGCAATTATCTGGGTAAGGATGGTAATATTACAGTATGTACGAAAGATGTATGAAAGTAATTGCTTAGTCTAAGGCTGTTGTGCACTTTGAATTATGAAAAGTACCATCTTCGTCCAATCTTTGTATAAGTATACAAAGTATAATTTATGTAATAAATATTTCTAGGTACATACACTAGTACATCCTTGGCAGCAATATCATGTAAATTGGACAATAAAATAAAGCACACTCTTGTACACAATAATTTAATAGGAATTACCTATTCTCTTTCTTGTGATGTGCAGTACATAGAGAACACTACTAGGTTCACTCACAAGTCCTTAGAAATGCCATGAAAACAGGACTTTAAAATAAAGTGCATTATTGTGCATTGCTATTTAACATGAACATATCTTGAGTTTGCAAGACAGACATTACAGGACTACTTAGTATCTAAATATTTGGTAAGTACTCTAACAGTAGTTACTTTGTACTTATACTTCCAATATGTAGAGAAATTACCTGTAATTACACCCTGCTAATTTGTAACCGTCATTTATGTACCAGAACAATACTATAATATTTCATAATATTTACTGTGTTTGTACACTTGCAATATGTAAAGTAAGTACCTTTTATTACACCCTATTTCTTTGTTACTACTTCACATGTACCTGGTGAGTACACGTTCTATAAAATAAAGTGCTACCTCTAGGTTTTATACATGGATTTTGGAACAGGTGCTTAAAATTAGATATAAGAGTAGGGCCCTATAAAATCTGTTATATATAAAAAAAAATTCGTCCAAATTCCGTTATATTTTTCCCCCAAATTCTGTGTTTTCCTGAATTCTGGATTTTAAAGATTCATTACATTTTATCATAAAGAAGAAGAAAAAAACAAAAACAAAAACAAACAAACAAAAAACAAACAAACAAACAAACAAACAAACAAACAAACAAAAAAACTGTATAATCAAATTAATTCAAAGAATTTTAATCAAATGAGAAAAGAGCAATTACTTGTCAGCATACCATTGCATACAGGTGCATCTCAATAAATTAGAATGTCGTGGAAAAGTTCATTTATTTCAGTAATTCAACTCAAATTGTGAAACTCGTGTATTAAATAAATTCAATGCACACAGACTGAAGTAGTTCAAGTCTTTGGTTCTTTTAATTGTGATGATTTTGGCTCACATTTAACAAAAACCCACCAATTCACTATCTCAAAAAATTAGAATATGGTGACATGCCAATCAGCTAATCAACTCAAAACACCTGCAAAGGTTTCCTGAGCCTTCAAAATGGTCTCTCAGTTTGGTTCACTAGGCTACACAATCATGGGGAAGACTGCTGATCTGACAGTTGTCCAGAAGACAATCATTGACACCCTTCACAAGGAGGGTAAGCCACAAACATTCATTGCCAAAGAAGCTGGCTGTTCACAGAGTGCTGTATCCAAGCATGTTAACAGAAAGTTGAGTGGAAGGAAAAAGTGTGGAAGAAAAAGATGCACAACCAACCGAGAGTAATCGCCTTACGATTGTCAAGCAAAATCGATTCAAGAATTTGGGTGAACTTCACAGGGAATGGACTGAGGCTGGGGTCAAGGCATCAAGAGCCACCACACACAGACATGTCAAGGAATTTGGCTACAGTTGTCGTATTCCTCTTGTTAAGCCACTCCTGAACCACAGACAACGTCAGAGGCGTCTTACCTGGGCTAAGGAGAAGAAGAACTGGACTGTTGCCCAGTGGTCCAAAGTCCTCTTTTCAGATGAGAGCAAGTTTTGTATTTCATTTGGAAACCAAGGCCCTAGAGTCTGGAGGAAGGGTGGAGAAGCTCATAGGCCAAGTTGCTTGAAGTCCAGTGTTAAGTTTCCACAGTCTGTGATGATTTGGGGTGCAATGTCATCTGCTGGTGTTGGTCCATTGTGTTTTTTGAAAACCAAAGTCACTGCACCCGTTTACCAAGTAATTTTGCTTCCTTCTGCTGACCAGCTTTTTAAAGATGCTGATTTCATTTTCCAGCAGGATTTGGCACCTGCCCACACTGCCAAAAGAACCAAAAGTTGGTTAAATGACCATGGTGTTGGTGTGCTTGACTGGCCAGCAAACTCACCAGACCTGAACTCCATAGAGAATCTATGGGGTCTTGTCAAGAGGAAAATGAGAAACAAGAGACCAAAAAATGCAGATGAGCTGGAGGCCACTGTCAAAGAAACCTGGGCTTCCATACCACCTCAGCAGTGCCACAAACTGATCACCTCCATGCCACGCCGAATTGAGGCAATAATTAAAGCAAAAGGAGCCCCTACCATGTATTAAGTACATATACAGTAAATGAACATACTTTCCAGAAGGCCAACAATTCACTAAAAATGTTTTTTTTATTGGTCTTATGATGTATTCTAATTTTTTGAGATAGTGAATTGGTGGGTTTTTGTTAAATGTGAGCCAAAATCATCACAATTAAAAGAACCAAAGACTTGAACTACTTCAGTCTGTGTGCATTGAATTTATTTAATACACGAGTTTCACAATTTGAGTTGAATTACTGAAATAAATGAACTTTTCCACGACATTCTAATTTATTGAGATGCACCTGTATATATATATATATATATTTATCAAATGAAGTGCTTCAATACTGATCCTCAAAGCATAATCCAAACCCAAAATTAGAGTTAATATATATATATATATTAGAACATCACAGTATTAATGCATGCAGTGATTAAACTCTTGCTTTTGAGATATTGCTTAAATATAATGTAATTATGATTGATATATTATTATTATAACTACTACTACTACATTGAAAATTACATTTTACTCTACGGAAGTAAAATATTTCGGTCACATTTTTTTAAATTTCACACATCTAGTTAGATTAAGCTTTTATTTTGGCATTTTAGAGGACAACCGGATGTTTTTGACGACTTCACTTCTTACCTCCGGAAATGCAGTTTGCTATATGGGCTTATGTGCTAATTAAACTGCAAAAGGCTATGATTTAATTATGTAAATATATAGCAGTGAATACATAGCTCAGCTCATTGTCATGTGATGTTAATGATGCAATACCACAGTTTTCCTTAGCAACCACTGGGTGGCGCCATTATGAATCTAATTACCTGTTTTCTGTTTCTGGTTTCGAGAGGCAATGTAAGGGTACGTTTACACGACAACGATGTACTAAAAACGGAAACGTTTTTCCTTTGCATTTTTGAAAAGTTTCATGTACAGACGACAACGTTGTCAAAACGATCCCCGTTCACATGGATCCGTGAAAAAGACTAAAAATGCTGTATCATACATGCCAGGCCAGTAGTTGTCGATGTCACTTTGTAAAGAAACACTATGCACCTGCGCACATAAGCGTTCTTCCACAGAGCGGTGAATACAAACAATGACGATGGCGAAAGCATCGAGCAATTTTGTCTGGACGGGTGATGAGGTTGCTTTATTACTACAATTACTTTGCTGGAGGAGCGTCAATAAACTCAAAATCTTGAGCAGCACAAACACAGTCCTGTAGTCCGCCACTGTAGTTTTGAATGTCTCGCGCGTTGTTTTGAAGTACTCGCGCGCATGCCTACAGACTGAACACGTAATACATGTGCGCATGACGTCATCGTTTTCACCAATTCGAGTTTTTGTATGTTTACACGGAGATGATAATGGCATTGTTTTCAAAAACTTGCACTCTGAAACCTGTTTTCAAAAGTTTGTGTTTTCAGGCCCCAAAACGCCGTTGTCGTGTAAACGAACAGCCAAATCGCATAAAAAGTTTTCCATTTTTAGTTGAAAAACCATGTAAGTGTTTTTTTGGAGTAAAAATGAATTTCACACTCAAATTGCGCAGTTGTTGGCTGTCATAACAACTCAAAGTAGTTAATGATGACAATGTAACTAACCTCGGATCATCGCCTCATGTCATCTACATACTCAGGTGAAGCACAGTAATAAATATAATAATAATAAAAAAAAAAAACGGTAATCTAATTTGATAATATTTTCAAATGAGCAAATATTATTATATTTATGTGCAATTTTTTTGTCATTTAGCATGTCCTTGCTCAGATTATGTTTGAAGCTGGGTGACCAAGGGAGCAGAGGCGGATCTAGAAATGTTTTTTTGGGGTGGCATGCAGACTATGAGGGGTGGCAACACCAAAGCAAGCGCCCATGCGTAGTTCTTATGGGTTAAGGCACCAAGCTTCATTGCAACAAGTAAGTACTATCAAATAACAAATGTCCATGGGTTTGCAATACAACTGCATTTCCACAGGAACCTCATAGTAACCATTTTGTTAATGATTTGCCAACATTACACTTTTTTTTTTCTTTTTTCTTTTATAATACAAAATAAGTAACAAAATGTATATCTCCAGAGCACCAAGACATTGTCTATTAAACACATCAACAAATTCTAAATGTTCCTTAGCTTGACATTTAGAACTGGTAATCCAGACTAAACATCACCCCTTATGCATGGTATAAGTGTACCATGGATGGAAAATGCATGCATTTCCCATGTTATTCTGCTAATGAAATCCTGTAGGTCTATCACCTTTGCAACAGCTGGAGTAATCCATTTGAAAGTGAAGATTAACACAAAGTTAGGCCTAAATAAAAATAAAAATAAAAACTTTATGGATAATTGTACTGTGGGGGGCAGAGCTGCGAAACTCATGAATATCAATTATGTTCTGCACAATATAAGATTATTTTAAATTACCTGTTTTTATCAACAATCATTCTTAATGACCAATTCAAGCACTCAAATAAATATTTCACATAATATGGTAATTTCATTTCTACATCTGCCACTATCAGTTTTGGGATATTGTTAGTCAGTAGATGAATACGTAGATCAGCACTTTGATTGAGAACATGACTTGATCTAGTGGTAACATTTTGCTTTTAGTTTTTAGAGGTTTTGGATTCTAATTCACCCAAATATCACTTTTTATTTAATAACGCAAGATTGCATCTGTACATCAGTGGATGGGTGTTACACTTTGAAAATAAAATGCAGTAAAAGATACGGGGAGACAAGAGTAGCGAAAACACAGACATATTTATAGACATTTCTGTATATGAAAAAACAGCTCCGAACTTCAGACAGCGACAACCACAAACTCTCCGCACCAGCAGCGGGAACCTGGAAAAAAGTCAGTAAGCACCTGAGCGCCCGTGAACGAGAAGGAACAGTTCACGAACAACCGTCTCCCATAGCACAGCCCAGCCATGGAACACTCAGTTTATATATGGAGAGAAACACACTGCGCACTGGTGCGTCCCATCAACAATCAGCTCACCTGGTTACCGCACACCTGAGAGCAATTAAGAGAGAGGGAGAGAAAGAGAAAAACAATACGGCCGAAAAGGCCATCACAATGGGGGACATGTAAAAGAGCACTAGCTGTGGGAAAACTGCCGACACTAAATGACACCGATAACAGCCGCAATGAACATTGTCTTATATCTCATCTCAACCCATAACTGATACCGATGTATCTAGTAATCATTCAGTTATACTTGGAAACAACTTTTTTCCATGTATCCAAACACTGTACACATGCGGCAATAGTAGGTACTTGAATGGTCGATCCTGTGATTGGCCGCTGCTGTAATCAATCATGCTATGGGTCGGTAGCCGTTTTTTGCGTTTGGTGAGAGTTTAGGCAGTTCGACATGAATAAACCCCTACACATTATCTATTATAATATACTTATATTTAATACATTTGGATACTCATGCTAGGGTGGCAGATGGGGTGGCAAAGCACATTTTTAACCCTTGTGGCCATCCCCTGCAAGAGAGGCTTGCTGATCTGTAGGGAAACCAGCATGCCAGCATCTAAAACCACAACATATGCTGGTGACCAGCAATGCTGGTCTTTTCTATATATATGTTTGTGTGCATTAATCAAGCACTGTGTATAAAATCACTGACTGCACGTATTGAGAATATGTAAGATGTTTGCTTGTTTCACACCCCTGAAGTTAGTTTGTTAGGTCGTATGTGTATGTCTGCATGTGTATTTATGTGTGGCCGAGGTGTCAGTTCAGCAGTCCACTCTGCCATGTTCACTTTCAGATGATCTGCTTCAAGAAGGCTTTAAAAAGAACTGTAAGGCCTCGGCCCAATTACTGGTCACTCACTTACTTAGCTGCTGAGGGTGGCCACATGACACTTCTTTCTCTCACTGTCCCTCCCCCTCTCCCCCTCATTTTTAGCCAGAGTACCTTTGCTCTGGCCTGACAAGGTTACAGCACGATGCTGTGAGTATCTATTGATTTCCACCATCAAAGATCTCTGCTGCCAGAGACAGATTTGCTGCTTCAGATAACACTCTGTCTTCTTTAACTACCTCTCTGTCACACACACATATTCACAAAACACCTTTGCTTTCTGTTTCAAACTTGTCTTAGTCTGCGTGATGCGTCTTGTCCAGTGTTGAGTGTTATTAGTTTGGTCTTAGGGACCGGCCACCTGGGGTCACATTAACACAGTCACTTTTCTCAAGTGCAGGTTTGTTTATCACTGTAAATGAGTTAGACTTTGAATGGCCAGTCAGTAAGCCTGAACTCATACAAAATTTTGGCGAGCATAATGGAAACACAGAGGAAAATTTTATTGCTCAGAGGTTGCTTTCTAATGCATTATCTTTGTCTCAGATGTTTCCTAAAATTCTTTAGGACAACTTAAAATGAACACAAATGAGATCACATCATCAGCAGAGTGCTTGAGCACTGAACGTGCGCAGTCCGATTTTTCTAACCGCACGTCTTTTAACACAGAGAATACGCATGTGCCTGGAATTATCTGCACAAATTAGTGGGTCCACAAGGTGGCAAAACTCAGATTTGAGCCATTGCTGTCATGAAGAAACACTAGAAGATGACGTAATCACCGGTAAACATCAGGAGACGAAGGTAAAACAACAACAGTGGATGTGCATGTCAAGGACGCGTGTATGATGAGGTCTGGGGATACCTGCATTTACAGTCGAAGTCAGAAGTTTACATACAGTACACCTTATCCAAATACATTTAAACTCAATTTTTCACAAGTCCTGACATTTAATCATAGAAAAATTGCCTGTCTTAGGTCAGTTAGGATCACTACTTTATTTTAAGAATGTGAAATGTCAGGATAATAGTAGAGAGAATTATTTATTTCAGCTTTTATTTCTTTCATCATATTCCCAGTGGGTAAGAAGTTTACTTGCACTTTGTTAGTATTTGGTAGCATTGCCTTTAAATTGTTTAACTTGGGTCAAACATTTTGGGTAGCCTTCCACAAGCTTCTCATAATTTGCTGGAATTTTGGCCCATTCCTCCAGACAGAACTGGTGTAACTGAGTCAGGTTTTTAGGCCTCCTTGCTCTCACATGCTTTTTCAGTTCTGCCCACAAATTTTGTATCGGATTGTGGTCAGGGCTTTGTGATGGCCACTCCAATACATTGACTTTATTGTCCTAAAGCAATTTTGCCACACCTTTGGAGATATGCTTGGGGTCATTGTCCATTTGATGTCTTGAGATGTTGCTTCAATATATCCACATAATTTTCCTTCCTCATGATTCCATCTATTTTGTGAAGTGCACCAGTCCCTCCTGCAACAAAGCATCCCCAAAACATGATGCTGCCACTCCCATGCTTCATGGTTGGGATGGTGTTCTTCAGCTTGCAAACCCCACCCTTTTTCCTCCAAACATAACGATGGTCATTATGGCCAAACAGTTAAATATTTGTTCCATCAGACCAGGGACATTTCTCCAAAAAGTAAGATATTTGTCCCCATGTGCACTTGCAAATGTGGATATAGATACTTGTCTACCTGTATCCTCCAGCATCTTCACAAGGTGCTTTGTAGTTGTTCTGGGATTGATTTGCACTTTTCGCACCAAACTACACTCATCTCTAAGAGATAGAATGCGTCTCCTTCCTGAGTGGTATGATGGCTGCATGGTCCCATGGTGTTTATACTTGCGTACTATTGTTTGTACAGATGAATGTGGTACCATAAGGCATTTGGAAATTGCTCCCAAGGATGATCCAGACTTGTGGAGGCCCACAATTTTTTTTTTTTTCTGAGGTCTTGGCTGATTTCTTTTGATTTTTCCATGGTGTCAAGCAAAGTGGCACTGAGTTTGAAGGTAGGCCTTAAAATACATCCACAGGTACACCTCCAATTGACTCCAATTAGCCTATCAGAAGCTAATTGGCTAACTGCCTAAAGGCTTGACATAATTTTCTGGAATTTTCCAAGCTGCTTAAAGGCACAGTTAATTTAGTGTATGTAAAGTTCTGACCCACTAGAATTGTGATATAGTCAATTAAAAATGAATCAATCTGTCTGTAAGCAATTGTTGGAAAAATTACTTGTGTCGTGCACAAAGTAGATGTTCTAAACAACTTGCCAAAACTATAGTTTGCTAATATGAAATCTGTGGAGTGGTTCAAAAATGAGTTTTAATGACTTCAACCTAAGTGTATGTAAACTTCTGACTTCAACTGTATATAACTTGAGTCTGAAGGAATATAAAACATCTTTATGGGTCTAAACTCCTGAAGAGAAATAGTCCAGTGTCTCATAGCAGTCGTAGCGTGCATGCACCAACCGCCTGTGTATAAGCTCACAGTTATATGGAGTATACTTTAACAGGCTCGCATTTGACTGTACGCAGATGCTGAGCATTCACATAAAAATGGAAGTATACATAAGGCTTAAGAGTATAGAGCTATACATTTAATATGGATAACTTTGCTCAGATAATTTAATCTTGGAAGAATTTGATGAGAAATGTTTCAATCTCAGACTTTGGCTTGCAAACTTTGGTATCTTGGCAAATCTGAGCAAAGTTTGAGACATGATGCAAGTTGGAGATCTCTTCTGAAACTCTAGTGTGAGGATACAGGCATCGTTTTCTCAGGAGAAAAAATTCTTAAAGGTATAGTTCACCCCAAAATGAAAATTATGTAATCATTTACATACCTTCATGTTGTTCCAAACCCATATGACTCTTTTTTTATTCTGTGGAACACAAAAGGAGACCATTTAATTACTTTAATTGCATAAAAAAAGAATGAAGAAAAAGAGCATTGGCTGTCGATAGAAAGTAAAAAGGTATACAGCAATGTCCAAAAAGCAGCACCATCCTTGTTTAGAGCTCACAAAGGGGAAAGTATGTTCAAATTTAGATTTAGAAATTATTCATAAGATTTTAAGTCATGGCATCATTTGCTTTTAGGAGGGAAAATGAGATTTTATTATGCGTTTGCTTATGAGCAACTCCCACCCCAGACAGAGGAATGAATGGCTTAATGCCAAGGCCAATTGAGAGACACTGTTGAGAGCCAGGGGGTAAATTTTCATAAATTATTCATCATTATACAAAATAATCCTTAGCAAGATTGCAAAGGGGGCTGAAGCAATGGTTGGGACTGGAAGCTGGGGGGTGGGGGCTGGGGAAGAGGATTAGACATAAATGTCTTTCATAGCATCCAAGTCCAAACAGTCTTCAATGAATTTATATTTTTATGGCTGTAATGTAATGGTTATGATGGCACTGTGAATAGTGAACATATCACGTGTAGATGTTGGGGTGTTCAAAGAGTGTGATGACCCAGCTGAGCTGAGCGCTCTTTCTGGGATGAGGTAGAGAGGGTGAGGTGCCCCCCACACCATTCCCTCCTTCTGGAGCCCCAAATTCAGACACTGTGCCTTAGAGACCAGACACTTCATCATGACCTGGTGTGAGACCAGACACACCCCGCCATACAATCACATGGACACAGACACTGAGACACACTCTAGGGCACACCCTCACATGCAATCTGGTACACACACACATGCAACACACAGACAGTGCAGACAAACCCCACACCCTTGCAAACATAGACTCAAGCAAATGAACATTTACGTGTATGCTTACACACAAAAGGCCTCATTCATGAAACATGAGCAGAACAAATTTTTGTGTAAACTGTTCGTAAAGCCGGTCTGACGTAAATATTCAGATTCATGAAAGTTTATGTATTTTCAAACCATTCGTTGGTACAAACAAAATTTACACCTGTTCCTGACTATGTGTAAATCGTGCATAAGATGACTGAACGTGTTGTGTTTTTTCAGACAAACTGCCATGACTACATTTTGATATAAGTAAAATTAAATAAGTAATAAAAAAATAATAAAAAATGTAATGAGTAAAATTAACCTTAAAAAGCTTGCGTTTAATTTTTCAAAGTATAGCTTTTTCCCAAAAGTTCTTAGTTCTTGACATGGGTTTGTGTTTGATTTTCTCAAGAAAAAGAATAATGCCCTCTAATGTGACTGCCTGGAAATTGTTTTGTATTTGATATAAGCAAAATTTGGTATAGGCATCGGTAAATCGTGTTCAGTTGATGGATGGTCAGTGGTAAAACCATAAAGGAACACATCGCGGGTAGGTGTGTAAACAATACAACAGGGGAAAAAAGACAATGCTAGCACACTGTCGTAGAATCTGGCGGAAAGTTTTTGGGAAGCTCCATTTTACGTGGAAATTACTCCCAATCTTTCGTAAATTTATGAAATTTTCATGAATGAGGCCCAAAGAGTGCAAGAGAGAGAAATAAAAGAGAGGGAGAGATTGGAGGGATAGATACAGAGAGAAAGAACTAAAGAGAGAGAGAGAGAGACCAGAGAGTACCAGTTGACTCCAAGGCCATCTGATATAAAGATATAAGTTAAATGGGGTATGCCTAACTGTAGTAAGGAAAACTCTTGTGGGGTGCAATGTTTCAGTGTTTTAATATGGAATCCTGGAGGATGTGAAAAAAAGCGTTCTCTGTATCTCAAGGACACAAACAAAAAGTTACTCTTATTAACACTGCAATGTAATTCAGTGTGTGAAGCCATCTGCTATTACCAGCATGCAAACCCACACAGATCCATCACCCGTTCCCTGAAGAATCCTCAAGTGGGAAAATGGGAATGTCCTTCAGTGACTCAGATGCTAATGGATGGTACACGTTATCAGTGCTGTTTAAAGAAAATCAGCAAACAAACCAATTAAAGGTATAGTTAATTAAAAATTTAAATCATTCTCTCACCATCCTGTCCCAGTCCAAACTTGCAGTGTTATATAGAAGTACCCAGTCATCATACTTAAGTAAAAGTAAAAGTGCCTTTATGGAAATTGACTTTGGCAAAAGTTTAAATAGCTAATGAGAAAAATGCTAATTAAGTATTACAGTAACTGTAATTGAATGTACTTGCGTATCAAAAGTACAAGTAAATGACATTGATTCGCAAATCGGTTAGCTAAAACAAATTGTTCAGAATTATATTTGTAACGAATTGACCGATTCAAAGAATTTAATTGATCAAAATATTAGATTCACATAATTAATTTGCAAATCAGACATCACTATCACAGAGCCACAAGCAGTTTATATTTGCAGCTGTTTTATTTTTTGTGCTGTTTATTCGCGAATGTAACAAGAGTCAACAGAAAGTCGGTATACTCAGGAAAAGTAGAAATATTAAAAAATTTACTTTAGTACAGTAATAAAGTATCTGTACTTCAGTACAGTACATCTCTGCAAAATTGTATTTCTTTCTTTCTTTCGTTCTTTCTTTCTTTCTTTCGTGGAACACCAAAGGAGAAGTTTAGCAGAATGTTAGAGCTGTTCTTTTCCATACACTGTAAGTGGATTGAAACAAGGGCTGTTAAGCTCCAAAAGTAAATGCCGTCCAGACAACTTGTGTGCAATATTCAAAGTTTTCTGAAGCCATTCAATAGCTTTTTGTGACTAAAAAATCAAATCAAATCAAAATCAAATCACTTTTATTGTCACACAACCATATACACAAGTGCAATAGTGTGTGAACTACTTGGGTGCAGTTCCGAGCAACATAGTAGTCGTGACAGTGATAAAGACATATACCAATTTACAATAAACATCAGATTTACAACACAATTTAAAATCTAATATACACATAATTACACACAACATAATATACAAATAATAACATACAATGTACAGTATACAATACACACAATATAGAATACACATTATACAATAAAAAAAGTATATATAGTATATACAGAATGTACAGTAGGTTGTATTGTACTGTATTAACATTCAGGCTGTCGGTTGATAGTAAGTTGTTAAGAGAGAATATAATATAATAATAATATAATTTATGACAGTCCGGTGTGAGATATAAGAGTAATAAAGTGCAGTGCTGATGTATTTGATCGTGGGAAATCAAGAGTTCAAAAGTCTGATTGCTTGGGGGAAGAAGCTGTCATGTAGTCGGCTGGTGTGGGTCCTGATGCTGCGATACCGCCTGCCTGATGGTAGCAGTGAGAACAGCCCATGGCTCGGGTGGCTGGAGTCTCTGATGATCCTCCGAGCTTTTTTCACACACCGCCTGGTATATATGTCCTGGAGGGAGGGAAGTTCACCTCCAATGATGTGTCTGGCAGTTCGCACCACCCTTTGCAGGGCTTTGCGGTTGTGGGCGGTGCTATTGCCGTACCAGGCGGAGATGCAGCCAGTCAGGATGCTCTCTACAGTACAGGTGTAGAACCGTGTGAGGATGTGGCGGTTCATTCCAAACTTCCTCAGCCGTCTCAGGAAGAAGAGGCGCTGATGAGCCTTCTTCACAACGGCTTCAGTATGGATGGACCATGTTAGTTCCTCAGTGATGTGGACACCCAGGAACTTGAAGCTGCTAACTCTCTCCACTGGTGCTACATTGATGGTGATGGGACTGTGTTCTCTATCTCTTCTCCTGAAGTCCACCACAAGCTCCTATGTCTTACTGACGTTGAGGGAGAGGTTGTGCTCTTGACACCAGTGTGTCAGAGTGTGCATCTCCTCTCTGTAGGCTGTTTCATCATTGTCAGCAAACTTAATGATGGCACTGGAGCTGTGTGTTGCCACACAGTCATGTGTGTACAGGGAATACAGGAGTGGGCTGAGAACACAGCCCTGTGGGGCTCCAGTGTTGAGGGTCAGTGATGAGGAGATGTTGCTGCCTATTCTAACCACCTGGCGTCTGCTTGACAGGAAGTCCAGGATCCAGCTGCACAGCGAGCTGTTTAAGCCCAGAGTTTCTCATCAAGCTTGGAGGGCACTATGGTGTTGAATGCTGAGCTGTAGCCTACAAACAGCATTCTCACATAAGTGTTCTTTTTTTCCAGATGGGAGAGAGCAGTGTGTATTGTAGATGCAATGGCATCATCAGTGGAGCGGTTGTTGCGGTAAGCAAACTGCAATGGGTCAAGTGAGGAAGGCAGCACAGAGTAGATGTAATCTCTGATTAGTTTTTCAAAGCATTTGCTGATGATGGGGGTCAGAGCAACAGGACACCAGTCATTTAAGCAAGATATTTTGAATTGCTTTGGAACAGGCACAATGGTGGATGTTTTAAAGCATGTGGGGACTACAGACAAAGAGAGGGAAAGGTTGAAAATATCCGTAAAAACACCAGCCAGTTGGTTCATGCACGCTCTGATGACACAGCCCGGAATGCCGTCTGGACCCGCGGCTTTGCGGATATTCACACGTCGGAAGGATTGTGTTACACCCTCTACAGAGACGGAGAGTGAACTAACCTCTGTAGCTTCGGCCGCGAGAGCTCTCTCTGCGAGGGCGGTGTTAGTTCCATCAAAACGAGCATAAAAAGTATTTAGCTCATCCGGGAGAGAGGCAGCGGTGTTCGTGGCGGAGTTTTTAAAGTCCGTGATGATGTTAATTCCCTGCCACATGCTTCTAGAGTTGGTGGTGTTAAACTGTCCTTCAATCTTGTTCCTGTACTGATGTTTTGCTGATCTGATAAACATAACTGTCTTGTTTATGCTCCTCCGCGTTCCCGGAATTAAAAGCGGAGGTCCGTGCATGAAGTGCCGCGCGAACATCGCTATTAATCCAAGGGTTCTGGTTCAGATAGATCCATATTGTTCTGGTCGGAACGACGTCCTCTACACACTTTCTGATGAAACACGTTACACTATCAGCATAAAGCTCAATGTCGTCATCAGAGGTGGACCGGAACATCTCCCAGTCTGCGTGATCAAAACAGGCTTGTAGCATAGAGTCTGATTGGTCCGACCAGCACTGGATCGTTCTGAGGGTGGGTGCTTCCTGTTTCAGTTTCTGCCTGTAAGCGGGCAGAAGCAAAATGGAAGAGTGGTTCGATTTGCCAAATGGTGGGTGGGGGAGGGATTTGTAGCCGTCCTGGAAGGGAGAGTAGCAATGGTCCAAAACCCTGTCTCCTCGTGTGTTAAAACTAATATGTTGGTGGTATTTTGGTGCGACTGATTTGAAACTGGCTTTATTAAAATCCCCGGTCACAATAAACGCGGCATCAGGGTGCGCAGTTTCCTGCTTGCTTATAATCCCATACAGTTCCTTGAGTGCCCGGTCTGTGTCAGCTTGTGGCAGGATGTACACAGCTGTGATAATGACCACTGTGAATTCCCTCGGTAGCCAGAATGGTCAAAACAGAAGCATGAGAAATTCCAGATCAGGAGAGCAGAAAGACTTGATAGAATGTATGTTCCTCTGATCACACCAGGATTTGTTGATCATAAAACATACACCACCACCTCTGCTTTTACCTGAGAGGTCTTTCGCTCTGTCCGCTCAGTGCACGGAGAACCCCGCGGGTTCAATGGCTGAATCTGGAATCTCAGCAGACATCCAAGTTTCTGTTAGGCAGATAATGCAGCAGTCCCTCGTCTCTCGTTGGAAAGAGATCCGCGCTTTCAGCTCGCAGAGCTTGTTATCCAGAGACTGAACATTTGCCAGTAGAATACTGGGTAGCGGGGGTCGATTTGCGTGGCGTCTTACTCTGATGAGAACGCCGGCTCTGTTTCCCCTTTTCCTCCTGCGTTTCCGCGGCTGGGCAGCCCAGACAAAGGGCTCTGCTGGCATGTTTGTAAACAGCGGGTCGGCATTGAGGAATTTGAAGTCCGGTTTGCGGTGTGTAATTGCTGAACCAATGTCCAAAAGTGTTTGTCTGTTGTAGACAACAAGGCAGACAACATCTAGTACAAAAAACATAAGAATTGTAAACAAAAACAAAACACTACAGTGCTGTGTCAGAGCTCACAACGCAGCAGCCATACTCGGCGCCATCTTGAGCAAAAAAAAAAAAAAAAAAACAATTATTAATTTGAAAATCTTGCCTTGAAAATGTTGCTTTACAGCCATGGTCACCATTCACTTTTATTTTATGGAAAAGAGCAGCTCTGACATAATGCTATGCATTCCTCAGTTTGTGTCCCAAGGAATAATGTAAGTCATACGGGTTTCAAAAGTCATGAGAGTAAGAAAATTATGACAGAATTGTTATTTTTTGGTGAACCAAGTGAGCTAGTTGAGACCAAGCAAAACTCTCTCTGTGGAGTCAATTTTGGAAAAATATTTTCTAAAAGAGGCCAGATCGTATAAAGTTTACTATCCTGTTACCATATCTATATATTTTTCTTATGATATATGAAATCGTGCCCTGAACTTTATGGGTCATCTGTAAAGGAGGATCTTTTAAAACCAGGTTCATCCTCATAACAAAAAAAAAAAAACAAAAAAAAAATCTTCCAGTTTCAGAGTCAGTTTGAAAGCCCCTCTGCTCAAATATTCATTAGTGTTCATCTCCATACAAGACTTTCAACATCTGGCACTAAATTACAGAAACATACACAAAAAAAAAAAAAAAAAATCAAGAACAATGTTCACTGATGGAGAATTTAGTGTTGGAGCCAGAGGGCAGTTTTTAGTCTTGAATCAGAGTGATAATTCTCCCCTGTCACCCATTGCACAGGGTTGTAATTACTGTCCCTCTTCTGTGAAAAGCCTTGGACTGATCAGTCTCCCCCCGTTGGCTCACCTCTTCTCTGTTACTGTGAACAAATGGCCTGAGAGAATCCAGAGCTCCTGTGGCCTGCTAAAGGGCCCTTGATTTATGAAATTACTGCAAACATGATTGAGGTAGTGGTGATGATTATTGTAATAATAGAGCCACTTGATGAAAAAGAGTCAGCGCTAAACTAGGCATACCTAATGAGGACTCCCAGACTGGGGGATGCTTGTGTGGAAAGTGCTTTACATGAGAATGAGTGTGTCAGTCTCTCTCCCTCTCTCTCGCATGGTAAGAAATTGGAAAGTAGTTTGGCTTGGGTGGATGGAATACATTGTGAGAACTACCAGCATTCCCAAACTATAGCCCTTCCCCCTTATTTTACCCCCTCCTTCCTGCCCCAAACCTTAATTTACTGCCAAATTCTGCTGCCCATCATCGCACCTTCATCAAAAAAATCACATTCAGCAAACATTTGAACTCAGCTCCAGTATATTCAAACGACATCATTATTATGAGAGCTGCGCCATGGCCTTCATCGAAAGTGTAGAAAAGTTCTGAAATGTCTCAGATGATGTATGTTAAAGAATACCAATTTTCTTCACATTAGAACTGAAACTCGAACCTATAGAGTTAGATATTTGAATTTCAGTCCCAAAAGTCTTCTAAAGTTGGAAACCAGGGTCTGTATTAGAAAAACATCCTATCTTAAGTCTTAACGCTAGTGTTCAATGTTCTAAATGAGATTCAGCAATCGCCATGCTTATTAATAGATGTTTCTGTAATATGACCCCCAAACTCCCCAAAAACCTGATGGATTTCATCCAAAAGGCTTGTCTGCACACTATCCTGCAACCTCCAGCACCCCCTCCTGCCCAGGCTTGCTGGACCTGGCAGAGCGGGAGTGTGTTATGAGCTATTGAATAATAGTGACCTTTAATAAAGAAGAGGATCCCCAGACTTCTTTCCCAGACACGCACTGACCTTTCAAACCAGACGAGGGCCAAGAAAGGAGGGGGCAGAGGGCAGGGTTCAGAAGGGGGTGGGGGTTCTCCAGAGTTTCAGACTGTGGACTTTGAACCGGCTAGTCCCCGCTGTCCTGTTGTGTGTTTCACTCTGCCAGGGATCTCTGTTATTCCTAGGGTGGCCAGACGTCCCGTTTTTTCCCGGGACAGTCCTGTATTTAAGCACTTTTCTAGTGTCCCAACTTATTCTGAAAAAATCGTGTTTTGTCCCGTATTTCCCCTCTCCTAAAATTTCTCTATTGCCTATGCGGCTTTCTCAGTCATGTGAGTATTCTAATCAAAGGGAGCCAAGGATACGGCTTGTAAAACCAATAAAATCACACCGTGTTATTTGAAGTACATAATTGGATTAAACTATACAATCACAATCCCCTATCAATAGACATACACAGATGAAATTGCGGCTGGAAAAATGTCAAGGAAGTGTTCATGTACATTTAATGAGGATCTTCATAGAGTTAAAATTTCTAAAAAAGGAGTCACAGACAGAGCCTAGTAAAGTGAGGTGTGAGATTTGTGGAGCTCGCTTTTCCATCACCCATGGAGGCCGCACCGACATCGCGCAGCATGTTCATACAAAAAAGCATGTGGATGCTGCTAAAAGTGTGCCACACCAAGAGTTAGCGATTTTTTTTTTGTGAAGCAAAGTTCCGAATCTGTCAAGGTGCACACAAGTGGCACGGCCATAGCTTTGCACATTCATGACCTGAGAAAAGACTTGCAGTCCAGGCTGGAGGAATCATTCATATCCTCTGACATTAAAAAGCAGTTGGATGCCCTGGTTGAAGCTGGTAACATGCGAGCAGATGATTTCTTTCTTGAGTGGGCCCTACTGAGAGACATCCCAGAGTGGAAAGACATTCAGACCAGCCTCGAACACTCCTACTCCAGAATCCCCACTCTCAGTTTGATTGATGAAACCATGCTCTTTGATGAGTGGGCTTGCACGAAAAATATTGTCACTCGTTGCATCACTGAGTGGAACATGAACAAGATGAGAGATGTCTTAGAGATGGACAGATGTTTTTCGTGAGCTGGAGAGCAAGACCATCAACTTCAGAGTCTTAACCAAGGTCATGGAGTTTGTTTTATGCCTGCCTGGGACATCTGCATCTGTGAATGTGTGTTCTCTTTAATGAACGCAGCATGGACGCCGGATAAATCTCGACTCAGTGTAGCAGTCATAAAGGCAATGCTTTTCGTATGTCTTAATTTTGGACTGGACTGCTCTGCATTTTACGATAAACTCTTGAAAGACAAGCACACACTGAGAAAAATTGCTGCCAGCGAAAAGTACAAGGTGACAACAGTTACAGATGTGGATGCACCCTCTACTTCGTATTGATCTGCGCTTAGGTAAGGATACGTCAATTTAATTTTTGCTGGGAGGGGGCTGTCCCATTTTGCACAAGCAGGAATCTAGTCACCCTACTTATTCCCCCCTCTTTCCCCCTGTTTTCATTGTGTGCAGGGAGTGTTCTGCATGCTGAGGTCTGAGCTACCAGGCCTGAACACTTGCTAATCAATTTTTCTGTGAAGACGAGTTCTGAGGCAGGAAAAAGAATGCAGCCCGCGCACTCTGACATCACTGGCTTTGACACTTGTGTCGTTTTAGACAATACTAAAAGATTACATCAAACAAGAAGAAAGGCGAGAAAGAAAAACAGTGCCAAAAATTGAAAGCCATTTTGTTTCAAGACAGCCCCTGCCCCATGAAAAATAAACAAGAAAAAATAAACAAAAAAATACATCACGGCCGACACCTGACACCGAATGCTAAACTGTCACTCCACCCTAGCCATTCATTTAAAAAATGCTGAAGTAGGTTGCCATGTCCCTTTGTTTCTCTCTCAGACAAAACAACCCTGTACACTGAACACTAGCCCTTAATGAATACCTATTGTCCAAACACTTCAGCTAACTCAAAGATCCCTTTAAGATGCCCATGAAAAACTGTGTTAGAGATAAAGACTCGGGTCTGCGTGACATTCCCTCCAAGAAAAGGAGGTAATCTCCTTAAGACTACGCAGACGTTGAAGGTCATGTGAATTTTCCTTTTCTTTCCCCACATATCATCACTTCGAAACAATAGCATGCTTATGAGAGCCAAGCAGAATGATCATGTTAGCACTAAACTAAGCAATGCTTTATTTAAATATCATTATTTGCTTTTGTTTTTCCTTTATAGCACATTGTCTGTATGTAGGCCTACACTTTCAATTTAAATAATATAAATGGATAGGCTGAAATGAGTCATCATGTGGCCATTAAAATAATTTAAAATATTTTGGAATATTTTAACAGGTGTGTTTGCATTGAGTGGAGAAGGGAAAGACTTTAAGAAAGACCGAAGAACAGTTAATACAAACTATGATAATTTTAGTCTTTTATCACACATTTTAGTATGTATAACATGACATGCACTGCACTTTATATATACTATTCATGACAGCTGGTATTTCTTTGTAGTTTTATTAATGTGTGTGTAGGTGTGCTCTATATTGGATATGACATGAGGGTATATGACAACTAGTTCACTTTATTTCACACCATGCACTTGAGATTCCACAGATTGACCTTAGTCAACCAGTACAGTGTGTGTAAATCTGTACAGTGTAGGTAACTCTGGCCCACTATCTTCATAGGCACCAGTGGCTCTTCTAATTGCTTGTAGCATGATAATTGAAATGGAGTGCAGAGAAAATCTCAGGCAGTATTGATCATATATTGGCCTTTATTTCATCAAGCACCCCTCCTTCTCCTGCTGTATATGAGTGCACTTGTGTGTCAGAATGTATTATTGTGTGTGTGTGTGTGTGTGTGTGTTTGATTCTTGATCAATATTTGTCCCCTTCTGAGCCCCTGTCTGGCCGGTTTCCTCCTGTTCCTCAGGAGTCTAATGAGTGGCCGTGCTATGGTAGGACGAGGTCTTCAGCAAACCGGTATGCCCAGCTCCCCTCCCACGAGAGAGGAAGAAACCCGAGACATTAGACCCCTTCCAGCTTCATCTTCAATCTGTCCTGTCCACTACTGTATGTACTGTCATAGTCACTCTGTCACATCCATCGACATGTATTAAACACACACACACACACACACACACACACACACACACACTCTCTCTCTCTCACACACACACACACACACGTTGGTGTGGCTTTTCTTATGAGGACTCTCCATAGACATAATTATTTTTATACTGTACGAACTATAGATTCTATCCCCTTAACCCTAACCCTACACCTAAACCTAACCTTCACAAAAAACTCTCTGCATTTTTACATTTAACATCGTTTTTTTAAGCGATTTGAATTATGGAGACACCAGAAATGTCCTCATAAACCACATTTATAGCATAAACCCTTTAAATACTACCCTGTAATTACCAGTTTGTAACCTAAAAAAATGTCCTCGTAAACCACCCACACGTTGGTGCAGCTATCATTGAGGACTCTCCATAGACAATGATTTTTATACTGTACGAACTATAGATTCTATCCCCTAAACCTAACCCTCACAAAAAAAACTCTCTGCATTTTTACATTTTCAATAAAACATAGTTTAGTATGTTTAAGCGATTTGAATTATGGGGACACTAGAAATGTCCTCATAAACCACAGTAATAGCATAATACCCTTGTAATTACCAGTTTGTAACCTAAAACAAAGTCCTTGTAAACCACTTAAATTCACCCCACACACACACACACACACACACACACACACACACACACACACACACACACACACACACACACACACACACACACACACACACACACACACACACACACACACACACACACACACACACACACACACACGCAGCAGTCTAAATACATTGGATTACTTTTCCCCCATATAATTAAACATAATGGGGACTGGAGCATTTAAGCTTCAAATCGGATGCAAAAGAATCATATAAATGAAGTTCCAAATGTAAAGTCGGGAGGACCTTGTTCATCTGAGCCTGCCAATCATACTGTATCCCAATAATATAAGCAGTTGCTTGCCTCACACCCGTGGGGCGCTGTTAAGATTTTTGGGCCCCCTGACAACTTTAGACACCCATCTTACCACTCGTAACAGCATTTTTTTCATAGCCTAAACATTATCATTATTAATAAACGTAAACATAACCATGATTGAACATTCAATAAGAGACACAAAAAAAAACAAATTCAACCACGGGTTAAACCATGAATGACTCGCCATTGAGTAGGTATTAGATAAATGTAACTATTCTATAAAATAAATTATAGCATTTTGTTATGGAAAAAAAAAGTTGCCTAAACACATTTAGAAACTATAAATAAATCTGCCATCATTATAATATAAACTGATGAGACAACGGTGTCCCCATATATAGTTTTTACATGAACATTTCACTTAAAAACCAGTTACTATAGTTTGTGTTGCTACAGTAATAGCACACATTACAGTATGTTTTCGTCTTTTCCTCGCCAGTGCTGTTTTGAACGCCAGGGCCTTAAGAGATGTGACACTCTCCATAGTGCTTTAAAGTAGAAAATTTTTCAGTTTACAGATAATGAGTCTCACAGGTTTTGTGGTCTGCAGCACGCTGTTTCGCGTCATTCGCTCTGGACAGTCCAGTCAAGCCAGATGTATGATACGTCCACACAAGTGCGAGGATGTGTGCAAGTCATGCCGCGTACAATTGGGAAGCAAATTTAGCGCTTCAAATAAAAAGTGATAAATCACTGAACATTTTAAGCTGGGGGAGCCTACACACTATCTCATCTTATCAAGTAAGAGGGGTCATCATTCTAGCATACCTTTGAGAAGTGGCCATTTATCACAAAATCATGCAAGAAAAGAGTCAGTGGTTCTGCTTGGCCCCCTGTCTGGCCAGGGCCCTTAGAATCATTGTCGATTTCATGGGGGGAAAAAAGACTCATTTCATCATGACAAGGGCACCACTGCTCGTGCCTTTGACTATTCTTCCGGCATCCCTCCACCTCCCCATCTACATTTCATAACACCTATACCAATTATTGTTTATTGCTTGGGTGGGAAGGTGGGATCTCAGAGCTCAAGCCCAGTCCTGTGCTAGAGTCAGTGAGTTGAAGTCAAGAACTGGATCAGTTTGATTCCTGAACGAATCATTCAGACTAGTTTTGTGAACTGAATCCACCGATTTATTGACAAGATCCGACTCAAAAAGAATGATTTGTTCACAAACCGGACATCATTACTTCCCTCATGAGCTTTTATGAACGTGCAGAGTAAATTGCGACTAAAATTTCAATCTATTCCTCACACAAAACCAATGTTTGGTTTCAGAAGACATTTAGAAGATAAAATGTTTCCTTTCATGTTCCATGGAAGAAAGGAAGCCACTGGTTTGGAACAACAATATCATGAGGTGAGTAATGATGAACGATTTGGGTAAACTATTTCATATTAAGAAAGACTTACCTCAAGATGTTTCCTCTGATTAGAAGTTGAATCTTTTGGAAGGAATTGCAGTTTAGTTGTTGGCAAACAATACATTTTGAAAGTAAAGTCTCTGTATTTCCATGACACAAACACATCAAGTCTCTTGTTATCCTTCATTCTCTTAAAATAGGCTGCACACTTTTTGAACGTGAGGGAGTACTATACGGGAAATAGCCTACACTGAATTGCCTTTTTGCATTCATTTTTGAACAGAGTAGCCTAGACAAAAATGAAATAAAACAGATGTCAGTAAAGTTCAAAGTACTCTCTTATTGTAACGAACTGGCCATGGAGATGGTGTTAGGATCCATGTGCTGGAAGTTTATTAAAGTACACAAGCAAATGATCCAAATCAGCAGGCAAATAGAGGTAGTTGTTAAGCAGGTGGTATAATCCAATAAACCAAAAAGACATTCCAACAAGGCAAACAAAACAAAGGGGTATCCAAAGGCAGTAAATCCAGGAAAACAGGCAATGGTCATAACAAGAGAACAATCAGCAATGGGAACGGGAAAACGCTTGGTAAGGCAGGGTAAACTGGCAATACTTCGCAAAGTCAAACTGAAACAGCATGGTATTTATAGTTCAAACAGGAAATCACCAAATAAGAAACAGTACATAGTTAGTATTCAGGAGAGGGCTCCCTCTGGTGGTTGGTAGGAGGGGTAACAACCTCGGATGTTACAGACCCCCCTCTACGAACAACTCCTGGTGTTCTTCTACAGGGACATCCCCTTGGTCGTGGTGCTGGACGATTAGGATGGCATGATTAAATTCTTGGATCAGGGACAGGTCCAATATGTCCTTGGCGGCTACCCATGATCTCTCCTCTGGTCCGTAGCCCTCCCAGTCTGCCAAGTATTGCATCTGGCTCCCAGTAGACCTCCATCGTAGACCTCCATCCCTCTTCTCTACGAAAAAGAAACCTGCAGCAGCTGGGGAGGTGGAGGGACGGATGTAACCGGAGGCAAGGGCTTCCTCAATGCAATTCTCCATGGCGAGGGTTTCGGGGCATGACAATGCATAGGCCTTGCTTCTCGGTGGAGCTGTATCGGACAGAAGTTCAATAGTACAGTCCCATGGACGATGAGGAGGAAGTTGTGTAGCTTTAATCTTACTAAACACTTAACTGAACTCTGCATACTCCTTGGGAATTTTGATCTCCTCCTATGATTCAGGACTCTCAATACTGGTGATAAGGCAAGGCCTGGAAACAGCAACATGGAGACAATGTTTATGACAGAAACTTGACCAATGTGTGAGCTCACCTTGGTTCCAGGATATCGATGGATCGTGGATGGCCAGCCAGGGATGACCCAGGATAAGAGCGTGCTTGGGTGAGTTGATGACATATAGTGAGACATTCTCTATATGAAAAAGTCCAATCTTGATGTTTCTAGGAACAGTCTGTTGTGTTATGCCAGTACCAATAGGTGCGTTGTCAACAGTGGTGATGTTAATCTTAGGAAAGTATTCAATGGTGGGTATGTTGAGTTCTTGAACAATCTCCTGATTAATGAGATAAACAGCAGCCCCAGAATCCACAATGCTGTAACACATCTTACATAAATCACCAATGGTGATCTCTACAGGCAACAGAAAATTATGTGAGATGGGTGATATATTCATAGTACTCACGTGCTGTCTTGACTCAGGGGAACTTGATTTCTTGTGTGGACACGCAGCATTGAAATGACTTGGTGAACCACAGTAAAAGCAAAGGTTTTCGTTGTGTCGATGTTGCCGTTCCTCCATGCAAACACGATTGTATGCAACTTGCATGGGTTTAGGTGATACAGCGGATGCCTGGGCCTGTACTGAAACTGTAGAATTCGAGCGAAACTGAGGCCATGAAGCATTCTGAAGCAGGTTATCAATCTTGATAGCCATAATTATGTATTCAAAAAGATTCGTACCTTCACCCTTGCAGGTCAGTTCCGTCCCGAGTTTCAGGTTAAGCCCTTTGCGGAAAACAGTTTTCAGAGAGACATCATTCCACCCACTCTGAGCTGCTAGTGTCCTGAACAGAACTGCATAATCCGCTGCTGATCAATGACGCTGGCATAGATGAAGTAGCTGAACAGAGATATCTTGGCCACCCACTGGATACTCGAAGACTTTGTGGATATGTTGAACTAAGTAATCAAATGAAACCTGGATTTGAGTATCTTTATCCCAAACAGCGGCGGCCCAATTGAGAGCTTTGCCGGTAAGCAGTGACATCAAAAAAGAACATTTCCTGGCATATTGATAAAATGATTCAGGCTGATGAGAAAAATACCTTGCATTGTCGTAAAAAACCCTGGCATTTTTCAGCAGAACCATCAAACTTAACAGGTAGAGCAAAGCTTACTGGTTTAGCATGGGGAGCTGACAGTGAGTGAATGTATTGTGACAAACATTCGTTGGCAGCTCGTAGGTTGTTCAGCTGGTCTTGGTAACCCCTTAATACTTTGCACTGATGCGCGAATGCGGCCTGGAGCTGTGAAACTTCCGCTGGATCCATGTTTGGCGAAGTATTCTGTAACTAACTGGCCATGGAGATGGTGTTAGGATCCATGTGCGGGACGTTTATTAAAGTACACAAGCAAACAATCCAAATCGGCAGGCAAATAGAGGTAGTTGTTAAACAGGCGGTATAATCCAAAAACCAAAAAGACAGTCCAACAAGGCAAACAAAACAAAGGGGTATCCAAGGCAGTAAATCCAGGAAAACAGGTAATGGTCATAACAAGAGACCAATCAGCAATGGGAACAGGAAATCGCTTGATAAGGCAATGTAAACTGGCAATACTTCACAAAGTCAAACTGGAACAGCATGGTATTTATATAGTTCAAACAGGAAATCACCAAAGAAGAAACGTTACACAGTTAGTATTCGGGAGAGGGCTCCCTCTGGTGGTTGGTAGGAGGGGTAACAACCTCAGATGTTACACTTATGTAGGCTAATCTATATATTTTTAATGTAACTGTTATCTGAACTATAAATTGCAACTTTAACAGAATACAGTCAATCATATTTTTTTATTTTAAATTTGTAATGTTCTGTAATGAATCAATAAATATTTATCTTTCCCGGTTCATTTGAACAACCGATTCATTAGTTAAATTTAAATATAGTTAAAGTTAAATAACTTTAAATACAACGTTTAACACAACTTACTTCTCATGGACTTTTGTGCTAATTATGAGTTATGTACACTCCATTTACATGTATACTGCTGCACATTTGTACCTAAAGTCTCACTAGATGCTGTTGCTTTATTGTCTTCATGGCTTTGAGATTGCCAGTGTGTGACATGAGTTGAGGAGCTAATAAGGGATACTTTAAAGCCAGCTTTTCTTTCTCTCCTTTCCTCTTTTTTGCCCACTGACTCATTAAAGCTGGCCTATTCTTTAACCACTGTCTTGATGCTTCTTTTTCTTCATCTTTTTTTAAACATCCTCTGTGCCCTGGTTTGACTTTATGGTGTATCTCCTAAGCTGCTGGATTATCTTTATCCTGCACTATCTCTCTCATTCTCTTTCTCTTTCATTTTGCCGGTGAGATCCAGGAATATATTTCTAATCAGATGTCCAAAAAAAGAATAGAATAGATAGAAAGGAAAAGAATGACTAATTGAAGCAAGGGATTTCTCCTGATCTGTGCTCCATCGGCTGTACTTACAGCTCAGTCAACTTGCCCTTCATTTCCATGCCTTTATCTGAGAGCTGAAGGAGAACATTCACAGTATCTGGAACATTCTGCTCTTTCACTGTTCACACTGATCCTACAACTGTGAATGTCTTCCACACATAGACAGCTCTGTCCAGTAGAGGTGGTTTAGAGGGAATATATAACACCACTTTCCTTGCTCTTCTAGAGTTTGATATACTATACAGACATAGTCTAATGCAAAAGCAAACTCCATTTATCCCTATTTTTTCCTCTTTTGAAAAGTCGTGAAATAGTGTATTTTTTCTTTAGCTGTTAGAGCAAATGGGAAATCCAAAATAATATTTGCTATGGTCTCCTATGTATATACCTCTGTAAAAGTTTTCCTGCAATAGTTTACTGCCACGTTCCAATCATTGAAATGTGAAAAGGGTCCACAGACATGAGAGAGAGAGAGAGAGAGAGAGAGAGAGAGAGAGAGAGAGAGAGAGAGAGAGAGAGAGAGAGAGAGAGAGAGAGAGAGAGAAGTGTGAAAGAAAAAGCAGGTTGGATGGATTGGTCCACATGGATACAGTGCTGACAAGGGTGCCATTAAGAGTGCTCAAATTAATACAGAGATGAGGTGAACATGAGTGGGAATATGAAGGAGGGAAAAATATAGAGGAAGGTCTGGCCATTCTTCAACTATGCGGTGGGGAGAGGGAGGTCGGCCGGTCTCCTCTGATAAGGCAGTTCGTGGAAATCTGAAGGGGTGAGCCGTTTGTTGCTTCTTTCCCCTTTTTTCATCATTTCCTTCAGCGTAGTTACTCAAGAGGCCATGGTCAGCCATGGCAGGCCGATAAGGAAATAAGGGGCGAGATAAACGTGTGTGAGGGGGCCGTGGGGAGTATAGCCAGGCAGGATAGAAACCAGCAGAATAAACAAAGTAGCGTCCTGCTCTCTGTTAAAGAGATTAATTGCAGTGGTGACACTTTTGCCATTGACAGGCATCAACAAGGAACTCGTCTTTGACTTGGTCTCATTGTGGGGAGGAGCAGGATGTGTGTTGGTTCACTGAAAAGCCCCGTCTCACTGCACTGGGAGCAGATGCTGCTCATTGGCAGGCTTTCAAGCCCTTATATGAATGTGAAAACTCACATATTTGTGACAGCTTGACAAGCCTTACAAAGTCCCAGATATAAAAAATTAATATCCATTCATTATTGCCCACAGTTGATTTAATGTTATGGTTGAACAAATGGAGGCTTTGCACAGGGTTCCTCTCTAACTGTTAGGAGTGTTCCAGTTAGAGTGGATGTAACAATTTTATTGCTTTCAAAAGATTATTTTGATTACAATGAATAGGAATAATCTATTTGAACAAATAAATCTTTTAAAATAGTATAATGAAGCAATATCACACAAACAAGAGTGCTGTTATACTGAATATCAGCATGGCTGTGATTCAGCCGTAGGCACAATGCCACATTCTAGATAAAAAAATAGCCAGTTATTTTGGGTTTTTTTTTGCTTCGCCAATGAAAAAAGTTCCAAAAGAAGTCAAAGCAGGATCAGTCGTTGCGTGTCTCAGAGAAACACACAACCAGGAATTCTGTGAATCTGAAATGCTGCGAACACAGACAAGCAAAGTGATAGCAACAGTGAAATGTCCAAGTGGAATTTAACAATTTCAATTACTCTTAACTATTCCGGTTAGTTCACGGTTCCATTAACGATTCTTTTAGTACTTTTGAGGAAGAAATATTTTTAATTCTTATTATATTTACTGCCCTTAGCAGTTTGTTACCCAAATTATGAAATCATTTCATATTTTAACAAAACAAATTCTTCCAAACGGTGTGTTTATACAGACTTTTTAATTAAGGTATTTTATTCATAATCTCTAAGTAATTAATTACTTTGATTTAATTCTCACAAATCTTCAGTACACTTAACATAATAATAATTCTTTGTTTATTTGGAGTCGGACATGATGAAATGAATGACTTGCAGTTCAGTAAGTTTTTGATTCACTTAAAATTTGTTTAGTTGTAGCACAGCATTTTTTGCAGAGTTGATGCAAAAGTACCAACTCTTACTGGTAATTTGTTCGGGAATTGTGCTACACTCTTCGCCCTGCAGGTTTTGTGCTGTAAATTCAAAAGTAATTCATAAGAGTAATTTGTTCAGGAATCTGACTGCACTGGTTGCTGTATGTTTTGTGCTGCTGATTCAATATTAGTGTTGCAGTGCCTCTTAATGGTAGCAGAAAACACTGTCAGAGTATTTTGCTATGTCCACATTGGTGGAAGAATGCAGGTTTGAGAGCCGTTAATGGAACTGAAAGTCAAATTATAGAGACTGATTTGGAACACTCTTCATAGTTAGCAACTCCACGCATCATTCAAATAGCGCTTCTCATGCGCAGTGCACGGGAGACTCGACTTGCAACTGATTTCTGTACAGGTGATGTGAGTCAAATGACATGATACTCTAAAGGCTGAAACATACTCTACGCAAGTACGTGAATGCAGATGAATCTTGTAATGCAAGTTTGATTTCACGCATTGTTGCATTCTGAAATGTGTCAGACTGCAATTCATAACTCAACGCAATTACGCGTTGCATTCTCATTGCATTATAGCGAGATTAGTGTGAACTGTCTGCTTCTACGATGAGTATTCTCTTCCATGCCAGCTACTGTAATGGAAGAGCAACTGTTTGAAAAGAATATTCCTGAGCAAGTAAGGTAAAGTCAGAATATTTATTAGGGATGCACCGATCCTGGATCAGTATCGGCTCTGATACTGACATTTTTAGACGGATCGGGTATCCGATACTCTGTGTTAGTTAGCCTGATGGAGGGAACGAGACGTTGTGTCGATGTAGTGACACTAGGGGTCACTCTTGGGAGCCAGAGACACCTCTGGTCTTTGATAAAAGGCCAATGAAAATTGGCGAGTGGTATTTGCATTCCACTCCCCCAGACATACGGGTATAAAAGGAGCTGGTATGCAACCACTCATTCAGGTTTTATGCTGAAGAGCCGATATAAGGTCCGGCCATTTCAGCGGGTAGTTCAGCATTGTGGCAGGAGGGACACAAATACGATATGAAACGCCACAATTGGCTGAACTGTGTTACGTGAACTGGCGGTGTGTGGTGGGCAGACTACTGTGTGCCTCATAGCCAGCACACCAGGTCGACACGTAACCTCCCCCAACATATTTATGAGTGTTGAACGGCCCTTTTTTGGGGACAAGTCGACTACCCAAAAGATAGAGACAGGCTTAACCCAGTCGTGGCCTCTTTTCCCCTTCTTTTTTTCCACTCCCTAAAAAAGAAGGGGGATTATCCGACTGGGCCACCAAGGGGAAGACACCGCAGAGACCACACCTCGCCCAAAGAGAGGGGGGGATATTTAAGTGGAAAAATATGTCACATGGTCTTTCCAACCATGTGGGGAGTCTTCAAGGTAGATCCTGCCCAATGGGGGAGGAGTTACTACAAACATGGAGACTGGGGCAGAGGGGCTCTGCCCAAGGAAGACACAGTTTGCCAACAGGGAAACGAATTAGCGGAAGATATATAATCGCATGGGGTTAGCCTTACAGGGAACCGCCACATGCGGAGCACCTACCCCGGAACAGAGCTCTTAGTTGGTGCGTGTACTGGGCCGGCAGCGAGTCTCTCTGAAAACTTGACTGCCACAGGGCTCGGAGGAAGTCAACTAGGGAACAAAGTTTGTGAACACTACTGGGAATTAATGGGGCACATCTTCAGCTCCAAGGGAGATGGAAAGCACTCTGTGCAAGCGATACACCCGGCCAGCTATCCCGGGCTTATCCGCTTGTGTTGCGTGCCACTACCTGGGATGAAACCGGTTCCACCCGGAGGTTGTAGAACCTTGCACAGGTGTTGGGTGTTGCCCAGCCCACTGCTCTGCAAATGTCTGTTAGAGAGGCACCCCTGGCCAGGGCCCAGGGAGCCGCTACACCCCTGGTAGAATGGGCTTGTAGTCCTACCGGGGGCGGCATGTCCTAGGTGACATATGCCATAGTTATGGCGTTCGTAAGGCGCGCCATCAAGGAGACTGAGTCCAACTCCAAACCGAGAAAAGAGATGCTCTGAACCAGGAGGAGCTTGCTCTTTTCCTATTTGACCCGAAGCCCTAGTCGGCTGAGGTGTGAGAGCACCAGGTCCCTGTGTGCACACAACATGTCTCGAGATTAAGCTAGGATTAGCCAGTCGTTGAGATAGTTGAGAACGCGAATGCCCACCTCCCTTAACGGGGCAAGGGCAGCCTCTGCGACCTTCGTAAAGACGCGAGGAGACAGGGACAGGCCGAAAGGGAGGACTTTGTACTGATACGCCTGACTCTTGGACGCAAACCGCAGGAAGGGTCTGTGTCGAGGAAGGATCGAGACGTGGAAGTACGCATCCTTCAGGTCTACCGCCGCGAACCAATCTTGATGCCAGACGCTTGCCAGAATGTGTTTTTGCATCAGCATCTTGAACGGGAGTCTGTGTAAAGCCTAGTTCAGAACTCACAGGTCCAAGATTGGCTGCAACCCACTGCCTTTTTTTTTGGTATGATGAAGTAGGGGCTGAAAAACCCCTTCTTCATCTCGGCTGGAGGGACAGATTCTATTGCGCCCTTCCGTAGGAGGGTAGCGATCTCCGCGCAAGGTAGCAGCATTTTCGTCCTTCACCAAGGTGAAGTGGACACCACTGAACCTGGGCGGACGCCCGGCAAAGTGAATCGCGCAGCCGAGTCGGACGGACCAGCCCTCGTGACGGATTGGATAGTGCAAGCCATGCGTCCAAGTTCCGCGCAAGGGGGACCAAAGGGACAACTTCATCGGACATACCGGCAGGTGGGGCCTCGCTGCAGGGCGGAGCTCGAGGTGCCACACCACGTCGTGGCCGTGCTGAGTCTAAGGACATCGAAGAACTTGCCTGGCTCCTTGTGACCACCCCCGGAACAGCCTGGGACGGGGGAGGAAGAGGCCTGTCCTCATGACCTGTGGAGACTGTCACATCGGGGGCGGATTTGTGTCAAAGCTGGGTGCTCAGGGGCGGGAGACCGCCGCTGGAGCACCAAACCTGCCAAATAGAGTGGTGGACGGTGGTCATGATGACGGCCGTGCGCACCGGATACGTGATCCAGGGGACAAGGAAACCGCTCTTGCTGAGCTCTTGTGTACTGCAGCCACTTGGGCATGCAGTGCAATTAAATGCAAAAGGTAACAAAAAAGATGGAGATCTGCTTACCAGCTCCAGAGCAGCGGTTTTGTTGTCTCTGGGTTGCTTGTCTCAAGGGCGCTTTGAAGCCTTTTATGGGTTCTGGGCGGCTGCGAGACTGGTGGCGTCTTCTTCCTGCGGTTGGCTCCACGCCGGGCCGAAGGGGCGGGCTGCGGCGGAGCCGGTGCAGTCACCGCAGGGAGACACCCTTGGCGATGAGTAGATGGGGTGCGGGATCTTGAGCCGTGCCAGGGCATGATATGCCAGCTAGCATCCATCTACTGCTCTACCATCGAGAACTACTGGGCAAAGTCCTCGACGGTGTCGCTGAATAGGCCCGCCTGGGAAATGGGGGCAGCAAGGAATCGTGTCTTGTCGGCCTCATCCATCTCGACCAGGTTGAGCCAAAGGTGACGCTCCTGGAACACTAGTGTGGCCATCGTCCACCCGAGAGACCGTGCCGTGACCTCCGTCGCTCGGAGAGCGAGGTCGGTCGCCGAGCGCAGTTCCTGCATCAATCCCGGGGCGGAACTACCCTCGTGCAGTTCCTTTAGTGCCTTGGCGGACTTGCAGGAGAGCCATGGCGTGCAGGGCGGAGGCGGCTTGTCCAGCGGCACCGTAGGCCTTGGCCGTCAGAGATGACGTAAACCTACAGGCCTTGGATGGGGGCTTTGGGCACCCGCGCCAGGTGGCGGCGCTCTGCGGGCATAGGTGCACCGCGAGCGCCTTTATCCACCGGGGGATTGCCGAATAGCCCTTGGCCGCCCCACCATCGAGGGTAGTGAGGGCAGGGAAGCTGAAAAGATCAGGACCGGGCAGCAAAAAGTGCCTCCCGCGACCTTGTCAGCTCCTCATGCACTTCCGGGAAGAAAGGAACGGGGGCGGGGTTACAAGTATATTTTTAATCAGAATTTCTCTTGCTTCGTCCACCATCTTGGATTTATTTTTCCACCGAGCTCATCATGGTCAAGTCAAGTCATTTTTATTTGCATAGCGCTTTTCACAACACACAACATTTCAAAGCAGCTTTACAGAAAGGTGCATTCTGGGATTGCCTACCCAGAGAAGGATACATACAATGCTACCTTAGAATTTGGCCAAATTGAGATATCTTATGAGGCAGCATAATTAAGATACCTACCTCATGGAACAGCCTTTGTGTTGGGAGCACACCTATGATGTCTTAAAATGCTACCTCCGGAGGAAGCTCACTAGGTTTTGGAACAGACCCATAATCTTCATTTCTCACACAAGGAACATTTATAAATTCTCAGTAAGTCTTTACAATGATAAAAACATTAAAAGTGATGTAGCTATGGTACTGTTCAAAAGGTACAAACATTTTGTTCAAAGTTTCACCCTTCAGTCCCTGAAATACATTGAAAACATTTATCTAAGTGGTTTCTTTTGTTGTGATATTTCACTCAGAGGGTAATGCTCAGAAAGCAAACCCTCTGTCTTTAGGACAAAGACATCTTGGGAAAAAAAACAGAACAACCAGTGGAACACAAAGAATTACTTATATCCTTTTTCATGCCCCAAACTTTTCAGCAGCTTCTTAAAATGCTTTCCGCTCAGTAAATATTATGGAGTCTGGTTGCGCTGCATGTGGTGTTTATTTTCACTCTCGGGCCTGTGAGAGAGTCAAAAGTCCGCACGAGCTCTGTGCTGGGGGTGATGCTGTGGTCACAACCATGAGACTGTGGAGGGCTTCAGACTCTCTGTTTGATGGAACCACTGGCCCCTGTTTCCTTTTAGGGCTGTGTTGATACCATCAAATATCGATATAATGCAATACTTTTTCTCACAATATTGTATCGATACTTAGATCCATGTATCGTGTTATATCATGATATTTTCAGTGCAGTCAGAGACGCTTTTATGAGGCATGAAATAGATTTAAACTGATCCTGCAGGTTTCACAGTTTTTCTCATGAACATGCTGGACCTCTCTCACGCGTTCTTTATTTGTACAATCCCACTGTCAATTCTTAAAATGTCAAGATCGCTCTTTATTTCTATCTGCAATCCCCTGCAATCATATGTGCGTAAATACTTCCCATATGCTAAAAAAAATGTCTGTATAATTTTGACTTGTAATTTATCTATTTTTTAGATTTCACTCACTAGTGTTTGAGTGGTGTAGTGGCGAAGTTCAGCACTGAGATCTTTTCACTGTGTGCTGAGAGTAAAAGCTTAGTCTCTTTCTGTGTGATGTGACTCCAAACACTAGATCCAAGCAAACCATTTGTTGTTAAATAATGTCTCTTTTAAAATAATTTCTGTTCTCTACAGTCAGTTATTTATCAAAAAAACTAAAACAAAATAAATATTTAATTCTAATCACACATAGTATGAATGCTGTGAAGAAGCCATTCGACCAAACAAACACTGCTGTCAAATTCCCTGCCACAGGTCTTAAAGAGACCGTTTTAGCACTTGTTCTACATATCTATAGTCTATAAGTAAATACTTGTAAATAGTACAAATTAGGCATGTAAACAATAAATGTAACATTATACTATATATATGTAATATAATATATGCAGTTTCAATACATCATATACATGATGTAATTCATGGAATATATATTTTTTTAAAAATCTAAAATGTCAACAAAATTATGAAAATAAAATAAATTTTGTAATAAGGATATGTCCGTAATTTAACAAGTTAGAAGGTCCCCTGTATATTGAATAACAGCATTAGCAGAAAGATAATTTCTTTCATACTGTATGTAAGCAAAATGGACATTATAACTGAAATATTCCAAAATTCATTTAAATTAAAAACGAAATTTAAATCTAATCAGGATATTGTGATATATCATGATATATATCGAATTGTGACAAGTGTATCACAACACGTATCGTATCGTGAGGTGGCTGGCGATACCCTTTCAGGGAAGCTTGCATGGTCGTTTTGGCATCTATCCCCTCTCTCTACCCCCACTGCCAGCACATCCTCTGGAGCCAGTTTCATTCAAGATGTCCTTTTGACACTTGGCTGAGCACGGTGGTCCATGCAGACCATTCTGGTTTCTAATTCTCAGAAAATAAAACACCTGTGTTACAATAAATGTCTCAGAATAAACCTCAGGCCAACCAGCTAAACACAGTTAGTATCAAATGCAAAACAGCTCCTGTTCCGTGTGGTGGCTTTTCTCCTATAAAATGTTTGCAGTATGTACATACTATGTTACAGAAAAATATACAGGCCACTTATTGCAAAATATTGTCATTTACTTATGAGTAGCTTCCTGCAAACCTCTTTTTTTGGCCTATGCTATATGTTAAAGGTATAGTTAGCCCAAATATGAAAATTCTATCATCATTTACTCACCCTCGTTTTGTTTCAAACCTGTATGAAATTCTTTTGTGGAACACAAAAGGATATTTTCAATCAGAATGTCAGTCTTAGTCACCATTCACTTTCATTGCATCTTCTTTCCATGCAATGCAAGTGAATAGTGACTCAGGGTTACATCCTGCCGAGCTAACACCTCCTGTTCTGTTCCATGGAGAAAATAATGTCATACGTGTTTGGAACAACATGAGGGTGAGTAATGGTGAAAACATTTTCAATTTTGGGTGAACTATCCCTTTAAGAAATAAAGTTTTCCCAAAAATTCCTCATAGAAAATGAAGGTAATTTTTTATATGAAGTACATGAAAGTAATATCCACAACCAGACGCTGATGTATTTCATGCTTTGTCTGTAAGTAAACCTCCAGATAAGGTCCTAAAGTGAACAAAGTGTAAGATCCACCCCTTTCACACTGTGGGGAATGTAGGGAAGCTCATTTCAGGTCAAATTAGAATCATACTGAATCACTTTTGCATTGCAAAATCCTCAAGAGTTTGATTTGCCTAATTAAAAAAATATATGAAAATTATTTATTTTTATGGCAGTATGTAAATGTTCGATTATTTGCTGTATGGCTTCAGGCACAAGAAGCTGAGCATTTGGGTACTGGGGGGTGGTGTGTAAATGTGTGTGAGGTTTCTCCTCTTAGGCTTCTGGAGTGTCAACACAGTCTTGGGGGCTGGTGGCGGGGTCTCACAGCTTATATGTTCCTATAAGCACTTGCAGGCTGAATATTATCTGCTCTTATCGGGCTTCAGACTGTCCTCGGAACACTACGCCTGCTCCACCGGTCCCTTATCTGGCCCAACACCACACTCTCAGCCCCTGGCCACATTGACGCAACACTACATGGGTGTGTGTGTGCATTTGTATGTGTGTGCTGTTGACACACAAGTAACTACAGAACGATAAGGTATGGAACACAAAGCTGCATATCTTGCCCATTCAAACTGACCCTTACTTCACAAGCACACACACGCATAGGGACCATCATAATGAGCCTGATCTCATGAAATTCTTTGACTGTGGCGAATTTTTAGCAAAATGATATTACATTGCTCCTTAAATATATCGTGGCAGTTTCAAGGTGAAGCGTCCTTTGAGTGTTGTCCATTGAGTGGTGCTAAAAGTGAACCTACCTTCCTACCCTAAACCTTAAACCCAAACCTACAGTAGCCGATAGTGCCATAAAAAGCAAATATGCGATGAAAAACAGATGAGGTTTTTAAAGGATTAGTTAATCCAAAAGTGAAAATTCAGTCATTGTTTACACACCTCTGTGTTGTTCTAACCCTATATGTCAAAAGAGCTGCAGACAAACCAGAGAACAGAACTTACTAAACATGTCTGAAGTGTTTGTAGTCGAAGAACTGATGCATTTGCCCAGCCTTATTTATTTTTTACTTTTTGAACTGGTGCCAGCTCACAGTGGACGGAGTTACACGTGGGATGCCAAAAATAGAAAACAAGCGATTGATAGAATGTACCATCACTCCTCACTGCTGGTTAGGACAAAAACTCTGATTACCATAGAAAATATACCTCTTATTGTGTGTCGTTTGCCGTTAGTTTTGGACACGATGTTTGGTTTCCTAGTACTCCGTTAAAAAAAATAAGGTTGGGCAAAGAAATACATAAATTCTTCAACTTCAAACTCTTCAGACATGTTTAGTAAGTTCTGTTCTCTGGTTTGTGTGCAGCTGTGTTGTGTACTTTTGCCACTATCACTATAGTGGACCAGTTTTTAGATAAACAAAATCTTTTTCACTTGAATGCCCCAATGTCACGAGGGCACAGCGTGAACTGTTGCTCTTGTGCCCCATTATGAATGCACACAGGAGATCAACAGTCAGTGAACATTTTCACTAAATAATACATTAGATTTCAGTTTGTTTCTCACCAAATCTTATCGTATGCTTTTATAACAATCATGAGTTTCATGGAATAATTTATTAGACTTCTGAATTATATTTTTGCATTCTTTTGAAGCTTGAAGAGGTAGTCAACATAAACTGCCAATGTATGACATCACTGAGCATAATTTTTTTATTCACAATTTCTCCCTTTGCGTTAAAGGGGACATATTATGCCCCTTTTTACATGATATAATATGTCAAGTCAAGTGGGTTTTTATTGTCATTTCTCTATATTCTTCTTTATAGCTTATATACATTGGAATGAAATTACTCCAGGACCATGGTGCAACACAGAACAGTATGCAAGACTACATAAAGTGCAATACACAACAGAGTGCAGGACAATAAATACACAGAACAGAACAATAGATACATAGGACAATAAATACACAGGGCAATAAATACACAGAAATGAGCTGTCTCAGGTGTCCCCAGAATGTGTCTGTCAAGTTTCAGCTCAAAATACCTCACAGATCGTTTATTCAACCATGCCTTTATACCCCTGTTTTGTAGCCCTGTTTCAAACAGACTGTTTTAGTGTCTGTAGCTTTAAATGCAAAGGAGCTGCTGCTCCCCATACCCCTCTCTGGAAGTGGGCTGTGCCTTTCCTGCTGGTGCCATGGATACCCCGGCAACCACAATGCAGGAGAACTTAAACAGTTAAAAAATTATAAATAACACGGAGAACACACTGTCAATCATCTTACTATATTGTGCATAACAAAGGTCGAGTTATGAAATATCAAAAACAGCTATAGTTGTCAAAAATACCACTATCATTTCATAATTGTTTTTGAAATAATTACTTGTTTTATTATACGGAAAATCTTCATTGCATGACCACTCAAGCGGGACTGTGGAGGATGCCAATCAGTTTACATCATAACCGAAACAGAGCTACAGTTTCATTGTTATGGAATAAGGTCGCTAGGGACTAGTTGCTACGTTACACAAAGCACAATGTTTTCACAAGAAGTGTTTTTTGCGCAACGTGCAAACAAGCAAATTCAGAAAGCCAGACTGACAACATTAAAAAAGTATAAAGTGCGAAACTTACGACTTGCAAATCTGAAGTTGGGTCAAGAAGAGTTGGTATCGATCCATTCTTGATCCTTAGCTTTGAAGCAAATCCAGCCTTGTGTTGACCATCGTTGATGAAGCAGTCCGAGTTAGCACAAGCGGCTCTAGCGAGGAGCTAAATATGGTGGACTCTGCGCTGCTCACTCAGGTTTTAATGAGGGCGGATCTAAGCTACTCGGGCAGATCTCTTTGCCAGCCATGGGTGGTACCTTTCCCATTTTGACGTCATAAGGGGCTGCAAACCTGAACGGCTCGTTCAGAGACACTGTTTTTTATTGATGGGGAAAGGAAAGAAATGAGAGGATGGTCTTTTACCATATCTTGTGGTTGTCTACACACACTGGGAAAAATTTAAAAAGTGGGAAAAAAAAAAAAAGAAAGTCATATAGGGTTATAACTACACAGGGGTGAGTAAACAATTATTGAATTTTCATTTTCGGGTTAACTATCCCTTTAAGGTTAATGCTTTATTGAATTTTAAATCAACGACCTCCCTACCCTATACCTTAAACTTAAATCAGACTGGTAGTGTTAAATGCAAATGTGACATGAAATATGAAATTGATATAGCAACCACATTATTTTGTGGTGTTTCACGTGTCAACTTGCATGCTCCTCAGGACTCAAATCTTAGTCGTTTGCGTCACTTACACAACACTCTATCAGTTGAGCTCCTGCTCAGTGTGACTGCTTTTTAACAAACCTGTAAATGTAGTTGGTTATTTAATGCAAAAGTTTAAATTTAGTGCCTTACAAGTCATTCGCTATAGTAAAAGTGTTTTTATGTCATAAGATATCATAGTGTTAGGAACAGGACAAAAATTAAATATTTCTGAACTGATAATCTGCCCCTAGAAATCATTGTTGTTTTAGAATCTCTAGTGTTAATTTCACCAGGAAACTGCCGCGATAAGTATAACGTGCCACGTAAAAAAATCATTTTACAACAAAGTACAGTACTGGCCGAAAGTCTTAGGCACATAAGATGTTTCACACAAACATTTGTCAAGATGGTTTTTTATATCTTCAGCTTTAGTGTGCCAAAAGGAAATATACATTTTAGACTCCCAAACGTTCCTTTTGCAAATAGAATAGAAGAACAGGGAGCCCTGCAACAGATGGCATGGCCCCCACAGACTCCCCCCACTGAACATCGAGTCAGTCTGAGATTACATGAAGAGACAGAAGCAATTAAGACTGTGGTGAATTCTCCAAGAAGTGTCCAGGTGTGCCTAGGAGAATTGGTGCTGTTTTGAAGGCAAATGTGGTCACACTTTATATTGATTTAGCTTTTTTTATGTTTACTGGACTTTGTATGACATTAATTGATAAATGAAAACTATTTATGACATTATTTTTGAAGGCATCCTCACTATGCAACATGTTTCACAAGTGCCTAAAACTTTTGCACAGTAGGTATAGTAATGTGTTTCTCTGAGGCCAGGTTCTAAAAAGTCTATATAAGTTTGATCATTTGCAGTAACCTCTGGATTGGCTATGTTCACTACTTTCTCTATAATCATTTCTTCTTCTGCGTATAAACCTTCCACCTTCACATTTCATAGACTCTCCCTTCTTCTCCACTTATGGTTTACTCAAAACATCTCACAAGAATAAATTACACAAGCCTATAGGTCTTTCTCTGTCTCTCTTTGTCTTTCTTTCTCTGTTCTGCTTTCTCTCTGCTATGCTAACCACACTCTTTCCCGGAGGGAGCGAGTGCTGTCAACTCAGTGGCCTCACATCTGGAGCTTCCTGCTAGGCTTGATCGGACTCCCCTCCCTCCAGCCTCCCACCTCCCCCAACTCACTGCCACTGAGCTGGGCATTATCCTTCTCCCCAGCTTCAGAGTGCAGGCTGGCACTCCCTGACACCTTCTTGCCAAAGTCCCTTTAATTTAAATAAGATTAAACACAAATGTGGAGTGGGGGCACACACACAGTCTGGCCTGGGAGTTGAAGTGATGTTGCAGAGCACTAATCTATTCCTTGGCCAATCTCTGGAAGTAAGAGCCTGGTCATTTTCTGCACATAGCTTGTCATTCGGTGGTCACACTCTTCACCGCTGCCGATTATTGATCCCGCACTGTTTAAAGAAATAAAAAGGCATTGATCTAGATTGACATGAAAACATCTTTTAAGGAGGAGAGAAATTCTTCTCTGGATATTGACTTATGCTCACACACATACAATCATGCCGACATTAAAGAAATATTCTGTCATAATTTACCCTCATTTCATTCCAAACCTGTCGAATTTCTTTCTTCTGTGGGAATATCCTTGATGCTATTTTTCATACAATGATAGTAAATGGGTATTGGGTCTGTCAAGCTCCCAAATGACAAAAAAGCACCACAAAAGTATCATACAAATGGTCCATATGACCCGTATACCAAGTCTTCTAAAGCCATGCAATAGCTCTGTGTAAGAAACAGACCGAAATTGAAATTGTTCACTGAAAATCTGTAATGAAGCACTGAAATGGACTTCAGAATGGACTACTACAATGGAATAAAATATGGAATGTTGGTGCCATTTGACTCCTTTCATGCCAGAAGAGATTGGTTTACATAGCTTTAAAAAAAATAATTTTGGAGATAGACAGCGGCAGTCCCCATATACTCATTATATGGAACAAAGTGGCCAGGAATTTCTTCAAAAACTCACCTTTTGTGTTGAAGTTCTGTTAGTCATACAAGGTTGGACTCACATAAGCGTAAGCAAATGATGACAGATTTTATTTTTATTTTCTTGGGTGAACAACCCCCTTAAGTTTAACTTGCTCTCTCCAATACATGAAAAATTTCAGCATCATGCCAAACAAACCCCTTAAAATACTCCAGCAATGTCAGGCAGAAGTTAATTAAAAGATTACAACAATAAGCATTTCCTACCCCTAGGAAAGTCCCTCCATTTTCTCTGCTGAGGCCTATAAAATATAAAATACTGCATTAAACAGTGAGCAAACAGTGCTCAGCGCATGGATGCTAATGCGCGGGTCAGGGGGGCTGCTGAAGAGCGAATGCTGATTTCGGGTGACACAGGTCAGGGAGAAGGACAGTGTTCTGTCTGCAGGGGATCGACCGCTGCCTCCCTGCAGAGCACATCCAAGACTGATTTGCATGGTTGTGTCCAAATGTGTGAGTATGTGTATTCGGACGGAAGATCCAGGGAGCACAAGGTCACTCCAAAAAGCCTGCGGACGGGGCTGCTTGTAAAGACTGCTCTGCCCTGGTCATCATCATCCTTATTAGAATTATTAATATTTCAGATGGAGGCAGGGGGGTGCTTTGATGCTAGCAAATCATCTCATGTGTTGTGACAATGCCTGTCCCCTGTCTCTGGCCCTGGATCTGATCACCTCGATTGCGCCACTGTTCAGATAATGCGGTTAGAGTTAGGGGAAGATAGGATCATGGGTCTTAGTGCAGTCTGCAGCCTGGCCGCAACCCACAACCCACAGGATATGCTGAATCTGGCATTCATTGCTTTCATGTCAACAATGGAAAAAGTTGCATGGCATTTGCATTAATAATCTGCATGCATTTGCCGGCTTTTACATATTGTTGGGCCTCATGTATTCAGATAGAAGACAAAGGCAGGCCTAACAGTCATAAAAAACATTCCTCAAGCCCCCTCCTTCTAAGTCAGATGTTGTACTGATAAAAATCGCGCCAAAATCAAACAAAGGGAGTCCAAAACAGACTACAGATCCTTGAAGCCTTGCCCTCTAAAGGATCGAGCTCTCAACTCCTATTGGATGAGGCACACAACAGAACGTCCCTCAAACATGACATCATCAGGACTTCAAATAATTCTGAAATGCTTCCAAAGTGGCTTCCGGCGACTTCGTTCACCGAATACGGACGTAGCTTTTTGCTGCTCTCCGGTGCAACCTCGTGGCATAAGGAAGTAATGTCCGACTTGAAACTGTAGCCATACAATCTCCATCTCGCTGGACGAGTTGAGATTACTCTGTGTTCAACCGAACACTCTAACGGATCCGAAGGAGACCGCCGAGCAATTCGCATCTTCATCCGTTGGCCTACAGAAGTGAAGAGATTAAAGATTTCTCTTCCATCTTCAATCAAGTCGACATTTCTGAGTTCTCCGCCAGCCCGCCGAGAATCAACAGCCGTACCGGCCGCCGACAGGGCGAGGAAACGGCTCTAGTCATCACACGAGCCTCAAGAAACCGGGTCAGAGTTAAAGGACGGAGGAAAACACATTCTACCTGTGTCCTCATGCGATTCAAGTAAGAGGTTACGTCTGGGCAGAGATAGAATATTATAGTGTGTTATTCTTGTGTTTCAAGGTTTTTGCTTGTACAGTTTACGGACCGCCATGTCCGCTCATTATTAATACTCAGGGTATTAATTATCACGAATTTGTTTTGCTGTATTGTGGTCCAACCAAATTGGACTGTTGTGCATTTTCGCCATCGCGGGTGAGACAGCAACTGAGTTCATCCATTAAAGAGTCAAATAACAAGGGACTTTTACGAGCCCTGCTCGTAAAACCGCGTCTCTGAGTGATGAACACGGCTGCTTTATCTCCAGCTATCGCGAAATCAGCTTTCGGGCTGTCACTTAATCATCTCTCTCTCTCTCTCTCTCACTAACCACACTGACACACACACACACACTGTCACACACACACCTTATGTGTTATAGGATTATTTTTATTTCCATATCTAATCATATCACTGTTTAGTTTGTAGTTGTAAGTCGGAAGTTTATTGACTGCATTGTATTAATTATTAATTGATATTACTGCATAAATAAACTTTGTTTATATTACAAAAAGAAGTGTTTTGGTTTGTTTTGCATACGCCTGTGTTGTGCTGACGGGATGTCAGTGCTCGGATTCAAACCTTCATTCATTGTTTTTTTATTCGAAAATCGATATTCTTCGGATGTCGATTTTCCTAAGAAAACAATCTAATATTGAGACTGTTTTAATATTCGGTTATTAGTCCCTGATTTCAGGGTGGTGCCCCGTCAATGTTAATCCTTATTAATATTCTATTGATTTTTGATAATTGATAATTATCTTTGATTGAATTAGAATGATCAATAAGCTAGTGTTAATTTTAATGTTTCATCGATGTTAACAATTGATAAGTGTTGATTTTAAAGGATTAAAAAAAAAAGCTAACATTGATTCTCATCAATGTTCTATTGATTTTAATAATTAATAATTATCTTTGATAATTATTAATTATTGCTAATAACCAAACTTGCTCCTAAACGTAGCACACTACATTTACTGGAGTCCCATATGAGGTTTTAATGAGTTAGATCCAATTAATTAATTTAAATATTGATTAATAACTACAGAAATAATTATTATTTCTGATAGTAACACTGATCTAAACAACCAGTAAAGCCCTACATAATAATTGGTGCCCCGTGTGAGGCATCCTACGTGCCAGTTCTGTCACAGTGTGTATGCATAAGAATCCAAAGTAATAACTTGAAATCCTTACTTCAAAGTTTGGTTCTGTTTGACAATTTACTTCTCAAAACTTGCCAAACATAAGCCAGTGTGGTGTGAAAGTGCTCTTAAGAGTGAATTAGGGGTTGGAAAATTTACTATAGTCTGCTTAAAATCTGCTGTTGTTATTATTTAACTCCTAACGCTTTCATCTAAATGTTACAGAGAGGTGCCAAGTCACTTCACTGACATCCACCAAAGAGAGAACACAGTGAAATTTGCACATTACATAACAGTAAAGACCGTAAGCCACAGGTCGAAGCCTCTCAACTGTGCTTTCGTGTTAGCATTATATCAACTGTAAAACAACAAGCTGTCAGAGCCACTATCACAAGAATTTTTACGGCCCCAGTAAAATGAGTCACCAATCGCCCTGCGTGACTGGAGCTAAAGCTCCACAGAGGTTAGTCGACCCAGCACTGCAAGATGTAGTTGCTGCTGTCCTTCGTCTCTCCATAGAGGAGAGAGATAACCTTAACGGCTACAATGTTAGTCGTTGTGATGAAGCATTGCAGGAACAAGTTGATTATGTCAACAACCCGGTCGGGAAGCCAATGCGCACAATCCTGGACCTTGTGGGCCAAATGTTCCTTCTTCATCACCGCAAAACCCAACTGCAAACCGCCGAGCACCAGGCCCAGCTCGCACAGCTGCAGAGCAGCTATCAAGCGGTGCAGAATGAAAATCTCAGCCTGCACCAAGAAATTAGGTGCACTCAAGCTGAGAAAGTCCAGGCACAGGAAGATAATGCCTGGATGCAGGAGGAAAACGAAGCCCTGCGCAGGCAGCTTCAAGCTGCCCAGCTAAAAGTAGAGTCAGATCAGGTAAGTGCAGCTGAAACGCACCGCACGACATCTGACATAGAAGAGGGCTCCCTTTTTAGCGATATGCGTAGAAATGTGCCCCTGAGAAACCCAGGAACACACGCTAGGAGCCGAGCTGCCCCTAGTGGTACAGTCTCTGACTTCGTCCTCCAAGACACCTTTCAAAATCCTCCAGCGGCCCGCTGGTTGGATGCAGGTGCCCCTCCTTATAGTTGCCCTCCTCAGTCATTTTTCAGTCACGACACCGTGCGTTTCAAACCGACTGATTCCACACCACGAAGAGGGGACAATTATTTTCAAGCCCAGAGTGGTGTAAGTGGCTCAAAGATCCCATTAGCCAGGGAGCTGTACGCAACCCGGGGTCCACCCCCATGCGTCGACTGGACTCCTTCCCCACCACAAAGGGGAGGAAGTCGTCCTCATCGCTATAGCGATCCGAGTGACTATGATGTTTCGGATGACTCGGACGACCCGTGGTCATACCGACACCAGCGCTTGCGCATCCGACAACTCGAGTCCCTCGCAGGGGACATAGAAAGCTTTAACCCAAATAATCGAGATTCAAACATCGACAATTATCTTAGGGAAATTGAGCACTGCCTGATTGATTTGCCTTACGCTTCCTCGCACTGTCGGGATGTCAGTGCTCGGATTCAAACCTTCATTCATTGTTTTTTTATTCGAAAATCGATATTCTTCGGATGTCGATTTTCCTAAGAAAACAATCTAATATTGAGACTGTTTTAATATTCGGTTATTAGTCCCTGATTTCAGGGTGGTGCCCCGTCAATGTTAATCCTTATTAATATTCTATTGATTTTTGATAATTGATAATTATCTTTGATTGAATTAGAATGATCAATAAGCTAGTGTTAATTTTAATGTTTCATCGATGTTAACAATTGATAAGTGTTGATTTTAAAGGATTAAAAAAAAAGCTAACATTGATTCTCATCAATGTTCTATTGATTTTAATAATTAATAATTATCTTTGATAATTATTAATTATTGCTAATAACCAAACTTGCTCCTAAACGTAGCACACTACATTTACTGGAGTCCCATATGAGGTTTTAATGAGTTAGATCCAATTAATTAATTTAAATATTGATTAATAACTACAGAAATAATTATTATTTCTGATAGTAACACTGATCTAAACAACCAGTAAAGCCCTACAATATCATCTCTACAGATATGCGTATTCATAGCGACGAGCAAGAAGAAAGAAATGTTTGCACTCTTAATTGCTCAACACAAAAGCAGCAACTTTGTAAACAAACGTAAACTTGCTGATGTATTTGCATATTCATGTGGTGAAAGTTTTTTTTCCCCTTGGAAGGTGATGAGGCTTGAAGTTATTTATTGTCTTTGACAGTGTGCATTTTTCAGTATGGGGCCACCTTTTATTGTTTTGGCTCATTTATCACACACACAGACACACACAAGAGCAACACACACAAAACTATGCACACACAAACACACGCACCTAAAGCAAACTCTCACACACACCTTTTTATTTAAGCATGCCTGTTCTTCTTTAAAGCTTAACAATAGTGCTACATGCTTTTAAAACTAATAAACCATCGTTCAACTCAGTATGCCCCATGGAATCTAAAGAGACCAGCTTTATAATTTTAGGTCAAACTATTCAGGAGTTATAAGCAAAAATGGCTATTTTTCATATTTCCTGACCTCTAGGTGGCGCAGTCCCGATACCAAGTTTGGTGACAATATGCCTAAGCATGGCCTCACGACCATTTTGGCCTGCTTGCCGTCAAATTCATTAAAGCGTTATTCGAGAATGGTTTGGTCTATCAAAAAGCTTTTAATATCTCGACAAATTTCATGCAAATCGGAGTTACGGCCTAGGAGGAGTTTGAAAAAGAAGGTTTTTCGGAAAATTCTAAATGCCAGAAAATCTAGTCAGATGGTAGTTTAAACCATGGTGTGCATTCGACTTGGCACGAGCCAAAGAATCATAGGAAAAAAATAATTTTGATTCTAGGCCTTATGGTTATGAGCATAAACATAAGTGCAACTTTGAACAGTTGGTGGCACTAGAGCGTTGAATATAGAGATCCCAAATTTGGTTCAGTGTGCCAAATTTAATAACTTTACTATGTATGGTTCTATGGGCTTTAATGGCGGAATAATAATAATAATATAGCTGCAAGCAGCGATTAAGGGGCCCAAGCACTACAGCGCCATCACCACCTGGTGGCTCTAGGAAAACAAAGCATGGTGGGCGCACGCATTTGAGAGGGTAAATATAAGAGGACTATTTCAAAGTCACACAAAGTGTCACACTTCCTGTTGTCAGATGGTGGTGCTACAACCGTGACCGACAATAGCCACATCAATGCTATTAGCCGACATGACCAAACATACTGCTCAAGTTTGATCTAAATCTGTCAATGCACGCAGAAGTTATGAGACACTTCCTATTTCCCTTTTTTTTGTCATAGATTTATTGCCTCTTCATGGCTACACCGTTTGATATATCATAAATCCGTTCACAATGTAGCATCTACAATATCTTGGCATCATGTTAAACAAATTTGGTGAGAATCGCATGATTTCTCTAGGAGGAGCATTTAAAAGTTCAGAGCCTGCGATTTTCAAAAAATCCACATTAAATCCAAAATGGCCAACTTCCTGTTGGGCACAGCTAATGACTGAAATATAAAAAGCTGTCTGGCTTGATGAGAACTATATATGTATCGTGATTGGTGACTGTAGGTCAAACTGAGCCCACCACTTTAGTCAAAAGGGGCACTACTGAGCCCCCCTTCACACCAATGTCTTAGCTTTTTCCTTCGCCTAAAGGTCATCAACTCTGATGTGTGTGCCGAATTTAATGACATTTTAAGCATATTAACAGCCTCAAAACACTCAAATATACAAATAAAAGAATAATAAAGTTTGATGCGTTACCATGGCAACATTATTTAAGCTATCAAGAATCCTTTCACAAAATTACATCAGTGATGTCTTGACATACAGTTGCTTGAATTTGGTGACAGTCACATGAATCCCCTAGGAGTTTTCAAAAGTTCAGGGCCTGCAATTTTCAAAAAAATGCATATTCAATCCAAAATGGCCGACTTCTTGTTGTGCGGAGCTAATGACTGTAATTTTGAAAGTTGTCTGACAATATATGTAGCAATTTTGGTGACTGTAGAAGAAACTGACCTCACCACTTTTGTCAAAAGATGGCGCTACAGAGCTCCCCAGCCACGCCTATGTGTTAACATTTTTCCAGGCCTAATGGCCAACAACTCTGATGTATGTGTAAAATATCATGAAAATTCAAGCATGCCAAGTACCTCAAAAACATGAGAATATACATAGAAATAATGACATTTAATGCACTGCCATGCCAACACTATTTAAGATATCAAGAATCCCTTCAGAATTTTAAATCTGCACTCTCTTGATGTTATCCAAAAAATATTGAAGCAATTCAGGTGTAGGGCTTTACTGGTTGTTTAGATCAGTGTTACTATCAGAAATAATTAATAATTATTTCTTTAGTTATTAATTAATATTTAAATTAATTTAATTGAATCTAACTCATTAAAACCTCATATTGGGCTCCAGTAAATGTAGTGCGCTACGTTTAGGAGCAAGTTTGGTTATTAGCAATAATTAATAATTATCAAAGATAATTATTAATTATTAAAATCAATAGAACATTGATGAGAATCAATGTTAGCTTTTTTTTAATCCTTTAAATCAACAATTATCAAAGATGATCGTTAATTGTTAACATCGATGAAACATTAATTAAAATTAACATTAGCTTATTGATCATTCAAATTCAACAATCATCAAAGATAATTATCAATTATCAAAAATCAACAGAATATTAATAAGGATTAACATTGACGGGGCACCACCCTGGAATCAGGGACTAATAACCAGATAGTATAACAGTCTCAATATTAGATTGTCTTCTTAGGAAAATTGACATCCAAAGAATATCGATTTTCGGGGAAAAAAACAATGAATGAAGGCTTGAATCCGAGCACTGACATCCCGTCAGCATGACACAGGTGTATGCAAAACAAACCAAAACACTTCTCTTTGTAATATAAACAAAGTTTATTTATGCAGTAATATCAATTAATAATTAATACAATGCAGTCAATAAACTTCCGACTTACAAATACAAACTAAACAGTGATATGATTAGATATGAAAATCAAAATAATCCTATAACACATGTGTGTGTGTTTGTGAGGGGTCACGTGTGTGTGTGTGTGGTTAGTATGAGAGAGAGAATAAAGTGACGGCCCTAAAGCCGATTTCGCGATCGTGGGAGAGAAAGCAGCTGTTAGTTTATCTCTCAAAGACGTGGTGGACAGCTTGTAAACAATCCCACGTTCTTTGACTCTTTAATGGACAAACTCAGTTGCCGGTCTCACCCGCGATGGCGAAAATGCACAACAGTCCAATTTGGTTGACCACAATACAGAAAATCTCATTTGTGATAATTAATACCCTGAGTATTAATAATGAGCGGATATGGCAGTCCGTAAACTGTACAAGCAAAAACCTTGAAACACAAGAATAACACACTATAATATTCTATCTCTGCCCAGATGTAAACCTCTTACTTGAATCGCATGAGGATGCAGAATGTGTGTTCATCCGTCCTTTAATTCCGACCCGGTTCCTTGAGGCTCGGGTGATGACGGGAGGCATTTCCTCGCTCTGTCGGCGGGCATACGGCTGACTGTTTCTCGGCGGGCTGGCAGAGAAATCAGAAATGTCGACTTGATTGAAGATGGAAGAGAAAACTTTAATCTCTTCACATCTGCAGGCAAACAGATGAAGATGCGGATTGCTCAGCGGCCTCCTTCGGATCCGTTAGAGTGTTCGGTTGAACACAGAGTAATCTCAACTCGTCCAGCGAGATGGAGATTGTATGGCCACAGTTTCAAGTCGGATGTTACTTCCTTGTGCCACGAGGTTGCACCTGAGAGCAGCGATGAGCTACGTCTATACTCGGCGAACAAATTTGCTGGAAGCAAATCCCGGAAGCATTTCAGAGGTATTTCTACTCCTGATGATGTCATGGTTGAGGGACGTTTTGTTGTGTGCCTTATCCAATAGGAGTTGAGAGTTCGATCCTTTAGTGAGCAAGGCTTCATGGGATTTGTAGTCTGTTTTGGACTCCCTTTGTTTGATTTTGGCACGGTTTTTATCAGTAAGATTTACAACTTGGTATGTGGGGGCCTGAGTTAGGTTTTATGACTGTGTTAGGCCTACCTTTGTCTTCTATCTGAATACATGAGGCCCAACACAGATAAACATAAGAGGGATATTTCAAAGTCTGTTAAAAGTGCCACACTTCCTCCAGTTGGTGCTGCTACGACCGTGACCAACAATAGCCGCATCAATGTGATCAGCCCACAAGGCCAATCTTTCGGCTCAATTTTGATGTAAATCACACAATGCATGCAGAAGATATAAGACACATCCTGTTTCCCATTTTGTAATGTTACTTTATCGTGTTGCCATGGCAACACCATTCAATATATCAAAATCTGTCTGCAATTTAACATCGTCAATGTCTTGCCATAATGTCGTCCACATTTGATACCTGTAACATGAATCCCCTAGGATGAGTATTTCAAATTCCAGAGCATGCATTTTTCAAATAATCCAAAATGGCCAACTTCCTGTTGGGCGGAGCTTATGACTGTCAGCAAAAAGTTGTCCGGCTTGATGAGATCTATATTTGTACAAAGTTTGGTGACTGTAGCTCAAAAGGGATGTGCTACAGAGCCCCCCAAACATGCCCATCTTCTAGGTGGTGCTATAGAGCCCGTTCTACACACCCATATATGAACTTTTGCCAGCCCTAATGGCCGACGACTCTGACACATGTGCAAATGATCATGAGTTGTTGAGCATGTTAGGTGCCCCAAAAGCCCCTGAAACCTTGAAAAAAAAAAAAAAAAAAAAAAAAAAATTATACATTTTATGGGTCCATTTCCACCTGGTGGCTTTTGGAAAACAGAATCAACATTTAACCCCCATTATTCCCTTTACCCCTCCCAATCACCAAACCCACCCTGACCCTCAACAAATATCCCTGTGGACACACTTGAATATACACACAAAAAATAAAGAAGAATATAAATATTATATACCGGTCAAAAGTTTTGAAACACTTATTCTTTATCATAATTTTTTTTCTTCACATTTTAGAATAATAGTAAAGTCATCAAAACTATGGAATAACATAAATGGAACTATGGGAATTATGTTGTGACTAAACAAAATCCAAAATAAATCAAAACTGTGTTATATTTTAGCATCTTCAAAGTAGTCACCTTTTGCCTAGAATTTGCAGACATGTACTCTTGACATTTTCTCAACCAACTTCTTGAGGTATCACCCTGGGATGCTTTTTAAACAGTATTGAAGGAGTTCCCATCTATGTTGGGCACTTATTGGCTGCTTTTCTTTACTATATGGTCATGAAGTCATCAATTTCAAAAACTTATTATTTTTTTTTTTAATTAAATTTTAGTTTTATAATGAAATAAATTAATATGGTGGCACAATTATATTTTTGTCTACAAAACTAATTTCAAACATTTAAGCATACGCCTTCAGATCAAAAGATTTTTAAGATCATGAGAAACATTTCAGTCAAGTGTTTCAAAACTTTTGTCCGGTAGTGTGTGTGTGTATATATATATATATATATATATATATATATATATATATATATATATATATATATATATATATATATATATATATATATATATATATATATATATATATATAATAAATAAAAATAATCACTCCCTGACAGCCCTCCAAGAAGGCCAAGTAGCTTCCCTAAATTGCCTAGTCTTCTACATGACATTTCCTCGAATGCTGCCACCCTCCCCATCTCTGTGCATCACTCTTGAAATGCGGGCGCTCCAGCCGACATCCATCCCCTAAGAACAATCTGTCTGCCGATCATAACACTGGCTAGGACCCAATTTTTTTATATATTTATCCCCTATATTAATGACCGCCTCATCGCCTAAAATACGTGCCCAATACGTGCCCAATACGTCACACATAAAACTCTGAACCCTCGACCAAAATTCTTGGATCTTAACACACTACCAAAAAACATGGGCCGTGTCCCCATCTTCTGGCTGGCATGGCCAGCAGGTGGGTGTGTTTTTCAGACCAAGCCTATACAATCTAGAGGGGGTCCAATAGAATCTATGTAAAATCTTAAACTGCATAAGTCGCACCCCTGCATCTCCAGATGTAGACCGGATGCCTTTCAGAATCCTAGCCTACACTCCCTCCTCCAATACCAAGTTTAGATCTTTCTCCCATAATCTCTTGAGAGATGCTGAAGCTCCATCCCCCAGACCCTGAATTAGCAGAGAGTAATACACTGATGCCTCATGACTTTTTCCAAAGCAGTAATCACCACTCCCAGAGTATCTGCCACTTTAGGGGGTTGTATGCTACTCCCAGAATTAGTACAGAGCAGGTGGTGAGGCTGTAAATACCTAAAGAACTGAGATCTGGGAATCCCAAAATGTTGAACTATATTTTCAAAGGTTCTCAACACTCCACTCTCATATAGGTCACCGAGCGTATTAACCTCCCTCTCAATCCACTCTGTCCAGCAGAAAGAGGACTTCTTATTACATTATTTTGGGTTCAGCCATATGCTTGAGGCTACATTTAAATAAATGTCCAAATTAAACACTCTGGACACTTTTGTCCATACCGAGTGCAAATGCAAGATAAGGGGGTGTAACTTAACTTCTCCGGTAATTTTTATAGAAAGGCTTTGCAATGGTGAAATAGGGGCAAGAACTTCCTGTTAAATACAAAACCAGGAAGGGGCTCTCTCAGGTGGAAGTAACCAATGAGCCAAATGTCTGAGACCGAATGCATAATAATAAAATGAAATCTTGGGTAGGCCTAGCCCACCTTTGTCAATCGGCCTATGCAACTTATTGAAATGTAATCTGGGACATTTACTATTCCAAATGAAGGACTTCGCTATGCTATCAAATTGCTTGAAATAAGAGAGGGGGACATCTATAGAGAGAGACTGTAGCAGGTAGTTGAATTTTGGAAAACAATTCATTTTAATAACATTAACCTTCCCAATCATAAATAAATTTAATGAAGCCCACCTGCCCACATCACTCGAAAACATTTTTGTTAAAGGGTCAGAATTAACTCTAACTAAGGGGGGCCTGGGTAGCTCAGCAAGTAATGATGCTGACTACCTCCCCTGAAGTCGCAAGTTCGAATCCAGGGCGTGCTGAGTGACTCCAGCCAGGTCTCCTAAGTAACCAAATTGGCCCGGTTGCTAGGGAGGGTAGAGTCACATGGGTTAACCTCCTCGTGGTCGCTGTAATGTGGTTCTCACTCTCGGTGGGGTGCGTGGTGTGTTGTGCATGGATGCCGTGGAGAATTGCGTGAAGCTTCGCTATGCCTCCGCGGTAATGCACTCACAAGCCACGTGATAAGATGCGTGGGTTGATGGTCTCAGATGCGGATGCAACTGAGATTCACTATGCCACCATGAGGACCTAGAGTGCATTGGGAATTGGGCATTCCAAACAGGGGAGAAAAGGGGAGAAAAAAAATAACCCTTAACTAAATCACACAAGTTTCTGGGAATAAAATACCCAAATACTTAATGCCCTGTTTGGGCCACTGGAAGGCGCCCAGCTGAAAAGCTGTTACCGGGCAGTATGCTGTCAGAGGCAAAGCTTTGGATTTAGACCAATTAACTCTGTATCCTTAGAACTTGGAATGAATAATACTGTGGAGGCAAGGCATAGATCTAGTGGGGTCAGAGATGAATAATAAAATATCTTCTGCGTAAAGAAAAAGCTTATGCACCACACATCCCGCCATCACCCCCGGAAAATCATCCTCCTTCCTTATCACGGCTGCTAATGGTTCCAGGGCAAGACAGAGCAATAATGTGGAAAGAGGGCAACCCTGCTGGGTGCCCCTATCAAGAGTAAAATAATCTGAAATTAATCCATTTTTTTTGTACCGCCGCTACCGGGTGTCTATAAAATAACTTAATCCATCCAATAAAAGTATTCCTGAACCTGTACATTTCCAAAATCTTAAAAAGATAATCCCATTCTACCATATCAAATGCCTTTTCATCATCAAGTGAGATGACAGCGACTGGAGTCTGATCATTCACCACTGACCACATGATATTGATGAAACGCCTAATGTTATCAGAAGAGCTATGGCCCCAAATAAACCCAACCTGATCTATATGTATAAGAGATGTAATAACTTTACTTAATTGGTTAGCCAAAATTTTATCTAAATCTAGCTGGATCAGGGAAATTGGACGGTAACTCTTACACTCGCTTGGATGTTTGTCCTTTTTGAGAATCAGACTGATCCGGGCTTGTGTCATAGTTGGTGGAAGCTTTCCATTCCTTAATGATTCCATATAAATTTCTAGCAAGAATGGAGCCAGTTCTGTAGCATAAGATCTAAAAAATTCAGCGGCAAAGCCATCTGGCCCTGGAGCCTTGCCTTAAGATCAAGGCCTTAATTACCTCACCAAGCTCCTCCAAGGTTATCTCAGAATCAAGATAATTGTTTTTGCTCAGCCGACAGTTTAGGAAGTTCTAATGGTTCCACAAAGTTTCTAATATCCTCTTCAGTAGACGAAGATGTGGAACTATAAAGATCAAGATAGAATTCTTTAAAAGCATTATTAATATCAGTGGCCGAGGTAAATATTTAACCACTAGCAGATTTCACTGAGGGAATGGTAGAAAAAAACTCTCTCTGTTTTATATATCTAGCCAGAATTTTGCCTGCTATGTCCCCTGACTCAAAGTATGACTGTCTTGCCCTAAATTAATAGCCAAACCCCACCTTCTGTGACAAAATAGTATTATATCTGTATTTCAATTGGGTGAATTCTCTGAGGCCATTTGACGACATTTGGCACTTCAGCTCTGACTCTGCCCTTTTAATATTCCCTTCCATCTCCACAAGTTCTTGTGCTTTGGATGTTTTGGTGAAAGCGGCATACTGTATAATCTGACCCCTAAGAACCACCTTAAGTGCATCCCAAGCCACGCCCACAGAGGATACTGAGGACCAGTTGGTCTCCATGTAGACATTGATTTCAGCCTTTAGCATTTGTTGGATTTCAGGATTTTGCAAGAGGGATACATTAAAGCGGCAACTATATGATTTCCTTTTCTTCATATGTGGCAACACCTCTAAACACACCAGGGCGTGATCTGAGAGTAAAATGTTTCCAATTGAGCAATCAATGACATAAGAAATGATGGACTTAGAAAAAAATATTCTAGAGTAAATCTTATGGACTGATGAAAAAAATGTATAGTCCCTACCAGATGGGTTCAAAAGTCTCCAAATATCTGTAAGACCAAGATTTTTACACATCCTGTGAAGCGTCAATGTTGCTCTAGGGGGCTTGCACACTTTGGCTTCACTATGATCAAGGACTGAGTCCATCAAAAGATTAAAGTCTCCTCCCAATATTATATCATGAGGGGTGCCAGCGGCTTGCAACATCCCTTCAAGATCTATAAAAAAGCCCTGATCAGGGGCCAGGGTAGCTCAGTGGTAAAAGACGCTGGCTACCACCCCTGGAGTTCACTAGTTCGAATACCAGGGCGTGCTGAGTGACTCCAGACAGGTCTCCTAAGCAACCAAATTGGCCCGGTTGCTAGGGAGGGTAGAGTCACATGGGGTAACCTCCTCGTGGTCGCTATAATGTGGTTTGTTGTCAGTGGGGCACGTGGTGAGTTGAGCGCGGATGCCGCGGTGGATGGCATGAAGCCTCCACACACACTATGTCTTCATGGCAACGCGCTCAACAAGCCACGTGATAAGATGCGTGGATTGATGGTCTCAAACATGGAGGCAACTGGGATTCATCCTCCGCCACCCGGATTGAGGCGAATCACTACGCGACCACAAGGACTTAAAAGCTAAGTTATTTTGAGACATTTGAATTGTAGATGTTTACTTATCAGTGTAATGACTCCCCTGCTCTTACTCGAGCCAGCACTATAAAAACAAATGCCCACCCCGTATCTTTCCAAATTTTTCAGCTTCCTCTGGAGAAAGGTGCGTTTCTGGAAGAAACACTATATCATATATCTTATGCTTAAGAAGAGAAATAACCTTCCTTCTTTTTATGGGGTGCCCCAACTCATTCACATTCCACGTGGAGAGAGACAATCCACTCATAATAACGTGACATTTTGAGATAAGACAAAATAGATTGTGTCAAAGACAAGATTCTAAAGAACACATTCCAACATTAGTGCAACAATCAAACCCCGAACATCCCTTAGAACAAAAAAACAGAAAAAAGAAAAACGTGTGCATTAACCCCGCCCATGACAGAACCAAGTGTCCATTCCTCCAAACTCAAACAATCCATGCATGCCTTCAAGAGCCCCCGCGAGAACCTTGCCATCGGATTGCTCAAGTTCGGTGTCTCTATACACATTTTGTGATACAGAATTACACAGCAAATGATAATCTATAAAACAAACTCCAGCCAATAGGCAGAATAAACACAAAGAGTGCATAGATTCATCATTAAAACTGTCCTGAAGGTGTGTTATTCTACAAAATAAACTCCAAAAAGAATGCGCAGTTTCTTCAAACAGTCAAACGAATGTTCAGTGAGTTGGTCCACTAGGCTGCAACATGAGTACAAGCAAATTACTTACTCACTCCAATGACTCTGCAAGAAATACTCCATAAAATAAACTCCAGCCGATAGACGGCACCAGCACAAAAAAAAAAAAAAAAAAAAACCGCGCAGGTTCCCCAAACTGTCAAGCGGATGCTTAGTGAGCTGGTCCACTTTTTATGACTTTATGAAGGAAAGTTGCTGTGGGCACGTGAATGTTCTACGGCCATCCCCAGCATCCACTCTCAATTTGGCCGGGAACATCAGTGCAAAAGCGACCCTCCGTTGATGTAAAAGTTTCTTGCATTCCTTGAATCGATCACGTTTCTCTCTTGTCTCACAAGAAAATGCTGTGGTTCTTCCGAGAAAGCCTTCCTTTACTCCTCGCCTCATGTAACACAAGATCTTTATCGGATGATCTCAGAAATTTGGCCAGAATTAAGTGGGGCCTGTCTCCCTCAGCGGATCACCGAGCCGGAACCCTGTGAGCTCGCTCGATTTCCAGATTATGGCCTGCTATGTCGAGCAGACTCGGAAAGAGCCCATCCAGGAATTCCACCATATTCTGTCCCTCCACTCCTTCTGGGACTCCCACGATACAGACGTTATTCTGCCGGCTACGGTTTTCCATGTCCTCCAACTTCTCCCAGATGTGCTCCAAATCCACCTTGGTTTCTAGCGTATAAGCAGATAATTCCCTCTCCGATGACTCCAGATAATCAATCTGTTTCTCAACATCCCCCACTCTTGTGACCACATCAGTAAATTTCGCCTCCATGGCAGTGATCGATTGACGTATCGCAGCAAGATCCTCCAAGCAAGCAACGACCTTCGTCGTTTCCCCGCATCTGTCCGACCAAATCGACTCCCAGACCCGCGGCCTGCTCAGGGGTGTCAGCTTGAGCACGTAACTGTCTTTTAATGTCTCCAGAGCCCGAGGATTTTGAATTCTTTGACATATTGTCCTCCTAGAACAGTTATGGAACAGAGTGTATTGAATCTCACCGTTCACACGTCCGATCCTCGCAAGGCCATTATTCTGCACAAATTCTGGGCCCTAATAATCCTTAGAAGAACAATAGGGCCTCTGCACTTTCAGTGCTTGGGCCCTAATAATCTTTAGAAGCACAATAGGGTCTCCACACTTTCAGTGCTTGGGCCCTAAATATGAACACTAACGAATACAATAGGTGCCTACGCACTTTCAGTGCTTGGCCCCTAAATAGCATTTTAGTCTGCCACCAATATGTTATTATTCAGTAACAATGAGGGTCTATCAATAAGGGTATGCCTCCATCCCCAGGAGAGGTCTGCACAGGCATTAAGTTGAAGATAGCAGGTCTTCGAATCACCAATCAAAAGCATAGAAACTGCTGAAAGATGAAGCCAGAGCTGCTGTGTTCAGAGCAGAGGAAAGCAACCAGTACAGTAAGCTGAACTTCAATCATGTGATGAGTGACATTTTCATGTACTTCTTACAAGAGCCTCTTAAGCACATTCACAACTTAGTTATTTTAGCCTCTCATTTGGATCCATTAACTGAATTTCTTCCTCCTATCTACAATATATTTTTTTTTGGAACTGGGTAGGAGCGAACCAAATTGCTCAAACAGAAGGAAGTTTAGACTTCGTAACTTAACAAACACTTCAACCTTCTGCTTATGGTCTGCAATCACATCTTATGATTATTTTGATTCTTTCTTTTTTCTCTCTTTTTTAGAAACACTTTTTAGTGAAGTTGAAATGTATATCTCGCTTTCACACCCTTTTGTGTAGGCCTACAGCAGTGTCAGAAATTAACCAGGGCTTGGGCACAAAAGCTACTGAAAGTGATATAAATAACCTAAATATTTAAAATGTGCAAAAAAGTGCACATTTTGTTACCATAATGAACAATTTATCTTATCTGAGTCTTAAAAAGACTTACCTTACAGTAATTAGTGTAACATATTATTGTCAGGTTGAATCATTACAATTTGTCATATTTAATATTATATGTAATAGTCTTATTTTTACTTTAATAAAATCAGTTAATTTAGATGTTACCAATAAAGCCCATTTTTCAATTTACCTGAAAAACAGTTTTAATATAGGTAGTGATTCACATTGTTTTTTCTGATCTCTAAAATTTGATTTATTTTTTATTCTATTTTATTATAGTTAGGTTTAGATACTGTTGTAACCATGTCAAGTTTTGTCAGGTAACCTAAAATGTGGTAACATCTAAATTAACTGGTTTTTATTTAAGTCAAAATCTGACTAAATCAACCTGGAAAATTAGGTTACAAAAACAAAAAGTATTTTTTTATGGGTTAGATCAAGAATAATTTGACCTTGAGGTAACTTTTGTTATTGTATGTTAGAAAAATATGCACTCGTAAAGTCAATTGCAGGGTGCAAATTTCACGGCCTAATAAATAAAAGTTGATTTTTGACATTGGTGTACAGTCACATACACACACAAAGAATTACAAACTAATAGGCAAACACACACAAATGAGCCACTCAAGTTTAGACCCAGCACAGACTCATAGTAAATCAGCCCAGATTCACAAAAATACACAGTTTCTTGGAATGAAGCCAAGTACTAGTGAGGCTTGTTTGGAAAGCTTTCAGTTAAAAAACCACTTTTTGGCAGGAGTGGGGGTGGTAGAGCCACAGCAGCAGGTCAGAACTGCTAAAATAAATAATGGTTTAGGGAGAGAGAGAGAACCATTCCTGTAATTATATCTGTCAGCTGACACCGAGCCACCCTGACTGCTCTCTCTCTCTCTCTCTCTCTCTCTCTCTCTCAGTTTCAGTTTTAGTTTTGAGGTGCTTTACTGGCATGACAAACATTTTTACATTCGTATTGCCAAAGCGGTTACAGCTGAGCTGCATACAATTAAAACTGCAAAACAAAGACAGTGCAAAACAATGTAAAATATATAAGAAAAATAAATAAATAAATATACAATGTATCCTTGACAAACAAGGTAAAAAGGATAATGTTAAATAATAAAAATGTACTCAAGTTTAAATTACACATAAAGTAAAAATAAAATATTTTTAAAAAATCTAGAAAGAGACAAAGTAAAGTATGTTGGAGATGCAGACTCTGGTCAGTTCACTCACTGTCCCTCATTCTGTGGCAGACACATATTGTGGTGCTATCACACAGCAGTCCTTGTGTTCACCTAATAAGAAGGGCAGTTTTTTATTGTTTGTTAAATGGTCAAATGTGCTGTGAATATGTTTAATTTTGTGGTAAAAAATGTCCCAGATGGCTGTGTATTTTGCACATTCTGTTAGAAAATGTCTCAATTTTGTTTTGATCACAGTGTGGACACAACCTTTCTTCCTGTGGCAGCCATGTTTTCCTGTGTCTGCCTCTTTCTAGAGTGAGGTTGTGTCCACTGAGTCTGTACCTTGTCAAGGTGAATCTCAGTTTTTTTGTCTGTCACTGTGTACAGATAGTCTGCCATGGTGTATTCCAGGGCTCTCCAACTACTTTCTTGCGGGGGCCAGATTATCCAGATGAAAACTTTGCAAACATTTTTTTTCAGTATTCATCTTCGCTAGCACTTTCATTGCAAGTAAAATGTTACTTAAAAACACCTTTAATACTAAATCACGGGTATACTGTATATTGAATTATAATTTTTTAAGGTCTGGCCATAAATTCCTTCATAAGATCTGGCTGAAAAATAAACATGAATTATACTCTTCTTAAGTAACACATTTTTGATCAACTTTGCTTTGAAATAATAAATAAAATAAAATGATCATTTTAAAATTTTAGGGCTATTGTTTACAAATTATGAAAATGGAGGAGGAACATTTAGATCTGCCAAAGCCCTCTTACAATAACAACCAACATATGAAAGCAATGGTCATTTAGAAATGTCATGTTTACTTAAGAATGCATTTAAATTCAATTTTCTTTTTGAAAAAAAAAAAAAAAAAAAGGAGATAAAATGTCTATCTATTAAGTATCATCCTATTCAGTGAAGAAAATTAGTCCTACAAATATTGTGAATTTGCACACAATAGCCAGTGCAGGAGCCAGACATTTGTGCAGATAATCATTGGCAAAAGAAGAAAAAACTAAGTTGATACTGTTCGTGATTGAGAGGGCTGACTCACAGCTGTATAGAACCAAATATAATCAGGATATTTGTAGGTTCGGTTTCACGTATCACTGTTTTTACGAGTACTACCAACCCTGAACTGATGAGACAAGCCCATTCGACACTTCAAGATTAGTGAATAAAAGGAAACTTTTCAGCACATTTATATTGAATGGTATGAGTGGGGGTCACTGAGCTTTAGATGTTTCCAGAATTTGATTGCCCTAACTCTTTCACACAGGGTTGTGGACAGGCAAAATACTCACTCTCACTAAGAACACTCACAGTAAATGTGCAGAATTGTGTTTTATAATAAACATGCACGTAGGTATTTATGTGTTAATCAGTTAACACGCACACACACGCACCCACCACGCACGCACGCGCGCACACACACACACACACACACACTCTTTTGTGAGTGCTACAAAAAGAACATACGTAATGTAACAATTTCAAACCTGAAAAATCACAAGTAACATAGATAAGGTGGATCCACAACAGCTCAACAACGATGAAACAAAACAATTAGAAACAGTCTTAGTTATTAATGGTTTTAACCTTTTTTTCTTTTCTTTTTTTTTTACATATGTGCAAGTTAATCTACCAGCACACTCTCTGTTATTTATGGGGCAAAGGAGCATTCTAATGTATGAGAAAGGAATGAGAGAATCTTTTTTAGAATATTTAGAAAGAATCACTTGAAGAGGACATACATAGTTGTTTTAAAAGACAAACTAAGAAAGCAGCATGAAAGACCATATAATGGGATATAGTAGAGAGAGGAGAAATCTCGACGGATACCTTCATCACTGAAGAGAAAGACATAAGGGGAGGAATCATAAGCAGAGACACCGGAGCTTCCTGTTAAAGGCGATTAGCGCAGCAGTCAGAGGCTCTTCCTGCCTGCACAGCCAGCCTGCATGCCCAGGTGAGAGCAATCAAGCGTGGCCACTCTTCCCCTCCCAGTCCATTTGAGGGTGGATGGGGCCAAGATTAAACGGTGGGAAGAGTTTGGAGCCTTATCGCTGTTTATTCTTAGATTTCAAAACATGGGGGGAGTGGGGGTGGGGGGGTGTTTAGTGAAGCCAAATCCCTGTTGCGTTTGATCCCCTCTGGGTCTCGCTCCTGCTTTCCTCTGCCTGCCAATCATTCCTCTTCCCACGAGGCCGAATGCGGGCCTCTCCAAAGGGGAGACATTAGCAACACCACTTTGGCTCTCCTCTGCAGATTTGTTTATTCCTGTCTGGCGGAAACTGATGCATTTTAATATGATCGTTTTTGGAGGCTATTCTGCTTGGTAAAGACTTTTTTTAAAAAGTGGTTTATTTATACTTTGAGTTTTTTTTTTTAGTTTTTTTTTTTTTATCATTTGCTCTTCCAGTAAGCTTTCGATAGACACTGCATTGACCTACAGAGCTGACAAAATGATTAAGAGTGATATGTGTGTGTGTGTGTGTGTGTGTGTGTGTGTGTTGTGTGTTTGCAGTGATGGTGTTGTTCAGGTGGCATGTCCTTTGTGAGGGTGAAGTTTTGTTTTGAAAGACTGCTCTCACATATTAGCTAGCTGACTGTGGAACCAATGTTTCCAGGAAGCTTTTCCCTTCAGGATCATTTTCATCAGTGTACATCCCCCAATTATTTCACACAAACCTGCATCTCAAACAAAATCCATTTTAAATCCGAAGAAGATGTAACCTTGTTGTAAAGGACAGGATTTCTGGTCACCAACATGTTGTGTTTTAGATACTGGTGTGCAATAGAAACCATGTTTCTTAAAGTGAAAGTATCCCAAAAAATGTTGTCATCATCTACTCCAGCATGTCTTTTTCTTTCTTTCATGGAATTCATTTTTGGGTGAACTATCCCTTTAACAAGCTTAACCAGCAAAACGTCTTGGTCAACCAGCTTCAACAGGAAGACCTTGCTGTTTGACCAGGTTTTTCTGCTGGTCCATCAGCTAGACCATCACCAAACCATCACTAACCAGCATAAGCCAGCTGGAATCAGCATGGAAATCCAAGTTATTTCTTTTTTCAGCAAGGGTTGATGGACTTCTGTAGTGAAGCCAAATGTTTTTTTTTTTTTCAAAGTATAATCAGCCATTCCCAAGGAGAGAGGATTGATCCAGGTACCATGAGTCAGAGCCCTGAAGGCCTGCAGCCTGCACAAAGAGAACAGTCCGCCTTTGCCAGAGTCTCCCTGATCTTTCCAGCCCCAGGTCTATTGCACCAGGAGAGCACAAGCCCTGAACCCACCCTAACGATTGCACTTGTTTCCTGCCGCCACTGGATGAGAGCATCAGCTTAACACCGAAAAGAGTGCCGGCCTCCCTCGGCCCCTCCTTTTCCCTAGGCCCCACTACCAAAAATAGCAGCATGGTGGAATGGACTGTGACCCTCTCACCCTGCAGTGTTAGTCTCGGTTATGGTGCAGATGCCTGTTTCCCCCTTCAAAGGTTTGCTAATGCTTCCCTGAGGATCAGACCCAAACTGTGTAGAGTGTCCTCTGTACTCCTTTTTGCACATCTCTCTCTCACTCCCTCTTTCCCTGTCTTCCTCCTTCGTTCTCCTCCTTTCTCTCTGTTGCATCCAGAGGGAAGAGAAATAATTCAAACTCAATGCATATTGCAAGCACTTTGGTCAGTGCTGCAGCCGGCGAGTAATGACACATTAGTTTAGTGAAGTGACCCGGCCGCCTCGCACTCCATAATAAATAGCTCAGGTCTGAAACAAACTTCGCCTGGGTTTGTTGTGCATGCCTTCAGAGCATGCGGTGCTTTAAAGGAATTTTCAACACACAAAGATGACAAAAAAAGGAGGAGAGGGAAAAAAGAAGAAAAAGAAATAGCATCCCTTTAGGTAACAGAATGATTTCTGCATTGTTTAATATTTAATCACTTTGCCTTCCAACATTGAGATTTCTTTTTGCATATTCTATATAAAAATATATAATTAATGTCTGAGAAGCACATAAAAGAAAACAAAATCCTCACAAGAGCTGGGAAAATCATTTATTGTTCTGGAGAACAAATTAATGCAGGTGATAAAAGGAGATGCCAAGGACTTGTTTTTTCTCTCCCTCTCTTTTTTAACTTTATCGTCTACCTTCAGATCCTAGATTATTTTGTTTCGAGGTTTGGCAAGGTTGTTGGTCATTTTGCTGTGTTTTGATTGAACATTTTTTTCCCCTCAAGGTACCTTTATTTGGAGTGCATCTCCAAATCTGTGTTTGTTTTCCATGTAATTCAAAATCTCATTAACACACGTTTTGTGTTAGATGTAAGAAACTACCTGAAAATTTTCAGTGAAAATATTGGTATGCATTCATTATGCAAAAAAAATCACATTCACACCAGAACTTGTTACTTAATGCTAAAAAACCTCTTCCACATTGTCAGAATTGTATTTTTTTGGGTGAAATATTCCTTTTAAATCCATATGACACTTTTTATGACACTTCTGCAAAGCTCGTCACATACTGTATCAACATGACTCTAACTCTCGGCTTACCCTGCTTTACTACAGTTAGAATGCCTGTACTGAATTTCATAACACAGCTACTTTAGTGAATGCACACAGACATATAGTTTTAGTCTGAGTGTCTCAGCTCTGTACTTGGAAATCCCAGCATGCCCCGCTTCAGCGGATGGAGGCAGTATTCGCTAATCGCCCAATAAAGATTAATCTCCCTCCTTCACCTCTTTACTGTAATGTTGTCACAGCTACTGAGCTAAAATTTTAATAGGTTTTTTAGCATATCTCCATATTCCTTTCAGCCTGGGTCACTAATGACCAGCTGTTAGTGCAGAGAGCTGACCCCCCTGAGCAGACTGGGCTGCCTGGCCTCATTCTCAATATGCCGGCCCTCCAATTATCCTTAGCATGCCCCCCGGCGCAGGCCAGCGGCCCCTCTACCGTCGGTGCCAGCCAACTACTCTGCCACATGCTGCAGCAGACAAATCTGCATCTGATAATAATGTTTTCATTTTACTTCACATGCTGTATGTTTGCAGCCACCCTGCCTGCGTAGAACAATGCATAGCTGCAGTTTCTATAACATACAGTATAACTGTTACCTCCATTATTACACAGGGAACATTTATAGTTTCCCTTGAATTAGTCATGCATAATCAGTTCAACTGCTATGTAAAAAAATTTAGTTAATCACAGTCACATTATAAAATATTTCAGCTTTGGAAAAACGCATATCACATATATTCGACAGCTGGGGAATTTAGGTTTAAAGCCTGTCAAGTCAACAGCCACTTCTTACCATGGGCCAAATGGTTCTTGTTGCAGAACTGTGCCATTCCCAACCGTTCCAGGCACGTTGGCACAGTTAAGGTTTGTTTTTCTATTGTGGTAATGCAAAATCAGGATTAGAATGGACTGAATGAGCAAGTGACCAGTTGTGAGTCGCCACGTCACTACAGGCATACACTAGAACAGTTCTCTGTCATGAGTATGGTTAGCTAATCATGCTGAAAAATGCTGATAAGAATGTTTTCATTTTATTTCACATGCTGTATGTTTGCAGCCACCCTGCCTGCATGGAACAATGCATAGCTGCAGTTTCTATAACATACAGTATAACTGTTACCTCCATTATTACATAGGGAACATTTATAGTTTCCCTTGAATTAGTCATGCATAATCAGCTCAACTGCTATGTAAAAAATTTTAGTTAATCACAGTCACATTATAAAATATTTCAGCTTTGGAAAAACGCATATAACATATATTCGGCAACTCGGGAATTTAGGTTTAAAGCCTGTCAAGTCAACTGAGAGGACATACAACTGTTCCAGGCACGTCCAGGCACGTTGGCACAGTTAACCCTTTAAAGCCTGAGCCCAAAATTCCAAAAATTCCATTCTGTGCCAGAATATGATATTCATATCCATATTCATATTACATTCATATTCATATAACATCACACACCTGAACTGTATATACCATATTGAAGAGAAGAACTAGGGCTTTCAAATTATATACATATATGTATGATTATTTAAGGCTAATCATCCTTTATCAATAAGATTTCACACAGCAATTTTTACAAAAATCTTCTCCAGCCACCATACTTCATCAGACAACTGCATTTTCAACCACTTTAATTACAAGCTAGAGGGAAACTTAGAGTGTATGAAATATACATAATTTTGTGGGCAATGTAGAATAGCAGACAGATTAGAAATATAATCAACTGTTTAAAAGTTATGATCATTCTAGTGATTAGTGGGAAAATGGAATAAAACAAACATTTAGAATGTTAAGATACACTTCAAATGACCACTCCTCAAATACTCCTTTTGAGTGCCTGTAATAATAAATTGAGATTGCATCTGAAATTGAAGGACACAAACACTGAAATACACATTTTATGTGTTCAATAAAACACACACTTTATTTAATTTGAACATTAGAATTACACACAAATTACACAGCAAATCATACAAAATCAAACTTTCGAACTATCTACATTAAATATATTTTTAATAAAGAGTGCAGGAACAGAATATATATAAATTCATAAATACTCAACAACTGCAATAACTGTGGAGGGATGAGAGGGAGAAAAGAGGGGAGGGGGAGGACAACAACACCAGTAAATACAGCCCAACCTAGGCCTCTTTGCGAAACTGGTCACACTCAGCTGAGTGCCAAGACTGAAAACAGTTCCTATTGCGAACCAAGCAAATTCTTTTGCCATTCCATACATTGCGTGCAACAAGCTATTTTAGTTTTATTTTCAGTCCTACTTTTCCGATAGCATAGCCAACATCTCTTAGAGGACTCTTCAAATTTAGGGACATGGGCTGTGTGGAGTGATGATGAAGGAGGGACTACAGGCTTTAGTGTATGCAAAGGGAAACTTGCGTGAATATCGATACCTCCCAGCTGACGAGCCAGGTTTTCTCTGAAATCTATCTGGGTTAAGTTCACTGGTCTATGGTCATCCCCTGGTGCCACATGAATGTGTTGCCATTCCTTAAACAATATGAAACAATTGATGACGGCAATGTCTATGAAGTGGAAAAAAAGAGTCTTCCACCACATCTGAGTTTTTTGTAGGACGTCGTAAGATTTTATCATTTGGTCTGACTTATCAACACTGCCCATGTTTTTGTTATAATCGCTGATGACAGTGGGCTGGAGGGCTACTTCTTTTGTCCAGTCGCCATAATTTTTTACAAACTTAGTAATTTCGGTTGAGCCATTCGCATTGTGGAAATTGGAGAGGCATGTAACTGCACGCGTGTCCTTCCACTGAATTACAAGTATATTCCCCTCAGTCCTACACTACCTCATATCCCCACGAGCTGTCTTGCGTTCCCATCTTTTGATGTCTTTAAATTCTGCAGGAAACAGTTTACGATTCACCCTGCATGTCCCACAGGCATTAGTTCACATTTCTAACAACTTAACCATAAGAGCTGGGGACGTGTAAAAGTTGTCAAACCAAACACTGTGGTCCTGGTCTTTGAATGGCTGCAGTAATGATTCAACTACTTTGGTGGCCAAGTCAGTGACACGCCCATCATGACTACCTGTGTAAACATCAAAGTCGAGAGTATACCCCGAGTCTGATGTCGCAATTACCCATAATTTAAAACCCCACTGAGTAGGCTTGCCCTTCATGTATTGTTTAAATCCTGACTGAGCTTTAGACTTGACCATGCATTCATCTATTGTGAGATTTTGGTTAGGCTGCAAGAGCTGCTGGCATTTTTGTTTGAGGTGGTCCATAAGATAATGCAACTTCCTAAGGCGATCCTGATTATCCTCTGTGGTAGGGTCTACAACATGTAGAGCTGCTAAAAGAGCCTTGTAGTGGTCACGCGACATAAATCCCCTCGCCCACGAGCTCTAAAGTGACTTGGTTCCCCAATGACAATGGGAATCAGGGAGAATTGAAAACCCCATGTAAATGAGCAACCCAAGAAATTTGTAAAATTATTTGGGGGTCACCTCCATCCAAGCTCCTTGGTAGCTGGAATATGACGGACAGTTTAGGATGAGCTCCCACCCCTGATGGTTTGTAAAGCTGCATATCTCATCAACTAAAGCCTGAGTAAAAAACAGCACGAAAAAGTCAATTTCTCGCAACATCATATTGGAGGTTGACCGCACAGCCTGACACATACTACCTAAGTCAATACTGAATGGATGGCTAGGCATAAATGGGAGAGGTTTTGTTGCCTGTGAATTGATGTCAGAGTACGAGGGATAAGAAACAGAGTCAGGGAAGCATTTATGCTTTCTAGCTGACTTGGGACCTGTGCGAGAATGGCTAGCTATACCCAAAATAATAAGAGTAACAGCGTTAGTGTCACTGTGAGTATCAGTCATATGAGAAATAGAAATAAACAGTACATACACATTCATACATACCCAGTTGATGGTCTTGGCTGGGGATCAGGTTCCATCTCATCCTCCATCTCCTCGTGGTCCGGGTCTTCCTGCAGTAGTTCCTGGTCCAGAAGATCTTTCTCCTGTGTGCTCATGCCCTCGTGAGCCATGTCCTCCTCTGCTATGAACCTAAACTCATCAGCAGTCAGCTGCCTCCTCCTCTTGAGGGTGCTGAGCAGGGAGCTATTGTCTCTATCCATCTCTACAACAGAAAAAAAGTTCAACAATTGGTAGCCAGCAGTGTGTTCTTCACAAATCCATACAATGAATAGTCACCAAAGGCTTGCAGACTAAGTAGAATGTCCAACTGCAGACAGCCCTCTCACAATTTCCTTGTGAACAGGAAGCTACACACAATCTAAAATCATGTCTGTGTGATGGATGGGTAAGGCTATCTGCTAAATGATAGAAAGATATCTACCATTTTTTTTATTACATGGGAAAATCAACAAGCTAGATAACTTATCTAACTAGCAGGCCAGTTTCCAGGCAGGTCTGAACAGTGCCTGCTCTCTGCCTCACATCACAGACAAAATTGGCAAAAACAGTTATTGATATTTAGTTACAAATGTACATAGTATTGTTAGCTAATGTTTATTTAGCAAGTTTCACAGAAACTGCCAAAAAAAAAGGTTGATATAAAAAGAGGCTCGCCGATGATGGCCACGTCAATTTTTCCAGAAAAAAAACTAGCTAGCGCTACTCCTACAAATTAATGCTTCGTAACTAAAAAGGTTTGACTATCTTCCACAAGCGACAAAATTGGTCAAAAATGTTATTGATATTTAGCAAAAAATGTACATAGTATTTCTAGCTAATGTTCCCTATCTGTCACTCACTCGACGTTGTGTCGATGTAGTGACACTAGGGGTCACTCTTGGGAGCCCCGAACACCTCTGCTTTTTGAAAAAAGGCCAATGGGAATTGGCGAGTGGAATTTGCATGCCACTCCCCCGGACATACGGGTATAAAAGGAGCTGGTATGCAACCACTCATTCAGATTTTCTCTTCGGAGCCGAGCGGTTGCATTCAGTGCACTGAATTCAATTCAAACTCAGTTCTCTTTACCGTTCACCTAAAACTGCTGGATTTACGGCGCATTTCAGTGGCTTCTCCCGCTCTACACCCGTGGAGTGCAGAGAACACCCCTGGGCACTTCGGCAGAGCAAAAGACTATATTCTAAAAGAGTATATTTTCTTTCTAAAAGAGCGGCACACATGGAAACGTCTTTTTAAAGATGCCTTCCCATTTGTGTGTTATTCCTGGTTGCGGTCGTTATCTCTCTGCTTCTGATGGCCACGATCGCTGTCTTACATGTCTGCCCACGCGGAGACATCGTTCGTGGATGGGTCTTGTCCTCATTGCGAGAACATGACCATGGCAACGTTGCGGTTGTGGCTTGCATTCGTAAGAAAGCAAGCCACCCCAGCGGCTCCCCACCTCCATCCTTCTACCTACAGGTATGAGGCTGTGCCGGTTAGCACTTGGGGCGATTTGGGGACCTCAATGGGAGCACCTACACCGGGTAAACCCCCACGGACCTCCCATTCCCCAGCACGTCAGGCTCTCGGATGAGACTGCCGGCTCGTCTCACGGCTAGTTTGACCTCTTATTCGAAGCCCGGGAAGATGATGAGTTATCGAGCGCAGCATTGCAGAGCGGGCTCGTCCACTCTGATGCGGACGCCTCGGCTGGGCTACCTCCTTCGGGTGTGGTCGCCCAGTCTCAGGCCGATGCGGAGATGACTGACATGCTTTCCTGGGCAGCCACGAGGGTCGGGCTAGAGTGGAACCCTCCGCTCTCCCCTGAACCCTTGCGGCTGGATGATTGGTTCCTGGGCCCAGAGCGCCGCTCACAGCTGCACCCCGCCCCGGTCCCTTTCTTCCCGGAAGTGCATGAGGAGCTGACAAGTTTGTGGGGGCACCTTTTACTGCCCGATCCCGATCTTTCAGCTTCCCCGCTCTCACTACCCTCGATGGTGGGGTGGCCAAGGGGTAGTTGGTGATCCCCCAGGTGGATAAGGCGCTCGCGGTGCACTTTTACACGCAGAGTGCCATCACCTGGTGCGGACACCCGAAGCTCCCATCCAGGGCCTGTAGGTTTACATCGTCCCTGATGGCTAAGGCCTACGGTGCTGCTGGACAAGCCGCCTCAACAGCACCAGCTCTGCTGCAGCCCACCCCCGTGGCCCGGCCCTGGCGTGGAGCCCACCGCAGGAAGCAGACACCACCCATCTCACAGCCGGCCACCAAGAACCCTAGGAAGGCTTCAAAGCACCCCTGAGACGGGCAACCCAGGGATGAGGAGATCCGCTTCTATGGAGCTGATAGACAGACCACTCCATACCCCGGTGGAGGGCCGGGAAGAGAATCTTTTGTTTCATTTTTCGCCACATGCTCAAGAGGCTGCGGTACCCAAAACTTCAACAAAAGAGTGGTTTCCTTGTTCTCTGGGTCACATGTCATGTGCGCACAGCTGTCGTCACGACCGCCGTCCACTGTCCCATTTCGACAGGTTTGGCACTCCAGCGGCGGATTCCCCGCCCCTGCGCTCCCAGCTGTGGCACAAACGCCCACACCGCGTTGGCTCCGACGGACTGCGGGGATGATGTTCCTCCTCCCCCCTCCTTGACCAGTCTTATGGTGGTTATCAGGAGCCAGGTAAGTGCTTCGATGTCCCTGGACTCAGCACGGCCACGGGGCTTGAGCCCCCACGATGTGGTGCCTCAGGCTCCGCCCCACTGCAAGGCCCCACCCGCCGGTACGTCCAATGTGATTATCCCCTTGGTCCCCCTCACCCGGAGTTTGGACACATGGTTTGCGCTTTCCAACCCGTTACAATGGCTGACCCGGACCATCGGCTATGCGGTTCAGTTTGCCAGGCACCCGCCCAGGTTCAGCGGCATCCGCTTCACCTCGGTAAAGGGTGAGAGCGCCGCTACCTTGCGTGCGGAGATCGCAACCCTTCTGCGCAAGGGAGCGATTGGGCCTGTCCCTCCAGCCGAGATGAAGAAAGGGTTTTACAGCCCTTACTTAATCTTACCGAAGAAAGGCAGTGGGTTGCGGCCAATCTTGGACCTGAGAGTTCTGAACAGGGCCTTGCACAGACTTCCGTTCAAGATGCTGACGCAAAAACGCATTTTAGTGAGCATCCGGCATCAAGATTGGTTCGCTGCGGTAGACCTGAAGGACGTGTGCTTCCACGTATCAGTTTTACCTCGACACAGACCCTTCCTGTGTTTGCTTTCGAGGGCCGGGCATACCAGTACAAGGTCCTCCCCTTCGGCCTGTCCTTGTCCCCTCGCGTCTTCACAAAGGTTGCAGAGGCAGCCCTTGCCCCGCTAAGGGAAATGGGCATCCGCATACTCAACTACCTCGACTACTGGCTGATCCTAGCTCACTCTCGAGATTTACTGTGTGCACACAGGGACCTGATGCTCAGGCACCTCAGCCATCTAGGGCTTCAGGTCAACTGGGAAAAGAGTGAGCTCTCCCTGGTTCAGAGCATCTCTTTTCTCGGCTTGGAGTTGGACTCAGTCTCGATGACACCGCGCTTTATGAACGAGCATGCACAGTCAGTGCTGAACTGTCTAAAGGAGTTCAGACAGAGGACAGCGGTTCCACTGAAACTTTTTCAGAGGGTCCTGGGGCATATGGCATCCTCTGCGGTTGCCACACCACTCGGGTTGATACATATGAGACTGCTTCAGCACTGGCTTCAGACTCGAGTCCCGAGATGGGCATGGCGGCGTGGGACACATCGTGTGGTCGTCACGCCGATCCGTTGCCGCCTTTTCAGCCCTTGGAACGACCTAGCATTTCTACGGGCAGGGGTTCCCCTAGAGCAGGTCTCCAGGTGTGTTGTGGTTATGACAGATGCCTCCAAGACGGGCTGGGGTGCCATATGCAATGGGCACACAGCCGCCAGCTCCTGGACTGGTCCGCGGCTGCGTTGGCATATCAACTGCCTCGAGTTGTTGGCAGTACTGCTCGCCCTGCGGAGGTTCCAGCCATTGATCCAGGGCAAGCACGTGTTGGTCTGGATGGACAACACGGCGACGGTAGCCTACATCAACCGTCAAGACAGTCTACGCTCCCGTTGCATGTCACAACTTGCCACAACTCCTCCTCTGGAGTCAGCAGCGCCTCAAGTCACTACGAGCCACTCACATTCTGGGCAACCTCAACACAGCAGTGGATGCGCTGTCACGACAGGTTACACTCAGGGGAGAGTGGAGACTCCACCCTCAGGTGGTCCAGCTGATTTGGAGTCGATTCAGTCAAGCACAGGTAGACCTGTTTGCTTCCCGGGAATCCTCCAACTGTCTGCTTTAGTACGCCCTGACCGAGGCACCCCACAGTATAGACACACTGGCACACAGCTGGCCTTCTGGACTACGTAAATACGCGTTTCCCCCAGTGAGACCCTGTGCAAGGTCAGGGAGGATGAGGAGCAGGTCATCCTAGTAACACCCTACTGGCCCACCCAGACGTGGTTCTCGGACCTCATGCTCCTCGTGACAACCCCTCCCCCCCGGTGAATTCCCCTGTGGAAGGACCTTCTTTCTCAGGGATGTGGCACCATCTGGCACCCGCGGCGAGACCTCTGGAATCTCCACGTCTGGCCCCTGGATGGGATGCGAAAGACCTAAGTGGCTCACTTCCATCAAGAGGGTAGGGGAACTGCAGGCATTCTCTGTCGGCGAAACGTGCCTGGAGTTAGGTCCGGGCTACTCTCACGTGATCCTGAGACCCCGACTGGGCTATGTGCCCAAGGTTCCCATGACCCCATTTAGGGATCAGGTGGTGAACCTGCAAGTGCTGCCCCAGGAGGAGGCAGACCCAGTTTTGGCATTGCTGTGTCCGGTGCATGCTTTACGCATCTATTTGGATCGCACGCAGAGCTTTAGAAGCTCCTAGCAGCTCTTTGTCTGCTTTGATGGACAGCAGAAAGGAAGCGCTGTCTCCAAACAGAGGATCACCCACTGGGTCATTGATGCCATCGTGATGGCATATCACGCTCAGGACGTGCCGCCCCCCGTGGCGCCATGAGCCCACTCTACTAGGAGTGTAATGGCCTCCTGGGCCCTGACCAGTGGCACCTCTTTGGCAGACATCTGCTGGGCGACACCCAACACCTTTGCGAGGTTCTATAATCTCCGGGTTGAGCCGGTTTCGTCCCGTGAGTTGTCAGGTCCGAACAGGTAAGTTCCGGGACAGCTGGCTGGGTGTACCGCTTGCGAATAGTGCCTTTCCCCTCCCATTAGGTGAAGATGTGCGCCTTTGACTCCCAGTCGTGTTCACAAGTTGTGATCCCTGGATGACTTTCCTCCTTAGCCCTGTGGCAGACGAGTTTGTGAAGAAACTTGCTGCCGGCCCAGTACATGTGCTAACTAAGGCCTGTACTGGGGTAGGTGCTCCACATGCGCTGGTTCCCCATAGGTGACCCCATGTGATATATCTTCCGCTAAATCGTTTCCCTGTCGGTAAACTGTGTCTTCCTTGGGCAGAGTCACCATGCTTGTAGAAACTCCTCCCCCCTCGGGTAGGACCTACAATACAACTTCTCTGCATTACATACTTCCGACAAGACTCGGTAAGACCATGCGATGTATTTCCACTAGAAATACCCCCCCTTCTCTGGGCGGGGTGTGGTCTCTGTGATGTCTTCCCCTTGGGAGTGATACCCCCCGACGTAGACATTTATGGCCCCCAGTCGGTTAACAAATTCCACTCTTTTTGGGGAGAAAAAAAGAGGAAAAGTGGCCACGGCTGGGCTAGCCTGTCCCTATTTGTTATGCAGTCGTCTTGATCCCGAAGGACCGTTCAACGCTCATAAGAGCGTTGGGGGAGGTTACGTGACGGCCTGGTGCGCTGGCTACGAGGCACACAGCGGACTTCCCGTCTCGCACTGCCAGTCCACTTAACACAGTTCAGCTAGTTGTGGCGTTTTGTATAGGGACCCCTAGTGTCACTACATCGACACAACGTCAAGTGAGTGACAGATAGGGAACGTCCTGGTTACTTTCGTAACCTCTGTTCCCTGATGGAGGGAACGATACGTTGTGTCCCTCTTGCCACGATGCTGAACTACCCGCTGAAATGGCTGGAACCTTGTCTCAGCTCCTCAGCACAAAACCTGAATGAGTGGTTGCATACCAGCTCCTTTTATACCCGTATGTCCAGGGGAGTGGCATGCAAATTCCACTCGCTAATTCCCATTGGCTTTTTTTAAAAAGCAGAGGTGATTGGGGCTCCCAAGAGTGACCCCTAGTGTCACTACATCGACACAACATCTCGTTCCCTCCATCAGGGAACGGAGGTTACGAAAGTAACCAGGACGTTTATTTAGCAAGTTTCACAGAAATTTTCTTAAAAATAGAGGCTGCCTGTCCGATGAACGCTGATGGTCATGTCATTTTTTTCCAGAAATAACTAGTGTTACTCCTACAAATAAATGCTTCATAACTAAAACGTTTTGACTTTCAATAGACAATATTGACAACACATGTTAAATAACTTGTCTTAAAGATTGCCTCAGTTTTCAATTTGAAACATTAAGTCCAACACTGGAGGTAATCTCCCGGCATATCCTCTCTGGCTCCGCTCAGGCAAATGGAGGATGACGCTGATGACGATACATTTATTATTCACGCCCAGTAACCCCTTAACCAATCATATGTGCTTTTAGCTTATATTATCATGAGTATCTGGCAGTTTTCAGAAAAAAAATCGGTGATTGGACGGCAAAGATACTGAGACAGGAACCATGGGAATAATTGTTCCCAAATTTGAACGCTCCGGCTGGTAAAGGTTACGGTTTATTTTTCTATTGTGGTAATGCAAATTCAGGATTAGAATGGACTGACTGCGCAAGTGAACAGTCACCACGTCACTACAGGAATACACTAACAGTTCTCTGTCTTGAGTATGGTTAGCTAATCATGCTGAAAAATCCGGGCCAGGAACGGTTTGAAATTGTACTATACCGAACCATGATCAAGTGGAAATGCTACTGGAACTGTCACTCACCAGGCTCAGAACTGTTTGGCCTGATGGTGGAAATGCCCTTAAGGTTTTGTTTTTACTCTAGCACTACAAGATTAATTGCTTATGCTTGTGTTATTCTCATTAGTTATATTCGTATTCATATTTGCTTTAGATAAACTAAATAAACTAAAATTTCACCCAGAAATGAAAATTCTCTCATCATTTACTCACACTCATGCCATCCCAGATGTGTATAACTTTTCTGTTGAACATAAATTAAGAATTAACATCTCAGCTCTGTAGTTCCTCAAAATGCAACATAAAAAGTAAAAGTAATCCATAAGGCTCCAGTGGTTAAATTCATATATATAGTGAAATAATAGTTGTGTGTGAGAAACATGTCAATATTTAAGTCCTTTTTTACAATAAATTCTCCTTCCTGCCCTGTAGGTGGCGATATGCATGAAGAATGCAAATCGGCAAAAACAAAAGAAGGAGAATGTGAAAGTTGAGATTAATAGTAAAAAAAAAATATCTGTTTCTCACCCACACTTATCATATTAGTTCTAAAGATATGGATTTAACCACTGGAGTATAATGGATTACATTTATGCAGCCTTTATATGCTTTTGGACCTTCAAAGTTTTGGTACCCATTCACTTGTATTCTACTGACCAACAGAGCTGAGATATTCCTCTAAAAATTTGTGTTCAGCAGAAGAAAAAAAAGTCATATACATCTAGGATGGCATGAGGGTGAGTAAATGTCAATAAAAAATTTTGGGTAAACTATTCCTTAAATGTAAAGTAACCAGGACGACTTGACGACTGTCTGCTTTATTTTTTCTCTCCCCTTTTCTTCCCAATTTTGAATGCCCAATTCCCAATGTGCTCTAAGTCCTCGTGGTGGCGTAGTGACTCGCCTCAATCTGGGTGGCGGAGGGCAAATCTCAGTTGCCTCCACGTCAATCCGTACATCTTATCACGTGGCTTGTTGAGTGCGTTACTGCGGAGACGTAGCGCGTGTACAACTCACCACGCGCTCCACTGAGAGTGAGAACCACACATTATAGTGACCATGAAGAGGTGACCCCATATGACTGTACCCTCCCTAGCAACCGGGCCAGTTTGGTTGCTTAGGAGACCTGGCTGTCACTCAGCACACCCTGGATTCGAACTCGCGACTCTAGGGGTGGTAGTCAGCATCAATAATGAGCTACCCAGGCCCCCTAGGAATGTCTGCTTTAACAAAAGCTATAGAACATAAAATATGGAAAGTCTTGCAGATCGAATAGGTATACGTGAGTGTTTACCCAGTCTACAATTACAGCTCAGTTTCTGTCCCAGCTACTTCTATATCTGCACTGGTCTCATTCTCCACCACTGCACCTGACAATCTTCCTTTTTGTCCATCCTTTCTTTGATCCTCAGAGGAGCATGAGCTCATATCAGGCAGCTGGGAATTTGTCCAGCTTTGACATGTCAAATGCATTTCTTAGCCCTCATTTGAGTACACCCTTATCAATATGAATGCTAAGATGTGACTGCTCTGAACTTCTGCTCTTTAGAAATGGGCCCACAGTGATGGTGCCGGATGCAAATTTGACCAAAACAGGCACCTGATATTATTACTGACATTTGGGGCTTGCAGGCACTCTGGCTATATGAAGAACAACGGTATGAACACATGCACTTGCCGACATATTAGTATAGAGCATAAAATACCCTAGGAATATAATGTTTTACGTTATCAGTGTGAGTGTTTAGGAACTGACTTTGTGACTCTCTAAATGTCCTTCTCTTTTTACCACATCTTATAGCACAAAGCACTGTATCTTTTCATGTAGATTCTTCAGTGTGGACCAATTAAGAAGTTTTAGTTCAGTCTGCAGTGACCAGCTATGGCTGCACAGGGTTAATTGTGTCAGGGATTAGAAGTGATCTTCTAAAATAAATGAAACCTTCGGCTGAAATGAAGTCTACACTGTAAAATCATATATTAAAATGAACAATAGGAATTTTTAAATGAGGTAGGTCAAGAGAAACACTGCCAGCCTGTTGCAAAAAATCAGAAGTGCGTGAGATGGTATTAGTATTATGTGTAAGAAAGTCTCTAGAGCAGAGAGACTATATATGGAACATTATAATGGACTTAACACAACTTTATACCACATCCTTCCTTCTAAATGAACAAGCAATACATGTATCAGTCTCTTACACAGGGGCTCCCGGGCCAGTATGGCCAGCCATGTGCTGCAATGTGTAATTAGTGCAACCGCTTCATTTCAGAGAAAGAGAGAGCAGCAAGGGGACCTTGAAAAGAGAGTGACTGGACAATAGTGAAAGAAAGAAAAAAGACAGAGAGAGACAGGCATAATCTCACCAATCTGGCACTGACACTTTTCATTAAAGGCTGATTAAAACTTTTAAAAATGCTGTTTGCCTTTAGAAGACGATAACCTCTGCAACACGAGACATAAAAGAATAATAGCTATCTATAAAAAAGGACAAAGAAATTATTGCCTGAGCTAGAAAAACACAACTGGAACATTTTAGAAAATGAATGACATTTTAGATCAAATGAATAATAAATTAAGGGAAACTTAATTATAAATGAGAAAAAAAGTGCTCTTACTATCGAACAGTACTAAAGGAACATGTAATCCTTAACAAGCTTGAAGAAACAGGGTCAGGTTCAAGCCAGTGTAGTGGCCTGCAAAAGCATTTGTTTAGGATTATTCAGAAGGATTCTGCTGTACTATTCTTTGAAGATGAAACATCAGCACTTGAAAGGACTCCAGCCCAACTACCTACTACACAGGCCAGTTTTACATGTTGTTGTTTTTATTTTCGCCAACAACAATGGGGTTTATATGAGTGGCTGTGCTCTTTTTTTCCCACCAAATAAACACATCAAATGCAAACTTGCACTCGCATTCCTTGGTACTTAACGAAGTTCTTAAAAGCTCCATTAAAATGAAACTAGAGAAAATATGCAAAACGATTAATGTCGAGGAAAGTTGGCCCATTAAAAGTTGTGGCTTCTTGAAAGGAACCATGAAACAAACTTCTTTGTTCGTCTGTGTTGCACAACATCAATCTAACACTTATGAATAATCACATAATTATCTTTATCAATCTCAACATGTTCCTGGACCAAAGGCTGCATTATTACTGTAGAATATTAATACTAATTTCAATTATTAATAGTTTAATTTAAAAAATGAATTAAACATGAGAGAAGTAAGCAGAAATAAGGCCGAACTCTACAGAGATGCTCAGTTCAGTATTTGATTTTCTAAGTTCAGGCCGTAGGAGAGATGCAAAGCTTTCTGAAGTTCTCATCACCCAATATAAGATTGCTAATAACGACCTCTGAGTGAGTCTTCAGATTGTATTACTTTTGTGCAGTACGATGATACACAGATCAATCTCCATTATCATAACTGCAATATTTAGAACTCTCGCAGACATGGCTGAGATATTGCCCACCTTTTATCTGCTCTTGCCTGAGGAACAAAGAGTTTTATTGAGCCCAATAAACATGATGCTTGCAGGGTGGAGTGGCTGCTGATGGGTGGTCTTATTGGAGGGTATTAAACGCCTCATTGGCACTGGGCTGTGGACGTGTGAAACGACAGTCCAGTTTGTCTGAGGGTTAAAGGTCATCAGTCAGTGTAAACAAATCACACGCTAATCAACGGCTGCTCACTGGCGGTGTGGACGAAGTGTCCATTCGTATTGAGTTTTAGAGTGCATTTAATGTGGTAAAAGTCCACCTAACACAATGGTATGACTGTCTGTGTAATATAATGGTATTTACTGACAGTGAATTCCTTGAGTGTCTCGTGTGGGATTATACGGTCTGTATTATACAGTGTTACATTTTCTGTTTGATGTTTGCCAATTTTTCCATTACTTTTACAGTTGTAGGAACAAAAGTGAAAAAGCATTGAAAAACCTTTGCTCTTTGTGAACAACAACAACTGATGGAATACCAACACCTTTAGATTTTTCGACTGTCCCTTGAAGTGCATTACACAGATAGCAAATAATGTAGAAAATATTAAAAACAGAAAGACTGTTGATAAGGTAACATTGACTGGCAGACTGCAGATCCAGAGTTGTTGAGACTGTGGCAGATAATGAATAAATTGTCTGAATGCTTGAATGTTGACTTCCAATAAGACCTTCAGCACAGGTTGCGATTTCTGCTATGTGTGAAGTCAAACACCAGTTCTGTGAATGAGATCATGGACTGCTGCATTCCAAAAATGAACAGTTATAATAGTTATAATCTTTGCCAACTCTGCAAACTTAGGCTGAAAGCTGCGATGAACCTGTGTTCCTCTGGCAGTCCTTTGGGGATACATACTCTGCAAAAAATAATTTTCCTAATCAGTATTTTTGTCTCGTTTTCCAGTAAAAATATCGAAAAATTTACTTGAGATGCAAAATTGCACAAGAGATTAAGACTTGTTTTCAGAATACATCTTTAAATACAAGAATACAAGTTTAGTTTTTACTCCATTGTCAATTTTTTTTTTATTTTAATCTTTTTTTTTTTTTTTTACGTTTTAAGCACAAATCTAACAAATTTAGATAAGCTCATGTTTAAAACAAGAAGAATAAAACAATTTCCAAATTGTATTTTCTCTGAAAACAACTCTCTTTTCTCTACTTTACAATAAGGTTCCATTTGTTAACATTAATTAACAACACTGGTTAACATGAATTAACAATGAACTATTACTGCATTTATTAATTAAGCAATATCACACAAGCAAGAGTGCGATATGGCCCTACATCAGTACTGCTGTGATTGGGCCGCAGGTAACCACAGCAGTGCTGATTCAGCACGATTGCGAGTGTTATATTGCTTATATACAACAGTTCAATGAACAAGTAAATTAAAAAAAAAAAATAGGAAAAACTGAGTACCGTCATAAAAACGCATTTGTGCATGGTCACTATAGAAACCGCAGTGTCCTCTGCCATTTTAAACAGTATGTATCCAATGTGGAATCTCCTGTAAGAGGTAAGCGCCTTGAGTTCTGTAATCAATCAGTCTGTTGTGTCTCTCAGCTGTGATGAGCCGTAATGCTGAAGTTGTTCGTTTAAAGCCGTTTAAAGCTTTTTCCTAGCTTTAGAAGTGTAGTAGCGATCACAGAGTGCTGTTGTATGTAAACAGTGGCTGATGCGGATTCACTTCAGGTCACCAACTGGCTCATATTACACACAAAAATTATCTTTTGCCACCACCTGCTGACTAACATATGTAATGTAAAAAAAAAAAAAAAAAAAAGACAAACAGTAGCTCTTAACACACATGCACTGCTCTTACACTTTAGTTTAGAACAGCAGGAACACAAGCGGAGTGATACACACACAGTGAAGCCTCTGAGTGCTGATGGTGTGAGACCATCAGTGCTCATGGAACGTCTCTCATCCAATCAGATTCGAGGACCAGAACTAACTGTTGTATATTCTTAGTTAATTTTAATTTCAACATATAATAATACATTTTTTCAAATCAAAAGTTAACAGTGACCAACAATTTTGCTTTTCAATACATTTTGTTTTATAGATAATTTGAGTGAAAAACTAGACAAAATTCTGATTAAGAAAGTGAGTATATTGTAATATGGATAGTGTACCTTATCTTAGCTTTTAATGTTTAGTGGTTTAGCATACACCCCTTTCTCACCTGTCCATGGTGATGACAGACCCCTCCATGGGCTTCTGGGAAGCTCACACCACTATAGGACTGTTAAAAGTAGATAATTGGTAACAGGAGGAAGTCATCCTTACAGTAGGCATCTACTGATGCACAGCTTGTTACCAAAAGTGCTTTAATTATTAATGTAGTTCCCTTCCCTGTTCGACACTCTGTCTTTGATATAAGGTTACTGCGCTTGGGGTCCTGCTGAAGGACTAGGCTACTGTAAGCAGTCAAACCTTTTTATGTCCTTCTTCTCTCTCTCTCTCTCTCTCTCTCTCTCTCTCTCTCTCTCTCTCTCTCTCTCTCTCTCTCTCTCCCAAACATGCACCCTGCCCTGCGTCTTTTCAGTAGCGAGGGCAATCAAGCGCAGAAAACGCAGTCTCGTTTTGGTACCATCAGCACATTTTATTTTTTTGGCCATTTAATTCGTCTTGCTTATCCAATTATTCCTCAGGTTACTCATCCTTTCTGTAAATTTCAGAGGAGAGAGTGTAAATTGAACTGTGTTTAAGTGTAACGTCAATCGGCGAGTAATAGCAGGCCATCATTAGCTAAGGATGTTCATGATGGGCTGAGTGTGTGTATAATGCTCCCCTCAGTGGGAGGCTCAGGTTTAAGAATGAGAGAAAATAATTATTGCATGCCTCCACTTTTACAAGCATTCCCAGGGTTTATCAAGGTCATAGAGGGTCGAGAATAGGGTTGTTCTTTGGTTGGATCATCAATGCTAAATGCATGCCAGTTTGTTTTGGGTTGTTCTGAATGCCTGTGGACTGTTTATTTCCCTACAGATTTACTCATGAATAAATTTAGGAAGTTTCTGAGGCCTACATCCAGTGTTCTATTGTATTCATCCAGTATGCTACTGTTGCTATTTAACCACATTATTGATACATACAATATAAACAGGTATTCAGTGTGTGAGTATTAAGGATTCATATGAACTGCATCTTCACGTCATCCTTCAAAGCTCTTTGTAATGCAGTGGGGTTGAAAAATCTAAATCCACATTGAAAATTTGAGATTGTAAATATATTTAAAATAAACAGAATTTTGAGGCATATGAGGCATCTAATGGGGGAGTTCCCCCCATTTTCAGAAATTAATTTCAGGCCCTGTGTGTCACTTAGAACTTTATTAGGAACACTTGGTCCTTATAAAGTTCCCAACATGGTCTTCAGCTTTTGTAGCCATCCGCCTCGAGGTTTGATGTGTTGTGCATTCTGAGATGCAATTCTGCTGTCTACAATTGTACAGAGTGGTTATCTGTGTTACCATAGCCTTTCTGTCAGCTCTAACCAAACTGGCCATTCTCTGTTAACCTCTCTCATCAACAAGGCATTTTCGTCCGCAGAACTGCCGCTCACTGGGTGTTTTTTGTTTTTGGTACCATTCTGAGTAAACTCTAGAGACTGTTGTGTGTGAGTAATCCCAGGAGATCAGCAGTTACAGAAATACTCAAATCAGCCCGTCTGGCACCAACAATTATGCCACGGTCGAAATCACTATATTACATTTTTTCCCCATTCTGATGGATGATATGAACATTAACTGAAGCACCTGACCCATATCTGCGTGATTTTATACATTGAACTGCTGCCACACGATTGGCTGATAAGTAGGTGTACAGGTGTTCTTAATAAAGTGCAAAGAAAGTGTATAAACTGACGTCATATTTCTCACTTTGGTGAAAATGTTCTCACTCAAACAGTTTTTCACTGCAGCGTACAGGTCTGCACATTTTTTTTCAGAATTTCCATCGTACTACTTCAAGCTTCATTCAACACCTGTCCTCTTTCATGGAATTTTGCTCTGATTATGTACATATTAGGAGCTAAATATTGTTTTGATTAATGGGGGGGTCTTGGAGTCAAAAAGGTTGAGAACCACTGCTTTACAGTACATAACTACAGTAAATTATTATGAGTTGTGTGTTCTGGAAATTGTGAGTTCTGTCTGCAGTTGGTAGAGGAGCAACTTTGTCTATGATTACATGCATGGAGTTTGATGCAGTTATGTTCTACATGCTCACAAATGCACAGTGCAGTCTAAGAGGGATTCTGTGTGGTGGTGGCATGCTGTGCTGTGTCTGTCTCTCTGTGGGCTGTGTTGTATGCAGGCCTATGCATAACACCCTGCCAGTCATGGTGGGGTTCAGCTGTGGCAGGGGATGGGAGCATTAGCCCCCTGTGGTGCTCTCTCTGCACCCCCTCCCTGTCCTTCCTGATTTCCACCCGAATCGCTTTCTGGAGCGCGGCCATGCTCCTACCTGTCTGCTTAATCTGGGTTTTTCTTAAAATAATGCTGTTATTTGGGGCAATAGCAGGATTCCCACAAAAAAGGCCCAGGCCAGCCCTTTCTTCCCTTCCGCCTAAATGTCATTCTATTGTGTTGAGACATACAAGGGATTTTCTGGTGAGCAATGCATGAGCAGAATTTTGACAGCATTTTAATAATAACTGTTACGATTGTTGTAAGACATCACTGTTCTTTAAAACTTAACGGAAAAAGTCCATCGTAGTCACAAAAAAGTGATGTTATCTCTCATAGAGTCAGAGATTGTGACAGATGATATAGGATAGAGTGCTCAGTAATGAACAGTAGAGGAGAATGATCCCAGTCAGAAAAAGGTTTAACAACCTGTGCACAGATGTTGTCTAACTGCAGTTCAACATATAAGAATCATTCTATGATTCTATAGGCAGCTTTCAGCATTTAGGATTAGGATAGCTGTATTTGTGTGTGCATTGGATTAGAGGTATATACTAGATCAGGGGCTGAGGATTTAATTAGGGCTGTCAAGGAAATCCTTCATGAAGTGCTATGGATGTTTTCTGGAAATCTCAATCTCTACCCTCCCACAAACACTGAAAAGGGAAAGAAGAAGAAAAAAATGTAGACAAGCAAATATCAGCCCTCTACACTGGAGTAAATCACTTGCATATGCTGATTTTGGTTAAACCTTTCCACTGACTATTTTCACAACATTCTAAGTTTTACAGAATGACTACAGACTAGTATATTGTGCCTGTTGGATGTTTTTTGGAAGGTAAAATGTGTTGAAAACCTCAAGAGCTTGTAGATTTGAATTTGAAAACTTGTACAATAAATATTTGTACACAATGGACCTCATTCATGAAACACATGAAGAACGAATTTTTGTGTAATCGTTTGTAAAGCCATTCTGATGTAAATTCTCGGATTCATGACATTTTTCGTATGTTCAAAACGTTAGTTGGTACAAACAAAATTTATACCTGGTCCCAACCACGTGTAAACTGTGTGCAAGACATGCAAATGTTTTGTGTTCTTTTAGATATTACAAATGCCATGACTACATTTTGATAGAAGTGAAATTAAATAATTACAAAAAAGATTTACTTACAATTAAATTAGTGAAATTAACCTTAAAAATTACATAAATTAGAGGGAAAAATGTTTTAAAACAAAAACTTAATTTAAAGCGTTTCTTTGGTGCTTGCAGGAAGAATTGCGGATATTGCACAATTTTTGTTGGTGTGTGAACTAACTTCATGAGTAGCAACATGTCTTCCCCAACTGTATCAACTACAGAACTGTGAAAAAAACAGTTTCATTTAACTACGTATCTTACATGATTACAACACATTAATACAATGCAACAGGGCTTCTCTAAAACAGCTGGATGTGGAATGAATTTTTAATCAATGGTTATGGCTCTCCAGCTCTGCTGAAGTAGCCCGGTAAATGAGAATAAGTGCAGGCCTGCGTGTGCACCCAGTTGCATGTGTGTGAATCCTTTGCTAATAAGGCTGCTGTATTTCTTTATGAATGAAACCTTCCCTTTCATGTTTGTTCGAATGCCACATGGTTGACCACAAAACAGAACCCTCAAATATTTTAAATAAACAGAAAGATTACAGTTCTTCTGCTGCCTTTGAAATGGTTTTGGAATGCAAATCTAGTCTGAAGGTCCGGCCGTGGTTATATTGCCTAATAGGCTATAGTTTTGGCTAACTGATTATTCCACATTTATATACCTTCATTTGAAAATGTCAATTGGTTAAATCAAAGAAGGAATGTCAGGAAAGTCAACCAGGTAACCACATAATGACAGCCAGCAGGCTTTCAGAAGCAGACAACAGCGAAGCTGTAAATAGAGGAAAACGAGGAAAGAGTGGAAAGGAAACGTAGGATTCCCTCTGCAAAGCTAATAGCATCAGAAGAGCCAACTACAATCAAAGGTTTTGCACAAAAACATCATATTCATTCTGCTTTAGCCATTGTCTGTACAGCTTTAATAATATAAACCGATGTGCAGATGAAGTCTCCAGCTATTCAGGACTGAGCACATACCATTTTGTCCAGGCTAATCGTAATTTACAAACTAGACTCCAGTGGTCCCCCAACCTTCACTCGTCACAAAAATCTTTGTCCATGTCCAGCTTCTGGGTATGTAATTTGTGATAAGTGCAGTGGGTAGGCCTCGGTAATCTTAGGCCTGATTTAAGGCGATATCTGAAGGCAATTCGTGATTATGAAAAGACAATTTCCTCCAGATGTTTAGTAAAAAGCAAAAACAGAAAAAAACTATATAAAGGAAAAAAAAAAAAAAAAAAAAAACATATATATATATATATATATATATATATATATATATATATATATATATATATATATGATTTATGCAGATTTGAACCCTTGGCCCTTCATACTAAAATTGTACAGAGACAAATAACAACTACGCAGCGGCAGTTGGGGTGTTTCTCCTGGGTGTTTACACTCACAACTTCTTACAGATGGACTGTTAGCCACAGTGTGTGAGTAAATGCAGAACATTGCAAGCAATAATGAGCTGGCTTTTACTGTGTGCTCTATGAAACTCATTTTGCTCTGAATATCATGTTTTTTGTTTTTTTTTGTCTCTTCACCACATTCATTCAGTGAAGCATTCAGTTATAAGAAGAAAACAAGAATGGGAGTATATATATATATATATATATATATATATATATATATATATACTCCAATTGAATTTTAATTAATCAAATGAATCACAATTAATATCAAGTTATTATTATTTGCTGAGAAAGGCCCATAAATAAAGTAAGTACAGTACTGTGCAAAAGTTTTAGGCACTTGTGAAAAATTTTGCATAGTGAGGATGTCTTCAAAAATAATGCCACAAATAGTTTTAAATATCAATTAACGTCATACAAAGTCCAGTAAACATAAAAAAAGCTAAGTCAATATTTGGTGTGACCACCTTTGCATTCAAAACAGCACCATTTCTCCTAGGTACACCTGGGCACAGTTTTTCTTGGTTGTTGGCAGATAGGATATTCCAAGATTCTTGAAGAATCCGCCGCAGTTCTTCTATCTATTTAGGCTATCTCAATTGCTTCTGTCTCTTATGTAATCTCAGACTGACTCAATGTTCAGTGGGGAGCTCTGTGGGGGCCATGCTATCTGTTGCAGGGCTCCTTGTTCTTCTATTCTATTCTTTTCTATTTGCAAAAGGAATGTTTGGGAGTCTAAATTTTATATTTGCTTATATTTGACACACTAAAGCTGAAGATATAAATAACCATATTAAGACAAATGTTTTTGTAAAACATCGTAATTGCCTAAAACCTTTGCACAGTACTGTATATAATAAATCAAATAACTATACATTTTATATAATATATCTAATAAATAACAATAATTCAGATAATCCAAATACATTACATTATTGTGGCAGACAAGTTAAGAATTGATTAGTCAATACAAAAAGTGTCATTAGAAGTCAAAACATTGTTTATTTAATTTCCATATGGTAAAACATAAGCCAGTTACTGGCTTACAGTCCACAGCCATCCATTTTGCAATTGAGTTTGTGAATCTGTCCGAGATAGACTTGGGCTGTTTTTATAGGATGCATTTTGGCATTGGATGCTTTTGGAGCATCTCACTTTGGTTGTGTGATGTCTCACTGCTTTTCAGCGTCTTGCACTGTAAACACTGTGTTTTCAGACATAGTTTGAAACGTTAAAAACTGTCACTGTGTCCCGAGACCCCTGTATTCTGTTGTTCTCTGTCCAACTTAATACAAGAATGCAAACTATATGTATATATACTGTATATATGTGTGCATACGTGTGTGTCTTTTTGAAGGTGATATTACAATGTATCGTTTTTGAACAAAATAAACAAAACCTTGAAAAATAAGGCAAAACCACTGTCACTGTGTCCCGAGACCCCTGTATTCTGTTGTTCTCTGTCCGACTTAATACAAGAACGCAAACAATATGTATATATACTGTATATACGTGTGCATACGTGTGTGTCTATTTGAAGGTGATATTACAATGTACTATTTTTGAACAAAATAAACAAAACATTGAAAAATAAGGCAAAACCACTGTCACTGTGTCCCGAGACCCCTGTATTCTGTTGTTCTCTGTCCGACTTAATACAAGAACGCAAACAATATGTATATATACTGTATATACGTGTGCATACGTGTGTGTCTATTTGAAGGTGATATTACAATGTATCGTTTTTGAACAAAATAAACAAAACATTGAAAAATTAGGCAAAACCAAAAAAGAGCAGAAAACGCCACACATTAACAAAAACAAATAAATCTGATTTCAGCACTCGCCAGCTGTTCTTTGCATACGAGTGACAGATGTTCCAAACCAATTAGAGATCCTTTTGTTTAGCTCAAGTTAAACACACAGCCCTCCAAAGAAGCAAGCCTCTTTTGATTCCTTTGAGCACGGGCGGAGGTGGCGGCAGACAGCTCCCTGCACAAGGAGAGGTGCAGTCACGATGCACCAGGCTCTGCCCAGATGGCTCAGAGGCACCGCGACCTTGTTAGCACCTGCTCTGCACGCCCTTTGTGTGGGCATGGAGACGGGCATGCACTACAGACTTTGATCCTCCCTGAACTTCATCAGCTCTAATCAAGCACCACTCTGCCCATCATCACTGCTACCATCCTCAGCCCCTCACATTACTCATTAGGACAACCCTCTAAAACCGCCGCCAAACGGCAAAGAAATTATTTAAAATGAATCAACCATCACAGGGCCCCTGAAATGTCATTATAATTAGGTATGTAAATCTTCTTATCATACCGCTGTGCCATGTATTAGAATGACTGCTATAAGCCCTAAGGTTGCCCTAAAAATATTCAATTAATAAATGACTGGGTTTTGATGAACTTTGATTGTTTTGGGCCGTCTTCCAAGTTAACCTTATCAGGAAATGTCACCTTGATCCAGGCCTCAGTGGTCTGCTAAACGGTGTCACAATATCCGCCCATATCTTCTTAATTTCTGTTTTAAAGAGCACTTGTATCTCAGAGACTCAAGCGCAATGATCGGATGGTTGTTTTTACGCCAGATTAAATGAACCCCCACAACATGCATTCCGTTTTCCTCTGAAAAGCAATAAATCATTAAGGTTTTATTAAACTCAAATCAAAGTGTTTTGGCTATGATACAATTGTGTCGTTTGAAATGTTACACATGGATCTAGTATGCTTTCTTTGGACATGCCAATCCACACATGCGCACATTCACGTAGAAACACATGCCAACTGTATATGTAAAATACAATGTCATGCACTAAAAAAATATAATATACCCCTTTAAGAGTGCCATCTTAGGAAGAAAAAAGGGATCAGCTGCTAAGAAACTAACAAATGAAAGCCCAGAGTGGTGGAGCTAATGTGCAAACTTGTTTCTGTCCTCTACAGCTCCATTATTTATTCAGGAGGTAGAGCACAAGACGGCCGACTTGCATTTGCTTGATACTCAATTATACATTAGTGTACATCACTTGGCAATCTGTTCATATCAATTTAATTGGATTTTAATATTGCCTCTGATCTTGTTGTCCAATTAACAGTACTGGCTGGCAATAAAGCAGAACCACACACTCTGTGACACCTTTGATCCCTGCCATATGGAGCTCCTCCATTGATTACCACATTTTCTGAAATTTCACTCTCTCAATATGGCCCGTGATGAATGGTAGAAAATGCACATCCCTGACGTGATAAAAATTTCACTTCTACTTGCAACTTCATTTATTTTGTTGACATCCTGCACTGATTAAAAACAATAAAAAAGGAGAGCCTTGCTCTGAATATGGTATGCAAATAGAGCCCTGGGCAGGCATCTTGTGATGCCAGGGGACTGTTGCAGTCACTGGCTTGGCAATGCCTCAAGAATTCCCTTAAAGTGGCAGCACCTTTTTTTTTTACCTCTCTCTCCCTCTCTGTGCCTTTGGCTCAGAGAGATGCTTCTCTTGTAATGGCTGTCACAACACTTTGCTGGTGGGGAGGAAAAGGAAAGTGATTTGAAGATAATTTTTTCTTTTCACAAGGGAAAAAACAAACACTCACATTCATTTTTCATAAGGGCTTACATGATTTCAGAACTGTGTCCCACAAAAGATTTAAAAAAAGGAAATGGGGAGAAAGGGTTCCTGTAGCTGATCACGAAGAGGCAGCTGCCATAAAGCGAGAACAGTTGTGGCAAATTTCACACCGCTTTTTACAGTCTTGGGGGCAAGTGAGGGGCAAAAAGGAGAGCATAATGTAGACACAAGCAGGAGTGCAATCAGAGGAGTGCACAGAACGCTGACCCACCGTTGACCCACTTTAGGGTTAAAAGCTCACCAGAGTCAATAAGAGAAGAAGATGGTCTTGAAGACGATTCTTCTACTGTTCTGTCATCTCTGTTTCATCATCTCTCTGAATCACTTGTCTTCTCAGTTGTATATTTCTGCCTGTGTCAGTCAGAGCTCTCCTCCCAAAATAACTCTTCCTGAGATCTGAGCTTTTCTTTTTGGACAGTGGTCCTCAATTGGTGGGTCGCAAACCAGAAATGAGGCACAGGTCTGTTCAAGATCACTGAAAGCTGGGACAAACAATGCTAAATTCTAATAATAAAATATAAATAACCATAAAATTGTGCATAGATAGCATATGCAAAATATTAGGGATTTGCACGAAGCTGAATACCTTATTCAGAAAGGCTTGAATAATGACTTCAAAACGAATAACGAATTCATCCGAATAATAGAAAAGTTATACGTCAGACTGATTATCCAAAAAGAACAAGAATAAAGTGAAATTTTAAATAAATATATACAAATAAACCACAAGTTATGAGTCTGAAAAAACCAATATTACTAAATTGTAAACCTTATGAATAAAAATGTGCACGTGTGATTTCAAATCGGATGGCCGCGGTCTCTGTGCCATATGCAGTCTCTGTTTATTGTGTGAGTTTCAGAAATCTGAGCTTGTCAAGAGTAACATTAACTAAGATACTATTGTATATTATAGACATTTTCCACTTCTTGAATTGTCTTTGTACATTTTTCACATGATTTACAAGTAATGATTTCCATGCATGCATTCTTAAACCAACCTGAGCACAATGTTAAATTTCTGACCTGAAGTGAGGATTTAACAGCTGAGCTCGTCTGTCCATCTCTTAACGTTGACCAAATTTATATCCACATCACCAATTAAGGGATTATCTGGTTAAGCCTTTATTCAAAAAATGTTTAAATGCTCCATAAAGGTTTAAATGCTTATATAGAGTGCACATCTATTCTGAATATGCATACACATTTAGAAACTAAGACATGCTCTTTTCCCACTATTCTCTTCTGGAAAAAACTCGCTCTTGCCATGTATTCCACTGCATTTCACTAATGCTGCACATGTCATTTAATTAAATGATGATGTGCTCTACATTAAAATGTGTGCGCACTAGAGATATCCCAATACTGATACTTGTATCGGAATCGGGTCCAATACCATACTCATGTACTCGTACTCATGCTCGTAAAAATGCTCTGATACCAAAAACCGATAACATATGATGTACAAATGTCATTACATAAACAATCAGCACACAAATTCTAATCACGTTATGTCTTAGTGAGATTAACCACAAAAGCTGCAATTTAATTAGATAAATATATAAGTTACTTTACATGTGCAGCGTGCTTCAAATGTGTGTAGAGAACTAGTAATGTGTGGAGACAGTGTTGTGCCGACACCGGCTGCACCGCATGTACCTTTAAAGCTCCTCCTTGGCTCATACTGGTAAACACCATTATGAGCATTGAGCGCTATGTTTTTTGCAGATGACAGCGAACAAAGCGCAAATACTTTGTAGTGTGAGGCACATACAGAGTGTTGGGGGTTTGCCCCACTGAAAACTGGTAATTGAGGATATTGACCGCTACAGAACTCTGGTAAAGGAGTCGAAGTCATCAGATAGGTCTTGGCCTTTTATTTGTGCAGTATTCAACCATATACACATATCAAGTGTGTGTCTGAGGTAGTTTCTGAAATAAATAGGATAAACGGAAATTAATACAGATAGTCTGCATGCTTCTATAAACATAACAGTAAATTACAGCCTCAATAATAAACAACTTTCATACAGTACAATGTGGTATAAAGGAACAAAGAAATATAAATAAGACATGAACATTATACTGTATCATTAATACAAAACTGTAATAATAATGAACTATGGAGTGTATTATCATACAGAGAAATATTATACTTAAATGGAATAGACGTTGTAAACATTAGTAATATGAGCAGCCGCGCTAGCAGTTAAAATCCTCTCATTAAACATGATAAAATAACACTCATACAAATTGCTAATCATCAACAACATTGCATATTCGAAGCCAGGATCAAACAAGCAGTGATATATTTAAGCAATCCGAGTTACTAACAACATATAGTCATGATTTAAACGTACTTTGTCACAAACTTTATCCTGCACCTATGAGCTCTGCATGTGAATGATAAACACAGAAGCCTGATCGCTCCACTAACGTACCATAGTGAGTGAATGAGCAACTTACGCTGAGTTCGTATATGCTTTGAAACACCATCCTACACTAGTTATGTAACAAGATATAGCACGTAAAATACAGACATTTCGATGAACTTCAAACTCAAAATGTAAAGAATTCACAACACAGAGTACATACTTATTTTATTAAATAGTAGGCTTTTGCAGTTTAATAATTACTTTGAGCCATGTAGCGCCCAGATTTTTCGGACTGAAAAGCTATTGTCATCGTACAGAAACACTTCAAAATAAAAGCTCCATCAAAATAAAAGCTCAATTTATATGAAAAAAAGTATGACAGAAATATATCACTATTGTAAAGTTATGTAATATTCATATTCAAATTTATTTCCAGCTGATAAGAAACAGAAACAAAAACAAATCTAACATTTAACCCTTAAAAAAATGACAATACAGGAAATTATATTAATAATCCAATTTGACAAATTCATGCATGCACTCTATGCATAATATAATGTAAATTACATTATTGTTTTGTTTCACATTTAGCTGGAAATCTCCACTTTAATGTTGCTGTTTCTTCATTCATTTCCCTATAATTCACCTTCTTCTTACCTATTGCTTTTTCTGCATTATTGTCAGTCCTGCCTCAATACAGACTGACTGAGCTTTCATCTTCCTGTTTTTTCTTCCTTCTTCTTTCTGTCTCTCTCCTACGCAAGTATAAAAATTACTGTTGAGTAGTGGCCTGTTATTAGAATAATTAATTGTTCAATGAAGTGGCATTTTCAGCAGGAAGTACTCAAGGATGCTGTAAGACAGGCATTAACAGGAGTGAAGTAAGCAGTGAAAGATGTCCGCACAGGCACCTTTTGTTTTGTGCTGGTCTGCTCAATTCACTTTTTTTATACAAGGAAAAACCTTGAGAAATGTAAACATTAATAACATGAATAATTACTTAAAAGCAAAATATTAATTGTTATTAATTAACCTGTCTGTTACACATGTCATAAATGATTTCTTGACCGTTATAACTTTTTCTGCATCACAGCTATTCCTAGGGCATATTAAATCAACACGGGTACGTGTGTTGGGGGTGGGGGGTGTGTGGCATGGTAGGACATCTGCGCCTGCCAGATAATTCAGTTAATTTCTATTCTCTTGAACCTGGAGGTGTTAATTTAGAAGCAAGGCAGCCGAGTCTGAAGAATGCCAATACGTCATTTGAATGATTAATGTAGTCTGGGGAATTGGGGGCCTTTGTTTACTCTTTCATTTTGACATGGCAAAGCAAGAAGTTTAGGTGCGCAACATGCAGAGTTAAGGGCAACTTCTGTGGGCATCCTGCTTGTGTGAATTCATGGAAGGCTTGACTGATGTAATATTGATATATAGGGGGATGATGGAGATTAAAACAGTCACACTACTTAAACTCTCTGGCATTCGCTGTTTACTGGACAGATCATTTAAATGGTACACACACCTACCAATTGTGCCAAACTTTGAAGGGTTATCACAGTAAAATACAGCTAAGAATAACACACACACACACACACACACACGCACACACAAAGAACTGCAGACATAACAAGCAAATCAGAACTTTGACCAAAATATGTATACTTGCAAACTACTCCAGGAAATAGTGTTTAGCAGTTATCAGCAAGATTGTATTGATTTAAAAATGCAGAAAGTGTCTTTGTAGGTTTTTTTTTAGATAGAAATTTAGCATATTAACAAACTGAAAGATGTCAAATAAATCTTGTAACTGAGAGAAACAATAAGTGCTTTTTTATATCCTGTGTCAAATGTTTTGTAAAGGATACCTGACATTGTTTAAAGAGCCCATATTATGCTCATTTACAGGTTCATAATTTAATTTTTGGGGGTCTACTAGAATAGGTTTCCATGCTTTAATGTTCAAAAAACACATTATTTTTCTCATTTTGTACATTGCTGCAGCACCTCTTTTCACCCTCTGTCTGAAATGCTCTGTTTTAGTTCCTGTCTCTTTAAAGCCCCACTTTCCGAAAAGCCCAGTCTGCTCTGATTGGTCAGCTGGCCCAGTCTGTTGTGATTGGTCAACTGCTTAGAGCGTGTCTCGGAAATGTAACAACCCTTACCATAACCGAGTTTCAGCTCTCGAGGCTTCCTGAGCAGCTGTAAACACTATTGTAACTACGGTAACAATGGTGTCGGTTTTGCCGTACCAATTCGAGCCCGAGTCCGATAATGAAAGTTTGGAAAAACACGCTGATTGACCCGAACCACCTTCGCAAGCATGACTTGAGCAGGATGTTTCAGAGTGGTAAGTTTTTATTTTGTAGCTCTCTTACATTTCAGATGTGATGTTATAACTGTGTAATTTCTCTACATCACGGTAACAACGGTAGTGTAACTTGGGACCAAGTACACTGTTGATTATTGTGAACCTAACAAAGCTTCAAGTAAAAGAAACTTAAGTTAGTCATCTTTTGCTGAAATGGGTGTAGCCGAACTTTTGTCGCCAGAGCTATGAACGGAGAACAGAGGCTTACTCCCAGTTGGACATTACCGGGGGTATTTGAGAGTTAGTGAGCAAGTTAGCTGTGAACTACCATGGATAGCAGCCGTAAAGCTTGTAATTATAAGTAAACCTCCTCACTTTACCACTGATAAAGACTCTTGAGATTGACAATTTTGTTATTGTTGTGGTTGTGGTTGTACTGCTGAGGAATAGTGGTAAAAAATGAATTTTAACCACTGATTCTTCAATTCGTCTGCCTTTGGAAGTCCATATAAAGGGGTTTTGCTTTCGCAATGAAGAAAAAGCATCTTCTGACATGGCGACTACACTAACCCAACTCATCCTGGCCTCGGCTATAACTACCTTTGTTTGAGGGTGGGCCAAAGTAGCCCTTAGGCGGGCATTATGCAAATATGTTACATAGTCACATAGCTATGTCACGGAAGTAATGGTTGGACTGCAAACCAAGCGTTTCAGGCAATTCTGGAGCAGTGTTTTCTTTGGGAGTGAGTAACTCCCTTTGGCGTGGACTTTTACATGCACAAACAGCTATATTACACACTAAAGGAAAGGTAAAATCCCCAAAAGCATAATAGGGCCTCTTTAATAAAACAGATTTCTGCAGCTACATCTACCTTTTTTTCAGGGCAATTATCTACATTTTAAGCTCAGACAAATCTCATCGCAGACATTCAGTTTCATTTATCAGCAGAATTAAATAAAAAAAGTATTGTCTGCATGAAATAAATGGCACTGTATTGAAGCTTTATTCCGGTGTAAGTGGGAAGTAGTTCTCCATTACTCTTTTAGTCATTTGCCAGGCAGTTAGCAGGGAGGGCATGCCAGATGTGTCCCAGAGCAATGGGACTTGGCTGGGTTGCCAGCTGCCCTTGCAGGCCCTATGCTGAAGTCCTGCCCAAGGTTAGATGAACTCATCTTGAGAGAGCTGAATGGCATGAGCATGCTCCACTGGCCTGAGAACAGGCAGGTGTCCACATCCCATTGCCGTCTTCTTCACTTCTCCTGCTCAACAAAGTGCAGCAAGCTCTGACGGAAATCCTGTTGGCTTTCCCTTTGAGTCCAGTCTCTCTCTCTGTCTCTCTCCCATTCTTTCACTATCTGTAGCTCTCATGCACTTGCTCTCTTTTTTCTCAGCCCCATAACTTATTCATGGAACAGGTTCAACTCCCAGCACTGATGTCTAGAAATGACGCATGGACACAGAAGTGACAGTGGGTGGTTTCGAGAGTGGCCAGTGTGGATAATGGCAGTCAGGCAATAGAGGTACAAAGGCTTGATGCTATTAGAGATGCTGAGGTTAATTATCATAGTTAACTGTAAGATTACATATGAACTTCTCTGTGCTTTATAATGTATCTAATACATATTTTAAGTGTGAGCCTAATGTGAGTTTAGAGAAGGCTCAAATTTAAGCTCTTTGGTAAAAAATTACATAGGCTGTAATATGGTGACCTTATGTTTAGTGTGTAAAACAAATTAGCTATTTTTAATTAAAGCTACTTCCAAAATTTCTTCGTGCTTCTTATGTGCAATGCTTCAATAAATTATATATTTTATCCACTGCTGATGAGCCACATTTTAATGAACAATCCTCCAATCCTATGGAAGCCCAGGAATGCCATTTACAAAATAATGGAATAAATTATCAATCTATTAATTTGAAAATAAAAATGTGAATAAATAAACCAATTTATAAATGGACAAGTAAATAGATGCATTTAAATATGTTTATTTAATTCATGTTTTAAAATGTTCTTATATTTAACAATAAAACAGCACATTAATAAGTCATTTTTAAAGGCACCTTTGAAATTGTATTTTAAAAAGTATTTGGCAATTGCTTTTCTTCATCCATTTGCCAACTGCTTTTCTTTATTGTTTGACTTTTCCTTTTCTTTTACCATTTGTCAATCCATACCTGCTGAAGCCCAGGAGTGCCAATTAAAAAAGAAAGAAGGAATAAATTATCAATCTATTAATTTGAAAATAAAAACTTGAATAAATAAGTCAATTTATAAATGGACAAATAAAAATACAAATTTATATAATTCATGTTTAAATATTTAATTATATTTAACAATAAAATTGTGCATTAATAAATCATATTTATTTCATGTTTAAAATGTCATTAAATGTAGCAATACATTTATGAGTACATTAATGAGTCTTTTTAATACTCTTTTTAATACACTTTAAAGGCACTTTTTAAACTGCATTTTAAAAAGGTATTTGGCAATTGATTTTCTTAATTAATTTGTCAATTACTTTTCCTCATCCATTTGCCAATGGCTTTTCTTTTTTCGTTTTGCTTTTCCTTTTCTTTTTCCTTTTCTTTCTCCAATTGAGAATCGAGTTAAAAAAATGCCATTGGACTGTTGACTCGTGAGAGCTGAAATGAACTTTCAATTCAGTTATAAGACACATCCCCTCTCCCACGTGCCACTCGAAGAGGATGTAAGACGGCCTGTCGTTGGATGATGGCACAAGCAGTTTACATGATATTATTGGATCTGCGAATCCTGCGCATAAGAAACAGATGCGTAGCATATCAGAAGTTAATGGAGGCTCGTTCACTGTTGCTGTGAAATGCTGAACATGGCCCTACCTGAGCGCACACAGTGATATGTGTCCAGGATGGGAGCTAGTAATCGTGATGCTGTCAACAGAACCAGCCTCCCGGTCCACACCCTGAACTGAAACACGTGATGGAGGTGTGCAAGGGCAACGGCTCGAGTCACTGGAGAAAGTCGATGGACTTTCCAGAACTTATACTGAAGAAAAAGTACATCCCCTTTCAGTTATATAACATTCATTTTAAAAACACTGTATGATCATCTTTAAATATTTTATTTTTATTAAAATAATTGCCTGTGTATGATCGAGAAAAGGTGGACTCTTGGAATGTTGGTCAGCTGAGGATACAGAGAAGGCAAGTGAGCACACTTAAGTGGTAGTGTTTAAACTAATGTTGCATATTACTTATGTGTATTACGAAAGTGTCTCTTTCAAATGAAAATTAATATATATATATATATATATATATATATATATATATATATATATATATATATTCACTGCTAGAATTGTGTGAAATGAAACAGTCACTTAACTTTTACTGAAAAAAAAAAAAAAAAAAAAAAAGACCTTCTGGTTGTGTAAACGAAAGATAACACTTTATTTAGCTTTATAAACAGAAACAGTTTAGCAAAGTTTCATCGTGTCCCAGTGCTTATGATCGATGATCTCACAGTGCACAGAAGTTACAGTATATGGGCTTTGTTCACAAATATGGCAGAGAGAGCGGTCATACAGTAATGAAACAATTGCTTTAGTAACCTCGTTTGTGCCTTGTTTGGTATCATTGAAGCATTAATTTTTTGGCAAAGATTTAATCTTTCACCCCATCAAACTCCAAATGCAACAACAAAAACTGTCTGTGTTTGTGCTGCAAATTATGATTTGTTCATAGGCTATATGTGAGACTGCTGAACAAAGCTGTACATTATGTTTATATAGGTTAATTATTTAGAATTTTTTTCGCAAGTAAACAGCCACAGTTTTCAGCTCTGAATTTGCTTTTACTCGTTTTAATTTAGGTAGAAGCTGGCACAACTTGCATTGACGGTGTTTGTGTAATTGCATAGGCCAATATGGTAGCTAATATTCAAAATATTTCTTTGAAATTTCAGTGCAATGTTTGAAAACATGTGTAAGACTAGAACTCTTTAGAAAACTTTGATCATACTTGCCTATTCTTTATTATTTGTTACTGCACATTTTAGAATTTAGATTATAAAGTCATCAAAACTAAAAAGTAACACAAAAGTATGGAAATGATGCAGTGACCAAAACAAATTAAATCAGAAACATCTTATATTTGAACTTCCTCAGTGTAGCCTTTTGTCTGTTCCAGCTCTGCACACTCAGGCTGGGTCTCGTTTGGAAGGCTGCATCCTCCGGAGGTCGCATTTGTCAGCCACATACGCTGTCTCGTTTCATTTTTTAAACTTTTTTGTCTTTCTTTTTCTTATTTTTTATCTATTGTCAATGCATTTTATGTATATGCACTTATATTTATACAATTGTTAACCTTTTCTGCATTCCCAATAAAAAAAATAATAATAAAAAAATGAAACGAGACAGCCTCGATGACGGATGCGGCCGACAAATGAGACACAGCCTCTGTTAATTTTCTAAATCAACTTCAGGTGCATCCTGGGATGCTTTTTAAACAGTATAGAATGATTTCATATGCTGGAAACTTGTTGGCTACTTTTCTTAAAAAAAGAAGAAAAAAAAATACTATTAAATAAATAAAATGAATAAATAAAAGGTTTGTATAGACATCTATAATTAGGCACAATTTATTTTTGAATACAGAAATAATTCCAAGCATTTGAACATAAGCCTTTAGATCAAAAGGTTCTAAGCTTATGAGAAAAAAACTTAGTCAGTGTCCTTTTGGACTAGTAATAAAGGCTACATTTATTTTATATCTATATGTTCTTAATATTAATTTTATTTACTAATTTAAAAAATATATATTATTTGATTTGTATTGTATCTTGCTCTGTTAAGCTTAACGAAACAATTTAAAGTGATTTTAAGTGACAATTTAGAAATTTTACCAAAAAATGTAGGCAAATTTGCTTCAGAACAGGTAACTTAAGCTGAAAGGTGAGTAGTTTACATCCCTGACTTAAATATCAGACCAAATCTGATATTTCCTCAGAGAAAGAGAGATGTATTTGAGTTTGATGGGGTGAAAGATTAAATCTTTGCCAAAAAATTAATGTTTCAACAATACCAAACATGGCACAAACCAGTAGCGAGCACAAACGATGGAGACAGGTGAGTGTGATTGACATGAGGTTTAGCCTGCGCAATATCATGGCTCCCAAAAGCTGTCTTGTTAAATATAAAGAAAGGAAAACGTTATGATGTTTCTTTTGACATCACAAATCAAGCACAAAGGAACGACACCTGTTTGGAGCGATTTGGAGTGACGTCAATGCTCCCGAAAGGTTTCTTGCTATTTCTAAGGAAGGGAAATAGTTACAGTGTTTCTTTTAATGGCACAAATCAGCACAAACCAAGCACAAACAAACGGCACCGGGTTGGAGCGATTTGGATCTCATGGGGTGGAAAGTGACATCACAGAGACAAAAAAAAAAAAATAACGTCTAATATCTCATACACCAAACCAGCACAAACGTTCATTTTTTAATGCTATAGATTTGGTAAAGATTTACTTATATGGGGTGCCAACTTCACAGAGGTGCTTTAGTACAGGATCTGGTGCTATTATTCATCGGCTCAGTAAGTAGGGTGAGGAAAATGGTGGTTGCTGCGCATGTTTCAGTTCGGGGTGCGGGTTGGGAGGCTGGTTCTGTTGACAGCATCGTTGACTCGTAATTGTGTACCAGCTCCTATCCTGGACACATATTACTGTGCACGCTCAGTTAGGGCCGCGTTCAGCATTTCACAGCAACAGTGAACGAGCCACCATTAACTTCTTATATGCTTCGCATCCGTTTCTTATGCACGGGATTCACAGATCCAATAATATCACGTAAACTGCTCGTACCGTCGTCCAATGACATCTTACATCCTCTTCGAGTGGCATGTGTGAGAGGGTGTGTGTCTTATAACTGAATCGAAAGTTCATTGGTTGCTCTCACAAGTCAACAGTTCAATGGAATTTTTTAACTTGGAGAAAGAAAAGGAAAAAGAAAAGGAAAATCAAAACGAAAAAGAAAATCCATTGGCAAATGGGTGAGGAAAAGCAATTGGCAAATGAATTAAGAAAAGCAATTGCCAAATACCTTTTTAAAATGCAATTTAAAAAGTGCTTTTAAAGTGCATTGAAACATGCATTTAAAAGACTCATTAATGTACTCATTTATTGCTACATTTAGTAAGATTTTAAATATGAAATAAATATGATTTATTAATGCACAATTTTATTGTTAAATATAATGAAAATTTTAAACATTTAAATGTGTCTTTTTATTTGTCCATTTATAAATTGACTTATTTATTCAAGTTTTTATTTTCAAATTAATAGATTGATAATTATTCTTTAATTGGCGCTCCTGGACTTCAGCAGGTATGGACTGACAAATGGTAAAATAAATCAACTGGCAAATGGATGAAGAAAAGCAATTGCAAAATGCTTTTTAAAACACAATTTCAAAGGTGCCTTTAAAAATGACTTATTACTGTGCTGTTTTATTGCTAAATATAAGTACATTTTAAAACATGAATTAAATAAACACATTTAAATGTGTCTATTTATTTGTCCATTTATAAATTGGTTTATTTATTCACATTTTCCTTTTCAAATTAACAGATTGATAATTTATTCCTTTATTCTTTTGTAAATGGCACTCCAGGGCTTCCATACAATTCAGAGTTTCATAAACACTTCTGAAATTAAAACAGAATGATTTGCTTTCAGTCCAAGACCAATGTGGAATGTTATGTTTTGTGATCTCTCATTGTCTCTGTGTGTGATCATAAATATATAGGAATGGGATGTGCTTCTCCGCCTCCTTTATCAGTAACGTCTTGCAATCAATATGTAGGGCATCTCGATAAGGCTGATAAGGCACACACAAATCCATTATGATACACACTGAAGGACACACGCTCAACAACTGCATAAAGTTACTGAAGAAAAATATAATATTATATACATAATAATAATAATAATACAATATACCAATTTGCATATCACATTATGCAAATATAATTAAATAGTTTAGATTTAATTTTAAATGTACTGTATATAAGGCACTTGAGGAATACACTTTTGAGAAACAGCTATATAATTAATATATATATTTTTTTAATTAGATGATGCATCTCTTAAAAATATAACTGTTGTCAAAACACATTTGAATAAGATGCTGTAAATCCTTAATTAAATACATATTGTATTAGTGTGCATCTCAGTGGAATTTGACATGGTGCTAAATCGCTCTATAAATAGATCACAAACCAATTAAGCCCCATGATGGCTAATCCATGATGGGCCTCTATAGTCAAAATTTTTTTTTCAGTCCTCTGTACTCACAGAAAACCAGAGTGATGGCTTCTTCGTAGCTCGCCTGTCTATATCCATTTCATACACAAGAGAGAGCACATCTGTGTTTCCTGTACTGCACTTCTTTAAAGTCCCTCTAGGTGCATTTAAATTAAAAGCGGTTCAGGTTTATAAAATATAAGAATCACTGATGAGGTTTGACCCCAAACCAAGCCAGATAACGTGTTTCAGCCACAGTTTGGTACGGTTGGAGAAAGAAATGAGCATGCCTCCCAAGAATCATTAACACTTACATAACTATTGCTGCAGTGAGGTGTGTTTGTGTGTGTGTGTGTGTGTGTGTGTGTGTGTGTGTGTGTGTGTGTATTTGTGTGTTTCCATGCTCTAGAGAGACCGGGGCATCAGCTGCAAATCCTGCCTGGAGTCGGGGTTTTATCCTTGGCCTAAGAGCTGCCTGATCAATGGCCCTGCTCTTTTGAACAGCAAAACCCTGCTAAACTTTGAAAGCTTCTCACTCATCACACAGTCACCTCGGGCCAAAGCTCAGGGATAGAAGGAAACAGTGTGAAACCAGGAGAATACATAAAACAAGGACCTTCGCTATTTTTTTAAACAATAGAATTTGTCAAACTGATGAAACTCTTTGGAGAGAATACATCATTTCTTTAAAAAGAGCAAATTGCATGAGAATTATGTGGAGAGTGAGCGAGGCTAGGGATTTATAAACCACTCAACAAATACCCCTTTGACCAAATAAATGTAAAACTATTCCATTCAATTACACTGGCAAGGTGCCGCTTTTAACCCCTTGAGATTCTCCTGGAATCTGAAGTCATCTGTGATGTTGCCTGCATGTTGCCAAAACCCATAACCGGTAACATACACCCCCTGCCGAATGTCTGGATCTCCTTAAGTTGTTACTTATTTCTGTAGACAAACGTGATCATTCTCGAACACAGATATATTTTGTCGGAAATGTGCCCTTCATGCTAACCCTCATTATATATCATAAAACAGCTGAAAACTCATATGTGCATTGATTTCTGCCTGAGGCATTTGTGAGTGAGCTCAAAGCAAGGCTCTCAAAGAGTATATGAGAGCATGACACAAGCAAGACTATTTGACAAGTTATTATAACCTTAGATATAAGAAAACCTTATGACAAACAAATGCTCTGGAAACTACTACTCGGAGTGAAATGACAAAAGATGAAGAAGAGAAAAACAAAATATTAAAAGGGTTGGGTCACCAAAAAAAGCTAATTCTGTCATCAATTATTTACCCTCATGCCGTTCCAAACCCAGACTTTCTTTAATCTGTGCAACATGAGGAGAAATTTAGAAGAATGTTGATGCTGCTCTGTTTTCCATACAATTGAACAAAAAGCAGATAATTATCCCATTACCATTAAAAAAATAAAATAAATAATAATAATAATAATAATAATAATAGTAATAATATATATATATATATATATATATATATATATATATATATATATATATATATATATATATATATACTATTTTAGTTTTCTTTGTGTTTAATTACCAAAGTACATTTACTATTGTAACACAACACAGTGAGTCACACATTTCTTAGACCTAAAGTTAAGTTCTGATTGTCACCAGTGTGCTCTTAATTCAGTATATCATCTGCCAAAACTCTTGTAGGTTAAAATATCCCTTTAAAGAAGGGTAGATAGTAATTTCTGATTATTCATTTTTTAAAGTACTATTTTACTGTTTTCTTTGTGTTTAGTTACAGAACTACATTACTATATTATTGTAACACAGTTAACACAAGTATTAAACCAACACATTATCTACTGGTTAATTGTTTTAATCTCAGTATCTCAAGTATTTGCTGATTTTTGTCACTGGTTGTCATCATATGAACCTGATGTCATCAGTGTGCTCTTTATTCAATAAATTATCTGCCCAAACTCTTTAGAATCCTGCCAAGTACAGAGTAGAGGGATCTTTGTTCTGTTGTAAGGTTTAAGTTTTCCACTGCTGCACATTTGACCTCTTTAGCTGTTCTACGTGTATACCTTTTTAGAGACGCACAACAAAGAGCAGAATGAGAACAAAGCCAGACAATTACAGTTGAAGAGAACACGCATGAGAATTTATCGCTGTGGGGCAAGGTGGACAGCATAAAGCCATGCTCGTCTTACACGTCTTTCACTGAGACACGCAGGCTGGTGTAAGGCATCCAGCCCACCAGGAGCCTGAAAGAGGAAACAGGATGAGGAATTCCAAACAAAGAGAAGGGCAAGTTGATTATTGCAGAAACAAGAGCATTTTCTTCCAAATTTGTGGTCACTGCCTTGGCGCATAGCCTGATGTTATTCAAAAGCACTCAAAAGTATAAGCCATGTGTCCAACAATCGAGACTGCCTTTACCACTTCTTTAGAGGTGATAGGAAGAGGGAAAATAAGGATATGGTTTGACTAATTTTCATTACCGTGTGTGAGCATTTACTACAGAGTACATTATGAATATCAGTGAGTAGGTGGGTACTGTACCCCGACACAGGGAGAAGCCGAAGTTGTCTCTCAGTGACTCCGTAGAGCTCTCCATGGTGTCACACTCCACAATAACATTGTAATGTCATTCTGAAATAAAGAAGTTTTGCACATGAGTGGCTCTGCTTTTGTCCTCAGGGTTACTTTATGAAATTAAAATAGAGTGAATGAGACTCCCTTTGAAGGCCAGACAGATAGAGTGAGGGAATGAGAGAGAGAGAGAGAAAGAGAAAGGGAGATGGGAGAAAGAAGGGGGCTAGGGGCAAGCAATAGGAGCGCAATTAAAATTGCACACACTGGCGAAATCTTTTTCTTTTTAAGCACAAGTCCTAGCCCTCTTTAGGGAGCTCATCAACCCCTTCTCCTTTTGAAGATTTCACAGCGGGGTTTTTTTTCACTCTGGTTTTAGGCAGACAATGAGGTGCTGGCCGCTCCATTATGGTCTTGTTTGCTCCTTGTCTTCAGGATTATCCATACAATAAAGTCTAAATTAAAAGTTCTCAGATGTACAGCAATGCTGGCACATGCTGCTAGCATATGCATATTATCTCAGCATCCCCTGGGTGGATGGAAGATACTATAGTCCACGTCGGAGTGAAGGCCAAAAAGGAAAGTTTGAGACTATATCTTTTGTCTGATGGCACATACACGGTTATACTGTAGCGACACTACATGGTCAAAAGTAAGGGGACACCCCCTGCTATTTAATGGGTTTGGCTATTTCAACTATACCCATTACTAGCAGATACATAAAATCAAGCATACAGCTAAACAAACTTCTTGGACAAACATTTTCATTACAATGGCAGACTGATCTCACAGTGAATCCGGAAACAGTAGGTTGACTCTTAAGTTACACTTGGTCTGTGCTTACCGAAATTCGAAGCATTCACCCTAGTGGCAGAAGTGAGGAGTGTTTTGGAATGTAAGGGCACATATGAGCTCCAGGAGAATCCAGGTCTCCCACACTGCTGATGCAACATGCTTTCAGTCACGGCACAGGAGAAGGTGATCACACTGCAAAAATGCAATGCAAAAATGTCTGATGAGAGATGACACTTGTCAATAACTTGGCATGATGGGGCTGATGCCAGGGTACTGAAACATTCGGAAGCAACATGCCGACTTCCCATGTGATCATGTTGACAATGAGGTGTACCAAAAAGTTCAGTAACTTTTAGCAAGGCACTGTCAAAGGCAACACACTCTCATAGTGATACGTCCCTATATACACTGTGCTCCGGCACTTCTGGGTTCTTTTTACAGCTGAGAAAATAGTTGTGGTCTATGGATGCTAAAATTAAGTTGAAATACCCAAAAAGTGTTGTTTGGGCTTCCTTAAATTTCCATCAGGATTGGTGGATCAGGGTAAATGAAGAATTTGACATTATTTTATGGTATTTCATTGTAATCATATCTGCACTAATGAGACCCACTTACTCCACAGCTGCTGTTGGTACATATGAACTTTTCACATAGGAATCACACAAACTCCAATCAGAAATAGCTATTTTTAATCTCCAACATACAATCTGTCACGGATCTACCTGAAACTCCTAGCACTAATATCCTACCATCCCTCTCCCCTGAGTACTGATCACCTGCACGTGCCTCTCATCACTGCATCAATCAGCTCCACTACATAAAATCCAGAATCTCCTTTCACTCTTCGTCTGGTCTCGATTCAGAATACAGACTCACACACACCTGTTATCGCTGAAAGCCTCTCTGAAGACATTCCTGTGCAATCTCTTCCTGACTCCTCTCCTTCACTACTCCAACGATCCCCAAGGTTACTGCCATTCACATCCCCTCTGTGTTTGTTGTTCTATAACATGCCAGTTAATCTCTGTTGTTGTTTGTTTGTTTCAATAAACACCTGCCACTGGGTTTAACATCATCTTTGATTCTGGGTATCTGTAACAGAAGACCAGACTGGCTAAAATCATGAACCCAGCAGGTCTGGACCCCTTCCAGGAGCTGGTTGATCCCTCAGCACCCCCGATCTCCTTCGGCACTTCCGCTATTCCTCCTTCGGTCTATTCTGCCAGTCCCTTGGTCAATCCAACGCCATACTCTGGATCGGTGGAGAACTGCAGTGGTTTCCTGCTCCAGTGTTTGCTCGCTCTAGAGATGCAGCCGCAGCAATTTCCCACAGAGCGGGCTAAAGTTGCTTACATTATCTCTTTGTTGAATGGACGAGCGCTGCAGTAGGCCCAACTTCTCTGGGATCAAAACAGCCCAGTAACCCAATCCCTCGATAGTTTTACCCAACACTTCAGCGAAGTATTTGGGCGCCCGGTTGGAGATTCATCCTTCTTCGAACAACTCTACAATCTCTGTCAAGGTGAGAGTTCTATCAACGATTACACCCTTAAATTCCACACCCTGGCTGCCTCCAACGGATGGAATGAGCCCACACTTCTAACCACCTACCGCCTAGGGCTCGAACCAAGGTTGCGGTTGCATCTCTCCTTATTTGATGACACCATGGGGCTTGAGTGCTTCATCCAGCTCTCCATCCGAGTGGCAAACAGAATAAAGACCTGCCTCGATGAGCTACCCGGCCTGCAGTTCCCGCCTGAAACCATCCAGACTCCATCCATGTGCCTACTTTTCCAAAAAGCTCTCCCCGGCGGAGCAAAATTACGATATTGGAAACAGACAACTCTTGGCAATCAAACTGGCTCTAGAAGAGTGGTGGCATTGGCTGGAGGGGGCCCAACATCCCTTTCTGGTACTGACGGACCATAAAAATCTTGAGGATCTTTGGGAAGCCCGTTGTCTCAATCCCCGCCAGGCACGATGGGCTCTCTTCTTCACGTTCTTCAACTTCACCATCTCCTATCATCCTGGAGACAAGAATATCAAGGCGGGTGCCCTTTCCCATCTCTACACTCCAGAGGAGACCCTCGAGGAACCGGACACCATTCTTCCACCTCGCATCATTGTAAGCCCAATCTAAAGGTCCCTGGACGATAACATCATGGAAGCCGTCGCCACTGAACCAGCTCTGCCAGGCTGTCCTGCCAATAAGACCTACGTACCTTCTTCCCAATGGCTAACACTCATTGACTCTGTACACTCCTCCTTGGGCACTGGCCACCCTGGGACCAACAGGACCCTCTCACTCATCCAGGACCACTTCTGGTGGTCACGTATGGACAGAGATATCCGAAGGTTCGTCCAAGGATGTTCCGAATGTGCTTTCTCCCGAACTCCATGACAACTTCCGGCTGGCAAGCTCCTCTGCCCGTTCCTCGTCGACCCTGGTCACACCTAGGGGTCGATTCTATCATGGTCTACATTCCTCTGAGGATTTTACATGCATTTTGGTGGCAGTGGATCGCTTTTCCAAAGCCTGCAAGTTGATTCCCCTCAAGGGACTACCCACCGCCCTAGAAACCGCTGAAACCCTCTTTAATCATATTTTCTGCAATTATGGAATCCCAGAGGATATAGTCTCCGACAGAGGCCCCCAGAGACAGAGTTTGGAGGGCCTTCTTTTCAGTCTTAGGTGTAACCATCAGTCTCTCTTCTGGTTACCATCCACAGAGTAACGGGCAGACAGAAAGGAAGATACAGGAGATTAGCCGTTTCCTCAGAACCTTCTGCCATCGCCACCAGAACCATTGGAGTCGTTTCCTGTCCTGGGCCGAGTATGCACAGAACTCCCTATGTCAGCCCTCCACCAACTTTATACCCTTCCAGTGCATACTCGGCTACCAACCTCCTCTCTTCCCATGGTCAGGAGAACCATCAGAGGTACCAGCTGTCGACCACTGGTTTAGAGAGAGTGAGAGGGTCTGGGACTTGGATAACCACCACCTGCAACGGCCTGTGCACCGCCAGAAGTTTCATGCTGATGCCCGGAGATCTTCTATTCCCATTTACTATCCCGGGCAGAAGGTGTGGCTCTCTACGAGGGACATCAGGCTGCGCCTCCCATGCAAAAAGCTAAGTCCCCATTACATTGGTCCCTTCACCATCACCAGACAAATTAACCCTGTCACTTTCCAACTTTAACTTCCTCCCGAATATCGCATCCATCATACCTTCCACGTTTCTCTTCTGAAACCTTACCATCTGTCTCTGTCTCCCCACTCCTCAGAATCTGATCCTGCTGATGACACCCCCCCAGCCGCTACTCCTGGAAGACGGACTGGTCTATGCAGTCTGAGACATCCTGGACTCCCGACGCCGTAGGCGTCGTTTCGAGTAACTCGTAGACTGGGAGGGTTACGGTCCTGAGGAAAGATCATGGATACCTCGAGACGACATCCTGGACCCCACCCTACTTTTCAACTTCCACGATACTCACCCAGACCATCCAACTCCTCGCGGACATGGTCATCCACGGCATCGGGAAGCACGTCCCTCTGGAGCAGTCCGTGGGGGGGGGGGGGGTAATGTCATGGATCTTACTGGCACACCTTGCACTAATATCCTACCATCCCTCTCCCCTGAGTACTGATCACCTGCACGTGCCTCTCATCACTGCATCAATCAGCTCCACTACATAAAAACCCGATTCTCCTTTCACTCTTCGTCTGGTCTCGATTCAGAATACAGACTCACATATCTATTATCGCTGAAAGCCTCTCCGAAGACATTCCTGTGCAATCTCTTCCTGACTCCTCTCCTTCGCTACTCCAACGATCCCCAAGGTTACTGTCATTCACTTCCTCTCTGTGTTTGTTGTTCTATAACATGCCAGTTAATCTCTGTTGTTGTTTGTTTGTTTCAATAAACACCTGCCACTGGGTTCAACATCATCTTCGAGTCTGGGTATCTGTGACACAATCACTGTGACAGATATGAGGCCAAATATGATCTAACAATGATCTTATAAGAACAAAACATATAGAAGGTCTAACGAGAAGAACAGGACCCCATCTCCTCCATCGCAGTGCATGAGGCTACTGGTTGTGATAGGATATTCAAATAAAAGTAATCTCATACTGCTAAAATGTCCGCATTTATTTTGAATGCAGTAAGTAACAATTGTTAAATCAAAATTGGCTGTTATTAAGTTTGAATATGCATGGAATATGATGATATTGAAGTCAAATATTATTATTTACTGTATGTGGATTATTAATTTAAGCAGTAAAGATGCTTATTTTAAGTCTGATGGTAGTTTTCATTTACATATGCCACATTTTTCAGGCTTTAGAAATGTAATAAAAGTTTGTGAACACTACTGGGAATTAATGGCGCACGTCTTCAGCTCCAAGGGAGGTGGAAGGCACTATATGCAAGCGATACACCCGGCCAGCTATCCCGGGCTTATCCGCTTGTGTTGTGTGCCACTACCTGGGACGAAACCGGTTCCACCCGGAGGTTGAAGAACCTTGCACAGGTGTTGGGTGTTGCCCAGCCCACTGCTCGGCAAATGTCTGTTAGAGAGGCACCCCTGGCCAGGGCCCAGGGAGCCGCTACACCCTTGGTAGAATGGGCTTGTAGCCCTACAGGGGGCGACATGTCCTAGGTGACATATGCCATAGTTATGGCATCAATGAGCCAGTGGGCAATCCTCTGCTTGGAGACAGCGCTTCCTTTCCGCTGTGCACCAAAGCAGACAAAGAGCTGCTCAGAGATTCTAAAGCTCTGCGTGCGATCCAAATAGATGCGTAAAGTGCGCATCGGACACAGCGATGACAGGGCTGGGTCTGCCTCCTCCTGGGGCAGCACTTGCAGGTTCACCACCTGGTCTTTAAAGGGGTGGTGGGAACCTTGGGCACATAGCCCAGTCAGGGTCTCAGGATCACGTGAGAGTAACCTCGACCGAACTCCAGGCACGTTTCGCTGACAGAGAACGCTTGCATGTCACCTACCCTCTTGATGGAAGTGAGCGCAGTCAGGAGGGCAGTCTTCAAGGAGAGTGCCTTAAGCTCGGCTGACTGCAAAAGCTCAAAGGGGGCTCTCTGTAGACCCTGAAGTACAACAGAGAGGTCCAATGAGGGAACGAGGAGCGTTCTGGAGGGAATCAGCCTCCTGGCACCTCTTAGGAACCTGATGATCAGGTCGTGCTTCCCTAAGGGCTTACCGTCAACTGCGTCGTGGTGTGCTGCTATGGCGGCAACGTACACCTTCAAGGTGGAAGGGGACAGCCTCCCTTCCAACCTCTCCTGCAGGAAGGAAAGCACTGATCCAACTGCACATCTTTGGGGGTCTTCCCGATGGGAAGAACACCACTTAGCGAACAGACGCCACTTAAAAGGCATACAGGCGCCTCGTAGAGGGGGCCCTAGCCTGAGTGATCGTGTTAGACCGCTTAGGTCTTCAGCGTCCCATCGCAACCCACCGCCTTTTTTCGGTACAATGAAGTAGGGGCTGAAAAACCCCTTCTTCATCTCGGCTGGAGAGATAGGTTCTATCGCGCCCTTCCGAAGGAGGGTAGCGATCTCCGTGCAAGGTAGCAGCATTTTCGTCCTCCACCAAGGTGAAGTGGGCACCGCTGAACCTGGGCGGACACCCGGAGAAGTGAATCGCGCAGCCTAGTCGGAAGGTCCGGACCAGCCCTCGCGACGGATTGGGAAGTGCAAGCCATGCGTCCAAGTTTCGCACAAGGGGGACCAAAGGGACAATGTCATCTGACGTACCGGCAGGTGGGGCCTCGCGGCAGGGCGGAGCTCGAGGTGCCACACCACGTCGTGGCTGTGCTGAGTCTAAGGACATCGAAGCACTTACCTAGCTCCTTGTGACCACCCCCGGAACAGCCTGGGACGTGGGAGGAAGAGGCCTGTCCTCGTGACCCGTGGAGACTGTCACATCGAGGGCGGATTTGTGCCACAGCTGGGCGCTCAGGGGTGGGAGACCGCCGCTGGAGTGCCAAACCTGCCAAATAGAGTGGTGGACGGTGGTCGTGATGATGGCCGTTCACACCGGATATGTGACCCAGGGAACAAGGAAACAGTTCTTGCTGAGCTCTTGTGTACTGCAGCCACTTGGGCATGCAGCGCAATTAAATGCAAAAGGTAACAAAAAGATGGAGAGATCTGCTTACCAGCTCCAGAGCAGCGGGTTTCGTTGTCCCTGGGTTGCCCATCTCAAGGGCGCTTTGAAGCCTTTCACGGGTTCTGGGCGGCCGTGAGACAGGTGCTTCCTGCGGTGGGCTCCACGCTGGGGCCGGGCCGAAGGGGGTGGGCTGCAGTGGAGCCGGTGCAGTCACCGCAGGGGGACACCCTTGGTGATGAGTAGACGGGGTGCGGGATCATGAGCCGCGCCGCGGCAGGATATGCCGGCTAGCATCCTCTACTGCTCCACCATCGAAAACTGCTGGGCAAAGTCCATGACGGTGTCACCAAATAGGCCCGCCTGGGAAATGGGGGCAGCAAGGAATCGTGTCTTGTTGGCCTCGCCCATCTCGACCAGGTTGAGCCAAAGGTGGCACTCCTGGACCACTAGTGTGGCCATCGTCCGCCCGAGAGACCGTGCCGTGACCTCCGTCGCTCGGAGAGCGAGGTCGGTCGCCGAGCGCAGTTCCTGCATCAATCCCGGGGAGGAACTACCCTCTTGCAGTTCCTTTAGCGCCTTGGTGGACTTGCAGGAGGGCCATGGCATGCAGGGTGGAGGCGGCTTGTCCAGCGGCACCGTAGGCCTTGGCCGTCAGAGATGACGTAAACCTACAGGCCTTGGACGGGGCTTTGGGCACCCGCGCCAGGTGGCATTGCTCTGCGGGCATAGGTGCACCGCGAGCGCCTTTATCCACCGGGGGATTGCCGAATAGCCCTTGGCCGCCCCACCATCGAGGGTAGTGAGGGCGGGGAAGCTGAAAAGATCGGGACCGGGCAGTAAAAGTTCCTCCCGCGACCTTGTCAGCTCTTCATGCACTTCCGGGAAGAAAGGAACGGGAGCAGGGCGTGGCTTTGAGCGGCGCCCTGAGCCCAGGAACCAATCACCGAGCCACAAGGGTTCAGGGATGAGCAGTGAGTTCCACTCTAGCTCGCGGCTGCCCGGGAAAGCATGTCGTCATCTCCACGTCAGCCTGTGACTAGGCAATCGTTCCCGAAGGGAGGAGCCCAGCTGAGGCTTCCGACTGGACGAGCCTGCTCTCTGATGCTGCGCTCGAGAGCTCATCACTTTTGCGGGCTCTGAATAAGAGGTCGAACTCGCCATGAGACGAGCCGGCGGACTCATCCGGAAGCCCGATCGGGGCAATGGGAGGTCCGCGGGGGGATACCTGGCGGAGGGGTCCCATTGGGGTACCCAAATCACCCCCAGTGCTAGACGCGCTGGCCTCATACCCATGGGTAAAAGGACCGAGGCGGGGAGCCTCTGGGGTGGCTTGCTTCCTTAAGAAGGCGAGCCGCGACCGCAACGTTGCCATGGACATGTCCTTGCAATGAGAACATGACCATCCACAAATGCTGTCTCCGCGTGAGCAGTGCCCAGACACGAAAGACAGTGATCGTGACCGTCAGAAGGCGAGAGATGGAACCAACCAGGAATAACACACAATCGGAAAAGCATGTTTAGAAAGACGCGTCTTTAAAAAAAACGTTCCGTGTGTGCCGCTCTTTTAGAAAAATATACTCTTTTAGAGAAATATACTCTTTTATTTTTGCCGAAGTGCTGAAATGCACCGTCAGATCCAGCAGAGGTGAATGAACAGTAGTATTCAGCTCAGTGAGCATGACCGTTCAGCTCCGAAGAGAAAATCTGAATGAGTGGTTGCATACCAGCTCCTTTTATACTCGTATGTCCGGGGGAATGGCATGCAAATACCACTCGCCAATTTTCATTGGCCTTTTATCAAAGACCAGAGGTGTCTCGGGCTCCCAAGAGTGATCCCTAGTGTCACTACATCGACACAACGTCGAGTGAGTGACAGATAGGGAACAGTAATTACCCAAACTTTATTTTCGATTTTGGTTTTTGGCTAAATGAAGACTTTAATTTCAGTTTCGGTTTTCGGCTAAATTAAAACTTGAATTTCAGTTTTGGTGTTTTGGTAAAAAATAAATTCCGGTGCATCAATAATAATGAGTTTAATTTATAGTGCTTTTCCCAAGCTCAAAGTGCCTTACAAGCAACAACAGTCATAAATACATTTAAAAAAAAAAAACATAACAATCGTCCCGTATTTAAATATGAAATAATGCATACGCCTTCGCACACCAGCAGAAACCACGAAAACAGGCAAAAGTCATTTGGGATGAAATCTTAGAATGTCCTTTTTTGAGTGTGTTAAATGGAGAGAAAAGTACAACAACAAGGAAAAAAACAAAAGACAAACAAACAGCTCTGGTGTGAAGCAGCAGCCAAAGCACAACGCATACTCTTTTGGATGAGTTGGAATGCCAGCGAGCCAGGCTCCATCACCCAACATCACTGTCTGACCTCACAGATGCTCGTGTCTGAATGGGAGTAAATGCATGCAGCCATGTTCCAACATCTAGTGGAAAACCTTTGCTGAAGAGCAAAAGCTGTTATAGCAGAAATAGGAGGACAACCTCCCTTTGGTTTTGAAATTAAACAAGCACATATGGGTGTGGTGACTGGTTGTCCACATTCTTTTAGTCATGCAGTTTATTTTCCAGAACCATTGCTGTCTGATGTTTTTTAAAATGTTTTAGCCAATATGTGTCACATTCAGATTGCTGGTAACCACTTAAAGTGTGTTGATGTTGTGAAGTCAGGTGTGTTCCAGTGTAGTGAGCTGAGCATGCAGATGGGATGGGCAGCACGCCGGCGTGCCTTGGTGCACTGAGGAACACAGTTATGGACGGGGACGAATCATCGATCTGACACTTTTAACTGCATTCCTTTTTTTACATTTCTCTAATGACAGCTGTTCTGAAGGCAATCTGGAATGTTTCCAGTGTCAAATCAGCCATATCCAGAGCATGTTTCACCTCTTGATGTGTGCATTCTCTGTATTCTTTGTGCTGTTGCTATGAGGTCATGTGTAAGAATGTCTCAGGTGATGCATCAAGATTAACTTGTTTAACGGATAGAATGTATGCATGCAGGATGCTGCCTGCTTATGTGCAGCAACGCTGAACACGCCCCATCCATTATACTGCTGTGTCTTCTGATGGGATCAGGACATTGCAACAGGGCATTATGGTTTCATAAATGATAATTTATGCAGCCATGTTTAAATGTGGCCACAAAGCTTCATCACCGAGCTCTTCCTTGCGTCTTACCTAGTTAATTACTAGGTCAAAAAAGCAATTTGTACCATACAAGAACAGACCTCTTTCCAAACACCTTGCACATTATGCAAAAATGGCAGATGCTGGCAACACCTTCTGAACAAGCTGGTGCAAGGGTGAGACAGATGGATGAATGTGGAGAGGCGTTTAACACATTCATTTTGTTTATTTATTTATTTTTTTTGCAACATTAAGAGAGCACAAACTCATAGATGTATTCAACAAAGCCTCAGAAATAATAATTCTTATTCTTATTAAAGAAATTGTTCACCCAAAAATTAAAATTCTGTCGTCATTTACTCACCCTCATGCTTTTTTCCAAACTCATATCTCTTCCTTTCTTCCATAAAGGAAATATTAGGCAGAATGTTCAGTCTCAGTCACCGTTCACTTTCACTGTATGGATCAAAGATGCAATTAAAGTGAATAGTGATTGAAGCTATCAGTAACTAAAATTCTGCATTCATATGGGTTCATATGGGTTTGGAACTACACAGTGGTGAGTAAATTACAGAATTTTCATTTTTGGGTGAACCATCTCTTTAACAGTTTACAACTGACCTACCAGTCTGTTCTGAAGCAAGACTTAAACGACATATCGATTGAGAAAACCTGCCATAGTACATGAGATTATGTGACTGGGAATGCAGAAAGAGAGACAGTGATGGGGCTTGACATTAAAGGTGCAATATGTAATATATTTACTGTACTAAAGCATAAAATTATCATAATATGTTATCAGAGATTTAGGAAACATTCTAAGCTGAAAAACTGGCTTCTCCGAAAACAATGCTACAGCCAAATGTCCGTTCGGGGCCGGAATTTCTGTTTGTGTTTTGCCCTGTGTGATCCCGCCCACTGCCCATTTCCCAATAGTGTTTCGACACCCCGGGTTTGAAACAAGTTAGCGGGCAAACACAGTGCACTGTGACGGAGTTATAAAAAATCCACATGAGCTGGTTTATAATTTGCAAACAATAAAAACATTGCAAACATATACATTAGCTGATCAGCTTACAGTGTAAGGCTCATCGCTGGCCATTGTCAGTTTGCTCGTTCCTGTTGCCTGTCCTCAACCTGGCAACCCGCATGAGCTTCGAGTCTGTGGAGGAGGGGGCAGGGAGACAACTCTCTCCAATATTTTGAATTTGGACTGCAGTACCCATTTTAAACACTTGATGTCAATGTTACATATTGCTCCTTTAAAGAGCCCTTATTATGCTAATTTACAGGTTCATGATTTTATTTTGGGGGTCTACTAGAATAGGTCTACACATTATTTTTCTCATACTGTACATTTCTGCTAAATGTATTTTCATCCTATGGCTGAAACACTCTGATTTAGGTCCTGTCTCTTTAAAGCCCCCCTTTTCGAAAAGCCCAGTCTGCTCTGATTGGTCAGCTGGCCTAGTCTGTGGTGATTGGTCAACCGTGTAGAGCGTGTGTCGGAAATGTAATGCCCCTTACCATTGCTGAGTTGCAGGCTTCCTTAAGAGCTGTAAACACTATTGTAACTATGGTAACAATGGCATCGGTTTTTGCCGTACCAGTTTGAGTCCGAGTCCGATAATGAAAGTTTGGAAGAACAAGCGGATCGACCCGAACCACATTCGCAAGCATGACTTGAGCAGGACGTTTCAAAGTAAGTTTTAATTTAGTATCTTTCTTACAAGTACACTGTTGATTATTTTGATCATAACAAAGCTTCAATTAAGACACGTAGTGCATCTAAGTTAGTCAACTTTTGCTGGAATGGGTGTAGCCGAACTTTTGTCACCAGAGATATGAATGGAGAACAGAGGCTTACTCCCGGTCGGACATTACCGGTGGTATTAGAGAGTTAGTGAGCAAGTTAGCCCATTTCTTGTAGTTCTTGAGCAGTGTTGTCTGTGGGAGAGAATAACTCCCTTTTGCGTGGACTTTGTGCTTTGACCTTTTATATGCACAAACAGCTATATTACACACTAAAGGAAAAGTAAAATCCCAAAAAGCATAATAGGACCTCTTTAATGTAAGGCCTGATTATGTTATACACCACAAATATTCAAGTTTTTCCTTTGAATCACTATTTATTAGCAAACAGACCAGCACTTTCTAAAACATGTACATAAATAGGCCTTTTTGGCAGCAAATTGGTACTAAAGGGTTCAAAACAGTTTCACCTTTCTCCTGTGCAAATGTGCAATACTTGCAACAAACACTATTTAAGAATGACAATTTAAAACAGTGACATAGGCCAGCTCCTAAAAGAGCCAGAAAAACATCCTTATTAATTAGTTCAACAACATTACAGTCACATTTACACTTAATATTCATCACAAACATTTACCTTAATTCATACCATCATTTTACATACTGTCACATATTCCCTGTTGTTTGTATTGACTGTTATGTTGAAATTCTGGTTTAGTTCCCTGTTCCTGTTTCCTGTTAGTTTTGTAGTCCTTTTGTAGTTTCTTTTCATGATTGGTTTTCCCCTGATTGTTTCCCCTGGTGTTCCTCCTTCCCTTGTTTTCCCTTATGTATTTAAGCCTTTGTTTTCCCCTGGCTTTTTGTTAATCGTCATCTGTATTATGCTGTGTTCTGTTTCATTATGTTCTGAGTTACCTGGTTTACTTTTGTTTTTATTAAAAAAGGCTGCATTTAGATCGTCATTCCTCTCCTGTCTCGTCACACATACGTTACACTTCAATATTAGAAGCCCTCATGGATGACACTCTAAAAATAATCATAATAACAGCTTCACTATAAATCAACACCTATTTTAAATGCATACAACATATTCGACTGCAGCTACAATAACTGTTCTTCCCCCCAGGCATCAATTGTCACTGCTATCTGCACACAATATTTTAGCACAGATGAGTATCAAGAGTGCCACACACCACTTTAAAACATCACAGACACAAAGAAACTTTGATTTAGCTTCAGCTGAAAGATCGCTGCCAACTGTCCGATGTTGTCTACTCAGTGAGCATGCCACCATTTCTACAAAACTATTGCCACAGTATTCATAAAGGGAGCATGGGATTGGTATCTACCCTAATCACTCTAGCAAACAGGGCTATCGTAAACCCAGGCACAGTCACAGCTATCACATTAACAACCACCCATCCACCAAATGCGCGTAGAAATCGGCAGTGACCCTTACTAGACACTTTGGTGGGAGGCCTCAACTGAAGCAAAGTTAATCGTATTCTTCTCGTGTCCAGTGTTTTATAAACTGTAAATATGCTTCTTATATCTGACACGCACATCTCAGCGGGAAGAATGAGGCATGGTTTTGCACGAACCGCCGCAGCACACATCAGCGTGCTCCAGAGATAGAGCCATAGTTCTGGGTCAGCGCAGAGCGAAACTTGCGTGTTTCAGTCGGGCTTTGATATCTCGGTGGCCGGCGGAGACCATAAAACTTACGTGACCCATTTGAATTCTACAAAGAACGTTCTAGTAAAAAGCTCTATATGGAGGAAGTTGAACATCTTAAACCTTTAGACAGCCCTGACATTATAAACAGCACTGAGGATCAGGGCCGGCCCAGGCTCTGTTGAAGCCCTAGGCGAGATTTTAGATTGGTGCACCCAACACCCCCCATGAAAACACTTATTTTGAGTAACAAATAAAGTTAGAATATGGAAGAGACCAGACATGAGCTTTACTCAAACCCAGATAAAGAAATGCGAGCACACACACACACACACACACACACACACACACACACACACACGCACGCACGCACGCACGCACACACACACACACACACACACACACACACACACACAAACAACTGTGTCTACAGTTGCAAAATAAAATATATACCCAAAATAGACCTACAAAATATAGGCTATATAATTGAATGTATCTGTAGATGTTAGCCAGCTACAGGCCCAGTTCGAAATCAAAATCACTGAGGGTGCTTCTGAAAATAGTGGGGGTGCTCTGTATAAAGTGGTGATGTATCGTAATTGCATATTTGTTAATAGATTAAATCATGTTTAAATGCTACTAAAACAACGTAAAGAACAGTTTTTCATGTATAAAACATTTATTGCTTCATTTGTTTCACATGATCTGTCGCTGAAAATGACAGCAAAATGCTGCACCTGCAGATTAGGACATACATTGATGCTGCATTTTGTGTGTTCAAAAAATGCAGGGATTTTTGTGTGTTTGCTGGAATTCAAGGAAATCTGCTTGCCAATTTGCAGTATTAGTCTTACTATTCAATTGAGCAGAGATGTGCAATTGTTTTGGTACAGGGGCCACATCAGCCGTTAGATAGAACATTAAAGAGAGAAGATATAAAATTCTGCATAGTTGTATCTTTTAAGCCCAGAAGTAGTAGTGCACTCATGCACTCAATGAATGATGCACAATTTTCTGAAGTGTATACAGACTGATGGGACCATTTTGTGATTTCTTGAAGTTTTGCTGATAATTTTCTATCATGTTAGTAAAACTGAATAAAGGCTGAATAAAATTACACTGTGCAACAAATGTTTGTTTGTTTTTTTTCTGGGTTGTTAGTGTTATTTCCTAATTGCTTATGCCTCAAAAGTATAGAAAATGGCTATTACAAACTTTGCTTTTGTGGCCAGGACAGTGATATTTTGAAATGTACCTATTTCCAATGAGAAAACGGGAGAATTTGTGTCTTTTCGTTCACATGAAGTCAGAAAAAAACAATATATGAATCCAAAATCCTTCTTTATCTATGGTCCGACGCAGGCCAAAGACACCGGCTTTGACCTTTGCCTCAGACAGCTTAGGGAAGAAGTCTTGAAGGTACTTGAAGGCTGCCGACTCCTTATCTAGAGCTCTGACAAACTGTTTCATAAGGCCCAATTTGATGTGCATTGGTGGCAACGAAAAGACACAAATTCGCCCGTTTTCTCATTAAAAATAGGTAAATTTCTAAATATCACTGTCCTGGTCACAAAAGCAAAGTTTGTGGGGAATAATAGCCATTTTCTATACTTTTGAGGCATAAGCAATTAAGAAATAACACTTACTACCCAGTAACAAAAATTGTGTTACATCGTGTTATTAATTGTTTATTTTATCATACTTCAGTGCAGTGGTAATTTAGTATTCAATTTAACACTCTAAATCAGGAGTCTGGTTTAATAGTAAAATATTCGGAAATTATAGATTGTAAAAGCTTATTTTAATGTTTGCCGCAAAGTGGACAAAGTTGCTTTATTATCAAAACATTATCAACCTATTTACATGTTTATGGGTCATGATGTGGGTCTCGTCAATGGTTTGTTTGGCATCCCATTCAGCACACCACTGAATAAAACAGGCTGCATTACACTGATAAATGATTACTGCCAGATTAGCATTCGTATACAGGTGTGAGAGACTTCAGCATTTTACAAATAACACAAAGAACAAACCTATTCCTCTCTCACTTGGTTTTGCTCATGTGTCCCCTCCGTGTGTGAATGATGCGAAGATCTATTGGGATGTTACTAAAGTTCATCACTGAAAAGGTTTGCTCACAGACTTGGCACTAAACAGCACATGCAGCCTCACAAATGGACACGGAGTGGCTGCATCACAATTTTCTTTGAGCAGAATATTGCACTATTGAACGCTAAGTTTTTTTTCGAAGAGGAGAGAGAAAGTGTGCACTCCCATGCATGGTTGCCAGATTATATAAATTAAGTATGAAATAAGGCAAAATATTTCCTATTTGTGCATGTATAAATCTCTGATTGGGGTGTTGCATCTATTATCTGGCAACTCTGAGCATATTAAAAGCTTGTGGATGTGTGATAGGTCCCAAAGCCAGATAAATGAAAGATCTAATAAAAAATGTTCATGATAAATCAACCCACGGGCAGTAGTTTGCCCTGGTCTGCAATTGAGGGTGCTCTAAGGCTCGATTGATGGTGCTTAGCATGAATGCTTTAGACTACAGTCCTAATCATGGTCTCTTTTAAAAGAAGACACTTAGGAGCTTTTTGGTGAAGTGAAAGCAAGCAGCAATATAACAGAAAATTAAAACAACATTATAGAAGCTTAAGTTTATTTTAAAGAAAATACACTGCACTTAACTTGCACTAAACTTAAATAAAACAAGCAAAAACAGCCCACAGTGTCTGTGCCAGTTAAGAGGTTTTAAATAAGCTATTTCAAAGTAGTAAATAAATATCAATGGCTGACATGAACAGTTATTAACTTGTGATTCTTACCCTTATATTGCTCTTTTTTTCTGCTCCTCTACTTTGTGCCGCTTCCTGCCTTGTGCACCTGATAATTTGTTTTTTTTTCTCATTCATTTTGTCCACATATGAAAGGATCCGATTATAACATAATCATGTAGCGCTAGTGCTCAATATATGGGTAGAGGGGCGCACAGTCATCACAAGAGGGCGCACTTAAAAAAAAAAAAAAAAAAAAAAAACTCTTGTGCAGCGCCTCTCTGTCATTTTGCACCCTAAGCAACCGCCTATGTCGCCTATGCCACAGGCCAGTCCTGCTGAGGAGGTAAAGAGATAACAGTGCACTCTGCATCACACTGATTACAAGTTTTTTTTTTAAATACACCTCATAATCCAAACTAAAATGTTTTGACTGCAGTAACACTAACGGGTATGCATATTAAATCGATTAGGGTGAATCTATAAGACTTCTTTTTAATTATTAATAATTATTCTGTCATCATTCAGTCACCTTTATCTTGATCCAAACCCTTAGGACTTTCTTCCATGAATTGAAAAAAGAAAAGAAAAGAAAAAAAGATGAATGTATTTTTCCATTCATGGAAAAAAGATGAAATGAAATTAAATAATGACTGAGTTTAATCTACCTAACATCTCCATTGTATTATCCATTTTGTACTCCATGGAATTATTAACTGTGAAAGTTGTAGTTAAAAGTTTCTAAACATGTTTAGGCTCTTAGATTTTCATAACAAATACTATTGTTGATTTTTGTAGGAAGACTATCTGTATTTGCCTAACCACAGTCAGGACATTACTGATGTAAAAAAACAGCACCATCACTATTTGAAAAAAGTCATTTTTGATCAAATCTAGACAGGCCCCATTTCCAGCAGCCATCACTCCAACACCTTATCCTTGAGAAATCATGCTAAATGGCTAATTTGGTACTAGAAAATCACTTGTCATTATGTCAAACACTCCTGAAAGCTATTTGGTTCATTAAATGAAGCTTAACATTGTCTTCGTGTTTTGAGTTGCCACAGTATGCAATAGACTGGCATGTCTTAAGATCAATATCAGGTCAAAAATACTTGAGTATATACTTGAATGTTTCATACAAAGGTGTACACTACAGTCTTCAAAGACAAAGGAGAAGAGATGTGGAAGGCCAGATGTACAACTAAACAAGATGATAAGTACATCAGAGTCTCTAGTTTGAGAAATAGATGGCTCACATGTCCTCAGCTGACAGCTTCATTGAATTCTACCCGCTCAACACCAGTTTCATGTACAACAGTAAAGAGAAGACTCATGGGTGCAGGCCTTATGGGAAGAATTGCAAATAAAAAGCCACTTTTGATACAGAAAAACAAAAAGAAAAGATTAGAGTGGGCAAAGAAACACAGACATTGGACAACAGATAATTGGAAAAGAGTGTTATGGATCTTAACCCCACTAAGCTTTTGTGGGATCAGCTAGACTGTAAGGTGCATGAGAAGTGCCCGACAAGAGAGCCACATCTATGGCAAGTGCTACAGGAAGCATGGTGCCTTGGGCAAAACCCACTTCAACATGCCACCAAAGTTGTTGATGGGGGGGGGGGGGGGGGGGGGGGGGGGGTTATGTGTGGGTGCCTTGTGCCGCCCCACCGCAAGATGCCGCCACCCCCCCGCAAGATGCCGCCCTGGGCAACTGCACATGTCGCCCATGCCTAAATCCACTACTGGGTAGGGAGGTAGGTTTTGTTGATTTAAAACTTGATAGAGAATTGACCATAAAAACCTCATCTGTTTTTCATCTCACATTTGCTTTTTCTGACATTATCGGTAGGATGTGGTTTAAAGTTAAGGGTAGTGAGGTAGTTTTTGTTGATTTAAAACTTGATAAAGCATTAACTTTAAAAAACCTCATCTGGGAGAACATTCAACTCACTTTTAGCACCATTCAGTGGACATTTTACTTCAGAACTACCTCTAAGCATGTAAGGTGCCATGTAATATCATTTTGCAAAAATGTCGCCATAGTCACGTTATTTTATTTATTTTTTTCAGGCTCCAATTTTAATGTAGGGACCTAGATGTGTCCAAACCATATTCGTTAAAAACATACACATACCACACCAGGCCGAATTCAAATTTGGGTGGACTGCATATTTATGTCAGAGCATGCACACTACCCATACAACCATGTCTTGTATCCAGATTTGTTTTAATCTGGTCACACTACCCACATACGTGTTTATTGGTCCCTCCTCATCCCAGGGCCTTAGACAAAATTCCCAGTTTCCATCCCGCCCGACAACATCCCTGCATGGTACACTAGAGCATGGATGTTTTTATCTTGGACAACATCTTTAGTTACAGTATATTTAATGTTTACTTATCTAGCAACACAGGTTACGTGGTTGTTCTGCATCAACTGGTGCAAATTTAGCTAATGATGCACTGCTTTTGGATGAAGTCTAAATAAAGTCATGCATGTCATGGCCTGGAGCTTGATGCGGTATGTTCTCTCTCTCTCTCTCTCTCTCTCTCTCTCTCTCTCTCTCTCTCTCTCTCTCTCCAGGTCAGGTTGTGTCTGGAGCACCTTTCTTCTCCTCTGGCCTACATTTTGTTCTACCAGCACTGCAGCTGGCAAGCCAAGCGAACACTACCTGCCAGGGAAGAGCTCCTCATTTAAATTAATTATACACACCCTTCTCCTGGATTCAGCCTACACTTTTCATGTGCACAGAGGATATTTTATGAGTTAATGTGTCCAGTTGACATGTTGATGAAAGCAGTGGCCCGTCTCCTTCATTGCCTCCAGATTTGGCTCTGAAGTCAACATGCAAACACTCTTGTGCCCTGGGCAGCACAGTGCACATACAAGTAAACACACACTCACACAGACTACAGCTTATCTCCTGCCTTAAAGCCTAAGTATGTCTGTGAAAAGCATCACATGCAGCACAGCTAAAAGCAGGTACACAGTCTCTCTCTCTCTCTCTCTCTCTGTGTGTGTGTGTGTGTGTGTGTGTGTGTGTGATGTACATTCACTGGATCAAATCTGTTGTTTGTTATGTCAATGCTTGTTATGTTATGCTGTTTTGGCTGAGAGAGAACTTACTAAGTAAGAGAACTTACTTAGCTTTTGCAGCTTTATAGTGTTTCTAACTTCTCTTCTTCTCTTTCCTTAGAGTGTGTTTGGGTTTGATGCCCCCAGCTATTGTTTCTCAGTTTTTCACATGCTTTTTTTATCATCAATGTCCAGGGCTCAACATTAACGTTTTGGCTAATTGGCCACTGTAGCTAGTGGTATTTCAAAGTCACTAGCCACTCAGTATTTTCACTGGCCAAAATCCCCTGTCCCACAAAAAGTGATTAAACTAACTGGAGACAGTAACTGCATGCATTTTTATTTGAATAATAATAATGATAATATGAGTCCAGCAGGACGCAAGGCTTATAATTTAAGTCATCTCTTAGAATATCTAAAGGCAAACATGACCAGTTAAATGGAGTAGGACAGAACAAGAGAAATACTTTGTCAATAATTTGTCCAATTTGGAAGTCCAGATTTTAACCCCTTTTAACCATTCTAAAATGTACTTGCCTTTATGAAAGTTTACCATTGTTCTTCAATTTTTAACAGGGGCATTTGTAATGATAAAGCCATCAGGTAAGACTATGGATGGCTCCACATTATTACTATAATTTGTGATGAGTTGAATGCCACTTTGGTGAATTAAAGTACCAATTTCCTTCCAAAGCAAAATCTGTACATTATTCAAACTTTTGGCCACCAGTGTAGGCCTAACCGATAGTGTCAGAACAAACAAATGTAGGATTATCCACAAACGAAGCCATCAAATGAACACAACATCACATTCCACAGATCAGAGAGATCCCCCACCAAGCCATTAGAGAGTCATAAAAATGAATCCATGGTGCCTAAATTGCTGAAGGAGACCATCTCCACCATTCCTGCTTAATCTCAAACTAGGGTTTGTAATGACAGAGCTAACCCATATGGGCAACCCTTCTTTGTTCCACAAACTAAAACCCTCTGTAAGACCAAATGGCCAAGTAAGACCTTGTGACATTAAATGCATAAATCCGTGGCCATATCAGGAAACGGATACTCGTGAAGGAATCCAAGAACGTTGTTCCTTCACTGAGTTAACCCTCTTAAATGTACAGAATGCATTTAAACCTGCAATGTACACCATACCTAGCCTTGCTAGATAATTCTGAAAATTACTTTGACCTGTGATTATTTTCATAACTTACAAATTAATGATTATAGCCTGATGTACCTTTTAAAATATGTGTAGTGATTTGCAATCACTTCTAACTAACAAATCAATAAGTATAATCGTTAATCTTGTATTATTCATCTCATTCTACTAAGAATGAAAACTAACCTGATAATATACCCTGACAATCAGGTTTCTCATAACGTGTAATGTTTTATCCATGTTGTAAAACCAATGAATTAACCAGTATGATTGGTAATCAGGGATTTTCATGTTTTGTTAAGTTTTTTTTTCTCCCAATTTGGAATGCCCAATTCCCAATGTGCTTTTAACCTGTTGATGTGCATGCCCCCCCCCCCCCCCCACACACTTTGTCACTTTGCTTAAATTAGTTCACATATACTATATAGTCTAGTCAAAAAGGAGTTAATAATGTTGACGTATTATATAGATGTATAATTTGTCAACATTATGAACAATTTTGAACAGCACACTATATGGTAAATGTGAACTAATTTAAGCAAAGTAAAGACAAACCCATGGGTGGGGTCAATGAGCATCAACAGGTTAAGTCCTCGTGGTCGTGTAGTGATTCGCCTCAGTCCGGGTTCCTCCGTGTCTGAGATCGACAACCCGTGCATCTTATCTTGTGGCTTGTTGAGCGTGCTGCCACAGAGACATTGCGCGTGTGACATCCACCGCAGCAATCACGCTCAACTCACCACGCGCCCCACCGAGAACGAACCACATTATAGCGATCGCGAGGAGGTTATCCCATGTGACTCTACCCTCCCTAGCAACCGGGCCAATTTGGTTGCTTAGGAGACCTGGCTGGAGTCACTAGCACACCCTGGGATTCGAACTAGCGAACTCCAGGGGTGGTAGCCAGCGTCTTTATCACTGAGCTACCCAGGCCCCCGGGATTTTCATGTTTTGTTACTTACACGTGTAATACCCATGAAAATATGTCACTGTTAGTATGTAAATGCTTGCTTGTTTACGTATTGAATGTTAATGACAATGAATGTCATGTCTCTTGCAACGTTTTCAAGATATAAAAGTTCATGATTAAACATTCACTATTTTGAGCGGGAATCTACCACACAAAAAATCGTAAATCAACTGTGAAGAGGACAGACCAGTCGACCATGTGACTCTGAAAAGCCACTTCTGATTGGCTCAGGACGCCATTGGGGTGCGGCCAATTTCAGTTCAAAAGTTCCTAAACAGGAAGAACATGCTCTCTTACTTCTTTGCTGCTGCTTCTCTACTCGTCTCTTACTTTTCACTGCAGCTCTTCAGCTCCAGATCCTCCGTGCCATGTAGAGTTCAGGAAAACTCGGGACCCGGAGTCCCGAGGAAGCCTCTCACTCTCTGCTCTATGGTTCAGTCACCCAACAGGAGTCGTGAGTCCTCCTTGCAGAAGGCCTTCCTTCATCCAGACAACAAACTATCAGCGATCATAACAGAGTCCAAGACATCGACGAAACAAACTTTCTTCAAACGCCAAAGAACCAAGCAGCACAAGGAAACGCAACGACATGCAAGTACATCTACAGACTTTTGCTCAAAGTGCTGGTGTATTAGTTAAATACTTTGGGTAATCCGACTGCAAATCGATGTAGACTCAAAGAAGGATAGATGGTTCTTAAGGCATTGTCAACAGACTCTATGTATTGATCATTTATTTTACATTCTGTCACTACTCACCAACCTGTTTCATGTTGTATGTGTTAGATTAGTTTTGTGTTTAGAATAGCAATAACGTTTGTCTGTATTTAAAGATAATTTGACTGTGGTATATTTTGATAAATAATCTCAACCCTGTTTTTAAAAGATTACACTTCAAAGCTGTGCCTATATATGTGTAATATTATTTTCAATAAGCCATGAGAATAATTTAACTCCAATAAGTGAATTAACCATAATTCCCTTATTAAAGCTAATTCCTTACAGTAGAAATTGTGAGCGGATACAACAAGATGTTGTATTACAATTTTAATGGTGGAGAATTTTATTCAGACAAATAATCTAGTTATTTGTCATTTATCTAATTTATTATGGTTGTCAAACACGACTAATTCCATTATAAATTTCCTTACATAATAATGTAGAATAAGAACAGTTTAAATTAATTCCTAGCTCACACATACTGTTTCCCTACATATATTGGTGGTCGAATGCGTGCAAAGATCTAAATTATTTATTTGATGTAATTCGCTACACAAATGTGAGTTGAAAAACGTATTTGCTGAAGTAACCATGTTATTTTGTGTTGCTTCTAAGATACTTTCATCTCACAATGACTCATACTTTTCAGGACTCGTACTCTATCCTTTGTAACACAAATGCAACGCTCTGTCATTCAAGCTACTGCACAATTAGAATTTTGAACAAGCTTCTAAATATAGTTGGTTATGTAATGTAAACTTTAAAATGAATTACTGTACTAGTCAGGCACTATATTAAAAGTATTTTGTGGTCATTAGATAACATTTTGCAATAAAATGGTATAAAAGTAAGTGTTAATGAACTGGTAATATGCTGTTTTAGTCATGATTTGTGTGAAAGGAAATAAGTCGTTGTTTCAGCACCTCTAGCATTCATTTCACCAGGAAACTGTTGTTACACGTACAATGAGGCACATGAAAATATTTTTGCTAAAATGTAGGTATGGTAAAGTGCTTATATGAGACAGGGAAATAAAATTCTGTTGTGGGCCCCGTGAATTCAAACAATGGCCCCCCAACATGCTGAGGAATATTATGCTTTAGCCAATTACAGATGCAGTCATTTTTGCTCTGCCAGACTAAGAACAAAATATTCCTTATTGGCCTGTTAAACTGATAACATGCTCAGGATTAAAAATGTATGGACACCAGTCTGTTTAAAAATCAGTTGCTTAACTGTTTCAGTTGAGTGGACTTGGAAATGGATATCAAAGCGTAACCACAGATTTCCTTTCACGGCAATGTCATGGAAAATAAAATAAGGCTGTATATGTGCTTCAGTTTTGAAGCTGGTTTGTTAAGCCTTTTAGTACTCCCCTAAACAATTAGCTATTCCCCCATCTCCACCCCCAGGACAAAGGTCCTGCCCGTCACCTCTGCGCACAGCAATTACCCCGACCGAATCAATGGCCATTGTTTCTGTTGGTAACCTGACAAATAAATCAGTCTTTGGCTTGAAAGTAGTTAACGGTACCATTCCCGTCCCCCAGTCTTCAAGGTCATTACCTGATTTAGTCAAAGAAAAAGACTGTGCCTTTCCATCTCTTGTTTTCCTTTTGCATTTCCTTTTTTTTTTTTTTTTTATCTCGCTCTCCTTGCAGTTGAATGGCAACCCTTAATCAAGTCTTGACTGAAGACCGAATTTAATCACCCATCACACAGGGCTGCCAAATTCCTAGAGGCAAATAGCCATGAAAAATTTACCAGCAATTCCTCACCTTGTACTACGCGGCTATTTGTTGTTCTGCTTAAATGTATAAAATAATATATTATTGAGTGTCCAGTGTGCAAGGAGCCATAGAGGAAGAAGGCATGGAGTGATTCCAAGGTCAGCACTCTACGCCCGAGGACTAAAAAATCGATATCATTTAGTCAATATCTTCTTTATTACTCCACTATCACTCCCAGAAAAAATGATTTTGGAGTTAAAACACATTTTTGTATAAGCAGTTCATGGAATATTGAGTTACCATATTAAAGTATGTCTCTCACATTCCTCTGCAGATTTTTTTGTTTTGTTTTCCAGTTCCAGTGAGGTCAGCTCCATTGCCCATCAGTGATACTGTAACCTTCCTGTCTCTTTCTCTTTCACTCGTCCACTTATTAAAGCAGAGGACTCTCACAGGGGGCCAATTATATAATGCGGTAAGCACACAAACCTGTGTGGTAGTGTCTGTAGTGACAGTAGATGTCCCCCTCCCATCCCAACAGCGCGCCTGCATTAGATTTTTACAGTGCAATACTCGCACGCAATAACTGCAGCGCCTTGGGTGAAGGACACCGAGGCGCAATAAATAAGGATGCAAAACCAAAAATAATATTATAATAATACATAAAAGACACCACCATCTTCCCCTATCCAGCAGCATAGAAGTGGGGCTTTACTGCAGCTTGTAAATGTGTTTTATCACCTGCCAGCGCATGCACAGAGGAGAGAGGAATGACACATTGCCATACCAGGTTGCATCAGGGGAACTTTGCATCTTGTCTGTAAGATCTTCTCTTCTCTTCTCTTCTCTTCTCTTCTCTTCTCTTCTCTTCTCTTCTCTTCTCTTCTCTTCTCTTCTCTTCTCGTCTCATCTCACTTTGCTTGACCTTTTATTTTTTTTACCTACCTTTTGTTTGCTACAACATATGTGCATCATTTATTTAAGTAATTTCAGTAAATGTAATTCTTTCTTATGTTACTAAAACTGTGGCTGAAAGGAAAGTGCAAGCACCGATCTGAAATGTCTAAAATAAATCACCAAACTCTACAGAGGTCATGTTTGTGCCATGACAGAGAGCTCCTCATTGGGGGCTTCAGGTGATCTCCCTGCCCACTAAAGTAGGCCCAGGTGAGGACTGTACTCAATAGAGTATTCCAGGAGGGAGGTGAACAAACAGAGTCTTCCATTGACGAATGGCTCTGCGGTCAGAAACACTTTGGATCTGACCCAGATAAAGAGAGAATATCAACCACAATATCAATGATGCTTGCCATGGAAAATTCTTCTCTCAAAAAATGACTTAGGAAAATAGCGATATATTTTAGTTTTCTTCACAGAGGAATGCTTTTCTTTGGAAGTATCGCTTCTTAAATTGTGTTTGGTCAGTTTAGTAATTTTTCCTTTTCTATTAAATCAATTGGCAGGGTTGAATACCATGCTTTTAAAGTGAATTCAGTGCTTCGTTTTTATCCAGAAGAATGGAATTTATGCTGCTCATTTAGTAATAATGATCAGACTGTGAACTCCAAAGTGGACTACAATAACAACTTTTGCTGTGACTTGCTATGATTCTTCTTTGAAATGGTTATGTCTTAAAGTTGTTAATTGTGTAAGATTAAAAAAAAAAAAAAAAAAAAAAATAGCATAAGAATTTACAGTTGCCTTTCAGTACCTTTTGTACTATTTTTCTTTTTTCTCATTCTACTCATTTTTCAAAGCAGAAATAAAAGGTAAGAAAGAGGGAGGAGCCGGTTTAAGACTGAATAGAGTGCTGTGAAAACTTAAAATGGTTTGGCACTCTGCTGTGCTAGCAGGTTACATGGGTAGTCTGTGTTCAAAAGGCTAAAGTAAGGTCTAGGAGATCACAGACAGGGTCAGACAATATGAGTGTTGTTTTACTGAGAGCAGACCCTTACAGACTCTTTAATAGTAGCCATTTCCTCCATGTCTCTCTCTCCAGACGAAGAGCTTTAAGGGCTCTGGTTCTCTTATCCTTTCAGCCATGCAACCTCAACACACTCAACACACACACACAAACACACATTTGTATCTGTGATACAGTAAGTGTAAAGAAAAATTCACAATTAGAAAAAATATAGAGCCTCCCTTCACATGACACAATTATGTAAATTAATGTATTACTCAACCCCAATTGAAAAAGTGAAGAAACATTTTTACAAGAAATTATATACATTGACCACACTTTTAAGATATTTCTGTTCTTTGAGAGGGAAGTCTGTCAGAAAATTGATCATATGCAGGTCAGTTTCACTGTAAGAACTAATGTGTACTTCAAACATGCAAACATGAATGTTCTGCCACAAGTAATGAATATGATTAATGTAAAACAAAAAATTTTGCATTTAAAAGGAGATTCAGTCATACTCTATTATGTTCATTTGTTTATTTTCATTTAGTACTGAGTAAAACAAATTATTGTACTTACTAATTTTTACACATCGTTATTGATACAGTAGTATTATAGTAACTTAAAATTCATTGCGTGGTGCTGGCTCGTCCACACACACATTGTAATGGAAATCTTAATATCATACCAAGCATTTCATATTTCAAAAGCCTTCAGTCAGCATGACTCGCTGAATTAACATATAGCATTGCAGACTGAGCGATTATATGGCATTGATTTACAAGCCCCCCACATGGAGGAGACACATTTTCTACAGCACGTGTTGGTCGCGGCTCATCCAGTCTTAATGCCACAGCTACAATGATACACGACAGAGACCTTTAATAATGAACAATGACACTCCAAATGTAAAAATGCAAAAAAAAAAAAAAACGCAAAAAAAAAAAAAAACAAACAAACAAAAAAATACATATATATATATATATATATATATATATATATATATATATATATATATATATATATGAGAGAGAGAGAAAGAGAAAGGGAACTGCTATTCTCCAGCATCCAGAGCACTGTGTTGTATGAGATATTAGCCCTTTAAAAATGAGAAAACAATGTATGTTGATGACACATACAAGCCTGGTGCATGCTAACATATTTCCTTCACCTCTTTTTCTTTTTTGCCATTTAAAGAGCACCAGAAAACATCAGCACATCAACACATTGCTCCTCTAGCTTAACATTTCTGAGCTGCAATGAATCATTCAAGGCTTAATGTATTCAGGATAGGCCAGGACCAACTGCTGCTATCAAAGGACTTGGTTGAATAACTGTAATAACTGGAAAATTATTTTGATAGCCTGAAACAATCTTATATATCACAGAACTTTATTAAAATAATATCAAATCAAATTAGCCTGTATCCCCATAATGAATTAAGTAACAGGTTACACTGATATTAATCTCAGCTAGCTCGCAGGCATTGCGGCAGGAGCATTTAATAAGCCGGTCCCTGTTGCTCTGAAGGGCTAGAAATCCTAGAGTACCCATGCTTATTCAGGGAAAAATACATCAAAAGTCTCGCTCCCCTCTCTAAATAATGTGCCCATTTTCGCTGCCTTTGGTGAAATTATTCATAAGGAGAAAATCTTGGTGAAATCTCGTGAGGGTTCTGATTAGCAGCTGACCCGTGGGGATGGTGTGTATACTAATCCCCTAAATGCCTAGCTGTTCGAACCCCCCTCCCCTTTCCCTACACCCGTGTGCCGAGGAGCAAACCGAGCAGACCCTGAAATGATAATATAATCATGTTTTCTTATGGTGGTGTGGAGCAGACAAGCCGAAAGGAGCCCGGGCACGGGAGCACTGGGCCTCCACCGGTCCAGGTGCAGCTGTCTGGGCTTGTGCTCGCTCGGGCCCAGCCTGACTCTCGAGCCCCCCAGCTCTGCTCCCTCTCCCTCTCTTCCTTGGATACTGTCCATTTTCAGGGCTAAGAACCTGCTGGAGGGTCTTTACATTTTTTAATAGAGCTCAGACGATGCAGTGCTGGGGAGAGGAGAAGACAGCTCGTGTCAGTTTTTTCCCCAAGCTCCCAGAGGCCTAGTAGCCCTGTAATGATCTGGTAAGGCTACAGATTAAAGCTGAGCTGGAGTCCAAGAAAGGGGGGAAAGAGAGCTGCCATCTCTCTCTCTCTCTCTCTCTCTCTCTCTCTCTCACACACACACACACACACACACACACACACACACACACACACACACACACACACTCACTCACTATCTTTCTCTCTATCTACCACTTACAGACTCACACAGACACAGAGGCAAACTCTGTTATCTCTCTGTCTCTATCCCTCCCTCTTTCTTCCTCTTATCTCTTTCTTTCACTCTCACACTCTACCTCTATTCTCCAGTTTTATGTCCCTCGCTGGTCTAGTGGACCCGATCTCTTTATCTTGGTGGTGGGGAAAAGGAGGCAGTTGGACAGATGAGGGTAAAGGGGGGACTAAAGAAGTCTGGCAACAATGCTGCCCCCATCCTCATATTTTCCTCTCTTCCTCCATGTTTCCTCCAGCAGCCTTTTGTATGCTATCTCCAGGTTATCTTTACTCCTCTTTCCACTTCATCCTACTCCCCCTCTCTCTCCCCCACCTGCATTTTTCTCCTCCTCCTTCCTCTCTCTGGCTCACTCCATTCTCCATTAGGTCTGGCTGACTTCTTGTGTTGCCCTGCAAACTGTGCTACATAACCATCCTCCGGGGTGGACACTAAATCTTTTGATGCAGGCGTAGTGGTGATAACATCTGACCTGGGGGAGCCTTCACAGGGCATGCAGATGACAGATGTAGCCGGGCCTTTTAGGATTTAAAGCCGAGGCATCTCTATTATGGGTTCTACTGCACTGCTTGGCAGGTCCGCCTGGTAATCTCCCATGATTTTCTGTCCAACTGATCACAGACCCGGGACAAGTTTCTGCAGGAGAAAGGAAATCATTGTATCTGCACCCCTGAAGATGCACTAGCAGACAGAGTGGGCTCACTGAACTGCGCATGAAAGGCATCTACGGAATATGACTTGTGCAAAAATTTGATTAAAACAAATTCCATGTGATTGATATACATATAAGTTATTCTTATGCACAGCCAAGTTCATGGGGAGGCAGACAGTGCAAAGGTCTCTATTGGAATGACTAATCCCTTTAGCTGAACTTTGAATATGCAAATGAATGCGTTTTACGGATGTCCAGAAGATAAAGTGTAAAAGTTTCATCTGTGCTTGTGAGTTACTCATTTGGCCTTGAGAGCTGAATTATATAGAATATAGGTAACCATATCTATTTGCTAGAGTGCGATGGAGAATAATTTTTACAAACAATTAAAACAACCAATGTTATTATTTAAAAGGGTTAGGGAGGGGGGTAATGATAAACATCCTAAAGAAATTATATACTGATTCAGAGAGAAATCTGAATATATGATAGATAAACTTAACCACGCCATGGGCTACAACAGAGATCTGAAGATACTGTGCTAGATAGACAGATTTCTGCAAGGCACATGGGAAATGTGGCTTTTGTCTGCGCCTGGGTACACATGTGTGCTTCTGTATGTTTGTCTGCGTGTGTGTGTTACAGCAGGATGCGAATAAATATTTGTGTTTGTTACGTCCCTTTGGAGGTTTTGATCCTGTGCCATCTGGCAGCTCATGGGGATGTGGCCCGTCATCTTCTTCATCTGACTGCTCTGCCCACAGTGCTTTCCCCTCTACGCCCCTCCACACATTCGCTAACCCCACTTCCACCTCTCTCTATTTCTCTTCCACATCTCTTCTTATCTCCATCTCAGAGCTGTTTTACGGGCTCAGGGAGCCAGTTTTTTAAATTTACTTTTACTTACATTTCATGATAGTCATTATTGTCAAGGAATCCAATGAGAAAGCAACAGAATATTGCACCTCTATATTACTGCACCTATTACTGGCATCTTGCATCATACTGATTGCTCAATAACTATAAAAACAATTATTTTCTACCACTATTTTAGTTTAGTTTAGTTTTATTTTTCTGTTTATTTTGCATTAATTTTATTTCAATTTACGAGTGTTTTAAATCAATAGTTTTTGTCTTAGATTTAGATTTAAAATCTGATAATAACCCCTGATCAGGTGCACGAGAAAATGAAAAAATATGAAAATACAGTGTCAGTTTTACAATTGCAGAAAGGATTGCAGAGGTTAACATAAGTAGGGTTACATTTTTGTTTGTGGTATCATCTCCTAATTGTATGTGTGTTCTGATTTTGAATCTGATTATGAATAATAGAGAGAGGGAGATTGTGGGGAGCAGTTCAAAAATTCTGTAATTGAATAATTTTCCAGTCAAACTTCATTATGCAAATTAATCTTTAAGCTTTTTGTCAGGTACTCCCCTCTTAAAGAGAAAGATCTATATCTACAGGAAGTGACATTGAATTAAATCACAATTATTTAGTCTACTTTAGCAGAGAGGCTCTTGAGAGCTCATATTATTGACGATTACTGAAATTTACACAATGAGAATTCAGGTAATTATTTCCCTGACTGCTCATTTGAACTCATTTAGCTTTTTCTCCATGATCAGTCATCTTACAAGGTATAGAAAATAATAATTTGCTTACTTCATGTCTCAGAGTCAGGTACAGATTAAATGATTCACTGTGAATTTTATTATTACATTATTATTACAGAAATGATATGATTGACTTGATATGAAGTCTAGGCACAGTTTGACCCATGGATATGAGTGTGTGTGTGTGTGTGTGTGTGTGTGTGTACATGGACTGGAGTTGTGTGTGTGTGTTTTGCTCAGAGGAAGGTTAAGGCTGAGGTGAGTTTGAAGGCGACCTTGGTCCTAAAAAACTGTCCTCACGATACACACCTCTGTGAACACCAGCACAGCTTCCTGAAGCTTTGGCCTTACACGCACACACAAACACACACACACACACACACACACACACACACACACACACACACACACACACACACACACACACACGTTGGTGCAGCTATCATTATGAGGACTCTCCATACACATAATTATTTTTATACTGTACGAACTATAGATTCTATCCCCTAACCCTAACCCTAGCCCTAAACCTAACCCTCACAAAAAACTTTCTGCATTTTTACATTTTCAAAAAAACATAATTGAGTATGTTTTTATGCAATTTAAATTATGGGGACACTAGAAATGTCCACATTTATAGCATAATACCCTTGTAATTACCAGTTTGTAACCTAAAAAAAATGTCCTCGTAAACCACTTAAACCTGCCCACACACACACACACACCAGCAGAACTACGAAAAAATAAAGGTATTCAAAGCAGACAAATCATATTAAGACAACTTATTTAAAAGAGTAATTGCATATCCCTTAGATTAAAAACCTGTATGTCTAAGGTATAATTATTTTATAGGACTGTAAGAATTACAGCTAGGTGAATGAAGATTTCATCCAGACAGCTGTAATAGAGATGTGATTCCACAAAGATACCCACAAGTATATCCTGGACATATATGATCTCTTTATTAATCACTCTCTGAGAATTGGCAAGAATTTGATATCATAAAAAGATTGTTTCATATAGGCTAATTCAAATTTCAAGAATAATGTGAATGTAATAAAAAGAGAACTGAAATGTGAGTGATATTGCTGTCGTCATCGAAGGTTACAATTATTAGAAGAAGAATATACTAATAAAAAAAAATCTAATGTACCCTCAAATACAACTACCTTCTTTTATTTCTTGTCTATTGTTTTCTTTCCTCTGTTAAAGGTGTATTTTCTAGGCCAGGGTCTGCGAGTTTGAGCTTCACTGCCCTGGGTGCAGAGCTGCCTGTGGAAACATATGGCCAATCTTCCCCGGTCATCATTGTCACTTTTATCTTCCTCTCCACCGTTTGATGTCAAATTAGTCCAGGAATAACTAATTCTTTATTCTTCTGAATCTGGCACACTGAGGGAACTTTGTTGTAGTCCTGGGAGGCAAACAATGCTTGGAGGAGTTAAACCTAATGAAAGCCTTTGATCCTGAATGATATTAGAGAGAAACCAAGAGGAGGGAAAACAGTCAAGTTGCTGAAAATCCAACTCGAAATCGAAATGCAAATGATATTGAAATGTGGGGATTTTGCCTTTCTCTCTTGCCTTTTTATAATTAATAATTCCAGTTTTGTTTGTATTAGTTTTAACCTACTAAGTATAAAATCTTTTCACACAGGAGTAGCATTCCATATTTATACCACTGGAAATGAAAGTGATATTTTCAAATTGTTTGCACAAATTAAAATGTCAGAATGCTAAATTAAAAATATAGAGACCAAGAACCAGGGGAGAAAGGAAGAAAAGGAAAAAAAATAGAGAGAGAGAGAGAGAGAGAGAGAGGTTTTGTGTGTACTGTATGTCTGTTTTGGAGGGCTGTTAGCTCCCCTCTGCTGCTTATTTTATTATGATAGTTTTCCCTAAAGCAAAACAGAATGTGAAAGTATTGTCTGAGAGGCTGTTTAATGCTTTGATAGCCTGTCAGAGTTTTTGATAGAGAAGGGTTGAGAGGCAGCTGACCCAAGTGTTAAGGATGTAACAATAAACATTTATCACCAGAAATATAGGATAATGGGACACTGTCATTTTGGCCCAAATGTTTCCTGCAGTATCTACCACAGAACATGATGTTCAGTTTATGCTTTTGATTGTGGTTGACACTGCTGGGAGATTCTAAATGAATAAGAATTAGAACATCTGTGAGATAGTGATGGGAAGATCGGATCATTTTACTGACTTGGATCTTTGAGTCTCATTCAGCAAAATGAACGAATCTTTATTCAAGTAATTCTGTTAATTTCATTCATTTGAGGAGAATTAAATTAAAACGTTACATTTTCAATAGCCAGATCCACCCTAAACCCCCCCCCCCCCCCCACACACACACACAACCTCTGGAATCTTCTTGACCAGATGACTCGAGAGGTGAACTAATCATTTCTGTTTCCTATGTGAGCAATGCATAGCATATACGGCTGTCACGTGAAAAAAGAACGAATGACTCGGACCAAAAGAGTTGAAAGGTGAACTAATAATTTCTGTTTCCTGTACAGCGCCTATGCGGTTTTCACGTAACAAACGAATGGAAGTTGGCCAACACAAAATGAACGAATCACTCACTGAGACTTCTCGTTCTTCTGAGTCACATAAAAGATTCGTTCAAAATGAACGAATCGTTCATGAACGACCCATCACTACTATGAGAGCAATGAGAACATTGAAAGTTTTGTGCCTTTTAGTTCATGCTTTGAAGCTTTGAAGCCATCTTTATGCAGTGTTGGGTAGTAATGGGCTACAAATAATCTGAATGACCTAATCACATTACAAAAATCAGGTAGTTGTAATTAGAATACACTACATGTTTAATTGTCTGTAATTAGATTACAGTTGTTTTTTGTGGATCTCATGATTACATATACTGTAGATTTATACTAAAAATGAATGATTTTAATCAAAACATGTAATAATCCAAAAGTAATTTAACAGTAATCAGATTAGATTACCTAAAACTGTAACTAAAAGTTTGTTATTGTTTACAGTTATAGCTGTGTAATTTGTAATCAGTAATCTACCCAACACTGTTGAAAAGCTAGTGTACCCTAAAAGTTGAAACAAAAAAAAAAACAAACAAAAACAAAAATGTTTAAGAGATACACGCATATACAGTCTTTCTCTTCCAGGGAAACTAACCCATTCTCACTCCCAAAGGTGCCCCCTGGCGTCCTCTCATTGACGTGGTGAGAAACCCCATTGTTTTCAACGAGAAACTTTGTTGTCAGTTATCAATCTTTGAATATTATTTTGTGTGCTTAACCTCAATGTTTTACAATACTTATAAATATATTAGTGTGAAATTACATTATACAATCATATATAATAGCTCCCTTAACCCAACCCCATTTCTAAACCTAAACGATAATCAGCAATATAAAACATAAAAAAGAGACACTTAGATATTCATAATGTGGTATATATTACACTATTTATAGATATTTTTAGCACCCAACCATACATTTATGCCTAAACTCAACCAGTTCTCAACAACAGAAAAGATGTAACAAGCAGATAAAGTACAGCCAAAAAATTCCTCCCCTTTTTCTCCCCAATTTGGAATGCCCAATTCCCAATGCACTCTAAGTCCTCATGGTGGTGTAGTGACTCACCTCAATCCAGGTGGTGGTGGACGAGTCTCAGTTGCCTCCATGTCTGAGACCTTCAATCCGCGCATCGCGTGGCTTGTTGAGCATGTTACCGCGGAGACATAGCGCGCTATTCTCCGCGGCATCCACGCACAACTCACCACGTGCCCCACCAAGAGCGAGAACCACATTATAGCGACCACGAGGAGGTTACCCCATGTGACTCTACCCTCCCTAGCAACCGGGCCAATTTGGTTGCTTAGGAGAGCTGGCTGGAGTCACTCAGCATGCCCTGGATTCAAACCCGTGACTTCATGGGTGGTAGTCAGCGTCTTTACTCGCTGAGCTACCCAGGGCCCAAGATCATTTATTTTTTTTAAATTTCCTATAATAATATTCCAAACCATACGATGGCAATGTGTGAGTAGCAGAGTGAAACTGAAGGTTTTAATCGGTAAAAATATTCCCCCTCCGTGAGGGCATCCTGATCCTGTGTCATCCTGCTTGCACCGGCACATCTCATTCAAAAAATACATGTAAATCCGAACTTGAGGTCGATGTAATCAGTCACAAGACATGCGAGAGCCAATGGTAAATACTTGAGCTTGTGACAATCGGTCACAAGACATGCAAGAGCCAATGGCATAATTGATGAGTCTCTTCACCGTCCCCTCCCCTTTCTACTCTTTTTCTTCCTTCCCTTCAATTTCTTTGCCTCAATCTCTACCAAAGCAAATAAAGAGATGTTCAGGAGGTGGCAGGGTGGCAGGCCCCCCAAATGTAAAATGTACGCAATCACTCAGATACAAGTGGCACCGCTAAAAATTGCCCTCGTACATCAGCTTATGGTTTACAGGCACTGACAGAAAGGACGTTGAAAGGTCAGAAGGAAAAACATATAGATGTGTCAAAGCCTGCACTCAGGGCAGCAAGACCATCGGATGATGGGAACCAAGATGAGGTCTGGAGGGACTGAAGAAGTGCTTGATGGGGCAGGATTCTGTTCTCTCACTCTCTCTTTTTGTACATTCCCTTGTAAAGGGAAGCGGCATGCAGGCGTCAGCACCGGAGACCAGGTACAGTTGGTCTGTAACCTCTCTTGACGACCCCTTGTGACAAGACAGATAACTCCATTCATCTGCAGCTGAGCAGCCACGCGGCGCTGCATTTTTCACCCCCGGCCTAGGATGGATCTGCTCACCTGGAGGAATGTCACCAGCCTGAATGCCCTGATCTGTCTTGAGCCTACCATCTTCACCCAAATCATAGCACCACAGGTTGAGAGAGAGAGGGTGTTTTATACTTGATTTGTTTTCAGGGGTCTGAGAGCGGTTTGCAAGAACTTGGGCTTAAGGCCAAAGTATAATTTGGTCAGACGTGAATGCTGAGCGTCTGTGTACAGGACACGTGACGCAAATCTCGAGTGCTCAAGCTCTGAACGCGCGCAGCCCGATTTTTCTAACCATGTGTCTTTGATGCACCTGGAATTATTTGCACTAATTAGTGGGTCCACAAGGTGGCAACACTCACATCTGAGCCGTTGTTGTCACAAAGAAGCACTAGAAGGAGATGTAATCACCGGTAAACATCAGGAGATGAAGGTAAAAACAACAACAGTGGAGGAGTCTTTCAAAAAGGACTTTAGTGTGAAAACAACCAGAGTTAGAGATGAACAAACAGACAGTCAGACAATGACCTTTTACAAGAAAGAATAACAGTAACAAACAGCCCACACACAACAGTTTTATATGATTAATGCCATACAGTAGCATGACAGCATTTCTCAACTGGAAAGAGACTAAACTGCTTCCAATCAATGACAATGACAGTAAAACAAATTGCTGAAAATGACTTTGGTGAGGCGATTACATGCTGATGGAATTAAGCTCCAGTGAAGGACAGTGAACTGATGGAGAATTTATCGAGGCTGGTTTTACCCTGCAGTCTGCGCAATGGCTTCCATATTGATCACTGTTTACTGATATAATCACTTTCAGATTCATTCTTCATCACTATGGCCTCCTGTATTGATTTGGTTTTACTCATGAAGGCCCTGCATGAGTGGAAAATAGTGGAAATGTGTGTGTGTCATAATTGTGAGTATTTATGTATGCTTGTGTGTGTTGATTCATGCTTTAATTCTGTGATGTTTTATGAGATGTTGTTCTTTGTTTCCTATCTATGTTTTATCACTTTGTTAGTGGTAGTGAGTTCTCATGTTATAGAGTAGTGCAGCACAAGGATGTGAGAGGGCCTTCTCTGCCGGATATAAACCCACTTCAGATAAAATGTGATTGCAAAAACAAGCAGGAACTGTGGTTAGAATGAAATAATCACAAATCATAACATACAGAAGCATATAGATATATGGAGAGAAATGAGTGTTCCATATATATGAGTATACTATCTTTTTCCCTTTGTTTTTTCTCTTTCACTCCATTGCTCTCTCTTTGTCTGATACTGTATAGGTTAAGAGCTGTCCTCTCTACAACTAAGCTAAATTATATCTCTCTATTCTTTATTTCCATACTATATCTTTTGACTTCTTCCCCATTCCTCCAGCCTCCCACTCATGAGCTGCTTCCCAAATCACATACTTCTGCACTATTCTCATTAGCTGTGTTAACCACAACGCAAACCACGCAGTTGCATGGGTCATCAGTCAGACGGCAAAACAATCAAAGGGTGACACACTGTTTTTTTGTTCACGTGCGGATACACTGTTTTCAGTGGTTCTGGAGCGGTTCACATGCATTGTGAAGTGCTGCAGGTTCATCCATTCACACAATTCCAAACATTTAAAGACACTTAAAGTTATTATACAAATCTGAAAACACAACGCAGTATCACAGAAATGGAGGAGGTGACAGTGTTTCACCAGATTTGTAATGAGGAACATTGTGAACTGTGAAATACATATTGAAACTGCAGTGCGCTATCATTGTTCCATCAAAATAAAAGCTCCAAGTCAATAAGACTGAAACATATTACTATCAGGGTTGAGGAGTAACGGAATACATGTAACAGGAATACTTATTTAAAATACAAAATATAAGTAACTGTTTTCCACTACAGTTACAATTTAAATCATTGGTAATTAGAATACAGTTACATTCAAAAAGTATTTTGATTACCGAAGAGATTACTTTGCATTTTATTGTCATTTGTTTCATTTAATATTTAGTCATTTCAGATGGAAAACATTTATACATATAAATGATGCAATCCAAAGTGCATTTGAACAGCAGTGAAACACTTTCTTATGATGTGTCTTTCATACGAGCAGACAGAGAAGTACGTTTGAAGTAAGTTTGGAGCAGAAGAAATAGAAATAAACCTTGTGTAAATTGTCAGCTTTACGCTAAGCTAAAATGCTATTTCTAGCCATTTTACATGCACATTATCAGGCATTGATATTTTTTTATCAAGAAAATTCACGTTGGATCATAATTTCTTTTTTTCTAGTAAGACCTTTGATATTAGGGCAAAAATCGTATTCTTGACAATAATTTTTGTATTGTTTTCCTGTAAAAATATCTAAAATATCTTGTTTTAGAAACAACACTGCATAAGATATTTAGGTTTTTCAGAGAATGTATTTTTAACATGTGTATTTTGTCTTACTGTACTGGCAGAGTTTTTATAGTCAATACAAGTGAAAAAAATCTACCAGTGCTGAAGAAGTAATCCAAAGTATTTAGAATACGTTACTGACCTTGAGTAATCTAACGAAATATGTTACAAATTACATTTTACAGCATGTATTCAAAAGTAACCCTCCCAACCATGATTACTATTGTATAAAACAAGCCCTCAAAATAATAAAACTAATTCAGCATCATATTATAATAATACATTTGACAAGACAATAATAAATAATATTCTGCTAGGTTCCAAAATATAAGTGAGTGATGTTGTGTTTTTTTGCACACCCTATTCATTCACAAAAATGATTTGTGATGTAGGTACACACACATAACACATTTTTATTACTGTATTGTTGAATTGGTGCATAGAAATTATATTATATTATAAATGTAATACCATTCTTCCTTGTGTTCATTTAGTGAAAAATTATATTTTTATTTCATTAAACATTTTGTATCTATTTAGGATGAATAATTTTTTTTTTTTTTATTTAAAATAAATTTGATGTAATTTATGAGCTAATAAACAATTATAAAGATATGCTCCGAACATCATCAATAGCCTGAAAAATATAGAGATTTTTTTAGCCATATCACCCGACCCCAGGGACCCCCGGTTGGACAGTTGCTTGGGGTCTTGGAAATCATAACCCCGCCCCGACTATTTTCTGCCATTTTATAGTGTAAGTATCATAAGCTGTGTGTTCACACTGACCATGAAACGAGAAGAAAAGTTATACGAGTACCAAGATTTTGTACTTCAACTGAAAAACTAAAACATAATGTTGAATATTTGACACTTTATGCACTCAGTGCTCGTGGCTTGCCATACGGAACGAAAGGAGGGGTTACCTGGCCGCGATGCTGGCCTGAACGTGGCAACTAGTGAAACTTCTGTGAAGACAGCACCTTACAAATGTGAGTTGAATGCTTTACCATTAACCCACACTGTGTGAATATGTGTATTATTTGAGATATAAGTGTTGGACTAAGGTTGGCTAACATGCTAAAGCTAGCAGCAACATATCACGTGTGCATAAAATGTCAGCGATTGCTTCCATGTAGTAACAAAACGTCAGTGTTCCATTTGAGACAATACTTCCGTATAGAAATTCATACACTATATGTGTGAGTGCATAGTGTATAGTGTAAGGGCAAAGTGTATAGTGTGTCATTTGAGACAGTTATGGTCAAACTACCTTCACCTCCAACCTAATATGTAAGTATGAGACTCCCCTCACCTCCTGCTTCACCTCCTCATTTATGCTTACTGACTCAAACTTACATGCCTAAAAGATATTCAGAGTCACTTTTCGAATGTAAACTCGCATTATGCCATTAGTGTGAATCCTTGATTGGATCCACCAAGCTCCTTAATTGGTCCTGGGACACAGGTGGACAAGAGAAGACACATAAACTGAGACAATAATGGCGGGTAGAATAAGAGACAGTTTGATATAGTTACAGTCCTCATACTTTTTTCTTCTTCTTTTTTGCCTGTCTGTCTCTGCTCCATCTGTGCTGTTGTTATGTGGGGTTTTATATCCCCTGTGGATATTTGTTTATCTCTCTCATAAAATGTACTTTGTGCTTGTACTGGTTCATTAGCTGAATGAGCTTTATGAACAATAAGGAGAGGAGAGGAGAGGAGAGGAGAGGAGAGAAGAGGAGAGGAGAAAAGAAAAAGGTACATAATGGTAGTTTCAATCCACATAAGAAAGAGCTGCTGAGGCCACATCTGGAGGTGGCAGCAGGGGCAGTGGTGCAAGAGCTGAGCTCAGGCTGGGCTTCACTGGACCAAGAGCACATGCCCATTTTCTGCCCCGTTGAGGACTCCTGGAGGAGCAGCACTTAACTCAACCCCTGCATTCCAGCACAGAACACACACACTCATTGCTGCTACTGTCTGTAGCATGGCTATGTTTGCGAACATCTCTGCCCTCCAGTCAACATAACTCTGCCCTTAGCCTGCAGACCAAGTGCATAATGTGTGTGAATATATATGTTTATCGTTGAACTCTCATCCACTGTATGGGTTGAAGAAAGCATCAAAGCAATGGCCTGATTTTCTTAACCCTGTCTGCCCACAACTGAGAGTGGACATATAAAAACTCCCGCACATTTGCTGGACATTGATAGCAGCAGGAATGTACAGGCATGCTGGAATGCATCCCATCCCAGTGAGCGTAATTTAGAGATGTAATGGCTGCTCTCCTCATGACCCACACCTTAAAAGGATAGTTCACCCAAAAATGAAAATTCTGTCATCATTTACTCACCCTCATGCTGTCCCAAACCTGTATGACCTTCTATATTCTGTGGAACACAAAAGGAAATGTAAGGTAGGACATTAGCCCCAGTCACCATTCACTTTCATTGGATGGAAAAAAGATGCAATGAAAGTGAATGGTAACTGAGGCCAACATTTTGTCTAACAACTTTTTTTAATTCCACAGAAGAAAGAAATGTAAGGAAAAAATGAGGTAAATTATGACATAATTTAAATTTTTCTATCACTGTGAGTATGCAGAGCATGTCTTTAAATCATATCTTCTTAATTCTTTCTGATATTATATCTAAATGCTATCAGTTTGGCAACAAAATACAATCTCCATTACAACGATACTGTAAAATGAGCATCATTGTCTTTGTAGATTGTGTCCTGAAATAACTCTCTATCCCTGATGTATTTAGTGCTACTGTATTTCTGACAACCCTACTAAGGGTAAAGTGAGAAAGTAATGAGATGGATAGACATTAGAAGGTGGTGCTAATCATCACAGAGGATTTAGCGCTGCTACTCAAACACATTAAAACTAGCATTCAGAGCAACCGAAACTGATTGGATTCCCTTCTGCTTTACACTTCAGTGAGACCGGACTGCATTTAGACATCAGTGTGGGACTCATGAATGGATACGTGATTCATGCAGACTGTCAAACTCCTGCAGAAGACTTTAAGCTGGTGAGGATCTGCTACACAACTACAGTTTATTCTCAAATACCATACATGTACACCGTTACATATACTGGTGTGCATTTACAAGCAATGTAAAAAGCAGCCGTGCATTAGAGTTGTTTATACCAGTTTAATTAGGTGGTTACGTTGGGCAACTTTTACTTGTTGGTTGTGTTCCAACCTTTGCAGCCAATAAACAAAATTGTGCAATACTCTTTGAGCTCTGAGATTTATATAGCATATATCCACTGGATGGTCTGGCCATGATTATCTGAAAAATAAACTTGGTTGCGACTTTTTACACAAGTGTTTATTATGGCAGAGGGCTGGATGTGTCTGGTAGGGAAGGTGAAGAGAAGGAAAAAGAGTGATTTATTTATTTGGTTTGATTTTAACTCCTAATCTTCCCTGGCTCATGCAAATGGGGCGAATATGGAAGGTGGCGTGGTTATCTTTCTTTACATCAATAAATAAAAGGCTCCAGTAGACCACAGGGCCCAGCTAATTTTCCAAACCAGTGAAGAGGCTTTTATATGAGAAACACCTCTTCCATCCCACCTCACTCTCTCTCTCTCTCTCTCTCTCTCTCTCTTTCTCTCTATCTATCTCTCTCACCCAGAAAGCTCTGCCTCTTTCATTTCCATTGCTGTTTCATCAGTTTTTTTTTTCTTTTTTTTTCTTTTTTTTGCCTGCTTTGCCATCCACTCATCATCTGTATCTATATGTACGTCACATGTCCACATGTCTATGTTGGAAGGAGTGATGGCGTTGTTGCCCCGAGGTAGATTTGCATCAGGTTCCTGTGAGGTAAGAGGACAATGCATTAAAGGCCAAGCTGTAATCTCCTCCCTGCCATCTAATCTCCACATATTAAGCTTCTCCTGGATGATAAGATGGCTGGGCCTCCACCTTGGCCAGACAGCTGACAGGCCAGTACAGGGCAAGGAGGACACACCCACCCACATGCTTACATGCTCACACACACATTCACACATACACACTCCTCTCCTGAGAGGAGATTAATTGCTCTAAAATTAAGCCTGTGTGTGTGCTGTGACCTTTGGGGTCACTTTCCCTCAGTATGATGAAGCACTGTGGTCAGTCCTTCAGCGTGATCCAGCTTCCCTCATCCAGCGCCATCTGCAGCACAGAACACTTGACAACACCGACTGGCCTTCAGAGACCAGACTGATCACAGGAAATAGTGATCTTAAGAAGATAGATAGAAAGAAAGAGAGGAAGGAAAAATAGATAAGATACTCTTTGCAACTATTGTGGTAACCAAGATTTTGCCAAGTAAGGCATGTTCCTGGATCAGCATTCTTGTCTTAGCAATGCAATATAAGTGGTCTCAGGCTTCCCTGCATGTCGTGCTGTGTGCACAGTAACTGGAGTTTCTGCAACGTTAGAGAACACTGTGAATCCATTAATTTCATTGAGGATGTTGAGTTGCAAGGATGTAGAGGGAAAACTGAAGGGTTTTGCGAAAGAGACACTCCATCATGCAACCAAAACTTGAGAATATTCCAAATTTGCTGCAATGCACTTTGGCATTGACATCAGTTTTTCAGAGAGGCTGGTCCATTTTGTGCTTTGGAAATCCAATTCGCATTGTTTTCAAACTGATAAGATTCTTTCCACAGCCTCAAATTGAATATTATGCATGCAAATCTTTCAAATACTCCATCAGAGCTTTCTCTAGCTGCAGTAAGAATACTATAAGTAATTACTCCTGCCCCGTCCATCCATCTGAACATCACAGCGTCCCACCCTGACCGCACTGCACTTCGGAACTTACCTTGTCTTACAAGATCTACAAGATCAACAGCACCAAAGCATTTGGCAGCAAGCATGGACTGATCATTTTGTTTTGCACACACACGCAGACACACAAATTCACACAAATTCTTTCTAAATATGTACAATATAAAGGACTTTAACCACTGTTGCAACTTTGAATAGCCCCTTGATTTGCTCAGCCGCCCACTCCAGAGAAAGGGCCCATGCTCTCCCTTTTGCTTTTATGTGTTTTGCAACTGGATTCCTATGCAGGCAACCCAAGAATGTGATGAAATGTGTAGAATCGCTGGCCAGGCCACATGCATGCAGACATAAACAGAGTGCCTAATGACACTCAGGCCTCACTACTCGGCCACTTTCAACTCAGCCCTAAACACTAGCAGCTGGGCCGAGGTGGCACCAGAGATGTTTATTGGGGGACTTTAGCCCATCAACTTATTGTCAGCAGTTCAAGAGCTTGTCAGCGGACCCACCAGATGTGTTGCAGCAAGAGAGAGAGGGAAAGAGAGAGAAAAAAAGGGATAAATACATGAGAATAGCTCCTTGTGTCTGCCTTTAGCTCTTGGAAAGGGTAGATCTGGTGTAGTCTTCCCTCTCTCTGTCATTTTCCATTAGAATGATCAAATTGTTTGTGTCAAATTGGGACACGGGGTATCCCTGTAAAATGTTTGTAGGGCTCTCCAAATAAGAGAAAATTTCTTTCAGTGCTGTTAGTGAATATCTTATAGGTGTCATATTTTTAGTCTAAAAGTGTGTTTCAGCTCTCTAACTGCACCTTCCTCCTGTTTTTGTTCAGAATCTCAAATGTTTAAATAGGCTAAATAACACCAAATGTATTGTGTCTGTATATTTTGACATGTGAATTTACAGTTAAATAACAGACTTAAGTACATGCCTACAAATGTATGTGTAAGTTATTTTTAACACACAATATTCACAATATTGGAAACTAAAAACATAAAATGTAATTCCAACTTCAGTAGGCTCTTGTGCTTAGCTATCTCAATGTGATCTGCAATGTCTGATTTACCTGCATGGGTGCCTTTTCAAGTGTTGTGTGAAGAAATGGATAGGTTTTTTTTTTCTTTGGGCATTTTACCAGCGCTGCTAGCTAGCTAACTTGAGAAGTGGCTTGCACTGAAACAATGCCAAGGAGCAGTACCAGAACCGGTAGCTTTAAAGACATTGAGGATAATGAATTAAAGTTATTGAGCTTAACAGCTGAAACTGGGACATATTTACATATTTAGTGAACTGTCGGCACCATCCTGATCTCATCAAAATTACGTAACTGTGGTGAAAATATCCTTACATGTATTGTGGCATTTCCGAGGTGAAATGTCGACTCTGTGGCACTAAGTTCTCCCAAAGAGTTAAGGTTTTTAAGGTTAAACACTATATTGAGTTTAAATAGCCAAAACCTACCTCCCTACCCTAAAACTTAAAACTAAACCTAACCAATAGTGTCATTAAAACATGAAAATCGCAATTGGATCTGAAGGAACCACGTCATTTTGTGGTGCTTTTATGACACTGTCAGCTCATGTGTTGACTCGTACCCTGGTCTTTTGCATCGCAAGTGCAACGCACAATTTGATCACAATAGAACAAGCTTGTAAATGTAGTTGGTTATGTAATGCAAACATAAAAATATATCACCTTACAAGTCATACACTATGGTAAAAGTGTTTTGATGTCATGCGATAGCATTGTCAAAGGAACAGAGATAAAAGTTTTTATGAATGAACAATCTGCTGTTTTACTCATGATTTGTGTGAAACGGAATAAAAGCCATTGTTGTTGTAGCGCCTCAAGTGTTAATTTCACCAGTAAACTGCCACAAGTTCCTCTGTATCTGAGGCTAGAGCTTATTTATATTTATTATATAGGGTAACACTTTACATTACAGTCTCCATGTTACACATATTACATGTAGCTATAATTAATTTATTAATAAGAATAACAATGTGAAACTGCAAGCACCTCTGATACAATAAATTCATTAGTATTACATAATAACATAAACACTGTAATATAAAGTGTGACCTACAATAGTAGTGTATATGTATCAGTTTTATATGGACAACAATCATTGGCTAAAAAAAATGAGCCAGCCACATCACAGCAAGATTAAACAAAAGTCTCCAATAGGAATCAGAGAAAGCAGAAGACCACTGATCTCAGCAGGCTGTTGTGCAATACGCCTCTACGTCCAGATGAGCATAATATGATTTGTATTTGTGTCTGTTTTAATCGCTTGAGCTAAATGAGAATTTAATTGCTCTGCCACCATTTTTGCGTCCAGGCACACAGAGACTCTGGCCACCTCGCTCACACTCCACAATCCCTACAATGGGTTTTTTTACTGTTTATGCATTAGAACCCAGTAAACAAATAAAATGAATAACAGGCGGGAGAGATTTGCTGCATTTGCTGCTTCTCAACCCCCCTCCTCCATACTGTGCTGTTTTGCAACACTAGCCAATGTTTACCAAAGTTTAGATAATCTCATTTGCATATTAGATGTGATTAGCACAGTTCATTGTCAGGATTACGCATATTGGGTTACACAGTCGCCTAGCATGAGCGGATAGATAGATCCATGTTTGCAGCGTAGAGGCCAGCAGCGTTCCCAGCCATGCTAATGAGCGTACCTATGTAAATGAGATAAATAATCAGTATGGGTAAAACAATCTCTTCTTTCACTCTGCCAGGAAACACATACCCAAACACAGTTATACAGTACACATACATAGACACTTTCTTGAGTGCTAAAACACACATGCCGTTTATGATCAACCCATGTGTGTTCCCCTCAGATCATTTCTTGGTCATAAAGATGCAAATGAAAGACATGAGGTGGCAGAGAGGGGGGTGACAGAAAGACACAAAGCACTTTTCTAGAGAGTAGTGTGTTTTTCTAAAGCCAGTTTTAGAATCCAGTGTTTTATCCAACTAAAACACATTTAATTTATGGGCTAAGATTTCAAGGCTAATGTTTTGAACACATGCTCCTCAGTATTGATGTTGTCTGCACTTGAACTGTTGTCTTTGCAATTGACCCATGCTTTACTAGCAGATATATGCCAGGACTGGCTGTTTACACACATTTCACACTGGAGAAAAGAGAGCGAGCAAGAGAGGAAGGGAAATTATAGTGCATTTTATACAAATTAATTGTGCGTAGCCCCCAATCTTTGCTATACTTAGACATGGGCCCTTTCAGTTAACATCAAAATGATGAATATATAAATATAAGACCTGATCGCAAAGACCGTAAATACAGTTTTAGATTAGACATTCCCTCATTTTAAAACCTATTTAAGACACTTACCTGGGTCCAAACCACAGTACCACAACCAGGGTTGGGAGGGTTACTTTTGAAATGTATTCCACTACAGATTACTGAATACATGCTGTAAAATGTAATTTGTAACATATTCCGTTAGATTACTCAAGGTCAGCAACGTATTCTAAATACTTTGGATTACTTCTTCAGCACTGATAGATTTTTCACTTGTTTTGACTATAAAAACTCTGCCAGTACAGTGAGACAAAATACACACGTTAAAAATACATTCTCTGAAAAACTTAAATATCTTATGCAGTGTTGTTTCAAAAACAAGATACATCAAATTGATCTTGTTTTAAGGATTTTTAGATATTTTTTACAGGAAAACAATACAAAAATTATTATCAAGAATATAATTTTTGCCCTAATATCAAAGGTCTTACTAGAAAAAAAGAAATTATGATCCAATGTAAATTTTCTTGATAAAAAATATGATCGTGCCTGGTAACGTGCATGTAAAATGGCTAGTAATAGCATTTTAGCTTGACGTAAAGCTGACAAAATACACAAGGTTTATTTCTATTTCTTCTGCTCCAAATTTACTTCAAACTTACTTCTCTGTCTGCTCATATGAATGTAACACATCATAAGAAAGTGTTTCACCGCTGTTCAAATGCACTTTGGACCACATCATTTATATGTATAAATGTTTTCCATCTGAAAAGACTAAATATTAAATGAAACAAATGACAATAAAATGCAAAGTAATCTCTTCAGTAATCAAAATACTTTTTGAATGTAACTTTATTCTAATTACCAAATTTAAATTGTAACTGTAGTGGAATACAGTTACTTATATTTTGTATTTTAAATACGTAATCCCATTACATGTATTCCGTTACTACCCAACCCTGACCACAACAAACCCCAAAACGCTGTGCTCAAACTGAGAGACAAGACAAGAACCTTTAATGCAATCCAAAAAGTATCAAAGTGAAATATAAATCTTTGAGAGACAGGGTGAGAAAGTGTGGATGGTTTTGAGTCTGTGTGAAGGGGCCACAGCTGTGGTCGTTTCTCTGGCGACCCTGTGCCCCTGTGTCCCCATGCAGGCTTTCCTTTTACATCTGCTACAGCTGGAGAACAGCGTATCACACACTTTGCACCTGAAGGCATTCATACGTACACATACACACTCACAGATGCATCAGCACACATCTGTCAACTCTGGGCACACTTCTACCTTCTGTAAAGATGTGTAGGCCCTGTCTGTATGTGTGAGAGAAAGAAAATAAGCTTTGTGCTTATTTTGTATTGGAACAATCTCAGTGTTGAGTGATTGACCACTTGATGATAGTGTCAGACGGAATATTTTATGTTTTCCTTTTTCACGACTCCCACACTTAAAATGAATTTAACAATATGTTCAATACAAATTCCGTAAAGAAAATGTGTGCAATATACAATAAATCTCTATAATATCTATGAGGATACCTTACCAACAATATGTTCTACTTTTTTTTTTTTTTACTGTACACATCATTACTGACAGGCACGTTTGATTTACTCTCATGGTGGCTAATTTTTCTATTGTTTTTATACTGACCTTAACAGTTATGTTATGATTTACTCACCACATGTTGTTCCAAGGTCTTCATTGTAACAAAAAACAAAAAATAATTTTAATTTTTTGGGTGAACTAATCCTTAAGTTGTTGCTGGTCCTCACAATGTTGCTGATTTTATGTTTTACTAGGTTAAACCACACACACACACACAAAGTTCCCAGCCCTGTTCCTCCAAGCAGCATTGGTGCTAGACTGGCCCATTAACTCCTCTTGACCCTCTATTCTCACCTGTAATAAAGCAGAGGACGAGCCCCATCACATACACACACACACAAAAATCACACTTATATGTACACACTTTATGCCACACCCAGCAGAGAACAGAGCAATGGGTTTGAGAATATCCATGCTCATTAGTCCAGTGTGTGTGTGTTGTGTGAAGTCTCAGGTGGCACAAAGGCAGATGAAAGTGTGGAAAAGTGAGAGTAAGATATGTGACATTGTACCAGCTCCTCAGGTTTAGTCTTTGTGTGTGTGTGTGTGTGTGTGTGTGTGTGTGTGTGTGTGTGAGAAGGTGGATGGAGAGGGGCCATCAGTTCACAGCCTGTGAACCTCTCATTAGACTCTTTCTCACCGAGATTGAGCTGAGTGAGGAGGGTGGGGGAAACTGTCAGTACACATGATCACAGGCCTTGCCTCTGCACACACACACACAAATGTCACACTCATTACACGCAACCACTATGGCCAGACACACACAGGTGTGTATATAGCTGGCAATCTTTCTCTTTCAACGGGTTTAAAAAAGAAATGTTATAGCGAGAGTAATTTTTTCATTTGTTTCAGGACTACACATTACAGTAAAATATTCAAAATCAAAACGGGAGTTCTGGCCTTTATTATGTATATTTTCCATTGCTAATGTTCAGTACACAACAGCTATTATAATTTTTAGTCCAAAAAAGTATTAACTTGAAATAATTGTATATTATATTTGTTTAGTTAACATTTCTTTATAGAGAATTATCATTCATGCCCATTCTACTCTAAATTATGTAGTCTGAGTAGTATTGAAAAAAGCGCAAAAACTCTAATTGCCATAAAAACTGTATAAAAGCTGTATAAACCTTCTTTAACTATACTGTATACAGTAACTACAAAGTTTTAGATTATTGTGCTTTTATACAGTTAGTGCTACAACACGTTCTTCCAGCAAACACATTTCAGAGAATGTCTATATAGGCTAGACATTCTACGTTCTGTACGTGTCAGAGTGAAAATGTATATATGTCATGCAGAGACCAGTAGGGGCTGTATATGTGTATTTGTGTGTATGTGTGTTTGTGGAATAGAGATGTCTGTGCCCCTCCCCATTATTGATTGTCCAGCACTTTGAAAACAAAGAGTTAATCCTTAAAAGGCCAAACAGCACTGATTCCTTCTCAGTCATGAAAGTTTAAAATGTCTTCTTTTTTTGTTTGGCCCAGTGAGACATGTTCTCAGTGTTGCTGGCTGTGTGACCCGGGGCACAATGGAGATCCAATACCCAACCCTATTCATCCTACATTCAACCAGTCAATACCTATTATTAGATACTGTTGGCCTATCAGCTCAGTTATGGCACAGAAAAGTAGGTTTTCAGATTGGCCAGTGGAGGAGGGGAGAGTTGAAACTCCACCCTATTTCATATTCTCGCTCTCTTTCTCTCTTTTCTAAACCTGGATTAGCTTCTGTTGAAGATGCTGTTTTAATTGTACCAGATAATGTATAAAGGACATTCCTGCTCATCTGGAGTTACTTTAAATGTCAGGGATGTCAAATTCTTTTTTCTTTTCTTTTTGGTTGAGAAGCGGATCGGGCGAAATGTCCATGTCCAATCCAACTGCAAAAATATCAGAAATTATCTTTGCTAATTATTATGGTATTTTAAAGCTCAGATGTTTGTTTTTGGGAATTTTACTTTTGCTTTGCACGTTGCATCTTTATTGTGAATGTTTGTGTTTTTACATGGTGTATTTACATTTTTTATTGGAGAGTTTTGGGAATTGGCTTGTGTTGTTTGTTGCCTTATCATTGTGATTCATAGTGTAATTGTTACGAAGTGGGCTGGCCTCCATTCTCACAGGTTCTCCTCAATTGGGCGGCTAGCACAGTTCAGCCCAGTGTGATGAGTAATGCAGCATTAGCGGCCTCTCTGACAGTACTGGGACACCGCTAAAGCTGAGCCCAGGAAGAAGGAGCTTGTTTGCTAATAGGTAATAAATTGTAGGTTTAATTATAACAGCAAGGTAATTACAATCGAGGAAACACCCAGACCCAGAGGGAAGAAAAAGGAGGGAGAAATTCCTCTTAAAGAAACAATGGCTACACTGGACTATGCCGCTGAGTTTCCACAGAGAAACATTAAAATGGGAGGAACAAGAGCTGAGGTATGTGGTCATGGTCAGCTTCTAACCTGTTTTAGACCTCAGTTTGTCCTTTAAATGTAGGGACCATCTTTCTGTGACAGACCACCCTGATAAACGTGTTTACCACAAGAGTAGAGAGAAATATGAAGAAACATGAAGAAAGAGAGAAATAGAGGGTGATTCCTTACATTTGTTGGCTTACCGTCAGTAGTTTCAGAGGTAGAGAAAGAAGGAGAGAATGGTAGAGAAAGACAGTTGGGACAAACAGCGCCAAAGGGAGAAAACAGGTTAAAGCGGAGCAAGAGAGAAAGGTGGGGGTCTGTATTTCTTGCCAAGGTCTGTGTTGTGTCTCCCTATCGTCCTCTGTAGCATTCATTTTTCTAAAGTCCTTTGTTTAGATGGCCTGCAGACTTATTTGAGGTGACCCTTACATCTGAAATCACTGTTGATTATAACACACACACACACAAACTTGTGCTGGAAAACATTTTAGAAATTGATAAATACTGTTTTATGTACGTACTCTATGGAGTTAGTTGGAAAAGTTACACCTGGTCCACTTTTTAAAGGGTTAATACAGAGGACCCTGTCTTACAGCCAAGCTCATTATATTCTTTAGTGATATTAGCACAACAGAATCAGTACTTTACAGCTTTTGTTCATTGGCATGCTCCCTTAACTACCATATTTTTTCATCATGTAAAAGGTCCTGTGACTTATAGTCTGAAGCAACTTATACGTAACTGATGTCGGCCAGTCAAACACACACACACCACAAAACAGATGAAAACATCAGTCATAAAGACGATAGAAGCATTTTAAAGTCGTCAATTCAGAAAATTTTGCCTTTACAAAATACTTTATGCAACCAGTTTTAATACTTTGTCTTCATAACATTATTGTTCTAAAAACTCTAGACCGCTGACAAATGCATCTCCTCACATGCCTACAAAATAACATTTCATCACACATGTAAAATGAATGTTAAAACATTCAGCCAGTGAACTGCATAATTAATACATTGCAAAGAGGGTTGCAAATATCAGAAATACCCACAGATAGACAGTCACTAACTTCAATGAATGAAAGAATACAACAGGCATATTGTTTTACTTGCAGACTAAAAGCTGTTTATTTGTGCACAGCATAGAGTTACTGATGTTATAAACAGATGCGGCTTACATGTCTCGTTTCTTTCATGAAACATAAACAGAATATGAGACACTGTTACACATAATTACTTAAATCAAATTCTCCCGTTTAAAACAAGCCCAAAAACACTGTGATACGATTTGTAGAGTCTGAGGTACTGTAATCGTCACAGAGGGCAATTGACATCTGAGCGACTGAAGGGAAGTCGGGCGGCTGCTCTCGGGTCCTAATGACTGCCTCATGCTACCTCTGTCAGTGCGACTTATACAGAGATGCGACCTATCTGTGTTTTGTTTTTCTCTAAACAACGTGATTTTGACCCAGTGTGACTTACAGTCAAGTGCGACTTTATTTCCAGAAAATACGGGTACATGCTCACAATCAAATACTGTATCAAGGAATAGCCTTACATCATGGCTTCACCATTCTTCACAGTTTACAGGAGACATGAGAGTTTTTGTTGTGGTTTCATGAAGCCCTCTGGCTAACAGTACGAGTGTGTGGAAATGAGGAAATGTGGTTCACAAAAAACGTAAATTTCTTAATGAATATGCAGGTATCAATCAGTAAAACCACCTGAAACAAAGTCTAGGATGTATGAAGCAGCTTATAATCGGTTTCTGTAAGTGGGAGTGGACATTGTGTCTATGCAAACTTAATCTTCCCTGTAACATACATTTGCGATCTTAATTTTTGTGCAGTCTGCAGTAAAATAAGACCAGAAAAGGACTCTTCAACGTGAAGTTTATTCTTACCCTCTGTAGTTAATTGTATGAGTTAATGACGTGGGGCCCAGTGGGGGGTCATCAATCACATGTCTCAACCTTTTCATCTCACCCTTCAGCTGTGGCCTCAGCAGTAGCCTCACACAGCATATGCTTTTAAAATGAGTCTGACCACACAAGGCCCAGAGCTTTAGCTGCTCTCTGTTGTGTCAGAATGGAGGGATGAAGCTCGCAGGCTCCTCTCTTTGTCAGCACCACTTGGCTTCAACTATTGCCAGAGGTCTGAAGACACTGGTTTTCCAGGCAGCCGACACCTCGACTCAAGCTCTGTCTGGTCCCTCGGTGTGACAAGGGACGGACAGACAGATGCATGGTTGAGTTTTTGTATGCATGTTCTAACATGAGCATGTTCTAACATGAGTACATTGTACACATTCAAACTAACTAATAGAAAGAAAACATGAATAGCCTATAGGTGCCATCCTGGATGCATTACCAATGTCTTTAACTATGTTAGGGAAGCTACTTTGAAACTGTATCTTCCCAAGCTATAAGTTACTTATAATTATGTTGGCTTGGAAAAGCCACATACTTTTCTACATTTTAGACTTATTAGGATTTTCCCAAAATCCCTAAACAAAGACCAAAATTATTAAATGACTGTTCTGAGTGTGCAATGTCTTTTCTAACTGTTAGTCTGTCTATCTGTATGTATGTACTGTATATCTATCTGAATGGCTGTTTGTCTTATTGTAAGGTCTTTTGAACCTTCAAATCGTAAGCTTTTAAAACTTTTTTACACTTTCAGGCCAGGTTATGTCAATCCAACATAAAAGTTGTACTATTTTAAAGTGGTTAAACTACATTCAAGCTACTCTTTTGAAAAAGTAGTTAACTAAACTACAAGCTACTAACAAAAAGTAGCTAATCACATTGATGGTACTAGTAGGGTGATACCTTTTTTTTTTTTTTTTTAAATATATGACTATCCAATTATATAATTTATAATTTAATCAAAGCCATATTTTTCTTGCTCAAAAACAATAACAGGAGGTTTTGAATGAATGAATACAACTTGAGAAGAAACAGTTACACTAAATACAAAAAAAGATTACTCCATAATTATATAATGACCTGAAAACATAATAATGCACAGTACCATATAACGTCATGGTTACTGGTGTAACCTCCGTTCCCTGATGGAGGGAACGAGACGTTGGTGTCGATGTAGTGACACTAGGGGTCACTCTTTGGAGCCCGAGACACCTCTGGTCTTTGATAAAAGGCCAATGAAAATTGGCGAGTGGTATTTGCATGCCACTCCCCTGAATATACGGGTATAAAAGGAGCTGGTATGCAACCACTCATTCAAGTTTTACGCTGAGGAGCCGATATAAGGTCCGGCCATTTCAGCGGGTAGTTCAGCGTTGTGGCAGGAGGGACCAATGTCTCGTTCCCTCCATCAGGGAACGGAGGTTACACCAGTAACCATGACGTTCCCTATCTGTCACTCACTCAACGTTGGTGTCGATGTAGTGACACTAGGGGTCCCTATACAAAATGCCACAAGGCTGAACTGTGTTACATGAACTGGCGGTGTGTGGTGGGCAGACTTGCTGTGTGCCTCATAGCCAGCACACCAAGTCGACACGTAACCTCCCCCAACACAGTTATGAGTGTCGAACGGCCCTTTTTGGGGACAAGTCGACTACCCAGAGATAGAGACAGGCTTAACCCAGTCGTGGCCTCTTTCCCCTTCTCTTTTTCCACTCCCTAAAAAAGAAGGGGGATTATCCGACTGGGCCGCCAGGTCTAGTCGGGGGGTGTCCCTCCCAAGGGGAGGACACCGCGGAGACCACACCTCGCCCCAAGAGAGGGGGGGATATTTAAGTGGAAGAATACATCACATGGTCTTTCCAACCATGTGGAGAGCCTTCAAGGTAGATCCTGCCCAATGGGGGAGGAGTTACTACAACATGGAGACAGGGGCAGAGGGGCTCTGCCCAAGGAAGCGCAGTTTGCCAGCAGGGAAACGAATTAGCGGAAGATATAGATCGCATGGGGTTAGCCTTACAGGGAACCGCCACATGCGGAGCACCTACCCCAGAACCAGGCTCTTAGTTAGCGTGTGTACTGGGCCGGCAGCGAGTCTCTCCGAAAACTTGACTGCCACAGGGCTCGGAGGAAGTCAACCAGGGAACAACTTTTGTGAACACTACTGGGAATTAACAGCGCACGTCTTCAGCTCAAAAGGAGGTGGAAGGCGCTATGTGCAAGCGATACACCTGGCCAGCTATCCCGGGCTTATCAGCTTGTGTTGCGTGCCACTACCTGGGACGAAACCGGTTCCACCTGGAGGTTGTAGAACCTTGCAAAGGTGTTGGGTGTTGCCCAGCCCGCTGCTCTGCAAATGTCTGTTAGAGAGGCACCTCTGGCTAGGGCCCAAGAAGCCGCTACACCAGGGTAGAATGGGCTCGTAGCCCTACTGGGGGCGGCATGTTTTGGGCGAGATATGCCATAGTTATGGCATCAGTGAGCCAGTGGGTGATCCTCTGCTTGGAGACAGCACTTCCTTTCTGCTGTGCACCATAGCAGACAAAGAGCTGCTCAGAGATTCTAAAGTTCTGCGTGCGAACAAAATAGATGCGTAAAGCGTGCACCGGACACAGCAACGACAGGGCTGGGTCTGCCTCCTCCTGGGGAAGCACTTGCAGGTTCACCACCTGGTCCCTAAAAGGAGTGGTGGGAACCTTGGGCACATAGCCCGGTCGGGGTCTCAGGATCACGTGAGAATAGCCCAGACCGAACTCCAGGCACGTTTTGCTGACAGAGAATGCTTGCAGGTCACCTACCCTCTTGATGGAAGTGAGCGCAGTCAGGAGGGCAGTCTTCAAGGAGAGTGCCTTAAGCTCGGCTGACTGCAAAGCTCAAAGGGGGCTCTCTGTAGACCCTGAAAAACTACAGAGGTCCGATGAGGGAACGAGGCACGGCCTGGAGGGATTCAGCCTCCTGGCGCCTCTTAGGAACCTGATGATCAGATCATTCTTCCCTAAGGACTTACCGTCAACTGCGTCGTGGTGTGCTGCTATGGCAGCAACATACACCTTCAAGGTGGAAGGGGACAGCCTCCCTTCCAACCTCTCTTGCAGGAAGGAAAGCACTGATCTGACTGCAGCATCTCTGGGGGTCTTCCCGACGGGAAGAACACCACTTAGCGGACAGATGCCACTTAAAAGGCATACAGGCACCTCGTAGAGGGAGCCCTAGCCTGAGTGAACGTGTCTACCATCGCAGGTGGGAGACAGCTTAGGTCTTCTGCGTCCCGTCCAGGGGCCAGACATGGAGATTCCAGAGGTCTGGGCGTGGGTGCCGGATGGTGCCCCTTCCCTGAGAAAGAAGGTCCTTCCGCAGGGGAATTTGCCTGGGGGGAGCTGTTGCGAGGAGTGCGAGGTCCGAGCACCACGTCTGGGTGGGCCAGTAGGGTGCTTACCAGGACGACATTCTCCTCGTCCTCCCTGACCTTGCACAGGGTCTGTGCAAGCAGGCTCACTGGGGGAAAAATGCATATTTGCGAATGCCAGGGGACCAGCTGTGTGCCAGCGCATCTATGCCGAGGAAGGCCTCGGTCAGGGCGTACCAGAGCGGGCAGTGGGGAGGATTCTTGAGAGGCGAACAGGTGCACCTGTGCCTGTCGAATCGACAGGCACTCCACTGAGTCTCCACTCTCCCTTGAGAGTAACCTGTTGTGACGGCGCATCCGCCGAAGTGTTGAGGTTGCCCGGGATGTGAGTGGCTTGCAGCGACTTGAGGTGCTGCTGACTCCGTTGGAGGAGACAGCGGGCGAGTTGTGACATACAGCGGGAGCGCAGACCGCCTTGGCAGTTGACATATGCTACCGCTGCCGTTCTGTCTGTCCAAACTAGCACGTGCTTGCCCTGGATCAACGGCCGGAACCTCCGCAGGGCGAGCAGAATTGCCAGTAACTCGAGGCAGTTGATGTGCCAACGCAGCCGCGGACCCGTCCAGAGGCCGGCGGCTGCATGCCCATTGCCAACAGCGCCCCAGCCCTTTTGGTGGCGTCTGTCATGACCACGACGTGCCTGGAGACCAGAGCTCATAGAAACGAGAGGTCTGTCCAAGGGCTGAAAAGACGGTGACAGACCGACGTAATGGCCATGCGGTGTCCCGTGGCGCCATGCCCAACTCGGGACTCGAGTCTGGAGCCAGTGCTGAAGCGGCCTCATATGCATCAACCCGAGCGGGGTGGCCACTGCTGAGGATGCCATATGCCCCAGGAGCCTCTGAAAAAGTTTCAGTGGAACCGCTGTTTTCTGTTTGAATGCCTTCAAACAGGCCAGCACCGACTGGGTGTGATCGTTCGTAAGGCGCACCGTCAAGGAGACTGAGTCCAACTCCAAACCGAGAAAAGAGATGCTCTGAACCGGGAGGAGCTTGCTCTTTTCCCAGTCGACCCGAAGCCCTAGTCGGCTGAGGTGCAAGAGCACCAGGTCCCTGTGTGCGCACAACACGTCTCAAGAGTGAGCTAAGATTAGCCAGTCATTGAGATAGTTAAGAATGCGAATGCCCATCTCCCTTAACGGGGCAAGGGCAGCCTCTGCGATCTTCGTAAAGACGCGAGGAGACAGGAACAGGCCGAAAGGGAGGACTTTGTACTGATACGCCTGACCCTCGAACGCGAACCGCAGGAAGGGTCTGTGTTGAGGAAGGATCGAGACGTGAAAGTACGCATCCTTCAGGTCTACCGCCGCGAACCAATCTTGATGCTGGACGCTTGCTAGAATGCGTCTTTGCGTCAGCATCTTGAACGGGAGTCTGTGTAAAGCCTGGTTCAGTACACGCAGGTCCAAGATTGGCCGCAACCCACCGCCTTTTTTCAGTACAATGAAGTAGGGGCTGTAAAACCCTTTCTTCATCTCGGCTGGAGGGACAGGTTCTATTGCGTCCTTCCGTAGGAGGGTAGTGATCTCCGCGCAAGGTAGCAGCGTTTTCATCTTTCACCATGGTGAAGTGGACACCGCTGAACCTGGGCGGATGCCCGGCGAAGTGAATTGCGCAGCCGAGTCGGATGGTCCGGACCAGCCCTCGTGACGGACTGGAAGGTGCAAGCCATGTGTCCAAGTTCCGCACATGGGGGACCAAAAGGACAACGTCATTGGATGTACCGGCAGGTGGGGCCTTGTGGCGGGGCGGACCTCAAGGTGCCACACCACGTCGTGGCTGTGCTGAGTCCGAGGACATCGAAGCACTTACCTGGCTCCTTGTGACCACCCCCGGAACAGCCTGGGACGGGGGAGGAAGAGGCCTGTCCTCGTGACCCGTGGAGACTGTCACATTGTGGGCGGATTTGTGCCACAGCTGGGCGCTCAGGGCGGGAGACCGCCGCTGGAGCGCCAACCTACCAAATGGAGTGGTGGACGGTGGTCGTGATGCCAGCCGTACACACCGGATACGTGACCCAGGGAACAAGGAAACCACTCTTGCTGAGCTCTTGAGTACTGCAGCCATTTGGGCATGCAGCACAATTAAATGCAAAAGGTAACAAAAAGATGAAGATCTGCTTACCAGCTGAGGCTTCCGACTGGACGAGCCCGTTCTCTGATGCTGCGCTCGAGAGCTCATCACTTTCGTGGGCTCCGAATAAGAGGTCGAGCTCGCCGTGAGACGAGCTGGCGGACTCACCCGGAAGCCCGATCGGGGCAGACGAGCGTGCTGGGGAATGGGAGGTCAGCGGGGGATACCCGGCGGAGGCGGTTCCATTGGGGTCCCCAAATCGCCCCCAGTACTAGCTGCGCTGGCCTCAAACCCGTGAGTAAAAGGACAGAGGCGGGAGCCTCTGGGGTGGCTCGCTTTCTTACGAAGGCGAGCCGCGACCGCAACGTTGCCATGGACATATTCTCGCAATGAGAGCATGACCATCCATGAACGCTGTCTCCGCGTGAGCAGTGCCCAGACACGAAAGACAGTGATCGTGACCGTTAGAAGGCGAGAGATAACGAGCACAACCAGGAATAACACACAATCGGAAAAGCATCTTTAAAAAGACGCGTCTTTAAAAAGACGTTCCGTGTGTGCGCTCTTTTAAAGAAATATATACTCTTTTAGAGGGGAAAAATGCTCTTTCAGAAAATATACTCTCTAGTTTTTCTGCCGAAGCGCCCAGGGGTGTTCTCTGCAGTGCACCAGTGCAGAGGAGGGAGAAGCCGCTGAAATGCGCCGTCAGATCCGGCAGAGGTGAATGAACAGTAGTATTCAGCTCAATGAGCATGTCCGTTCGGCTCCGAAGAGAAAATCTGAATGAGTGGTTGCATACCAGCTCCTTTTATACCCGTATGTTCGGGGGAGTGGCATGCAAATACCACTTGCCAATTTTCATTGGCCTTTTATCAAAGACCAGAGGTGTCTCGGGCTCCCAAGAGTGACCCCTAGTGTCACTACATCGACACCAGCGTCGAGTGAGTGACAGATAGGGAACTGAATATTTTGCTAATTTTTTTTTTTACACATGAACTGTCCAAACAAACTGGTTGAATAAAATTATTTAGACCTTCCAGCTCTAATACATATGACAGAGAGGACAGTTTAGGAGAGTGCCTTTGATAATTGCTTCAGTTCACTCGACTGCAAAGTGCAGGCGCAATACATGGTTAGATAAAACAGCGATGCAGCGGTTTGTCATGCTACACTACTACTTGTTGAAAAATGTAGACAGTTTCTTGAAGAGCTAAACTATATTAAAAAAAGCTGAGCTACTGTCACGCTACTGAGAAAAGTATTTAAGTGAGTAGCATTGCAACATTTCATTAATCACTTCCCAACACTGCTGAGATTTAAAAGGTTCATGGGATGATAGCATGCTGAAGGTTCTCACAAAATTTTCATCTACACTCTAAGACTTATATTGTGGCACCTGGCTCTCCTTACAGTTTGCGACAGGCCCCAAGAGGATGTATGCTAGACTGAAGCAGGATGAACAGGACTGCATGGAAAGCCTGGCCACGTCTGAGCCATCCTCAATGCTCTTGTGTGTGACCAGCTCTGGTGTACATCTCTTAATCCCATCAATTCAGATCTGCCATTGCTACACCACTGCCTCTGAACCTTGTTTGTAGTCATTACCCTAAGCAACCTCCATCTCAACACACATAATAATGCATACACTGCCCACAGATACAGATAGGCTAGCTAACAGAGCACAAGAGAAGAGCCTTTATTCCTCTTTTGAGAACGAAAAATCCCTGATGAAACACATAGGGAGTGTAACGGCAGAAAAGGAAGCAGGGTTCGAGAAAAAAAATCTCACGTAGGATAATGTATTCATATTCTTTATGGGAATCTTTCAGGGTTATAAATATTTCAAGCAAAACTGTTTTATTAAATGTATTTACCCCGTTTCAACCTTGAGGACCCCATCAAGATTCACCCTCATTAAATTTGTGTTCCCACAAGGGGAGGTAAAATGCTAAAATTTTAATAGAATCAATGGAGAAGACATCAAACCATGAAACATCCTCTATGCTGAAATACAGTAAAAGCAATACAGCCATAAAAGACATGGAATAAAAAATAAAATAAAAAAAGTTCAAATAAATGCAACAGCTGATCATAGAAAGGCCTGCACTGGAGCACAAGAACACTTTTCAACACCAGAGCACAATAGGAAATAAATGAAAACAAAGTGAGTTTTGTCTTTAGACATAATTTCAGAATGATAGTTATGCTTGTGGCTTAAAAAAAAAAAAAAAAAAAAAAAAAAACATTTGACCCTTTCTAAAGCTCTGGCACCTGTTTGGTGGGGTGTCCTAAAAACATTTTGCCTTGTTCCCAAGTCTCTCATGGTGACAAATTTGGGGTTGTTAATAGTCTGAGTTATTTGTTTAGTCACTCTCAGCCTGTGACAGAGGGTATAGGACCACTTTTGATAAAAAAGAGACAGCACACTGCAGGTGCCCTACCTTGACAGTGACTGAATGGGGGCAAGATGTACACTGACAAGCCTTGTCAAACAGGTGATCTCACACATACACACACAACAACAGTGTCCACACTCACAATGACATAGCCATTGTGACATGGATGGTGCCACTGACAGTCACGTCACCTGTGAGCAGGTGCTGCTGAAACGCACACCCTGCAATGTTCTGGGCGGGCACAATGCTCTTACACAGGCAAGGTGAAAGAGGCTGTCAGTGCAGCTATGGATGTACATTAGGCAGTGACGATGGAGTCAGTCTAGATACCGGGCAGGCCACATGGGAGTGCAATAACACACAGGCGCATGTTTAACTTCTTCCACTGCCAAATACAGTCATACCCTGTGCCAGCTACACAACAGGTAAAAGGCTAGCTGCACCACCCACATAATAAATTATGAGAGCCCTGCTGAATAAAATAACCTAAACCAGCCTAAGATGGTTTGCGTGTCTTAGCTGGCCTCCCTGCCCGGTCAAGCTGTCTGTTGGCTGGTTTTAGAAGGGTTTTGGGCACTTTCAACTGGCCAGACTGGGAAAAAAACTTGCCGACTAGTTAAACCAGTTGAAAACTAGCTGGCCTTGCTGGGAGACCAGCTTATACCAGCTAAAAACAGCAAGCCAGCTTAGTCTCCCAGCCTGGCCAGATTGTCTATTGGCTGGTTTTAAAGGGGTTTCAGGTATTTTTCAGCTGGTCAGGCTGGGAAACAAGCTTGCTGACCAGCTAAACCAGCTGAGTACCAGCTTGGCCAGGCTGGGAGACCATCTTAAACAAGCTAAGACCAGCAAGCCAGCTTATTCTCCCAACCTGGTCAGGCTGTCTGTTGGCTGAAGTAGATAATGTTTAGGCACTTTTCAGCTAGTCAGGCTAGGAGACCAGCTTTTCCAACTAGCTAAACCAGCTTAGTAACAGCTTAGCCAGGCTGGAAGACCATCTTAAACCAGATAAAACCATCGAGCCAGCTTAGTCTCCCTGCCTGGTCTGGCAGTCTGTCAGCTGGTTTTTAATGGAGTTTTGGGCAATTTTCAGCTGGTCAGGCCAGGAAACCAGCTTGCCAAACAGCTAAACCAGTTGAGAACCAGCTTGGACAGGCTGGAAGACCAGCTTAAACCAACTAAGACCAGCAAGCCAGCTTAGTCTCCCAACCTGGTCAGGCTGTCTGTTGGCTGGTTTAGATCCTTTTTAGGCACTTTTCATCTAGTCAGGCTGGGAGAACAGCTTGCCGACTAGCTAAACCAGCCTAGTGCCAGCGTGTCCAGGCTGGAAGACAAGTATAAACCAGCTAAGACCAGCAAGTCAGCTTAGTCTCCCAGCCTGGTCAGGCAGTCTGTTGGCTGGTTTTAATGGAGTTTTGGGCACTTTTCAGCTGGTCAGACTGGGGAACCAGCTTCCCAAATAGTTAAACCAGCCAAGTACCAGCTTGGCCAGGCTGGGAGACTAAGATGACTTGCTGGTCTTAGCTGGTTTAAACTTGTCTTCCAGCCTGGACACGCTGTTTGTTGGCTGGAGTAGATAATATTTAGGCACTTTCAGCTAGTCAGGCTAGGAAACCATCTTGCCGACCAGCTGAACCAGCTGAGCACCAGCTTGGCTAGGCTGGGAGACCATCTTAAACCAGAAAACCAGTTAAGGCTGGTTTAAGGTGGGTTTTTTATCTCCTAAATGTTTTTTTTTTTTTATTATTATTGTCTGAGTGTCTTTTATACAATAAGACAAAGGTCATGCTGTTTTCCACCTTTAGTACAAGAACAGAAAAAGCTGAGCTTGTCAGATAGCACCCTTCCGTTGTCCTATTTTAGAGATCTCCATAGGCACAGCACTTACCGTGGAACCTTGGCCTTCTTATTCAAGGCAGATTTATAGCATGCCATGTGGAGATCAATAACAGAACAATGTGGAGAAATGGAAGTGCAAACGCTGTCTGTGAGAATTTTTGGACAGTAAGGACATCCTGCTAGGGAAAAGGACAACAGAGAATTGCCTTGACAAACCAATGCATTCATCTGAAGGAGTTTGACAATCTGTAGGAAAAAAAGAGGAACAGTTCTGTAATCAAAAAGGGAGAGAAAATGAAAATAAAAAGGCTTGATTTTTATTTTGGACAACTTTTAACAGCCTGAGAAACAATGGAAATGCACAGTATTTCATGGCCATTAGTAATGGAATAAAAGAAGATATTCAAAATAAAGGCTGGCAAAGGCAAGAAAGATAGAGAAAGAGAGAATAAAAAGGAAAAATGAGAGAACCTAAGCCAGACAGCCCAATGCTCTTTCGTTACCTAGGGACATGTTCTTGCCCATTAGATGTTGACCCGATTTAGAAGTGCAGCTGTGAAGGTATCCTAGAGTCAGACACCTTCAGCATCTCTCCCCCTCTCTGCATCCCTCCCTCCTTTCTACCTCTTTTGCTTTCTGTGGAATGGCCACTGTTGCTATTGCAAGACTCTTCGGTTTCTATGCTCGCTCTCTCTCTCTCTCTCTCTCTCTCTCTCTCTCTCTCTCTCTCTCTCTCTCTCTCTCTCTCTCTCTCTCTCTCTCTGATGTTATTGCTCTCTGTCAGAAAGATGTTTGTCTTCTGTGATTAGTGTCAGGATAAGAGAAGGTGCCATGCCCTAGTTGAGCTTCATTAGGACTGGACCGTTGCTGTACGTCTTCAGGCATCCACTCTGTGCCACTCAACATTAGGCTTATTAATTCATACACAGCTGCCCTCTCCCCTATTCATGGCTGCTCGAAAGTCAGTCTAGCCTGTGGCCACAGAGGGACAAATAAATTTTAGCAGACAGTGCAAGTCAAAACCCATCCAGACTTGGACAAACATTTTTCTGCAGCAGAGAGCGGACAGAACTCTCACGCTCCCTTTCTTTTGAAATAGTCTTCTTTTTCATCTGTGTCTGATCCTCCTGTACTGGCTGGCAACTTGTTTGTTTCATCCCAGCACATGAGTCAAGGCCTCTTTCATTGTGTGTATCATGCAAAAAGGTTGCATTTCAAACTCACAAAAAATAAATAAAAACAATTACAAAATAAATGTGTAAGTCAAGTATAATAATCATTACAAAATGCCAAATTTCTTACAAAAATTATTTGACACCTTTTTTTCTATGTATATGTACTGTACTTGCTAAAAGGGATATTTACCCAAAAAATAAAATTTCTGTCATAATTCACTCATACTCAGACCGTTCCAAACATGTAGACTTTCTTTTTGCATAGAACAAAAGGAGCTATCTAGCAGAATGCCCAAGCTGCTCTTTTCTGTGCAGTGAAAGCAATTGGCTACCACAGCTGTCACTGGTCCCCATCCAATTTCATGGTATGAAAAAGAGAAGCTTGGAGAGTAAATGATGAAAGATGTTTGTCATAATTTTTGGATGAAATATCCCTTAAATAAAGACAGGTTCCCTTTAAGATTTTGGACTTTCTCATTCCTTAAACTAGTTCATGGGGACTAACCTGTTCTCTTTCCTTCCCCAAACTCTGAGGAAGCCTTGACTGCCAAAATGCATTAGTGTGCATTGACTTTTAATTAAAACGTTTTAAACTTCAGCTTATTTCAAAGTCCATTTTTGGAAAGCCAAAATATAATAAAGGTTTTATTAACTTTTATATCAGGAGATGCACCTTGGACCATCATTTTTCAATAATTATCTGTTTTTATATCAGCAAACATTCTCTACAGCTTTCCTCCTACATTCTCTCTCTCTCTCTCTCTCTCTCTCTCTCTCTCTCTCTCTCTCTCTCTCTCTCTCTCTCTCTCAGGCTCCTTTCACCATCCTTGCTTCTTTTGATATGCCACAAGTAGCATTTAGATGCTTTCCACACCTCCTAACTGTAAGACTAAGCAAATCCAGGCCTTGCCTTCATACGTGTGGTGGAGTGGATTTTGTGGCAGGGCTGAAGGGGCCATGGGAGTAATTTAAGCCCCAGAGTGAGAGCCACCTCACCACATCAAGTCTTGGAGTCAGTGGGCACTGCCACCTCCAATTGAACCTTTCTAATGTGACACTAGCCAGGAAAAAACAGCTCCACAGAGGCAGCCCCAAACTGTAACAGAATGAGAGACATTCAAAAGTGTAATCTGCTTCAGCAGTGAGGTTCATTTTTCAAATTTTCCCCACTGTAGATTTGTTTGTCTCTCTGCAGAGCCAAGGGATAAAGGGCTGTTGGGTAATAATAAGGGGTGACCAGGGTTGTTGAATGGTCTAAGTTATGTGGAAAGCGTCAGGCGGTCCAGTGTGGAGTTACAATGTGCCTTCTGAATAGCTGAATTAAACAGCTGGCCACAGTATAATCAGAGAGAGAATATTGGTCTGTGTAACTCTAACTATGACCTGTTCCTCTGGCCAAATGGTTTCTTGCTGTCAATGCTTTGTTTTCCAAGTGATGTTTACTTTTATTCACATATTTATTATGTACAAAAGGACATAGTAACTGTGGCAACAATGAAACTGAGAAAAATGGCTTCAAAGTTTTTTGAATGTCCAACCAAATGTGGATTATTAAAAAAATTGGCAAACCGAGTTTTATGTGCCACTTTCTACATTTTGCTGCAGTTTCCTGGTGAAATTAATTAATCAAATTAATTAAATTGTTTATGATTTTATAAACATTTATTTTTTTGCTCTATTACTCACACCCTGCCGTGTTATTATATCAAAACACTTTTACTCTAATGCATCATTTGAAAAACAATACATTTAAACTCCTGTATTACAGTTCACCTACATTTACACACTTATTTCAATGTGATTAACATCCACGGTAGCTCACCTCATACAGTCTTGGACTTTGGAATCAGAGACCAAGCCCAGCCAAAGACACTCGGAGTGAAAGTGAAGTGAAAGTTCCATAGAAGTGACATGAAATGATGTGGTTGCTTCAGTTAATGTGCTTTTAATGTCGAATTTGCTTTTAAAACACAATAAGTTAGGTTTAAGTGTTGGTTTAGTGTAAAGATGTCTGTTTTGTGTTACCTCTCCTTTCATTTAGATCACTATTAGTTAGGTTTAAGTTAAAGTTTTAGGTTAGGAAGGCACGTTTTACTCATTAAATCCATCTAATAATTACCTTAAAACCCTCATCTGATTACAACATTATTTCACTCGATTTTGGCACCCCCGCTGGACATTTCACTGGGAAACTGCAGCCAAACATGTAATGAAGCACGTAATTTTGATTTGCAAAAATGTTGCCATTGTCAAGTAAATTTCATGAGATCAGGCGACATTTATCACAGGACAGATCACAGTCTAAGAGAGAGGGTTTCAAACTGGGGTCTGGGGACTCCCAGGGGGCAACTAAGGGTTGCTAGTGAGTCCACAAAACATTTCAGAGAACACGTTTTTGTAAAATTTTAGTATTATCTAGCCTTAGTAAAATGGCAATATGAAAGCCAATTATTAAATTGTATAGTTTGCATCTGGTTAAAACTTCTTGAAACTTTAGACGACAATGACGAGACCTCTAAAAACTCAATACTGTCCGTGAACAGACAAGCTTCTTAACATATTCAGTCTTTCACACAAGTCTCTACTTGAAAAAAACAAAAAAAACAACAAAAAAAAACAACAAAAAAAAAAAACACACAAGCACAGACATGCGTAGCTGACCCTCTCAAATGTAGCCTGCACTATATTTTTGGGTCCACTACCACAAAAAGCCAAAAACCACATTGTGGGATTCGGAACATAGTGTGAAAGACATGTCCAAAGAATTTGTGCTCTTCCTGTCCTGGACTGGTTTATGCCTTCTGCATGCATGCAAGCTGATGAGAGCGGCTGCTGTCTAAGCAGCATGGGACAGAGCCCAGCACAGGTCAACAGTAACTGACATCCAAGGAGATCTGAGTGGAGGCACAATAAGGGGAGGACGAGGAGCACAGCATCGAGACAGGCAGAGAGACAGACAGGGGCACGCTGCTCTGGAAACAGCGGGGTGAAAGCCCCTGAGCTCTTGATCATGTGGTCTCTTTAGATGAATTACTTATTAGGGAATATGTGTAGAACGTGGGCTCCTTCCAGCCTGTGATCTTCCTGCCAGTTTAGCCAAAGTCCTCTCCTCCCCTCAGCCAGCCAGACTTTATCTGGCATGGTCACGAGCCCCGAGCTCTCCACGCCAACACAAGACACACTGTGGGAAGAGAAAGAAGGGAAACACAGAGAGTGAGAAAGACAGGCGGAGAGTGAGATAGAGATCAAGAGAGGAAGTGAGAGAAAACAAGTGAAAGCAGAGAATGATAGTGAAAAGAGAGGGAGCACTTTCATTCTCCTGGTCTGTCTTGGGCCTCGCCACAGCGTTCCTTCACTCTTTACAGTCGCGTTTGCTGTGTGTGTGGCAAGATTAGGACTGGCACGGGGCAGACGACGGTCTGATGTGCAGCCAGGGAAAATCGATTAAAAGAAATCCACCAAATCATGTTGCGTGAGAAGTTAGAGCCCGTGGTGGGCAACATTAAAGCAGTGGCTGGCAGTGGCAGGGCTGTAGCTGATGAAGATGGCTCTCTCTTTACTGTGGTAAACATTGAGACTTTGTATGAGTGATTTTTTTTTTTTTTTTTTTTTTACTGAGATCACCCGACCGCCGGTCAGGAACAAAGACCACTGGCACAGCTGGCTTTGAGAAACACATTTCCAGCCATCAGCACTGAGACCCGTAAATGAAAACCAGATTGTGGCATTAAAAGCAGGAGTTAGAGAAGAAAAAAGAAAAGTGAGATAGGAGGTGTGAAAATAGGCTAAGCAGACTTATAAATAACTGTTTCATTTGAAATAATTGACAATGCAAAAATCAATAGCCTTACTATGTGAAAACAATTGATGTAGAGTTTAAATAGTATCGAGAACAGTGTTAAATGCTTCAGTTTCTCTCCTAGTCTATCACACAGACAGGATAGGGAAACATTTTTACTTTGCAGTAAATGGTCATATAGCCATGGTATCTCAATAGAGACTCCATAGAAATCACTACAAATAAAACTCAAAGCATATAACCTTTGCAAAAAGAGTAGATGGAAAGAGAATGTGGATGTATTTAGTTATAGTTTGGTGGCAAATTTGTCAGTAAATAATATTTTTATTTATTTATTCTAAAAATGTAAAAAGTTTTCTTTTAAAGTAAGGTTTAGGTTGTGTGTTAGGGTTAGTCTATAGTACTTTTATAATTAGCTTTATATAAAACAATAAAGTCTATGGTAAGTCACCATTTAGATAACTAAACAATTGTCTGTGTGTTTGCATGTGTGGGCAAGTGTGAGTGTGTAGGTGAAGGGATGCTTTAGCCAGCTTTATTGTGTCCATCCACAGGGAAGTGATGTGAGTTTTACCTGTGGGGTTTCGGCTCTATGGAGGCGGGTACAATGCTCCTAACACATGATGGCAACACGAGGCTCTGGGCCACTTTAACACCCAGCACAAATCCAGAGTGAAACAATCATTTCAAACAACTTCTGCTTCTGTCATGTTGAGAAATGTAATTTAAGGCCAGTGAACGCGACCCTCGGGTTATTCTCTACTCTCTCTTGTTCTACATCACAGCTGTGTCTGAACAACATGGCGCTGTATCTGAAGGGAAGGAGAATATTGTGAATAATAGGGTTAAAAAACAATCACAGCCCTTTAGCAGAAAAGAGAGTTAAAATGAATTAAAGTGTGTCAATGGTCAAATCGAGAGATTTCCTCCAGATACCACAGAGAGGAAAAAAGTGCATAAGAGAAGAAATAGATACATAAAGATATGAAAGAGTAGAGAAAAAAATGGAGCATGATTAGTTGCCCTAGATTTTTAAATTTATCTCCTGTTTTGGGCATTAAGTAAAATAACCAAAGTAATATAATCAACTGGCCCCATTACGGGAAGTTCTCATGTAGGGCAATTGAACAAAGTGCTGTCCTCAAAGTGTGAAGGAGCCGAAATCAGGTCGTTCCTGGGAGCCATCGGTAATGAACCTCATCAGACGGGGGAAGTGCGCGTGTGAGCCGATTGCGCTGACCTGAGAGCAATGCTATATGCTGCTGAAGCAAACATAGCATGCTAATTCATAGGGATGCAAAACAGCCCAGCATGCTACACCTCTGCTCATGAATGCCTCCTCTGCAACACTTTCTGGTCCGTGCTGGCTGTATTTACACAGTGCTGTACAGCTCGTTCTGGAACAAACCATAAAACCATTGCTTTTCTAAAATAGTGGCAACAATTTTATGATAAAAGACAATTTATTTTTAATTATTATAATTTATTAATAATAATTATCATAACAAAAATGTTTTCCACAGAGTCAGAAATATCGTAATTACGAGTTACGTGGACAGGAATGACCAAGTTGAAGGGGAAAAGTCGTACTGAAGTTGTAAGGGGCGTCGGCATGAAAGATGATGGAAAGTTATAGGCATGTCATAAAATATTGATATATCGATTATTGGCACGTTATTTTATTGTTACATTTTTAAGGCATAGATCTATTAACATTAACCGACATTTAAATTAGAAGCCTAATTTGCGTGCTTTCCAATTCACTGCATAATATAAGCGATATCATAATATGAGAGACCACAAGAGGGTGATTTTACATTTAATGAAGCAGGTCACAGGGAGAACAAGGCAAACAATTCTGTCACTGTGAATCTAGTCACCACACACACAAACCTACGAAGGTTTTTGTACTTCTTCAAGAATTAACAAAGTTATGTTGATGAGTTTGCAGGCTAGTGTATGAAACTGGTGTTACTGTGCAAACTGAACAATTAGAAATTAGTACAATTTCTCTGTATGTAGCCTTGAAGAGGTTTCTTCAAGGAAGAATAATCTTTGTCCTTTGATAATGATTTGAGTCGAATATAATGGAAAACTATGCGTTTTGCTCTCCGTGGCGCTGCAGAATTTTTAACATCCTCCGGAGTCATAGCTCGGAGTTGTAGGTGTGTCATATGTGTGTGTACCTTCATAGCAAATAATTATCTCAAATTTTTAGAACACACTATGTTGACCGCCAGATATGCAACCCCCTTTAATTTACCCTGCCGCTCACACTTTACAACAGTTGTGTTGAAAAAATATGTTTGAAGAGACAAAGGCTATTTGCAACGAGTAGCCCTGTTTAAAAATGCAGATATATATCGATAATCATCTGGAAAATTTTCTTATTATCGATGCGTGAAAACAACATCGATCCCACGCCATCGATCCCAAAATTTTGCTGTTTTTATTTTGTCAGTTTCAGTGCTTCATTTCAATAGTATTCTTTTGTTTTACTGTATATAATAGATCTTATAGTCAACTACTGTAAAGCTAATGACTCACCCTTCAAGGTTTGCAAATGAATAAATACAGTAATTTGCTGGACACCATGCATTAATAAATCATTTAGGTCTTACAAAAGTCATGAGGGTGTATTCACTTATGCCTATTCATGTGTATAACAGAAAAAGTCATTCATTGTGTATTTGTTTTAGTTTGGCTTCTTCAGCATTTTGTTTCCTTCTTGACTTGGAAGTAGGAGCTTCCCAGGTCCACTTAAAGGCAGTCTAACCCTAACCCTAACATTATGCTGTTTGCTAATGTCAAGAAATGTAGCAACTTATTAATATAATGTAAAATGTTAGTCACAGGAATGCATGAACAGTATGGTCATTTTAAATTTGATAAAAGACAATTATTTATTTCCATGTGACTGACCTTGATGTGTGTTATTTATATCTCATGCCAACAAACCAATTTATAATAGTGCTTTAAAAGCACTATATCATTGCACTATTTTAGAGAATCATCCATTGATTTAGGTGAAAAATGTCATCTGCTACACAGGGCTGGACTCTGTGGCCCGACTGAGGAAGCTCACTCTGAGGCTTAATTAGATTAGCCCCACACATCCCGGACACGCTCTGCCCCTCTGAGGTACTCTGGCCTGGGGAGGGCTGGTGCATTCTTGCCCTAATCAAATTAACTCTCCATATTTAGACAAATAAACAATAGTTACTGTATCTGCACACAGATCATGTGGCCAGCGGTGGTAGACTGTGATCTCTCACTCCGATAAATAGCTCTGTGGATCAGCATGCACATTTTCCTTGCAGAGTGGACGGGAGAGGGACTGGGCCGCATTAGAAACGCAAACTCCTTGACTTCCTTTCTCACAAGACATACAAGGATCACAAACAAACAAACAAACAAACACTGTTGGCAACACCTAAAATAAACATGGTTTCCTTATAAATTGAAGTTTTTGTCATGATATGACAATCATATAAAGCAGGTCATGAACAGGTTAGAACGTGAAGGTCAGTGAGGTTTAAATGAAAAGTTTGTTGTGGAGCATAAGCACAGTGCAAATGTGTATATGCATGTGAGTGTGTGTATGTGTGGGAAAGACAAGAAAGTGTCATTATGTCTGGGCAGGAAGAGCTAAGACCTTCTACAAGAAAGACTCAGGTTGACCGTTTGGGCTGACCAAAACAGAACACTACCTAGAGAACATTTGCGGGTCTCTCTCTCTCTCTCTCTCTCTCTCTCTCTCTCTCTCTCTCTCTCTCTCTCTTTCTCGCACACACACACACACACACACACACACACACACACACACACACACACAGTTACTCACGTTTATTATGTAAGTAAATTAAGACATACCACAGACTTCTATTGTTTAATATTAAGCTAATTATAAATACTCATCTTACGACTAATCCTACACCTTCTTTTAGTATTAAAAAGACTGTAATGAAGATTATATAGACTGTGATGACGAACTTCTATGACCTTATTTTAGCAGCACAAATCTAGCAACGTTTTTATTTGTTAATTTTATATTTTGAATTATTTAATATACATGTATAAAATTATCCCTTGTGTTATACAGTAATTGTAATTTAGATCACATTTAGGGAGTGAGTGTGTACACACATATGCATACTACACACTTAATAAATAAATAAATAAATAAATAAATAAATAAATAAATAAATTCAGTGGTCTCCCATGTACCTCTATAGACGTTTTCCCTGCTAAATTTTACTTCCACGTTCCAAACATGGAAATGTGGGAAGGGTCCATTGAGGATATCCCTGAATGTCCTCGAAATTTTGTCAGATTTAGCTCACTTTTGGAAACAATTTTGTCCCTACACTATTGCAAAGTACACACACACACACACACACACACACACACACACACACACACACACATTTTCAATAAAACGTCGTTTAGTATGTTTATTAAGCAATTTGAATTATGGGGACACTGAAATGTCCTCATAAACCACATTTATAGCATAATACCCTAGTAATTACCAGTTTGTAACCTACACACACACACACACACACACACACACACACACACACACACAAATATACATGTATACTTCCTGCACTGTACCAAGGACACAAAGACAGCCAGAGCATCTGCCTTGGCCTTGATCTCCAAAGCTTTCCTTCTCCATCCATTCACTCATTCATCTTTCATCTTATGAAAACTCTCCTCTCTAACTCTCCTGTTTCCTTTCTGAGAAAGGCCTGATAGGGCCTCGTGCCTTTTCTCCAGGCCGTTGTCCATTCTGTCCAGTTTTTCCCTCTTTCTTTCTACCAGGTGCCCAAAGGGGGTCATTAAAATCCTTACCAAAATCATAATTTCTGTGTTCTGAATCTGATATCATCAAAGTTTAAAATGGCCCAAGATGACAAATGTCCCTGCACAGATTGTGCAGTCAAAATTAACAAGAAAAAATTTGTTTTTATATATATATATGTGTATATATATATATATATATATATATATTAATTAATTTTGTGAAATTGATCTTTTATCAAATTGAATTCAATGTGTGTGTGTGTGTATGTGTGTGTGCGTGTGTGCTTGTGTTTGTGTGTATGTGAGGTCGGAGGGAACATTTTACAGTCATTTACAGTGGTGACCCTCAGCAGGCTTTTAAGTAAGTGGACTCAGATGTCTTCAAGGAAGCCTGCTAATTACTTGCAAATCAATAAGAAAAAAAAAATCTTTCCTCCACTTCTCTGTCACCCACTTTCTTTTTTCCCCACTCATGGCGGGTAAGGGGCCGCTCCTCTGCTGGCATTTTAATTGTGGCAGCAATCAGGCAGATTCACAGGAACTAATTAATATGCAGATTTGCAGCATCTTTTCTCTGCCAGTCTCTCTTTTTTTAGAGAGAAAAAAAAATTACAACTCAAGTGCTTTATGATTGCTTATACTGTGTAAAATGTACATAATGCTCACCGTGTGCTATTTGATGTCTAATTTTAGCACCGGATCAATCGCACTCTCCAACACCCCTGCTTATGGTAAATGATTGATGTTTCACCATACAGCATTTTCCACTTCATTAATAAAAAAGTGCATCTTTATTTATTAATGTGCGATATACACGTACGTCTATTTATAATGTAATTAGAGCAATATTAGTGTGTCACATTCCATTTGGAAATGTGCACCATACAAGCCCACCAACAATACCCATTTCAAACACGTCTAGGAGCGTTAAAGACAAAAGCAGTTTTAGTATGGAAACACTAGGAGGCGATTAAGCCTTATTTTTCCTATTGTCTGGGAGCAGGGAGTGACTAAATTAGGCTCTTCATCTGTGTGCTCAGAACATTAGAACAATATAAAACTTGAAGCGCGGCACACAGTCCATTGCAGTTAATAGTCAGATAATGAGAGCGTGGAGGCAAATGCCTCTATTAAATCATTGTTTAATACTTCACACTAAAAGATTGCCGTTCGGTTGAGGTGTTTTCAAATGGCTCTCTTTTATCCCAACCTGGCTACGATAAAGCTAACGATGTGTGAAAGACTGTATGTTACGTTCCGCTATGATAAGGCTTTGCATGGTTCTGAAAAGCATACAAACAAACAAGCAAATCAACAACAACAAACAAACAAACAAAAAACTCCAAATAAACAAACAACAACAGCAGCAAAAATGCTACATGGTTTTTGTTTACCTGTGTTTCTGTGTAAGCTGTACCTTAATACATATGGCAGCAATTAATTTGATCTTAAACTATGATTTCCTTTTCAAAAATGTTCTTAACACATACAGTATGTGCGAGCTGGCCTAGTTGTCACACTTTATACTCCAGTGAATATTTCCCAGGGAAGGTTACAATTCAACATCCAATTCTAGGCTTTTCAGCAAAATTTAAAAAATAAAACAGCAACGGTAATATACAAAAAATATAAAACTATTGTTTTGGACAACAAATGCTGTAATTAATAAATAGTTTAAATGTTGGTCATTTAAAACACATGCCAATACAAATTTGACAACTTGCCCTAACCTGACATAAAAGTCCCAGATATGACAAATCTGGTATTGGGTAAGTGATGTATTAATTTGTTTACCTAACATCATATATATATATATATATATATATATATATATATATATATATATATATATATATATATATATATGTATAAAATGCTGATATTGGAAATTGAGGATAACTTAAGGATTAAATCCACAAAAGATATTCTAATAAAAGATGAATTTTAAACTAGGCGTTTGAAGCCAACATAAAATCACTTCTAGAAAAAACACACATACAGGTATGCATAATTGGACTTTTAACTCAAAATGTTATAGTTACTGAGATATAGACCTTGACAGTGTGTGTCATCTGACAACTTCCTGTGTGACTACAAGCCCTGGTCTCCCCTTAACATGTAATTTACTAAGAAAGGTTTCTCACTATCTTAAATTTACAAAAAGACTGCACATGCGATCTGCCTTAAATGTTCTAACACAGTTTTGACTGACAGGAACAAAATGATTTTAACAGACAAAGAAACAGGTCTACTGTTCATCTCGGGAACCTCGGTGCTTCTGAAGCGTGAGCTAGACTATTTACTGCTATCATTTCAGTCTCTTCACAGCTCAGAAATGTTGTTAGGCCGAAAGGAGCCTGCTGTTTGTTTGTTTAATTAAAAATGATGAATGTGACATTCATTTTGGATCCTGTTTCACTTTATGTATTCTCTCTCTCCCTTTTTCTCTCTCTCTCTCTCAATTTTTTATCTTCCTCTCTTTGGTCATCACCTCTTGTACTGCTTTCAGATATTTCTTCCACTCATTTTCCATATTCAGTATCTTGGGCATGTTTATGCCCTCAAAAAGAAAGTTAATCGAATTGAACAACCAGCATTTTTAACACTTTAGCTTGGCACAAAAGTTCACATCCAACTACAATAGACGATGTAAAAAATGGCCTTACAGAATTACAACCCATAACAGCTGTAAATAATGTTATTTAGATAGTTTGGGGTCATGGATACATCTAGTGCAGTGATCCTCACACAATGGCCCTGTCTCTTTTTACACTTCACACTTTGTTAATGCAAATGTGAGAAGATTTGTTGTCAGTTGCATGGACTGCTACAGTACATCCACAGAAATATTATCAACTGCCCTCCATTACAACTGTATCCTATTTAAAAAAAAAAAAAAAAAAGAAAAGAAAAGGAAATTACCTGCCTGTTATCTGTTTTGAATCAGAACAGGATGGCATTTGCTGTATATTCAAAGGACATTACACAGGCACATTGTATAGGGGAAAGCATATACATGCGATTTTTTTAATGAGCATAGTCTGTGGTCATATGACCTGCTCATTTCAGGCTGGCTGACAAAATAATACCAACCCATCTGTCTTCCGTTTGTCAAACTAATGCATCAACTTGTCTATGATTGTCTGGGTATTTATGTGCAAGAGAAAGAGACAGATAGACAGAGAGAAAGTGAGATAGAGGAAGTTAGCTAGAGTATATTCCCATGTTTGTCTGACATATCTGACCTCTAGAGACTTGAAAGTTATAGGATTTTGAACATTTTATAACAAATAAAAGTTATTACGTTAAATAAATTAGAAGATTCTGCTCTCTAGGTCATTAATGATAATATATATAATAAATGTAAGCACATATATTTGTATCATTGACCATGCTAAATATTTTGTAAAATGGCAAGATTCCCTTGCTTCAATTAATGCACAACAACATTGCATTATTGCCAGATCATGCTGGGACAACATGGATCATAAGATTTCGCACCAACTTGTGGAGTCCATACCAGCTTTAGTACATGTTTTCATTAAAGCAAAAGAGGGACATACAAAATACTTTGAAATTCTGCAATTCACATATTTTCCAATTAAACTTTTTCCTCAAATGATTATAGTTCTAATATAATTTGTAATGCAAAAAGAATGTATTTATTTAGAAAACATTTAAATAGAAGCATTTTCACATGTGGTCTCTCTCTCTCTCTCTCTCTCTCTCTCTCTCTCTCTCTCTCTCTCTCTCTCTCTGTATATATATATATATAGAGAGAGAGAGAGAGAGAGAGAGAGAGAGAGAGAGAGAGAGAGAGAGAGAGAGAGAGAGAGAGAGAGAGAGAGAGAGAGAGAGAGAGAGACATGTATATATATATAAATAAGTTTATGTGTCTGAGTATGTTTGAGTGAGTGACAAAAAGTTGGTGAGAGACTGGGGCAGCTCCTCACTCCTCATATATATACACTATATTGCCAAAAGTATTCGCTCATCTGCCTTTAGACGCATATGAACTTAAGTGACATCCCATTCTTAATCCATAGGGTTTAATATGACGTCGGCCCACCCTTTGCAGCTATAACAGCTTCAACTCTTCTGGGAAGGCTTTCCACAAGGTTTAGGAGTGTGTTTATGGGAATTTTTGACCATTCTTCCAGAAGTGCATTTGTGAGGTCAGACACTGATGTTGGACGAGAAGGCCTGGCTCGCAGTCTTCGCTCTAATTCATCCCAAAGGTGCTCTATCGGGTTGAGGTCAGGACTCTGTGCAGGCCAGTCAAGTTCTTCCACACCAAACTCGCTCATCCATGTCTTTATGGACCTTGTTTTGTGCACTGGTGCGCAGTCATGTTGGAACAGGAAGGGGCCATCCCCAAACTGTTCCCACAAAGTTGGGAGCATGGAATTGTCCAAAATCTCTTGGTATGCTGAAGCATTCAGAGTTCCTTTCACTGGAACTAAGGGGCCAAGCCCAGGTCCTGAAAAACAACCCCACACCATAATCCCCCCTCCACCAAACTTCACAGTTGGCACAATTCAGTCAGACAAGTACCGTTCTCCTGGCAACCGCCAAACCCAGACTCATCCATCAGATTGCCAGATGGAGAAGCGTGATTCGTCACTCCAGAGAACGCGTCTCCACTGCTCTAGAGTCCAGTGGCGGCATGCTTTACACCACTGCATCTGACGCTTTGCATTGCACTTGGTGATGTATGGCTTGGATACAGCTGCTCGGCCATGGAAACCCATTCCATGAAGCTCTCTACACACTGTTCTTGAGCTAATCTGAAGGCCACATGAACTTTGAAGGTCTGTAGCGATTGACTCTGCAGAAATTTGGCGACCTCTGCGCACTATGCGCCTCAGCATCCGCTGACCCCACTCTGTCATTTTACGTGGCCTTGGAGTTGCTGTCATTCCCAATCGCTTCCACTTTGTTATAATACCACTGACAGTTGACTGTGGAATATTTAGTAGCGAGGAAATTTCACGACTGGACTTGTTGCACAGGTGGCATCCTATCACAATACCACGCTGAAATTCACTGAGCTCCTGAGAGCGGCCCATTCTTTCACAAATGTTTGTAGAAGAAGTCTGCATGCCTAGGTGCTTCATTTTATACACCTGTGGCCATGGAAGTGATTGGAACACCTGAATTCAATTATTTGGATGGGTGAGCGAATACTTTTGGCAATATAGTGTATATATATGAGGAGTGAGGAGCTGCCCCAGTCTCTCACCAACTTTTTGTCACTCACTCAAACATACTCAGACACACAAACTTATTTATATATATATATACATGTCTCTCTCTCTCTCTCTCTCTCTCTCGCTCTCTCTCTCTCTCTCTCTCTCTCTCTCTCTCTCTCTCTCTCTCTCTATATATATATATATATATTTATAAAGAGAGAGAGAGAGAGAGACATGTATATATATATATATATATATATATATATATATATATATATATATATATATATATATATATATAAGTTTGTGTGTCTGAGTGTGTTTGAGTGAGTGACAAAAAGTTGGTGAGAGACTGGGGCAGCTCCTCACTAGAGCGAAACCTGTGAAACCTGGCAGCGTGAGCGCAGACAAAGTCAAACTGCTGCTCACACATATTTGGGGGGATATTTAATTAAAAGTGGATTACAAGAGTATTGGATAAACAAAGATCAGATTAACAAATAACTGTACGCTATTTTCCCATTTGCCAATGCAAATTTGACTTTGTGGCTGCATCCCCGACACAGAAGAGAAGATTTACAGCCCTTCCAGAATATTAAGTCCCTGTCTGGTGCGGAGTTTAGGAAGATTTTCACAGAAGTTGATAAAACCTCCACCTTCTGCTCAAAATAACCTTCACCCGCCATAGTAGTAGTGCCCACCCTTAAAGGGATAGTTCACCCAAAAATTTAAATTCTCTCACATTTACTCACCCACAAGCCATCCCATATGTGTTTGAATTTCTTTCTTCTGCTGAACACAAACATTTTCTTTTAGAAGAATATTTCAGCTCTGTAGGTCCTCACAATGCAAGTTAATGGGTACCAAAATTTTGAAGCTCCATAAATGCAGCATAAAAGTAATCCATAAGACTCCAGTGGTTAAATCTATGTCTTCAGAAGTGATATGATATGTGTTGGTTAGAAACAGATACATTTTCTGGTCCTTTTTTTTTTTTTTTTTTAACCATAAATTCTCCTCCCTGCCCAGTAGTTGGTGATATGAACAAAGAATGCAGATTGCCAGAAACAAAAGAAGAATAATGTGAAAGTGAAAGTGGAGATTGGTAGTAAAAAAGGACTTAAATATGTATCTGTTTCTAACCCACACATATCATATTGCTTCTGAGGATATGGATTTAAACACTGGAGTCTTATGTATTGCTTTTATGCTGCCTTTATATGCTGTTTGAAACTTCAAAATTTTGGTATCCATTCACTTGCATTGTGAGGACCTACAGAGCTGTAACAGTCTTCTAAAAATGTTTGTTTGCATTCAGCAGAAGAAAGAAAGTCATACACATATGGATTGCATGAGGGTGAGTAAATGATGAGAGAACTGTAATTTTTTTTAGGTGAAATATCCCTTTAATAGCAGTGCTTCTCTACTGTTTGGGCTTCAGGACCTATGTTTTACACTGGACATCAAATGGCGACTTAATGTTTATGGTATAAAAGTTACAAACAATGTCTGTAGAATCAAACATTGAAATTTATGCATATTACAATGAACAGTAAAGGATTAAAAATATCTACAATTATTTACTATATCAATAGTCATATTGGTCATATAGGCTGAAAAGGAAAATTTTATATTTTGTCTAAATGTCTTTTGAATTTCAATGGTTTTCTGCTCTCTGCAGCCAATAATTCACTGTATAAAACACATTGTGGTCAGCCAAATTTGTAATCATTGCTGCAAGTGAACCTAATTGGATCATACTTTCTTTTACCTTAAGTAGTTTAGTTGGCATCTGCCTAACAAATGAAGTGATAGATGAATTTGAACCAAAATACTGTAGTGTTTGATTGGACACACAGCCTTTGATATTAACAACAGAAGCTATGGGAAGCATGTTTTTGCTCCCTTTTAAAAGTTGATAAGCCAGTTTATTTTGCTATCCTAAGTACTGTATGCACGATTATATGTTTAGTAGACTCGTATCCCTTCAGTACGAGTCTTAGAAATTACAGGCCAGTTCAACACTGTGTTCATCCCCTGCAGGTCACTCAGCTGGAAAATAGTCAGATCTGTATCTGCACACCTCTCCCCGACCTGCCAAGGTATGCACACTTCTGTTTGGGCCGTTTTTAATTGGAACTGAAATTGAGTTGGGCTGAATGGCAATACTTCACTGAAGGTGAGCAAATAGCAGGAAGACTGACAAAAAAGTTTTTTTTTTTTTTCTTCACTTATGACACCAGATGACCTTGCCACGATAGACTGCCGGACTTTGTGACTGGGCTCAGAAAAGAACACAAAATGAGGTGTGTGTGTGTGTGTGTGTGATAGAAAGAGAGAGAGGGGAGAGAAGAAATGGATTTATTGACTTTGACTCAGGCCAATGTATCAGTGCTTGCATTATGGGGAATGATGAGACCAGAGGATGTCAGGGACAACTTAATATAGACCAACTCCAAACAAGCCTTTCTCCCACACAAACACACACACACACACACACACACACACACACACACACACACACACACACACACACACACACACACACACACACACACACATACAGCAAGGTCCAAATGTGTGGGAGTGTCGGAGCAGACAGATAGTAAGAAATAGAAAACTTTGTTGTGCCATTTTTGTGCATTTTTGTGTGTCTTATTCACTTATCAACCACAATATATTTGAACCAGATGCTAAATACGCTAAAATACCACCTCGTAAATTAGTCTTATTATGAAAATTGCGAAGAAGAGGGGAAAGAAATACCCAATGCAAGAGAGAGAGAGGCATGTTTGTGATGAATCCCCTCTAGCCATAACTTTGTTCCTCATTTCCAGAGAGGATATATAATTCAGAGGGTAGATAAGTCATGCCTCAGGCTGTTGTGGCATTCGGGACCCAAGTAGGAGATAGACAGGAGGGCTGGATACTGTCCACCAAAGTGTTTTAATAATCCAACAATACCACCAATGTGGAAGCAATTCTGAGAGTCCCAGCAGAGTAGAAGCATCCAGCTCCCAGTGTCTCTATGGGGCCAAACTGTTCAGTGAATCTGTGAATACATGTAAGAGAAAGGTGGGCATGTGCTATTTGCAGGGATGTAGAGTCCAAGGTCCTTTGGCCTGTCACACTGAGTAAAGTCCTCAGCATGCTAGAATGGCACTTGCAAGTGTTGCTGGCAGGATACAGGAGACGGACAGGAATGTAATGTGTATTGTCACTAATGCAGGCCACGGCGCTCAGGGTGAGACATGCTTAGCCCCTGCTGAACTCTCTCCCCAGGCCAGGACACATGTTTAAGAATGGACACGCCGCCTGGCAACTTCCACTGGATAATTGATTTAGTGTCTCTAAGGCTGTCTTTCTGCTGCTGACGCAATCATTGTAGGGCACACATGAACACAGCATAACCCATATTGACACACACACACACACACACACACACACACACTTACAGTTGTATAAAGCCTCAGATACAAAAACATATAGATGCACAAGAGCTGTGAAAAGACGTGAAATACTTTTGGGAAGCTGACATGATCTGTTGTGTGACATGATATACTACATCTATTTAAACAGCATTTTGCTGATTCTTTAAAATTATTATTAAGGCTGTTGATTTAACATGTTAATTCAGTGCATAAACAAATAATGAGTTACAGACATAAATTCCATAGTAAGCAATTTTTCTACCATCAGATCAATTCAACCTATAAGTCCCTCTTTCACGTTTTTGTGAGTCGCAGTCAGCATTGAAAGCCCAAATTATTGACAGCCCTAATTATTCTACATGCAGCTTTTATGACCTTATATTAAATGAGAGACTGCATGGAAAATTTGTACTTTAAAAAATTAATTGGACTGAACTAGTGAAGGCAAAAAGGTGATTAAAAATGGTGAAACATTTTGAAGAAGAGGAGAAATGATGACCGGTTATGGGACCTAAAATTTATACTTTCACTTATAAATTAATATAAATTCTACCCTAAAATCCTGATGTTAAATGGATAGTTCACCCAGAAATGAAAATTCAGTAATTGTTTACTCACCCCTGTGTTGTTATAAGCCCATATGACTTTCTTTCTTTTTCTTAATATCAAAGGGAAATTGTGACAAAATGTTGCGCTCAGTGATGTCATACAACAGCAGTTTATAGTGACCACCTCTTCAGGATTCAAAAGGATGGAAAATTATAATGCAGTAGTCTAATAAATTACTGTATGCAACTCATGCCTTCTTCTGAAGGCATACAATAAGGTTTGGGGAGAAACAAACCAAAATCTGATGTACTATTTAGTGAAACTCTTGACCGACAGTTGCTGTCCTGTGCGCATTCATGAGAGTGCACGGGAGCAGCAGTTATGCTGGGACTGCTTGTGAGATGGGGCATTCAAGTGAAAACTCGTTTGTTTGGTCCATTCTGAGCACAATATTTTTTCACACTTTCTCCCTTTGTGTTAAGAAAAAGAAAGAAAATCATATGGTTTTATAACAACACAGGGGTGAGTAAACAATGACTGAATTTTCATTTTTGGGTGAACTAACCCTTTAATAATAATATTTTTTTAAAAAGCTCATGGACATGTGATGTGTGAACTACCCACATATGCTGTATATGCATGAATGCACACAAAAAAAATTACACGGCATGATAGCATTATTGTCCTGTACATTAAAATGCGAGTCAGACTTGCATAACTTAAACTTTCCACGGCTATAAGGAGCATGTCCAAATGGGTGGCCAAAATTCTGAACTCTGATTGGCCATCTTCAAAGTCAGAGTCATGACAAAAAAACAAACAAACAAAAAACAGTTTTAACATTTTAAATCAGAGCTGGAAGCACTGTTAGTTTTTGGCAGGACCTTGTGGTCTGATTTTTCAGACACAAATTTGCGTCACCAATGTAGATACTGACTTTTGGTCCAAGTCATCAACAGCATTTAGAGAAGATTAGAGCTTTTGAACAGCTAGACAGAGCCAACATCTTTCTAGCAAGTCAATCCATGTTGGAACGCTCTCGGGCAGCTACTTTTCTAAGTAAACAAGTGACATGCAAGATTAGCTCCTATTTAGTTGAATGGGGAAAATCTCCAAAATGGTTGGTTAAGATTAAGATCAAATAACATTTTTCAAATCAGCAGTAAAATCTGATAACACTGGAATCATAAAATATTCTTCTTTACCTCAGATTACGCATAAACATGCAATTTTCCCAGCTCGTATATCTAATGTGCATGCATGTTCTCGTGTTGATTGACAGGCAATGTCTGTGTCTAAAGGTGATTGGCTCTTTTACCTTTAAGGCAGGACTTCCTTTCTACATCCGTTGACCGTTGGGCATTCCAGTTTCTCCCATTCATTTTAATAGAAGTAGCCCATCTCTGCTAAATAGTCTCTGATAGAGCATTACTGAATGGAACAGAATGCAAAGGTCTCAAGATGTGTTTTCCTGCCGCATTTATAGTTCAGATCCTAAAAAAGAGCAATAGAAAGAAAGTTAGACTGAGGGTTAAAGGGAGAGACAATATAAAAATCCATTCTTTCCAAGAGCAGGAAAAAGAAAATAATTATTTCCTATCTAAAGGCACAACTCTCATCCCATACATCACAGAACTTGTAGTACAGCTGTCAATCATAAGTAGCAGTCATATGTAGGAGTTAGTATTAGGCCGCTGAGCTGAGAAAACAAATAAAGCTAAAGCAGACTCTCTATCTATAATCCCTGTGTCTCGGCCTCTGGTAAATCTCTCAGTCCTACCTGTGTATTGCCTGTGTATTGACACGTCATACCTCAGTACTGCTATCATTATATTCTAAAACACTGCCTCACACACACTCTATGACAAACACATACTATTGTTTATGGGACTTCCACTTCATACAGTATACCAGCAGCCATTTATTAGGGTAAGACATAAAAGGCAGAAAAGACACATGGCTGAGTGAGACAGAGGATTGCTGGACAGTTCGTACTTTTGTATAAAAAGTGACAAAAAGTACTATGGTACCAGGTCAATACCATGCTTTTTAAATAGTATGTAGGAAGGAAAGAAGAGATGTGGAATGGGTCGAGGATGTCATACACACAGTTTCACTATCTCATTCTCTCTCTCTCTCTCTCTCTCTCCCTCTCTCTCTCTCTCTCACCCATCACTTTTAGAGCATCACCTCTCGGTGTCTGTGACTCCAATTTTAGTGGAGCATGCAGAGGTCTCACACTGTCATCCTGCCGTCCCCCTCCAACCCCCACCCCAACCCTCCCTCTCTCTCCTCCGCTGTGTCCCTCTCTTCCTCCACTCTAGCAAACAGGGGCAATTACACACTGAACTGGCACCCTGTTTACACCTTAAACTGCCACCAATTACAGCTCTGTGACACCCGCACCAACACAAGCACGTTCTCTCTCCCTCTCTATCTCTCTGCTATCCGCCCGCTAAACACTGTTCATCCTGTCTGGCGGAATGACAGAATGGAGGTGCGTATGGAGGAGAGATACCTGAGTCTCAGGTGGATACTGTGCTGGATTTGACCATTGGGAAAATGCAGCAACCTGCCATCTTGCATATATGGAGCATATAACATCATGTGACCTGATGGAGTCATTGTAAAGTCAATGACATAAGAACTCAGACACACTTAAAATGCACTAGTAGGGACGTTCAGTGCTAGTTGTCACACTTTTTACTGAATATGTCTCAGGGTAGGTTTATTTTTGAAAGTAAATTTCTGTATAGACAAATACCTTAAAAGTTTGGGCTAAAACTGTTAAAGATTCCCATTGTTGTTGTCCAGGAATAAAGATATATTTTATGGAACACACTGACACATAAAACAGGGCATGTTGTCACACTAAATAGGGTAAGTTGTCACAACAGAACATGCCATTAACAGCCTATTATATCCTTTTTAATAAAATAAATAAATAAATAAAAAGTAAACAATTATATAAAAAAAAAAGAAAACAGAACAATTAATGAAACTGGAAGGAGGAATTACACAGAACAGAATGAAACTGTTACAATGTCATATTAGGTAAACACATCAACTGCATTAAATAAATTGTGATGGCATTTAACGTTTAACTAATCTCATTGATTATAAATGCAACAACATTAACTAATTAATTTCATAAATTGAATTTGCTAGAACCACAGTTTATGTAAGAATACATACAAATTTTCACAAGATCTCGTTGAGAAAGCACACATTTGTGTAACTGGACTTTTTACTCAAACCTTTATTCTGTAGTTACTGAGGCCCTGTTTCCACCTGATCTGTGTTTCATGATGACATTCATCAGTCACTATGTCAGTGTGTTACTGCATGATATTAAAGCACAAAAAAGTAAAACCAGACAAAGAAAGCACTGTTTCTCCCAGATGGGTTTGAAATTTAATTTAAGCACAAACGCAACATGTCAAGCGGAATTATCCGTTATTTTAGTGTATGACATGTATTAAAGGGGCTTCAGGTGTTCGTGCTTGTCATCTGTGTTGATATCAGACACACTTTGGACATAAAACTCATATCGCGATTATTTTGAAAAATATTGCGATTGCGATTTGAACTGCGATTATGAAAAAAAAAACAAAAACAAAAAAAAACATGGCAATGTTTGTCACATGTTCAACTGCCAAAAGGCTACTGGGGTTTTCACACTTGAGTCCTCTTAAACAGAACCAAACTTAGACCTTCTTTTCTATTCACCCACAAACAAATAAATATATAAACAGTGAAACAAAGAAAAAACACTTCTTCATATTCAAATTGAACCTATCCACTGTGTACCTGTTTTAGTCTATTTTGTGATAGGGCCCACTAATCATCATTATTAGTTTTTGAAACCCAGTCAGCTTGAATATTAGGGATGCTCCAATCAGTATTTTAACATTTGATACTGATCTCCAATGTTCTTTTTATCTAATCTGATGCTGATCATTTATCTTTTTATTAGCAGCTCTGTCAAAACAGGTTATATTTAAGCTTTATGTTCAATGTCACTGTTAACTGAATTTCCCTATTGGTAATACCATAGTCGTTGCCTAGTTTTTGCTGTCAAAAATAATGTTGGTTGGTTGAATAATTAAATAAACACAAAATATTCCATATATTACTCTTTCCTCTAGGCCTTAAAAACAAATAGGCTTATGCAAACTATTCTCTACTGTACATAAAATAGTCCTAAAGATCTTAAGAACCTAAAGAGGCTTAATGTCAAACTGAAGTTCCCTATCTGTCACTCACTCGGCATTGTGTCAATGTAGTGACACTAGGAGTCACTCTTGGGAGCCTCAAACACCTCTGCTTTTTTGAAAAAAAGGCCAATGAGAATTGGCGAGTGGAATTTGCATGCCACTCCCCCGGACATATGGGTATAAAAGGAGCTGGTATGCAACCACTCATTCAGATTTTCTCTTCGGAGCCGAGCGGTTCTATTCACTGAAGCTGAATTCATCCGCGAAGTTCATTTACCTCATTTGCTGGATTCTACGGCGCATTTCAGTGGCTTCTCCCCCTCTGCACCTGTGGAGTGCAGAGAACGCTCCTGGGCGCTTCAGCAGAAACAACTAAAAGAGTATATTCTAAAAAGAGTATATTTTCTTTCTAAAAGAGTGGCACACACGGAACGTCTTTTTAAAGATGCCTTTCAGTTTGTGTGTTATTCCTGGTTGTGGTCATTATCTCTCCGCTTCTGACGGCCATGATCGCTGTCTTACGTGTCTGGGCGCTGCCCACGCAGAGACATCGATCGTGGATGGGTCTTGTCCTCATTGCGAGAACATGACCATGGCAATGTTGCGGTCGCGGCTTGCATTAGTAACTGAAAGCAAGCCACCCCAGCGGCTTCCCGCCTTGGTCCTTCTACCTATGGGTATGAGGCCGTGCCGGTTAGCACTGGGGGCGATTTGGGGACCTCAATGGGACCACCTCCATCGGGTATCCCCCCACGGACCTCCCATTCCCCAACATGCTCGCTTGCCCCGGTCAGGCGCTTGGACGAGATGCCAGCTCGTCTCAGGGCGAGTTCGACCTCTCGTTCGGAGCCCGGGAATGAGACGAGTTATCGAGCGCAGCATCAGAGAGCGGGCTGGTCCAGTCAGACACAGAGGCTTTGACTGGTCTTCCTCCTTCGGGAATGGTCGCCCAGTCCCAGGCCAACGCGGAAATGACGGACATGCTTTCCCGGGCGGCCGCGAGTGTCGGGCTAGAGTGGAACTCTCCACTCTCCCCTGAACCCTCGCAGCTCGATGATTGGTTCCTGGGCTCGGGGTGCCGCCCACGTTCCTTTCTTCCTGGAAGTGCATGAGAAGTTGACAAGATCATGGGAGGCACCTTTTACTGCCCGGTCCCGGTCTTTCAGCTCCCCCGCTCTCGCTACCCTCGATGGCGAGCGGCCAGGGGGTATTCGGTAATCCCCCAGGTGGATAAGGTGCTCGCGGTGCAGGGCATGTAGGTTTATATCGTCCCTGATGGCTAAGGCCTACGGTGCCGCTGGAAAAGCCGCCTCCGCCCTGCACACCATGGCTCTCTTGCAAGTACACCAAGCCAAGGCACTAAAAGAACTGCACAAGGGTAGTTCTGACCCGGGAATGATGCAGGAACTGCGCTCGGCAACTGACCTCGCTCTCCGGGCGATGAAGGTCATGGCGCGGTCTCTTGGGCAGGCGATGTCCACCCTGGTGGTCCAGGAGCGCCACCTTTGGCTCAACTTGGTTGAGATGCGAGAGGCTGACAAGGCACGGTTCCTTGACGCTCCCATCTCCCAGGTTGGCCTATTCGGCGACACTGTCGAGGACTTTGCCTAGCAGTTCTCAGCGGTGAAGCAGCAGATGGAGGCCATACAGCACATCCTGCCCCGGCGTGGCTCAAGACCCCGCACCCCATTTGCTCGTCACCAAGGGCGTCCTCCTGCAACTACAACACCGGCTCCGCTGCAGCCTGGCCCGGCGTGGAGCCCAGCGCAGGAAGCAGACGCCACCCGTCGCACGGCCAGCTGCCAGGAAGGCTTCGAAGCGCCCCTGAGATGGACGACCCAGGGGCAAGCAGACCTGCTTCTCTGGAGCTGGTGAGAAGACCACTCCATCCCCCGGTGGAGGGCCAGGAGGAGAATATTTTGTTTCATTTTCATTTAATGTTCACCTGGGTCACATGTCCGGTGCGCACGGCTGTCATCACGACCACCATCCACCGTTCCGTCTTTGCAGGTATGGTGCTCCAGCAGCGGTCCCCCCACCCCTGTACGCCCAGCTGTGGCACAAACACGCCCACACGGGATTGGGTCCAGTGGACTACGGGGACGAGACTCCTCCTCCCCCCTCCTCGGTCAATCTTATGGTGGGCGGCAGGGCCAGGTAAGTGCTTCGATGTCCCTGAACTCAGCATGGCCACGGGGCTCGAATCCCCTTGATGTGGCACCTCGAGCTCCGTCCCACCGCGAAGCCCCACCCGCTGGTACGTCCAAAATGATCATTCCCTTGGTCCCCCTCACCCGGAGTTTGGGCACTTGGCTTGCGCTTTCCAACCCGTCACGATGGCTGACCCGGACCATCCGACTCGGCTACGCGATTCTGTTCGCCAGGCGCCCGCCCAGCTTCAGCGGCGTCCGCTTCACCTCAGTGAAGGGCGAGAATGCCGCTACCTTGCGTGCGGAGATCGCTACCCTTCTGCGCAAGAGCGCGATAGAGCCTGACCCTCCAGCCGAGATAAAGAAAGGGTTCTACAGCCCTTACTTCATCATACCAAAGAAAGGCGGTGGATTGCGACCAATCCTGGACCTGCGAGTACTGAACTGGGCTTTGCACAGACTCCCGTTCAAGATGCTGACACAAAAATGCATTCTAGCGAGCGTCCGGCATCAAGATTGGTTCGCGGCGGTAGACCTGAAGGATGCGTACTTCCACATCTCGGTCTTGCCTCGACACAGACCCTTCCTGCGGTTTGCCTTCGAAGGCCAGGCATACCAGTACAAGGTCCTCCTCTTCGGCCTGTCCTTGTCCCCTTGCGTCTTCACAAAGAACCTTGCATTTCTATGGGCAGGGGTTACCCTAGAGCAGGTCTCCAGGCGCGTCGTGGTTACAACAGATGCCTCCAAGATGGGCTGGAGTGCCGTATGCAATGGGCACACAGCCGCCGGCTCTTGGATTGGCCCGCAGCTGCGTTGGCACATCAACTGCCTAGAGTTGTTGACAGTACTGTAACAGCTCTAACTCTGTTACCTTAGAGGTTATGTTTTTCCACACCATTAGGGGGCGCTAACCATCTTCATAGATGAGTATTTAGCCAGGTACTATACCTGAAGAAGCAGGCAAGCATTTGGATAGAGGAAGCACTGGCTTCCTTGTGCTATTCCAACTTTCTTTCTGAGGTCCTATGTTTGAGGAATTTGTTTCCTTTTGGTCAATCAGTAAGTAGTGTTGTTTTTTCTTACATGCACTGTATGGTTTTGGTGATTTGTACTTAATGTGTAAACTATTGGATTGAGTATGTATTGAGCATTGAGCTAGTCATGCATGCTAATTGTGAATGTGTCTTTTATTTAGATGGACCTTTTATTCCTGTGCTTTCTTTCATGTGAGGGAAGTAGTAATTGCCTGCTTTGTTGTTTGTAGCTGGACTTATGAACACTTGGGACTTTTTACATGAGTACAAAGAGGTGGTGGAGTTTACATGTGGAAGACAGGAGGACTCTTTTTTTTTTGCACCAAGTTTGGCTTGTTTACGTCAACACTGGATTACCACTAATTGAACTTTGCTTTCTGAAAGTGCTGACTTTTGCATGGACATCATAATTTCAACCATTACCAAACATTGTCGGCTTCATCTTCAGCTAAGTTTTTACCATTCACTTTTCTGGTTCAGATCACTCAACACTGAACATTTCTTGATTATTTCTTGATTATTTTGGTAATTTGATTTAATAATTTCTACTTTGTTTATTTTTTGTGTGCTATGTAAATGATTGTGATGATTGGGCTGTTGAATATAATATACATGCAATTCACTGCAAATTTTGGGTCTGTTACTTCATGTACATTGTTGGGTAAACCAAAGGAGATTAGCATTCATCTTTTAATAATACCTAAAATAGTATTAAGCCTTTCTGTCCTTACTCTGATATATAACTTAAACCTAAAAAAGGGTAGCGGTTATAGTACTGCTCGCCCTGCGGAGGTTCCGGCTGTTGATCCAGGGCAAGCATGTGTTGGACAACACAGCGACGGTAGCGTACATCAACCGTCAAGGTGGTCTACACTCCCGTTGCATGTCACAACTTGCCCACCGTCTCCTCCTCTGGAGTCAGCAGCGCCTCAAGTTGCTACGAGCCACTCACATCCTGGGCGACCTCAACACCGCAGCAGATGCGCTGTCACGTCAGGTTACCCTCAGGGGAGAGTGGAGACTCCACCCTCAGGTGGTCCAGCTGATTTGGAGTCGATTCAGTCAAGCACAGGTAGACCTGTTTGCTTCCCGGGAATCCTCCCACTGCCTGCTTTGGTACGCCCTGTCCGAGGCACCCTTCAGTATAGATGCGCTGGCACACAGCTGGCCCCCTGGACTATGCAAATATGCATTTCCCCCAGTGAGCCTACTTGCACAGACCCTGTGCAAGGTCAGGGAGAACAAGGAGCATGTCATCCTAGTAGAAACCTACTGGCCCACTCAGACGTGGTTCTCGGACCTCACGCTCCTCGCGACAGCCCCCCCCCCCCGATGAATTCCCCTGAGGAAGGACCTTCTTTCTCAGGGACGGGGAACCATCTGGCACCCACGACCAGACCTCTGGAATCTCCACATCTGGCCCCTGGACAGGACGCAGAAGACCTAAGTGGTAGACATGATCACTCAGGCTAGGGCTCCCTCTATGAGGTGCCTGTATGCCTTGAAGTGGCGTCTGTTCGCTAAGATGCGCAGTCGGATCGGTGCTTTCCTTCCTGCAGGAGAGGCTGGAGGGGTGGCTGTCCCCCTTCTCCTTGAAGGTGTATGTAGCCGCTATTTCAGCTCATCACAATGCAGTAGATGGTAAGTACTTGGGGAAGCACAACTTGATCATCAGGTTCCTGAGAGGCGCTAGGAGGTTGAATCCCTCCAGACCACACTTCGTCCCCTCGTGGGACCTCTCTGTAGTCTTTCGGGATATACAGGGAGCTCCCTTTGAGCCCTTGGAGTCAGCTGAGCTTAAGGCACTCTCTTTGAAGACTGCCCTCATGACTGCGCTCACTTCCATCAAAAGGGTAGGGGACCTGCAGGCGTTCTTTGTCAGCGACTCATGCCTGGAGTTCGGTCCGGGTTACTCTCACGTGATCCTGAGACCCCAACTGGGCTATGTGCCCAAGGTTCCCACAACCCCTTTTAGGGATCAGGTGGTGGACCTGCAAGCGCTGCCCCAGGAGGAGGCAGACCCAGCCTTGGTGTTGCTGTGTCCGGTGCGAGCCTTACGCATCTATTTTGATCGCACGCAGAGCCTTAGAAGCTCCAAGCAGTTCTTTGTCTGCTTTGGTGGACAGCAGAAAGGAAGCGCTGTCTCCAAACAGAGGATCGCCCACTGGGTTATTGATGCCATCGCGATGGCATATCAGGCTCAGGATGTGCCACCCCCTGTGGGGTTACAAGCCCACTCTACCAGGAGTGTGGTGGTCTCCTAAGCCCTGGCCAGTGGCGCCTCTTTAGCAGACATCTGCAAAGCAGCAGGCTGGGCAACACCCAACACCTTTGCGAGGTTCTACAATCTCCGGGTTGAGCTGGTCTTGTCCCGTGTATTGGCAGGCACGAGCAGGTAAGTTCCTGGACAGCTGGCTGGGTGTACCGCTTGCGCATAGTGCCTTTCCCCTCCCTTGAGGTAAAGACGTATGCTCTTGACTCCAGTCATGTTCACAGACTGTGAACCCTGGATGATGTTCCTCCTTAGCCCTCTGGCAGTTGAGTTTGCGGAGAAACTTGCTGACCAGCCCAGTACGTGTGCTAATGAGCCCCTGTACTGAGGTAGGTGCTCCACATGTGCTGGTTCCCTGAAGGCGACCCCATGTGATATCTTCCGCAAAATTGTTTACTGACGACAAACTGCATCTTCCTTGGGCAGAAGCCCCTCTGCCCCCGGTCGCCATGCTCTGTAGAAACTCCTCCCCCTTCAGGTAGGACCTACCATGGGACCTCTCCACATGACATACTTCCAACAAGACTCGGTAAGACCATGTGATGTATTCCACTCAGAATACCCCCCCCCCTTTTTGGGCGGGTGTGGTCTCCGCAGTGTCTTCACCTTGGGAGGGACACCCCCCAACACAGACACTTATGGCTCCCAGTCAGTTAACAAATTCCACTCTTTTTGGGGAGAAAAAGGCCTCGGCTGGGCTAGCCTGTCCCTATAGTTGGGCAGCCGACTTGTTCCTAATGGACCGTTCGACGCTCATAAGAACATTGGGGGAGGTTATGTGACGGCCTGGAGCGCTGACTACGAGGCACACAGCAGTCTGCCCGTCACACACCGCCAGTTCGCATAACACAGTTCAGCTAGTTGTGGCGTTGTTTATAAGGACCCCTAGTGTCACTACATCGACACAACGTCGAGTGAGTGACAGATAGGGAACGTCCTGGTTACATTCGTAACCTCCGTTCCCTGATGGAGGGAATGAGACGTTGTGTCCCTCTTGCCACAACACTGAACTACCCACTGAAATGGCCGGGAGCTGGTCTCGGCTCCTCAGCACAAAACCTGAATAAGTGGTTGCATACCAGCTCCTTTTATACCCGTATGTCCGGGGGAGTGGCATGCAAATTCCACTCGCCAGTTCTCATTGGCCTTTTTTTTAAAAAAGCAGAGGTGTTTGGGGCTCCCAAGAGTGACCCCTAGTGTCATTACATCGACACAACGTCTCGTTCCCTCCATCAGGGAACGGAGCTTACGAAAATAACCAGGACGTTGAACTGATAGCCCATTGGTTTAATTAAACTTAAAGTGAAAGTTTTGGTTAGTTTGTCACCATTTCATCTAGTTATTTGTATTCATTATTTTATTATATTTCATTTAACAATGCATTATTGTGAGGGACTCGACATGGAGGCGAAGGTAGAATCCAAATGCAGGAAGTTTATTTACAATCAGCATACAAATCCAAAACACAAGGCAGAGATGTAGTCGTGAAGCAGGCAAAGTAGTTGTTAACAGGTAATCAGTCCAACCAGGCAAACAGAGCAAAACAGTAATCCAAAATCGGTAATCCAGTAAAGCAGGCACAGTGGTCATAACAAGTAGGCAGTGAAACAGACAATGAGAATAACGCTTGGTAAGGCAGTAAAACTGGCAACACTTCGCAAGGTCACAATGGCAAGGCATGGCTATTTATATGATACAAACAGGAAGTCACCATAGAAGAAACGGTTCAGTGTCAGTATTCGGGAGAGGGCTCCCTCTGGCGGTCGGCTGAAGGGATACCAGGTTCATTCGTTACAATTATATTATAGTATCTAAATATTTTATATAGATTTATTATATGTTCGTTCCTTCCTTTTCATTTTGTTGGATGTTGGTAATATTAGTTCCGCTTTCTCTTGTTGCCGATGGGAGTGTAATAAGGGCGACACTTTCTCTTGTAAGGTAGATAAATGACTGGAGAATGGAGGAAGAGCACATGTTTCTGGACTCTTGTTACAGTTAATGCTGTTTGCTCAGTAATCTTTTAATAAAAAATTTTGAATTATACCCCATCTTGTCTTCAGAATTATTATTATGATACCTGTGCCTGGCGGAGACTGAGATGCCACTACCGCAGATAATAATAAAAACCACTTCATGCAGGACGCGCCGGTTTAGTGTAAATAAAGCGCTCAGCATGAAAGCAAACGGAACCGAACTCTGAACACTTCTGTTACTGTAAGCATGAGATGGAGTTGTGAAACACTCTGAAAACAGTGTAATAATGCTCGAACTTAATATAGACTGGACAGAGCGGTGCAGATAAACTTTGAAGCCAGCAGACTATTTATTATTTAATTAAATAGCAGCCCTTTGGAATTTAATAATCGCACAAGGTCATATCGCAATTTTGATTTTATTTCTATTAATTGTGCAGCCCTACCAAAAAAGACCCGTGAAGATCCGGGGCCTGAGATAGCCCCTGTGACAACTTCCCAGTGTGACAACTAGCCCCGGTCTCCCCTAATCATGAGTGTTAGCTCAAAGCTGCCTATCTGTCCCGAATCATACACTGTGGCATTAACACTGCAGAAACTGGCAACACAGAGAGTGATATCACACTGAGACACTATATTTAACACAAGAGTGAGTAATAGAGTGTGAGATAGTGGTAAAATAGGGTACAGACTGCAGAGAACACAGGAGAGAGAGTGACAAAATGAAAATAGATGTGTTAGTGTTTTAGAGACAGTGAGAGTGAGAGCGTGCATATCTGTGTGAATGTGTATGTGAGAGAATGTGTGTGTTTCGGTGTGTGTGTTAATGAACTGACCTGCACAGCCCACCTGCTCTCCCCAGCTGCCTGGCCCAAGATGGAGGCAGCATACCATAAAAATCTGGAGGAGAGTCCACAGGGCCTCTCTCTCTCTCTCTCTCTCTCTCTCTCTCTCTTTTCTCTCTCTCTCTCTCAATATATATATATATATATATATATATATATATATATATATATATATATATATTTTTTTATATATATATATGTGTGTGTGTGTGCGTGTGTGTGTGTGTGTGTGTGTCTCTTTGAGCTTCCCTTGTCCCCTTCTTTGAATGACAGGTTTGACATTAACCATGTTATGGGAAGACAACAGCATCAACACTCATAATTTATTTATGAAAATAAAAATAATTACATTCTTATTGCAAAGTTGCTCTAACATTATGTACTTAACCTGGAAATATGTCAAGGGATATTGTTTTTTTTTTTTTTTGTGTTATGATGCTAAGCACATCTTTTTTTGGATAACAAATTAAAATGCTGAGCTTCAATCCAAAATACTGAACCTGTATATATATATACATATACACACTACCGGTCAAAAGATTTGAAACACTTACTTATTCTTTATTATATTTTTTTTTCTTCACATTTTAGAATAATAGTAAAGTCAATAAAACTATGGAATAACATAAATGGAACTATGGGAATTATGTTGTGACTAAACAAAATCCAAAATAAATAAAAACTGTGTTGTATTTTAGCATCTTCAAAGTAGTCACCCTTTGCCTAGAATTTTCAGAAATGTACTCCTGACATTTTCTCAACCAACTTCTTGAGGTATCACCCTGGGATGCTTTTTAAACAGTATTGAAGGAGTTCCCATCTATATGCTGGGCATATGGCTGCTTTTCTTTATTATTTGGTCCAAGTCATCAATTTCAAAAACTTTTTTTTTTTATGAATACATTTTAGATTTATAATGAAATAAATTGATATGGTGGCATATATATATATATATATATATATATATATATATATATATATATATATATATACAGGTGCATCTCAATAAATTAGAATGTCATGGAAAAGTTCATTTATTTCAGTAATTCAACTCAAATTGTGAAACTCGTGTATTAAATAAATTCAATGCACACAGACTGAAGTAGTTTAAGTCTTTGGTTCTTTTAATTGTGATGATTTTGGCTCACATTTAACAAAAACCCACCAATTCACTATCTCAAAAAATTAGAATATGGTGACATGCCAATCAGCTAATCCACTCAAAACACCTGCAAAGGTTTCCTGAGCCTTCAAAATGGTCTCTCAGTTTGGTTCACTAGGCTACACAATCATGGGGAAGACTGCTGATCTGACAGTTGTCCAGAAGACAATCATTGACACCCTTCACAAGGAGGGTAAGCCACAAACATTCATTGCCAATTGGCTGTTCACAGAGTGCTGTATCCAAGCATGTTAACAGAAAGTTGAGTGGAAGGAAAAAGTGTGGAAGAAAAAGATGCACAACCAACCGAGAGAACCGCAGCCTTATGAGGATTGTCAAGCAAAATCGATTCAAGAATTTGGGTGAACTTCACAAGGAATGGACTGAGGCTGGGGTCAAGGCATCAAGAGCCACCACACACAGACGTGTCAAGGAATTTGGCTACAGTTGTTGTATTCCTCTTGTTAAGCCACTCCTGAACCACAGACAACGTCAGAGGCGTCTTACCTGGGCTAAGGAGAAGAACTGGACTGTTGCCCCGTGGTCCAAAGTCCTCTTTTCCGATGAGAGCAAGTTATGTATTTCATTTGGAAACCAAGGTCCTAGAGTCTGGAGGAAGGGTGGAGAAGCTCATAGCCCAAGTTGCTTGAAGTCCAGTGTTAAGTTTCCACAGTCTGTGATGATTTGGGGTGCAATGTCATCTGCTGGTGTTGGTCCATTGTGTTTTTTGAAAACCAAAGTCACTGCACCCGTTTACCAAGACATTTTGGAGCACTTCATGCTTCCTTCTGCTGACCAGCTTTTTAAAGATGCTGATTTCATTTTCCAGCAGGATTTGGCACCTGCCCACACTGCCAAAAGCACCAAAAGTTGGTTAAATGACCATGGTGTTGGTGTGCTTGACTGGCCAGCAAACTCACCAGACCTGAACCCCATAGAGAATCTATGGGGTATTGTCAAGAGGAAAATGAGAAACAAGAGACCAAAAAATGCAGATGAGCTGAAGGCCACTGTCAAAGAAACCTGGGCTTCCATACCACCTCAGCAGTGCCACAAACTGATCACCTCCATGCCACGCCAAATTGAGGCAGTAATTAAAGCAAAAGGAGCCCCTACCAAGTATTGAGTACATATACAGTAAATGAACATACTTTCCAGAAGGCCAACAATTCACTAAAAATGTTTTTTTTATTGGTCTTATGATGTATTCTAATTTTTTGAGATAGTGAATTGGTGGGTTTTTGTTAAATGTGAGCCAAAATCATCACAATTAAAAGAACCAAAGACTTAAACTACTTCAGTCTGTGTGCATTGAATTTATTTAATACACAAGTTTCACAATTTGAGTTGAATTACTGAAATAAATGAACTTTTCCACGACATTCTAATTTATTGAGATGCACCTGTATATATATATGCCACCGTATTTTTTTTTTCGTAAAAAAAAAAAAAACTTTATTATTATTATTATTATTATTATTATTATTATTATTAATACAAATGAATAGAAACAGTACTGTTGTGTATAGCCTTTAATATTCATGCTAATAATATATGCTTTACTGTTCCTTTAAACACACCAGTAACACTTTACATAACAGTGTCAATGTTATGTAACATTGACATTCTTAACTATAACATCAACAATAGAATCAGTGTGGAATTTACAAAATAATAACATATAAAGTATGTGTATTACGCAGTAATACTGGCCAATTTAATGTAAAGTGTGACTCAGTGTCAGAAATTAACAGGAGCCCAGAGCAAAAGTTCCACTGCAAGTGACAAAAAAAAAGTTTTTTTGCCAATGTGGGTCAAAAATACCCCAGTAATTTATTTAACTATTTCATGTTAGTATTTATTTATTAATATTCTGCAATAAGCCTAGTTATACACATTATCACATACAATAAGCTGATATCAATTTAAATGTATAGGCTATATGTAACAGCATAATTATTCAGATTTATAATTTATTTTAATGAATTAATTACATTGGAAGCATTTAAAATGTAGGATGACATATTTTTACATGGTTAGAAAAATAATGACCCTTATTAAGGTAAAATTGCCCCTGAAAATGATTTGCCCCTGCAAATATTGCCCTATAAAGAAAGATTAATTTCTGACACTGTAGTAAACTTTGCATCTTTTTGGCTTTAACAAGTACACTGATAATCTGAACAATACCATATTGGTCTGCATCCTTGACATACTGAGCATTATGCCACTTAATTAGAAAGTCTGTATTTACCCCCTTATATAGGCCTATTTCTTGTTCAGATCAATATAAGAGCTTCAACTCTCAAAAGCCCATGTGACCACATGGCTGAGGTCTGCTCTCATGTGTGTGTTAAGTCCTGCATGTATTTCATTTGAGTTTCTAAATGTTCTACATGTTCTGTTCCTTGCAGTGACACACACACACAGACCACATTAACTTACAGTGGGCTTACTGTTCTATCTGCCTGACTACAAGAAGAACAGCAGAAATCACTGGATTTTAACACTTCTCCAGCTCACTTAGACTACTAAAAGATAAAAAGGCATGAGCTCATAACAGGAGGTGGCTTTCATCATTTTTCTTTCTTCTTTTCCTTGTCCAGATTCAGGGAGTGTACATTCCTCTGTGGCCCAGTGTCACATTTGTTACAGTTGAACAGACATACGCCAATATTCCTCTCAAGTGTTCCAGGGTAATGACCCCGCTGTGGCACAAGGAGAGACCCCGGACGACCAGGAGAGCATATTCAGGACAAACGCATCCCTTCCTCTTTGTTAAATCTTAATGTGTGCTGGCCCAGTTCCCCTCCAACACACTAGTGCCAAGTTTCTACCTCACTCTCTAATGTATGCAGGCCCTTAGTCTTAATCCAGTAAGTGACACAGGAGGGGTGCCATGTGTATGTGTGTGTGTGTGTACATTTTCTTTATGCAAGGTGGGTGAAAACTTAGAAAATTTGTCCGTTCCATCATTGCTGGACAAGTGGCTGTGGTGACACCCCGATCAGGTGTGCATGCATAATCGCAACCAAAAATAATCACTGTTTTGAATAAACAGTACTCCCCCCCAGTACCACAAATTCCTGCAGCTTCAACTTATTCTGTGGAGGTATCCCATAAATCTTAACAATGAATGCAAATCTGAGATGGAAGGGCTGCAGCACCAGGCCTCTTAGGATTTCCTCTCTCTCTCTCTCTCTCTCTCTCTCTCTCTCTCTCTCTCTCTCTCTCTCTCTCTCTCTCCACTCCTTCTTTGAGAGTTTATATACAGATGATTCAGAGAGGAAAATAGCAGGTTTTTTTACATTTATCTTGGCGGTGATTTCTCTGCTGTTGGTCTGGTGCACTCTAAGCTATAAATGAATGCTCTATTTCTCTCTCCTCTGAAGACAGAGCAAAAAATGTTTTACCTGCCATGCACTAATGATATTCTGATGCACAGAACCCACACTATATTACCATAAAGCCATTTGCCTTTTTATTTAAGAAGTGTTTGTTGAACTCCACATAACCTGTTTGACCTGATACTAGCACCACAAAAAACTCCATGGTTATTGTAATTACTTATTTGTCTAGACACTACTGTAAAAGAAGTTGACACCCAAAAGCCTTCCACGATAAATATAATACATAGAATTAAGTATAGAGGCGAAAAAATATGCAGAAGACGAGGGAACAGACAAACAAAAACCACAACAGCCACTTCTAAAAATGTGTTGCTGTTTTGTTTACTGGTGTAATTGATGGGGAAAAGACAGAAAGAGGGGTGGTGGTTGAGGGGGGGGAGGGGCAGTACAGTGTGTGTGCGTGTGTGCGTGTGTGTGTGTGTGTGTGCATGTGTGTGTGTGTGTGTTCTTTGCCATGTGATTGAGGGACCCTGCCATGGTGCCATTGTAATGAGCAGCCACCAGAGTGAAAACTTCTCACTGAGAAAGTTACAGAATTATTTAGAGGGGCTCTGTGAAAATTACAATGTGCACAATCTACCTGCTCGTTAAAGGATGAAAAATTATAAAATTCTTTATGACAGGCTTCCAGCCCTTGCAATGTATAATGATTTTTTTTTTTGCCCGGTGACTTTGGATTTTTTTTAGAATATGGGTACATCTGTTTTGCATGAGATGCATAAAATGACAGGACTCCGACAGCCAGTGCATCTAGTGACAAAGATTACTGTCACCCTCCTCCTAGAGTTAATTCATCATTGGAAATGGTCCGTTCCCTTTCTCTGTCTCTTAGCAACAGCCTATCCCCTGGTGCTGGCTAAACCACGTGTGCATATGTAATATAGTGCTCTTGAGCATACCTTTTACATAAAAATAAGCCCATAATTTCAACTTTACATTTTTATTGAATTAACATAAAATATTGGGCATATTATATTAAAATTCATACCAATGAATTTGATTCTACCTACTATTATGCAGTGAAAGGCACAACGGTTATGCTTGTTAATCTGGATGCATGAATAAGGAAATATTTGCTCTGGATATTAGTTTTTGACTGGGGAGACAAAATGGAGAAACCTTGCAATAACACGTTAGTATGGGAGACTAACCTCTTAACATGCAAATCAGAACGCTCTTGGCTTCTGATGAATAGCTGCCGTGCCACATTTAAAAAATTGCTCTTCCACAAAGACTTCTTGGTAAAGGAGAATGATTAGTCCCTAACAAACACTAACAACAGTAAAACATACCCAACTTTTTTGTGAGGTGTTCCATTGCCTTTGTCAGAGGTCAGAGTATTTGACAAATAGCTCTCATAGCCATCGGATGTACGGATTGCGAAACTATTCAGAAACACAAAGCTCTTGAAGCTCCGCAGCTGAGATGATGCATCGGATTAATTGACAGGGAATGATGACAGGCCCATCACATGTAATAAACATCCCACAGTGTTGAGAGATACTAAAGACACAGATGCATGTTTGTAAATGCATGTTTGTGATATTTTAAACTTGGAAAATGAGAGAGGATATAACAAGATTGGAATACAGTACATTGATAATTTAATTTGTGGCCAGTATAATAATGGCTTAAAATGGCACCGATTTGAGAGCTGAGAGGTGAGAAAACCACAGGGATGTGATTTAGCAAGCTCTCTCTTTCTCTCTCTGTTGGGTGACACTGCAGCGTTACTGCTCATAGCTTTATCTGCCATGAAAAGGTGAAGCCATGAGTGATCTCTCCAATTTAAAAGCACTCAGCCCTCACAATATATTTTGCATATATTCATGCATCAAAGATTCAATTTAAGAATATTATTCCGCAAACATTGCCTGAATTCTTTGCAGCATTAATAACAGATCATGGGTGACAAATGTATTAAACTTGACAGTCAGAAAAGGGGAAAAATGCTCATTTAATTAAAAAGCAAATAATAAAAGATAAATGATAGAAAGAATAAATAAAAAAATAAAAAATAAAAAATGGAGAGAATTACAGAAAGGATTCCACCAGAATCTGCATCCTGTCTTTGGTTTCTAATGACCTCATTTTCTGTTAATGAATTGCTAACAATAACTGAACACATGGAATGAGTTCAGTAGCCACATCGCTTCTTTTTGGGCCTCATAAGATTAGTGTTGCTGCAGTAAATTAAATTAAGATGACTAGAGTGTATTACTGAAGAACTAAAAGGAAAAAATGTAAACATATATGAGGAGCATTCAAGCATGAAACCTTCATTACTTGGTCTTACAAGTAGGGATGGTATCGGAATCGGGTCCGATACCATGCTCATGTACCAAAAACCGATGCCATCTGACGTACGGATGTCATTACGTAAACATTCAGCACACAAATTAAAATCAGACGTCATGTCCTAGTGAGATTATTTAACAGCAAAAGCTGCGATTTAATGAGATTAATAGATAGTTTGCACATGCAGCAATTTAAATATGAGTGCTTGTGAATGTGTGGAGCCGGTGTTGTGCAGGCTTAAAGACAAAAAGTGCTCATACCTTTAAGATATCCTTGGCTCATACACAGAAAACATTAATCAGCATCACATGCTCTGTTTGTAGCAGATGACAGCAGGCAGAGCGCTAATTCACTTTTTAGAACGAGTCAGATACAGACTACGTATTTATTTATTTACATAGCAGCCTTTTGCGGTTTAATAATTACTGTGATTCACGTAGTGACCGGCTTTTCCGGATTGGGAATCTGCCATCATTAACCTAACCCATTTGATAAAAAATAATACAGTTTCATGCTGAAAATTGTTATACTTTAATTTGATTAAAGTGTTAATGGATTCATTTATTTAAACACAATTTTGATGATAAAACTGAAATAAACTGCTGATATTGAGTTCAAAAAAAAAAAAAAAAAAAAAAACAGGTATCAGTGAGTACTAAAAAAAAAAAAAAAAAGTAACAGTACTCGTACGCGTACTCAGAAAAATTTTATCGGGACATCCCTAGTTACAAGTCAGTGGGGCCTCTGTGCTGTTTGTCAATGAGTGCCCACATACTGTATGAATGAGGTCCAAAAGTCTGATTTAGGATTCAAAATATACATTAAATCTGAAAATAAACAAAGTTTTAGGATTTTGCAATAAAATAAAATAAATTAAAATAAATAAAAAATAAAATAAAATAAAATAATAAACTTTCAGCAAACATTTGTAAGCTATGTAAATACAATAAAATAAAAAAACATTTGTAAACAAATGTAAGCAAAATTGTGACACTGACCATGTTAACAGCAGTTCGAGTGCATGCTTTCATTAAAGTACAAAAGAGACATCCTAAATTCTAAGACATTCTAAAAAATCATTTTAGTTTCTCAGTTAAACTTTTCACTCAAATTATTATGATGATAAAATCATTTGTAATAATAAAAAAGCAAAAACAGAATAACTGTCAGATGTTTGAAGCCCACTGTACATACTGTATATAACAACAGTGCATATAACATATAAAAGTGCATATAACAACTTCCGAAGACGTAATCTTCCTGTGACAAAATCAATTTTGAAATATCAATTTTCATTTTACTACCTCTGGCCATTTTTCCTTTTTTAATTATTTTATTTTATTTTTATTTTTTTGGACAACAAACCCTTATAAGCAACAATAGCAAACTATAACATCCCTCTGCAGTGAAATAATTTCTCTCCAATTCAGCTCGGCAAGAAGCCTGCACAATGTCTTAATTAAGTGGCCGGCCAGAGAAGAATTCGACCAGAGTAATGATCTGTGTATGTGGATAAACAGCATCTATTGACTCTGTAATAGGTAGCTTTCATGTGATGTGCTGTTCGATAGTAATTAAATGAAGTAAGAAAGATCCTCACCACACAACATTTTAATTACAATCCACAATACTGCTCTCACGCACCAGCTCCACCCATCAATGCACAACATGAATTTACAGAGTGACAAAATTCATTAAAATGCCTTAAAGCTGAAGTGTGGAATGTTTTTTTTTTTTTTTTTTATTATTATTTTTTAATGTTAAAATGTTTAAATAAGCTATTTGTAAGATGATTTACCCCAAAAGTGTAAACACTGTGTCTCTGTGGTGCTATTAAAACTGCTGTTTGTTTGAGCATACCATCCAGCCCAACAGGGGTGCGTTTCCATACAACTACGTAACTCATTGCCTAACTACCATGGTACGATGCATTGTTGGAGAAATTAACTACTTAGTTACGACTGTTTTCCGAAACCGTTGTAACAATGTTGCACATTCATTGTTCGAAACACGTTGGTTCAACAATATAGAGCTGTCGTTAATTACGTTAACACAGGATGGAGTAATAACTTCTGCGGATATCAAATTCTAATAGCTAATTTACACATACTCCAGAAAGCTTTTTAATGCGTGAAAGCTGCTGAAGACACGAAAACTGCATGCACTGTGTACTGCGACAGACGCACCGTGCTGCAATTATGGGGTTTCCCTTTACATCAGAATTTGGGGTTCCCCCCGATGCACTTGAGCACATATGCACATGTGCACTCTTAAAAACATATAAGAACTTCACTTATGTGTTAACATGGACACATAAGCCTTGTTCTCCAACAGAAGCCATGCATGTGAAAGCGCTATATCTTTACAGCATTTAATAACCTAGACAGCTGCATTCGTGTGTACGTGACATTTTAGAACGCCACTTTCTGGTCAAAGTTTTGATAGAATGAAAGATATATATGGAATAAAAGGTATATAGAAGCCTCAGTGAGTGTGTTTAGGAAACCTGCTTGAAAACAATAATTATTTTAGGAATTCCATTTTGTGATGCTATAGTAGCACAGAAATTTCACACTGTGAATTAATGCATCATTCAGAGGACTATCAGCATTTTTGTACAGAATGATTTTTAAAGTGTATATCTGTTGTGTAACCAGGGTCACTTTCAGTGATGCAGGTCACAGCAAACAGATTGTTTTGTGGGGAGGACCCCTCATTAGCAAGTTGACAGCAAAAATAAACAGTGTACCTTACTGAATCTATGTTCTGTTTCATTTGCATAGTTCAAACCAATCTGCACCATTACCCAACATAAGAGCGCTATGCTTTAAAAAGCCAGTCCTCCACCTGCAATGCCCTCTCAAGTCAACAGCAATGCATCAATCAGGCAATGAGCTAATTTAGCAGGTCGCTCTCGGCTTCCACTGAGTGTGACTAAAGCACTGTTTTAGGACACCACTCCATTTAGTGTGACACACACAACAAAGCAGCAAACAAATACACAAAGATATCATCAGATGTCCCAGAGGACCAAGGCAAAAAGTGGGAATGAATTTGAGCAAGTAGACTGTATCCAAATATATGTACTTCCCTGCTACACAGTATGCAAAAAAGCAGTATGTCAAATGAGCAGGATGACACACTTTATCTGCTGAGATTCTGAAGTGTGCAACCAGTGGGCATAAGGCCATGGGAGCTGAGGAGATGTCAGATTTAAAAATGTTAAGAAAATAAAATGTAATATGTACCAAAAAATGTGTTCCTTTTGGATAAATTGTGCTTGCTGTGCTCAAAAACATTCTGGTCAAAGGACAATGCTGGACATGGCAGATGTAGTATGTCCAGGAATTTATTTACAGTATACTACACACCTGAATGCAGACAGAACATACTAAATAAGCAGTCCAGAAGTAAGTTTGGGAATGACAGCCGCAGTCATCATTTGCTTTCATAGAATGGCAAAAAGATGCAATGAAAGTGAATGGTGACTGAGGCTAATAGTCTGCCTCACATCTCCTTTTGTGTTGCACAGAAGAAAGAAAGTCATACGGGTTTGGGAAAAAAATGAGGATGAGTAAATGGTGTCAGAATTTTCCTATTTGGCTGAACAAACCCTTTAAGTTAGATCATGCCTTAAGTATTTGTAGGTGAAGGGAGCATTCACCTACTTTACAAGACTAATCTGCAAGTAATAGATGTAAAGTCCTGTCGCCAGCACCTCCATCAGTGGCATGTGAAAGAGAGTGTTTTAACTCTGAGAGGGGAGCTGAGGGTTGAAGTTGTGGTATTAGCGGTTGTAGTTAACATCAGCAGTGTGCGGCAGGCAGGGAAAGTTGGCATTGTTCTAGTGTTTCTCGTGTCATTAATCTGAGATGGCTCTAATGGCCGTGCCGCTGGAGAGCCTCTTCAGAGCAACGCTGGCAGAGCAGCTCTCTTTTCGCACATTGACGCGCTGAGAAACAGAGATCAGCATGCTGCGTGTTGTATGTAAATTCTGCCTCATTTATGCCATTATCTGAAGGAGGGATATTGTCACTCTGCTGTAATGTGCATGTTCGTATCGCTGCTGCATGAGAGTGGGAAAGAGTGGTAGAAATGGAGAGACAGTCTAGCATGAATAAGAGATACATCCACTAACTCACAATAGCAATTCTGCATATGAAAACAAAGTACAGGAAGGGAGGTATGAAAGAGAAAAATAGAGTGGGTGATGTGGAGAGAAAGGTTGAGGGAGGAGAAGAGGAAAGAGAGAGCATGAAAGGAAAAACAAGAATCAGCCAGATATATGCACTGCTTTTCTGAGTAGAATAAAGAGACTTCTCTATTGAAAAATAGCCAGGTGGGTAAATTTGAGTAGCTCAGCCATTTGAAACACCCTGAAGAGACGAGAATGAGAAGACAACAGTGATAGAGTGTGTTGACGGAGAGAAAAGACAGCATCAATACAAGCAGGTGGAAAATGGAGTATGTGGTGCATATAATTAGAAAGCATAACATTATTGAAATTTCAACATATCTAACAGGTCAAAGTTAGTATGCATTCTCGATCCCATCGTAAAAGGGCATGTGACATAACATTCAAACTATTTTTAGAAAGATGAGGTGGGTCACTTCTACTATGCAGCACATTTTCATGTCCCCATCATATATATTGCAATATATTGGATAGAATATTATATAAATACATAAATAATAAATCATATTAACCTCCTGAGACCCGAGCGTAACTGATGTGCCCATTTTCCTTTTTGATTTGTTGCTAGTAGCACTAAATAAACGAGCAAAAAAAAAAAAAGAAAAAAAGGGAATCGTTTTCCTAAAAAATGATGTCAACATAGTATGTGGACAGCGGGACTAAGTTGTTCAATTTTAAATAATACCAAGATATAGAAAGTCAATTTTATTTTTAATCAAATTGTTTATAATGTTTCCAGGAGTGTTGGTTATGCATGTTTCCCTATCTGTCACTCACTCGACGTTGTGTCGATGTAGTGACACAAGGGGTCATTCTTGGGAGCCCGAGACACCTCTGGTCTTTGATAAAAGGCCAATGAAAATTGGCGAGTGCTATTTGCATGCCACTCCCCCGGACTCATGGCGAGTCTGGCCTCTTGTTCGGAGCCCGTGAAGATGATGAGCTCTCGAGCGCAGATTCGGAGAGCGGGCTTGTCCAGTCGGACGCAGAAGCCTCAACTGGGCTCCCCCCCTCGGAGACGATTGCCCAGTCACAGGCTGATGCAGAGATGGCGGACGTGCTTTCCCGGGCGGCCGCGAGCGTCGGGTTAGAATGGAACCCTCCGCTCTCCCCTGAACCCTTGCGGCTCGATGATTGGTTCCTGGGCTCGCGGCGCCGCTCAAAGCAGCCACACCCCTTTCTTCACTTTCTTCCCGGAAGTGCACGAGGAGCTGATGAAATCGTGGGGGGCACCTTTTACTGCCCGGCCCCGATTCCTCAGTTCCCCCGCCCTCACTACCCTCGATGGTGGGGCGGCCAGGGGCTATATGGTGATTCCCCTGGTGGATAAGGCGCTCCTATGCACCTATGCCTGCAGAGCACCGCCACCTGGCACGGACGCCCTAAGCTCCCGTCCAAACCCTGTAGGTTCACGTTGTCCCTGACGGCTAAAGCCTACAGCGCTGCTGGACAAGCCGCCTCTGTCCTGCACGCCATGGCTCTCCTGCAGGTCCACCAAGCCAAGGCACTAAAAGAACTGCACGAGGGTAGTTCCGCCCCAGATCTGATGCAGGAACTGCGACTGACCCTGCTCTCACCCGGAGCTGGTAAGAAGACCACTCCATCTGACAGTGGAGGGCCGGGCGGAGAATCTTTTGTTGCCTTTTTGTTTGATTTCGCCGCATGCCCAAGTGGCTGCGGTACCCAACAATTCAGCAAAAGAGCGGTTTCCTTCTTCCCTGGGTCACATACCCAGTGTGCACGGTCGTCACGACTACCGTCCACAGGTTTTTCCTTGCAGGATTGGCGCTTCAGCTGTGGTCTTCCCACCTCTGAGCGCCCAGCTGTGGCACACAGCCGCCCCTGATGTGGCAGTCTCCACGGTTACGAGGACAGGCCTCTTCCTCCCCTGTCCCAGGCTGTTCTGGGGGTGGTCACAAGGAGCCAGGTAAGTGCTTCGATGTCCCTAGACTCACCACGGCCACGACGTGTTGTGGCACCTCGAGCTCCGCTCTGCAGCAAGGCCCCACCTGCCGGTACGTCCGACGACGTTGTCCCCTTGGTTCCACTTGCGCGGAACTTGGATGCATGGCTTGTGCTTTCCAATCCATCGCGATGGCTGGTCCGAACTGTCCGACTCGGCTACGCGATTCAGTTCGCCAGGTGCCCGCCCAGGTTCAGCGGTATCCACTTCACCTTGGTGAAGGACGAAAACGCTGCTACCTTGCGCGTGGAGATAGAACCTGTCCCTCCGGCTGAGATGAAGAAGGGGTTTTACAGCCCCTACTTCATCATACCGAAAAAAGGCAGTGGGTTGCGGCCAATCTTGGACCTGCGAGTACTGAACCGGGCCTTACACAGACTCCCGTTCAAGATGCTGATGCAAAAACGCATTCTGTGAGCATTCAGCATCAAGATTGGTTTGCGGTGGTAGACCTGATGGACACATACTTCCACGTCTCGATGCTTCCTCGACACAGACCCTTCCTGCGGTTTGCATTCGAAGGTCAGGCGTATCAGTACAAGGTCCTCCCTTTCGGCCTGTCCCTGTCTCCTTACGTCTTCACGAAGGTCGCAGAGGCAGCCCTTGCCCCGTTAAGGGAAGTGGGCATTCGCATTTTGAACTATCTCGACGACTGGCTGATCCTAGCTCACTCTCGGGACATGTTGTGCGCACACAGGAACTTGGTGCCCTCACACCTCAGCCAACTAGGGCTTCGGGTCAACTGGGAAAAAATCAAGCTCCTCCCGGTTCAGAGCATCTCCTTCCTCGGTTTGGAGTTGTACTCAGTCTCTTTGACAGCGTGCCTCACGAACGAGCGCGCCCGGTTGGAGCTGGCCTGTTTGAAGGCATTCAAACAGAAAACAGCTGCTCCACTGAAACTTTTTCAGAGGCTCCCGGGTCATATGGCATCCTCAGCAGTAGCCACCCTGCTCGGGTTGATGCATATGAGACCGCTTCAGCACTGGCTTCAGACTCGAGTCCCGAGATGGGCATGGCGCCGCGGGACACATTGCGTGGTCATCATGCCGGTCTGTCACCGTCTTTTCAGCCCTTGGGCTGACCTCTCGTTTCTACGGGCAGGTGTTCCCCTAGAACTGGTCTCCAGGCGTGTCGTGGTCACGACAGACACCTCCAAAACTGGCTGAGGCGCTGTTTGCAATGGGCATGCAGCCGCTGGCCTGTGGACGGGCCCGCGACAGCATTGGCACATCAACTGCCTCGAGTTGTTGGCAATTCTGCTCCCCCTGCGGAGGTTTCGGCCACTGATCCAGGGCAAGCACGTGTTAGTTCGGACAGACAACATGGCAACGGTAGCATATGTCAACCGCCAAGGCGGTCTGCTCTCTCGTTGTATGTCACAACTCGCCCGCTGTCTCCTCCTCTGGAGTCAGCAGCACTTCAAGTCACTGCGAGCCACTCACATCCCGGGCAACCTCAACACTACAGCGGATGCGCTGTTATGGCAGGTTAACCTCAGGGGAGAGTGGAGACTCCACCCTCAGATAGTCCAGCTGATTTGGAGTCAAATCGGACAGGCACAGGTGGACCTGTTCGCCTCCCAAGAATCCTCCCAGTGCCCGCTCTGGTACGCTCTGACTGAGGCCCCCCTCAGCATAGATGCGCTGGCACACAGCTGGCTCCCTGGACTGCGTAAATATGCGTTTCCCCCAGTGAGCCTACTTGCACAGACCCTGTGCAAGGTCAGGGAGGATGAGGAGCAGGTCATACTGGTAGCACCCTACTGGTCCACCCAGACGTGGTTCTCGGACCTCATGCTCCTCACGCTCCTCGCTTTCTCAGGGACGGGGCACCATCTGGCACCCGCGACCAGACCTCTGGAATCTCCATGTCTGGCTCCTGGATGGGACACGGAGGACCTAAGCGGTCTAAGACACGATCACTCAGACTAGGGCCCCCTCTACGAGGCACCTGTATGCCTTTAAGTGGCGTCTGTTCGCTAAGTGGTGTTCTTCCCGACGGGAAGACCCCCAGAGATGCGCAGTTGGATCAGTGCTTTCCTTCCTGTAGGAGAGGTTGGAAGGGAGGCTGTCCCCTTTAAGGGATCAGGTGGTGAACCTGCGAGCGCTGCCCCAGGAGGAGGCAGACCCAGCCCTATTGTTGCTGTGTCCGGTGCGTGCTTTATGCATCTATTTGGATCGCACGCAGAACTTTAGAATCTCTGAGCAGCTCTTTGTCTGCTTTGGTGCACAGCGGAAAGGAAGCGCTGTCTCCAAACAGAGGATCGCCCACTGGCTCATTGACACCATAGCTATGGCATATCACGCCCAGGACATGCCACCCCCGGTAGGGCTATGAGCCCATTCTACCAGGGGTGTAGCAGCCTCCTGGGTCCTGGCCAGGGGTGCCTCTCTAACAGACATTTGCAGAGCAGTGGGCTGGGCAGCACCCAACACCTGTGCAAGGTTCTACAACCTCCGGGTGGAACCGGTTTCATCCCAGGTAGTGGCACGCAATACAAGCAGATAAGCCGGGTGTATCGCTTGCACATAGCGCCTTCCACCTCTTTTGAGCTGAAGATGTGCGCCATTAATTCCCAGTAGTGTTCACAAACTATGTTCCCTGGTTGACTTCCTCCGAGACCGGGCTGCTGGCCCAGTAAACGTGCTAATTAAGAGCCCTGTTCTGGGGTAGGTGCTCCGCATGTGGTGGTTCCCTGTTAGGTAAAACCCCATGCGATGTATTTCTTCCGCTAATTCGTTTCCCTGTTGGCAAACTGTGTCTTCCTTGGGCAGAGCCCTTCTGCCCCAGTCTCCATGTTTGTAGTAACTCCTCCCCCGTTGGGTAGGATCTACCTTGAAGACTCTCCACATGGTCGGCAAGACCATGTGACGTATTTTTCTACTTAAATATCCCCCCCCACTTTGGGCGAGGTGTGGTCTCTGTGGTGTCCTCCCCTTGGGAGGGACACCCCATGACTAGACCTGGTGGCCCAGTTGGATAATCCCCCTTCTTTTTTAGGGAGTGGGAAAAAAAGAAGGGGAAAAGAGGCCACGACCGGGTTAGCCTGTCTCTATCTTTTGGGTAGTTGACTTGTCCCCAAAGGGCCGTTCGACACTCATAACTATGTTGGGGGTGGTTACGTGTCAACCTGGTGTTCTGGCCACGAGGCACACAGTGATCCGCCTGTCACACACCGCCAGTTCACGTAACACAGTTCAGCCAGTTGTGGCGTTTCATATAGGGACCCCTAGTGTCACTAAATCGACACAACGTCTAGTGAGTGACAGATAGGGAATATCATGGCTACTTGCATAAGCTCCGTTCCCTGATGGAGGGAACGAGGCGTTGTGTCCCTCCTGCCACAATGCTGAACTACCCGCTGAAATGGCCGGACCTTGTCTCGGCTCCTCAGCATAAAACCTGAATGAGTGGTTGCATACCAGCTCCTTTTATACCCGTATGTCCGGGGGAGTGGCATGCAAATATCACTAACCAATGTTCATTGGCATTTTATCAAAGACCAGAGGTGTCCCAAGAGTGACCCCTAGTGTCACTACATCGACAAAACGTCTCATTCCCTCCATCAGGGAACAGAGGTTACGCAAGTAACCATGACGATTTTTGAGATGTTACAGACATTACATCAGAAATGAGCACAAATAATTCTGATTCAATGTAATGGCCAGCATCATCCAATCACTGCCAACCTTGTTAAAATAAAATTATACATTATAAATTCTGAATCTATGTACAGAATACCATTGTCCCATGTCTGCCAAACATGAGTGGTCCAAACATCGTCTGCAACCTGAAACTAAACTTTTGGTCAGATTTAGGAGTTAATGCACTTAGCTGCATAGGAAAGCTATATGTTGCTCCCTTGTTTCCTATTTAGTGAATGACTTAACCTCCCATTAAGTCTGTCTGTCTGCACTGGCCTCAGAACAGTTCGAAATGCACCTTATTTTCATCGCAACTCTATATAAAGCCCCTGAAAGCAACATTTTTCAGTTTTTGGATGAACCCGTTGATTCCCAATGTGATAATGCACAGTAAATATAGGATTTCTAAGGAAAAAATTTGCTAAAGTACACCTTAGGGTACATTGTGTTTAGCAGTGTGGTGCTTTGTGATAAATCGTTTACATTTTAAAAACGGCATATCGGATGAAACTAGAGACTCTAATCTTTTGACTCAAACAGTTTCCTGTCACGGTCCGGTCACCTTGTCAGGTTTAGGTTCTACCTGATGGGACCATGGCAGTATCGTCCCTTGTCTGTTTTGTCAAAGCATGTTTACGTTTTGCCCCTATGTGTTTCAGGTGTTGCTGGCATGCTGAATCGGCATTTCCATGGAAACCCTGATTGTTTCTATGGGATCACTGATCATTACAACCTTCAGCTACGAGCTACCTGCCCCATGTTTGTTTATATTATTTAAACCCCCACGTGTGTCATGTCCGATGTCAGATCATTGTGACTGTTACTGGTTGCTGTTGTGTTTGTACTGTTGTGGTTGTACAGTCTACGTGAAGTTATCATTTGCTGTCAGTTGCTTGTGTGGAGTGACTATCTTCTTGTTGGCCGCCGCCTTTGCCGGCACATTGCCCAGTATCCCTGTGGAGGAGGATTCCTCGGTTCTCTGCCCGTGTCTCGGGGGAGAATTTTCCTGGGCTTGACTTTGTTTGAAGGAAGAACTTTTGTGTTTTTAATTATAAATCCTATTGAACTATTTTCCTCTGCATTTTTGGTCCTGTCTTCCCTGCACTGTGACAGAATTACCCGACCCGTCATGGACCCAGTGGAGGTGACTGACTTTCGCTTCGCCCTCTCGCAGCGAGAAACCCAGCTGAGGCGGCACCAGCTGAGCTGAGTGTTGAAGAGGATGGCATTGCAGCTTGCCCCTTGGTGAGACAAACTCCGCTGTGATCTGCACCATTTCGTTTTGTCACATGACTCCGTACGTCGAAAGTTTAAGCCTTAATTGACAGCACAGAGTCTTCTGACCTGAGATCAGTCGGTAGAAATGAATTTAAATTATGTGTTGCATATAGTGAAGCCACAATACAAAGTCCACGCATGTGTATACGGGGTCACACAAGGTTAAATAAATATTATTATTTATAATAATAATAATAAGATAACATATTATATGTATATATTATTATGTATAAATATATAAATATTATTAGAAATATTGAACTCAGTAATTGTTTTAAGATGGAAATCAAATAAGATATTTTTCATTACAATAGCACAATTAGGTGGCACAAATAAATTCCTCAAGCAAATTAAACCATATTTAGTTGGAAAACAACAGCACAAACATTTAGTATTGTAATTGTATTTGATAAATTCTGTGATGTTCTGTGGTAGTATTTGGCTTGTTTTACTCTAAAACATTCCATCGTGTTTAATAAAATTACAAAAAACACTATATTATCAAATTTTCAAAAGATGATTAAACAATATCAAAATAGACTTCATGTTTACACCCTCAATGTAATCTAACTTTGTCCCTTACTGATCAGTGACTAACTTATGCTGTTTATGTCCACCCTTTTAGGCATCCAGTTAATTTTCTTACCATTGTGAAACAAATAAAGTTGTCAAAATTGTCCCTCCCTATTCCTAAGCTATAAAGTTTGAAATGTTTGAAAGTCAAATAATGCCATGCTATGTTCTACTATGCGATCCAGATATCCATATTAACATAAGCCTTAATGATACAGCTTGAGTTCAGCGTTAAATGTGTTAAACGAGGAATCCAAGACATTTCAAATGTCGCTCCTGCCTCCAATGTAAATATGTAAACCACAGCACCACAGGCGGTCCAGAATCGCTTTGTCATGATGAAATAACTAAAGTAAGTCTGCTTTTGACAGTGCCAGCCTCTCTGTCTCCCAGCCACCGTCTCTCACACAGGCATAATAAGCTTCAATTACCCGCAGCTCTCTCATTCATTAAAGACAGCCGCTGCACTTTGCTAGCCCACAATAAACACTAACAGAGAGAAATATTAGAATCCTGTTTATTTATAAACCTGTAAATAATGAGTTGCTTGATGAAAACGGCTTTCTCAGCAGTGCACTTTTTGAACAAACAGTGTGCATCGAGGAGAGATAGCTAGTTAACCTCCGTGACTTAAACAAAGCTGGCACGATAAAACAAATGGCAGCAATTAGCCCAACCTCCTTCATGAGGAAACCCAATAGGTCTTTGTCGTTTTCAATCAAACGAGACTGCCATGTGCTGTAGAATTAAAACAAGGATGTCATCAATTTACCTAAACTTCAACCTAATGCTCTGCCTACATGTGTTGGAGATTTATAGTTTTTCTCTGTTTGTGAACGATGGTGCCCGTTTGCATCTGAGGGTGAGGGCTCACGCGGGGCACGACCTGCAGCCCACTCGCTGTCTGATGCCCTAATGACTGGACTGCTCTGCCCTAATTAGAAAAGGTTCTGGAGAGATGAAGCATAGTTCAGATGAAAAGAGGTGCTGTGATGTATCCTTAATTTCTTTACCCACAATTTCTCAGTGGATTTGCATATACTTACATAACATAACGTAAGTTGACATGTCCTGCAGCGTGACATCTAAAACTATTTTAAACAACATTTTGTTCTACTTTTTGTTTTAAAAGATCTAATTCTTTTATAATTATTAAGCATGTAGCTTTCATGACCTCATATTAAACACTTTTTTTTTTATCTTCACTAGTGCAGAATAGTACAGTACAGTACAAATATGCCATGTAATCCCTCAATTAAGCTACAGTGTCCCACTTTTCCAGAATTCCCACTTTACCTGTATTCACCCACACATTTCTGCACTCCATGAACATACACCCTGTGCACAGCCCTAGTCCATTCTTTGTACAAAGTAATACCTATGGGTGGGTGCGCGTTTCTCTCTCACCAAAGTCCCCATCATCACCAGCTTTCTCCAATACCTCTGTAAATCATACAGCCTGATTCTCTGCCTCCAGTTCTGTCCTGAAATATCACACGGATGTGTGAAGGGGATCTGTGAGTACACATGTATATTAACAGCATGTTCATTCACAGCTGGTCAATCAGGCCCTGGTGTATTCTCTTGGATACAGCCATGGCCCCTCTCCTCTCCTCAAGTACCTTGAGCCATGCTGCCGTGCAGATTGTGGGCCAGGCTTGTCTGACTAGATAAAAGATTGCACAGGATTGATGCTAGGGGGATGATAGCCTCTGTGACACGTGCACAGCTCTCCCCTCTTTCTCTCATTGCCTTCCTGATACGCTCGGTGCCTTCAGCCATTTACATAACAGACTTCTGACACCTTTACTTTATTCATCAGTCACAGCACTTCTCTCCCAGTCTACCTTTTGTCTGAGCATGTCTGTGCTCCATCAGAACCTGCACAAAGATTAATTTCACAGTTTTTTTTTTTTTTGCCCTCCCTAATTCCCTCTCTCAGTAATCCCGTGGTTTTTAAAAAACCCTCCCTTCTCATTCTTTCATTTCAAAGATACAAAGCTCATAAAATGACAGTAGCTAGATAATGAAAACAACAATGCAAGCCATTTTCACTCCTGCAGGTCGCATCGCTGGATTTTCTGTACCCTTCCCGTCCCCGTTTCTCCAGAGGCACTGCCATCTGTCTAAGTTTCACACCGCCGTCCCGCTCTTTAATCTGCATGCTGGCAGCACTGGGCCCACCACCTCACTGAATTCATCTATGTCCCTCTCCACAAAACCTTACACTAATCTTTAGCTTTTCTACATATTTCTGAATTATTTATCTGCACTGTAAAGCCTGATGTGATATGCACTTAAACAATGCTGGGTCACACTTTATTTTACAGTGTTAATTTTACTGTGTATTTAAAAATATAATAATTACTGATTAATACTAATCAACTTCATGCACTTGCTGTGTAATTATTTTGTAGAGCTGCTTGTGCTTATATATTTTTGCTGTTATTACTATAGTAACTAATTATATTAACATGGAATATGGGTAACATGGACATTGTAAAATAAAGTGTAACCCAATGCAGTTATATTTACTTACATTTTCACAATTAGTTCTCACCACATGTTGTAGAAAAGTAGTGTATATTATACGATTTGAAAATACAAATGTACGTATTTTTGTGAAACAACAAGCAAATTCAATAAGGTAAGTTTTAGAAGACTTCTGTGTCCCACACTTCTTATTGGTAAATTAGCCAGACTTGAATTGAGCAGTTCGATCAGACTGATCTCACAGTGAATTTGGAAACAGTAGGTTGACTTATCTTGAGCTTAACCTGGTCTGTGCTTGGGTTAATGACGTGACAACCATTGTTATTTTTTTTTTTAGACCAGATCTATAAAAATAAAAATGCAATTCACACAAAACCATTACTTGAATACACCTCTTCTATAATGAACATGTTTTCAATTCTTGAGTTTACAGTCATATTGATATTTTTTTTCTGGGGTTTAAAGTAAAAAAAAATAAAGAAAAAAAAAATAAAAGTTTGGTTAAAAGCTGAAATTCTTGCAAAAATACTTATATTTCTTAAAAATAATCAGCAAATTAACTGTGTTTTAAATATGATTAATATTTGAAAAACTTTTGTCCATCAAAACAAAGACATGTGATGTACCAATTGTTGTTTATGCTAAAAAAAAAAAAAAAAAAAAAAAAATATATATATATATATATATATATATATATATATATATATATATATATATATATATATATTTAAAAAGTTAAAACCCAGAGAGGACCCCTTTGCACCCACAAGGCTATGTGTGAAGTTCCCCCTTTCACTTTCAAAATGTGAAAGTATGTGAAAGTGAAAGTAGAGATTTATGTTAAAAAGGATTTAAATATTGATCTGTTCTTACCCAAACCTATCATATCACTTCTGAAGACATGGATTTAACCAGTCTTATGGATTACTTTTAGGCCTTTTTGTGATTTTTGGAACTTTTATGGTCTGGTCACCGTTCACTTTCGTTGTAAGGACCAACAGAGCTGAGATATTAATCTTTGTTTGTGTCATGCAGAAGAAAGAAAGTCTTACACATCTGGGGTGGCATGAGGGTGAGCAAATTATGAGAGAATTTTCATTTTTGGGTGAACTTTCCTTTTAAGGTGCAGGGAGAAATCTTTATTACCTTTTACTTGGTGGTTACATCACATGACATTTAAAAAAAAATAAAAAAATGTCATATGTAAAAAAAAAAAGAAAAAAATACAAATAAATGCTATAGAAGTAAAAGGTAAATGGGGACTGAGGCTGCCATTCTGCCTAACATCAGTTAGTAGTGTAAATCATGAAAGAATTAAAATTTTTGGTCAACTAAACCCCTTTAATACAGGACAGAATCATACTTCAGATCTTCAACTCGACTATGAGTGTAAGGCCTTGTTTTATGTGAGTGTGTTAAAAATAGAGCAGAAAACATTATGAAAATGGCGAGTTCATTTAATAATATTGAAGCGCTATTTTAAATGGTACACATCTGCTTGTGAGTGTTGTTGCTTGCAGTAATGGGTCACTGGATGCCTTTGGGCAGGGCATGGACATTAGCTCCACAGGACAGCAGGGGCAAACAGCCTCATCCAACACCTGAACTTATTTAACAGGATAATTGCTTCCGTGTGACTCTTCTGCTCTAGATAACTAACAGTGTTAAAGGTAACGGTACACAATGACCCAATGACCCTGCACCGCTTGTCAAAAACTCAATTAACCTGATGCAAACATCAAATAAACAAAGCTAAAAATTAAGGCACACATGCAAAATATACATGCCATTTTACATTCATAAACAAATAGACACATGGCTAAATATGTGCTCTCAAGCAGACAGGTGTACTGTAAGTACAGGAGACCACACACATTGCCCGAAAGCTAAAAAAGGCTGCCTTTGCAGGGAATATATAGATGTAGTAAGGCATCAAGTCCAGTCCAATCCAATGTTTGTGTCACATCCTGTCTACTAAGATGCCTTCATATGGTTGGTTTTTAAGGCAGCACAGATGTATCCTTCACTGCCTATGATATCCAACAATTCTGTTTGTTTGGTATGAAAAAATAAATCTGAAGGAGTGGTTGAAAGGTATGTGTATATATATATATATATATAAACTCAGCAAAAAAAGAAACATCCTCTAATTTTCAACTGCTTTTATTTTCAGCAAACTTAACATAAATATTTGTATGAACATAAAAAAATTCAACAACTTAGACATAAACTGAACAAGTTTCACAGACATGTGACTAACAGAAATGGAATAATGTATCCCTGAACAAAGGGGGGGGTCAAAAGCAAAAGTAACAGTCAGTATCTGGTGTGGCCACCAGCTGCATTAAGTACTGCAGTGCATCTCCTCCTCATCAACTCCACCAGATTTGCCAGTTCTTGCTGTGAGATGCTACACCACTCTTCCACCAAGGCACTTGCAAGTTCCCAGACATCTCTGGGGGAATGGCCCTAGCCCTCACTCTCTGATCCAACAGGTCCCAGACGTGCTCAATGGGATTTAGATCCAGACTTTTCGCTGGTCATGGCAGAACACTGACATTCCTGTCTTTCAGAAAATCACGCACAGAACGAGCAGTATGGCTGGTGGCATTGTCATGCTGGAGGGTCATGTCAGGATGAGCCTGCAGGAAGGGTACCACATGAGGGAGGAGGATGTCTTCCCTGTAACGCACAGCATTGATATTGCCTGCAGTGACAACAAGCTCAGTCCGATGATGCTGTGACACACCCCCCCAGACCATGACGGACCCTCCACCTTCGAATCGATCCTGCTCCAGAGTACAGGCCTCGGTGTAACGCGCATTCCTTCGACGATAAACGTGAGTCCGACCATCACCCCTGGTGAGACAAAACCGAAACTCGTCAGTGAAGAGCACTTTTTGCCAGTCCTGTCTGGTCCAGCGAAGGTGGGTTTGTGCTCTAAGTTGACATTGCTGCCGGAGATGGCTGGTAAGGACCTGCCTGACAACAGGCCTACAAGCCCTCAGCCCAACTTCTCTCAGCCTATTGCAGACAGTCTGAGCACTGATGGAGGGATTGTACGTTCCTGGTGTAACTTGGGCAATTGTTGTTGCCATCCTGTTCCTGTCCCGCAGGTGTGATATTCGGATGTACCGATCCTGTGCAGGTGTTGTTACACGTGGTCTGCCACTGCGAGGACGATCAGCTGTCCTTCCTGTCTCCCTGTAGTGTTGTCTTAGGCGTCTCACAATACGGGCATTGCAATTTATTGCCCTGGCCACATCTGCAGTCCTCATGCCTCCATGCAGCATGCCTAAGGCATGTTTCTTTTTTTGTTGAGTTTATATATATATATATATATGTTTAAAAAAAAACCATCAAATTCAACTAATTTTCATTTGTGTTTTGATGACATTTCTACAGAAAAAAGCATAGTCAGTGAATATATGCATGGTAATTTCTTCAACATCCTTTGCAGATACAGTTCACCAGGTTTTGAAAAAAAAAAAAAAAAAAAAAGCTATTGAAATATACATAGTAAGACATTAAAAAGAAAACATCCTGTGTACTCTAGATAGTTTTTTGTTTCTTGCTTGGAACTTTGAATCTTGTTTGTGGGCCCTGACCATCTCCATGTTCCTGACTCTGTTCTTTTCTCTCCATTTTTCACATTGTTCTTACTTATTCCCTTTCGTTCTCCCTTTCCTCCTCCTGTCTCTTATCTCCCTCTTTACACTTCTTCTCTTTTTCCTCTCTCTCTTTCTGGGTGGAAAATGAGTGCTCTCCACCCACTGCAGGTGGTGCAGGGAGGAAAGAGAGGAAGCGAGTGTCTTGATTTATCAGAGCCTGTCAGCCCCTCTGAGGATTGGAGGCTACGGGAGGGTGGCGTCTCCTCCTTGGCCCTTTGGCTGGCTCTAAGGCAGACCCCATCTCTCATTAGGAGAGAGCTGCAGTTCTACTTGAAAGTGACATTCACACTCCCCTCTCTTCTCACAAATGCAAAGAGATGACAGCCCCTCACCAGTTAAAAGCCTGGGTCCCTCTTTTCAGGCCCAGGAAAACATCAATTTATTACATTAGGTTTGGCAGATATCCATATGATACCTATACGACACAAGTAACCCGCCCCCTTTCCATTACAAACACACTCACTCCTCACACTCTTCCTGTTGTTTCCTTCATCACCTTGTTTGGCAGTCCACCCTCTCATTCTCCAACACCTCCTCACGACTGTCACCCTCTCTCCAACCAAATATTTGGTTTGCTTGTTGGGATTTTTATTCAGAATTAGCTAATAGGATCATGTAAGGCAGCAGGGACAAAAAACATTTTCAGGGAGGGATGTGTCTACAACAGCCACTTACCTCTGGACACTTGTATTTAATTATCTACAGAACGTTAGAATGTAAATAAATGTCAATATTTACACAAAAGCAATGCAGTGCTTTGATTAAAATATTGATTCAATAATATAAATGTGGTCAAAGCTTCAAGCTGAAAAAAAAAATGATTAGGTTAGACTTTTTGACTATTTAGATAATTAGAAACTTGGTTAGATCATTTTTTTATTCTTTTAAATCATACAATCAGGTGTGGAGGCTCACAATGATCTAAAAATTTGTGAACCTATTACTGGTTTTAATCACAATTAACAATATCCATGCCAAAAAGTCTTATCAAAATTGTATTACCATTTTTCTTATTTTTTTTTTTATTTTTTTTTTAGTAATGAAACTGTAATTGAATAATTAAAATGTACCGCATTTCAGATTGAAAGGTCCATATTTAACAGAAATTAGTTTATAATTTGCATTAACAATAACAACTTTACAATATACTCTATACAATATATTAACATTAGTAAATGCATTAAAGGAATATTCCGGGTTCAATACAAGTTAAGCTCAATCGACAGCATTTGTGGCGTAATGTTGATTACTAAAAAAAAAAACAATTTCGACTCATCCGTCCTTTTCTTTAAAAATAAAATAAAAAATTGAAGTTACAGTGAGGCACTTAGAATGGTATTGAATGGGGCCAATTTTTGGAGGGTTTAAAGGCAGAAATATTTAATTAATTATTCTGTTAAAACTCATATTTGAGCAGTAAAGTTGTTTAAATAATAATTTTTTACTGTACTTTTGGGGTTTTAGGGTTTGTTGACATTACATTGACATAGTTGTAAAATTGGCTATAACTTTGCACAGAAAAGGTTGGTAAGCAATTTTATTACACTAAAATCATGTTTACGTGCATATTGTTTATGTCTTGTGGCTAAACTTTTTAAACAGTGAGTATTTTTATGTTTATGGATTGGTCCCCATTCACTTCCATTGTAAGTGCCACAATGGAACCCAGATTTTAAAATAAAAGGTGGGGCAAGTCAAAATGTATTTTTGTGGTATCAATATGATTCCACAAATGCTGTCAATTGAGCTTAACTTGTATTAAACCTGGAATATTCCTTTAAGTATCATGAACTAACCACAAACTATATTTTTACAGTATATTGTAATCTTGGTTTATATATATATATATATATATATATATATATATATATATATATATATATTATTGTTAGATCATGTTACTTCATTATGCATTTCTAATGTTAAAATATACAACTTGTAATGTTAAAAAAATTTATTAGTTAAATGTATTTATTAGATTTAAATCATTAAAGTAGAAATTAACATTAACCAAGATTAATAAATGCTTTAATTTTTTGTTTATGTAAACTATCATGTTAACTAATGTGATCGCATACAACCCTATTGTAAAGTGTTATTTAAATCATACATATTTTACTTACATATAATGACAATGATGTTTTGTAAATTCTTACATGGAAAGCACAATGCATATGAAAAGCAAAAATCATATAATAAGACAAATCCATTTCAAACATCCAAACTGTCACATTTGAGCATAAAGGGACTCAAAATGTGATTTTTAAAAAAAAAAAAAGTATAATGGGCACAGTGCACTGAATCACATGTTCTCTGGCTGAACTGTTAGTGGTGTTGACTAATTAGTCAGTAATAATTATCCTGGAAATCAATATCCATTATTGAATACAATAGGAATGTAATATTCTCTTGAAATACCCAGATTGAAGAGGAGTGATGGGGGAGGGAAGTCTTCCTAGACTGAAGCTGTCAATCACAGAGCAAAGACTAAGTGTAGAGAGAGAACCGAGAGGGGGTGACACAGGAACAGCAATGATGGACAAGGGAATATGAAAGACACAAATCAATCAGTTAAGCTAGACTTGAAGAAGACGAACCATTGTCAGGCAGATGAGTACTTTTGCACGACAAGAAGAGGAGTGATGAAGGTATGCATCAGACAAAAGAGAAGTGGCTAACTCTCTCTCCTTCCCTCTCTTCCTCTGTGCCATTCTCTCCCTCTCTCTTTAAAGATCACTGGTGTGTCAGGAGTGGGGTGGGTTGCGATATGCAAAACATGGCCTCCATAACCAAAGTAGCCTGCAAAATGAGGTGTCAGCGTGCGAAGCTCATTGATGTATGAATGCAGAAAATGAAAAGCGGCAGCAGACAGGCGGGGCTAAAGGTGAGACAGGCGCAATGTGAGCAGCTGTACATATGCATCAAGGTGTTGGTGTAGAGGCCCTCTCTCTCTTTCTCCCCTCCTTACTCTCTCTTATTTCTTTATTTATTTCCCTCTATCTCTTTTCTCCATTGGAAGGGCCACAGCCTAACAAGGAACATCAGCCACAGGACATTGAAGGAATGCTTCTCAGGGAAACACTCCTGTTCCCTGCGGAATACTAACTAAACTCGAATGCATAGTCCCTCTCTCTCTTTTCTTGCAGACCTCATCTACCTTGTCAAAATATATCACTCACTATTGTGTTCGCAAATTCAAATTCTGTCTATATTTTGGGAATTATATAACAAGGCTATTGTTTTTGTTTCTTATCATTTTTGCCTTCATTGCAGAAACAGAAGAAACGAAAATAGTCGCATTCTAGCTGCCATTTTGTGCCACAACAAGAAGATATATCCTCGAATACTGAAAATCTATTTATGGTTATGAGTCCATAAGTACAAATTTATGCCTAAATGAACCTGGTTATTACGGCATACAGTAAGTGACCCTTAAACCTCACGTTCTGTTTTGGGTCTGAGGGCCCCCAAGACCCCTTTAATATCCCTTTAGTATCATGTTATCATGTTTATACTTAAAGACTTTTCTTAATCTTTTGATAACTGACTATTATTATTAATAATAATAATAATAATTAAATAACCGTCATGAAAAATGCTACAGTGCTTGTGTTTGGGGTCTCATAGCCCCAAGATATAAAACATGAATAAATGCAATACATTTCCACATGATAACATTCACTCATTTGTTTTATATTTTAAAACAATTTCAAATTGACTCCCTAGAGAAACAATGTTACTATATTGGATAAAAGTCACTTTTCTGTAATGAAGCATGCCTACTTTGTGATACCACTGTGTTTTGATAAGGTCAGAGGAACATATACTTATATATATATATATATAGTACTGTGCAATACTGATGGGCGATACCACTTATTTTCTATTCGATCCGATACCAAGTACTTTTAGGCCAATATCGCCGATATCGATACCAATACCGATACCTCTGTTAAATTGAATTTTTATTAATTCTTTGGATAAAATTAGTAACTTAAATTATTACTTAAATTTTGTATATATTTATAGACCTAAACAGAAAATTATTAGACTGCTTTGTTTACCCTTTAAAAATTAGTTAGGATAAGCCACATATAAAACCTCAGAATTAACCATAGATATTATTATATGGTTACAATTACTAACACCAAGTTACCATATGGATACTACGGTAATGCTGTAGTAAAACCATGGTTAATTTTATCAAAGCCTTGGTTACTGCCAAATGAAAAACAAAAAACAAAAAAAAAAACATGGTTACTACAGTCGTGGTTACTACAGTCATGGTTAATACAATATTACTACAGTAAATCCATGGTAAGTTTTCATAAGGGTATCATTTATTAACGAGGATTAAAGATCATTATCAATGTGTTAAAAATTCTGAATTTAAGTAAAACTGTAAAAATTGTGACACAAGCCCATTATAATACATGCCACATCTAGGTTTGTCGTTACTTAGTGTGAATAACTCCAGATGCTGTTTTTCTGTCATTACCTCAGGAAAGCACTGCTCCCTATTATAACGAGCGTTATGAATGAAAGGGTGAGTGCTGTCTGTGACTGCTAGTGTATTTTAGCATTTCTGCGCATCAAGATGAGCGGAAGAAAAAATTGTTCGGGTGCCATGCAACAATTCGCTAATATAATTATTTTTTCCCACTTCGAAGCTTATGAGATGCATGTTATCTAAATAATAAGATCACTAGTTAAAAAACAACTTCAGAATCGATATTTTTATGTGAGGATCGATATTCTTGATACCACATCAGTATTGGAAGTATCGATACTTTAGTATCGATCCGCCCATCCCTACTGTGCAGTTTTAGGCACTTGTGAAAAATGTTGCATAGTGAGGAAGTCTTCAAAAATAATGACATAAATAGTTTTCATTTATCACTTAATGTCATACAAAGTCCTGTAAACATAAAAAAGCTAAATCAATATTCAATGTAACCACCTTTGCCTTTAAAACAGCACCAATTCTCCTAGGTACACCTGGACACAATTTTTCTTGGTTGTTGGCAGATAGGATGTTCCAAGCTTCTTGGAGAATTCGGCACAGTTCTTCTATCTATTTAGGCAGTCTCAATTGCTTCTGTCTCTTTATGTAATCTCAGACTGACACAATGTTTAGTGGGGGGCTTTGTGGGGGCCATGACATCTGTTGCAGTGCTCCCTGTTCTTCTATTCTAATCTTTTCTATTTGCAAAAGTATGTTTGGGAGTCTAACATTTATATTTCCTATTGACACACTAAAGCTGAAGATATAAATAACCATCTTAAGACAAATGCTTTTGGGAAACATCTTATGTGCCTAAGACTTTTGCATAGTACTGTATACTGTATATATATATACAGCTCTGGAAAAAATAAAAAATAAAAAAAAAAAAGAGAAAAAAATTAAGAGACCACTGCATAATTATCAATTTCTCTGGATTTACTATTTATAGGTATGTGGTTGAGTAAAATGAATTTATTTATTTTTTTCCAAATAAAAAATATTGTCATTTAGAGCATTTATTTGCAGAAAAAGACAACTGGTCAAAATAACAAAAAAGATGCTGTGTTTTCAGACCTCAAATAATGCAAAGAAAACAAGTTTCTGTACTCTTCCTAAGTTAAAACATTAGTATTGTGTTGTTTAAAAATGAATATGAACTTATTTTCTTTGCAATATATATATATATATATATATATATATATATATATATATATATATATATATATATATATATATAAAATAAGACAAAAGGAGTTGACTTTGTAATTACTATTATTATTTTGACAGGTACATCACTAACAAAAAGACAGTAAATTCAAACTCAACAGAACATAAGGGTTAAGCTCAGACTCCACATCAGAATTAAAGGACTATTCTGGATTCAATGCAACTTAAGCTAAATTGCAGGATTTGTGCAATAATGTTGATCACAAGATTGTTGCCATGAAGACTTAACATTATAAACCCTAAAATGACTGTGAACATGATTATTGAAACAACTTTACAGTCCAGATTTTGCACACGTTTTAACAGAAGAATTAATGTAAGTGCTTTTATGAAACTATAAACTCCACATTTCTGCTTTTAAACCTGCCAAAAAATTGCCTCATTCACTTCCATTGTAAGAACCTCACTGTAACTTTGATTTTTGCTTGATCTTTTTGTGATAATCAACATTGTGCCATAAATGCTGTCAATTGAGCTTAATTTAACCTGGAATATTCCTTTAAGGTAAGCTACACAGTGCCCAGAAGTGCTTCTTTTTTATGGTCAAGCATGGCAGTGTATGAAACAGCACATAATGCTTAAACGACTTAAAGGACCTCCTGGCCGAATTATCACTGCCTCAGTGAGTGTGTGTGTGTGTTTGTGATTGTTAAATCAAAGAAAAGGAAGCTTGTCTTACACAGTGTTTGTGATGTTTGTAATGCCCGTTTTTTTCATGCTTTGTCGAGTAGGATTTGAGAGATCTATTCCATCAGAGTCCAGTTACAGCATGACCATCACATAAAACAATCTGATGTTTAGGTGACCTTGTGTACTACAGAAAGAATCTTAACACTGCATATTGTCTTACGGTACATGAACACTCAAGATTTATTATTTTAAAAAACGTCATTTGGATTACACAATCAGATTACAAAAAAATCTAGTACTTGTAATTAGATAACATAATTTTTTTTTAAAATGTTTAATCTTATTACAGTTATCTTTTTATGGATAACATGATTACATTTTAATTATATTATGGCTACTTACTACTAAATACACTTAAATAAGATTGATCAAAACATGCAATAAGTAATCCATTTTGTAATACAGTCTTGAAACTTAAAAATATTCTCACAACTTTTTTGTACCTGTTGCATTCATTATACTGTAGCTCACTGATAAAATAAACTGTGCATATGGGTAGTTAACCTATGTTGGTTAAAGCAGTTTTAACAGTATCATGTGGTGTGAAATGATATAATTAAAATGCTAAAATGATATTAAACAAAAGTTTTCCAATTTTTCTATAAATATTATACATGCAATTTGAGTTTATATACACTGAGAGACTTCATGGAATATTTGTACTTTTAAAACTGGCAGATACAATTTTTTTTACCCTGGTGCAAATAATGGTGGATGCCATTTACACTCCTGTGCAAATAGTGGCAGATATTATTTGCAATTCCAATGCTAACCTACAGTATAGGGCCATCACTGCAGCGTGTTTATTGTGTTGTTATTGTTGTATTTAGAATGCTTCAGAAACCCTAACCCACCCCTAAACCTAACGTATGGAAATTAACCATGGTTTTACTAGAGTAACCATAATTTGACCATGGTATTTAAAATCATAGTAAGCACAAAATTAACCATGGCTATTACAGTCATGGTTACTACAATATTACTAAAGTAAAACCATGGTAAATTTCTGTTAGGGCTTAATCCTACCTCTTATCAAAGGAGTGATACAATCTAGACATGACCAATGGCAGCTGCGGAAGAAAGCCATCACCACTTGTGCCTTGGACCAGGAAGGAAATGTGTGCGAATGACAGACTCCGCCCCTTAACTGGATCAAACCTTCCTTTGAACTCACCGATCAACAACACTGTGAGGAATTCATTTTTATTTATTATAAGTAGTATTAAAGGAAATATTAAGAGTGGAGAGAGGAAACAGTATGGGCATTAGAGTAGGACAAAAGGAGGATTTGAACCCAGGTTGCTTGCATATAATAGCCACACTGTGTGGCAGGTGCTATTTACACCTGGGTGCACATAGTCACTTCATTTAAAACTTAATTTGTCACAAGGCAGGACCATTTCAAATGAATTAAAAAATAAACTAAAATGATAGAAGAAAAGGTAAAAAAAAAAAAAGGTGAATGTGTCCAGTTAAAGGACCTATGATTATCATTTGTATATACAGTATAACATTTTAAACCTAAAATATTGATGTTAAATAAAGAAAAAGTTAATTGACCTGTCATACAGCATGTCAACTACCCATACATACAGTACATGCCATTGGGCTAGTGTCGACTTACTCTTAAGGCCCTCAGAAATTGTTTTGCATGTTGGGTAATTTGCTCTTTTGTCAAGGCGACTGATGCAGTAGTAATTAGCATGCCTCCTCCACGAAGAGCTTGGAAATAAAGGATGGTCGCTCTAATGCACTAAGTGTTTGTGCCATAGCTGATTGATAAAGTGAAGCCCTCAATTGTTCAACACATCTTTAGCTAGAGGGCTACAGAGAGAGAGAGTGAGTGAGAGAGAGAGAGTGGAAAGGATAGAAAGAGAGAGAAATTACACCACATGCAAAAAAAATAAAAAAAATAAAAAATAAATAAATTTAAAAAAAAGGAGAGAGAGAGAAAGTGAAATAGAGAGAACGACAGAACAAAATGAGTTACACACCCTCTGCTCTGGAGGCTGGGAAAGGGGAGGTGGGAAGAGTCTGTGGAGAGAATAGAGCTGAAATTAGTTGTTTAGGTATGTTCCTGGGTGCAGGACTTATAAAGTAGATGTCACTCTAATAATGTGTGCTGGCAAACACGCTGGGCCTAAACCCAGCAGGATGAAGCTTCAAGCCCCAGCAATGGCAGATAATGCCATTTTATGAGATGCCATCTTATAAAGGCAATGCCCACCTCATGCCATGCGCTTAAACTAGTCAGCTGCAGGCACCGGCAAGCATTTGCTGCAGGGATTTTTATTTATTATTTTATAAGCCTCAATTTTGAAATCTGATTCCCCCACCTATTATACTAAAGCCACCATTTTCCATCTTTTCCAAGGCAAGTACTTCTGCATGTCCTCTTGCCGAGCTGTGGCTACATCTGAGAACAGACCTTACAGAAGTTCCAGTAGTTCTAAATTTTTGAAAATTTTCATTTGAATTTAAACGTTAGTTTCTTATATACTTTATACAACATTTGGGAACACATAATAAAAGGGATAATTCACCCTAAAAATGAAATATAATTTCCTCACCCACATGTCCATAACCATATGACTTTCTTTCTTCAATGGAATACAAAAGGAGTTGCACAATGTCCAAAAGAGTCACACAGGTTTGGAATGACATGAGAGTGAGCAAATGAAAAAAATAATTTACATTTTGAACTATACATTTAAAGATGAAGTTTGTTATTTGTGCGCCACTAATGTCACTAAACGGAATTGCAAAAAATAAGTTGACAGTCCCGTCCCAAACATACAGCATTGGTCAAGCCAATATAGCTATGTTAAGTTGCTTGGGATGCTCAAACAAACAGAGCAATGTTTTGATAGTGCCAGAAAGCCACAGTGTTTACACTTTGTCTCTGCATATTATGCTTGGATAGGAAAATTTTAACACACAGAAGAAAAAGAAATACACACTTCACCTTTAAACCATTAAGTATGAGTGGATTTCCAGTCCAGGCAGCCTGGCTTTAATTAGGGCATATGATTGTATTGGTCTAAAGATGTGATGATGCAGTGGGAGTGTGTGTGTGCTTTTTTCTTCTTTTTCGCCCTGTTCTCCAGCCTTCATTCATTACCTGACGTCTCTGTGCTCAGGGGTACAGCTTAATAAAACTTAATCATGAGAAACTTGCTCATTAGTTACATTTCTGTTGGCTACCTAGCACACTTCCTCATTCTTTACTTCCATTCTTCTCTCTCTTTCTTGTTTGGAGATACACTCTTGCACACATGCAGTACACACTCATTCACACAGGCCTGAGTGGGAGTGGGACGGGTCAGGCCACAGATGTCAACAAACCCTGTCCAAAAACGCAGCAGGGTTTGGGTCTGGGATCCAGAAATAAAAGGCAGGAGATCCCTCCAGGCGCCACCACTCTGCTTCAATATAAAGTTTTAATTTACAAGCTGAGCGCTTGTAATTAAGCTTACACAGATATGCAGGGAGCTGACCAATGCTTTTAATGCTTCCAGACCGTCTCCAAACATGTCATTTGGGTTCCTAAATCACATCACACCAAATGGGGAAACAGGGACGGACAGCCACTGGACTGCACACATAGTGAGTGTTTGTTTAAAAGACTGTCGATATGTTCACTTGTTAAGAGTGTTTGTTATGTTTGACTTCCTGTTTGGGACAATGAGCAAACCTCAACTTATCCCTCGTGAGCTGAGCAGAATATGTCTGTAAAAGGGCCTTGTTCCAAAAATAGAAAACCAAAATAAGAAGAAAGATAGAAAAATATAAATTAAAGTGTAAACATTCTTGTCTCTATAATGTTAGGATGCACAGGTCAGAATTATCATATGGCTTTGGGTGAAAGGGACCAGCTAACCGAGTGTATCATTAAATATGAAGCATTCTTTCGTAGCCTTTTTCCACAACTAGTTTTTATCTCATTATGTTTTAATGACTCTGACCGCACCGAAAAAAAAAACGTTCAACTAACAGAGACACGTCCAACCGTTTCAAAACATTGCACTAAACAGAATGTCCCTCCAAAGCAAAAAAAATAAATCATTATTATAAGAATTTGTAACCAAGTTTTCTTTTTGCATAAAGTAATTACACTGGAGTAACTGTTTTATTACACAGTACTTACAAACACACAAACCCCTACTTTTGTCACTACATAAGTATGAAACGGTATTTCATTTCACTAAATCAAGGGTCAGCAGCCTATAGCAGGGGTAATCACTGGCATGCCAGCAACGGCAAGAGAGGAATAGACAATTTTATTTATATAAACTCCACACCTGCATTCCAGTCTACATCTTGATGTAATCCTTCCTCATGATCACGCAGCATGTTTTCATCAGCTGTATGGGAGGCTGCAAAAAACTTCATATAAGTAAAATAGCCTGCTCCTCTCTTGCTGTTGCTTACGTGCAAGTGATTACATGATTACAATGACATAATAAATAAATATTAAGATTCCATACAATTTAGTGATCAGTAATCAAATAAGAAAATCTGTGACATTAACTGTGTTAACTCATTTTGTACAAATGAGTGTTTTGCACAACCATTGACCAGGAAAATTTAAAAAATTGCACTCCATGACAAAAAGGTTGCCGACCACTGCACTAAATTGTAACAACAAATTATCTAATTACCTCTTTGTGATTGTGTACCTCTTTGCTTCATTACCCTTCATTGTCACATGTATGGCTGTGATGAGTTTGCACGCAATATGCCTGCATGCATGTGTATGTTTCAATTCATGAATAGGTTAGGCCATCAACAACATGAGATGCTGTCACAATGCTTTCAGAAAAAAAAAAAGAAAAAAAAATAGGGCAATTTTTACAATAAAATGAAACCTTACTGAAAGAAAGAGACAAAATACACAGTTTTCACTCACATCTGATCAAATCCAGAGACACCCAAAATTACTTGAACACTTAAGCCATCATTTAAAAGTTAACACAGGCGCCCTATAGCAGTGTACTCACAGATATAATAGTTAAAATAAATTATAAATAATATTTCTATTATTTTATCATTTAAAACCTGACAAACCTCTTTTTGTGAAATATTTTGCTTGAAAGATGGCTTGTGTTATTTTTAAAATAACACCACTTGGTTTGGTATTTTGCTGTCAAATGCAATGACACATACATTTTTAAGTGTGGTTTAAGTGCACATGTATTTTTGGGGGGCCAGTATAAATTATTTATGACAAGATAAAGAGCCCTTGTTCTTTTCTTATTTACAAAGAAAAGTGTATAGAACATACATAAGACACAGTATGACATATAACTTGAACTTATTGCTGTTATGAAAAAGTTAGAAATGCACAATTAATACACTAGCAACTAGGTTTCAAGTCTTCTGTCACCAAAGAAATACTCAAAAAAGAGATCAAACTTGACCAAGACTGGTAATCCTTGCTATTTAGTTAGAAAGAGTGTGTTGTTTTCCCTGGACACTGAAACTAAACAGATTAAAAAATCTCAGCCCAACCTCCTTGTGATGCCTCTCAAATGTAAGATGTAGACAAAGGTCTGGCAACTGTCTGAACTTATTTACATCTCTATTGATTGGGAGGCTTTTAGGGGCAAAGGGGTGCATCATGTGGGGAGGGGACCACCTGAATACTGTTCTCCTGCAGTACTGGAGCAAATAGGTTTTGTTTGGCTAAAGAGCACACTGAGAGAGGCAAGGAGGGAAAAGGATGACGGGGGGTTACAGCTTAATATTCCAGACCTCTTTAAAAAAGAGAATCTTTTGAAAGCCTGAGAAACAGAATAGGGGGAGAAGAAACAGAACAGGCAAAGTGCAGCATATATACAAGCTTTGAATGATTTTATACTGTAAAAAAGGCTGCAACAACAACATACTGATCACCGCTCTTTGTTGAAAACATTTTAAACAAGTTTCAGACAGGGCAGGAATGAAATAATATTGTGGCAGGCAGTTGAAATTAAGCAGATCTTTGCTGGAGAGGGCAGATCCATGCAACTGGTTCATGTAGCTCCCAGATGGAGCAGCCCGGGAAAGTCAAGCCAGTGGAGTAGAGCTGAACCTAAGACCCAGAAGCAGATCATTATTTTAATAGATCAGGCAATGCAGGCCATAGTTTAATTACCCCCTTTGAGATAAGCAGGTTAAATGAGGACCAAGCATTGTTTCTGTAGCCCATGTCCATACAAACACCTACTGTACTTAAATATCTCCATGTTTATCATTGGTTCCTCTGGCCTCTAAAATTGGATTGTTTTTTCCTCAATGCCTCTCATTTCTCCCCTCTCCCCACTTTCATCCACCCAGATCTGTATATTCACAAATGAGAGCTATTCATCCTAGTGCAGCATGGCATTCTTCAGCTGTCCTCACGCCACCATCGCCACTTCTCTGCAGCTTTTGTGCTCGGCACAGCGCCTCTCCATCCACACTCTTCATCATACTGATGATGCAGCTTTATCTTGCTTTAGTGCAGCTGCTTTCAGCATATCAAAAGTGCTGGGGATACAAGGAGAATGGAGAGAGAGTAGAGAGGGAGAAACTGTGAGAATAAGAGAGAGTGGCAAGCGAGCGAGAGTGCAGGGAATGGCCAGTGCCCACTAGAAGGGATAATTTGTACTTTTGCAATAAATAAGGAGGACAGGCTAATTACTGGCTTAACAAGGGCAGGCAGTGGATCCTTGTGTCAAAAGGACAGGCATAATTATCAACCATCAAAGTGCATTCATATGGCAGTACAAAGGAGAGGTGGAGGGTGAGCGAGAGCAGGCGTAGTGCAGGGCTGGGGTGATGGTGATGGGTGGGGGGGACTTGTGGCAAATGGATCTGGCTAATAAACAACAGTGAGAGCTGCATTATGGCTGTCTACGAGGATCCAGGCGCATTAGGACATTGCATGACTAGGACCAAAAAGACAAGAGGCATTCTCCGGAAGAAAGGGAGGTGGGAGAGAAAGAGAGGATGGTAATTAAAAAGCTCCCATTTGCGTGGGTTTGGTTGAGGGCTGATGCGGGGGGTAGAGGCTGGAGGGAAACAATGGTGAACCTTTAGAAAGTTGAGGGCAGTTTGTTGGGCAGTGGTGTGCATAGACCTCTGAAGGGGCAGGGGAAGGGGTGGAATGACAGAAAATAAAGGTACTTAAAAAACCAAATCAGTTAGAACAAATACTCACCTAGCCAACTTTGTTTGCTTTAAAATGATTTAAAGATTTATTAATTTGCTATATAAACAACCTCTGTTAAAATTAGTACTCTTCTTTTTGTTGCATATTTGCAAGTTTTAATGACTTGTGCAACTGATGCAACTGCTGTTCCTATCCTTTTCTTCACAAATATTCCCATTCTCTCCTTCATTTCCAATAATACTGTAACAATGTTCACAGTTAGGGGAAAGGAGGAAGCGGGAGATGGCAAATCCAACTCAATAGGTATGTTTATTTTAAACTCAAAAATCAAGCTTTTCAGCGGCAACATTCAAAAACACGCTTTTCAGTGGACGCAGTTCAGCACAGTCTCTTCAGCTTGTGTCTCGTAACTCTCTCTGCCTCAATGGCATCCAGCTCGCTGTTAAAGCCTGTCTCCACTCTGACTGCAATGACAAACAGCTGTTAGAGACAATCAGTGCCAGGTGATGATCCCTACCATTCTCATCTCCTGATCTCGCTTTCTATTCACAAGCCGGCGCTCAACTACGCCCCCACCACCACTTACCCCCATCGCCTGACTCAGGCCAGGGAGCCATCTGGCCTGCCCAGTACTCCTCCCCGCCCCCATTTCTGGAGAGAAAGTCCGCAACAGCCATCTGCGCCCCCAGTCTGTGGACCACCTTGAACTTAAAAGGCTGAAGAGCCAAATACCAACGGGTGATCCACACGTTGGTATCCTTCATGTGATGGAGCCACTGGAGCGGGGTGTGGTCCAAACAGAGGGTGAAAGCCTGTCCCAGGAGGTAGTACTGAAGGGTGAGGACTGCCCACTTGATGGCCAGACACTCCTTCTCAATGGTGCGGTACCTTGCCTCTTTCGCCAGAAGCTTCCGGCTGATGTACAGCATCAGGCGCTCCTCCCCCTCCACCACCTGGGACAACACGGCTCCCAACCCCCTGTCTGATGCATCAGTCTATACAACAAAAGGGAGAGAAAAATCAGGAGCATGTAATAACGGCCCACACCAAAACGCAGCTTTCACCTGCATAAAAGCCTTTTGGCACAGCTCCGACCACTGGAATGGGTCTGGGGCTCCCTTTTTAGCGATATCAGTCAGTGGGCTGGTTACATCCAAATAATTTGGCACAAACCTCCTATAATAGCCAGCCAGCCCCAGGAACTGTCTCACCTTCTTTTTGAACTTGGTCTCGGGCTGGAGGCAACTGCTGTGGTCTTATCAATTTTGGGGTGCACCTGCCTGTGACCCAAGTGGAACCTCAGATACCATACCTCCAACCATCCAATTGCGCACTTCTTGGGGTTTGCTATGAGTCCCACCTGTCGCAGGGACCTCAGAACTGCCCTCAGATGCTGCATATGCCGCTGCCAATCATTACTGTATATAATGATGTCATCCAGATAGGCAGCGGCAAACGTAGAGTGCGGTCTGAGGACTCGGTCCGTAAGGCGATGAAATGTAGCCGGGGCCCCAAACAAACCGAACGGAAGGGTCACGAATTGGTGCAAGCCAAATGGTGTGGAGAAGGCTGTTTTCTCATGGGACATTGGTGTTAAGGGGATCTGCCAATAACCCTTCCATTAAATCCAGTGTTGAATAAAAGGAAGCCGCACCCAACCGATCAAGCAGTTCGGCAATACGATGCATTGGATACGCATCAAATTTAGACACTGCATTTACTTTTCTATAATCCACACAGAACCGGACCGAGCCGTCACTCTTCGGAACTAGCACCACTGTGGGATTCTTCTATAACGGCCATTTCCAGCGTGGAATTTTTTTGTTGTGCTTGGGTAATCGGTAGGGACGACTGCGTGCCACTACCCCTGGGGTTGTTTCGATATGGTGTTTTATGAGGTTTATACGACTGGGAAAAGGCGAGAACACGTTGGAGAATTCTCTTTGCAACCAGGCCACGTCCGTGACTTGTGACGGTGAGAGGTGGTCTCTGCAAGTGACCGGGGTGCCACGATTGGCTTTTAAGTTCACCTCTGGCCTGAGCTCCTCCCTCTCTGGTACCACCATTGCCAAAGCCACGGGGACCACCTCCCTCCATGGTTTTAAGAGGTTCAGCTGGTAAATATGCCGTGCTCCACCCCTATCCGTTCATATAACCTCATAATAGACTTCCCAGACTCACCATGTGACCTCAAAGGGCCCCTGCCACTTTGCGAGTAATTTAGAGCTTGATGTGGGTAGTAATACAAGGACATTATCTCTCTGTGTAAATTCCCATAGCTGAGTTCCCCTGTTATACAGCTGGGATTGACGTTCTTGAGCCTGTAGCAAATTCTCCTGTGATAGTCACCCCAATGTGTGGAGTTTTGCTCTCAGGTCAAGAACGTATTGAATTAAATTTTTACTGTTTGAAGGTCCCTCCTCCCAGTTTTCTCTCACGACATCTAAGACACTGCGAGGCTTATGCCCATCCAACAATTAAAATGGGGAGAACCCCATGGAGGCTTGCAGGACCTCTCATACTGTGAATAACAGGGGTTCAAGCCACTTATCCCAATTCGAGCATCTTCATGCACAAACTTACGAATCATGTTTTTCAGGGTTTTATTAAACCGTTCGACCAAGCCGTCCATTTGCGGGTGGTACACGCTTGTCCAAATCTATTTAATACCCAATAATTTATACAGCTTGCATAGTTTACGTGACATAAAAAATAGTGCCTTGATCAGTGAGGATTTCTTTCGGAATCCTCACTCAGGAGATTATTTTAAAGAGTGCCTCTGCAACAATACGTGCTGAAATGTTGTGTAGAGGTACTGCTTCCGGATATCGCGTTGCGTAGTCCACCAGACCCAACACAAAGCGATGCCTGCATGTGGTCCGCTTTAATGGCTTGATGAGGTCCATACCAATTCTTTCAAAGAGGAGCTTGATCAAAGGAAGTGGGTGCAAAGGCACTCTTGGGGTGGCTGGCGGATTCACCAGCTGACATTCACGGCATGCCGCACACCATCTGGGAACATCCCCGCGAATGCCTGGCCAATAGAAACAGGCCATTAGACGGTTCAGTGTCTTTTCTTGCCCTAAGTGACCCGCCATCAGATTATAATGAGCCGTCTGGAATAACATTTCCAGACGGCTCTTCGGGATCAATAACTGGTTTGTATACAACCGGTCATTTATAATAGAAAAGAACAGATATGTGAGTGAAATGTCTGGCTGAAGGCGGTGACCATCAATCACTCTCACTTGGTCGAAGGCGTGCCTAAGTGTCTTGTATCATGTCTGCTCCAGAGGGAAATCCCTGGTGTGGAATCCTCTAAGGGCTGGGGAAGCCGAGACTTCCCCCACCCTTATGTCATCCTGACATGGAGCTGATGTATATGGCCCCTGCTCCGCCTCCCCAGCCAGCGCATCACAAACCCCACACCGAGATGCTCTGTTGCAGGACTCATCCGCACAAGTTTAACATAATAATGTGGAAAACGCTGGCCAATTCGTGCCCAAAATTAGTGGATGAGTGAAGCACGGACTAACTGCAGCCTTGACACTATGTTTATGTCCCCAAAATTTAATTGTCACGGTCACTACAGGATAATCATGGATATCCCCATGCACACACCTTACCTTCACCTTGTGACTAGCACCCAAAGTCTCGTCTTGAACCAGGCATTGATGGATGGAGGTTTGGCCTTAATACTCACAGGTATGCGGTACGTCCCAGCTAGATCGGGGTGGCCTGCGGCATGTTGGGGACCAGAACCAATGTGCCCACCTCCATCAGCGGGCACTGGTCCCGGAAATGCCCTGGCTCCCCACAGCCCCAATAGACTGGCCCAGGCCCGTGACAGTGGGTTCACCACCCTGGGAGTGAGAGCGGAGAGGGGCAATGAAACCGGCAGGTAGTGAAATCCCGGAGTCGAGGAACTGGTATGGGAGGGGCTCCTCTTTGTTTCCAGAAAGCAGGGGGAGGAGGGGAGACAAGGGAACAAAAGAGAGAGAGAGAGAGTGAGAGAGAGAGAGAGAGAGAGAGAGAAGGGTCTCGAGGATCACTGGCTCCAGAATACGCCACCATGTGGTCCTCTGCCAGCTGGATGTCCGTTTGGAGTGATGCCAGACTGTGGCACTGGACCCACTCCACTGTCCCTGTTTGAAAGTCGAGCGATGAACTGCTCCAGTACCACCAGATCAATGACTGCTCCGACATCGCGTTGCTCAGCGAGCAGCCATCTAACCATCCAACGGGCGGCCGTGCTCGCCAATGGTCATAGAGCAGAGGCGTTGGTGCTGCTGCTCGGGTGTCTGGCTGACCTGTTGCAAGATGACTTTTCTCAAGTTGGCGTACACCAGGAGGTTCTCTGCTGGTAACTGCTGAGAGTTGGGCTTCCCTGTACAGCAGTGAAATCAGTCGGACCACCCACTGTGTACTCGGTCATCCGCATGCCTCTGCTGTCCACTCAAAGAGCTCCAAGAAGGCCTCCGGATCATCGAGGAGGCCTATCTTGGCCAGTGGAACCTGGGGCGGGGCGGTCACGGGGTCAGGGGTTGCGGTGGCAGCACCCTTCTGGTACAGCAAGCTCCGGAACATTTTTCTGCTCAGTACGCAGCTCAAGGAGGGCCTGGTGTTACGTCTGGTGGATGCTGGCGAGGGTCTTGACCATGTCCTTCAGAGGTGAGGGATCCGTGGCGACGTTCTTCCTCCCTTAATTCCTGGGTTTCGGCACCAGTGAAACAAAGTTTTTAGTTTCCGTGACAAGGGAGGAAGCGGGAGAGGGCGAGATCCAACTCAAAAGGGCTTTATTTCCCACAGCTTCACAGTCTATATATATATATATATATATATATATATATATATATATATATATATATATATATATATATATATTCCACTTTTTAGTGGTCACACTTCAATTAATGCATATCAGCACAATATAAATCACACTCTGGAACACTCCAGCTCTCTTTCTCTCTCACTGGTGTCTGGCTCGCTCTTAAAAGCCCGTCTCCACTCTCACACTCACAGCTGTTAGAGACAATCATTGCCAGGGGATAATCCTTACTGTTCTCATCTCCTGATCTCGCTCTCCATTCACAAACAGGCACTTAACCACACCCCCACCACCACACATGCTTTTCAGCAGACACAGTTCAGTACAGTCTCTTCAGCTTGTATCTTGTAACAATCTCTGCCTCACTGGCGTCCGGCTCGCTCTTAAAGGCTGTCTCCACTCTCACTGGAATGACAAACAGCTGTTAGAGACAATCACTGCCAGGTGACGATCCTTAAGGTGAAACAATGTTTAGCTATTATGCCACCCACAGCTGGAACCAGCTTCCAGAAGAGTTTAGATGTGCCCCAACAGTAGCCACATTTAAATCCAGACTGAAAACATTTCTGTTTAGCTGTGCATTTTCTGACTGAGCATTGTGCTGCACTTATTGATTTCACTAAATCATTTTGCTTTTGTCTTTCTTTCATTTTAATTATTCTATTTTATTCTTTTTATTTAATTTTATAGAAAATTTTCTCAGTGTGTGTATTACTTTTTATTCTTATTTTATGTTGTTAATATGATATTGTTTTTATTTTTTTTTTATGTTTCTTGTATTTTCTTTCAAATTGATATGTATAGCACTTTGAATTGCCATTGTGTTTATCTATATAAATAAACTTGCCTTTCATTGCCTTGCCTCACCATTCTCATCTCCTGATCTTGCTCTCCATTCACAAGCCGGCACTCAACCACGCCCCACCACCACAAATACTTTTTGTTGTTGTTGTTATCTCTTAACTTTTTCTGTTTCATCTCTTGTTGCTCACTCATAGGTTTGTCATACACCCTCTGCTTCTTTCACATTGACCTCATCAACCTCTTTATCTGAAATGGCAATTTCTTTAAAAATACGTTTCACTAATTTAAGTTTTTATACATTATTATTATAATATTGTTGTATGTGTTAACGATCTATCTATGAAAAAATATATGTTTTTACAGCTCTTTTTGTCTTACACTGTGTCTACAAACTGCAAGTAATGCAACATAATTTGAACTATCCAGATAATAAATGAATAATTTTATAATACATTATTATTATTATAATTACTGTTGTTGTTGTTGTCATTATTATTACAACATGCAGCAATATAAAATTATATGTAATCTGAAATGTGGTAGCAATTGTGTTTTCGTTTTTAGAAATATAGTGAACAAACCAAATTGTCTTTGCAATAAACACTAAATTTTCTTTTCAAACTTAATTTTCATTTTATTATTATTAATAATAATAATAATAGTGATCATTATTATTATTGATGATCGGAAGGATGCTTTTTGATTGTGGGATGGCAGAGGCAGGGGCTCACCAAGCTATTGGGGAAGCCATCCTTTATTGGGCGAGCCACAACAGCCACAGACTAGCTAGACACAAGGTCAGCAGAGGTTGTGAAGTTTGGCTGGAGAGGCTTTGAATGATCCATGAGACACACTGAAGACAGTGCAACACTAGGTGGGTTGTGGCCAATTTAATTTGGATGAATTGGGCATAAAAAGCAGCCATATTAAAAGGTAACCAATCTATAGTACCCATTCTATACAAAAGACAACAAGGGAGAATGGCTGTCTGACTCTGAAAGACTGGACAGAGAATGGAGGAATGGAGGGTGGACAAAGGAAATGAGGTCTTGCAGAGAAGAGAGGAGAGGTTTGGAGAGTTGGGTGAAGAGATGGAGAGGGGTCGTCAAGGGTTAGTGTGTCACATAAAAGAGCAAATTCAATTAGTATCTAAACCAATGTCATGATTGTTAATGTCTAGATATACATGCCAATGGCAAATTAACTGAAAAAATACATTACTAGGCATGTTTTTTTTTTTTTTTTGCTTTAAGTTTAATAATGTTTGTCCTGTTTTCTTGCATATTTGTGAGGTCATTGTATCAATCACAGCATAATATACACTCACTGAGCACTAAGGAACACCTGTACACCTACTTATTCATGTGATTATCTAATCAGCCAATCGTGTGGCAGAAGTGCAATGCATAAAATCATGCAGATACGGGTCAAGAGCTTCAGTTAATGTTTAGATTGTTGTGCCAAATGGGCTGGTTTGAGTATTTCTGTAACTGCTAAGCTCCTGGGATTTTTATGAACAACAGTATCTAGAGTTTACTCAGAATGGTGCCAAAAACAACATTGAAAAAAAAAAAAAAAACATTCAGTGAGCGGCAGTTCTGCAGATGTTAACGCCTTGTTGATGAGAGAGTTCAACGGAGAATGGCCAGACTGGTTCAAGCTGACAGAAAGGCTACTCAGGTAACTCAGAAAACCACTCTGTACAATTGTAGTGAGCAGAATAGCATCTCAGAATGCATAACATGTCGAACCTTGAGGCGGATGGACTACAACAACAGAAAACAATGTCAGGCACTTTATTAGGACCATAGTGTTCCTAATAAAGTGCTCAGTGAGTGTATATGATGAGCCAGTCTGCTGCACCTCACACAAAACCTGAAGACACATCATGTTTTTATTATTTTCAATTAAATGAATAGAGAGAGAGTGAGAGAGAGAGAGAGAAAGAGAACTTAAAAGTTAAATAAAAAAACACTTTTACTGAGGTAAAATTCTGAAGCAAGTGGAGACGGACATTGTCTTTCTTAGATGGTTAGATCTAAATAATTTAAATCACCTAGATCAGCAAGGGTCAGACTATCTTTCTTACAGTTCAATGTAAATCTTCCAATATTTACACACACATATAGACAGGGAAACACAAGCTTTTTAGCACAGAATCAAACATAAAATGTACCACATTAGCTTTCACACTGTTGTGATGGCACATGGTTGAAGCAGCGCTTCACTTATGTGACATTTCTGCAGTCTCAAACTCCTTTCTGTTGGTTCACAATATTTTACTCTTGTATTTGTCATGCAGCCAGAGGCAACCTACAAACAGTAAAAGTAAAAAACAAAAGCGACCTGCAGCGCAGACAGATATTCTTCTAAGTAAAGTCTGAGCAATTACACTCACAGGCTTGGAATGACCATAGGGAAGCCACAGCAGGTGTGTGTGTGTGTGTGTGTGAGAGAGAGAGAGAGAGAGAGAGAGATGAAAGAGAAAGCTTAAAAATAAAAAAATAAAAAAAGGAGCGAGAGCAAGCCTCTTGCCGGAGGTACAAACATCCGGCTAGAAAGTAACCTTAAACCCCAGCTTGGGTTTCAGAGGAAATGGGCAGCAAGGATATAAAAAACAAACGTGCACACATATACACTGAAAATGTGTCTGAAACCCAAAGTGTAGACTGCAGCCAAGTCGACTAACACCCAGCTCGCTACTGGCTTGGGATGAAGGGACAGGCTGTCTCTACTGAAACCACTTACCACCATCAGTGTTCCTTTTCCTAACCCCCATCTGGAGCGCTGCCCAAGCTTGAGTTTATTAGAAAGCACCAAGTGCATAACGGATGTTGAGGAATGCACTGGTCAAAACCATATTTGAGGACTTACAAACCATGAACCTGCCCTGTACAGCAATTACTGTGTGAGTGGGTGTACGTGGAGCATATGAACATGCCTTAACTGTATGTATATAAATGTGGATGTGGATCTCTGTATTTTCTCTATGGGCCCATTTAGAAGACCTCTAATGGAAGGCTCCAGGAGCAGCTTTGGTCATCTAGAGCATTAATTAAAACAGAAAATCAGTTTAGCACAGACCACAAGAGGCACAGAAGTTTGTTCTGTAGGTATAATTTAAAACTTGAGGAGAAGATTTTTGCAAAGTTCCATGGAGCACATTCTGCCATTGGCACACTGGCTCCTTCAAATATGAGAAACTTTAAATTAACTAAAAGTAATGAAGAAAAAAGGACTAAGTGTATTGTTTGCTTTTGATTTAATCACTCAGTAATGCAGCTTTTCATCAATGGTGACAAAGAAGCGTGTCAATTTGTAATTTTTTATTTATTTTTATGTTTCAGTAGTTTGCAAGTTAATGTAATCCTGCAGTGAGGATATCATAAACATATGTGGCTTGCTGTCCCTGGCGGAGGGCTCGAGGCTTGAGACTTGACCTGAGCTCGAATGCCCTCCCGGACTGGATTAGTATTGATGGAATAGATAGGAGGAGATGGGGAGGTGGTGGGATGCAGGAAACTCTCAATGCGGTAAGCAGCTGTTTATATACTCCTACTCTGGCTGTGTGATTGGTCAGATTAAATGAACTTGTTCCTCCCGAACTTTGTTAAAGAAACACCATTTCAGTAGTTCGCAAGTTAATGTAATCCTTCAGTGAGGATAGCGTATGTGGCTTGCTGTCCCTGGCGGAGGGTTCGAGGCTTGAGACTTGACCTGAGCTTGATTGACCCCCAAAGGAAGCCAAGAATTGGAACAACAAGTCACTGGCGTCGTAGCCTCGTAGGCAAGGAAGTGATGTGATGGAAGGAATAAGAGGAAACCGATTGATTTTAACAACAAACGACTTGTTTATATTGATGACTTTGTAATGAATGCTACAGAACGACTGAAATAAAATGACTTGTTTATATTGACTTGTAATAAATACTACAGAAAATTGAAATATTGGAGTATAAGCAAGGTGCCAAGCTGAATCCTTCAGCGTCGATTTAAACCTGTTACTTTAAACTTGTGTGGAGCTTACGATTATGACAGATTGTTGAATGCTTTTAAAGTCATGAGCAATTAGGTTCTATGGTCAAGAAGCGGTTGCTTCATGGTTAATGGGGCTGCGCGGCAAGGCACATGCGGAATGATTATGAATGAGTTGGACGTGGCACGCAATCCACCACTTGCAGAGCCAAATTCAGCTCGTGTCTGTTCAGACAGAGGCAGTGTATAGCTGTGGTGAGCTGTAGTGTGGTCGATGCGGGAGCTGCTGTGGCAGCGAGCTCATGCTAAAAATGTCTGCGTTGGTTTGGAAAGAAGTTGTAATTTAGAGCATTATCGATTGGAAGGATTTCGCTGTTACATGATTGCACCTGCATTTGAATAGAATAAATTGTACTCCGAAGGGAACCTCGAAGGGAGAACATTCGTGATATTCATGCTAAAAGATGACGAATGGAATCGCTGAATGGATCACGCCCTAAACGAGCTGTGTGGTGAGGTAATGAGGATGACAGGAATCACCTGTGCGGGAGAACCAGATTGAAACGCTGGGTAGCGTTGACATGATGGTTGAGTTAAAAAGTTAATCTTTGTTTCACTCGTTCAAATAGAGTTGTAATAGAGCTTGAATAGCATGAAACCGGAGCGAAGATGGAGGTGAGCTCTCGCGCTGGACCGCTGCGGGTGGAAAAGTAGATGAGAGATAATATGAGCAGATGCAGGGAGCTGTTTCACATGTATGAGGCATCGAAGTAGCCGGTTTGCAGAAGCAGCTTCACGTGAACGGACCACTCCAGGTGGAAAGTTTAGATAAGAACATATAAACAGTCGTAGAGAGCTGTTTCGCATGTATACAGTGCCGAAATTGCCGGTTTGCAGAAGCAGCTTCACGCGAACGGACCACTCCGGGTGGAAAGTTTAGATGAGAACATATGAACAGTCGTAGAGAGTTGTTTCACATGTGTAGCCAGTTGTGGAAGCAGCTTCACGCAATGATCTGCTCCAGCTAATAAAGATTAGGAAGAAAGACAGAGTAAAAGTAGCACTTAAAGTGGTAGCAGTCGATGCTGTAAAATGAATGAGCTGCTGCGGCAGCTTCTGTTGAAACGAGATGATTCAGATTGAAGAGCTGTTCTGATGAAGGTGAATGCTCTGCAGCGGAGATGCAATCCGAAGATCCGAGTCACTTGCATGGGTCTGTTTGTGGGCAATGTGCGGGGCCGAATGCCGGAAACTCTCAATGCTATGTAGAGGTAAGCAGCTGTTAATATATTCTGGCTGTGTGATTAGTTGGATTAAATGAACTTGCTCCTCCCGAACTTTGTTAAAGAAACACCATTTAAATACTTTCTCCTATCCTAAGGAGTACTTAAATTAGTATTCCGGGTTCAATACAAGTTAAGCTCAATCGACAGCATTTGTAGCATAATGTTGATTACCACAAAAAATAATTTCGACTCGTCCATCCTTTTCTTTAAAAAAAGCAAAAATTGAGGTTACAGTTAGGCACTAACAATGGAAGTGAAGGGTGCCAATATTTGAAGGGTTTAAAGGCAGAAATGTGAAGCTTATAATTTTATCAAGGCACTTACATTAATTCTTCTGTTAAAAGTCATCTATTATTTGAGCTGTAAAGTTGTTTAAAGAGGATTCAGTTGTTTAAATTTTTACTATCGTTTTAGGGTTTAAGAGTTTGTTGACATTACATCGTCATGGCAACGAAGTTGTAAAATTGGCTATAACTTTACACAGAAAAGGTTAGTAAGCAATTTTATCAAACTAAAATCATATTGTTTACGTCTTGTGGCTATACTTTTGAAATAGTGATTATTTTAATGTTTACGAATTGGCCCCATTCACTTCCATTGTAAGTGGCTTACTGTAACCCAGATATTTTCTTTTTTTTTTTTTTTTTTTTTTTAATTTAAGAAAAGAGGGGCAAGTCAAAATTACTTTTTGTGGTAATCAATATTATGCCACAAATGCTGTCGACTGGGTCGACTGTTGTCTTGAACCCAGAATATTCCTTTAATATGCATAGATATGTGCATAGGTATATATATATATATATATATATATATATATTGCCCTATTGTGTATTTTATAAATACTTTATTTTCTATTCAGTTTTTATTTTTATTCTATTTTTTATTTTTATTGTGTATTATTATCTCTGTCTTGTTGCTGTATTGTTTGTGCACTGGAAGCTTCTGTCACCAAGACAAATTCCTTGTATGTGTAAGCATACTTGGCAATAAAGCTAATTCTGATTCTGATTCTGATTCTGAGATAACTATAATTAAGCCATTTGCAGGTTAGCATATACAAAAAGTGCAGACAGTGTGGCTCTGTGATGCTATCAAAACATTGCTCTGTTTTTTTTAGCATCCCAATGGCACAAGTTTGGGGTGAGATTATTTATTTTGCCAACCAATGGCAGAGGTTGGAGGGAGTGTTTGGGACACCTGTTTGAAAACAGTCATTTTATTTGAAATTATGTTGACGCTGGTGCTGCAGGAATAACACACTTCAGTATAAGACAAAAGCACATCCACAATAAATGCGTGTTGCCAAACATACAAGATATAGGTCAGTGTGCTTCCTGCAGAGTCTTCTACTATTTGGTTTACATAGATAATTCTGTCACCATGAGCACAATGTATAGGCAACTGGACAACAAATGTTTACAATAGAACATAGTCAAATAAAAAGCTTTTCCATTAGGTCCAGCTCATTGAGAGAGAGCAAATGGCACGCTGACAAAGCCCTCCAATATCTGTTTCAAAATGCTTCAGATAGTTTGCCAGAATTAACTTGTGCCCCAATCAAACATATGTTTAATTGGTCTCTGTTTCACAGCACATTTTTCAAACATAAACTCAACCCCTCACATTCATAGGTGCACACACATACACACAAAGTGAGCTGTCACCTGATATCACAACTGATAATGTATCTTTTGCCCCATTGATGGCTTATAATATAAAATGAGGGGTCAAAAGCGAGCAAACAGGGACACTGCCAAATAAATAAGATCATGGCTGACATAGCTAATTATATGCATTTTATTTCAGAGGCTTGTAACAGGTGTAAACATAATAGCTCTTGTCAGGTGGGTTGCTGTGTTGACTAAAACCAAACTCCTGACTTAACCTGACAAACAGCCCTCTACTCCATTAGAATGCATTATGGAAATTAATGTTGTTGCTGTTGTTTTTTTTTTTTGTTTGTTTTTTTTTTTTTGAGTAAACCCACATATGAGAGTCTGAAGATCATTTTGGTCACATCTACACCTGTTTTAGAAGGGAAGAGAGAAATATTCAGAGAGAAAGAGAGAAATAATAAAAATAAAACAGGGAAAAATAGATAGAGAGAGGGTTTCCGTTCTTGCTACTGTCTTGTTCATTTTCACTGACAAAATCAGTTGCATTTGAGAAACACGAGGTACACCTTTTACTTTCCTCTCAGTACAAAATGATCCTGTGCTGCCTCTCAATAGTTGCAAGCTAATTTCATATTCAGCATTTCTGAAGGGAAGGGAGGCTTTTCGTGATAGGGAAGTGCTTAATTTGCCTGTCTAAAATGGAGAGGCTGAATAGACATGGCCAAGGTCGGGGGGAATGGGTAACCCTCAGCTCTGATCACAGACAGACTGTCAGAGAATCAGGCGGTGATGGAGTAATCCACACTCTTTCCTGTGCTGTTTGTTCTCCTGTTGCTGTTCGGGGAACAGACAAGAGTAAATGGGAGTTAAGGAGCCCTTGTTATGGAGAGGATTGAATAAGAATGTAAAGATTAGTGAGTCTGTGCATTTAACAGGGTTCCGAAAGGCATGGAAAACCAAAAGAGGGCAAAATCGTAAGATATCATATGAGTTAGATCGCATAAAAACAACTTTAAAATTCACATATCAATGCTAATTTCACATCAATACAATAAAGGCATCAAATTTTAGGCAGCGTCCTATCCAATACATTATTTTAATAAAAGCAAGTGGAAAAATGTGGTTAATAATTTCTTATTTATTCAATACAAAAGTATTTCATATTCTAAACAGATATAACCTATATATAAGTCAATAACCTGTAGGTACAATACAGCTCCCTCATGTTGTTCAAAACCATATGTTTTTCTTTCATCCATTGAAGGTATTTTACTATTATTTTCACATTAATGACTGAGATCTGGGACTGTTGAGCCCAAAAAAAGACAACAAATTACCATGTAGGCCAATGTCGTGAGCTATATTTTAAGTCCTCTCTAAAGCCATATGATAGCTTTCAAATCTCCCACATTCAAACTTACACTGTTGGCCAAACAAAAAAGAACCAGTGAAGTTTTAGCATTAATTTCTTCTCCAGTGAGCGATAATTCCATTGCATGTCTACGAAGCCAAAGCAGTTCTTGCATCTATCATAAGTGTGCAGTGACAGATTTGAGGACACCAGATTTTAAAACCATGACTTGAAATATAGAGCACAAATCATATGGGTTACTTTTATGCTAATTTAAAGAGCATTAACTCATTCCTGTTTGCTTCACTTACTCTTAAAAGTGCAAAAATGTTGAGGCCTCTTCTCAATGGATACAAAATTCGGTAATCCAAGGGTTTCCTATAGGGTTTCCTATTTTCTCGATAGGAATAGGTGACTACGATTTTGAACAAGCCAACACAATTTTTCCATGTTGTTAACTAACGTCCTGGTTACTTGCGTAACCTCTGTTCCCTGATGGAGGGAACGAGACATTGTGTCGATGTAATGACACTAGGGGTCACATGTAGCCCGAGACACCTCTGGTCTTTGAAAAAAGGCCAATGAAAATTGGCGAGTGGTATTTGCATACCACTCCCCCGGACATACGGGTATAAAAGGAGCTGGTATGCAACCACACATTCAGGTTTTATACTGAGGAGCTGAGACAAGGTCCTGGCCATTTCAGCGGGTAGTTCAGCGTTGTGGCAGGAGGGACACAACGTCTCGTTCCCTCCATCCGGGAACGGAGTTTACGCAAGTAACCAGGACATTCCCTATCTGTCACTTACTCGACGTTGTGTCGATGTAGTGACACTAGGGGTCCCTATATAAAAACACCGCAACTGGCTGAACTGTGTTACGTGAACTGGCGGTGTGTGGCGGGCAGACCACTGTGTGCCTCGTAGCCAGCGCACCAGGCCGACAAGTAAAATCCCCCAACACAGTTATGAGTGTCGAACGGCCCTTTGGGGACTGTGGCAGCAGGGCCGTGGTCAAGCATCTCTCCGGCGAGAGAAAGCGGTAAGGGTGCTTACACCTGAGCTAAATTAGGGACAAGTTGACTACCCAAAAGATAGAGACGGGCTAGTCCATTTGTGGCCTCTTATCCCCTTTTTTCCCACTCCCTAAAAAACTCCCTGGGCCCACCAGGTCTAGTCCCTCCCATGGGGAAGACACCGTGGAGACCACACCCTGCCCAGAGAAGGGGGGGGGGGGGGTATTTCAGTGGAAATAAGTCACATGGACTTGCCAAGCTATGTCAGAAGTATGCCATGTGGGGGAGTCCCAAGGAAGGTCCTGGCCTATGGGGGAGGAGTTACTACAAGCATGGTGACTGAGGCAGAGGGGCCTCTGCCCAAGGAAGATGCAGTTTGCCAACAGGGACACTAATTAGCGGAAGATATACGTCGAATGGGGTTACCTACGGGGAACCACCACATGCGGAGCACCTACCCCAGTACAGGGCTTAGTTAGCACATGTACTGAGTCAGCAGTGAGTCTCTCCGCAAACTCGTCTGCCACAGGGCTCGGAGGAAATCAACCAGGGAACACAGTTTGTGAACACTACTGGGAGTTAACGGTGCACGTCTTCAGCTCAGGGGAGGTGAAAGGCACTATGCGCAAGTCATACACCTGGCCGGCTGTCCTGGACTTACCTGCTTGTGCATGCCACTACACGGGACGAAACCGGTTCCACCCGGAGATTGTAGAACCTTGCAAAGGTGTTGGGTGTTGCCCAGCCCGCTGCTCTAAAAATGTCTGTTAGAGAGGCACCCCTGGTCAAGGCCCAGGAGGCCGCTACACCCCAGGTAGAATGGGCCCATAGCCCTACCGGGGGCAGCATGTCCTGGACGTGATATGCCATAGTTATGGTGTCAATGAGCCAGTGGGCGATCCTCTGCTTGGAGACAGCACTTCCTTTCCGCTGTCCACCAAAGCAGACAAAGAGCTGCTCAGAGACTCTAAAACTCTGCGTGTGATCCAAATAGATGCATAAAGCGCGCACCGGACACAGCAATGTCAGGGCTGGGTCTGCCTCCTCCTGGGGCAGCACTTGCAGATTCACCACCTGGTCCCTAAAAGGGGTCATGGGAACCTTGGGCACATAGCCCGGTCAGGGTCTCAGGATCACGTGAGAGTAGCCTGGACCAAAATCCAGGCACGTTTCGCTGACAGAGAACGCTTGCAGGTCTCCTACCCTCTTGATGGAAGTGAGTGCAGTCAGGAGGGCAGTCTTCAAGGAGAGTGCCTTAAGCTCAGCTGACTGCAAAGGCTCAAAGGGGGCTCTCTGTAGACCCTGAATAACTACAGAGAGGTCCCATGAGGGAACAAGGTGCGGTCTGAAGGGATTCAACCTCCTGGCGCCTCTCAGGAACTTGATGATCAGGTCATGCTTCCCTAAGGACTTACCGTCCACTGTGTCATGGTGTGCCGCTATAGAGGCTACATACACCTTCAAGGTGGAAGGGGACAGCTGCCCTTCCAACCTCTCCTGCAGGAAGGAAAGCACCGATCCGACTGCGCATCTCTGGGGGTCTTTGCGTCGGGAAGAACAACACTTAGCGAACAGATGCTACTTAAAGACATACAGGCACCTCGTAGAGGGGGCCCTAGCCTGAGTGATCGTGTCTACCACTGCAGGTCCTGTCCAGGGGCCAGACATGGAGATTCCAGAGGTCTGTTCGCTGGTGCCAGATGGTGCCCCGTCCCTGAGAAAGAAGGTCCTTCCTCAGGGGAATTTGCCAGGGGGAGGGGCTGTCGCGAGGAGCGTGAGGTCAGAGAACCACGTCTGGGTGGGCCAGTAGGGTGCTACCAGGACGACCTGCTCCTCGTCCTCCCTGACCTTGCACAGGGTAGTAAGCGTCCTTCAGGTCTACCACCGCGAACCAATCTTGATGCCGGACGCTCGCCAGAATGCATTTTTGCATCAGCATCTTGAACGGGAGTCTGTGCAAAGCCCGGTTCAGTACTCGCAGGTCCAAGATTGGCCGCAACTCACCGCCTTTTTTCGGTACAGTGAAGTAGGGGCTGTAAAACCCCTTCTTCATCTAGGCCTGAGGTACAGGCTCTATCACATCCTTCCGTAGGAGGGTAGCGATCTCCGCGCGCAAGGTAGCAGTGTTCTCGCCCTTCACCAAGGTGAAGTGGATGCCGCTGAACCTGGGCGGAGGCCTGGCGAACTGAATCACGTAGCTGAGTTGGAAGGTCCGGATCAGCCTTCGCGATGGATTGGAAAGCGCAAACCACACATCCAAGCTCCGAGTGAGGGGGACCAAGGGGACAATCTCGTCGGACATACCGGCAGGTGGGGCCTCGCAGCGGTGCCTCGCTCAAGGTGCCAAGCCATGTTGTGGCCGTGCTGAGTTCAGGGACATTGAAGCACTTACCTGGCTCCTTGTGACCACCCCCGGAACAGCCTGGGATGGGGGAGGAAGAGGCCTGTCCTTGTGACCTGTGGAGACTGTCACATCAGGGGCAGATTTGTGCCACAGCTGGGCACGCCAAACCTGCAAGGATGGAAAGGTGGACAGTGGTCGTGATGACGGCCGTGCATACCTGGTATGTGACCCAGGGAATGAGGAAACCGCTCTTTTGCTGAACTGTTGGGTACCGCAGCCACTTGGGCATGCGGCGATATTAAATGAAAAACCAACAAAAGATTCTCCTCCCGGCCCTCCACCGGGGGATGGAGTGGTCTGCTTACCAGCTCCCTGGGTCACCCGTCTCAGGGGTGCTTTGAAGCCTTCTGTAGGTTCTTGGCGGCCTGCCATGAGACGGGTGGCGTCTGCTTCCTGCGGTGGGCTCCACGCCGGGGCCGGGACGAAGGGGTGGGCTGCGGTGGAGTCTGTGCAGTCACCACAGGGGGACGCCCTTGGCGACGAGCAGACGGGGTGCTGGATCTTGAGCCGCACCGGGGCAGGATGTGCCAGATAGCCTCCATCTGCTGCTTCACCTTCGAGAACTGCTGGGCAAAGTCCTCGACGGTGTCGCCGAGTGGTATGCAAATACCACTCGCCAATTTTCATTGGCCTTTTATCAAAGACCAGAGGTGTCTCGGGCTCCCAAGAGTGACCCCTAGTGTCACTATATTGACACAACGTCGAGTGAGTGACAGATAGGGAATATGAATTATTACTAGTTCAGCATGAAATCAGGTTGGAAAATCCGCTTCAGAAATCTCTATAAAATGTTTTTATTATTATTGTTATTATTTATTTATTTATTTAATCATGGAAAGGTCATGGAAAAGTCAAGAAAAGCATTTCATCAAAAAATTTGGAAACCCTAGTTCAAGAAGGAAGCAGAAACATTTTTTAACATTAACTTCCACTGTGTGTTCATTTGTTGCTTTAGCTAACTGTAAGCCAGAAATTAAACAAGACAACTAGCAGGTCTTCAGCTGGAGTTGATACATCCTCTACAGGCTGCTAACTAGAAGACAGTGGATGATGAGAATTCTTCCTCGCCCCCCACCCGCTGTCCAAAATGGCTCCCTCACTCAAAGCCACTCCAGAGGGACCAGGGGTCTCTGGCACTCAGTGCCTCGCCATCCACTCTGAGACCGCCCTGCCAAGAAAGAGAAGGGCCTCTCATTTATCTGACACTCTTGTCCTTCAGCCTATTGATCGGTTGCGAGAGAACATCCCCACCATAGCCACTAATAGAAAATGAAGTTCATCAGCCATGCCTGCTGATCCCCTCAGCAGACATACAGATCTATAAAGGCCACCCAACTAACCTTTCCCTTTTTTACCTTCTCATGTCCCTGCTGTCTTCAATTCTTTTTTCAGATTTTATTTATTTTATTTGAAGGTTTTTTTTCAAGGGGTCTTGTGTTTACTACGTTATTCTTTTGATCAATTCTTTCCACTTTGAAATCTCTAATATAAAAAAATAAAAAAAGAAAAGAAAAAAAAAGAAAAAAAGGTCTGAATCTTTAAGGACTAGTCCACTAACAACTTTAGTATATAAGAGTGTTGTTGCAATTTGAACATTTTTCATTAGCAAGGCAGGCTGTGGGCAAAAAATGCAGAGGTAATCAAAGAAAATCTTTTTTTTTTTTTTTTTTGACAAATCTTCCTATTAAAAGCATCTAATATTGAGAATTGGAGGACAATCAGACAGGAATACTTAGATCTTCTTCTATGGTGTTTTCGCCGTGAAGACACTTCCTTGAGACGCACAGCTATTTTTCACATTTTTATCACATTATTCCAATTGCATGCAGAGAGTGTCTACCAATGAGCATGTGCAATGAGAGGTGGATTACACTCTAATTCCAAAATAACACTGAACATCTCCATCAGTCCTTTTTATAACATGGTATAAAAAGATGTCCGTAACCTTGGAAGGAGAAAAAGAGGTTTTTTTTAAATACACACATGTGAACACACACACTAACTCCACAGTCTTTATTTTGACTAAGAGAGAGAGAGATAGCTTTATATTGCTAGGGACATGCAGTTGTGGTTTGTTTTCAGTGCTGGGAGAGATGCACATTTCTCTTTGAGGCAACAGAGGGTGAATGAGCTCCCGTAGATACACACTGCCCTCGGGCCTTCAGTGCTGACTGTCCTCAGCACAGCTCCACTGTATCACAGTGATAAGGTAAGGAAATGCACTCTGAGAGTGGACTGGTACGTAGGTAAACAAGCACACTTTTGTATGTGTGTATGAGTTTATGTCCATTGATATCACCATATGCACTACTGAAGTGATTTATTTATGATTTATTTGTTAATTTTTGCCTTTTTGCCATTTCTTGTTGCAAGTACAATGGATAAACAATGGATGAACAGAATCAGACAAAGAAGAAAACTGGACTCAAAGTCACAATGCCTGCATAAGCACCAAAGCTCAACATGTCTTCCCATGTGTGCACAGTTAAAAAAAATATCAGTATTTTTGCCATGTTTTCCAGTAAAAAAAAAAAAATCTAGTCATACTCACAAGATACAAAATACTTTTGTTGAAAGCTGAAACACAAGTAAAGACAAGAGTGAGAAATTTTAGAAAATGAAACCCAATTTATTTTCATATTAACTTAAAAAAACTATTTATAATACTTATGAAAACTATTATCTTAAACTTAATTTAAGATATATTCTCTAAAGCAGGGGTCTCAAACTCAAATTACCTGGGGGCCACTAGCCAGGTAGTATTCTTCATTGAGGGCCAGTTGAACAATTCTTATATACAGTATATACATATATATATATATATATATATATATATATATATATATATATATATATATATATATATATATGAGAAAATATTCATATTAAGAAATAAAAAATAATTAAATATAATTACAATAAATAAATAAAAATAACAAATCTGGTTTGAAAATGTAAACACTTTTAAGTCTCATTTACCTGAAGTGCAGAAAATTATATTTTGTTTGATAGCCTCCAAAACTTTTTAGTCTTCCTGTTGTGCCCAGGTGAACTTCCCTGAAGATCATATTTTATTTATATGTCACAGTATGTGATAATGTCTCAACAGTCAATATTCTCTTAAAAATAAAACGTAGTATGCGTGAGTCTGATGAATCGGGTGTTCTGTTTATTAATTAGCACATTGTGCACAGAGAGAGAGAGTGAGCGAGCGAGATGCCAGAATTAACACATAAGGATATGTAAAAACGTGAAAACTGATGTGCAGTGCAAAATACACAGAATGTATAATAGTCCTAACTGTAGAAAACACATTGATATGGAGACAAAGACAAATCCTACACATTTTCAGCTAGTTTTGAAATCCTGGCCAGACAGTTTTTTCAGGTCTGAAAAAAGGATATGTCTGTGAAAAACAGGATGTTTGGTCACTCTTGTCATGTGTATTTTGTTGATTCATGTCTTTTATTTTGAAATGTTTAGTTCCTGTTTCCCTTATCATGTGATTCCTGTTTTCCCTCCATGTTCATGTGTCATGTTTTCATAGGTTTATTGTTTAATTAGCTTGTTATGAGTTCTGCTTGTTCATTGGTTTATGTTCTCCCATGTCTTGTATTTAAGCCCTCATGTTTGCATTGTCTAGTTGTCAAGTATTGAATGTGAATGTCAAGTCAAGTCAAGTCAAGTCAAGTCAAGTCAAGTCAAGTCAAGTCAAGTCAAGTCAAGTCCACATTTACGATTTTAGTTAGGGTTTTTGGATTACTGCACTTTGTAAATAAACTGCACTTGGGTTCTCATCTTCACATCATCGTCTTCGTCTTCACCATTGCCATTGCCAGCAGCCAGCACACGTTACAGAATACTTGACCACCCTATGAACCCAGCAGTTCGACTCATAGGGGAATCGTCCCCTGGAGGAGTATGTAGAGGACTTTTGTGCTCTGGCCAGCTAGGTGGATTTTAATGTGGTCGCCCTCATGGACATTTTTAGGGTGGGATTAAGTGAGCCGATCTCCTCCTTGATGCCTGGTGGTCGTAGTTCTCTCAGCCTGACTCAATATATCGACCTCGCCCTACAGATCATTGGTTCCACGTTCACTGTGGGGGAGGCGGATGCCGAGCCAGAGTTCCACGACATGGCTGCCAAGCCAGAGTTCCTCGTCATGGTCGCAGAGCTAGCACCATCTTTTGCTCCATGCCACGTCACCGCAACGCCTCAGCCTGCTCCATGCCACGTCACCGCAATGCCTCAGCCTGCTCCATGCCACGTCACCGCAACGCCTCAGCCTGCTCCATGTCACATCACAGCCACACCTGAGCATTTGGACCTGGAGATGGTTCCCACCCTTATAACCACCCTTAGTTCTCCTGAGCAGGCAAGGGGAACTTTCGGCCCTCCGACCCCGCCTGGACCCTCTGAGCCCTGGACTTGGCCTGTCGGTCCCTCGACATTGCTTCAGCTTGGCGTTCCCTCGGCTCCACTGCGGTCCTTCAGCCTGTCGGTTTTGGCGGGGTCCCTCGTCCCTCCGGCTCCTCCTTGGTCTGTCAGTCACCTGGCTCCGCTTTGGCTCTCCGATCCTCTGGCTGCGCCTTGTCCCTCCGATCTGTCAGCTCCACTGGGGACCTCCTTCCTTACGGCTCCACCTTGGTCCTCAGTCTCACCGGCTCCACCTCAGTCTTCTGATCCCCCAGCTCCGCCTTGCTCCGCTGAGCCTCCAGCACCGCCTTGGTCCTCCCTGCCATCGGCTCCACCCTGGCCCTTCGAGTCTTCGGCTACTCTCCGGGCACCAAGTTCCATGGCTCCACCCCTTGAGCCTCTCACGGCTACGCCCCCCACGGACTTTGCCCTGGTCCCATACCCCTCGTCCTTTCTCGCCATGCCATGCCCCACGCCTCAAGACACCACCCCCCCCCCCAGCTCCCTACAGAACTTTGAATTTATGTCATGTTTTACATGTTTTATATGCGTTGGGGTGTCAGGAGCCACCCCTTAGTGGGGGGGATATGTCATGTGTATTTTGTTGATTCATGTCTTTTATTTTGAAATGTTTAGTTCCTGTTTCCCTTGTCATGTGATTCCTGTTTTCCCTCCATGTTCATGTGTCATGTTTTCATTGGTTTATTGTTTAATTAGCTTGTTATGAGTTCTGTTTGTTCACTGGTTTATGTTCTCCCATGTCTTGTATTTAAGCCCTCATGTTTGCATTGTCTAGTTGTCAAGTATTTAATGTGAATGTTGATGTAAGGTTGGTTCAAGTCAAGTCTCGCTTATAGTCATGTTATGTCAAGTCCATGTTTTGTTCATGTTTTTTAGTTAGGGTTTTTGGATTACTGCACTTTGTAAATAAACTGCAGTTGGGTTCTCATCTTCACATCTTCGTCTTCATCATTGCCATTGCCAGCACACGTTACAACCCTACATGGCGCTGTGGACTGACTGCAGCGGCAGAGCGCATCAGTGAATAAACAGAGCTCCTTTAATACTGGGCAGTTATATCCTACAGTTATTGATGCATGAACAGACGTTTTAGGAGTTGAGCGACTCATCTCTCTCTTAAACCTAGCAAACTGATCTGCATGTTTAGTGGAGTAATGACACCTGATATTGTATTTTGTGAGAACGGCAGACCCATTGGAAGTAGCAGTTCTGTTTAGAGATGAGAGTCAAGATACATCACAAGCTGTTTTGTTATGGTGAGAAGTTATTTAAATATGCAAGGACATAATTTACATAGCAATCAGTTTACACATTTTTGTAAATTAAATAATTTTAGTTCAGCTGCATGGTCACGGACAAAATACTTGAGTAGCTGTACAGTGCATCAAAAATAGAAATGGAGCGACTGTCACCTGAACGTGTGTCGCATCAATGGATTCTTCCAGTAGAGACAGCTCGTAGATCATGATAGAAGTTATCTAGTTTTGTCACGTTTGTAAGAAGCCATGTGGAATATATTAGGCTACTGTTTAATAATCCTTTAAGAGAACTACGGGAACAATTAAAGACCAAAAGAAAATGCAAAAAATTTAAAATTCACTCATGCGGGCCATATGAAACTATCTCGCGGGCCAACCAGTGGTTTGAGACCCCTGCTCTAAAGTCTTAATATCTTGTCCAATTTTGCATCTCAATTACACTGATCACCTTTTAAGGATTTTTAAATATTTTTTTACAGAAAAGAAGACAACATACTGAAAGTATTGCATGATTTTTTTTGCAGTATGTTTGGTAACTACTAGTTCGGGGCTCCAACAACTATAAGGACATTTGAAGGCCAAAAAAAGAGGTAAAGACAAGAGTGATAAACTTTAGAAACTGAAATACATTCTACTTTCCATATTAACAAAGATTTTCCTAAACAACTTACACAGACAGTGCTGTGCACCAAAAATTCTTACGTAATCAGTATTTTTGTCTTGTTTTCCCGTAAAATGTATAAACATCCTTAGAAATTATGTTTAGATATTTTTACTGGAAGACAAGACAAAATACTGATAAAGTATTAAATGATTTTTGCAGTGTGTTAAACGCTTGCTCCAACAACTGTAAGGGCATTCAAATGCCGCAACAGAAGTAGAGTCAAGAGTGAAAAACTGTATAAAATGAAACTTATTTTTCTTTCCATAGTAACTAAGATTTTCCTTTACAAACACTTACACAGACAGCTTTGTCAGAAGAGCCCAGAGCTTAGGTTACACTCTCTCAGTCAGCGGAGTCAAACAATTCCAAGTGACTCAAAACTATTGGGGGAAAAACTTACAAAGCTGACCTTTTATAAAACCTCACCCTTCTAGATCACATTTCCACATTTTTTTATCTTTTTGGTTAGATCATCACTCTCCAAATCATGCTAATTAAGGTAAAATCAGACTGATCTCATAGTGAAATTGGAAACAGTAGGTTAACTTTTCTTTAGTTAAAATTGGTCTGTGCTAACGAAATGCGAAACACTGCCCCCAGTGGCCAAAGCGGTGTCTGTTGTTGGGCGTATGGGAGCTTCATTTTCCAGATGTCACCAAAAGAGAGTTTTCAGCTGTAGAGGCTGTAATACAGTGAAGAGGAATGCATATTTCAAAAACTGTACCTCCCAATCCAAACCGCAAACCTTAACCTAACCATCAGTGGAGTAAACATTTATTGTAAGAGGGAAAAATGCAACCTCCGAATCACAATAGTCACTGATTATGCAAATGCAATTACTTCCTGGTTTCAATGTAGGATCCGAACCCAGGTCTGCCACACTGCTGACTCAATGAGCTTTCGGTTGAACCGCAGCGGAAGTAAACATGCTGGATCTGTTGCAAAAATGTCTGATAGGAGATGGTGCTTGTCGGTGATTTGGAATAATGTGGCTGTTCCTAGGGTACCAGAACTCTCAGAAACAACATGCTGACATCCCTTGTGATCATGTTGGTCAAATAGGGGTGAAAACAGTCAGATTCAGATCCAACACATTAATCAGTTTATTGTGGCTTTCCAGTGTTTTTAAATCACATCCAGACAATTGCAGGAGCAACACACTTTCATAAAACAATGTTCAAATCACAAACCCAAATGCAATTATTAAATCTTGCTTAACAGGCATGTTATTGTGCAATGTTTCAGTTAGAGCTGAATGACTGTTGTGTTATATTATGCAACAGTCTATTAGTCAGGATAAGAGACTGAAATCAGCTCTGCTTTAAAAACAAACAAACACCCTCTTATTCCTTTCAACTTAAGCCCAAAAGTGCCATAAAGCCAACACAAATGCTGGACTTATCACATATTATGGCCTCACACGACCCATCACACCACACCCACTGCCATTCACCAGTACCAGAACAACCAACAGAAATAGATCCTATCAATAAATATTTGTAAATTCATATGGAATGCCTGATATTGTAAATAAGGCTAAGGAGAATGTTCCCTTTGTAGGGCAATCAAAACATAGGCACCTCATTCATCTGAAATTCTGATTGCAACCAACTCCACTCAATTTTGCTTGTTTACGAGAATACGGTCAGAAAACGAGGCTTTGATGGCATTGTGATATGCTGCAGGTTCACTCATAACAGACAGATAGCCATACAAATCATCCGTAATAAGAAATACATGCTAACTATCTTATTTTTCTGATACATTCCTATTCCTCAGTAGTGCTGTAAATGTGTTAAGGCCTCAATCCAAATGATGCCTGAAAGAACAAAATGCTGGTTTCAGTGTGGGATTTAACTTCACACATAATCCCTGGAAGATACATTTTCACTGAAGAGTTAAGCACATATCACACAAGAAAATGACTTATACAGCATTAGTAACATGTTATGCAAAAGAAAGAAAGAAAGAAAGAAAGAAGGACTGGTTTAAGTCTTTTGAGATAAGAAAAAAAAGTTGTCCAAAACAGCTAAATTTGTCTGCTCAATTAAAACAACACCAACTTTCTAAATCAAATTAAATTACAATAATTATAACAACATTTCTCTGTCATTACTGCGCCACATACCAGAGATTTGGATTCCGTTCAGACAGCTCTCCTAACTGTCTGGGCAAAACCCATCAGACATTTTTAGTAAACTCAATGGCAGGCCATTCCAGAGGTACAGCTCACATCTCCAGGCTCTACTTGAACTGCTTAAAATCATTTTTCATGATGAGCTTTGTGTGCAGGATGAACCCGATAACTTAAAACACAAATTGAAACATATGCTTAAAAAACTTAAGATGACAGTGTAGGAACATTACTCAATGTAAAACTATCTAACTTTTTAACTGTTTAACCTTTCTGCATACATTCATGTGCAAAGGCTCACAACACTTAATCACTTATTAAGTGAACCCATATCTGAATGGCAGATTTATTAATTCGTCCAGATAGGAGCTCCTCTACACCAGCACACCAGATAATTGGCATGGGCTGGCTGCCGCTCACCTCTACAGGGCACTTGAGATGCTGTGCATGGCTTCCTCTACCTCCTTCAACCCATTTTTAACTTAAGACCAATGGCTCCTATTAAGAACTCAGGCAGGGCTACTGACAAGTCAGTCAATAACAATGTGAGGTTACTTCATTAATTGCCTAATGGCTGATGGACAGAGGGTTGGAAACAGGCCAACGAGATTGATACTGGGACACAGAGGATGGAGGTAGCTTATCCAAGAGTATTCAAGAGTACAGCTGTGAACTAAGCTGCTCACACGCATACACTAAAGGAGTTTACGGGGGTTTAGGACACAGCACACACATCCCTCCCTAAATCAATACTGACATAGCCTGTTGTTTCCTGATTGTTCTTTCTTTTCCAGATAACTGTGCACAAGTATAAAGGAAGACTCTCAATGTCTGCGCTCGTCTGTCAGAGGTACATGGCTCAGACTCACACAAAAGACTCTTTTATTTCACTGGTGACCCCAGCAGAGAACTGCCCATCATCCTCTAGCCAAATTAACATAGAGCAATCCATTAGACAGGCCCTTACACATGCAGCTGAAATCCCTAATAGGCCTGATCATAGGAGGACAAGTTCATTATTCATAATAGGAGGACAGAAACAGGAAAATAAATGAAGAGAGTTTGAGGACAAGAAACAGTTTGAGGGAGTGAAGCATTTTCAGAGATAGGAAGGGGTATGGCAAAAACAAAAAGAGAGAAATAGATGTAAACAAAGCTTTTAATTGGCTCATAAGTCTGGAATATGTGTCTGTTAATTGTACCACACCTTTTTGTGAAAAAACAAAAACAATGCCAGTGCTTTGTGTTTTAATATACAGTATGGTAAAAAAGTTCTTACTTTATGCAAATATAAAAAGTTCCATATTATTACTGCTTAGGTTACAATACAATTATCAAGCTAAAAACAAACCTTGAAGGAATAGTTCACCCAAAAAATTTAGTCTCAAGCCGTTTCAAACACATTTGACTTTCTGCTGTAGAACACAACAGAATATTTCAGTCAGAATGACACTTTCATTGTATGGGAAAAAAAGAGTAAAAGGGAAAGGTGGCTGAGAATAACCTATCTCATTTTGTGTTCCACTAAATAAAGGAAGTCATATGGCTTTGGAACGACATGAGGGTGAGTAAATGATGAAAGCATTTGGGTGAACAATTTCTTTAAGAGTTTTGTAAAGAGTGGAATTGCTTGTAAGAAAGTGATTTGCAAGTAATTTTTTTTTTTTTTTGTACTAATTTAACACATCATATCTGTGCATGAAAGTAAATCCTTTTGCGCTGCTTGGGAGTGCTAAATTAAATGTGAGAGTTTATATATATATATATATATATATATATATATATATATATATATATATGTGGTTTATAAATTAATCAATGATCGTAGAAGATTTTTTTTTTTTTTAAATGTACATGTTAAATGTCCCTTTCCATAGCCAATGACAACAGCTAATATCATAAGTGGCTGTGAACAAATACACATACATTAAGAAGCCATAAATGTAGAGTGAAGTTCTGCTGACACGTGTAATGTTAAATGCCAACGTACCATTTAAAATGGAAAGGGCAGCAGCATTTCTAGACTTTGAGGTCACAATTCAGACTCATTTAGAAATAAAATGGTCCTTTAGTGTTCTGTACCTGCAGAGGAACAAAAGAATAGAAAAAACATGTAATATGCTAGAGAGCATCCTTAAGCATTAAGGATTCTTTCATAACATGGAATAAAACAGTTTATCAGTTGTTTTCTCTCTCTTTTCTTGATTTGTTCATTAAATTACATGATTTTTAGAACTTTTTGTACTGTATACTGGCAAATGAGGGCTAAATCAAGTTTCAAGGGAAAGGCCACACTGACCTCCATCGCTGCCCTGACAGGCAAGTACTACATCTTTTACTGTAGAGAAATGCCATCTCTGAAAGGCTTCCATTTGATTCATATTTATAATGGAAGTCTGGATCTTTTTTTCTCCTCTCCACAGGCTATTTATTGTCAGATGGTCACCTCTCTAATTTGGGGGTTGAAAATGATGGTCTTGGTGGTGGCACTCTGCCAGCACAGGCAGCTCCTCGGATGTCTCTGAAGTCCTCACTAAGTCTCTGTCTCTTTTCATATCAGGACTGTGCTGCTCAATCCTTGGCAGAGCTCTAATCCTCATATTATAAGACACCTGGACAGCGTTACACTGTGTGCCTGCCCAGAACCCTCCAGATTGGTTGCACTATTTCATACCTTTTCTCTTGCTTGATGTTCAGACAGCTTCTCTGATATGAATAGCAGTTTCATTGTGGAAATCGGTGGCCCAGTCGGGACCAAATCCACTGTTATCTGCGTCTGAGCCATAACTGCTTGGAAGAGTGCAGGATATATTTATGGGTAAAAATGAACACAGAGAAGGTATGGAGAACCAGAGACAGAAGGTTGCAAGGATACCTCTGTGTTTCAATGTTTTGCTCTTTTAGTAAGAGCTGGTGATCACTGTCTGAGATGAGGAGGATTTGCCAGTGGCATCGCTGTAAGATCCAGATTTTACATCAGACATAAGGTGGTGACCTAACACAGTACCAACATTGTTTATCATAAAAAAAATGTCCTGAAAATAAAACTATATATCATATATGTTATTTATATACACAATATGTTGCATGGACCCAACAGTATGCAAACATTTTAACATGACATAGGCTGTATAGGAAATATAAAATTTTAATTTTGTAAATACATAAACAACAGCAGAAATGTGATTTACCAGCCTGACATGTGAAACAAACATGGGGTCAAATATTGAATTTGTATTAGCCATATAACAGGTGACAAATGAAATGTGCACCAACATATTGTAGAGTTTGATTGGATGCACGACCATTAACGTCAACAACAAAATATATGGGAAGCCTTTTCCCCTCCTTTTTAAAAGTAGATAAGACTATATATTTTGCTATCCTAACTATGCATGATAATATGTATAGTTGCATTTTATTATTTACATTTAGCACAACCCTATCAAAACAGACCTGTGACCCATTCGTGGGTCGCCACCCACCAGTTAAGAACCACTACTTTACACCACTTGACACTCACACGTCTCCTCTCTATCCCCTTTCCTGTGTGCTTCCATTGGCAAATTTCAAAACATCACAGGTTGTAATAGCAAGGCTTTTGCTTTCTTCTTTCTATACTGTCATTGGTATATTCAGCTTCAGAAAGAGCGGCTCGACCCACTTCAAATAGCTGTTGTGTTCAATTTCCACCTCTCCACAACAAACCAGAGGTGGCTTTTCAAGCCATATGTCAGCAGTATGAGAGAACGGCTTTTATGTGCTGAAAGCAGTTTAATATTTTGTGAAGGCTTACTGCTTCTGCAGACCGGCTGAATGACAGTCTGACAATACACTCCTATCCATTCTGCTTCTCAGATCAAGTGCTCCCAGCAGCAGCTATAAGACACATTCACTCGCTTACTCGTTTACTCTCAGAGGGGTAGGAGGGCGACATGGTCACCCTGCAGAAGGGAGTGAGCATGAAAGAGAAATACAGAAAAGAAGTGAGATATAGAGGAGTGCAGCCTTCAAGTTATGCTACATACACATTAATGACCAAGCAAAGTTGTATTTACCATTGAGAAACTCTGAATTTTCAATGATACCCAAGATGCCGAGTTTGAACAACATAATAACATGGGAAGTCAACATGTAGCTTCCGAAAGTTAATGTACCCTGAAATCAACCCATAGCCAAACTACTGATAAGCGGAATACCCCATCAGACATTTTTGCATCAGTTCAGCTGTGATCACCTTTCTCTTTAGCGCTACTGATAGCATGTTGCACGAGAAACCTCCGAGAACCAGGAAGTAAATGCATTCACATGAACAAGCGAGAGTGATTTGGAGTTTGAATGTTCCCTTTGAAATTACATTTTTACTCCACTGACTGTTATTAAATGAACTTTTAGGGTCGGGGTTTGGCTTAGGGGGAAATGTTAATAAAATTAGGGATGTGCACAAGTAATCGAGTACTCATTCTGCACCAGCTACTCAAGTATTAAAATTGCTTCTTGAGTATCCTAAATTAATTTTCCTTTCTGCATAATTTTATTATTTTATGTTTTTAATTTTTATTAATGCATATTGTTCATTTAATTTTTCCCAAAAGAAAAGCACAGTTTGCTGAAATTATCTTATTTTGAAACCGTTCTTGGTAACGTTTGTGAATAGAACAAATTATAAATTTCACATATGTGTCATCCTTGTCATTTTTAATGTGCATTTTAATTTACAAGTAATCGGGTACTCGTTTTTTGTGGGTTAGAGTACTTGACTACAAAATTACTTGAAAATGCCCATACCTAAATAAAATATAAATTTTTGCTAAATTAATATTACATAATTTCGAACTAAAATACAACTCACTTTTGGTGCCACTCTGTAGACATTTCACCCAGAAACTGAACCTCACATGTGCCCATATGTTCAACAACACATCCAGCTTCAGCCACTGGGGGCAGTGGTTCAAATTTCAGTAAGCAGACAGATTTCAGCAGCAAAACTTTCGACATACTTTCACCAAATTCATAGTGAAATCAGTTTGCGTTGGAAGCAGCATGCTCACATTAACATTTGATGTAGGTGAATGGTTTTATGAAATTGTTTCTATTTCAGTGTTGTATTTTTTAAATTGTTTAAGGTGTTGCATTCAACAGAGCTTACAGTTAACTACAAAATAATGACTCACTCCTCGCGGTCTGCTTTATGCAAATGAATTAATTATTTGTTAGATACAATGCATATAAAGCATATAGGTTTAGAAAAAAATGAAGTGATTTTACTCATGCTTATTCAATAATACAAAAGAAATTAGAACTATTGACATCATTCATTGTTTACTTCTGTGTTTTGTTTTTGACTTGAATGTGAAACAAGGCATAATGGCAACTGCCATACTTGAAAGAAGGAGCTTTCTAGGTGCACTTGCAGCCAACAGTAATGTAGAGGTTTTGAGTGACCTTGGCTACCAAGGATGAGGAGTGATGAGTGTGTTGGGGTTGTGCATTCTGGATCCATTACTCATGGCACCTTTGCTCCAGGAGGTTTATGCCTTTCTCTCTATTGCATACACACAAACACACACAAACAGATGGCTGAAAGTGCAAAAGAGCGCAGCTGGCATTGCTCTCCTATGGCGGCAAACATATAGAAAACGCGTTCCCTCTGGCACGCCACATCTCCGCTCCATCCTAAGTTGAGTTTTCGCACTGTTTTGCCTCTCATCTTTATTCCTCTTTTTTTTTCTTTTTCTTTTCTTTTTTTTTTTTTTTGCAGTTAACATTTTTATTGATTCATAACTTAACACAAAGAAACAAACAACATATATATAATGAATCAATCACTTTTAATATTAAACCCCCACTATAACCCCTCCCCCTACCAATCTCCCACCCCACCCTGACTCCCCCACGAATGCCCCTGTGGTCAATAGAATATAGACACACACACATACAAAAACACAAAACTAAAAAAAAAGAAGAAAAAAAAAGAAAAAGAAAATACAATAATCAAGTATAATTAAAAACTAAACTCTAAATTACTCTCTCCACCGCCCCTCCTTGAGAGTCCCCCAAAAATGCCAAATAACTGCTACATTTCCCATTGAAAAAATTCCTAACTCCCATCCTTCTGCTTGACCCCTCCTCAAAGGCAGCCACCCTCCCCATCTCCGCACACCACTCTGGGAATGAGGGTGCTCCATCTGACTTCCATCCCCTTAAAATAACCTGCCTACCAATCATCACACTGGTAAAAACCCAATCCTTTATGTACCTATCCTCCAAATTCATGACTATCCTAGCCCACACTCCCTCCTCCAATAAAAAATATTATCTTTTGAGAGAATTTAAAACTCCATCCCCCAGACTCTGAATTAGCAGGGAGTAATACACAGATGCCTCATGACCCTTCCCAAAAGCAGCAATCACCACTCCCAGAGTATCTGCCGCTCTAGGGGGGTGCGTGCCACTCCCAAAAACACTGCAGAGTAGGTGGCACCGCTGTAAATACTTATAAAATTTATATCTGGGAATCCCAAAATGTTGAATAAAATTTTCAAAAGATCTCAATACTCCACTCTCATATAGGTCACCGAGTGTATTAACCCCCCTCACAATACAATCTGACCAACAGAAAGGGGACTTATTAATACATAGTTTAGGTTTCAGCCATATGCTTGAGGCTACTTTTAAATAAATATCCGAGTTAAACATTCTGGACACTTTTGTCCATATCGAGTGTAAATGCGAGATAATGGGGTGTGACTTAACTTCTCCGATTAATTTGATCAAAAGGCTTTGCAGTGGCGACATAGGGGCAAGAACTTCATTTTCAGTACAAAACCAGGGAGGGGCTCTCACAGGTGGAAGAGACCAATGAGCCAAATGTCTGAGACCGAATGCATAATAATAAAACAAAATCTTGGGTAGGCCTAACCCACCTTTGTCAATGCTATCAAATTGCTTGAAATAAGAGAGGGGGACATCTACAGGGATTGTAACAGGTAGTTGAATTTTGGAATACAATTAATTTTAATTACATTAACCTTCCCAATCATAGATAAATTTAATGAAGCCCAACTGCCCAAATCATTCGAAAATCTTTTTATTAAGGGATCAAAATTAACTCGGACTAAATCAGACAAATTTGCTGGGAATAAAATGCCCGAATACTTAATGCCCTGTTTGGGCCACTGGAAGGTGCCCTGCTGGAAGGCCGTTACTGGACAGTACGCTGTCAGAGCCAAAGCTTCGGATTTAGACCAACTGACTTTGTATCCTGAGAACTTGGAAAAGGAATTAATAATTCTGTGGAGGCAAGGCATAGATCTAGTAGGGTCAGAGACAAATAATAAAATATAATCCTCGTAAAGCAGAAGTTTATGCACCACACATCCCGCCATCACCCCTGGAAAATCCTCCTCCTTTCTTGTCGCGGCTGCTAATGGTTCCAGGGCAAGACAGAACAATAATGGGGAAAGAGGGCAACCCTGCCGAGTGCCCCTATCCAGAGTAAAATAATCTGAAATTAATCCATTTGTTTGTACCACTGCTACAGGGTGTCTATAAAGTAACTTAATCCAACCAATAAATGTACCCCCGAACCCATACATTTCCAAAATCTTAAAAAGATAATCCCATTCTACCATATCAAATGCCCCCTTGGCGCCAAGTGAGATGGCAGCGACCGGAGACCGATCATTCGCTACTGACCACATAATATTGATGAAACGCCTAATGTTATCAGAAGAGCTATGGCCCCGAACAAACCCCACCAGATCCATATGTACAAGAGATGTCATATCTTAATCGGCCAGCCAAATTTTTTGCCAAAATTTTTACATCTAGCTGGATCAGGGAAATTGGGCAGTAACTTCTACACTCGCTTGGATCTTGGTCCTTTTGAGAATCAGACTGATCCGGGCTTGTATCATGGTTGGGGGAAGCTTTCTATTCTTTAATGATTCCGTATAAACTTCTAACAAAAGTGGAGCCAGTTCTGTAGCATAAGATCTAAAAAATTCAGCTGCAAAACCATCTGGCCCCGGAGCCTTGCCTGTAGGTAAGGTCTTAATTACCTTGTCAAGCTCCTCCAAGGATATCTCAGAATCAAGAGAATTTTTTTGCTCATTCGTCAGTTTAGGGAGTTCTAATGGTTCCACAAATTGCCTAATATCCTCATCAGTAGACGGAGATGTGGAACTATAATGATCAAGATAGAACTCTTTAAAGGCATTATTAATATCAATGGCCAAGGTAAAAATTTCACCACCAGCAGATTTCACTGAGGGAATGGTAGAAAAAGATTCTCTCTGCTTTATATATTTAGCCAAAAGCTTCCCTGCTTTATCCCCTGACTCAAAGTATGACTGTCTTGCCCTGCATAACCAAAACTCCACTTTCCGTGACAAAATAGTATTTTATCTGTATTTCAATCGGGTCAATTCTCTGAGGCCATCAGACGACATTTGGCGCTTCAGCTCTGCACTTTTAATATTCCCTTCCAACTCCACGAGTTCACGTGCTTTGGATTTTTTTGGTAAATGAGGCATACTGTATGATCCGACCCCTAAGAACTGCCTTAAGTGCCTCCCAAGCCACGCCCACAGAAGATACTGAGGACCAGTTGGTCTCCATATAAACATTGATTTCAGTCTTTAACATTTGTTGGAAATCAGGATTTTGCAAAAGGGATAAACCAAAGCGCTAACTATATGATTTATTTTTCTCCGTATGTGGCAACACCTCTAAACTCACCAGGGCATGATCTGAAGATGTTTCCAACTGAGCAATCCACAACAGATGAAATGAGGGACTTCTAGAAAAAATCTATTCTAGAATAAATCTTATGGACTGATGAAAACATTTATAGTCCTACCAGATGTGTTCAAAAGTCTCCAAATATCTGCAAGACCAATAATTTTACACATCCTTTGAAGCGTCAGTGTTGCTCTAGGGGGCTTACACACTTTTGCTTCACTATGATCAAGGACTGAGTCCATCAACAGATTAAAGTCTCCTCCCAATATTATACCATGAGGGGTGCCAGCGGCTCGCAACTTCCCTTTAAGATCAATAAAAAGCCCTGATCATCAACGTTAGGCGCGTAAATATTAGCCAAAACCAACCTTTGCCCCAGAATTTCTGCTAAAACTATAATGATTCTCCCTAATTGATCTTTAATCTGTTTGAGACATTTGAATTGTAGATGTTTACTTATCAATGTAATGATTCACCTGCTCTTACTTGAGCCAGCCCATATCTTCCCAAATTTTTCAGCTTCCTGCGAGGAAATATGTGTTTCTTGAAGAAAAACTATATCACATTTCTTACGCTTAAGAAAAGAAATAACCTTCCTTCTTTTTATGGGGTGCCTCAACCCATTCACATTCCATATGGAGAAAGATAACACACTCATATTAACATTTGACATTTTGATATAATAGACATAATAAATTGTGTCAAAAACAAGATTATACAGACCACATGCCGACATTAGTGCAACAATCAAACCCCGAAATCCCTCCCTGAACCAAAAAAACAGAAAACAGAAAAATGTGTGCATTAACCCCGCGCATGACAGCGCCAACCGGCGTCAATCCGTCTAAACTCAAAAGGTCCATGTATGCCTACGAGAGCCCCCGTGACAACTTTGCTGTCGAATTGCTCAAGTCCGGTGCTTCTGCACAAATTTTGTATTTTGTAAGGCAAAACTACATAACAGAAAATACTTTGTAAAACAAACCCCAGCCAATAGGCAGAATAAACACAAAGAATGTGTAGATTAATTCACAGAACTGTCTCAAAGGTGTGTTCCTCCACAAAACAAATTCCAGCTGATATAAAGCCATTCAGTTTCCTCGGACAGACAAACAAGTGTTCAGTGAGCCGGCTGTTTATGAGTGCAGCAGATGACAAAAATACTCCACAAAACAGACTCCAGCCAACAAGAGGCATATGCACAAGGAACGAACAGATTCATCCACAACTGTCCCGAAGCAGTGTTATTCCACAAAACAAACTCCAACTGTTAGGCGGAACCATCACAAAAAGAAACAAAACATGCATCCCGGTTCCTCAGATGGTCAAGAGCCAAATTCACTCGGAGGCCGCATAAAAAAAAATATACCATGACTTACTCAGTCTGTCAACTTTATAAAAGACATCCTTTGTGTGGGCATGTAGATATTTTGTAGCCATCCCCAGCATCCAATCTCAATCTGGCCGGAAACCCCAGTGCAAAAGCGATCCAAAAGTTTCTTGAAGGTGAAGTGTTATTCCACAAAATTAACTCCAGGCGCTAGGCGGAACCAACACAAACAGAAACAAAAATGGCGCCCAGCTTCCTCAGACCATCGAGTGTATGTTCAGCGAGTCAATCCACTCACATGAGAAACACTAAATGGCTTACTCACTCCAATGTATTTATGAAGGACAGTTCTTGTTTGGGACACGTAAATGCGGCCATCCTTTGTTTCTATTCTCAGTTTGGCCGTACATCAGTGCAAAAGCGATCTTCCGTTGATGTAAGGGTTTCTTACATTCCTTGAATCGATCGCATTTCTCTCTTGTCAAATTCACAAAGTCCAGGAACAAGAAAATATTGTGATTCTTCCTAGAAAGCTTTCCTTTGCTCCTCGCCTCGCGCAACACCAGATTTTTATTGGATGATCTCAAAAATTTTGCCAGAATTGATCGGGGCCTGTTTCCCTCAGCAGATGTGCGAGCCGGGACTCTGTGAGCTCGCTCGATTTCCAGCTTACGGCCTGTTATGTCGAGCAGACTCAGGAAGAGCTCATTTAGGAATTTCACCATATCTCTGCCTTCTTCATGCTCAGGAATTCCAACAATCCGTACATTGTTTCTTTGGCTCCTGTTTTCCAAATCTTCCAGTTTTTCCAAAAATTGTTCTACGTCTGTTTTGTTCGCGAGCGGATTAGCGGATAATTCCCATTCCGATGACTCCAGATAATCGATCTCAACATCTGCCACTCTTGTAACCAACTCAGAGAATTTTGTTTCCATCGCCATAATCGATCGACGTATTACATCGAGATCCTCCAAGTCAGCAACAACCTTTGTCAGCATCACCGACATGTTGGACAGTTTACACTGAATTTCCCCAGCCGTGCCATCCAAATCAAGTCCCCGGACTGCAGGCCCATCAGAGGTTTCATCTTGAGCATGTAATTGTCTTTTAATATCTCCAGAGCCTGAGGATTTTGACTTCTTTGCCATGTTTACCTCAAAGAACAAATATGTAACTGGGTGTATTGAATCTCACCGGATTATAACATGAAAATAATTAAAAACTAGCAAAGTGCGCAGAGCTTGTGGTTTACATATCTGCTCCTCGCATGGCATCACTTGACCCCTCTCATCTTTATTCCTATTTAAGTTAAAGACAGAAATTCATTGCACAGGGCACGGCGTGGAGCTCTGTGGTCTTCTCCGGGCAGAAAATGAGATCTAATAATGATTTGCTAACCATGGACGCTATTAGCACATAAAATCATCCAGGTTAATCAAATGGTTGTTGTGAAAGCCATTTCTTTCTTTGCAGTGCTAACCCTTGCCGGCACAAGCTGAAAAGATCATTGATTTTTAATCTGCAATGAAAACCTTGTCACCCTTGGTTGTTTCTGAAATAATGCGGTTTTCAATAGTTATACTTTTTCAGGCTCTTTTGGGATGGGTTTGTGGAATTTCTGACAAGCTTTTGGGAGCGAGAGTCTAAATGCTAAGAACTTTGCCTTTTGAAAATATTATGGAACATCACATGAATGAATGGAAATTTTTTGTTCTACTGTCTACCTAAGACCTAGCAACTTACATACCATGCATCATAACAATCAATCACAAAATGCTAAATACTTTTGGTCTTATATGTAATTATATTTTACATGCCTCTGGCTTATATTGATTGCATGCAAGAGACACACTGTACACACTGTAAACAGAATAATTTTACTTAAGCTTCCAAGGTTCTCTGATTCCTCTCATGTTAAAATGTGCAATATTTAAATTATATTTAAATAGATACTTTCAATCTTTAAAAAGCAAATTCCACCACAATGTCAGGCTGTCATTAGCAAGACCTTGAGATGCCAATGTTACATGCGAGTACAGACGAGAAAACAAGTAATGAGTAAGCTCTTGAATTAAGAGCTGCCCAATGAGTACGACTTAACAAACAGAAAATAACTGAAACTATGGCAGAAATCAACTCTTATGAACTCAAGGTTTGCATCACAGTTATAATGAAGAGGGATTCAACAAACAACACAAGGACATAATTTAAAATGAATAATGATGTAGGCAAAAGTGAAAGCAAAGTGTTGTGACACTGTAAAAGAAGTGTTTTTTGGAGTGAGTTTAAAGAAAGAAACTTGGGGAAGGCGTGCTTTGTCTGGGCAGTGCTTGATTAAGGCAAGATGATGAAACATGCTGAGTGGGACAAATGAGACACGGAACAAACAGGACTGAAGTCCTGAGGAGAACGGTCTGTCGATCCAGCGTCCTTCAGTCCTGGGGTGCTGCAGACTTCTCTCTGCTTACTATACAGAGGAAACAACAAGACAGATAAGTTGGGCTAAAGTGTTACTAAGTTGCACTTTAAACGGCATTGTCAAATTCTGTGGAACAGTCACAGACGCATGATCATGGCTCTCATGCTGAGGCTTCATAATGGACACACAAAAGAGAAAAACCCTGTTGAGAAATGCCTCTGTACCAGAACTCTGCACCCTCCTCTCAGAGATAAAGGGAATGGGATGAAACAGTTTTTTTCTCAGTGGTGCTTTGCTAATGAAAGAGCGCATTCTCATTGTCTTACTGTGCCATTGCGGAACTCGGGGCTGTGACGTTGTCACAGTCTCTCTTTTTCTGTGTCTGTTTGGCGACCCCTCTATGAAGCATCACCCAGCTTCGTGACAAGGACTGAAGATAAAGCCTCCATAAATGTTCAGTAAATCATCTTCCTGACCTTTCCTGGCATTGCACACATCGGCACCTGAAATGTTAAAGACAAAAAGAAGATTGAAACTTCCAATGGAGTGATGAAGTACAGTCTGCTCTCCTCTCTCCTTCTCCTGTCTCGTAATCTCTCTTCTTCTCTGTCCAACTATGTCGTCTTTTCTTCCTGTCCCTGTTCCTCTTCCTACCTCCCTGCCTGAACGCATAGGGTGGTGGACATTTTGCATACGTGATCCGTCATAGGGCAGGATTAATGTTGTTTGCTGGCTCCTGAACACAGCTTGTGGTGCACTGTGGGCGACAGGAAACTTGGCCAAATCTGGCTGCTGCACGGTTGGGTGGAAAATTAACCCTTGGTAGCGGGAGGCTGGAGGCCGTAGCTCAGGTGTCCTTACATATGTTAGCAGTGTCAGGACAAGCCCGGCTTCGGGGCCCCCTGCAGGGAAAGAGCATTATCAGTGTGCCCGCATCAGAGGTCTAGAAGGGGGAGATGGGGGAGAAGGGGAGAGGGATTCGCCTTGGCACAGAGCAGAGCCAATATGCTTGCCTTTTAAGGCCTCTTTGGCTTAACTGCAGCAGTGCAGGCACTGATAGTTAATCATTATACATTAAGTGTGAAACTGATTTATTCAGTGATGTTTCCGTGTCATTTCTGAGGAGAGGAGAGGAAAGGAAAGCAGAGTAGAGTTAATGGCTTTAGGCATGAGATACTGATGTGCTGGTGTCCCCACCCAACATGATCTCATGAATATTCATAGATATTTGTACATAAAGTGTGGTTATATTACATATCCAATTTTTCATGGTTGCATATATGTAAAATGTACAATATCGACATATTAACAGCATCTGGAACGAACACCCTTTTATGTTTGAACAACTTAAAGGATGTACAACTGTTTAGAATCCTTTGCGGTTCAAAGAATAGGAAGTGTCTGAACAATTACAACTGTGCACACACACACACACACACACACACACACACACACACAAATCAGGAAATGAGTGAAACACACATTAATGTCACACCATAACATTGACGTTGTTTCACTTATTTTTCAAATTTGTTGAGGTTTGATTATGATTAAATTCAGCCATACAATGAGTGAAAATTATTATAATTTTATTAGGCCCATTTTATGTAATCCTGCTATGGAAGTGTCTGAGTATTGAACTTGTTCAATTGCAGTGGTAGCTGCATAAATGTTCCGGGGAAATTTCAGAAAGATTTATACACTTTATAAATCGCTAATGGTGTACATATGTAAAAAATAAAATAAAATAATATAATATATATATATATATATATATATATATATATATATATATATATATATATATATTAGTTATGTTTCGATATTGTACGTTTCAGTGTCTATCCAAACATTCAAAAATGTATGCGTAAACATTACAAACACATAAAAAAACTCTTATGAGATCACCCTGCCCCACCATGTTTCTAAACTAGCTTAATCAGCAAGACTTTCTTGGTCAACCAGCCTAACCACAAAGATCTTGTTTCACCAAGTTTTGCTGGTTAACAGCAATGCAATGCTGGTCCACCATCTAGACCAGCACCAAACCAGCACAAACCACAGCAAAACAACCTGGACCAACATAAATATTCATTCTGGTCTAAACTCAGCAAGGAAAGTCCAGACCATGCTGGGACACAGGTTTCTTGGCATCTCCTCTTATGCTCACTCAGAAACAGCGCACAAAGATTGCACAGTGGGACTATCATGCTGAATTGCCCATTCCATAATTATGGCCCAGCTTCTCATAAGAATATAGAGAATCAGAAATACCCTCATGCATGGCTTTCTCTGCAAATAACATATTACTCATCTGAGAAATTGCAAAGACCTGGTTAGGGTTTTGATGTAGTATGAAATTATTGTTTTTTGACAAGCAGATAGGCATAAATAATTTCCAGTTTGGATACATTCAAATACAGCTCTGTGAGAAATTAGAGACAGGAAAAGAGGAGAGATAAGGATAGAAAGTGTAACTCGAGGGGCTGAATGAACAATATCCAACAGCCGTTGTCATGGCATTGACCTTTTCTGTGGCCCACGGTGACCCAAGATTCTGCATTTAAACTTTTAAATTGTAAACTTGAACCTTGGCATTTCCAAGCATGTGTGCATGGGTGTTATCTTAGGGGAGAGTGACGGTTCCAAAACGTAACCAGGAGCAGACTTCTGTCAGCCTTCCTCAATAAAGCAGAAAGAAAGAGAGAGAGAGGACATTTACAGTAGGAGTGAACGTCTTTAATAATCACATTTTCGTAAATCTAGATTATGTCGTGCATATAAAAGCTGTGATGCTCTGTCAAAGCAGAGTGACTTTGGGACAAGTGTGTAGCAGATGATAGAAGAAATGAATAATCTTTGCTCGTGACTGCTTAGCTCTGACTTTTTCCTCTGTTCTGTCTTACTGCTGTGATCCAAACTCCACCAATCAGTGAATCTGTGTCACCCTGCTCCGGAGAGTCAGCGTAAAGTACAGACATAAAGAAAAAATAAAGAACACCTCCACCACATTTCCCATCATTTCCAGTTGAGGTTGAAGTTGTTGCTATCTCTAATAGAAAAACCCCTATGAAGAAAAACTGTGAACAAGCACCCTGGAAAAAAATGGAGAGAGAAAAACAGACATACACTTCATTCCAAACCCAAGTAAAAAAAAAAAAATAAAAAAAAAATTATGTCATCATTTACTTACTCTCATGTTGTTCCAAATACGACTTTCTTTAATCCGTGGAACACAAGAGGAGAAATTCTGAAGAATATTGACACTGCTCATTTTTTCCATACAATGAAAGAATGGGAATTGAGGCTGTCATCCCTAATATTCTGTCTAACATCTCCTTTTGTGTAAAATTGAAGAAAGAAAGTCATACGGGTTTGAAACAACATGAAGATGAGGCAGCATCACATGTGTCCCTTGTAGAGAGCCAAATTTATTGCGACTAGCTCAGTGAAAAAAATAAATCCAAAATGGCGGATGATACGAGATAAGTGTCGATTATAAGTTATATTTCATTCAATAAAAAAAAAAAAAAAAAGAATCATAAGAAAAAGTTCAGTAAAATTACAATTTTATTATCTTACCTATTATTTGTGCGTGCTATTTATTTTTATACTAAAGAGTACCGTACCATTAGCTTAGCAACATGCTAATGTCAAACTCCACTGAAATCATTTTTTGAGTTGAGTTTCCTGTGTAAAGCCCTATTTGTGTGACGTGCAGTTATGCTGCCTATGTAGAAAAATTATGAGATTCCATGATGGTTAGGATGCAGGTTTAAAAGGCAGCTGCCTATGTAGGCTGAAGGCAGCTCACTTGGTTTTGGAACAGAGCTACAGAGAGAGAAAGATAGATTGAAAAGAAGAGATGAGAGAGGGAAAGAGAAAAAGCAGTCATCTGCAAGCAAGATGCTGGCCCGAGAGACGGGGCTGGAGATAGTTGTCCCAGCTTGCGAGATAAAAGCTACATTACATGAAATTAATGGAGGCTGTGTGGGCTGTACATGAATCAACACTATGAAACAAGTACAAAGGCATAACCAAATCTAACCACAGCTTCAAATCTCTACCATTTAATCAGTCATAACAGGTCTGACAGAGGGAAGAGAGGGCTCAGATTGAGCAAGAGTGTGAAAGAGAGGATGGAGGAATGAGACAGCTGACAAGACTACAAAGGAAACAAAGTTTTACTTTAAAAAAGATGGGCAAAATTGAATGAAGAGGGGGAGATGAGTGTTGCGGTTTGCGTCTTTTCTCTGAAGGGTTATCAAACATAGAGTAATGACAGTTAAATAGTTTCTGTGGAGTGCACAGGCTGGAATAGATGAGATTGGGGCACGGAAGCTGTCAATGACATTGTTGCCTCTGCTGTGACTCTCCTTTATACAACGTAAAAAAAACAAAAAAAAAACACGTGTATGCAGATAGAAACCACACAGCATACCCGCCATGTTGGCTCATAAACAGACAGGGAGAGCCTTTTCCTTTCCCTTTTTCTGCACTTGCCATGAATGTTTTGCAAATAAATCTTTGTAATTTGAAAGTGACAAGAGGGGATTTATGACAAATTAAGAGGCCTTTTCTGCTAGAATTTATAACATAGTGAAAGGAGAGTGCATCCAGAAGAAGCCGGAAGGATGCCGTTGGAGTGTTTAAATATGTGGGGGGTTAAAACGGTAGAGGTGGCTATGGAACTTCAATCTCTCCCACCTCTATTCTTAGATGCAGATTTGCAGAAAAGGCAAATGGCTACTGCATTTCTTTTGAGATCCTTTGAGATAAAAAGAGTTTGATGTACTATGAAAACAAACTGGAACTTTTCATTTATACAAACTAACCTGCAAAAAAAAGAAAAAAGAAAAAAAAAAAGACATTCTTAAATCATATGGTTTCTGATATAAGAAACCTGAAACACTAACAGATGACAGCCCATGTTTACTTGTTTACAACGCCAACTGGGTGAACACACTTGTCTTGTCTATTACAAAGAATTATCAGAATAGATGCTGCTAAGTTAAATTACAATGTTATTATTATTATTATTATTATTATTATTATTATTACAATAAATAAATATCCTGTTTAATTCTAAGGGTTAGAGTCAAGGTGGAAAATGGCCATGTAAATCTAAATGAGCCTACATTGTTTGTTTGTGATAGGGATGGTTCATCCAAAGATTAACATTCTCTCATTATTTACTCACCTTCATGCCATCAAAGATGTTTATGACTTTCTTTCTTCTGCTGAACACAACTGAAGATTTTTAGAAGAATATCTCAGCTCTGTAGGTCCTAACAATGCAAGTGAATGGTGAAAAGGAGATAAAGACAGCATAAAACTCTAGTGGTTTAATCAATGTCTGAAGAGATCCAGCTGATTTCAGGTGAGAACAGACCAAAATTTTACTTCTTTTTCACTGTACATCTTGACAGCAGTCTCCTTGGCAATCATGATTTCCAGCTCGATTACACTTCCAGTAGCGCCATCTAGCACTCTGCACATGCGTCAAGCATGCTTGATTATAGTGTAATCGAGCTTGAAATCATGATCGCCAGGGAGACTACCGTCAAGATTTACAGTGATAAAGGAGTTACATTTTGGTCTGTTTTCACCCAAAACCAACTGGATCATTTCAGAAGAACTTGATTAAACCACTGGAGTCTGATGGCTTATGTTTATGCTGACTTTATTTGCTTTTTGGAGCTTTAAAGGCCTGATCACCATTCATTTGCATTGTATGGACCTACAGAGCTGAGATATTCTTCTAATAATCTTTGTTTGTGTTCTGCAGAAGAAAGAAAGTCATACACATCTGGGATGGCATGAGGGTTAGTAAATAATGAGAGAATTTTAATTTTTGGGTGAACTAACCCTTTAATAAGCAGACTTCAAGTATAAAATGCTACAAAAGTGGGACATAAGGCAGAAAAATCTGAAGACTATTTTTTTCACAAACAACATAACTAACGTTATAAGCTGACCTCAGGGGGAAAAAAATATGAAATAACATTAGATATATGACTATACAAACATATAAAAAAAGAGAACCAGCACTTGGTTTAGAAGTACAGTGAACTTTGATGAAAAATGAGGACAGCAAAGGAGAGGAAGAAAGAGAAAGACATGAGAGGGGCAGAAAGGTGAGTTGCTACAATCTCTGGCCAGTCACGTGTTGGTGCAGGAAAAGGAAGAGTGAGTCATGGTGTGAACTGGCACCTGGTCACACTAATTAATGCACATTTCCAGTGGCTGATCATTTAACTTCCTCTGGCATGTATCACCCAGTGGCTCCTCTCACTTCCACAACAATAAACACAAACAATCCATTAGAAACGGCCAGTAGTTCAGGCATTCACCATAACACAGTTTCTTTAAATGATCATAACACACATACCTACGGCAGGATTTTTTCATGGGTGGATCACCAATGGTTAAAAATTCCACATGTAGCATAATGTAGCAGGCTGACATAAGTTCCTTTAAATATACAATCGTTAAATATACAATCGGGAAATCATAGACAGGACTAATATAATGTCTTTTTGGCAACTAGGTTACAAGAGGGCCGGTTACACAAGCACCTCTCAAGCCACCCCAAAGTGCTCTATCAAGTAGGTCAAAGGTCAACTGAAAGGCATGACAAGAAAAGAGAAAATAGCACTAAGATGTTCTCATTTTGAAAAGAAGCTCAGAGAAGCAGGGGTCTCCCTGGGGCGAGGCTGTGGCTTTCTGCTCTGCCTTGTGACTGGTGCTCAGGCTTTTCACATGATTCAACCCCAGCCTAACCTTGTCATCATTAAGGTCAGGGTTATTTATCTTTTCATTTTTTTCCAATACAGAAACAAACAGGCATCACAGAAAGGTCTTGCTGTGGTCATAGGCCTTGTGAGCACATTATGAAATAGATAGAATGCGCTTTTGATCCAGGATCATTCTTTTTGAATCGCTGCATGGCGTTAATGGACTAGATTGCTGTTACTGATGGATTTCATACAGAATGATTTTAAACCAAATTTAGAAAGAAATCGACGACATAGTCAAAGAGAGCAGTTCTCACCTAGTTTTGTCTCAGGCCCCAGATTATACATTGGACATAAAGTGGTGACCCAACACAGTACTACCAAATGTAACCTGTTTTTAAAGTAATCTGGGTCATGATTATTCTTACATTGCATAGTTGTTCAAAGTTTTTAAAAGATGATGATGTCACGCAACCAGCTCATGTTGGCATCTGCCTAATTTGGCTAGTTTCTACCAACTAACTGATGAATGAATTTGCACTGACAAACTGAGAGATAAATTTGCATCACAAAATGGTAGACTTCGATTTGACAAATATTAACAAACAGGAAAACAATTCTATCTCCCTTTTAAATATTGAAAAGCCTATTTACTTTGCAATCCTAACTATGCATGATTATTTGGCTAGTTGCATTTTTGCCGGATTTTCAGCTGCTGTCTAAATTAAACTAATTTTTGGGTCAAGACCCACCATTTGATAAACACTGATCTAGAAAACATATTAATGGGATAGTTTACCCCATAATTTTAAGTCTGTCATAATTTACTCACTCTCATATTGTTCCAAACCCATATGATTTTAAAAAGATGTTAGGCAGAATGTTAGCCTCAGTCACCTTCACACTTACAGTATTTTTTTTTTCTTCCATACAATGAAAGTAAATGGAGACTCAGGCTGTCATACTACCTAACATTTCCTTTTGTGTTCGACACAAGAAAGAAAGTCCTACGGGTTTAGAACAACATGAGGGTGAGTAAATGATGACAACATTTAACATTTTGGGTAACCTGTTGCTGTAATATATATGTGATTTTTTTAGGGCTCTGAAGGGAATATTTTCAAGTCGGACTACAGTATAAGTGCACCAAACAGCTCCTGCTCAGTAATCCTACTCCATGGTAATGATCTATTCTACAGAGAGGACAGAGAATACTCTTACCTATGTCATCACCCTGCATAAGACAGGAAGTTTAGCTCCACTGCTTTACATTAGGCCTGATGTTCATGCATAATAATCCTGTCTTGCTCTTAAAAACTAAAACACACAAACTGCTAAAGTCATTTGAAAAAGTCTTCATTATGTTAATCTGTGCAAACATGAACATTGTAAGCGGCTAAAGTGAGGGAAAGAATGAAATAAATGAAAAGAGAGGTATACAGAGAGCAAGAAGGATTTTGTGAAGGGAGAGAGATCAGGGGAAGGTTAATAAAGGGGGTAAAGTTGTGTTTGCTTAGACCTTTGCGACAGAGAAGGCAGAGGGGGTGAGGAGATCTTTCACGGAGAACCGCACACACGTCCCTCGATTTTACCTGAAGTACTGCACAAACAGCCTCCAAATGACACGGTGAGACTGGGAATACACTACTACGTGACCGCCGCTGGAACTGTCTTCACTGTGGACACTGTTGCACCATGAGAGATCTGGAGAATATGCCATGGAGATAGCAGAGATTACCACGGCCTGTGTGTTCAGAGACCTCCCAAGGTTACAATGACAAACCCACACCACTGATAGTATGAAAGGAAGAGATCTGATGATGCATTATAAACTGCCTGTTGTTGCATCACTGCTGTTCCTTAATCGTATAATGATTAAAGATCTAATTCATCGAAAATAAAAATTCTGTCATCATTTGCTCACCCTTATGTTGTTTGTATGATTTTCTGTCTTCCGTGGAACATCAAAAGGTGATGTTAGGCATAATGTCTCAGTCACTATTCACTTTGTGTTGATAAAATATGCAATAAAATTGTATGATAAAAGAGACTGAGCCTTTACGTGATATCAGAATGATCATATAAATACAAGTTTCCCACTCGGAAGTTGCACATGAATGACCCCTCAAATCGTAATTAAAACTGGGAAACTCAGAGATAATTTGTATACATGAGTTTCCTATTTGGGAGGAGATATAAACTTTAAACATGGCGAGGAGAAAACGGTTTCTGTAGTGAATGACAGGTTTTATTATTTTTTTTCTAAATACAGCTAATCAGTGGCGTATCCAAGACATTTTTACTGGGGTGGCCAAGATGGGGCACAGACCTAGTGTGGGGTGGCGATACTGGGAGAACCTTTATGAATGGCACATGATCAAAATGTGTAAATATCGCATTGCTTTGCTTCAAAATCTACACATGTAGAATAAATGAAGTCTTAAACTGATGTTAGCATTCACTGAATTGTTTGTATTCAATATCAGACTGTTGTTTTGACATTTGACAGTTTTCTATTCCTGTTCTATTTCAACCTATTACAGTTTCTGGGAATCTCTGGTTATTTTAACATAACATCCATTTTGAAATCATTAATTGTTTAGGAAAAGTCAGTTACACATTTTTAAGAGCTATTCTCATTGTAGAGAATTAATCTGCGTATAACATCAGGTATAGTGTATAATCATATAAAGATACAAGTACAGGTGATAACTGATTGAGGCGCAATTCAGTCAATCATTCAATCAATTATTCATTCATTTATTAGCTATAACTGCACTGTCCAGCAGAAATATTGTTAAATTGGGTACAAATCAGTGTGTGAAATTGGCTACGAGGGCTTATAGGTGTCTGTCTGGAAACCCCAAAATTGCAGACTGAGCTCTGAATACAGTAAAAAACAAAACTCTATTTACAGTGTCTACTCAGGTTTATTTTCCACATGTTCTGATAGCTTCAATTACTTTGAATATTACCAAATAAAATAGTTAGTCAAATCATTTGCAGCATTTAAGTGCAATTTGCCCTGCCTCTGCATATTTAAAATGTCAAATAAGGTATAAAAACTTTGAAGATTTTATTGGTCTGACTGACCAATAATACACATAAAGAGCTCATAAATAACTCATGTAAAGATTTAAAGTACAGTCACAGCACAAACCCTTCCATTTCACACACAGGTTAGCCATATATATAACTTTAGCTATTGAACATATACATCTGTAAAACGCTTTACACACCTTTACACATTAAATCAGAAAACACGGCATTTCATATTTCATGTCAATATAAAGATAACATGCTGAATGTGGTGTAGGGTCTAGCTTACTCTTTAACCTAGCTACTGTAACAATGAAAAAATGTTTTCACATTCACATGGAAATTCGGGATAAATTAAATGTTAGATTAGATGAACATACCTCTCAAATAACAGCTTTCTTTCTGACCACAAATCGACGTCATCAACTCATTGGAAGTTGGAGATAGACGCTAGCTCGTGTCAGCTTCATGCTTCTGACCGACCGTTATACTCCACACCTGGCGCCCACTGCCCGCGACCTGCGGCACCTGCCTGGCCACCCGCGGCCTACCCCTCTCCCCACTGATCAAAGAGCAGCTCACACAGCTTCAGTCCCAGCACTACTATAATGGTCAGAAATATAAAACTGACCCTGGGTCAGTGTGGCTCTAAATCAACAAATGACCTGAGATGTCATCTTTGATTGACAGGTGTTTCTATTGGTTCTTCGTTCTTGTGTTGATGAACATGATGAACTACCAATCAGTTCTGGGGTGGCCACAGGGTGGCCAATGAGATTTCAGGGGTGGCCCAGGCCACCACAGGCCACCACAGGCCACCCCCTAAAATCGCCACTGCAGCTAATTGTTAGCTTTGCCATTTCGGTCATATTAATTTATGCATATCAGCAACCATTTGATGCATGTTGTACATTTTTAAACATACAATACAATAGCCTGTATTTGACCAAAAGTCTTTTTTTTTTTTTTTTTTAGCAGGTTAACTGAGTAACATATATTATGGTGTCAAAATAAAAGCTCCTCATGAAATATGTATGAATGAACCTGCCGTTGTCCATGTTTTTTTTCCGACAACAAAGTACTTGAATGCGACATACTCGTAATTACCACATCAGATGTGAGAAGTAGGATAATTCCTATAACACATGAAGGCAACATAACATACTGCCTAACATAAAAGTAATACGTGTCTTATTCTAATTGTCTCATTGAGAAGTCTAATTTTGTTTTGCTTACTCACTTGTTTACCTGTCCACTTGGACTTTTTCCACTTTGTCCATCTCAATTACATTTTGGCCTCATCACCAACCTTGTTTATGTAAATAAAATGCTTATTTTAAAGCAGTTAGCCATGAGAGGCCATATGTTACAGCAATTTTAACACTGCAAGATGTTTTCTTAGGTATGATGAGAAGAAAGACAGCAATAAGATAAGTAATTAATAGTTACTTTTATTTTTAACAATACTAATCAGAATAAACAACTGTTCCACTGAATAATGTAGTTCACTAGCCTAACTCTAGGCTGTTTATGGTTGATAAGCATTAATATAAAACATGCGGTTATAGGTTTGCAATCATCTGCATTTTATAATGGCTTCAAGTGTGGCTCATCCAATGAGAATTTAGAGGAACTATTTGTTTCATAAAAATAAATGGTGGTAAACTAGTTTCATGTAAGGACACAACAGTCTGTGTTCTGGTAATTCACACCTTAAAGGAATATTCTGGGTTCAGTACAAGTTAAGCTCAATCAACAGCGTTTATAGCATAATGTTGATTACCACAAAAAAAAAAAAAAAAAAAAAATCCTAGGCACTTTCCTGAGACATTTTAAAGTAAAAATTTTCATATTACAAAATCACTCATATTAATTTTTCTGTTAAAAATGTTGTATAATGTGAGCTGTAAAGTTATTTAAATTGTTGTTTTAAAGTTCAAAATCCTTTAGGGTTCCAACTTTACACGGAAAATGATAGTTAACACATATATTGTTTACATCTTGTGGCCATACTTTTGAAACCATGAATATTTTAAAAGATGTTTATGGATTGGCCCCATTCACTTTCAATGTTTGTGCCTCACTGTAACCCAACTGTTTTTTTGTTTGTTTTTGTTTTTGTTTTTTTAAAGAAAAGAAGAGACAAGTGTTAATACAATTTTGTGGTAATCAACATTATGCTACAAATACTGTCGATTGAGCTTAACTTGTATTGATCTGGAAATATTCCTTTAATTGATCCTTCATGAAGCCCCACCTTAAAAGCATTTCTAACCAATCCTATCTTAGCAACTGTTGCCATCCGCCATTTCTCTGACACTCGTTTGCTATTTTCCAATGAGTCTAAGCAGAATTTTACGTGAATGGTCAAAAAAAATGTAAACATTGTTGCCGGGTCACTTGTAATAGTGACATGAGGTACGCAGAGAAGATACACGCAGTGTTTTTTCGATAACAGCATGCTATGAATTAAACTGTGTCAGCCCTTATTCCAAAATAAACATGTATTACATTATCGAGGACACCTACATTTGCTACAAGGTTAATTAAAGCTAATAACTTAATGTTATTTCATTTATTTATTGATTCAAGTCATAGTAAAATTGATAGTAAATAAACAGTTAGCATTAAAATGAGTGTGTTATGAGTAGTTCTGTTCACTTACACTAACGTTATCAAATGTGTAATCGCTATCAAATGATGTTTTTCTCTTTTCAAGTGACTGTGATAATCGTTTGCCTCAATTCTGATTCACGGTTTCCAGTTTTCAATGAAATAACTGTTTAATTTAACAATTTGTTTAACAAAAAACGTATGATTAATATGCCTATCAGTGTCATTTTTCCTTCCAGCGCACGTAATGATATTGTCAGTTCCGTATATGAGAATATTTTCCAAAAACAGTGCTGCTCACGGCATCTCACTTTCATTCCTATAGGAAGTTCTGCAAAGCTTGTTAGAGCAAGCAGCGGTAATCAAGGGGGGCAGAGCTTAGAGAAGGGTCAAATAGTCCCTACATTAATAAAGAAGCAGCAAAATTCCATACAGTGCATGAGCAGGACGTGAATTGTTTGATATGCAGAGGGAACCGCTTTTCCTTCAGTGTTCATTACATTTAATGACATCACTCACACAACAATGCTGGGGTCAGAAAGGTCTATAGCCACTAGGCATTGTGTATGTGCTTATGTGTATGTTTTACATTCTTATGCATTTGGCAGACCCTTTAATCTAAACTGACTTAAATGGCACTTTCAGACTAGAGCGATTTATTTTTTATTAGGCAATGAAAGTGCGGAGGCCGTATTGTTCTTCTAAGGATTAATTAGGGCCCAAGCACTGGAAGTGTGAGAGCCCTGTTGTTCTTCCAAGGATTATTAGGTCCCAAGCACTAAAAGTGCGAAGACCCTATTGTTCTTCTAAAGATTATTAGGGCCCAAGCACTGAAAGTGTGAAGGCCCTATTGTTTTTCTAAGGATTTTTTTATTTTATTTTTATTTTATTTTTTTATTTTATTTTTTTTATTAGGGCCCGAGCACCAAAGGTGCTAAAGCCCTATTGTTTTTGGAATGTTTTTTTCACAATTATTATTATATTTTTTTATTTTTAACACATTCACCCATTTATAAGGCATTCATCATGCTCGTTAACTTAAGAAACTTGGCACACACATCAGACCTAGTGTTTAGGCTTGGATGTGGTCGAGGAGCTCTACAGCGCCTCCAAAGGCAGGCAATGGTTAGGATGAAGTTGCTCAGATGTGCACAAAATTAGGTATGGTTACTGCTCTCATCATGTTAGACAAAGTTCACTTGGTTGTATTTGACTCCGCCCAACAGGAAGTCAGCCATGTTGGATGGAATGTGGGATTCTCACATTTTCCTGCGGTGTTTTGAGGGGCTTACGATGGCTGAAATCTTATGAAAGTTTACACATACATTTGTCTTAGGACATCTTTTGATTTGATATTGCAATTCAGCATAGACGTGCCTCATCGGTTCCATAGCGCCTCCTAGTTCGTAAATGCTTATTACTTTTTCAAAACTCTTTAAACTTGGCACACCAATCAAAGTTTGTCAAGATTTTAGAATTCTTTTGCCATTTGTCTTGGGTGTGGCCAGTGGACTCCATAGCGCACCCTAACATTTTGAATGAGTTTATCGCTGTGGTTGCCACAGAGTTTGTTAGATATTCACAAGTTTTGGTGACGATATTGTTCTCACCATGACAGACATATTTCCCATTAGCTTGTATTTTGGTTTGTTTGAAAAATGCATGCTCTGGAATTCAAAACACTCCTCCAAGGGATTTCATTTTACAGGTACCAAATGTGCACAACATCATGCTAAGACATTGACGATACTAAATTGCGAAAGGATTTTTGATATATTGAATGGTGTTGCCATGGCAATGTGATAAAATAATGTCAAAAAATTGGAATAAGGAAATGTCTCATATCTTCTGCGTGCAGAAAATAAAAAACATCAAACTTTAGACAAATGTTTGTTCTTGCAGGCTGATCACATTGATGTGGCTATTGTGAGTCATGGTCATAGTGCCACCAACTGGCGGAAGGAAGTGTGTCACTTTTAACAGACTTTGAAATATCCCTCTTATTTTTTAACTGAATTGCTTAAAAACAAATTAATGTCAAGTGCAGATTTAAAAGTCTGAAGGGATTCTTGATATCATAAATAATGTTACCATGGCAACGCATTAAATGTCATCATTCATTTTTGTGTATATTTACATGTTTTGAGGTATTTGGCATGCTTTAATTTTCAAGTTTATTGTTAAGAAACATATTTCTTATTTTTTATATAAATAAAATATACTAAAAATATCAACTGAAATGTAAAAATACTAGAAAATACTTCCATTTGTCTAACCCAGCTCTGAGTGGCAATTACAAGAAATGTCCAATAGAGGTCAGCCAAGCTCCATTGTTGAATGATTCCCAAACACTTAGTGACTCACTCTCGTTTAAGACCCGTTCTACGGGGGTGCTTGAGGGTGCTAAGCATCCTCAAACGAACCTTACAGCACCCTCAATTGCAGACCAGGCATTAGATCTTTCATTTATCTGGCTTTGGGACCTATTGCGCATCTACAAACTTGTAATATGTTCAGGGTTGCCAGATAATAGATGAAACACCCCAAGCAGAGATTTATACTTGCACAAATAAGAAATATTTTGCCTTTTGTCATACTTAATTTATGCAATCTGGCAACCTTGCATGCGAGTGCGCTCTCTCTCTCGTCTTCGAAAAACAAATAAATAAAAAACTTAGTCCTCAATAGTGCAATATTATGCTCAAAGAAAAGTGTGATGCAGCAAATCCATGTCCATTCATGAGGTTGCATGTGCTGTTAAGTGCCAAGTCAGTGAGCAAACCTTTTCAGTGAAATTTTAGTAAAATCCCAATAGATTTTTGCATCATTCGCACACGGAGGGGACACACGAGGAATACTGTGTTATTAGTGAAATTCTGACATCCCTCACACCTGTATGTGAATGTTACTCTGTGTAGCCTGTTTTATTCAGTTGTGTGCTCAATGGGATGCCAATCACAGGGTATCCGCAGGTCCTTAAAATGTCTGAAAAAGTCTTACATATACTTCTTAAAATTTAACGGCATAAAAAGTCTTAAATATCTTAAATAATTTACAAATGAATTTAATTTGCTGAGGTCTTAAATTTGGGGGCGTGAATAGAGGACGCAAAAAACAGCAGAATCTGCGCTAGTCATAATCATCTCTCTCTCTCTCTCTCTCTCTCTCTCTCGTGCATTTAGCAGCTGATGCTTGAGTTTAGTGTTTACGATGTTACACATGTATAAACCTTCAGAAACCCATTAGTCAGAAATGCAAATGACGTTATTATGCATCTCTGTAAGCAAGCGATATGCTAACACTGTCGCTCCTGCTTATAATCAACAAAGCTGTCAACATTGCAATTTGCAAGTGCTCAAGGTTGGAGTGTCTTTTGATGCCTTTCAAATCATGGCACTTCCTTATTTCACATTACCTTTGACAAGAATTGTAAAGCTAACAGAACCACTCAGCTGCAGTTACACCTGTTATATCTCTTATCCCCATCTCTCTAGATCTGACATAGTCAGGTATTTTCTCTGCCATCTGAATCAGTCAATTAAAAAAAAAAAAAAAAAAAATATATATATATATATATATATATATATATATATATATATATATATATATATATAAAATATACAAAACAATAATAATATAATTATATAAAAATTATAATATTAATAATTTACATAATATGAAAATATATTATATTTAATATTTAGTATATAATCTGTTTTCAATATACATCATAACTAATTATGTAGCACAGTTCTCTTTCATAATTTAATCTGTTAACATTTTCAATACATATTGTCAACTTTAAACAGCCATTTTTAAGGTAGCTGACGAGTTTTGACTTTTACACAAAAATGAAAATTGTCATCACTTACCTTCATGCTGCTGCAAACTTGTATGACTTTCTTATTTCAGTGGATATCAGAAGGAGATATTAGGGAGTTTCAATCACCATTCACTTACATTGAATGATAAAAAGATGCAGTGACAGTGAATGAGACTAAACATTTTGCTTAACATCTCCTTTTTTGTTCCACGGCAGAGAAAAATTCATACAGACTCAAGGGTGAGCAGTGATGACAGATTTTTAAATGAACTGCCCTTTAACTACCTGTTAAAGTATTTATTAAAAGTATCTGCCAAGAAAAAAATATATAAATGTTCTTCAGCACATGCTAGACCTTATTCACAGCTGTGCCATATTTAATTTTTGACGAGAACGACAACGAGGCTGTGAGGGATAGACGTATAGTCTCTTCAATCGGCTGTACTGCAGTTTAAAGTGTTTTTGGATCGTTCCGCAGACAAAACATTGGATAAATATATTTTCAAGGACACTCAGTAGACAAAAAATTCCAGACAACATTAGTTGTGGAAAATCAGATGGGATATTAGAGCTTTTTACAGCTTTATACCGTTCGTGCCATTGAAGAGACTGTAAGTCTATCCCTCTCAGCTTAATTTCCATTCCTATTAAAAAATCAAACATGGTGCTACTGTGAATAAGGTCTATAGACCAGTCCTCTTGTTTCCAAAAATGTCAGCGCATGTGCAGTGTGGAGGCAGAAAGCCCACTGACTGTTGCGTTAGATTTGACAGATTAGATGATTAAATGAAAGTAGGACACAAAACCATCAGAAATACAAACATATTCTTAGCAATACAATTACTATAATGAAATGAGTTCATAACAAACATGTAATCGTGTTCGCTATACATTTTTGCTGCAAAGTTGTGAGTTGAAATGACCTACGCAGTCCAGTCAGCTCTGTTGATGGCTTGAAGCTACAGCAGTCAATGAGAGCCCTCGGAATCATTTTTCAACAATGTAATCCAATAAAATTTACTTTTTACGCATGGTTTTTGCCACCACTTCTGTGTTTTGCATCAGAGGTGACATTGCCAAAGCACTGGTCTATTGCGGTGGTTTTGTATTTACCAGCTAATGAATTAATGTTTTTTTTTTTTTTTTTTTTTTTAATTTATTTATTTTTATTTATTTTTTGCAAAAAGTGCTTACATTTTTCTTTTATTTGGCCTTAAAAAGTCTTAAAAAGTCTTAAATTTCATTCCTTCAAACGTGTAGAAACCCTGAAACAAACCAATGTCGACACACATCATGATCCATGAGAGTGTAAACAGGTTGATAATGCTTTCAGAATAAAACAAGTAAACATGTCCACTTTCCGGCCAACATTAAAATAAGCTTTTAGAATCTATTATTTCCAAATATTTTATTTTACTATTAAACCAGACTCCTGATGTGTAGTTACATTTAATACTAAATTACCACTGCATTGAAGTATGGTGAAATAAACAATTAACAATTATACTCAGCCTTTATTCAGTTTTACTAACACATAATAGAAATGTAGCAGCAAATCCTCAAGCAATCACAGAATGGTCCCATCAGTATACACAAAAAAAAAAAAAAAAAAAAAAAAAAAAAAAGAAAAAAGAAAGAAAAAAAGTATTTGTAGGGAAAATGTGTAAAGGAAACCCAAGTTGAAAGCAGCAATTCTAGTAGGTGATGTCAATAGAACAGAAACTTTGTCTGGTGCAGTTGCAATTTGGGATAATAATCTGGTCGCTTCATAATGAATAATTCTGATTAAATGTGACTTTCCTGTTCCTGCACCTCCAGTAACAAATACATGGAAAGGTTCTGGCTTTTTACCTCTAACTTTCTCTAAGCACCACTGTCTTACTTGATAGAAAATATATTTTTGTTTGGAGTTCAGAGACCTATGTAGTTTGAGAGCATCTGATCTACACAAGACATTCAAACTAGATTCAAATCGATTGATTCTTTCTTTTTGAATGGATAGATCAGGAATTATATTAACATGCTCATCAAGTTCTTTTGATGAATCTCTAATTTTTTGTTGACATTCCAAGCGCTCTGACTCCTGCTCAGGACACATCTCACACGTTTGCCAGTTTGCTCTGGCTACATTTTGCAAGGGCCCTACATCCCCCTGTGACAGGGGGACCCCTCGTTAGGGCCCGAGCACCAAAGGTGCAGGCCGGAGGTGCTAAAGCCCTATTGTTTTTGGAATGTTTTTTCACAATTATTAGGGCCCAAGCACTGAAAGTGGGGAGCCCTATTGTTCTTCTAAGGATTATTATTATTATTATTATTATTAGGGCCCAAGCACTGAAAGTGCAGGGCCCTATTGTTCTTCTAAGGATTATTATTATTATTTTTATTATTATTCTTTTCATGGTTTTCGGTATTTTGGGGTACATAACATGCGTGAAAACTCTTGAAAGTTTGCACTCACATCAGAGTCGCTGGCCATTAGGGAGTGGCAAACTTGCAGGGGGTGCTGTGCGGCACCACCTAGAACATGGGCCAGTTCAGGGGAGGCTCTGTAGCACATCCCTTTTGTGCTACAGTCACCAAACTTTGTACACATATAGATCTCATCAAGCCGGACAACTTTCGTGCTGACAGTCATAAGCTCTGCCCAAAAGGAAGTTGGCCATTTTGGATTGTTTGAAAAATGCATGCTGTGGAATTTGATATACTCCTCAGAGGGATTTCATGTTACAGATACCAAATGTGGGCGACATCATGCCAAGACACTGACGATGCTAAATTGCTAAAGGATTTTTGATATATCGAATGGTGTTGCCATGGTGAAGCGATAAAATAATGTCAAAAAATTGGAATAAGGAAATGTCTCATTTCTTCTGCGTGCAGAAAATTAAAAACATCAAAATTGAGCTAAATGTTTGACTTTGCAGGCTGATCACATTGATGTGGCTATTGTGGGTCACGGTTGTAGCACCACCAACTGGTGGAAGGAAGTGTGTCACTTTTAACAGACTTTGAAATATCCCTATTATGTCAACCTGAATTGCTTCAAAAAACTTAGAATAATGTCAAGACAGTACAGATTAAAAATTCTGAAGGGATTCTTGATATCTTAAATGCTGTTGCCATGGCAATGCATTAAATGTTATCATTCATTTTTGTGTATATTCATATGTTTTGAGGTATTTGGCATGCTTGAATTTTCAAGTTTATTGTTAATAAACATATTTCTTATTTTTATATAAATAAAATATAATAAAAATATCAACTAAATGTAAAAATACTAGAAAATCAAAGCTAGTCTTATCGTGTATTCTGTATATACTTTATTTTCTATTCATTTTTTTTATTCAATTTTTAATTATTTTTAATTATTACCTATGTCTTGTTGCTGTTTTGTATTGTTGTGTACTGGAAGCTCCTGTCACCACGACAAATTCCTTATATGTGTAAGCATACTTGGCAATAATTTCTATATGAAATTATTATTTCTATATGTCTAACCCAGTTCTGATTGGCAATTACAAGAAATGTCCAGTAGAGGTCAGCCAAGCTCCATTGTTGAATGATTCCCAAACACTTTCAGAAATCTAGAAGGGAACCCTCTTTCGTCAATTTCTCGTACATGCTCAGTCTGTTATGTATGTCTAAGTATGTGTTAACTATGTTTCAGTTCTTCAGTTAACTATGTTTATCAAAAGAACAACAGATAAAGTTAAAGATCAGTTTAAGATGGCTTGCAAAATAACGTCTGTATCTTAGAGATAACAGCTTGTATTTGGGAGCAGTGATGTCACTTTCCACCCCATGTGGTCCAAATAGCTCTGAACTGGTGTGTCCTTCGTTTGTGCTGATTTATGTCATTAAAAGAAACACTGTAACTATTTATCTTCCTTAGAAATAGCATGAAAATTTCTGGAGCAGTGACATCACTCCAAATCGCTCCAAACCGGTGTTGTTAGTTTGTGCTGATTTGTGCTGTTTAAAGAAACATCATAACATATTCCTTTCTTTGTATTTAACAAGATAGCTTTTGGGAGCCGTGAAATTATTCCAAGTTTTTTCGCAAGTGAACAGCCACTGTATTCAGCTCTGAATACGTTTATTAGTTTTAATTCTGCTAGAAGCTGAGTTGTGTTGACAGTGTTTGTGTAATTGCATAGTCCTATATATTAGCTAATATTCAAAATATTTATTTTTAATTTCAGCGCAGTGTTTGAAATCATGTTACGTGCCGTTCACATGCTTGAATGTGTTTGTTGTTGCACTAAAATTACACACAACACCACAAAAGAGCAAAACTTATGTGTCTTGACTTGAGACGATTAACAGTTTAGGTTCTTTTTAACTTGACATGGCATCTAAAAACAAGAACAAGCCATCAAAGACATCTATCTAGTGCACGTTTACATTGAAATCATTTATAACTTGTGCAATAGTAGTATATTAAGGTGACTTTTTCTTGTACACATGATCAATCAATGTTCCATTTTCAGTGGTAGGTTCTTTGACATACTGAACATAGCCTAGGCTTGCCATCAATGTAGACATTGCATGTATTTTCAATTCATCATGGTTCCAATCAACAATTAAAAAGATATTATCTGACATGTTTAATGTATTGCAGAGTTTGGTAATATATTTTTGAAACAAATATAAGTGATATTGTGGTGGTCTGTAAATAACAACTATGATTATATCAAGTTTGTTGAGTTGACAAATGATGCACTCTGTGTTAACATTGGGAATGTCCAAAATATTGTAATCGTCTTGGTTACAGATGTAACCTCTGTTCCCTGATGAAGGGAACGAGACGTTGTGTCGATGTAGTGATACTAGGGGTTTGATCTTGAGAGCCCCAATCACCTTTGCTTAAAATAGAAAAGGCCAATGAAAATTGGCGAGTGGAATTTGCATGCCCCGGACATACGGGTATAAAAGGAGATGGCGTGCATCACTCATTCAGATTTATGCTGAGGAGCCGATAGAGAGTCCTGGCCATGACAGCGGCCGGTTCAGTGCCACGGCAGGAGGGACACAATGTCTCGTTCCCTCCATCAGGGAACAGAGGCTACATCAGTAACCAGGACGTTCCCTGTTTGTCACTCACTCGAAGTTGTGTCAATGTAGTGACACTAGGGGTTCCTATAGGAGGCGAGGCATGGAAGAGTGGACATGGGCAAGCTGCTGCGTGCCTCGCAGCAAGCGCTCAACCATGTCGTGACCTTCCAGCGAGTTAGGTAAAGCGTCTCCCTAGTCCCGTTAAGGGAGGAGGAGGCACTTACCCAAGTAGGCTACCGGCGATGCCTTTCTTAATTTGCTGTTAAGCAATCACCCGCCGAGCATTTTCTAGAATAGTAGGAGGAGATTACTACGGAGACCACATCCTGCCGGAGGGAGGTTAACATGTGGAGCATACCTCACATGGACTTACCAACAGGGAAGTACACATATGAAATTATACCACAGGAGGACCCTATCTACAGAGAGGGTATGCAGCACAGTGGCCGAGACAGAGAAAGCTATGACGAGGGGAAACACAGGTTTCACCTAAGGGGGAACCCGAACAGTGGAAACTCATCATACGGGATTACCAAGGGGGAATAACCATGCATGGAGCACTGAGCCCGAGCACACAGGCTCACCTAAAAAGGGGAATACCACGAGTACTGGGCCTGGTGGTGTTACTCCTCCGCCAAGTTCGTCACCGAACAGTGCTAAAGAATTAAAGAGACGTCCGGAGTTCACCGGTACGGGGAACTGTTGTGGACAAAAAAGTGCACATTATCACCTTTGAAAAAAGGGGAAAGGCACAATACAAGCGGTACACCCAACCAGCCGCCCGATCTACCTGCTGTTACCGCGTAACACTCGGGTCGAAACCGGGTCTATGCGTAGGTTATAAAACCTTGCAAAGGTATTGGGTGTAGCCCAACCTGCAGCTCTACATATGTCTGCTAGAGAGGCCCCCCTTGCCAGTGCCCCAGAGGACGCAACACCTCTATTGGAGTGCACCTGGACTTCCAAGGGACACAGCAAGTCCTGAGACTGGTATGCGAGGAAAATGGCATCCACAATCCAATGGGCTAATTTCTGCTTGGAGACAGCTTTCCCCTTCTGCTGTCCTCCAAAACGGACAAAGAGCTGCTCCGAGCATCTAAAGCTCTGCATGCGGTCCAGATAGATGCGCAGGGCGTGAACTGGACACAGCAACGACAAGGCCGGGTCTTCCTCCTCTGAAGGGAGCACTTACAGGTTCACCTACCCGAAAAGGAGTGGTGGGAACCTTGGGCACGTAACCGGGCCGGGGTCTCAAGATCACGTAACAGTGTGCCGGCCCGAACTCCAGGCATTTGCTGGTAACAAAGAGCACCTGCAGGTCCCCCACCCTCTTTATGGAAGTGAGTGCCACCAGGAGGGCCGTCTTCAGGGACAGAGTGCTGAGCTCGGCCTGCTCCAGGGGCTCAAATGCGGCTCTCTGTAGGGCAGGTAGGACCACAGAGAGATCCCAAGAGGGGATCAGGTGCGGTCTAGGAGGATTCAACCTGCTTGCACTTTTGATAAACCTGTTGATCAGGTCGCATTGTCATAAGGGTCTCCCATCCAGTGTATTGTGGTGAGCTGCTATTGCAGCCATGTACACTTTCAGGGTAAAGGGTGACAGCCTGCTAGGTTTTCCGTGTCCCGTCCAGGAGCCAGACGTGGAGATTCCAGAGGTCTGGCCACGGGTGCTGGAGCATGCCTTGCCCCTGAGTGAGAAGGTCCTGCCTCAGGGGAATGCACCAGGGAGGTGCTACTGTCAGGAACACCAGATCCGAGAACCAAGTCCGGTTGGGCCAGTATGGTGCAACGAACAGGACTTGCTGCTCGTCCTCCCTGACACTGCACAGAGTCTGTGCGGACAAGATGCGATGCAAGTGTATGCCATCTTGGCGGTTTATGTACGCTACAGTCGCTGTGTTGTTGGTTCGACCAACACCTGCTTGCCCTGAATCAATGGCCGAAGCCTCCTCAGGGCAAGCAATACTGCCAGTAACTCCAAGCAGTTGATGTGCCATTGGAGTCGGGCCCCGACTTTCACTGGTGCCGCTACTTTCTGCCTGAAGGTCTTCGGTCATAAGATATTCCCTGAGAGTGACCGAGTCCAACTCCGTACCGAGAAAAGAGATGCTCTGCACAGGGGAGAGCTTGCTCTTCTCCCAGTTGACCTGAAGCCTGAGTTGGTCGAGGTTCTGAAGCACAAGGGCCCTGTGCACACAATAGATCTCGCGAGTAAGCTAGGATTAGTCAGTCGTCGAGATAATTGAGAATGCATATGCCCTCCTCCCTCAGCGGGGCCAGGGCAGCCTCTGTGACCTTGGTAAAGACACGAGGAAACAGGGACAGACTGAAGGGGAGGACTTTGTACTGGTATGCTCATCCCTCGAAGGCAAACCGAAGAAAGGGTCTGTGTCAAGGAAGGATCGATACGTGAAAGTACGCGTCCTTCAGGTCGATGGCCGCAAACCAATCCTGATGTTGTACCGACGCCAGGATGTGTTTCATCTGAAGTGACAGGAAGTTCCTTATATCTTCTGTGTGCATTGTGTGATTTGATGAAAATTCAGCTTATGTTTGGTAATGGGGCTGATCACATTGATGTGGCTATTATGTGTCATGGTCATAGCACCACCAACTGGCAGCAGGAAGTATGGCACTTTTAACAGACTTTGAAATAGCCCTCTTGTTTTTACATGAATTGCTTCAAAATTCTTTAGAAAAATGTCAAGACACTGCTGATATAAACTTGTAAGGGGAAAATATGATATCTTAAATATTGTTTCCATGGCAACACATTAATTGTTATTATTCTTTTCTTCCTATATTTGGGTGTTTTTGAGGCACTCGGCATGCTTAAAATTTCATTAAATTTTGCACACACATCAGAATTATTAGCCATTAAGTCTAGGCAAAAGTTTACACATGGGCATGTAGAGGGTGCTCATTAGCAGCCTCTTTAAAATTGGCATGTAAGACGGCCTCTGTAGCATCCCGATTTTTACCTACAGTCACCAAAATTGGTACATACAGTATGTAGTTTTCATCAAGCCGGACAACTTTCATAATTATAGTTATTAGCTCCACCCAACAGGAAGTCGGCCATTTTGGATTTTTTGAATATTACAGTCTCTGAACTTTTAAATACTCTGCCTAGGAGATTCATGAGACTGTCATCATATTTAGACAACATTATGCCAAGACATTGAAGATGCTAAATTGTGAACAGATTTTTCATATATCGAATGATGTTGCCATGGTGAGGCATTCAATTAATGGTGAAAAATGGGTAACAGGAAGTGTCGCATATGTTCTGGGTGCAATGTGTGATTTAGATCAAAATTGAGATGTATGTTTACTCTTAGGGGCTAATCACATGGATGTGACTATTTTGGGTCATGCTCATTGTGCCACCACCTGGCAGCAGGAAGTGTGGCTCTTACAACAGACTTTAAAATAGTCCTCTCATAATTACCCAAATTGCTTCAAAATTGTTTAGAATAATGTCAAATGCCAAATGCATGTGTCCACCTTGCATTGTTTTCTGAAAGCCACTGGGTGGAAATGGACCCAAGGTGCTTGGGCCCGTCATCACTGCTTCAAGCTTTATTTTTTGTTTTCATTTTTATGTCAGAGTTTAGTTTACAGCATGTGATGAAAAGTATGAAAGTGTTTTTCGAACTTGGTTGCAAACTACCAAACTTTACCTCAGTCTGATTGAAAAGGTGGTCTGGGAGTTGGTTCATGTGAATGGTTTGCAATTACTATTAAAGTAATTTATCCTAAATAATGGATGTAAACCTCTATTTATGAAGTATCAGGCTTAGGGGCCATTCAGACTGGACTTGTTCTCAAGACACCTGTAATTTAATTAAATTTTTTAAAGTTGAAGTCCTTTTAAATTAACATGGTATCTTAAAAACGCTGTGCTCATTTGTAAACAGTGAGGCGGGGTGCAACATTCAAGAACATCTGTATAGCATATATTTACATACATTTTTTTTTTTTTTTTTTTTTTTTTAAACAGCGCAGACTGTTGCAAAAATGCATTCGGTGTGATATCGGTGTGAATGATCCTTAAATTGCATTTAGTTACACATTTTATCATATATAATGTTATGCTAAAAGGAACAGAGGTTTAGCTTGACATCCGAGGGCCCATTAGAGCAAGTCATGGAACCTGTTTGACAGCCCAAAACTCCTTTTATGGGTTCTGTCCATTTTGGCTGTTGTAAGACAGTTAAGATGATATGTTATGTTTACATTTTGCTGAGTGAGCTTGCCGGTACCAGATGGGAGATGACATTTCCATGTCTGTTTTGATAGAGGTGTGGTGGACACATGTCTCTCTACCTGATCGAACGTCATGGTTACTTGTGTAACCTCCGTTCACTGATGGAGGGAACAAGACATTGTGTCGATGTAGTGACACTAGGGGTCACTCTTGGGAGCCCGAGACACCTCTGGTCTTTGATAAAAGGCCAATGAAAATTGGCGAGTGGTATTTGCATGCCACTCCCCCAGACATACGGGTATAAAGGGAGCTGGTATGCAACAACTCATTCAGGTTTTATGCTGAGGAGCCGATATAAGGTCCGGCCATTTCAGCAGGTAGTTCAGCGTTGTGGCAGGAGGGACACAACATCTCGTTCCCTGATGGAGGTTACACAAGTAACGTTCCCTATCTGTCACTCACTTGACGTTGTGTTGATGTAGTGACACTAGGGGTCCCTATATGAAACACCACATTTGGCTGAACTGTGTTATGTGAACTGGCGGTGTGTGGTGGGCAGACTACTGTGTGCCTCATAGCCAGCACACCAGGTCGACACGTAACTTCCCCTAACATAGTTATGAGTGTCAAACGGCCCTTTTTGGGGACAAGTCAACTACTCAAAAGATAGAGACAGGCTTAACCCAGTCATGGCCTCTTTTCCCCTTCTTTTTTCCACTCCCTAAAAAAGAAGGGGGATTATCCGACTGGGCCGCCAGGTCTAGTCGAGGGGTGTCCCTCCCAAGGGGAAGACAGAGCGGAGACCACACCTCGCCCAAAGAAAGGGGGGGATATTTAAGTGGAAGAATACGTCACATGGTCTTTCCAACCATGTGGAGAGTCTTCAAGGTAGATCCTGCCCAATGGGGGAGGAGTTACTACAAACATGGAGACTGGGGCAGAGGGGCTCTGCCCAAGGAAGACGCAGTTTGACAACAGGGAAACAAATAAGCGGAAGACAAATAATCGCATGGGGTTAGCCTTACAGGGAACCGCCACATGCAGAGCACCTACCCCAGAACAGGGCTCTTAGTTAGCACGTGTACTGGGCCAGCAGCGAATCTCTCCGAAAACTCGACTGCCACAGGGCTCGGAGGAGGTCAACCAGGAACAAAGTTTGTGAACACTACTGGGAATTAATGCACACGTCTTCAGCTCAAAGGGAGGTGGAAAGTGCTATGTGCAAGTGATACACCCGGCCAGCTATCCCGGGCTTATCCGCTTGTGTTGCATGCCACTACCTAGGACGAAACCGGTTCCACCCGGAGGTTGTAGAACCTTGCACAGGTGTTGGGTGTTGCCCAGCCTGCTGCTCTGCAAATGTCTGTTAGAGAGGCACCCCTGGGCATGGCCCAGGGAGCTGCTACACCCCTGGTAGAATGGGCTTGTAGCCCTATGGGGGGCGGCATGTCCTGGGCGACATATGCCATAGTTATGGCATCAATGAGCCAGTGGGCAATCCTCTGCTTGGAGACAGCGCTTCCTTTCCGCTGTACACCAAAGCAGACAAAGAGCTGCTCAGAGATTCTAAAGTTCTGCGTGCGATCCAAATAGATGCGTAAAGCATGCACCGGACACAGCGACGACAGGGCTGGGTTTGCCTCCTCCTGGGTCAGTGCCTGCAGGTTCACCAACTGGTCCATAAAGGGGTGGTGGGAACCTTGGGCACATAGCCCGGTCAGGGTCTAAGGATCACGTGAGAGGAACCCAGACCGAACTCCAGGCACGTTTCGCTGACAGAGAACACTTGTAGGTCACCTACCCTCTTGATGGAAGTGAGCGCAGTCAGGAGGGCAGTCTTCAAGAAGAGTGCCTTAAGCTCGGCTGACTGCAAAGGCTCAAAGGGGGCTCTATGTAGACCCTGAAGAACTACAGAGAGGTCCAATGAGGGAACGAGGTGCGGTCTGGAGGGATTCAGCCTCCTGGCACCTCTTAGGAACCTGATGATCAGGTCGTGCTTCGCTAAGGACTTACCGTCGACTGCATCTTGGTGTCTACCACCGCAGGTAGTACGTGGAAGTACTGCAGGTGGTACACCACTTAGGTCTTCCACGTCCCGTCCAGGGGCCAGACATGGAGATTCCAGAGGTCTGGGCACGGGTGCCAGATGGTGCCCCGTCCCTGAGAAAGAAGATCCTTCCTCAGGGGAATTCGCCGGGGGGGGGGGCTGTCATGAGGAGCGTGAGGTCCGAGAACCATGCCTGGGTGGGCCAGTAGGGTGCTACCAGGATGAACTGCTCCTCGTCCTCCCTGACCTTGCACAGGGTCTGTACAAGTAGGCTCACTGGGGGAAAATGCATATTTGCGCATGCCAGGGGGCCAGCTGTGTGCCAGCGCGTTTATGCCGAGGGGGTCTTGGTCAGAGCGTACCAGAGCGGGCAGTGGGGAGGATTCTTGGGAGGCGAACAGGTGCACCTGTGCCTGTCGAATCAACTCCAAGTCAGCTGGACCACCTGAGGGTGGAGTCTCCACTCTCCTCTGATGGTAACCTGTTGTGACAGTGCATCCGCTGTAGTGTTGAGATTGACTGGGATGTGAGTGACTTGCAGAGACTTGAAGTGCTGCTGACTCCAGAGGAGGAGACGGCAGGCGAGTTGTGACATACAACGAGAGCGCAGACCGCCTTGGCGGTTGACATATGCTACTGTTGTCGTGCTGTCTGTCTGAACTAACACGTGCTTGCCCTGGATCAACAGCCGAAACCTCCACAGGGCGAGCAGAATTGCCAACAACTCGAGGCAGTTGATGAGCCAATGCAGTCATGGACCCGTCCAGAGGCCGGCGGCTGCGTGCCCATTGCAAACAGCACTCCAGCCCATTTTGGAGGCGTCTGTCGTGACCACGACGCTCCTGGAGACCAGTTCTAGAGGGATGCCTGCCCGTAGAAACGAGAGGTCGGTCCAAGGGCTGAAAAGATGGTGACAGACTGGCAAGATGACCACGCGACGTGTCCCGTGGCGTCATGCCCATCTCGGGACTCGAGTCTGTAGCCAGTGCTGAAGCAGCCTCATATGCATCAACCCGAGCGGGGTGGCCACCGCCGAGGATGCCATATGCCCCAGGAGCCTCTGAAAATGTTTCAATGGAACCGCTGTTTTCTGTTTAAACGCCTTCAAACAGGCCAGCACCGACTGGGTCCAACTCCAAACCGAGAAAAGAGATGCTCTGAACCGGGAGGAGCTTGCTTTTTTCCCAGTTCACCCGAAGCCCTAGTTGGCTGAGGTGTGAGAGCACCAGGTCCCTGTGTGCGCACAACATGTCTCGAGAATGAGCTAGGATTAGCCAGTCATCGAGATAGTTGAGAATGCGAATGCCCACCTCCCTTAACGGGGCAAGGGCAGCTCTGTGACCTTCGTAAAGACACGAGGAGATAGGGACAGGCCGAAAGGGAGGACCTTGTACTGATACACCTGACACTCGGATGCAAACTGCAGGAAGGGTCTGTGTCGAGGAAGGATCGAGACGTGGAAGTACACATCCTTCAGGTCTACCACCACGAACCAATCTTGATGCCGGACGCTCGCCAGAATGCGTTTTTGCATCAGTATCTTGAACGGGAGTCTGTGTAAAGCCTTGTTCAGTGCTCACAGGTCCAAGATTGGCCGCAACCCACTGCCTTTTTTTGGTACGATGAAGTATGGGCTGATAAACCTCTTCATCTCGGCTGGAGGGACAGGTTCTATCGCACCCTTCCGCTGGAGGGTAGCGATCTCCGTGCAAGGTAGCAGCATTTTCGTCCTTCACCAAGGTGAAGTGGACACCGCTGTACCTGGGCGGATGCCCAGCGAAGTGAATCACGTAGCCAAGTCAGACGGTCCGGACCAGCCCTCACGAAGGATTGGAAAGTGCAAGCCATGCAAGGGGGACCAAAGGGACAACATCATCGGACGTACTGGCAGGTGAGGCCTTGTGGCGGGGCGGAGCTCGAGGAGCCACATCATGTCGTGGCTGTGCTGAGTCTAAGGACATCAAAGAACTTGCCTGGCTCCTTGTGACCACCCCCGGAACAGCCTGGGACGGTATGGTGACTGTCACATCGGGGGCGGATTTGTGCCACAGCTGGGTGCTCAGGTGCAGGAAACCGCCGCTGGAGAGCCAAACCTGCCAAATAGAGTGGCGGACGGTGGTTGTGATGACGGCCGTGCACACCAGATTCATGACCCAGGGAACAAGGAAACCACTCTTGCTGAGCTCTTGAGTACTGCAACCACTTGGGCATGCAGCGCAATTAAATGCAAAAGGTAACAAAAAGATGGAGAGATCTGCTTACCAGCTCCAGAGCAGTGGGTTTCGTTGTCCCTGGGTCGCCTGTCTCAAGGGCGTTTTGAAGCCTTTCACGGGTTCTGGGCGGCCGCGACACGGGTGGCGTCTGCTTCCTGCGGTGGGCTCCACGCCGGGGCCTGGCCGAAGCGGCAGGCTGCGGCGGGCTGCGGCGGGCTGCGGCGGAGCCGGTGCAGTCACCGCAGGGGGACGCCCTTGGCGATAAGCAGATGGGGTGCGGGATCTTGAGCCGTGCCGGGGCAGGTTATGCCGGCTAGCATCTGTCTACTATTCCACCATCGAGAACTGCTGGGCAGTCCTCGACGGTGTCGCCGAATAGGCCCACCTGGGAAATGGGGGCAGCAAGGAACCGTGTCTTGTCGGCCTCGCTCATCTCGACCAGGTTGAGCCAAAGGTGGCGCTCCTGGACCACTAGTGTGGCCATCGTCTGTCCGAGAGACCGCGCCGTGACCTCCATTGCTCAGAGAGCGAGGTCGGTCACCGAGCGCAGTTCCTGCATCAATCCCGGGGCGGAACTACCCTCGTGCAGTTCCTTTAGCGCCTTGGCGGACTTGCAGGAGAGCCATGGCGTGCAGGGCTGAGGCAGCTTGTCCAGCGGCACCATAGGCCTTGGCCGTCAGAGACGACGTAAACCTACAGGCCTTGGATGGGGGCTTTGGGCACCCACGCCAGGTGGCAGCGCTCTGCGGGCATAGGTGCACCGCGAGCACCTTTATCCACCGGGGGATTGCTGAATAGCCCCACCATCGAGGGTAGTGAGGGTGGGGAAGCTGAAAAGATCGGAACAGGACAGTAAAAAGTGCCTCCCGCGATCTTGTCAGCTCTTTATGCACTTCCGGGAAGAAAGAAATGGGGCGGGGCGTGGCTTTGAGCGGTGCCGCGAGCCCAGGAACCAATCACCGAGCCGCGAGGGTTCAGGGAAGAGCAGAGGGTTCCACTCTAGCCGACGCTCACGGCTGCCCGGGAAAGCATGTCATCATCTCCGCGTCAGCCTGTGACTGGGCAATCATCCCCGAAGGGAGGAGCCCAGCTGAGGCTTCCGACTGGACGAGCCCGCTCTCCGATGCTGCGCTCGAGAACTCATCACCTTCGCGGGCTCCGAATAAGAGGTTGAACTCGCCGTGAGACGAGCCGGCGGACTCATCCGGAAGCCCGATCGCGGTAGACAAGTGTGCTGGGGTATGGGAGGTCCGCGGGGGGATACCCGGTGGAGGCGGTCCCATTGGGGTCCCCATATTGCCCCCAGTGCTAGCCGCACTGGCCTCATACCCATGGGTAAAAGGCCCGAGGCAGGGAGCCTCTAGGGTGGCTTGCTTTCTTACGAGGGCGAGCCGCGACCGCAACGTTGCCATGGACATGTCTTCGCAATGAGAACATGACCATCCACGAATGCTGTCTCCCCGTAAGCAGTGCCCAGACACGAAAGACAGTGATTGTGACTGTCAGAAGGTGAGAGATAACGAGCGCAACCGGGAATAACACACAATCGGAAAAGCATCTTTAAAAAGAACCTTTTTTAAAGAACCTTTAAAAAGACGTTCCGTGTGTGCCGCTCTTTTAGAGAATAATACTCTTTTAGAGAAATATACTCTTTTATTTCTGCTGAAAGCGCCCAGGGGCATTCTCTGCAGTGCAGAGGAGGGAGAAGCCGCTGAAATGCGCTGTCAGATCCAGCAGAGGTGAATGAACAGTCGTGGGAATTCAGCTCAGTAAGCATGACCGTTCGGCTCCGAAGAGAAAATCTGAATGAGTGGTTGCATACCAGCTCCTTTTATACCCGTATGTCCGGGGGAGTGGCATGCAAATACCACTCGCCAATTTTCATTGGCCTTTTATCAAAGACCAGAGGTGTCTCGGGCTCCCAAGTGTGACCCCTAGTGTCACTACCTCGACAAAACTTCGAGTGAGTGACAGATAGGGAACTGATAGAAGGAAATATATTCACCCTGCCACCAATGGCATTCTATACTTTTTTTTTCTATAACAGCATATTATTTTTACAGCTCTAATTTAAGGACATTTACAGTATGTATGTATAATAATCCACTCTCCAAAGATGTTTATTTAAATTAATGCATCAACTGTACACTGACCATGTATGCTCTTTAGAGCAGTGTGGAGAAACTTTACCCTTTTTTTTGCCTTACGTCTACTGTGGCCTTCAGATGAACACACACACATAGACACACAGTGTCACCATAAAGACAGATATGCAAGGGTTAATGCTGCTGAAAGCTTTTTCCCTGTGGATTGTTTATCAACTGAGAAAGAAGGTCTTCTTTCTCTGGGCCAGTTAAGTCAGCCTCCCTTTTGTTTGAGGCTGCCCATTTGAGGAAAGCTTATCCCAGACCTTCTACCACCGAGACTGATGACAAGGACAATGCGCACTAAACTTGACATTCAGTGGGCTAAATAGCTTTTTCCACTAGCAGTCAGCAAACTAGGGGACAGGAAGAAGGAGGCCAAAAACTAATGAATCTTTACCTGAAAGAAACTTAGCAGAGCCACATTCCTTATAGTAGCAGTTCTTACCACAGAAGTGACATCTACAACTGTATTTGCGTGTGTTTCTTCACAGCTATGTGAATCAGTACAAGCCAATACTGGGGAAAAAGTAATAAAAAAAAAACCTCTCTAAAGTTTATGGTCCAGCCTGCCAGACAGTTCTGTTTCTAATGAGATGCCTTATGGGAGTGTGTCAAAGCATCTCTGCTTGGCACACAGAGAGTATTCACAGGCAGGAGAGAAAGAGCTGGTATGTTTCACTCTGCCTTAAACACATAGGCTACCTACACACTGAAGCTAAATATGATTGTTACTCCTCTTTTTAAGTCCTCTTTTTTCACCCAAAAATGAAAATTTAGTCATAATTTACATACAGGGTTTGAACAACATTAGGATAAGAAAATGACAGAATATTACTTATTGGGTAGTTAACTGTGCAGATAAATCCATGAAAAATACATTACCATCATCTGAATAATAAACAGTAAGCGAATACCAGACAACATAATCTTCTCTAGATACAGTAAGGCTTACTGTCACTCCTCACCCAGGCTGCCACCTATGAAGCTGTCTGACCTTTGACCATGGCGTTGCAAAATAAATGAAACAGAGAGCGGTCTGTGGTGAGGCAGAAGAAGACAGGGTTCTGGCAAGGGCAGAAGAAAATTGAGGCAAAATATCTTAATTATTTTAAGACTGTAACTTAATCAAAGTGTAGAAAGTGTGCATTTTTTGGCAGCGTGTCTCTGTTCTATATCTGAGAAAGGCTGGACTGTCAGGGCCAGTCTCCTCTCTTTATGAGGCCACAGTGCTACAGCCATGCTGCACTTCGGCCCAACAGGACAGCTGCTCCACTCTCCCAAATACATCATCCTATCTGACACCCTACTGTCCCCCTCCCTATCGCCATCCTCCCCTCTTTTACTTCTGATGCGAGAGGAGAAGGAAGGGGGGCCAGATGTGTGTAGAGAGAGAGAGTCCTTGTCAAGCAAAGGTTCAATTAATCTAACAGAGCTTCTTCTGCAAGGAACTGAAAGCATTCTTCTAGAGCTCTCCATCTAGCCACTGTCATGGGATGCCTGGGCAGAACGCTGAGTCAACATTTCGAAAGGCTGTGAAATAGTTTAGAGTTGTGGATGAAATTAAGATCACAACCTGCATTCTGCCTTGCCTGTCTCAAGGTTTTGAGGATGGTTAACACTAGGCCCCTGGTCCAGACTCCCCTGCCAAAGACTTCATCTAGGCTGTCTCATCCCACAGCCTAGTTCCCTGTCATGAATCAGTATACTGTGAACATGAATTTGCACACTAGCAAGAGCCTTAACCTGTTATTCATTGGGGCACTGATGACTCAAATACATGAGACAATTATTGCACAATAAAATTAGCAATGTACCAATGTATCGGCAAATCATCTGTATCGGCCGATAAAAGCAGGGAGTGGAGCTTTCCCGCACCCAGGATGGAACCTAAACTGGTGGAGATGGGTTGGGATGCCTGGACTGCAATGATGTTTAGGTAGATGGCACATGTCATCACGTGTCAGAGCATCACACTCCCTCCACTGGATAATCATCTTCCCACAGTGCATCCTGGTGCCATCACTTCCCCAGGTAAAAGGCACACACGTACATGGCCATCCACGTGATGTAAAAGAAAATGGGACTCATCGGAGCAGGCGACCTTCTTCAACCGCTCCAAGGTCCAGTTCCAATGTTCGTGTGCCCATTGTAGGTGCTTTCAACAGTGGACAGGGGTCATCATGGGCACTCTGAGCGGTCTGCAGCTATGCAGCCCCATACGCAGCAGGGTGTGATGCACTGTGTGTTGTGACACATTCCTCCCGAATTAAAATTTTCTGTAACTTGTGCCACAGTAGACCGTCTGTTAGTTCGAACCAGACAGGATAGCCTTCGTTGCCCTAGCGCATCGGTGAGCCTTGGGCACTGTGGTGAACAATTGGACCAGATGACATTCCATGAGCCAGTTTATGGCAGAGCCCCTCTCTAACTGTCAAGGCAAAGAAGAGTGTCTCCATTTTGATTGGATCATGGCAGGACCAACACAAACAAATGCCAAGCACAGCCATCAGATAAGCTGCTCAGACAACTTCCAGACACCCCTCACAGGGCAAGAAAGACCTTCCAACATGTTGAAAAAACTTCTCATTGGACCATGAGTGGTTTCTTAGCAACCTCTCAAACCCCCCATTCTAAGGTTTTGCCCAAGTCCAGAGTTTAGATAAAGACCATAAATATCTTCAAGACCTCTCGAAGCAGCATTAATTTTCCATGTGGCAAAAGTCGAAACAAATAAGCCACAAAGACAAATCTTTACACACAAACTTTTATTCCTAACATGGACACCAACTGCAACACATCCACTCCATGTTTGTTCACAGAACTGTTTATGAAAACTGCAGTTGTTCAGTTAGCAAAATAGTTCACACAAACTGAACTATGATGGTATAAATGAATGTATGTGTAATATGTAATCTTTCAATATCATGTTTGGTATCTATGTCTTCAGAAAAATGCCAAGAGTATTTTTGAATAGGTTTGGAAAAGGAACAATGCATAGATGAGTCTTTAAAGACATTGTTCTAACTATGAACAATTTTTTTTTTAAATATGCAAATGTTCCACACAGAGAAGGAAGGGTGAGCCACACTGTGTGGGCCCCCTCCGATCTCAGTAGCCAATCATAACATTGAAACAAGAAGTGCCAGACTGAAATCTCCTCCTCATCAGGAAGGTATAAAGCATCCTTACAACAGCCACACCTTGGTTCTGGTCTCACTCTATGAGAGAGAGGCAATACCAGAATAATAATGAACATTCTGAATCTCTGGCCTGAGTGGTAGGAGATGTAACAGAATACAAACCATCCAACATGCTAAGTCTGACTCCAAGAGAGAGAGAGGATAACAGATCATCCAAAGTTCTTAGTCTCCATCCAAGGGACAAAAGAAGATTGACCAAGTACCAAGTCTCCCTACAAGAGACTATTGCAATGGCAAGTTCAGAATCCCTATACCAGGGAGATAACTACAGCGACAAGGTTTAGCTCTGGTGAGCAAACCTTCTTTTCAAGTTTCGTGCATCTGCGTGTTCCAGATAATGAATCTTGCACCGACATACAGTATGGGCTAAATATCTGCATGTTCCAGATTGCAAGAACCCCCTCGGTGCTTCAAGGAGATCAGCATTCCTCAGCTCCTTCGTGTCCAAGTCTGTTGAAATGGAATCCAGCTCCTTCCACACTGTAACATGGCCCTGAGTCCCAGTGGAAGACATCGCCATCACCAAACTCATCGACTGATCAAGTAGAACGTAAATATCACTACTTAACCTCTTTCCAGAGACCTTGACATTAGTGTATACTACCAGTTTATGATTATCTAATGTTCCTTAGTTTGCATAACCTGTGTATCAAATGTCTAGCAAATAATCTTTGAGTTATTTGTTTCAATAGTAATAAGGTTTTCACCTTATTAATTAGTAGAGAAACAGCAATTTATCTTTCATAAGATAATAGTCATACTATGCCATTGCTACATCCAATTCAACCGCTTGCATCTTTCCATCCTATGCACTTTTATTTACCTATTAATTTATGTTATCTTTCAGCATATTAGTACCATTTTGTAGTTTTTGTAAGTTATTCTTGTTTATCTTTTTGTAAATAAAATTAATCTGATTACAATTGTGTGTTCTTTGAGTTGATGATACAGAAGAGCTCTAAAGGGTTAGGCTGAACCTCATGAATCCTTCATATTAATCAGCTGACCAGCTCCCTCCAATTGACATATTTCTAATTTATTGAATGGTCCATTTGGATAATTATTTTACTGTTAAGGTGAAACTCCTTAGCTGGTGCCCTGAGGATGGAGGGAGGGGCCATCTTATATTAATAATCACAAACACATACACCTTAAGTGAAGTGTGATCAAAAATCACCACATATTTTGGTGTCTTGTGTGAGGCCCAGTTTATTTCAATTGCTGCCAAGGCGATTCTTACTACAGTGCCCAACACCCTGTTGCCGGTTTGTGGTTTGTCCACAGAGCATCTCCATTTCAGAGATACTCTGACCCAGTCGTCTGGCCATAAAAAGGCTTTACTCCTGCCCATTTCTCCTGCATTCAAAACGTTGACTACAAAAACTGATTAATCGCTTACCATCTAATCTACCCAGACCTTGACATGTGGCCTTGATAGGAGATGATCATTATTTGTTATTCGCTTCACCTGTGAGTGGTCATAATGTTTTGGCTCATCAGTGTACAGTATATACTTAAGACTTAAGTATATAATAAAGAGCACTCTGTTAGGAACACTATGGTCCTAATAAAGTGCTCGACGTGGTCTTCTGCTGTTGTAGCCCAACCGCCTCAAGGTTCGATGTGTTTTGCATTCTGAGATGCTATTCTGCTCACTATAATTGTACAGAGTGGTTATTTATGTTACCGTAGCCTTTCTGTCAGCTCGAACCAGTCTGCCCATTCTCTGTTGACCTCTCTCATCAACAAGGCGTTTCCGTCTGCAGAACTGCTGCTCACTGGATGTTTTTTGTTTTTAGCACCATTCTGAGTAAACTCTAGAGACTGTTGTGCATGAAAATCCCAGGAGATCAGCAGTTATAGAAATACTCGTACCAGCCCGTCTTGCACCTACAATCATGCCACAGTCGAAATCACTAAGATAAAAAAAATTTCCCCATTCTGATGGTTGATCTGAACATCAACTGAAGCTCCTGACCCGTGTCTGCCTGATTTTATGCATTGCACTGCTGCCACACGATTGGCTATTAGATAATCACATGAATAAGTAGGAGTTCCTAATAAGTGCTTAGTGAGTGTATACAGTTGTGCTCAAAAGTTTGCATACCCTTGGAGAATTGGTAATATATGTACCATTTTTAAAGGAAACATGAGTGAGCAGGCAAAACACATTTCTTTTATTTCTTATGGGATTCATATTCAACTGTAGGTTATAACAGAATGGCACAATCATAAAACAAAACATGGCAACAAAGAAAAAAATGAAATGACCCCTGTTGAAAAGTCTGCATACCGTTAGTTCTTAATACTGTGTATTACCCCTTTAGCATCAATGACAGCATGGAGTCTTATGTAATAGTTGTCTATGAGGCCCCAAATTCTTGCAGGTGGTATAGCTGCCCATTTGTCTTGGCAAAATGCCTCCAGGTCATGCAAAGTCTTTGGAACCGCACGTTTGAGATCTCCCCAGAGTGGCTCAATGATATTAAGGTCAGGAGACTGTGATGGCCACTCCAGAACCTTCACCTTTTTCATACTGTAACCACTGGAGGGTCAACTTGGCCTTGTGCTTAGGGTCATTGTCATGCTGGAAAGTCCAAGAGTGTCCCATGCGCAGCTTTCGTGCAGAAGAAAATTGTCTACCAGTATTTTCTGATAACATGCTGCATTCATCTTGCCATCAATTTCCATAAGATTCCCCGTGCCTTTAGAGCTCACACACCCCCAAAACATCAGTGAGCCACCACCATGCTTCACAGTGGGGATGGTATTCTTTTCACTATAGGCCTTGTTGACATCTCTCCAAACATAGCACTTATGGTTGTGAACATAAAGCTCTATTTTGGTCTCGTCACTCCAAATTACAGTGTGCCAGAAGCTGTGAGGCGTGTCAAGGTGTTGTCAGGCATATTGTAGCGGTCTTTTTTGTGGCATTGCCACAGTAAAGGCTTCTTTCTGCCAACTCATCCATGCAGCTCATTTTTGTTCAAGTATTGTCGCATTGTGCTCCTTGAAACAACCACACTGTCTTATTCCAGAGCAGCCTGTATTTCTCCTGAGGTTACCTGTGGGTTTTTCTTTGTATCCCGAACAATTCTTCTGGCAGTTGTGGCTGAAATCTTTGTTGGTCAACCTGACCTTGGCTTGGTATCAAGAGATCCCCAAATTTTCCACTTCTTAATAAGTGATTGAACAGTACTGACTGGCATTTTCAAGGCTCTGGATATATTGTTATATCCTTTTCCATCTTTATAAAGTTCCATTACCTTGTTATGCAGGTCTTTTGACAGTTCTTTTCTGCTCCCCATGGCTCAGTATCTAACCTGCTCAGTGCATCCACGTGAGAGCTAACAAACTCATTGACTATTTATACACAGACACTAATTGCAATTTAAAAAGCCACAGGTGTGGGAAATTAACCTTTAAGTGCCATTTAAACCTGTGTGTGTCACCTTGTGTGTCTGTAACAAGGCCAAACATTCAAGGGTATGTAAACTTTTGGTCAGGGCCATTTGGGTGATTTCTGTTATCATTATGATTTAAAAAGGAGCCAAATAACTATGTGATAATAAATGGCTTCATATGATCACTACCCTTAAATAAAAGACAGTTTTTTTGCATGATCAGTCATATTTTCAAAATCAATGCCAAAATTTCAGTTTCTGCCAGGGTATGCAAACTTTTGAGCACAACTGTTGTGGCAGCGGGGGCGTGGTCAAGCATCTCTCCGGAGAGAGAAAGCGGTAAGGGCGCTTACACCTGAGCTAAATTGTCTAACGCCTGTCTCTAATTTCAGTGAGCACGGGGAGAGCGGAGCAACGATTCCCGAGTAGTGAAAGTTTATTTGTAGAAACAGTGTGTGTGTTAGGGTTTAGAGAGTGTATAAAGGTAACTGTAAAGTGGTGTCGAGGAAGAGGGGAAATAAAGCATCACCTGAAGAAGGAAAACTGCTTCTTGCGTCCTCTTTTACACTGGTGCCGAAACCCGGGATTGAAGTTTGGGTCGAAGATGGATGGAGGTCGTCCCGTAGAGTCCTTCCAGTTGGCGGAGATCCTCCAAGCCCTCGCCAGCCTACATCGGAAACACCAACAAACGCTGCTTGAGCTCCGACAAGATCAAGACCACCAGTGTAAAAGAGGACGCAAGAAGCAGTTTTCCTTCTTCAGGTGACGCTTTATTTCCCCTCTTCCTCGACACCACTTTACAGTTACCTTTATACACTCTCTAAACCCTAACACACACACTGTTTCTACAAATAAACTTTCACTACTCGGGAATCGTTGCTCTGGCTCGGCTCTGTCATATCCAGTCTCTCCCCACTGAGTGTTGTGTCGCTCTCTTTATGCCACTCTCCCCGTGCTCACTGAAATTAGAGACAGGTGTTAGACAATTTAGCTCAGGTGTAAGCGCCCTTACCACTTTCTCTCTCCGGAGAGATGCTTGACCATGCCCCCGCTGCCACAACTGTATATACACTATACTGTATATATAGTATACATATATAAATATACAATTTTGTTTGTCCTCTGACGATTTGAGAGATATCAGAAGTCATGACGACTTTTTAGTCAGTAAATATATAGCTGGCAGATGATGTTCACTGGTTTTTATAGTGAATTCTGGTCATTTATAGTGAGCGAAAGTTTCAGTGCACTGGAATAGATTTGACAATGGAACAGCCCAAGAAATGGCCACATCCCTGGCCAGTCTATTGACCACTGAACTAGGGAGCTGACTAAGATGCAACCTTTACACTCTCAAATTCTGGATATAAATGACAAACATGTGCCTCACAGGTGGAATAGCATCGTCTGAGAAGTTTTTGTGTAACCTCTGACTTGGTTTATGCTTTCAAATGCAATTTTATCTGGCTCCCTCAAACCTGCCACTGTCAGTAATTTGCAGACTTGTGATGAGAGAAAAGGGTTAAACAATCACCTTAATGTAATCTTGTTTACTGCTCTGTCACATGAGTAAATTATTTCACGCAGGCTCTGGCCCACTCAGCATATAAAAGCCGCCTTATCACCGACACGGCCATTTGCACCGGCTTTACTGTGCAAAAATTATGAGTCATACTTTTACAGGGCTCTCCAGTTTTGATGGTCTTTTTAATCCCTGAACTCTGCTGAACTGTACATTTCCTTAATTGCAGCACTGCTTGTAACCTCTGTAATTGGCCTCCCTCTTTTACCTCTACTTGGAGATGTCTAGACATTGAGGATATAATAAAAAGGTGAGGTGAAATGCAAGAATAGACATGGACAGAGCAATGGAGAACAACAGAGAAGGATGGATTAAATTTAGAGCACAATTTTCCTGCTGAAATATAATGAGTCCCTCATAGAGTGGCGGTATTTTTTCAAAGAAAAAAAGTAGAATGCTTAGCACAATATCTAAGTTTTGAAAAAGATTTTATTTAGAATGCAGTTAGGCTCCTCCTTCTTCAATATGATTGGCTGTTGACATCTAGATGACACTTTGTTTGATTTGGTGGATGGTTTCACTCACCTGACCCAAATAAGCTTAAATGTGCAAATGTATGTCTGTGTGTTTATGTATACTTGTATACAATGCTTCTGGAAAAGAGAATTCTCGTGGCCACTTTAATGTTGGGCCTGTTTAAAGGGCATTCACACATACAGTGATTAAAATGCTTGAGGTTGCCTGGGTCGCCAAATCACTAGTGATTAATGACAGTTGTCAGAAGTATTAGTTAATGCATTAAGTATCCAGAAGTATTTAACAGTTAATACATAAGTATTTGTAAATCCCTGTGCTGTTGATTTCCAATGTTAATTTTTAATATTGTAAACCGATGTTACAGCATCACCCTCATGCTGTCCCAAAATCACATGGCTTTCCTTCTCCTGTGAACTCAAACGAAGATATTTTGAAGAATGCATGAGGTGTTTTTGTCCATTCAACGTAAGTTAATGGGGTCCAACGTTTTCAAACTCTAATTCTGCATACAAGGAATCCATACAAGTGGTTTAGAATTCTGAAGCAAAACAATCACTTTGGGTTAGAAACAGACCAGAATATAAAGGTGCAATATGTAATATATTTAATGTACTAAAGCATAAAATTATCATAATATTTTATCAGAGATTTAGGAAACATGCTAAGTTGTAATACTGGCTTCTCCGAAAATAATGCTACAGCCAATATATTCTACTTTGAAATGTACGTTCTGGGCCGGAATTTCTGTTTGTGTTTTGTCCTGTGTGATCCTGCCCACTGCCCACTGCCCATTTCCCAATAGTATTTCTACACCATAGGTTGCCAGATTTGAAACAAGTTAGCGGGCAAACACAGCGCGCTGCAGCCATGGAAGCCAGCAATACATCTAGCTAACATTGACAGAGTTATAAAAAATCCACATGAGCTGGTTCATAATTTGCAAACAATAAAAACATTGCAAACATATACATTAGCTGATCAACTTAGTAAGGCTCATCACTTGCCATTGTCAGTTTGCCCATTCCTGTTGCGTGTCCTCAACCTGGCAACCCGCATGAGCTTAATGTCTGGGGAGGAGAGGGCGGGGGAGACAACTCTATCCAATATTTTGAATTTGGACTGCAGCACCCATTTTAAATACTTGATGTCAATGTTACATATTGCTCCTTTAAGTCCTTATTCACTATAAATCTCAATATTCGGCCCAACTGGAAAAAAAGTGCAGGCTTCAAGATGGTAATGCTTTGACGCTGCACGCGGTTGCCAGGTACTCAATCCCAGTATCATTGTACATCAATGATGCGTTGCATTTTAATTTTCTAATGTTTACCATGAACCGTTTGACGACTGTGGAGCATTTTAAAGGTGTATTCAGTATGTTTTTGTTCCTGTTGTCTTGGACTTACACTGACACCTAGGGGCATAGATGTAGCATCATTCTAATGCAGTAGTTTTCAGTTTAATATGCCATTGTAGAAAATCACTATTCACAGTCAGCCATGATTAATTTAATCGATGAGGAAAGTGTCCGAAAACAGCGGTTACTGAGATTAAGCGAGTTGTATTCAGCTGGTCATGTGATCGCCCACATGAGGGGACCCTCTCCATGTAGAATAAAACAACTTTTATAACGTTAACGATATGACTGGAGACTTCATGTCATGTGAGTGATTATGATTTTATACATATGTTTCAAAATTGCAATTCATTCATCAAGAAAGAAATTCATATGAGTTTAGGGTGGCATGTAGGTGAGTAAATAATGAGAAAATGTTCATTTTTGGGTAAATTATACCTTTAATGTCCAAAGTTAAATATGGGTCATGCAGTGAAACCCGTTGAGAAGCACTGCTTGAAATGTAATAATGATCTACATGGTCCCCTAATATTTTTCTTTCTCTCTGGCAATGCGTTTCTGCTGAGGGTTAGATGTGTGTGTGTGTGTGTGCGTGTGTGACATAAGCCAGTGCCGGGGCCTCTCCCTGACAAGGCCAACAGTGTGTTTACCTAGTTTTGTTGAATCCACACACTGGCCAGTTTAGGGTCAGCAAAAGGCCAGCCCGTCCCACCCTACAGTTCTGCAATTCATCCCTGTCACTTACAGCCTGGTCACACCCCTTACTTTATCCCTCCTCCCTCTTTCGTAAGTTTGTTTTCTACTTCTGCCTCTTGTCTGCCTTAACTCTGGTGTTAACTCTATAAAGAAATCCAGTCATAGAGATAGTGAGTAGAGGTCCTTTTTAACTCAATAGCCAAAATTTTGATAATTAATAAATGAGACACTTGTGAGCTGAGACCAAATCAAACACTCATGGAAAGAGCCAGTATGTAATGAGTGGACAAACTAAAAATATTTAATAAAAATAAACATGATGAGTTTATATCCTCGCTACATTGTGTGTGTGTGTGTGTGAAATGTGTAAATGTATTACTTTGTCTGTGTGCAAGTGTAACGTTGTGCTGGCTGCTGGTAATGACTATGACGAAGACGCTGATGAGATGAAGAACCCAAGTGCAGTTTATTTACAAATGTGAACCAATAACACTAACTACAAATGTTAAACATAAAACATAAACATGAACATGAACATGAACATGAACATGAACATGAACATGAACATGAACATGAACATGAACATGAACATGACTAGAACCTGACTTGACTATGCACATACTCATTCACATTCAATACTTGACAACCAGACAATGAAAACATGAGGGCTTAAATACAAGACATGGGAGAACATAAACCAATGAACAAACAGAACTCATAACAAGCTAATTAAACAATAAACCAATGAAAACATGACACATGAACATGGAGGGAAAACAGAAATCATATGACAAGGGAAACAGGAACACATGACATGAAACAGGAACTAGAATTTCAAAATAAAAGACATGAATCAACAAAATACACCTGACAGCAAGTATGCAGCTTCAATCCTGACCATCACGGTGGGCTGAACAGAGTGGCCTCTCAGGGTCAGATGGGCGGGGTTGGGGTTGACCATGACCTTGTGAGAAATGTCGCCACCACTATTGTGTGATGCAGAGTCAGATCTTTGCTGTCCCTCTTGGGGGGCCAAGGCCATTACAATCAGCTCACATGCAATTCAGATGAGCGGCACAAATCCTGCATGAAATTAAATTTAAAAATTGGACTGCAACACTTCTCCCTCCCCTCTGATTTATCACTAGATAATGCAGACAGAAGAGCTGTACATTTGTGCGTGATGTTGTGTTTTAGTCTATCTATCTATCTATCTATCTATCTATCTATCTATCTACACTCTATGGCCAAAAGTTTGTGGACACCCCCTTCTAATTAACAAATTTGGTTATCTTAATGTTTCTTTATGTAATGGCTTGGGCTTTGTGTGCTTCCAAATTTGTGGCAACTGTTTGGGGATAGCCCTTTTCTGTTCCAGCATGACAATGCCCCTGTGAACAAAGTGAGGTCCATAAAGAAATGGTTTACTGTGTCTGGCGTGGAAGAAATTGACTGGCCTGCACAAAGCCCAGACCTGAACCCCACTTATCACTTTTGGGGTGAACTGGAACAGCAACTGTAAGTCAGGCCCCATCGACCAACATCAGTTCCTGACCTCACTGATAGCCTTGTGTCTGAATGAGAGCAAATCCCTGCAGCCATGTTACTACATACAGTATAGTGGAAAGCCTTCCCAAAAGAGCGGAAACTGTTATTACAGCAAAGGGGGAAATTGATGCCTAAGGTTTTGAAATCAAATGTTCATCAAGCATATATGGTGTCCACAAACTTTTGGTCTGTCTGTCTGTCTGTCTGTCTGTCTGTCTGTCTATCTATCTATCTATCTGTGTATTTCTTACTATGTTGTTGTACTACGAGTTCTTAGAGGTTGTATATAGTCTCTGGAGACTAATGGACTTGTGACCATTCTTAAGTGCTTAATGAAGACATATACTGCATACTTCTGACAGAAAATTCATTACTGTGTTTACAGAGCAATCTGAGCCTCATTCGGTATTACACTCAATTCTATAACCAATAAGAATAAGAATAGTGGTAACACTACAGTAATATTCTAAATGTTAATATTAGTTTTATGTTTACTAATGTTAACGTCATCTCTCTCATGAGCGCACGTCACAGAGATGTACAGGAAGCAAACATTTGTAGTTAAAAATTATATAATATTGTTTTGTATCTCAAAATAATCAATAATTTGCATTCAGAAGAACTTTATTTGTCGACTGGAGTCATATGGATTATTTTGATGCACCCTAAATATGCATTTTGGACTATCAAAAAATGGAGTATATTCACTTGCATTGTTTAGAGGAAATGGCCTGAAATGAAATCCTAAAAATCTTAAATTCTGTTTTGATGAAGAAAGAAACTCAGATACATCTTGGATGACCTGAGGGTGAGTAAATTATCAGAAAATTTTCATTTTGGGGTGAAATATTCCTTTAAGATACATGTTCAGATTCAGTCCTATGACTAACTAAACAGTTATTACTCATTTTTCTGCTTGTTTAAAAGAGAAGCCCTTAGCTGAGCTGAACATGGCAGCTCTCTGTGCACATTAATGGTCTTTCTTCTTAAAGTCCTGGCTCTCTGACAACAGAGCATCACTGAAACCCCTGTCGTCCAAACAAAGAGCTTCTCTTACAGACACCAGGGTCATGCTCTGTAGTGATGAACCTCGCTGTCATGTGAATACAATGTGATTTCCCCCATGTGAATAACAGAAAGCCAGAAAGAGACAAAGAGAAAGAGAGCTAGCTGGATGTGTGATGCCATGTATTGCAGTCAGGGTACGGATCAAAAGTGCAGATCTAGAGAATTATAACACCTCATCTACACCGCCAGGGACATAACATACTAGAATACAGCCAATATAGTTAACAAAAGGCATCTTTACACATGCTGAATTAAAGCTGCTCTGAGCAAGCTTCAAATTCTGCATAAAAAACACTAAAATAAGCCAGCTCTGACCCACATCAGCCCCTAATATCAAATGGGCACTGATGCTGCTTTGATTCTGTGTAAATGAAACAAAGCATCAGGGCAGTCTAAGGGATTGTTCACACCGTTTTTGCATCCATATTCTCTGTTTTATTTATTGTTTTTCTACGTAATCATGAACTAGATGGACCATGTTTGACTGTTGCTACATGTCTCACTTTTTTCAGTGTCTCGCACAGAAGCGCCATATTTTCAAGATGATGTGTCAAGTTAAAATAACTTAATCTTTTTAAAAATGTGTTTCCAGACACCTGTGTTCCCTATCGATTCAGTTCAAGAGACACTGCTGAACACTTTGGGGAATTCCTTTTCCACAACCTAGTTTAAGCCTTTGTATCATAAAGCCAATCTTATGATTGGCAATGGTGTTTGAGCCCCGCCCCTTTAGGCACGCATTTGCCCTATATAAGCAGGTACTCACACACCATTTCTTCAGAATTTTATTCCTTCAAGACCGACATCATCTCGTCTTGACTACGCACCTGGATGAGCCCTCTCTTCACCGTCAACGGACACCCATCAGCGGATGGGATTTCCTGCATCCGCATCAGGACGTTCTTTGCCTGACTCTCAGCGCCTGCTGCGAGGATCACACGTCCCCTCTAATGTTCCAGTAAAGAAGTCTTTGCCGTGCAGCCGGATCGGGTTCTTTGCTCAGCAAGACATCTACCTACTTCCCGCAGCATCCAGGCAGCAGCTGTATACTTTCATATACATATCTACATATATATATATATATATCAGAGGTGCCCAAACCAGGGCCCGCGGGCCAAAGTTGGCCCGTGATGACTTTTGATTTGGCCCGCCTTGCCATAGATGACAAGAGGAAAAAAAATACATGGCATTGATGCAGCTCTTCATTTTAATTAATCTTTTTGTTTTAACATTTTTTGTTTTATTTTTGCATTACAAAACCTATAGCTTATTTGAAAAATAGAGAGTATAAGTGATTTAAGTTTTTAAAATATATATGCGTACTTCAATGACCTTTAAATAAGTGCTGTCTGAAAGTTCGCTCTATTGGTCATCCCAGGTGCCACCCCAAGATCTTCACTATGATTGGCCAGCTCCAAAGTTGGAGGTGGGCATTCAATACTGCCATACAGATCCTAGTTGGTTTAAGCGGGAACTGAAGCAGTGTCAAGAAATTACATGTAATTAGGTGGACTCGCGGAACAGTGCGTACAGTCATCCGAAATGAAATACGTCTTGAACGCGCACAATATGTTGTGCAGCATTTCATATCCGCCTAAACGCAACCACTGAATCGCACCTGTGAAGCGGGCTTGATAAAGTCAGGTGAGGGAGCATTTCAATATAAACAACGGTTCCATTCACTCCAAACACCGCACAACATTACAACAAGCACTATAAGTGAACAGACCTGGGGCCGGTTGCACCAGCTATACATAAGTTATAACTTAGCCTAGTTGTTGCGTAAATGGGCACTAAGTCACAATTTACGCACTACTAAATATGTGAGCATTGCACCATTAAATTTAGGTAGAACATAACCCTAAGTATAAACTAAATATTTACGGAAGACTCCGACCAGGAGTAACGGTTGGAATAAAAAAGCTGAAAATTTTATCACATTAATGAGCTGATGTTTTGCATGTCAGGCATCAATCCTTTCAAAATACATTATAATGTTGACATTTACACTCGTCTACATTTACGAGAGAAAAAAACATACTTTTAAGCAGCTCTTCAGGGTGCGTTGCCTGTTGTCAAGTTTCAGCACATTCAAAATATATAGGATGTTAAAATGAATAAATGTCTATTTTTCCAGCCTGTTGTATTAGTATTTATTTATCACCCCTCATTTATTTTAGATACCAGTTCCTGTATATTGTTATTTACACAGGGCAAATATACTATTTATTAAATGTACTTTTATTAGCCTACATATCGTATTTTAATGGGGATATAATTTATTACAGCTGACAGTTACGAGAACAAACAAGCTTTGAACATCAACTGTAACAAGATCAAACTGAAATTCATGTTTTTTTTTTAACACTTCTGTGTACACATTTTAAGGCTGCTTATTGGATAAATACAGGTAATCATCATATTATGCGACTACGCATTACTTTACGGAGAGCTTACGACCTACTAATTAAGTCCTGCTTTAAGAACAGGTGTTGCAACCAAATTAAGCACTGACTTAGTTAAAAACTAACTAGTAGTTACTAAGCCCTTAATGTGAACTTTACATCCCAACTTACGTAAGACCTTACGCACAGCTGGGGCAACTCTACCCAGCACTCTCAAAAATCAATTTTCTGCCCTGCCAGCTAGACAAAAAAAGTAGTGCAGTAAACTAATTCTTCATATTTCATCTTCTTATTCTGACTAAAACCCATTTTGGGGTGTGTATAATATCTGTGTGCATCATACTGTAATCCATTTTTCAAACATGAGGATATCTCGTTTACTTGCAACTATCTGCCTAAAAACAGATAGCTGCAAGTTGGTTCTTAATCATAATCATAATTTGGAGTCAATGAAATTAATAGGCAGTTAATGTGCAGAAATGTGCTTCATAGCTTTTATTTCTTTTCATAATGTAATGCATTCAGCCTTAATCCATCGCCTAGTCCATCTCTTAAGAAAAGAAGCGAAAGTACAATTCAAGTTTTTGATTTCATAACAGGAAAACAGTTTTAATATCAAATAAAAGTAAATGCATTAACTACGCAAAAACATTTTACAGCATTGTTTAATTAAATAATCCTATTACATCTGGCAGTCCCAGTATATGGTAATACTGAGTGAAATCCAGGACAGTGTGTAACCTAGGTCTGTAATAAGAAATATCTTTAATATCTTCTTTGTCACAAAACAAAACAATATCCCACTTGATAGTATTACGTCATGCCATCGTATCTTCATCTCTCCAAAACTCCGCAAAACTGCACAGAACTACTGTGTGTTAAATGTGAGGAGATGCGCTGTTCTTAAAGAGACAGTAACCATGTTTTAAGAGATGCTTACATTTTTAGCAGACATTTTATTCAAAGTGACTCAAAAATGAGAAAGAAAAACACAGGGTTGGGGAGTAACAAAATACATGTAACGGGATTACGTATTTAAAATACAAAATAAAAGTAACTGCATTCCACTACAGTTCAAATTTAAATAATTGGTATTTAGAATACAGTTACATTCAAAATGTATTTTGATTACTGAAGAGATTACTTTGCATTTTATTGTCATTTGTTTATTTAATATTTAGTCCTTTCAGATGGAAAAATGTATACATATAAATGATGCGATCCAAAGTGCATTTGAACAGCAGTGAAACACCGTTTATGATGTGTTACATTCATACGAGCAGACAGAGAAGTAAGTTTGAAGAAAGTTTGGAGCAGAAGAAATAGAAATAAACTTTGTGTAAATTGTCAGCTTTATGCTAAGCTAAAATGCTATTTCTAGCCATTATACATGCACATGTTACCAGGCACGATCATATTTTTTTATCAAGAAAATTCACGTTGGATCATAATTTCTTTTTTTCTAGTAAGACCTTTGATATTAGGGCAAAAATCATATTCTTGATAATAATTTTTGTATTGTTTTCCTGTAAAAATATCTAAAAATCCTGCATAAGATATTTAGGTTTTTCAGATAATTTATTTTTAACGTGTATTTTGTCTCACTGTACTGGCAGAGTTTTTATAGTCAAAACAAGTGAAAAAATCTACCAGTGCTGAAGAAGTAATCCAAAGTATTTAGAATACGTTACTGACCTTGTGTAAATGGAATACGTTACAAATTACATTTTACAGCATGTATTCTGTAATCTGTAGTGGAATACATTTCAAAAGTAACCCTCCCAACCCTGGAGACACAACATACATAAAAATGATATTGAAATCAATTAGGTGCATTATGCAAGTATAGAACATTTTATAGAACACGAGTTTTGTGTGTTTTGCAGTTTTAATAATTTTTAATTTTTAAATAATTCAGTTTGATATATGCAACATTTACTTTTGGCCCACTGCCCTAAATCATGTTTGGCCCTTCGTAGGAAAAAGTTTGGGCACCTCTTATATATATATATATATATATATATATATATATACTATATAGTAATATTCCATCCAAGTGACATTAAAAAACTCATAAAAGAGCCACTTGTGTGTACGTGCCTTTTTAAAGATGTTGTATCGCAAGTATTCCTGTGAGCGACACATCGCTCCGTCAGACCAAAATGAGAGCTGCGTTTGCTGTCTGGGCCGCACCCATGCTGAAGCAGCTCTCATGGAGACAGATTGCCTTCACAGCGGGAACATGAGCCTCAGGACATTCCGCTCTAGGGTCGCCCTCGTTCTGAAGGTCGATTCCGCCTCCCGACAGCTTCCTCTGTGTTAAGTCTCGAGGGACCACATGAAGCATGGCGGGGTCGCGAGGTAGAGCTGGAAGCAACAGAGGAAGATCTCGCACCGGCGCAAGCCCCACGAGCCCCTCGCCAGTACAGTACGTATGTGACAACTTCCGGCCCTGTATGAATGAGTGCGGTGTGTACTTTTATATTCAAATTGTACCGCCCCACAGGCTGTTCTTGAGATTTGCGTTCGAAGGGATGACATATCAATTCAAAGTTCTTCCCTTCAGATTGTCTCTGGCACCGCACACATTCATGAAATGTGTCGATGCGGCGCTCGCCCATTTGAAGATGAACAGCACATTCTAAATTACCTCGACGATTGGCTATTACTGGCCCGATCAGAGGATCTGCTATGCGAGCACAGGGACATTATACTTCACCATTTGAACAGCCTGAGTATATAGGGCAAATGCGTGCCTAAAGGGGCAGGGTTAAACACCATTGTCAATAATAAGATTGTCGTTATGATACAAAGGCTTCAACTAGGTAGTGGAAAAGGAATTCCCCAAAGCATTCAGCAATGTCTCGTTCCCTTCATCTCAGGGAACCGAGGTTAGAAGAGTAACTGGAGATGGTCTGTTTAATTTGTTTAGCTTCTTGCATTTGCGTTTGTGATGCAAGGATTTCAGTCTGAAAAGCCTCTTATACTTGTGAAACCTCATTGTCAGAGCAGAGTAAATATTTAATTATAATATTTTTATTCATTATTTCATGTTTCTATATTCATATTTAAACATTAATTTCATAAAACAAATTCTGCTATTAAAATCTCTGTAAATGCATTTATTCCACCATTGAGCTGCATAAAACTATGTGTGTAAATTCACTTTTTTGTGTTACATATGCTTGTTCTGTGTTGTCTTAGCAATGTAAACATGACAATAGTTGTCTGCATTGCAAGTAAGTGAATAGACAGCTTCGTTTTAGAATTGGAGCATTTTTGTCTCATCGCATTGCTCACTGGCAGTGTAGATGTAAGCGATGAGAACTATACTTTACTCTGTCCTTGGTTCTCCCGACAGAAACATGGTCACCTCACCCATAAAATATCTATGCTGCCACTCTCTGCTTCAGCCTCTAAAATCACAAGAGTGTTAAAATCTTAAATGCATCAGTGGATTGGTTATTAAAGATTATTGAAGTATAGAGTGAAAATAAAGAAATGAAAACTGTAGGAATGAAAGAATGAATGGTATCATCCCTGTGGGGCCAAGTTTCACTGCAGTGTCATAATGGCTATCTGAACATCTCTCTCTCTCTCTCTCTCTCTCTCTCTCTCTCTCTCTCTCTCTCTCTCTCTCTCTCTCTATCTCTCTCTCTCTCTCTCCAGAACCAACTGTCTCCAAAACGTTCACTGCATTTATTCTTGCCGCAACCCTACATGTAAAGGAACATTAGAACAGTTTTTTGAAAGATGACAATAGATTATAATGGAAATGCTGAGCCCTCAAATTTCATATTGCTTGGCTATTGATCAGTTACATGTCAAAGGATAAAAATTATTTGACACGAAGTGTGTAAGCTGAAATGTTAAAATGCTTTCTCCTATCCCAGCTTAATATGCAGAGACTCCTCTACATAAGCCATTTGTGGGTTAATTTCTCAAAAAAAAAAAAAAAAAAAAAAAAAAAACTGTGGCACGATCAACATTGCTCAGTTTGTTTGAGCATCCCGACCAGCCCGACACAGCAACATTGGTAATTCCTTTTGATGACAGAGCGGTGCAGAAATTACACACTTCAGCTTTAACTTCCCACAACAATACTGAAAACAGAAGAAGAAATACCAAATCACGACTGTGTGTTTTTATAAATGTGTCATTGTCATTTGTCTTGCCAATTGTCGCTGGCAAGAAAAATACAACCATGTAATATTATACAAATCCATCAAACCATGAATATAGCATCAATAGCCAGCATATGTTCTATGGGTGTGCACATGCATTATCTGTGAAACAAAGGCTGTGAGGAGATGCAACCCTAGGGCTCTGAGATCCTTCTCTCTCTATCCAGCCAGCAGCAGAACCCAGCCCTCTGCCCACCAGCCTGAACACAATCATAATCACCATAATAACAATAATAATAAAGTAAAGGCATACCGGGCTGGCAGCAGTCTTAGCACACCTCAATCAAATTACATGGATGCACAGGGAACATGTCACCCTTGGATTTTTTCATTTGCATAAAACAATTACCCCACGGACAGTGGGTTCAATGTCGTCTAGACTACATGCTTCAGATGGTGTCATCAGCTCCAGACACAGTAGACTGCCTATAAATTAGCAATGAGCTGAGCCCAGCCAAGATGTATTATAGCGCTCATAAACCCTGAGAATTTATTTAAATAGATAACGCACATGCAAATCTCCCCGGCTGGCATGGCAACCATCTTGATAGCGGGGCTCCATATGTGCAGAGAGGGCAGCTGGGAGCGGGCGTGCACTGCAGCGGGCTAAAATGAACCCTGAAACTTATGAATGTATACACTGGACACTTATTAACTTCCACTGCAAGGAGAAACCTGAAACAATCCAGCACGGCTCTTCCTGATTTTAAACCATAACATACTTATGAAAATACTTAAGTTATGAATGACTTGCATGTTTAGTGATTAAGGCCTTGAAGTGTGAACACTCGTACTAGCATCTAACACTAACATTGAAAGAGTGATAAAGGACTTCTCAAACTTCTTTCTTTCTTTCTTTCTTTCTCTCCCTCCCTCCCTCCCTCCCTTGATTCATGTGAGAGTCATGGGGGGGCTTTTATCTTAACATTTTCATGTATTGCAGGACATTCTCTGCACCTCCTTATACAACACTCATTATCAGTGGCAGGCCGTGCATTTAAATTCTAGGCCTTCAGTGTGATTCATGCCATTAAGAAAACACAGTTTCACAATGAATAAGACACCTTATGCCTTTGGGCATCATACATTATGTCGCAGCTAACTAGTAATACCAATTGACGTTTTAAAAACATGTCCATGCACGAAAGCCAGAACTTGAAGCGACACTTAATGCTCAAGCAAGCCTAATTTTAACTGCAGCATGACTGTTTTGTGGAATGAACTTCTCCCGAACAGATATTCAAAAATCATAATTTTTCAAGTGAATCTACCAAGGAGGTCTATAATACCTGGAAAAATCATTCTAATAATATTTGCGATTTAAATGTTGCTTGCAGTAAATTTCGTTTCGTCAGGGTACACGGTTATGCTGTGTTCCATTCAAGTTGGATGTGGGATGTTCCTCCTTGATATCTCCAACCATAAATGCATTCCATTCCCCAATATTCAGAAGATGACATTTAAGGAAACAAGCAACGCTCCCGTTAGCTTAGCAGGGGTTTGACTCTCATTAGAGATGTCTCCTAGCAACCCAGCTGATAAACAATGCTGCAGCGCTAGCATTTGTGCTTCAGGTGTATGATTATCAAAAGAGATTATAATTTACCATGTTTTATACACCTGTTTCTGCAGGCATTTGTTAAACAAGCTTTAACCCTCTGGGGTCGACGGACGTGCCGGTGCATCCTGCTGGGTTTTTTCTGCATAACAGCAGAAACAACTTAAAATACTCTGTCATTTTTGGGCAAGACTTATCTGTATGCCTAAAAAGGTTTAGGGGTAGGTGTAGGGTTAGGTTTAGGGGTAGGTGTAGGGTTAGAGGATAGAATATATAGTTTGTATAGTATAAAAATGTGTGTGTGTGTGTGTGTGTGTGTGTGTGTGTGTGTGTGTGTGTGTGTGTGTGTGTGTGTTATTTTGACCCATCTGTCTCTTTCTGTTCTTGCAGAGAAAAACAACATAGACATATTTGTCTGCCGGTCCATACAAAAGAGAATAGTCCCACTTACCCTTCCATTACTCCACTAAAAAGTGATGTAGCACTCCATTAAAACAAATCTCTGTCTTTGTTTTTATCTCTCATCCCTTCATTTTAGCAAAGTGCATGTGAAGCATCTGTGTACAATGCTTTCTTGAGATTGTAAATGTCATTAGTAACGATTTGTGTGGTTTTTTTTTTTTTGTTTGTTTTTTTTGTTTTCCCGTAGCGTTTCTCAGAGCACCTCGTAAACCACCCCCCTCTCCCCTCCCAAAACCCCTCCGGTCCCCCATCCCTGCCGCACTTGTCTTTGGAGAACTTGAGCATTACATCCGCCATTGAGAAATTTTACAATGGATTATTTATCTGTATAAACAAAGCAGGTTATAGTGGCTGTTTATTGTACAGTGTTCCCCCATGCTAACCTTCATGTCTTTATTGCTTGCATACCATTTGGCTTGTTTATAAGTCTGTGTTCTCAGACACTGTCCTTGAACTTATCCCCACCGTCACCCTAACTAAACCCCAACCCCTCCCCTCGCTGCATTCGTGACCCCTCCTTCACCAATTCTGTCAACCCCCTCACTCACTGAGGTTATACTGGAAAGACACAGAGACAGACAGAGAATGAGAGCATCTGAAGTCTTACTGGTAAGAAGGTAATTAATACAAAGATGGGGAGTCATGTATTGAATATCCAGTAGAGTGACAAGGCCACTGATGATAAGCTTTTGCCCACATGAAAAGAAAGAAAGAATGGTAAGAAGAAAGCAGGGGAGGGAGAGTGAGAAAGAGAGAGAAAAGAAAAAGCTAGATAAAACAACGTGACATCCCCTGGCCAGAGCCCGAGGATTAACGATGAAAAGAAACAAAAGGACAACAGTAAACAAAAGAGGAGAGGCTAAAGGGGGCTCCCCTAATTTCTATTCCCTCTCAAGGAGTTAGCTAGCAAGAAAGGGGCTTCTCTTTTTGGATGGACACATATGGATCTATATGCATGCATGTAGGGGCCAAGTACTGTGAATCAAGCAGAGCTAAATCAATGTCAGAGCTCAATCAATATTTAGTCCCATGTGTTCCACCTTCCTCTCCTGCACTTGGCCTCACCTTCCCCATAATAACATCTCCAAGACTTTAACATGTGGGTCAATACACCCCAATGACAACAACGAGCCAGGACTGTGCAGGAAATCCATTAAACTGCCTGTGTTTTAGTTTGAAAGAGAAGACAAAACTACTGAGAGGTATAAACAAAGACTAAAAAGGATAAATCAACCCCAAACCCTGTGTATGCAGGTGTTGAGTCTCAGTAAATACATACAGTAGGCTATAGGGGAGTCTTTCAGTGAGTGCAGGGACTCTGGACACTGTCTGTGTTGCTGTTGAAAGGCTATGTGTTTGATTTGGTTTGCTCTGGGGGTTGCGTGCATTTGAAAGTGCAGTATCAGGGAGTTTTGTTACTGCTTCCCACTAAAGTTGTCTGTGTTTAGCAGCAGCATAAGGGTCTGCCTGTCTCTACTGCCCTGGGCTGTAGACACAACAACACTGCTTGTTGGTGACATCTGCTGGGAAGAACTGCCCCTCTTGTCCTTTACCCCCTAATGAAACAAGTCCAACCCCTGTCATCACACCCTCGACTCCCCCTTAACTTCCCTCCACATGGACCAACTCTGAAATCAAAGAGAATCCTGTCCCACATGCACACAATGTCCTGTCCTTCTCATACTGTAACCTATCCCCTTGTCCTGTCTCTAACACTCAGATGTTAGTGTAAGGTAGAGGTCCCTGCATTTCTGGGACTTTCCCCTCTTTCCTGTCCAGACCTGTCCAGCTTAAGGAACAGTGCTGGGACTTTCCCCTCTTTCCTGTCCAGACCTGTTCAGCTTAAAGAACAGTGCATGCAGTGTGTAAATTCATGTAGGTAAAGGGAAAGAGAGAATATGCAAAAGTGTGTGAGGTGTTTTTTGTAGTTTTTTCCCTCATTTTTTAATATGTTTATTCCACAATATCAAAGTCCATTTAAGGCAGTGGTTCTGAAAGTGTGAGGTGTGCCCCCTAGGGGTGACATGGGCATGACCAAAAAAAAAAAAAAGAAAAAAAAAACACTGCTTTAAGGAAAGCCAGTTCACTTGGTGATCATATTGGTAAAGCATTAGTAATCATATTGGTAAATACCCCAGGTAGAAATGTTCAGTCATGCAAGAACAGCTTCTATATACAACACTTGAATGGTGAAAGAGAAAAATCCTTAAACCTGTTGGTCAAGATTATATTCCAATAATTAGGATTTATTTAAAATCAGGAATAAAATCTGACAACAATGCTATCATAAATTGTGCTTCTTCAGTAAAAAAAATAAAATAAATAATAATAAAAAAATAATAATAATAATTCTAGAGTAAACAAACAGGCGATGCCTCTATCAAAAGGGTGTTTGGTTTGGTCCACCTGTGGGTGGGACTACAGCCATCATATTGAGCATAATGAAGACTCCCATTCATGTTTAGCCGGTCTGTCTCCAGCCTTATAATGTCTCTCACAATATTGCAATATGTGACTCCATCTACCCAAAAAAGATGATTATTTTTTTTTTTTATTATTTCCACCAGGACCTTTTCTAGCGCCACAGACAAGTGCCCAGGTATGTCCAACCATCATCTCATTTTACACTTCCTCTTCCCTGAACCTTGTGTATATGTAAATGCTATGTTAGCTTCCTCTCTACACCTCCCACTGGATGCTGAATAAATTGTCATTATTTGATAGCAGCCATGTCACTCAAACTGTCATTGCCATTGTTTCAGGTTATAAAAATACATAAATCAAACTCATCATTCACTAGGACATAGTCAAACCCTGGCACTGATAGTCATACAAGTGTAGCTTATGGGAGTAGAGACTCCAAAGCGTAAAGATATACAGTACTTACATCAGCTGGAGTAGACTGACTAGAAGAGATTTCCTGAAGAATCTGGAGCCCAACCTGATCCGAATTCAATCTAGATACCATATCTGAAAAATACATAATGTAAATAATTTTATGATATCATTATACAGTGTTATAATAAGGTCTGGATATTTGTGTCTAACACAAGCATGCGCACAATTATTATTTATTTTTTTCCTAAATGTGGACATTCCAGGTGTAGCAACATATTTAACTACTTTTAGAAATGTCTAAATTCATCCTCCCCACTCTGGGGAATAAATAAATAAATACATTTAAGAGTTGCACCAAAGAACATGTAAATACTTCCTGACCACATCTCTGCCTACAGATTTTATCTGTAGAGGACTGAACAAATGCGCAAGTGATGAGTGGTAATCCTTCTATCACTAGTGCCCACACCCTGCCTTTTAGCAAATCATTTAGGACTACTGGACAAATGTTACATCACCTAATTAATATTAATGAGCCAAGATGATAAGGTTAAATCCACCACACACTTTTCAAAAATATTATTTTAAACACACACACACACACACACACACCAAAAAAACAAACAAACAAAAAAAAAACATTAACAATATTTAGCTATATTTGTGTGGACATTTCTCAGAAAGTATATCTAGGTCTGAAATGCATGCACATATAGTTTCTGACAGTGTTGTTGATGTGGACTGAGTTGAGGATTGGTGGCCCAGAGGAGACGTGGGCTTCTCTCTGACCCATGTTAGTCATTAGAACTCAAATGAGATACATGGCCTGCTGTTGTTTAAACACTCCTGCTAGACTATAGCTGATTGCACCCAGACAGGTACAAATGTAAATACAAAATTACACATAGCTATTTGAGCTGAAATACTTTGTAGTGAACATACATAAAACATTTTTTTTTTTAAAAACACAGTGATATTAAGAGCCATAGAAATTTAAAATAAATCAATATTGTTTATTTTCAAAAGTTCAGCACAGGTTAGTTCCTGTCCCCTAAATCCACCCGACCTGACAGCCCTGTCTCTATGCCACCTTGCCCTCATGTCACAATGCATTTAAGCATCAGTTCTGTGTGAGTGTGTATATGTGTGTTTGTGAGGGCAATGATAAAGCAGATACAGAGGCCAAGTGGGGTTGAGCATGCATGTGTATGTGTGTGTGTCGGTGCCACTATTGTGGCCCTGCCTCTCAGTGGCTACTCTTCTCCACTGTGAGCGGCCCTCCAGCCATGGATTTGATCTTTGCAAAGGCTAGCATATGTCGGCCGTCATTTTAGAGAGATTGATGACAGGCCCAGGAATGGAATGGTGGGAGGAAAGGGGGATGGATGGATAGGGAAGAAGAAGAAGAAGAGTGGAATGAAGGGGGAGAGAGAGAAGGGTTAGAGGGATAAGTGGTGACCATGCCTGTTTAGGACTGCTGGTAATAAGAAGGTCCCCTATTATACTTTAATGCATGACACATTTATATGTATGCGTTTGGCAGACACCTTTATTCAAAGTGACAATACATTCTTTTTTCTTTTCTTTTTTTCCACTTGTCTACATCTCGCATTTCAACTGCATTCATTCATTTTCTCCTCTGTGTTTTACATAGATTATTGCATCAATCTCAAACCTCTGCTGATCAGGAACCACCACAACAACAGCAAACAATTGTGTGAGGGATACACATCGATCTCAAACCCTCGCCCCTCAAGAACAACCATAACAACAATAACAAACAATTGTGGTAAGTCATGGCATCCACTCATGTTATTGCTTCCTGCATTGCATGCCACAAGTTACTCTAGCTTCTTTCATCAGCAGTGAGGAATTTACATGTGATAAATGTAAGGAGTTAGTCAGGCTGACGGAGAAGGTTAATGAGTTAGAGGCATGCATCTGAATGCTAGTGGAGGTCAGTGAGAAAGACAAGCCGGTAGATACTGTTTCAGATGCGGGTAGAACAGCGAGCAACACACACACTTTGGTTCTGGCTGTAGAGTTCCCGCAGCAGGGCATTTGGGTGATGTCTCGGTGGCATATTCCCATTCCTGTTAGGGTTTCCAATAGATTCTCCCCACTCAGTGATGCACCCACTGAGAATCATGTTGAAAGCACTCCTGTTATAGGAGATTCTATTGTAAGGCATGTGGAAAAAGAGACTCCAGCCACTATTGTTAAATGCATTTCAGGGGCTTGGACATCAGATCAAATTTACAAGTGCTGGCTAATGATAAACTTAGATTTTCTAAAATTGTTATTTATGTCGGCACTAACGATGTCCGGCTTTGCCAGTCGGAGATCAGTAGAGATAATGTTAAAGAGGTGTGTAAACTTGCAAAAACATTGTAATATGCTCTGGCCCACTCCCTGCTCATTGTGGTGACGAGGTTTATAGTAGATTAGTGTCAGTGAATGGCTGGATGTCTGAGTGGTGTCCGGAGAATAGCACAGAGTTTTTAGGGTAGACCTGACCTGCTAATGAGAGACGGACTCCATCCCTCCAGGGAAGGTGCCACTCTCCTCTCTAGTAATTTGGCTCATAGTCTTAATAGTGATAGTATTTGACTAACTGAGGCCCAGGTCAGGAAGCAGACAAACTGGCTAATCCGAATGTCTGCTAGCTGCCTTGAGATGTCACAAAGGTCACATAAACTACAAAACAGACTGTATCACCTAGATATCACATAGAGACTGTGTCTGTTCCCCGAACTACCAAACACAAACCCCTCACTAAATCATTTAGAAAAAATTTGATTAAGGTAAAACTTGAAAATAACAAAAAATGTGAAGATAAAAATCATATAAAAGGTAGGGCTACTAAACATTAGATCTCTTTCAACCAAAGCGTTAATTGTAAATGAAATTATTACAGATCATAGTTTGGATGCAATCTGTTTGACTGAAACCTGGTTTAAAACAGATGAATATATTAGTTAAAAGGAATCTACTCCCCCAGGTTATTATTATAAACATGAGCCTCGTCTGAAGGGTTGAAGAGAAGGTGTTGCTGCAATTTTCAGTTAGGTTTTTGGTGTTACTCAGAGGACAAGATAAAAGTTTAAGTTTTTTGAACTAATAATGCTTATTGTGACACCGTCAGTGTAATGTTGGGTGTCTAGGAGTGGAAGAGGATGAGAGGAGATGCAGGAGTGGAATCTTTAAATCCTTTAATTATTATCGTTGGAATAGAACATTCGCTGGAGTGGAAACAAATGCTGGAGTGGAAACAAACACTAACTCTTAACATAAAAAAACTAAGCACAACGTAACACTTCATTAACTCATTGAAACACTTCAAGGACTGACAAAGACTTCACAAAACTAGAGGGTATTTATACACTGAAAAACTAATGAGGGAATAGAAGTCAGATGCAGATGATGAAGAACTGATAGGAGTGATTAGGGCAGTGAATCCTGGGAAATGGAGTCCAGGGGAAAACTTCAAAATAAGAGTCCTTGAAGAGAATGAGGGAGACAGACTGTGACATTATACCCCCCCCCCCTTTAAAAGGGCGACTCCTGGTGCCCAAGGACGGATGAGGAGGGTATGATGATGCAGAAGATGAAGGATCCAAGGAAGATGACCAGGATGCCTGTGGGGCGGCTTCAGGGCTGGGAATAGATCCGGAGGCCTGGGAGGCGGCCACAGGGCAGGGACTGGGTCAGGAGGCGGCCACAGGGCTAGGATTGGGTCAGGAGGCCTGGGAGGTGGTCACAGGGCAAGGATTGGGTTAGGAGTCCTGGGAGGTGGCCACAGGGCAAGGATTGGGTTAGGAGTCCTGGGAGGTGGCCACAGGGCAAGGATTGGGTTAGGAGGCCTGGGAGGTGGCCACAGGGCAAGGACTGGGTCAGGAGGCAGAACCACTGGAGGAGGACACTCTGGGGAAGCGGGCGGAGCTGCGGAAGACTCTGAGGGCAAAGCCGTGGGAGAGTCTGAGGGTGGAGCCGTGGAAGGCCGAGCTGTAGAAGGTGGAACCATGGAAGATTCTGGGGCGGAGCTGTAAAAGGCGGAGCCGTGGAAGACTCTGGGGGTGGAGCCACGAAAGGCGGAGCCGTGAGAGGCTCGAAGGGCAAAGCCATGGAAGGCGGAGCTGTGAGAGGCTCGAGGGTCAAACCCGTAGAAGGTGGAGTCATGGGAGATGGATCCAGGGAAGGCAGAGCCATGGGAGGCTCGAGAGACAGAGCCATGGAAGGCGGAGCCGTGGGAGGCTCAGAGCTGAGAGCCGTGGAAGGCTCAGGGCAGAGAGCCATGGAAGGCTCAGGGCAGAGAGCCATGGAAGGCTCGTGGCTGAGAACCGTATAAGGGTCGGGGCTGAGAGCCATGGAATAGAGTACAGGCCGAGACTGGGTATCGACCTCCGCGGTCGAGAGCACTGGCAGAGACTGGGGAACGACCTCCGTGGTCATGGACATGGGCAGAGACTGGGGAATGACCTCCGTGGTCATGAGCACTGGCAGAAACTGGGGAATGACCTCCGTGTTCGTGGACATGGGCAGAGACTGGGGAACGACGTCCGTGGTCGTGGACATGGGCAGAGACTGGGGAACGACCTCCGTGGTTGTGAGCATGGGCATTAGATTGGGGAAGAGTCCTTTTCCTTCTCCTCCTTTTTTGGCCAGCAGGGAGCGTGGTTACGGGGTCATCGAGGCTACAGGCACTGGGACGATCGAGGCTACAGGCACTGGCTCTGGGACGGTCGAGGCTACAGGCACTGGCTCTGGGACGGTCGAGGCTACAGGCACTGGCTCTGGGACGGTCGAGGCTACAGGCACTGGCTCTGGCTCATTAATACTGGCTCGTTACCGTTGACTGCGTTAGGGCATCGACCACTGGAAACTGAAGAGATTGAGCCCCCCCAAAAAAAATATTTTGGGAAATTAAATGGAGGAGTTACCTTGGAGATAGGGGGTGTGAAAGGTTCAGAGACAGGGGCCGTGGAAGGTGTGGAGACAGGGGCCGTGGAAGGCGTTCACTGTGGGAGGAGATTCAAAGTCCTCATCCTCCAAACCCACAGTGAATGATGAGCCGCAATACTGCAGAGCCACCTCCACGTAGTCGGAGATCGTCCAGTGAGGTCCCAACGGAGGCATCAGCTCCTTCACTGCACTACTCAGGCCAGCCCTGAAGAAACTCACCAGAGCATGGTCATCATAGTGCACCAAATTAGCGAGATGGAGAAACTCACATACGTGATCCTCAATTGGACGGTCTCCTTGTTCTAGGAGGAGGATTGCTACTGCAGGCAGTAGATCCATTTGGTTGGGCTCGATGCTCGTGAGGGTCTAGACGAGTGGAAGCAGAGGATTAGAGGGATCACTAGCGTAGAAGATGACGTCTGGAAGAGCAGGTAAGATTATCCGTATTTCTTTGTTGTTGGTCAGTCCTTCTGTAACGTAGGAGTGGAAGAGGAAGAGAGGAGACGCAGGAGTGGAATCTTTAAATCCTTTAATTATTATCATTGGAATAGAACATTCGCTGGAGTGGAAACAAACGCTGGAGTGGAAACAAACACTAACTCTTACCATCAAAAAACTAAGCACAACGTAACACTTCATTAACTCAATGAAACACTTCAAGGACTGACAAAGACTTAACAAAACTAGAGGGTATTTATACACTGAGAAACTAATGAGAGAATAGAAGTCAGGTGCAGATGATGAAGAACTGATAGGAGTGATCAGGGCAGTCAATCCTGGGAAATGGAGTCCGGGGGAAACTTCAAAATAAGAGTCCTTGAAGAGAATGAGGGAGACAGTCTGTGACAGTCAGATACAAATAAAAAGTCTCTGTTGTCTTTTGCCCTTGCTACAGTATACAGATCACCCGGATTGAATTCTGATTCCTTTGGTGAATTTGCTAATTTTCTATCAGATCTTGTAGTTACTGTTGTAGGATATTAGATGCAGAAGAGCAAACAATTGCTGCAATATGACTTGAATCTAGAAAACCCAAACTTTTAATCCTGGAATTCCTCAACATCATAAACTAAAAGATTCTGCTCGACTAGGCGCCAAGAGGTCTAGCTAAAGCTCACCAATAAAACTAACAAAAGGAATCATAACAGAGTCCAAGTCATCGACGGAACAAACTTTCTACAAAGAGCCAAAGAACCAAGCCATGCAAGGAAAAGCAACGCAAGGAAACGCAACGACATGCAAGTACATCTCCAGACTTTTGCTGAAAGTGCTGGTGTTTTATTTAAATACTTTGGGTAATCCAATTGCAAATCGATTTAGACTCTAAGAAGGATAAATGGTTTTTAAGGCATTGTCTACACACTCCATAAAGTTCATTTTCTCAGTATTGATCATTTATTTCACATTCTGTCACTTTACTCACCAACATGTTTCATGTTGTATGTGTTAGATTAGTTTATGCTTAGAATAGCAATAAAGTGTGTTTGTATTCAAAAATCATTTGACTGTGGTATAATTTGATAAATAATCTCATCACTTGATTTTAAAAGATCTTGCTTCAAAGTTATACTTAAAATATGTGTGATATTATTTTCAATAAGCCGCAAGAATAATATTACTCCAATAAGTGAATTAATCATATTTCCCTTATTAAAGCTAATTCCTTACAATAGAAATTGTGAGCAGATACAACGAGACTTTGTATTACGATTTTAATGGTGGAGAATTTTATTCAGACAAATAATCTAATTATTTGTCATTTATCTTTCTTATAATGGTTGTTGAACACGACTAATTGCATTATAAATTTCCTTACATAATAATGACGTAGAATAAGGACAGTTTAAATTAATTCTACATATAATGGTGGACAATGCGGGCAAAAATCGAAATGAGTTATTTGTCGTTTTATACAAAGTCATTTTTTTTCTTTGAATCCAGAAACAGAACAGAGAAACTAGTCTAAAGTATCGCATCTGTGACGTATATATATTATGTGCCAGTTTGTTATCATGACAACGAGAAAGCTAGAGCTCATATTTACCTCCCCGTTATAAGTTAAAGGCTGAACGGTGCCTTCAGCGCTCACAAAAAGAGCACAGAAATTGAATTGAACTATCAGATAAAACAAACCCAGACACACTTTATGGATTAAAGTTCCAGTTAAACTAAGACTCCACAAAAGGAGTTTGAAATTTCTCCTGCCAGGACGAAGAAATCTCCTTGCAGTGTGGTAAGGAAAAGATACAAGCAATGTTCCTCTATATCTCTTTCTAAATGGCTTTATTTTATAGCTAGATTGATGACATTGCAATGTTCCAGTGTAGTCTATCTTAACTGTCTGTAGTTTAATCATTGAAGTAGATGTTCCTATTTTGTGTCTGCTCGCTGAGCGAATATAAAAATAACTTGTGTAATGTGCATCATTGTCTGAGTGTAATTTTGAATGGGAGTGTAAATGTTAGATCACACTAGAGATTTGCAGTAAATCTGTTTAACGTCAGTGGACAGACCCTGTTGCGTATCCAGAAACAAAAATTTGCTCTGATCACATTACGTTGTTGTTTAAACATCCTCAGTGAACCTGCCACTTAAGTATAGTTTAATCTCGCTCCGAACGAGTTGAAAGTATAAACACCACTCCATAAAACAATTATGCGAGTTGTCTGTAACTTGCATTGCTGAAGAATTGCTCTTTAAAAGAGCTAGAGTGATAAATACCACGCTGCAAATGGCTAAGCGTGTTACTTTATTTGTGAATTAAGATTCACCTTGAATGCATTGAGATCACAAGCATCGCGTTGAGCTATGAGCTGGATGTGACGGCTGTGATTTGTGCATTGTGGAACTCACTGACGTTCATGTGAATCGATGAAACTGTGTTTTCATTAGTGCTGAAGAAAGATCATAAATCACTGGTGTTGGTTGCTATGACGATGAAAGTTCACTGGAAGTCCTAAAGAGACTCAACTAACCGCGCATGTGCAACCTGCCGACGCCATACTGTCAACATACCACAACATAGCTAAGCTAATAACATAGCACAGCACAGCTAAACTAACAAGTTATCGGTCTTTCATTGAAAACCTATACTAAACTCAAGCATCAAAAGCTAGCAGTTAGCATCCAGTGGCCTGTAACAGTTAAATAAAGATTGTGTTTGAACAAACTTTAAACAATCTAACCCTTTATCTTCTCAAATTTTAAACACACATTTGTCTCTCTCTCTCTTGTGCATTTTATTCAGTTTTCTCCTTCTCCATTATCTCATAACACAAATTACTGTCTCTCAGTGAGCAATTGAGTTGAAGTTAATTTAAGCTGACTTTGGAGAGCCAATTAAAATTGATCTTTTCTTCATGTTTCATTTATTTCCACTTTTATCAATTTCTTATCATAGCTGAACTACTTGATAATAATAAGTCTGAAACAATGTATGTTTACAGAAAACTTACAGCTGCCTCTCATTCTTGTTATTATCTACCATCCATCAGTTTCCATCTTATGTTTAAATACTTATCAGCTGTTTTTATTTTATCTCACTTTTGTGTGTTGGGCACTGAGCTGATTCTGTTCTATGTGGAGGGCCCCCACTGTACATCATCGACTCAATTTCCAGGCCACACAGTATAAGACTTCCCCATTGTGGAATTTTAAATTGATAAAATAATAATAAATATAAAAATAAAAAAATATTTTTTTTCTGTTACACAATCACGATCAATGAGCACCGAACCTCAATCAGAATCCCTGTTATTGCTATTAAGCATAACAACAGAATATTTATTGGTGGATTTTGTTCATTTAGTCTTTGTTTATTTTCCATTTCATTTTTAATTCTCTGTCTCCCTCTAACTTTTCTCTCCCTACTGTTTACAGTCTAGAGACAAAGCCAATGGAACCACAGATAATTCTGGTTAAAATATTTGTCATCAATAAGAGTCATCTTGAAATGTCAAATCATTAATCAAATTTTGTGTGTTCTCCCTAGTTTTAACCTCATGCAACTACTTTCTTTGTGTTTATCAATGCAATCCAAATTCTGGCATCCAAATGCAGCCACATCCGAAAGTAAATTGCACAGAGAAGCGCCAGGTAACCGTCACTGCCCCCTGAGCATGCCTTTGAGGCATCTGTGGTAAGCAGTTCAACTGTACCGCATAAACAGGTGTATGGTGTCAATCCTGCCAGATTGAAAAAAAAGAAGAAAAAAACATTTAATTACACTTCACTAGTGGCTCACATTCACTGAAAACAGCACTTAGCTGTTACTACACTTCACTTGTGTCCCCACACTTTGAAGCCAACACCTAGCTGTAACACTACACCTAGGCCCTTAAACCCATGCAGATCTGTCAGCTCTCTCTCCCTAGTCTTCCACTACAGTGTGCCAACATGTGGCTGAGGACTGACCCCACTGCCAACTGGAAAGACTTGAAGGCGATACTGAGTGACATGCTGGAAAAAGTCACCAACTACCTGGCCCACAACCTCATAGGTCAGATGAAACCGAGTGACAAGAACGCCACCCATCTGACACAGGAAGTAAACAACCTAAAGCTGCAGTCCACAAAGACCCAAAAGATGCTAATGCATGCCATGTGCCGCAAAGACCAGCTAGAAGCTGAAGCCAAAGAATGACGCAAGGTGTCCACACAATGTTATGGAAAAGATAGTGCACATTATCACCTTGAAAGGGGAAAGGCACAAATGCAAGCGATACACCCGACCGGCTGCCCGGCCTACCTGTTGTTATCCCTTAACACTCGGGTCGAAACCGGTTCTATGCGCAGGTTGTAGAACCTCGCAAAGATATTGGGTGTAGCCCAACCCGCTGCTCTGCATATGTCTGTTAGAGAGGTGCCCTTCGCCAGTGCCCAGGAGGATGCAACACCTCTAGTGGAGTGCGCCCGGACTCCAAAAGGGCACTGCAAGTCTTGTGATTGGTAAGCCAGGGAGATGGCATCCACAATCCAATGGGCCAGCCTCTGTTTGGAGACAGCTTTCCCCTTCTGCTGCCCCCCAAAACAGACAAAGAGCTGCTCCGAGTGTCTAAAGTTCTGTGTGCGGTCCAGATAGATGTGCAGAGTGCGAACTGTACACAGCTACCTCCTCTGAAGGGAGCACTTGCAGGTTCACCACCTGATCCCGAAAGGGAGTGGTGGGAACTTTGGGCATGTAACCGGGCCGGGGTCTCAAGATCATGTGAGAGTGTGCCGGCCTGAACTCCAGGCATTCGCTGGTGACACTGGAGATTACCTGCAGGTCCCCAACCCTCTTGATAGAAGTGAGCACCACCAGGAGGGCCATCTTCAGTGACAAAGTGCTGAGCTCGGCCTGCTCCAGGAGCTCAAAGGGGGCTCTCTGTAGGGAAGGTAGGACCACAGAGAGATCCCAAAAGGGAATCAGGCGTGGCCTAGGGGGATTCAATCTCCTCACGCCCTTGAGGAACCTGGTGAACAGGTCGTGCTGTCGTGAGGGTCTCCCATCCAGTGTATCGTGGTACACTGTTATAGCTGCCACATACACCTTCAGGGTTGGAGGGAGACAGCCATCTCTCCAGCCCCTCCTGTAGTAAGGACAACACAGACCCGACTGTGCATCTCTGTTGATCTTCCCCGCAGGAAGAACACCAATTTGCGAAGAGACGGCACTTCAGAGCGTACAGCTGCCTCATGGAGAGGGCTCTGGCCTGAGTGATTGTGTCTATCACCGCTGGTGGAAGGCCTGCTAGGTCTTCCGTATCCTGTCCAGGTACCAGACGTGGAAGTTCCAGAGGTCTGGCCGCGGGTGCTGCGGATGCCCTGCCCCTGGGTGAGAAGGTCCTGCCTCAGGGGAATGCACCAGGGAGGGGCTACTGCCAGGAGCATCAGGTCTGAGAATCAATTCTGGTTGGGCCAGTACGGCGCAACCATCAGGACTTGCTGCCCATCCTCCCTGACTTTGCACAATGTCTGTGCAACGAGGCTCACTGGGGGAAACGCGTACTTGTGCAGCCCCTGAGGCCAGTTGTGTGTCAAGGCATCCATGCCGAGGGGAGCCTCGGACAGGGAGTACTAAAGGGGGCAATGAGAGGACTCTCGGGAGGCGAACAGGTCCATCTGTGCCTCCCCGAATCTCTCCCAAATTAGCTGGACTGCGCAGGGGTGGAGTCTCCACTCTCTGCGGAGCTTTACCTGCCATGAGAGCGGACCCGCTGCATGGTTGAGGACGCCCGGGAAGTGAGTGGCTTGCAGAGACTTCAACGTCTGCTGACTCCAAAGGAGGAGGCAGCGGGCGAGTTGCGACATGCAACGTGAATGCACGCCACCCTGGTGGTTTACGTATGCCACAGTCGTTGTGTTGTCCGTCCAGACCAACACATGCTTGCCCTGAATCAACGGCTGAAGCCTCCACAGGGCCAGCAATACTGCCAGATACTCTAGGCAGTTGACGTGCCATTGCAGGCGGGGCCCTGTCCAGAGCCCCGATATTGCCTGCCCAATGCACACAACACACCAGCCCGAATTTGAGGCATCCGTCGTGACCATGACGTGCCTCGAGACCTGCTCTAAGGGAACCCCTGCCCATAGAAATGGCAGATCTGACCAAGGGCTGAAAGTATGGTGGCACCGTGGCATGATAGTCACACACTGGGTGCCGTGGCGCCATGCCCACCTCGGGACTCAAGTCTGTAGCCAGTACTGGAGTGGTCTCATATGCATCAACCCAAGGGTCGGTACTGCGGCCGAGGATGCCATATGCCCCAGGAGCCTCTGAAATTGTTTCAATGGCACCGCTACCTTCCACCTGAAGGTTTTCAGGCAGGCCAGCACCGACTGTGCATGCTCGTTTGTAAGGCGTGCCATCATGGTAACCGAGTCCAACTCGAGAAAAGAGATGCTCTGCACAGGGGAGAGCTTGCACTTTTCCCAGTTGATCTGAAGCCCCAGTCAGTCGAGGTGCTGAAGCACAAGGTCCCTGTGCACACACAATAGATCTCGCGAGTGAGCTAGGATCAGCCAGTCGTTGAGATAGTTGAAGATGCGAATGCCCTACTCCCTTAGCGGGGCCAGGGCAGCTTCTGTGACTTTGTCAAAGACGCGAGGAGACAGGGACAGATCAAAAGGGAGGACCTTGTACTGGTATGCTTGTCCCTCAAAGGCAAACCAAAGAAAGGGTCTGTGTCGAGGAAGGATCTATACGTGAAAATATGCATCTTTCAGGTCGACAGCCGCGAACAAATCCTAATGTCGTACTGACGCCAGGATGCGCTTCTGCATCAACATCTTGAACAGAAGCCTGTGTAATGCCTTGTTCAAGGGCACAACCCCCCGGGGCATGATAAAATAAGGGCTGTAAAAGCCCTTGTGTGAATCGGCTAAGGGGACGGGCTCTATCGCTCCCTTCGCCAGAAGGGTGGCGACCTCTGCCCGCAGAACTGAGGCATCCTCGCCTCCCACCGCGGTGGAGTGGACGCCACTGAACCTGGGTGGCCGAGACGGATCGTCTTGATGAGCCATCATGATGGGCTGGAAAGTGCTAACCAGGCTTCAAGCCTCTGCGCTAATGGCACCAGGGGGATGATTGGTTTTATCACACCCGGGGTGGGTGGTTCGCGGCGAAGCAGAGCAGACGCCCCACCGGGAAGACCATCAGGGGGAGGCGTGCTGCCCCGCGAGCCCTCAACAGTGGCCGGTGGCTGGGGCGGGCAAGTGGCCCCAAGAACTGCCGCACTTACCAAAGGAAGTCTGGCCTCTTCTACTGCAGTGCAAATTATCTGGAAAAGCTCAAGTAGTAGTGTCCGCTTTATCACTAGATGATAGTCTACAATATGACTTGTTTAAAGCAGCAGTGTTGTGTGCCTATTAATTGGTACCTGAAGTGTACAGACAAAAGTTCAGGAGTTATAAGAAGGGAAGCAGTCAGACATTTGTAGAGTTTGCAAGGGAGAAAGGAACTCTCTTTGATAAGTGGTGTAATGCTAGGAAAGTTACTGATTACAATTCTCTCTGAGAACAAATTTAGCTGGAAGAGTTTAAGAACTATTTGCCTGAGCATATTGTGGTCTACAGTATTTAAATGAACAAAATGTTTCTTCTTTATCTGAGGCTGCAGTTTTAGCATTTTTACGCTCAATTCATTTTTAATGGGTTAGTGTCTACAACAGGTATGCCTGAGGATCAAAGGCTGATCCACATTCTGAGGGACACAGGAGCTACGCAATCACTTTTGCTCACAGAAGTGTTACCTCTGACCGATGAAACCTCTTGTAAGATTAACGTTATAGTACAGGGTATTGAGATGGGATTTGTACCTGTAACTTTGCACACTATACATTTACAGTCAGATCTGGTCACTGGTTTCTTCAGAGTTTGGGTACAGCCAACATTGCCTGTTAAAGATATTGACTTTATCATGGGGAATGATATAGCCCAAGGTAAAGTAACTCCAGTCCTGGAGGTGACAGATCGAATAGATCATTATTGTGCAAATTATGAATTGTTTCATAACTTCCCAAATGTGTTTACTAGTTGTGTCACTACTCGTGCCCAGGCACAGAAAATGGAACACTTCGACCTGTCTGATTCTCTTCTAGGCCCTGTTTTGATGAATAATCTGGCCCAGGACAGCTCAAAGGTGTCTCTTTCTTCAGAACCTGATTCTAAGCCTGTTTCAAAAAGTTGCCTATAGAGATTGACCCACTGCAATTTTCTATTTCACGTGATCAGCTGGTTACAGCTCAACAGTCTGATCCATCCTTGGCTAAGTATTTCTCATTAGTTGACCATCCTGAGACTGTGAGTGATAAGGATGTAGTCTACTACCTTGAGGAAGGGGTAGTAATGTGTAAGTGGACTCCTCCGGGTGTGGCAGATTCAGACTGGAATATTGCCTGTCAGCTGGTAATTCCGTCAGTTCTATGACAACAGGTATTGTGTTTGGCTCATGACAATGTATGATCTGGTCATTTAAGTATTACAAAAACCTACAACCGCATCTTGAAACATTTCTTCTGGCCAGGTTTGAAAACTGATGTGGTACAATACTGTAAGACCTGTTATACATGCCAACTGACTGGGAAACCAAACCAAAAATTTCCCCCAGCTCCCCTCTTTCCAATTCCTGCTGTAGGAGAACCATTTGAGCATGTTATGGTTGATTGTGTAGGTCCATCTGGTAATCAGTTTTTGTTGACCGTAATGTATGTTACTACGAGAGTCCCAGAAGCAATCCCTTTATGGAAGGTCATTGCTACTTCAGTGGTTAAAGCATTGACCAAATTCTTTTCAACATTTGGTCTTCCTAAAGTGCTCCAGACTGATCAGGGTACTAATTTCTGTCGAAGGTGTTCAAACAAGTTTTAGAGACCTTAGGTATTCAACACAGAATCTCTAGTCGCTGAGTCTCAAGGTGCACTTGAGCGTTGGCATCAGACGTTAAAGTCTATGCTACATAAGTACTGTTTGGAGACAGAAAAGTGTTGGTACAATGGTGTACCTTTGTTCTCTTTGCTGTACGTGAAGCTGTCCAAGAGTCACTTGGATTCAGTCCTGAAGAGCTTGTCTTTGGGCATACTCTTCGTGGTCCCTTAAGAGTGTTCAAAGAGAAGTTGTTGTCTGTTAGCTCTGCTTCAACAACTAATGTGCTAGACTATGTTAGTCAGCTGCAGGAACACCTGCACATTGTTGTTTCTTTAGCAAAAGAAACCCTTTTGTCTACACAAAGCACCATGAAAAGCCATTTTGATAAAAAGGCCATGGCACGATCATTTAAACCTGGTGACAAAGTTTTGGTTTTATTACCTGTTCCTGTTTCTTCTTTGTCTGCTCATTTCTCAGGTCCCCACCTGTGACTGGTGGCTGGTCAAGAGCCTGCCTGTGATTGGATGAAGCAGGTACACTCAGTTGAACCAATGGGATGGTGGCACCTGTGGCAGGGAATACACACACACACAAGAAAATACCACAAGATACGCCTGGAGGGCGTAAAACCGACGATACCCAACTGTATATTTCTTCGAATCCCAACTATATTAGCAGAGTGTATCAATGAAATCAAAGATTGGATGGCCAGAAATTTCCTTCAGCTCAATTCCAACAAAACAGAGGTACCAATTATTAGATCAAAAACCTCTAAAAATAAAGCCGCTAAAATATAATTTGACTCTCGATGGATGTACTGTTACATCGTCTTCTACAGCGAAGAACTTAGGTGTTATATTTGATACCGATCTGCCCTTTGAATATCAAATTTCCAATGTTTGTAGAACAGCATTCTTCTTCCACCTCAAAAATATTGCTAAGTTATGATACATGCTCTCTGTTGCTGATGCCGAAAAACGAATTAATACATTTATGACCTCAAGACTAGATTATTGTAATGCATTACTAGGAGGATGTCCTTCAAGTTCAATAAATAAAATTAGTTAAAAATGCAGCAGCCAGAGTGCTGACTAGAACCAAGTGATATGATCATATTAGCCCCATTTTATCGTCGTTACATTGGCTGCCTGTTAAATTTCGTATTAATTTTTTTTTTTTTAAACTACGTACAAAGCTTTGAATAGTCTAGCTCTGCAGTGTCCTTCTACCACGCTATATTCACCTATATATAGAGCTCACCGAAATGACCTGCCGGTTGATCTGCGATGCACCTCACTGATCTCTGCCTGCATCACCTTGGTCTAATGATGGACTACACTCTTAAAATGGAATACATAGACTATCAATTCATTGCCAACAAAAGCCTTCATCAGCCAACTAACAAAGGATGATGCATCTCTGTGAACCTCTGCAGTTAATCCAGGATGGACTTCAAAGAAATTTGTCATTAATCTTAAAGTTCATACAAAATATTTGTTTAAACACTGGCCCTAAACACTTACTTAGTTTACTAATTTTAAAATATGACTTGCACTGCAAAAAATAACTAAAATTGGCATTATATTCATGCTGTTTAGCCAGAGGGGAACTGGTCCCCACAGTAAACACAATGATGACTTTAAGACTTTATATACTGTATATTACAGTTTCATTTTCTGATAATGCATTGATTTTCTGTAAAGCTGCTAACGATGTGTGTTGTGAAAAGTGCTATACAAATAAAAATGACTTGATTCATGGTATACATTTTATAAGTGTATGTATGGGAATTGGACCTATGACCTTGACATAGCACCATGATCTATCAGATGAGCTACAGGATCTCTATAAAGACACATAATCTAAGCATTATATGCTACTCCAAGTCTGCCCAGGACCACATGGACGTCATTACACTGAAGAACCTGTCATGATGAATTTTCTTAAATAATTCACTACAATGTGTTTGAGTCTAGGTAGATAAAGTGGACTCAAATAAAAATATTTTGTCAAATAAAAAGCACAATGCAAATGAAAAACAATTGCGTCTTACACTTTCAGAAAAAAACAAGTGTTTGCATATTATTTTTAATTAAATTAGCTCCACCTTACATGTCATGCCTGCTATCAGTGATTCTGAATCAGGAACTTTGGTTGAAAAACTGCATGTTCACCCTTACAAACTGGGATTTATATATACACTCACTGAGCACTTTATTAGGAACACCTTTACACCTACATATTCATGTGATTATCTAATCAGCCAATTGTGTGGCAGCAGTGCAGTGCATAAAATCATGCAGACATGGGTCAGGAGCTTCAGTTAATGTTCGTATCAACCAACAGAATGGGGTAAAAAATGTGATCTAAGTGATTTCGACCATGGCATGATTGTTGGTGCCAGACAGGCTGGTTTGAGTATTTCTGTAACTACTGATCTACTGATTCTAGAGTTTACTCAGAATGGTGCCAAAAAAAAAAAAAAAAATAAAAAACATTCAGTGAGTGGCAGTTCTGCGGACGGAAACACCTTGTTGATTGAGAGAAGTCAACAGAGAATGGCCAGACTGGTTCGAGCTAACAGAAAGGCTACGGTAACTCTGATAACCAATTGTAGTGAGCAGAATAGCATCTCAGAATGCACAACATGTCAAACATTGAGGTGGATGGGCTACAACAGCAAAAATACCACATTGGACACATTATTAAGACAATATTGTTCCTTATAAAGTGTTATGTGTGTGTGTGTGTGTGTATATATATATATATATATATATATATATATATATATATATATATATATATATATATATATAGTCTGTAGATGGTTATTTATATCTTCAGCTTTAGTGTGTAAATAGGAAATATAAATTATAGACTTCCAAACATTCCTTTTGCAAATAGAATAGAAGAACAGTGAGCCCTGCAACAGATGGCATGGTCCCCACTGGACACTGAGTCAGTCTGGGATAACATGAAGAGACAGAAGCAATTGAAACATCCTAAATAGACCAAAGAACTGTGGTCAATTCTCCATGAAGTTTGTAACATCCTATCTGCCAACAACCAATAAAAACTTAGTCCAAGTGTACATAGGAGAATTAGTGCTGTTTTGAAGGCAAAGGTGGTCACACCAATTGATCAATGAAAACTTTTTATGGCATTATTTTTGAAGACATCCTCACTATGCAACATTTATCACAAGTGCCTAAAACTTTTACTATACTGTAATTAAACCAAGAAGACCATGACACCCTCATGCTGATTATGTTCAGTGTGCTTACTAGCTCACTTTTGACACATTTATTGGAATTCAAATAAGAATGCAGACACAATTCAGGATTTTTGTAACACCTCTATATTGTATCCCTGTGTCATCGGAAAATATACTTCTGTCAGTGTAATCAGTCAGGGAAAATTGAGGCCATAAACACACCAAGGCACTGGATTTTGCTCACATTGAGAAGCAGGCTGAAATATGATATTGCTTGTATACAAACTCAGTGGATTAATTTAAATCTTCTTCAAACTGATCTAATGTACAGGAAGTAAGTACATTTCTGAATGTCAGTGGAGATGAGCAGGTGTGAATTGGGAAGTGGATGGTCTTAAAGATCAATAACAGAGCTACAAGCAAATGGAGAGGAACAGGTCACTTCTAAAGCATTAAACATAAGGTCTCTGCTACATCCGTTCCTCAGTCTTGACTGGTTGCTTCACAACACAATGTGCTGTACAACTTTGAAAGCTCACAAAACCTGCTATTGAATGTTCCTTCTATCACTCATTTACTGTGTTAAGCATGAATGAGACCAAGGCCACAGCTAGAAAAGAGAAAAAATAAAGATTGTATGACACATAAAAACAAAGAAAAATACAATTCTATTCTCAACAGTAACACACAGTTATTTAGGCTTTATCAAAAAGTTGTAGTAGAAAAGATTCTCTTGTACCATCATATCTATGTCTATCTTTCTGAATCACTATCTTTCTACAACCAGTGCAGTGCTGTATATAAATATGAGATGCATTCATCCAATGTCAGTATCTGAATTATCAGTCAAACTTATTTGAATTTATTTTCAACCAAAAATTCCAAAATGTGCAAAACTGTCCCTTTCATAATACATTGTGTAAATTTTTCAAAAATGCACCACATTTTAATGACCATTAATAACTGTTGTGGTGCGAATTGTCCTGTTTCTTGCTCTTGAAACTAAAAATAAAGCTGGATTCTCAGAATCAAATGTAAAGGTCCTGTTTTCTGTGTTAAACATGAGGAAAACGGAGAAGAAGAGAATGCATCTGTGATCTCCTTGTACATGAAAGGAGAGAGAGCGAGAGAAAACACAAAAGGATGTTATGCAAATGTACTTTATAAGTCGAGCATGGCATCTTGTCTTGACACTGTCTATATTTAAAGCAGGTCACCTTAAACCCACCCCTGCTGCCTCATGACAGTGACATCTGGATGCACCGCACACACACCTCTGCTGTTGCTGGCTGAATATCAGAGAGTGTTTGCGCAGATGATATGTATGTAAAACTCACACTGTAATACGCCATCATTCCAGTACAGAAAACAGCAAGTCAGTCACCCATCAGAGGTGACGGCCACTACAGAGGCTCTCCATTCTGCAGTACATACTCTGTGCAAGATTTCAGCATGTTTACCATATTACATGGTAAAGATTCGGATTATGCATGCATATCAGTGCACCATGCAATGTATCTGTTTAGGGCTGTGTTTGTAAGAGTGGGAGGGGAAGAGAGGGAGAAAAATAGAGAAGAACTGGTTGTGTTTAAGGGACAAGAAGACTGACCACAGCTTGCACCCTTCCCCCTCCTTCAGCAAGGCCAAATTTCAATAATTTCATCAGTTCATTTGCCTCTCAGAAATGTCAGGAGCCTTTTTCCATCTCCTACTTGCTTTCTCCCTTTCTGTCTCGCCTTGACCTAGATTCATGTGGGGAAAGTGACACGTCTGCCTGACCAAAGAGCGGCCGGACGCGCTATGCAGCTCAAGTGCCTATAAAAAATGACTCCCTATCTCTGAATAAGAATAATGAAAAGCAGTGGCATGACAGATTGGACATAGATGAGATTGCTGGTGTGACTATATGCATGCGTCGCTTGCATCTGAAATGGAAAAAGGGTGGGTGGGTGTCAGGCTGTCGTTTTTGACGTTAAAGGGACACAGTCCCTCAACCTTTCACTCAGAGCACACACATCACACAAGATTGAACATTGCTTGGCCTCTGACCATATTTTCTATCCACACATGACTAGACCAAAGTCCTCTCTGCAAGCTACCTCTGTCAAATAAAACACACTCCCACACAGCATTAAAGGAGCTGAGTGGACGTTTAAAAGAGGGTGTGAGGTATATATAGGAAGTGTAGGAAGCTCTATAATCAAACTTTTTAAATATCTATAAAGCAGGCTGAATTCTGTCAGGGCACTTTGTAGAGATTAGTAAATCAATTAGAGGTGCTGAGATCCAGCCATGATAGATGGGAGGTTCAGCGGCGGTAGCGGCCAAGATGGCGGGTGGTGTGGCATGATGCCAGTGGGCACGTTACTGCCTCTGCATGTTTGAGTGAGTGTGGGGGAAAAAATATTTCAGCACCTACAACTTGTAATGTTTCCTGTTTGTCACTACACCCTGGTCCAGTTATGGAAATGAACCCAATTAATATAAATGTATAAGCGCCAAAAAAAAAAAAAAAAAAAAAAAAAATGCATGGAGCATTTCAATAACTATGCAGAAATCTATTTTATTATACCAGTTATGGAATATAATGAATAAATAATTTTATATTTACAATAACTAAATAATAAATAAATGGAAAATGCAAATACAAAACATCTATTACTACAGATAGCCTAATGTGGAGAAAAATTTATGAAAGAAAGACATAATGTAGCCTTAGAAAAGTTGCCTTGAAACAATCTCCTGCCATCATGAGTGTAGCTGACAGTTGTTTGAAACAGTCTTATGATGAGATGATGGCACATCAGATGCCATTGGATTTTTCACACCACACAACCGTTGACTGATGGGAGCTGATGTTGTTATGTTGAGCCATGGGCATCAGAAAGTGAAGAAAGGTCACTTGTGATTGCCTGTGACCCAATAAGAAGACTTTTCACCATCCAAAGGCTTCACTGATGTGACATTTGGCAGATATGTCCAAACAGACATATGCACAGACACAAACACTTTGACAGCCTTTACAGTGACCCTTTAAGATTGACTGGACATAATTAAGAACAGGTCTTGCCCATGTAAATGAAAAATAACACTGTTGTGGACACGATTCCTTACCTTCTGACTGGAAGTAACTTCAAGTGCAAATGAAATGGGGAACATTTTGAAAATCTGGGGGTGGGATCAATAACTGAATTACTCATATATCTGCATTGTTTCACAACACGTAATTTGAACTGTAAATTGTACTGAATATTACCATACAGATATACATTTTGTATAGACGCTCTGTTACACCGGCAGCGCCTGCTATCTCTCCTGAACGACGCCAAACTACATTTCCCATAACCCTCCGCTCAGACTGATTACTCACCCACCTGTTTCACATTATCTCTGTCTATTTAAGTTCCCTGTTTACACGCATTCAGTGCGAAGTCTTGTTCTGCCTAGTGTTATTTACCATTACTCTTTTCCCTGTGTTTTGACTCCTGCCTGTTCATCGTATTTCCCAGCCTGCTTGTGTGTTTTTGGACCACCCCTCTATCTCTCGGATTTACTTGGTTTTCCTTCCTTGGACTGTCTTCCTGTGTACCGAACCCTTGTCTGCTTTTTGTTTACCCTTTGATTTGCTACTTTGTTGTACTGTTTATACTTTTATTAAACTGCATATGGATCTTAACATTACTGCCCCGGCGTCTTCGCTACAGAAGACTTCGTTTAACCTAGATCCAGCAGCCTTCCAACAGTTACACAAGCTTGTTACAGTGCAAGCAGCAATGCTTACCAGTCACCATCAGCAGCTGTGCAAGCTCACCTCTATCACGGGAGAACTCTAAATTCGTGCAGCCAAAACCGCAAGTATCTCCATTGGGGGTTTCCACTAGCAACTCTGCCAGGAGCACATTGCACTCTAAAGTTGTTGTTAATCCTCGACTCTCGCTTCCTGAGAAGTTTGACAGATCACCCAGTAAATGTCGAGGATTTCTCTTGCAATATCAGCTTTTTCTCTCTCAACTACCTCAAATGTATCTAGGCACTAAACTGGGCTACTGCAGTATGGAGTCATGAGAACATTTTAAAATGCTCTTTGTCTCACTTCCTAGCTCATTTACAGGAGGTTTTTGAACACTCTGAGGGTGGTAAGGACCCGGGTGAACTTCTATTGTGTTTAAAACAGGGAAAGAGGTCTGCTACTGAATTCTCTTTATCCTTTTGCATGCTAGCAGCGCAAACTGTGTGGGTAGAGGACACTTTGAAACTGTTGTTCCGTCAGGGGTTAAATCCTGATCTTCAAGCTGAACTAGCATGTCGTGATGAGGGGAGATCGCTTGATGAATTAATCAAATTAGCCATTCGCCTGGATAACCTGTTCAAAGCCTGTCTTCCAGTCAGCCCTATACAGACACTTCACTCTGACATCGCTGCAACCAGTTATCATGAGCCCATGCAAGTGGGTCTTTCTTCTCTCTCCTCCAAAGAACAAAGACGCCGTCTCCGGGAGAGATTATGTATCTACTGCGGACAGTCGGGACATTTACTGGCTGCCTGCCCTACTCGTCCCCCTAGGAAGGGGGATATGGCAGTGAGTTTGGAACTTTCAAACCTAATTCATATCGAACAGTTTGAAGTTTCTGTTACTTTGCATGTGTTAAATAAGGAACATCATGTATCTGCCATTTTAGATTCTGGGGCTACAGGTAACTTTATTGACCTGAGTCTCGCCACAAATCTAAATCTGTCTTTTGTCCCCTGTGTCCCTCCTTTACATGTATCAGTGCTTGACAGATGACCTCTGGGCTCTGGCAAGATTCAACAGATCACCTGACCCATTCGTCTTCAAGTTGGATTCCTTCATCATGAGGAGATTCAATTCCTAGTCACTCACTCTCCTAAGAACCCGATTGTTCTTGGCCTGTCATGGCTGAGACTTCACAACCCTGAGATCTCATGGAGAGATGGACAGATCACTCGTTGGAGTGCTTCCTGTTTCCAGTCTTGCCTCAACCTTCCTGAACCCATCTCTCTCCCTCCTGTAAGCACCGTGACTATCCTCACTGAGAAGGAGATGTCGATCCTGCCACTTTATTATTCGGATCTCCAGGAGGCATTCAGCAATTCAAAGGCCATGCAACTTCCTCCTCACCATTCCTGTGACTGTGCCATTGACCTTTTGCCAGGCACCTCTCCTCCACGTGGATGAATATACCCCTTATCTGCACCTGAAACTAAAGCTATGGAGGAGTACATATCGGAGTCCCTAGAAAGAGGGTTTATTCGACCATCCACTTCTCCTGCTTCTGCTGGTTTCTTCTTCATACGAAAGAAGGACAGGGGCCTTCGTCCATGCATTCACTACCGAGGCCTGAACACAGTCACCATCAAATATCGCTATCCTCTCCCTCTGGTACCAGCAGCATTAGAGCAGTTACGATGCGCCAAAATCTTCTCCAAACTGGATCTTCGTAATCCCTACAATTTAATCCGCATTCGGGAGGGGGATGAATAGAAGACTGCCTTTTCTACACACACTGGCCACTACGAATACCAGGTGATGCCTTTTGGACTTTCCAACAGTCCATCTGTCTTTCAAGCCTATGTAAATGACATTTTTCACGATCTTATTGGCAAATGGGTTATTGTCTACATCAATGACATTCTGATATACTCTTCTTCCCTTGATGAACATATTCAACATGTCAGAGTGGTGCTCAACCGCCTCTTTCAACATCAACTGTATGCCAAAATGGAGAAATGTGAGTTTCACCAATCTACCATCTCTTTCCTGGGGTATGTCATCTCCCCCGAGGGGGTCACCATGGACTCTTCTAAGGTGCAAGCCCTGCTGCAATGGCCACTACATGTGTCTGTCAAGAAACTACAGCGCTTCCTTGGTTTTTCCAATTTCTACAGACATTTCATCCAAGGTTTCAGCTCGGTGGCTGCTCCATTCACCTCATTGCTCCAAGGAAAAGCTCTGAAACTAATCTGGACACCTTCTGTTTGTCAAGCCTTCGATGACCTCAAATGATGTTTTACGACTGCACCCATTCTCCATCATCCAGACCCCACTCGACCCTTCGTGCTGGAAGTGGACGCCTCTGATTCAGGAGTTGGTGTGGTATTCTCTCAACGACAAGGATCTCCCGCCAAACTCCATCCCTGTGCCTTCTACTCACACAAGTTGTCAGCTGCTGAAAGAAATTACGACATCGGCAACCGTGAACTGTTGGCCATGAAAGTGGCTTTCGAGGAGTGGAGACATTGGTTAGAGGGAGCTCATCATCCTTTCCTGGTGATCACGGATCATCGCAACCTGGAATACATCCAGTCTGCTAAGCATCTAAATTCTCGTCAAGCTCGATGGTCTCTATTCTTCTCCAGGTTTGATTTCACCATAACCTTTCAATCTGGCTCCAAGAATACCAAAGCCAATGCCCTGACCCGCATTTATGGGTCCACTACTTGCAACAACCCTCTGACTTCTATAATCCCACCAACCCTCATTGTCGCTCCCGTACAATGGGACATTATGGCAGACATAAGGTCTTTGTTCCTGATAAGGTCTTTGTTCCCAGATCCTTACACAAGTGTTCTTTAGTGGGTACATGACTTGGCCTGCTCCGGACATCCAGGCACACAAGCTACTTGCAAGTTAGTTCAAAACCGGTTTTGGTGGGAGAATCTATAATCAAACTTTTTTTTTGCCTGCCTGCCCCTCGTCGTCCTTGGTCCCATATCGCTGTGGATTTTGTCACAGATCTACCCAACTCTCAGGGTTTCACTACCATCTTATCCGTGGTGGACCACTTCTCTTAGGTCTGTAGTTTCATCCCTCTGTCCAAGCTCCCCTCGTCTATGGAATGTGCTGAGAACCTGTTCCAGTATGTCTTCCGCTTCTATGGCCTACCAGAAGACATTGTCTCTGACCGTGGTCCTCAATTCACCTCCCGAGTCTGGTCTGCATTCTTCAAATTGCTCAACGTCAACATGAGCCTAACCTCTGGATATCACCCTCAATCCAATGGACAAGCTGAACACCTAAATCAGGACCTAGGTAAAGTCCTCCGGGCTTACTGTCAAGTGAACCAGCACGAATGGAGCCGTTTCCTTCCCTGGGCCGAATATGCTCAAAACTCCCTGTTCAAACCGGCCACCGGAACCACTCCTTTCAAGTGCATCCTAGGTTTTCAACCCACACTCTTTCCCTGGTCCGGGGTGCCATCCAATGTACCTGCAGTCGATGACTGGATGCAGCGCAGTGAGGCTATCTGGGATTAAGCTCATGTCTACTTACAACATACTATTCACCGACAGAGGGAGCAGGCCAATCTCCATCGGTGGCCTGGCCCCAACTATGCTTCAGGGCAGTGAGTTTGGCTATCCACCCGAGATCTTCGTCTTCGGCTCCCGTGCAAGAAATTAAGTCCCAGGTATGTTGGTCCTTTCAAAATCCTTCGTCAAATCAATCCTGTGTCCTTCAAGCTTCAGCTGCCTGCTAATTACCATGTTTCCCCCACCTTTCATGTCTCCTTGCTCAAACCCACGGTGCCTCTGAGAGAGGAGGGGTCTCAAAACCCCCAGAGACCCCTTCCATTCCTTATTGATGGAGAGGAGGCCTTTCGGGTACACAAGCTCCTGGACTCTTGACGCCGGGGTCGGACTCTCCAATACTTGGTTGGCTGGGAGGGCTACGGGCCTGAGGAGCGTTCCTGGACAAACTCAGAGGACATTCTGGACCCTGCTCTCATATCTGAATTCCACCACGATTTCCCTAACCGTATCGCTCCCAGAGGTCATGGTAGACCCCGACGCAGACAAACTCAGCCGCTTGCGGGGGGGGGGGTGCTCTGTTACACTGACAGCGCCTGCTATCTCTCCTGAATGCCGCCAGAGGTCGCCATCTCCAGAGTACTAACCCTTCCTTCACAAATTACATTTCCCATAACCCTCCACTCAGGCTGATTACTCACCCACCTGTTTCACATTATCTCTGTCTATTTAAGTTCCCTGTTTACACGCATTCAGTGTGAAGTCTTGTTCTGCCTAGTCTGCAATTCTGAGCGTTATTTACCATTACTGTTTTCCCTGTGTTTTGACTCCTGCCTGTTCATCGTATTTCCCAGCCTGCTTGTGTGCTTTTGGACCTAATGCCTGTTTACTGGATTACTCCTCTGTCTCTCGGATTTACTTGGTTTGCCCTTCTTGGACGGTCTTCCTGCGTACCAAACCCTTGGCTGCTTTTTGTTTACCCTTTGATTTGCTACTTTGTTGTACTGTTTATACTTTTATTAAACTGCATATGGATCTTAACATTACTGCCCCGGCGTCATCACTACATGCATTAATACAATTAAAATTTTAACTACACAAAATCAAAAGCACTAACATATTCTAGCAATCATGTTAAGTAAAATAACAGCTTTTTCAGTCATACGCCATACATATGTGAACATAAACAACCAGACATTTCTTAAGTAAATTAAATGGAAAATAAGTGTGGCAATTTCTGTTTTGTTTTTTACAGGTAGATAAAAAAGAAGATGGTTGAACTGGCAACTGCCTCTCAACCAGTGTTTGATAGTAATGAATTATATGAAATATAGAATATGTAATCACATTACAAAAAGTATTTGTAATTGAATTGCATTTTTTTTTTTTTTTAACAGTCAACGGCAATAGCTAATATGCAACTGATGATGCTCCTAAATTTGTCTGAGCCAGAGCATGTGCAATAGGCCCACTAAAGTACGTACACTGACGATAGTGCAGTCCTGTTCCTTATATGACCACATAAAAAAAAGAGACACGGGAAAAATAACTATAATATAATATTTGTCTATCAAAAATTATATCCATTGAAAAACACTCTACATCCAAAATTAAGAATCTTAATGCAATTTTGGATTTGAAATAGTTAGTTTTGATGTTGTATTGAAAGTACTGTCAGGGTTTTAAACGAACCAGTGTCCACCTGTCCATAATTAGACATCTTCAGTAAAAACGCATGTTGCAAAATATTTTCAGAGGTGTTGGTAAAATGAACGTTGTTCTTTTGCAGCATGCTTGCATACTTGTTTGAGGATGGCAGAAAAAGCACCTGTCATAGTTTAAGGCCACATCTTCTTATGAATAATTATAAGGAGGTATAAATCATAAACCTCTAAAACATATCAAGATACATTTACTCATTAAATTCATTTCAAAGCCGGATTAAAAAAAAAGTCCAACCCCCATTCCTTTTTTTTTCTCCCCTTTTTCTCCCCAGTTTGGAATGCCCAATTCCCAATGCGCTCTAAGTCCTCGTGGTGGTGTAGTGACTCGCCTTAATCCAGGTGGGGGAGGATGAATCTCAGTTGCCTCCGCGTCTGAGACCGTCAATCCGAGCATCTTATCTTGTGGCTTGTTGAGCGTGTTACCGCGGAGACATAGAGCGTGCGGAGGTTTCATGCTATTCTCCGCGGCATCCACGCACAACTCACCACGCGCCCCACCAAGAGTGGTGGTCAGCGTCTTTACTCGCTGAGCTACCCAGGCCCCTCCAACCCCCATTCTTAAATATCAGCAATTAAGTTAATAATCAGCACTAATTAATTAATATCAGCAATTAAATTTTAAATTTACATTTTAAATTTTAATATACATGCATGTTATCAATTTCTTCCATTTTGGGTGGCATAATGTTATTTTTATTTTTATTTTTTCAGTGACTGACAAAATAGCAGGTTGCTGTTTAATGAAAAAAGTGTTAATTGGTTCTTAATACACTTAAAATTATATATTGGATGCAATTTGCAATCCAAAAGTAATCAGATAACCAGTATTCTAAAAGATTATTACTGTTTAGAATTTTGTTCATGTAATTTGTAATCACTACTGGATTACATTTCAGATGTAATATATCCATACCACCCAACATCTCAACCATATGTATTTATTTATTTTTTTTTAACAGACTGACTCTGAGCTTGATACTGAGGGATATATAGTTACTTCTTTGAAGGCTTTGAAAAAAAAGTACTCAATGCAGCTATGCATGTGCCCTGATTCATCCACAATCCTCTGCTCAGGAGGGGATGAGACCATTGTGGGGGGATGATGTGGACAGGTTGGCACCAGAAGCATGTTGCAGTTAAGCAGAAATTAAGCTGACATGACCGTGCATAGAGCAGGTAAACAGAAAGCCTGCTTTGCCTGAGGTTACCATATGGCAGCAACACCAGCAAAGCGACCTGGTGGCTTTAGCTCTGTTGCAGGGGATGTTTTGCTACCTGCTGTCCTCTTTGTTCAGTTTTGCTTTCGGTGCCATCTCTCAAACTGTGACAGGCCCTGGCTGAAAGCAATGGGATGTCAAGTTTGTAAAATAAACCAGGAAGAAAACAGCTACATGCTTTACACAAATATACACAGCTGAAACCAGATCAAGGAAAAGGAAGGAAAAGGATACAGAGGAGGAAAGAGAGAGTGGAAGAGAGAGAGAGAGAGAGAGAGAGAGAGAGAGAGAGAGAGAGAGAGAGAGAGAGAGCATTCACAGTGTGTTGCCTGCCATATGGTGTTGAGTCTGTATGCAGGACTCCTTAAGTGAAATTTCTGGAATGACCCGAGGCGATGAGCAGAGCAGTCTCAGCACTGGGAGACTGGACTCACTCTAAAACTGTTTCTGCAAATTATTGATGAATTGACGTTTAAACGGCATGGCAGTGATACCTGCACCCACTCCTGATGGTGACTCAGTACAGCATGTTTTTCCTCTCAACAGCATGTGCATTTGCATATGTTCGACAGATCTTCACAGAGTACTTTTGACGTATTGTATTGAGTGAAAATTTCCAAAAATGTAAACCTAATTCTGTGTGCATTGATTTTTTAGAAAATTAACATTGATATATATATATATATATATATATATATATATATATATATATATATATATATATATATATATATAAACCTCTCCCCCCAGCTTCCCTGTGATCAAAAACGGGGTGTTGTTAATGAGACGTGTTTTGATGCCTCAAAGACATGCATAAATTATGAGACAGTGAGGGCCCCTAAATAAGAGAAAATTTTAATTATCGAGATTGTCATCGCCTCCCTCTTCTTTAAACCCCCACTTTTCTTTTCTTTTCTCATCTGATTTTTCTTTTCTTTTTTCTTTTTTAATTAGCCTTATTACAATTCTAATTGGTTGAGTTTTACCCATCTTAGTCTATGACACATTATGAAGCTATTAAAACAGATCCTCAGTGGGGTGAAAAGTCTAATCAACCAATCACCTCTGATATCAGAGAAATGAGCCTTGGAATATTATCAATTCGATCCTTTGCCCTTACAAATTGTGCTTACTGGCTTTATGATTATTTAAGCCCTGTGTGTTTGTTTAGTTTAAACATGTCTGTTTAAAAAGACACAAGAAGAAAATGTTCAGATACTGTAATAAATTTACCATTAACTGCAGACATGTTTGTGAACTATGTTTTTAACATTCTTCCTAATATCATCTTGTGTGTTCCACAGAAGAAAAAGTAAAATTTTTCTGGATTAACATGTGGGTGACAAAATGAAGACTTTTAGTTTTTTGGATGAACTATCCCTTTAAGCTATTATGCCTTATTTTATCTAATTTTTACAACAGATATAAGCAAGCTTTTTTAGTCTAAACTGGCCAGTGTGCTGATGGCAGTGGTATCGTCCCTTGCTCTGCAGCAAGCCTCCAGCACAGAGCCCAAACTGTAGTACATGCAAATACAGGTTTGGGTTCAGCTTTTTTATTTGCATGATCATATGCAAATGTGCTAATTAGCACATTGTCTGGTTTGCATTAATAGTCAGTATTTCTAACAGTGTTTAACAAGGGTGTTTATTCAGCTCTGGGTCTGGATACTGGCAGAAAGACAGTAGTACCAATTTACTCTGAACTGCCAATAGACACTACAGACTCTTCCCATTACTATAACATCTCTCATTCAGTCTTTTTTTACACATAAAAGGTAAAACCTCAGTTACCATTAATTTTAAATTATATAAGAGAGAGAGAGAGAGAGAGAGAGCAAGAGAGAATGGTGACTCAGGCAAGCATTCTGCCTGACATCTTTAAAATAATGCTAGAATGTATTATTATTATTATTATTTTAGTGAACTACCCTTCTAAAAATTGCCTGAATAAGGATGGACCAGAAATAGTCATAGCAGAGATACAGTACACTATCTAATGAGAAATCTTTGTTTGTTATAAAATAGCACAGAATGCTCAATGTCTGTAGAAAGCAAAGTGCACATTCTGTATGGGTCAGTTCTTACCGGAGGATCAGTATATGTTCAGTTCATTCTGCACCATAAGTATAAATTTAATTCACTCAATTTTCCAGTAAAAATGTTGCATAGATTAACATTCTCCTACATTAAAACATTTCACAACAAATCATTAAACAACAGAAACAGATTAAAGTGCAGAGGAGACTGTAAAATAATATATATATATATATATATATATATATATATTAAAAAGTAATGCAGCAGAATTAACTTTGAATTAAATTATATTTGCATGGCATTACTGGACTCATCTAAGTAAATGGTTTGAAATCCCTTAGGAAACATGTCTCAAACCGAATAAAAGCACTATCTTCTGAACATCAATCTGAAAATCTCTAAAGGTTAACTCCTCCTGGACAAGATGCCTCAGGAAAGAACAGAGCAGAAATCTACAATCCACCAAAGTGTTACCATGGAACATATGTCTGTAATGCTTCAGAGCATGAGGGAAGAGCTCCAATGCTGAAAATATAGAAAGACATTTTTAATTTCTTATTTTCGTTACTGTACATTTCTAAAGGATAAGAGGTAGGCAATCAGTTCTGCCCACTAACAAATGTGACACTTAACTGGGCCAAGTAAGTGACATAACCTAGTGATAATGTAGGACTGCACCATATAGTTAACATCAGGAGTTTTGTCTTAAAAGCCACACATTATTCCTTAAAAGTCCAGCATTTGTATAACATCTGCAAAAACTATTGAATATGTATTTAATTATCTACAAACAGGAGGACTAAAGTGTGCATTTTTCCATACAACATCACTTAGAAAAAAGGTGATTAGAAAATACAAAGAAGCTACATGTACAATGAATTTGAAAGTAATTTTAAAACCACTTTAACATGCATGTAATTTTCTCTGAAGTTAAAGGAATAGCTCACCCAAAAATGAAAATTCTGTCATCATTCACTCACCCTCAGGTCATTCCAAACCTACATGACTTACAGTACTTTCTTCCATGGAACACAAAAAACAATGTTAAGTAGAATGACAGCCTCAGTCATTCAATTTCAGTGTATTGAGAAAAAAAAAATAAAAAAACCAAAACTGCTGTTAAAGGCTTAGTTCATCCAAAAATGAAAATTCTCTCATCATTTACTCACCCTCATGCCATCACAGGTGTATATGCCCTTCTTTCTTCAGCAGAACACATTTGAAGAAAAATAGGACAAATATCTTAGCAGGTTCTTAAAATGTAAGTGGATGGTGATATAACCATTGAAGCTCCAAAAAGTATAGACAGTCAGCATAAACATAATCCATGCAACTCCACTGGTTTAAAAAAAAAAAAAACCTTTGTGTGAAAAAGATCAATATTTAAGTACTTTTAGTTATAAATCATCACTTCTGGTCAGCAGCAGTACGCGCGTATGACATTAGTGTTTGCACGTTTACGAGAGAACAGACACATGTGCGACACACCCGGAAGAGTGGTGGTGTTTACAACGGAGGAGGAGGAAAGCGGTACAGAAGCTCCATTGGTGTAACGTGTAGGCAGGCAGGAACAAGCAAGGATGAGATGAAGTGAGAACCCAAGTGCAGTTTTATTTTAAAAAGTGCAATAAATCCAAAAATGTGACTCCAAAACAAACAATTTGACAACATTACACCAACAATACTCAAAAAAGGACTAGAGAACATAAGGGCTATAAATACACAGACTAGGTAAACAAGTTAACAAGACAACCAATGAAAATACAAAACTGATAACAAGACAATGAAACGAACCAATAACAAGACTAAACTAATAACAAGACAATAAACCAATGAGAACAAGACACATGAACAAGAGGGAAACAGGATAATCACATGACTAGACAAGGAAGATAACTAATTTATAAATAAGAGACCTGAAAACATGAACAAAAACACATTTAAATTGAAATGGATTTGGTGACGGCTCCAGGAAGGGAGCGGAGTCCAGCGGTTTGGGGGGTGACCACAGGGCAGGGACAGGGTCAGGAGGCCTGGGAGGTGGCCACGGGGCAGAGGGGAAAGAGTTCTGGGCTTCAGCCACTGGACAGGGTTCAGGAGGGAGTGGCTCAGAGGGCAGAGCCGTGGAAGGCTCGGGCACTGGTTGTGACAGGAGAACAGTCTTAGTGGCTGTGAACATAGGCAGTGGCAGGGTAACCGTCTCCATGGTTGTGAGCACAGACAGTGATGATGGAACGACCTCTGTGGTCGTGAGCACAGACAGTGATGAGGGAACGACCTCTGTGGTCATGGGTACTGGCATTGATGGGGGAACAGCCTTTGTGGCTGTGAGTACAGGAGGGGACTGGGGAATGACCCCTGTGGTCATGAGCACTGGCTCAGACTGGAGAACGACCTCAGTGGTCATGAGCACTGGTGGCGACTGGGGAATGACCTAAGTGGTGAGACAGGGCATGGAACAGGAGACCAGGGCGGAGCCTGTGGTGAGTTTGGTGGCGGCTCCAGGAAGGGAGCGGGGTCCTTCTTTTCTGCTTCCTGACAGCCATGAGCACAGCTGTGGGAGACTCGATGAAGGAAGTCTCCAGGACCACCGAGGCTGGGGAGAAAGTGGTCTCCATTGAAGTGAGCTCAGAGACCACTGGAGCCATAGTGGTCCCCCCTGAAAATTCCTCTAGGGCTTGGCAGCCATGACAGGGAACTCTGACTTGGCGGCCACAGAAAAAGAGTTGGCATCCTCATCCGCCACTTCCACAGTAAACAGTCAACCACTAAGACACAGGGCAATGTACTGTTCCAGAGTCCAAGAAATTCCACCTCCCAGTAACATGGAATATAAAGGCTCATTTACGCCCACATGGAAAAAGTCTTTCAGAGCCACATCATTAAAATCCACCTTGCTGTCCAGAACGCAGAAGTCTTCCACATATTCCTCTATGGAACGGTTTCCCTGGCTTAACCGCATGAGGCAAACATTCTAGGTTCATGTTGTGGTCGAGTATTCTGTAATGTGTAGGCAGGCAGGACAGGCAGACAGGAACAAGCAAGGATGAGACAATGATGAAGTGAGAACTCAAGTGCAGTTTTATTTTAGAAAGTGCAATAAATCCAAAACCGTGAAAACAAAACAACCATAAACAACTTGACAACATTACACCAACAATACTCAACAAAGACTAGAGAACATGAGGGCTATAAATTCACAGACTAGGTAAACAAGTTAACAAGACAACTAATGAAAATACAAAACTGAAAACAAGACAATGAAACATAAACCAATAACAAGACTAAACTAATAACAAGATAACAAGACTACTAATACATGAACCAATGAAAAGACAAGACTGATAATAAGTTAACAAGACAATAAACCAATGAGAACAAGACATATGAACAAGAGGGAAATAGGATAATCACATGACTAGACAAGGAAGTGAAATCATTTCAAAATAAAATACCGGAAAACATGTATCTGTATGTTTACTCACAATGGTCCATTTGTGTGTTCATCCTGGATGTCTCAACTGAGAAAAAAATGCGAGAGTATATCCGAACATGCCAGCATGAATACGTCACATGAAAGACCGCGTGAACTCCGGCTCCGCTCTTTTGTGAATGCGTATACTGCTGCTGACCGTAAGCAACTGATTTATAGTTGAAAAGTACTTATATTGATATTTTTCATACTAAAAGCGATCATTTCAATTTGGAAGACATTAATTTAACCAGTGGAGTCGTATGGATGAAGTTTATGCTGATTGTCTTTTTGGAGCTTCAAAGGTCGTATCACCATCCACTTGCATTTTAAGGACCTACTGAGCTAAGATATTTTTTTTCTATTTTTCTTCAAATGTGACTGCTTAAGAAATAAAGTCATACACATCTAGGATGGCATGAGGGTGAGTAAATGATGAGATTATTTAAATTTTTGAGTGAACGGTCCCTTTAATGTGAACGGTAACTGAGGCTAATATACTGCTTATCTTCTACTTTTGTGTTCCATGTAAGGTATAAAGTCATAAAGGTTTGGATTTTGGAATATAATGGGTGGTAAATGATAACATAATTTTCATTTTGGGTGAATTATCCCTTTTACAACTGATAATCCATCTTAAATTGTCCTGTAAATAACGTTATAACAAACATATGGCTATGGAGATAAAACAATAGGTCTAAATGAACCACACACATACTAAGATACAAACCATGATCAGCACATTATACCATATGTTTCTGTTTTAATTGTTAGTATTTGATCCAGCTCTGATGTGCTCAAGCTGTGCAGCTTTTTCAGATAATAATAATAATAATAATAATAATAATAATAATAATAATGTGTGTGACCCTGACTGGGCAAGATAGCTGGAGTCTTTATGTAGTTCTCTCAGGTTTAGGACATGGAGGACACAGACAGGGCATTATTGTGATATCAATTTTACTTTAGCTTCTCTTCACACTTACTGCAAGCTGAAGGCAGAGTGTGTGCCACAGATGAGGGGTGTTCAAAGTCGTCTGCCTGCTTGCCGAGAGCTGATGGCCTCCAATTGAGCGCAAATGCAGGCATATTGAATAAAGAAATACCTCTGATCTATATTATCTTGACAAGACAGCAGATAATCAGCTGCTCTGAGCTCTGAACTCTTTTTGTTTTACTTTCAGCACAAATCAACCCCAGCCTCTCCTCTGACAGCCCCCATTTTATGTTCCCTCTCTTTTTCATTTTGTCTTTCTTAAGAACCTACACCAATCAGCCACAACATTAAAACCACCTGCCTAATATTGTGTAGGTCCCCCTCATGCCACCAAAACAGCACCAACCTGCATCTCAGAATAGCATTCTGAGATGCTATTCTTCTCACCACAATTGTACAGAGTGGTTATCTGAATTATGGTAGACTTTGTCAGTTCAAACAATTCTGGCCATTCTCTGTTGACCTCTCTCATCAACAGAAATACTCAAACCAGCTCATCTGGCACCAACAATCATGCCACCGTCCAAATCACTGAGATCACATTTTTTCCCCATTCTGATGGTTGATGTGAACATTAACTGAAGCTCATGACCTGTATCTGCATGATTTCATGCACTGCAGTGCTGCCACACAATTGGATGATTAGATAATTGCATGGATGATTGTTGGTGCCAGACAGGCTGGTTTGAGTATTTCTGTAACGGCTGATCTCCTGGGATTTTCACACACAACAGTCTCTAGAATTTACTCCGAATGGTGCCAAAAACAAAACAAAAAAACATCCAGTGAGGGGCAGTTCTGTGGACGGAAATGCCTTGTTGATGAGAAAGGTCAACAGAGAATGGCCAGACTGGTTTTAACTGACAAAGTCTACCGTAACTCAGATAACCGCTCTGTACAATTGTGGTGAGAAGTCGCTGAACTCAACTGATAGAGCATTGTACCTGCAAAACAAAGGACACGGGCATGAGTTCTGCAGAGCATGTGATTTGAAAGTGTCATAAAAGCACCAAGAAAAGATGTGGTTGCTTGTGGTTAAATTAACAAAACAGTAATATTCACCTTTCCACCTGCTCTGTTTAGAATCTGCTGATTATGCATTGTTATGCAGTAATGAACAAAGCTGCTGTTACGGGATGTAATGGATCATGCGATCATTAGTCGATTGCTTTGGTCGTGTTTTCCTGGCTGCTCTGTTTCTTCAATACAGTTGCTGAGCTGCACTCACGTGTCATGGTGTCAGAAGATGCCTAGCACGTTCATCCTTAAGTTTACGCTGTAACAGCTGATTCCGACCATCTCTTTGATTATGGATGCTGATAATGCTACCAGCCGCACCTCGCCCGTCTAGCTGCGTACCAGCCTACATCGCGGCTAATATACCTCCGCCATTACCAATGAACATGAACGAAGACTGGAGCGCTAACTGGGACTTATTCAGAGCAGAGTTTGAGGATTATGCGCTGGTCACAGGCCTAGTTGAAAAGACCAGGGAGGTCAAAACTGCCACACTGAGAAGTGTGATGGGATCTGAATGCAGACATGTTTACCGGCATAATTTGAATCTCACAGCGGCGCAACAGGGAGATGTTAAAACCATCCTAGATGCACTGGAAGCATACTTCAAGCCTGCCAGAAATGTCATTTATGAGAGGTATGTTTTCAGCTGTTGTAAACAGGAGGAAGGGAATCCATAGACAATTTTGTGACCAGATTGAGAGAAAAAGCAGCAACTTGTGATTATGGTGGATTGAAGGATGAAATAATTTGTGATAAAATCGTATTGGGCATTACAAGTGAAGGCACCAGACGCAGGATGTTAAGTGAAAAAACTATAAACTGCTCACAGCCATTGAGATGTGTCGCACAGCTGAACAGACCGCTATACATATGAGAGCGATGGATGCGGCATGCATGCCTCCAGCCGAAATGGTTCACGCTGTTGCTAGGAAACCATTCAAGCCTAACCAGCGGAAGCAGAGTAATTCACCAAGACTCTTAGACACAAGAAAGACATGCCGATACAGTGGTAATGTGCATTCAAGAGGCAGGGATCATTGTCCAGCATACGGCAAAACATGCAGACTCTGTGGAACTGACAATCACTTCGTTAAAGTGTACCTTAAAAGCAAAAGCAGATCTACAGAGGGGAAGCTCACTGCATTGAAGATTTCAAAGAGGAGCCAGTTGGGGACAGTGATGATCATATTTACACAGTTGAGTCCATTAGCGCAGTGCACATGAAAGGGAAGAAATGGTTTGTTTCTCTGCGATTACATGGCAAGTCACTGCGTTGTCAGTTAGATTCAGGGGAAACATGCAATGTGATGAGCTACAAGGACAAAGTAAAGGTGGCACCACACACACCACTCCGCCCCAGTAACATCAAACTACGGCTGTACTCAGGTAAGTCGCTGGACTCCATGTGTGTTTTTGATACAGAATACTTGGTCAAAGGAGAGAGATACCAGCTGTCATTTGAGATAGTACAGACAAGTCAAAGTCCACTTCTCTCAGGCTCTACTTGTGAACATCTAGGCCTGATGCAGTTTACAATCCCAGATGACGTGCTCAAGATGGAACATGAATGGTCTGAGCCTTTGACTAAGCAACAGTTAATTGACAAATACAGTGATGTGTTCAACATGCCTGTGGAATCTCTGCCTGGTGAGGTCCACTTTGAGCTGGATCCCAGTGTCACACCGGTACAGTGTGCCCCCCGTAATGTTCCAATCACTATGAAAGCAGCCGTCAAAGCACAACTGGATTCATATCAGGCAGAGGGTCATATTACAGATGTTACAGAGCCAACAGATTGGATCAGCAACATGGTGATAGTAAAAAAAAAAAACAGACAAGCTGAGGATTTGCTTGGAACCAAAGTTCCTGAACAAAGCTCTGCAACGCTCTCATTATATTATGCCAAATCTGGAGGATGTGTTATACAAACTGCCTAAAGCAAGGATATTCACCTTTGTTGATGCCAAACACGCATTCTTACAGTGCAAGCTGGACCAAGAGAGCAGCTTCATGACCACATTCTGGACCCCATGGGGCAGGAAACGGTGGTTAAAGCTCCCATTTGGTGTCTCAGTGGCACCTGAGGTGTATCAACGGAAACAGCATGAACTGTTAGCAGGTCTAAAGGGGATTGAGCCCATCGCAGATGATTTTCTTGTCGTTGGCTGCGGTGACACAGACCAGCAAGCTGAAAATGATCATGATCTCAAACTTCAGGCCCTGTTGGAGCATTGCAAAGAAGTCAAGCTACGACTTAGCTTAAAAAAATTGCAATTTAAGGTCACCGAAGTGAAGTTCCATGGTCATATCCTTTCATCCACTGGCTTGAAGCCCAACCCAGAGAAGGTGAGGGCTATCATGGACATGCCTAACCTTACGGACGCCAAAGGTGTACAGCATCTCATCGGCTTTGCTAATTATTTAGCCAAGTTCATGCCCCACTTGTCGACTGTTTGCGAGCCACTGCGGCGCTTGCTCCACAAAGACACCCCTTGGCACTGGCTACCCAGACATGACGATGCAGTTTGCAAGCTTAAATCCTGGCCACGTCAATGCCTGTGCTGCACTATTATGATGTTACTAAGCCTATCACAGTACAAAGTGACTCCAGCCAAAGTGGTCTTGGGTGCTGTCTTATGCAAGAAAGACAGCCTGTCGCCTTTGCTTCAAGAGCCCTGACTCCCACAGAAAAAAATTATGTGCAAATCGAGAAAGAGTGTCTCAGTATCATCTTCGCTTGCCAAAGATTTCACCATTACCTGTATGGACAAGAGTTGGTTACAGCAGAGACTGACCACAAACCCTTGATCTCTATATTCAGCAAACCACTTCTCAGTGCACCCAAGCAGCTTCAAAGCATGCTCATGACACTTCACAACTACAATCTCAAGGTTGTCTACAAGCTGGGGCCTAAAATGTTCATCAGTGACATGTTGAGCAGGGCAGCTGTTGACTGTACAGGCAAGGAAGCAGTTTACCAGCGGCATGCCATATGTCATCCGCAGAAAGAGCAGCAAGATGTACAACTCATCAACCAAGCAGAATACCTGAATGTAACGGACCAGCGGCTGAAGAAAATCAGGGAGCATACTGAAAGGGATGATGCAATACAGGCCCTTAAAGCCACTGTCCTTGCAGGCTGGCCTGATGAGAAAGAAAAAACACCACACATCATCCGAGAATTCTGGCCTTATCGAGATTAAATAAGTGCGCAAGATGGCTTTTTGTACCGTGGACAGAAAGTTATTATCCCCAAGTCACTACGTCCAGAGATGCTCAAGCACATACATTCAAGCCACATAGGAGGTGACGCATGTTATCGTCAAGCCCGTGACACACTGTATTGGCCTAGTGTGCAAGCAGAAATCAAAGACTTTGTGAGTAACTGTTCGACTTGCAATGAATTTGCGCACAACCAAAAGAAGGAAACCATGCTATCTCATGACATCCCAAGCAGGCCATGGCAGGTCATCAGCATGGACTTGTTCAGTCACCGGCAAAAGGACTATCTTCTAATTGTGGACAATTTCTCAGATTTTGGGGAGATTGAACTGCTTCCTGATCTATCTGCAGAGACAGTCATCAAACGCTGCAAGGCTCAGTTTGCTAGACATGGTCAGCCAGATAGAGTGATCACAGATAATGGCCCTCAGTTTGGTGCTCCTTTTAATCGCTTTGCCTCCAGCTGGGAATTTGAGCATGTCACTTCTTCACCAAGACATCCTAAATCAAATGGAAAGGCTGAGTCAGCTGTCAAGATTGCTAAGAACCTCCTGCACAAAGCCATACATGACAGAACTGACCCTTGGAAAGAAATCCTTCATTGGAGAAACACCCCAACTGAATACATGGACAGTAGCCCTGCACAAAGGTTGATGTCGCAGAGACTGAAAACTTCTCTTCCAGTAACAAACAAGCTTCTAGAGCCATGTGTTGTAACTAGGGTTGTGGAGCGGCTTCACCACCGAAAGCAATTGGAAAAATCTTATTATGACAGGTCAGCTCGTGATCTGCCAGACCTGAACATAGGAGAGAGGATCCATATGAAACCTCTTCCAGGGGAAAACCCTGCACTCTGGAGGGTTGGCACCTGCCTTCAGGAAGTGGCACCATGATCTTCTCTTGTGAATATGGGTGGATCCCTATATAGATGAAACAGAGTGCGCCTAAGGTGGGCAGAGTCAACCACCACACAAGCATTGGACAGGACTGAACCCGAGTTGCCTCTTACGCTAGAAGGGAGTGTTGCAGAGGCCCTTTCATCTGCTGACTCAACTCTTGTGAAGCCCAAGTCACAGGCTTCAACTGACCCTGTCAAACCCTCATCATTAGATGGACACACTTACACTAGGGTTGGCTGATTGTCCAAGCCACCCAAGAGGCTTGATTTGTAATAAGTTAGGAATGCTGCTGTGGCAGTTTTGGAAAGGAAAATAACTGTTAATGTAACAAGGACTCTATAGTCAGCGATACTTCAGGTCATTAGTGCCTAAAATGTGAAGTTTATTGCAGTTGCTTAAATGTTATGCAGCCTAAAGTTTATATAGTATTTTGTTGTTATTTAGTTCTTATTTGTAAAAAGGGGATTCTTTAGTTCATATTTGTAAAGGGGGATGTTACGGGATGTAATGGATCATGCGATCGGCAGTCGATTGCTTTGGTCGTGTTTTCCTGGCTGCTCTGTTTTTTCAATAGAGTTGCTGAGCTGCACTCGCGTGTCTGCCTTTTATTTTAAGCTAAACTGCTGCATAAACAGCTGCTGTCTTGATGCAAACTTGTATGTACTTGATGTGTATGTGTTTTTCTCACAGGATAGAAACAGCGTAACGTCTCTGAGTCGTGAACTGCTTTCCGCACCGCATGGCCGTGCAACCACAGTTCATTTTTGGTGGCTATTCATTTGGTTTGTACACACTCACACATGCATTCATTCACTTTCACACACATCAGGGGAGGAGCAAGTGCTACAAGAGCACCTCATCACCTGCAAGAATTCTCAAGATCCCTCCCCTTTTAGATGCCAAAAGTTAAATCTATATTTAATAGGCTTTGAGATTTGGAAAATAGAAAAAAAATATATATATAATAAAGAAAAACCTCCACTGGCTCGACCATGCAAAGTTTTTCTTTTCTGTTTTCTTTGCTTTTTATTAATTTGTTACTCACTCGCTCTGCACCTACCCATTTTTCATCCTTTTTTTCTTTTCTTTTTTATTATTATTTATTAATTTTTTTATCCGTGGTGAAAAATATTTGAACTGCACAGCTGCTTAAGATGTGGCAGAGATGGAATACAAATTACTCCTCACACCCCCTGTTTTAAAGCAGTGGCCCCATGCATAAATAATAAAACAATACAAAAGGACTTGTGTATGGAGGAAGCCATCTATGGTGCCACATTAAAGACATGTGCAGACACAGGGGACTCATGCATGCTACACAGAAAAAAAAAAAGTTTGCCCAAATAACACAGAGGATTATTTTATGGATTTTTTTTTTCTCAATCCATAATGATGACATACATTTCTGTGACATGACTTGTCTTGGTCACTCTGGGAGAACAGGAATCTGACTGAGAGCATGGCAAGAGTTGTCGGTGCTGGTTGAAGCTTCTGTTCTTTAGAGCTTAACTTTAGAGTTTAAGAATTGGCTCCCTTTCATATAATAAGTTGGAATTTGAATCAAAATCTACACGCCTCACAGGATGTTGAACTGGAATTTGAATTGAAAACAATAAGAGCCATAAAGCACCACAAAATAAACATTGACATCACAATTTGAATCTATTGAGTATATAATATATTGAGTAAATCAGAGCATTATGCAAAATTCTGGGAAGTGTTCTTCCCACTATAGTTCATAACATGAAAATTAATGTATTAAATGTAATGACAAATATAAATTTTAAATACACTGATTATTAGTTGTGATTATTATGATTATTTATATGGGTAATTTATACTGAATGTTTTTTTTTTTTTTTAATAAAAACTAGAAATTATATGAATTTCTTTGAATTTCTAAATCGTCTTACAAACAAATCAAATTTAAATGACAAATCTGCATCCCGTTTCAAGAATTCATTTTTAATTTAAAAGGCATTCTCCATTCAATTCTGAATGACACATCCAAGATTAAGATAGCCCATGGTCAGAGTGCTTGAGATATTGCCATGTGGTGGCACAAGTTGACATCTTGATTTCTCATTCTCTCAGAGCTTCTGTACTGTATGTGTGGTGTAAACACAGCACTCCTCAGCTGCTGGCTGTCAGCAACAAGCCCAACACGTAACCTCTGACTGCTAAACCGCTAAGCACCAACAATTTATCTCTCTCACTCTCACAGAACCCTGTGATGGCAAGAGGTAATTTCATTTAGGATATTTTTTTATTTTTATTTGAATAGAGTTGGCTTTATAGCCATAAATTACACATCGTCACTATGAAATAATGCAACTCTGAAATAATTTTAGTATGTCACCACAGCTTTTGATACTGTCAGTAAAGGTACTCGCTGAACAGGGACTTCAACACAGAAAACATGAGTTGCTATTTATCATTTCTGTTCCTTCCCTGCCACCATTCGCCCTTCCTCATCATTACATTTTGTTATGAACTCTGCATGTGTATTAAGAGGGATTTTGTAGTCCCTAGACACCAATTTACATAAAGTGCAAGCCATCATTGGTTCAAGAGAAGCAAATTACTTCCCTGACAAGATCACCCCCGCCCCTTTTTATTATTTATTAATTTTGAACCTAGCACGAGCTGAGGTTGTTAAGAGCACTTAACCAGATATGCAAAATATCACATTTCCATGACCATGATCAATGAGGAAAGGAGTGGGAAGGTGAGAGAGAGAGAGAGAGAGAGAGAGAGAGAGAGCGCTAAGTGATTGAATTAAGTGCTGGGCCAATCATTTAACAATTCCCCGAGGTACGTTGTGTGAGAAGACTCTTTCTTAAGCCTGTGCTGTTGTGAACCTTAGATAATCACGCAAAAACTGCACTCCTACACTACTGCACTGATGCCACCTCCCAACGGACAGAGAGGTATAGCCAGTCGTATACTGAGGTATGTTCAAGACTCTCAACAGGTGAGCTGTAAGTCTGTTTTGTCGCAAACAGCTGAATTTTTTTTTTTCTAAATGCAAATAATTAAATGCAATTGTACATAGTTATAACAACAAAATAAAAAAAACCTTTAAAGTAGAAAATAAAACATATATTTTGTTGTTGACATCAAAAGCTGTGTCCAATCAAACTAAAAAAAAAAAAATTTCGTCGTAACTTGCCTTTTCAAAGAATTTGCAGCTTCAAACCAGGTGAGAGTGGGAGTGCCATTTAGGACACAACAGAGAGAGAGAGAGAGAGAGAGAGAGAGAGAGAGAGAGAGAGAGAGAGAGAGAGGTTTCACTAGCAGCAAAGTACATCAATTCCTGCCACAAAAAGAGGGAAGAGTCAACCAAACAGTGATGCGCCCATTTATTCACACACAGACACGCACACAGGCACACACATAAAGACACACACACACAAAGACACGTGAATTCACACAAACTCTTGTACACACACATACACACATATGCAAACACACACACCACTGAAAGTATATACCCGTTTTTCCACACTTGTTCAATACAGAATTTGTTCTACTTTGTTCATTTTTATTTTCATGCTCATATAAATGCTTTGGCAATACAATGTACAATTTGTCATGCCAATAAAGCTCATTTGAATTTGAGAGAGAGAGAGAGAGAGAGAGAGAGAGAGAGAGAGAGAGAGAGAGAGAGAGAGAGAGAGAGTGTGTGTGTAATGGAGTTGCTATATGCAAATCGACAAGCAATTAAACAAGCACAAGTAAACTAAAGTACAATTAAAACATGAGAGGCCCTTACTCTATCATAGTTAGAAATTACTAGATACCATCAGATTTGTGACCTTGAGTTGAACACTAGAGATTAATAATAAAGAGAAAAATAACTTGGGGGAGATCATTCATGTTCTCACATTAGCTTTTTGATGAAGCTCTCGATGAAGCTGAAATGTTCTTTTCTTGTCTTGTCTGACACCATGTGTAATATATATATATATATATATATATATATATATATATATATATATATATATATATATATGTATATATATATACAGGTGCATCTCAATAAATTAGAATGTCGTGGAAAAGTTCATTTATTTCAGTAATTCAACTCAAATTGTGAAACTTGTGTATTAAATAAATTCAATGCACACAGACTGAAGTAGTTTAAGTCTTTGGTTCTTTTAATTGTGATGATTTTGGCTCACATTTAACAAAAACCCACCAATTCACTATCTCAAAAAATTAGAATATGGTGACATGCCAATCAGCTAATCAACTCAAAACACCTGCAAAGGTTTCCTGAGCCTTCAAAATGGTCTCTCAGTTTGGTTCACTAGGCTACACAATCATGGGGAAGACTGCTGATCTGACAGTTGTCCAGAAGACAATCATTGACACCCTTCACAAGGAGGGTAAGCCACAAACATTCATTGCCAAAGAAGCTGGCTGTTCACAGAGTGCTGTATCCAAGCATGTTAACAGAAAGTTGAGTGGAAGGAAAAAGTGTGGAAGAAAAAGATGCACAACCAACCGAGAGAACCGCAGCCTTATGATTGTCAAGCAAAATCGATTCAAGAATTTGGGTGAACTTCACAAGGAATGGACTGAGGCTGGGGTCAAGGCATCAAGAGCCACCACACACAGACATGTCAAGGAATTTGGCTACAGTTGTCGTATTCCTCTTGTTAAGCCACTCCTGAACCACAGACAACGTCAGAGGCATCTTACCTGGGCTAAGGAGAAGAAGAACTGGACTGTTGCCCAGTGTTCCAAAGTCCTCTTTTCAGATGAAAGCAAGTTTTGTATTTCATTTGGAAACCAAGGTCCTAGAGTCTGGAGGAAGGGTGGAGAAGCTCATAGCCCAAGTTGCTGGAAGTCCAGTGTTAAGTTTCCACAGTCTGTGATGATTTGGGGTGCAATGTCATCTGCTGGTGTTGGTCCATTGTGTTTTTTGAAAACCAAAGTCACTGCACCCGTTTACCAAGAAATTTTGGAACACTTCATGCTTCCTTCTGCTGACCAGCTTTTTAAAGATGCTGATTTCATTTTCCAGCAGGATTTGGCACCTGCCCACACTGCCAAAAGCACCAAAAGTTGGTTAAATGACCATGGTGTTGGTGTGCTTGACTGGCCAGCAAACTCACCAGACCTGAACCCTATAGAGAATCTATGGGGTATTGTCAAGAGGAAAATGAGAAACAAGAGACCAAAAAATGCAGATGAGCTGAAGGCCACTGTCAAAGAAACCTGGGCTTCCATACCACCTCAGCAGTGCCACAAACTGATCACCTCCATGCCACGCCAAATTGAGGCAGTAATTAAAGCAAAAGGAGCCCCTCCCAAGTATTGAGTACATATACAGTAAATGAACATACTTTCCAGAAGGCCAACAGTTCACTAAAAATGTTTTTTTTATTGGTCTTATGATGTATTCTAATTTTTTGAGATAGTGAATTGGTGGGTTTTTGTTAAATGTGAGCCAAAATCATCACAATTAAAAGAATCAAAGACTTAAACTACTTCAGTCTGTGTGCATTGAATTTATTTAATACACGAGTTTCACAATTTGAGTTGAATTACTGAAATAAATGAACTTTTCCACGACATTCTAATTTATTGAGATGCACCTGTATATGGTGGGGGTGGGGGGGGATTAATGCAACTCAGTAAGATCCAGGGCCTGTTGTAGTTCAAATGGTATTCTTCTTCTTTGTAATTTAAATAAGCAATTCTCTATCATTTTGGTTGCTTCTAATAAGAAGTGCTTTGATGAAAGATGGTGGTCTAATTAATTTCTTCATTATGGAGCAGTGATTTCACATGACTGCACTCTAATTCAGACACCAGCTTCAAATGTATACAGTTTACATAGCCCTTGGAAGATGTTTACCATTTGAAAAAAAAAAAAAATAATAATAATACAATGAATAAGAATGCATTTTTATTTTTAAGTACTGCCCTAACTAAGCTGTGTTGCCTACTTGAGCATCAATCACTATTTGTAGCCTTTTGAGATATTTTTTCCTAGGCAGTGAAGCTGCCCACTGTTCTTGACTAAAGCCTCCAGATACTGTTAAAGGGATAGTTCACCCAAAATGAAAATTCAATCAACATTTACCCACCCCTGTGTGGTTATATACACATATGACTTTCTTTCTTTTTCTTAACACAAAGGGAGACATAAAAATAAATAAATAAATAAATAAATGCTGTGCTCAGTGGTGTCATACAATGATTTTTTATGGTGCCCACTTCTTCAAGCTTCAAAAAAGATGCAAGTATAATTCATAAGTCTTAAAAACTATTGTATGTGACTCATGCGTTGTTCTGAAGGCATTCGATAAGGTTTGGTGAGACCCAAACCAAAATCGAATGTATTATTTAGTGAAACTCTTCAGTGACCATTGCGATTCTGTAGGTGTTCATGAGAGTGCACAAGATCAGCTGAATACACAGCCCCCTCTCATGAGATGGGGTATTTAAGCAAAAACTTGTTTTGTTTATCTAAAAATGGTCCGCCACAGTGATGGTAACAACAGAACACAATACAGCTGCACACAAACCAGAGAACAGAACTTACAAAACATGTCTGAAGAGTTTGAATTTGAAGAAGAGATGCATTTCTATGACCAGTCTAAAAAACAAAAAACAAAACGAAACAAAACAAAACAAAACGTATGATCTCTTAAAACAATTTAAACATCATGCAGAATCTGCAAGGGGTTTGCAAACTTATGAGCACAACTGTACTGCATGTACAGCCTAGATATTATTTGCATTTTATGCCAGTCTTTGGAAGTATATTCCACAGTCAAAAATAATAGTTTTATACTTGATCCATGTGTTGATCTACAAGCAACTTATTGTTAGGTGAAACATAAGTCTAATTTTGCAATTGCATCTATGTTTGATTCAATCTTCAGAAAAAAAAAAACAACAAAAAAAAAAAAAAAACAGTGCAGAGATCTGGTTTTAATAATAACAAACCCTCCCATCATGATGGCATCTTATGCTGCTTTCATGTGTGTGGATATGGAAGCAAAGTCTGGGTGGGGCGTTAAAGACCACTTCACAAGTTTTCCTATAAATTTACACCCAAGCACCAAACCAGTGCAATGTACCAATTCAACACTATTAAAGCTAAGCACCCCATTCCAGATCATTCTTCCCCACGGACATCCAGGAAAGCTCTATAAATAAGCACATTTCTTGTCAGTTTTGACACTGATGTCTCGTTTTCAGAGGCCAAGCGAGGAGGAGGAGAAGCACCATGAATCGTCAGCATTTGCCTAAAGCTTTCATGAATACATCTTTCAATGGTTACCTTGTGTTATTAGCAGCGTATGGGTGTTTGGTAACAGCTTGCCAGCGCTTGTGGGCATATCTTGACAGTGTGTTCCCATAACCACCACAGAGCTTAAAACACAGTACTGGAATGTTTTTAAATTATGCATAAATTATAGAAGCCTGTAAAGACATTTGTAAATGTTTATATCTGGGTACTATACTGTAGTGTTCACATGCCCACATCTTTACAAGGGACTTCAGAGGAATGTGTGAATTAAATACAGAACTATCACATCTGAGTATCATTAATAATAAAGTGACTTCTGAATGTCCCAAGAACAATGGCATTGTGCATAGAAGTGAAGACAAATTCTTCCCTGTGTCGCTCCTCTATCTATTAATAATATTCACATCTCATTTTTTTCCACCCTGCTAATGTGATTTTTAATCAGGGACTGCAGCTAAGAAATGCAGTCTTGAAAATTATTAAACAGACTTTTATTGCTGTGACCTAAGTCCCTTGATCTAACTGTTGTTATAATAAAAAAGATAAAAATCAAGAGCAAGTTCTTAGCAAGTTTTAGAATTACTTTATTTTATCCCAATTACTGTTGAAATGGATACTGTATTGCTCAAAGTCTTATAAATACTTATTTTATACATACATATTGCTATTTGCACTTCTGGTTAGATGCTAGCTGCATTTCTTTAGATCTGTACCTGTACTCTGCACAATGACAATAAAGTTGAATCTAATCTAATCTAATCTAATAAAGATTGAATATTTTTATCACAAGATATAAGCATTTCCTATTTTTATCATAATGAATTAAGCATAAAAGAACAATCACGCCTGATAATATTTGAAAATGCATAATCCTCCCGCTTGAATAAGATAAGGCCTTAACAACGGTCCCATATATTTTTTTCAGCTTTGAATCTGGGAGGTCTTGAAGTGTCCACTTTAATGAATAACATGGTATCCTCTCAGTCACCATGCACAAATCAGTATCCAAAAACATAGAGCCAAAGGGAGACTGTGCGAGCCTTTGTTCTTCGTCAGTGTCTGATTTTTCCCAGGACTTGCTTATGATAGTGGCTCCAGTGAGTCATCGTTGGGAATGATGATCAAAGCCAAATTAAGTCTGACTTTTATGCAAAATGTAAAATGTAAGCCTCCAGCAATGTCTTCGCTATTGATTTTTCTTTCTTTCTTTCTCTCTCCATTTTTATCCAAGCACAATACACAGTGTGAAATTTGAAGAATAGGGTTTTCTCTGTGAAAATGATTGGGGCATCTGCCTGTTTGCATTTAAAGTCAATTTCAAATATAAATGTTCATGCTTTAAAATAAAGTATGACGTTTTATATCTAGATTTGGCATACAAAAGTAGAGATGGCAAAATGTGACATGAAACAAATTGTCAGGGGTGGAAAGAGTACTAAAAAATAATACTCAATTAAAAGTACTGTTACTTCTTTAATAAATTAGTTTGAGTAGAGTAAAAGTACCTGTCCTAAAAACTACTCAGGTAAGAGTAAAAGAGTAGCTCATTTAAAAGTACTCATGAGTAGAGAGTATTGAGTACAGAGTTGCGAAAGCTATGCCCCTTTATAATAAAAAATCGATGCTGCAATTTAGCACACATACCGTAATTTACATTCCCTTTTATGTTTGCCAGAAAGAATAAAAAATATAGGTATTTTATAGGTGTTTATGATTGACACCTTTTAAAACACATCACTTATCTATGATACTGTAAACACTACATGAATCTGATAAAAAATTAAAATAAAAGGGTGACTCGATTACAGAACTGAAAAGATGAAAAAGTTATTTTCAATATCATAATGTATGAAACAATGATATTAAAATCAGTTCCCTATCTGTCACTCACTCAACGTTGTGTTGATGTAGTGACACTAGGGGTCGCCCTTGGGAGCCCCAAACACCTTTGATCTTTGAGAAAAGGCCAATGGGAATTGGCGAGTGGAATTTGCATGACGCTCCCCCAGTCATATGGGTATAAAAGGAGTTGGCTCGCAACCACTCATTCAGATTTTTTCTTCGGAGCCGAGCGGTGTTGATGTATTCCACTGCCAATCCATTCGCCTCTGTAGAAAGCAAGCGATCTCTGTGGCTGTTGGATTTCACAGTGCATCACAGCGGTTTCTCCCCCTCTCGCACAGATAAGTTTGGAGATTCTGGGGTGCTTCAACAGCGCGCGTTGAACGCTAAAAGAGTATGTTTCTCCCTAAAAGAGTATATATTCCCTGAAAGAGTGGGCACTGACGGAAAGCGTCTTTTTAAAGATGCCATTCCGGTTATGTGCAGTTCCTGGTTGCGGTCGTTATCTCTCCACTTCTGACGGTCACAATCACTGCCTTAGGTGTCTGGGCTCCAGACACACTCAGACAGCGTTCGTGGATGGTTCATGCCCGCACTGCGAGAGCATGACCATGGCCACATTGCGATCGCGGCTTTCCTTCCTCAGAGGGAAAGCCACTCCAGCCGCTCCCTGCCCTGGTTCTTCTGCCCGCGGGCACATGACCGCGATGGTTAGTGCTGGGGGCGATTTGGGGACTTCAATGGGAGTAACTCTGCCGGGTGAATGCCCACGGACCTCCCATTCTCCAGCACGCTCGTGCACCCCGGTTGAGTTCTGGGATGAGTCAGGCGGCCTGCCTCACAGCGGGTTCAACCTCTCATTCGGCGCTCAGGAGGCATATGAGATCTCGATAGCAGCATCAGAGAGCAGGCTGCTTCAGTCTGATGAGGAGGACTCAGCTAGGCTTCCGCCTTCAGGTGTGGTTGCCCAGTCTGAGGCTGATGCCGAGCTGATGGCCATGCTTGCCCGGGCTGCCATCCCCACCCCAGTCCCTTTCTTCCTGGAAGTGCATGAGGAACTCACGAGGTCGTAGCAGGCACCTTTCACTGCCCGGACCTGGTCTCTGAGCTCCTCCACTCTCACTACCCTCGATGGTGGGGCTGCCAGGGGCCACCTGGTGGAACCGTCCGAGACTCCCGTCCAGGGCCTGTAGATTTACATCGTCACTGGCGACAAAGGCTTACAGTGCCGCTGGACAGGCCGCCTCCGTCCTGCATGCCATGGCTCTCCAGCAGGTGCGCCAAGCCAAGGCACTAAGAGAACTGCACGAGGGTAGTTCTGTCCTAGGATTGATGCAGGAGCTGTGCTCGGTGACCGATCTCCGGGTGACGAAGGTCACGGTGCGGACTCTTGGGCAGGCGATGTCCACCCTGGTGGTCCAGGAGCGCCGCCTATGGGTCAACTTAGTTGAGATGAGGGAGGCTGACAAGGTATGGTTCCTTGATGCCCCCGTCTCCCAGGTTGGCCTATTCGGCAACATTGTCGAGGACTTTGCGCAGCAGTTCTCGGCGGTCAGGAAGCAGACGGAGGCCATCCAGCATATCCTGCCCTGGCTGGGGCTTCTAGTCAACTGGGGAAAGAGCAGCTCTCCCCAGTACAGAGCATCTCTTTTCACGGGTTGGAGTTAGACTCAGTTGCTATGATGGCGCGTCTCATGAGCGGGCGCACGCAGTCAGCGCTGAACTGCCTGAAGTCGTTAATGCTAGTATGAATTCACCCAGTGAGCCTACTTGCACAGACCCTGTGCAAGGTCAAGGAGGACGAGGAGCAGGTCATCTTAGTGGCACCCTACTGACCAACCCAGACTTGGGTCTCGGACTTCATACTCCTCACGACAGCCCCTCCCTGGTGAATTCCTCTGACAAGGGTTCTCCTCTTTCAGGGACGGGGCACCATCTGGCACCCGCGACCAGACCTCTGGAATGTTCATGTGTGGCCCTTGGAAGGGACGCGGAATACCTAAGTGGCCTACCACCCACGGTGGTAGACACAATCACTCAGGTTAGGGCTCCCTCTACGAGGCGCCTGTCTGCCTTGCAGTGGCGTCTGTTCACTAAGTGGTGTTCTTCCCAACGCGAAAACCCCCAGAGATGCACAGTCGGGTTGGTGCTTTCCTTCCTGCAGGAGAGGCTGGTGGGGCGGCTGTCCCCCCCACATTGAGGGTGTACGTGGCCGCTATGGCGGCGCACCACAATGCAGTTGACGGTAGGTCTCTCGGAAAGCACAACCTGAACATAAGGTTCCTTAGAGGTGCGAGGAGGCCTCCCAGACCACGCCTCGTCCCCTCATGAGATCTCTCCGTGGTCCTGCAGGGAGCCCCGTTTGAGCCCTGGAGTCAGTTGAGCTAAAGGCAGTCTCTTGAAGACTGCCCTCCTGACTGAGCTCACGTCCATCAAGAGGGAAGGGGACCTGCAGGCATTCTCTGTCAGCGACACGTGCCTGGAGTTTGGTCCAGAATACTCTCATGTGGTCCTGAGGCCCCGACCGAGCTATATGCCCAAGGTTCCCGCAACCCCGTTTAGGGATCAGGTGGTGAACCTGCAAGCGAAGCTGCCCAGGAGGAGGCAGACTCAGCCTTTTTGTTGCTGTGTCCGGTGCATGCTTTGCGCATCTACTTGGACCGCACAGAGAGCTTTAGGATGCTCTGAGCAGCTCTTTGTCTGCTTCGGAGGACAGCGGAATGGGAGCGCTGTCTCCAAACAGAGGATTGCCCACTGGGTTGTTGATGCCATCACTTTAGCATACCACGCCCAGTACGTGCCACTCCCCTTGGGGCTTTGGGCACACTCCACCAGGAGTGTGGCGGCCTCCTGGGCCCCGACCAATGGCACCTCTTTGGCAGACATCGGTAGAGCAGCGGGCTGGGCAACACCCAATACCTCCACAAGGTTCCTCAATCTCCGGGTTGAGCTGGTTCATCCCGTGTGTTGTCAGGTATGAACAGGTAAGTTGGCAGGACAACTGGCCGGGTGTACCACTTGCGTATAGTGCCTTTCCCCTCCTGGAGGGGGAGACGTGAGCTTTTTACCCCCCAGCAGTGTTCACGAGACCATGGGCCCTGGATGTCCTTCCTCCTTAGCCCTGTGGCAGGTGGATTCGCGGAGAAATTCGATGCCGGCCCAGTACATGTGCTAATAGGCCCTGTACTGGGTTAGTGTGCTCCACATGCGCTGGTTGCCTGTATGTAACCCCGTGTGATGTATCTTCTGCGAGACGCTTTCCCCGTTAGTAAACTCGCATCTTCCTTGGGCAGAGTTCCCTCTGCCACTGGTTGCCATGTAGTAGAGCTCCATCCCCTCTGGGTAGGACCTACCACGGGGACTTCTCCACATGCGACACTGCCGACAAGACTCAGTAAGACCAAGTGATGTATTTCCACACAATTGCCTCCCCTTCAGGCAGGATGTGGTCTCTGCGGTGTCTTCCCCTTGGTAGCGGACACCCCCCCGACGCGGACACTTATGGCCCCCAGCTGAACGATTTCAATTCTTTTTTGAGGAGAAAAAAAGAAGAGAAGAGGCCCCATTTTGGGCAGTCGACTTGTCCCCGAGGTGCGGGGGACCGCACGACACTCGTAGGAGCATTGGGGGAGGTTACGTGATGGCCAGGTGCACTGGCTACGGGGCACGCAATGGCTTGCCCGTCTCGCACCGCCAGTCCACGTAACACAGTTCAACTAGTTTTGGCGTTTCGTATAGGGACCCCTACTGTCACTACATCGACACAACTTTGAGTGAGTGACAGATAGGGAACATCCTGGTTACTTTCATAACCTCCGTTCCCTTATGGAGGGAACGGGACATTGTGTCCCTCCTGCCACAACACTGAACTACCCACTGAAATGGCCGGGACCCTGTCTCGGCTCCTCAGCACAAAACCAGAATGAGTGGTTGCGAGCCAGTTCCTTTTATACCCATATGTCCGGGGTAGTGGCATGCAAATTCCACTCGCCAATTCCCATTGGCCTTTTCTCAAAGATCAGAGGTGTTTGGGGCTCCCAAGGGCGACCCCTAGTGTCACTACATTGACACAACTTCTCGTTCCCTCCATCAGAGAATGGAGGTTACAAAAGTAACCAGGACTTTTATGTGTAGGGTCTAAATTTTCCTTAATGCCGACTGAGAGAGTTATTGTTGTGCATAAAACATGTTCAAAACAATGCAAGGAATGAAAAAAAAAAAACCCAAAAAACCTCTAAAAAAGCAGGGTCACTTGGCGCATCATGTCCCGCACAGTAGAGGCTGTAGAGCAGTTGTTTGGTACAGGGGCCACATTGGGCTTTAAAGGAATAATTCACACAAAAATGAAAATTCTCTCATCATTTAGTCACCCTTATGCCACCACGGATGTGTATTTCGTTCTTCAGCAGAACACCAATTAAGATTTTTAGAAGAATATCTCAACTCTTTTGGTCCATACAATGCAAGTGAATGGGTGCCAAAAGTTTGAAGAAAAATTACATAAGTCAGCATAAAAGTAGCCTAATCCATGTGACTCCAGTGGTTAAATCCATGTCTTCAGAAGCGATATGATAAGTTGTGTGAGAAACAGATGAATATTTAAGTCAATTTTTACTATAAATTCTCATCCCTGCTCAGTCAATCTCCACTTTAACTTTCACTTTCTTCTTCTTTTGTTTTTGCTGATTCACATTCTTCATGCATATCGCCATCTACTGGGCAGGGAGAAGAATTTCTAGCAAAAATGGACTTAAATATTGGGTTTCTCACCAACACCCCTCATATAACTTCTGAAGTCATGGATTTAACCACTGGAGTCATATGGATTACTTTTGTGCTGCATTTATGTGCTTTTTGGAGCGTCAAAATTTTGCCATCTATTCCCTTGTATTGTATGGACCTACAGAGCTGAAATATTCTTCTAAAAATCTTAATTTGTGTTCTACTGAAGAAAGAAATGGATGGAATGAGGGTGAGTAAATGATAAGAGAATTTTCATTTTTGAGTGAACTATTTCTTTAAGTAGCACATGGGGGGACACATTGTACTCCTTTTGAGATACAATGTTCCACATTGATTTAGTTCTTGTATTTTTTAAGCCCAGAAATAGTTGTGTTCTCATTCTAATGCATGATGCACAATTTTCTGAAGTTTGTGACTGGTGGAATGTTCTGCCTGAAGTATTGCTCTACAAAGGTTGACACTTTTCTATCAGGCATTAGAAAAAACTTGATAAAGGCTAAGCATAATTATAAAATATTTTATCATCTCTACTTTCCTGGTAATTTATTATACAAATTAACACACTCTCTACATCAGGGGTCAGTATTATAAAAAAAAGAAAACTAACAATATTATTTAAAAAAAAAAAAAAAAAGATTATTATTAAAAATGTCACTGTTTGATTCTATTACATTAATATTTTTAAAGCTTCTCAAGTTATTCAGCCAAAAGTAGGGAGTGGCTTTCTCGTTTCCTTGTTATTGTTGTTTGATTAATAGCCTTTTCATGACATAGCCTACTAGACAGTGCTCAATTCGGTTACATGTACACTTCAAGTCCAACATTTTGATGCAAATACGCTTTTTTTCCCACTGTGTACGTTCAGTTTAGACCAAACCAACTGCGTTTACATTAATGCCTTACCAAGATGGGCATTGGTGGAATTATGAAGTGTATTTGACCATTTTGGCACGTACCCGCATTGGTGCACAAACATTAGTCGCATTAGCACACAAACATTAGCCGCCTGTCAATCAAACAGCGCGCAGCTACAGACATCAGGAAATAAAAAGTCAGTCTTTTCTATTTTATCTAGATCAACCAACCAGTGGTTGTCTTGCTATCGCGATTGATGTAATGAACACCCCAGGTCTAGATGTAGAACATAGGCTAAGTATAGAAAATTACTCAAAAGTTTATCATCGATATCGAGGACATCTCTCTGTTTTTTTCTTCTTCTTTTTTTTTTTTTAAGGAAAACATCAAAACATTGAATTAAATTATTTCCCCATGTTGTAAACTGTACCCCAAGAGACATTTTTTTCCTTATGCTGAGCTAAATACACTAGTACTGATGTTACCAATCATAAGAAAATAAATGAATGAAAAGTGAAAACATATTTGGTCCAAACTGACTCTCACATGTTGTTGATTAGTGTTGTTTATTTCTTGTATTGTTTTCCGTACAACAAAACTAGTGAATAGGTCTAGCTCATACTCATAAATAAAACACAGCAATTCAGCAACCAACTAAATCATACAGTGTGCAAAAATTGCCTTTCTTGACAGGAAATAACACTCAAAAAACCATGTAATTCAATAGACAGCTCAAATGCAACTCTATGAGTGGCTCAGAGCTGTTTATTTGCAATAAAAACAGCAAGTGTAATAACCCCAAATAAGTCAGAGTAACAGTAAAAGCTCATCTCAGATGCTGCATTTTCAGTGATCTGGGGGCAAACACTTTATCTTGTGGACCTGTGCAAAGAGCGCTGTACTGCTGATCCAAACAGTCACACCTGGAACCTAAACAGTACCTCAGCACCTGCCCACTCAACCTGTGCATGTGACCTCTTTTCTCTGTGTGAACTGTGTGCCAAAACTCCCCCCACTGTGAATGCAATAGAAACCCTCTCCTGTTTATGCTCAGTAATACTTTTATGGCTAAAATTCCAACCTGAAATGAAATATTGGACAGTATTGATTGATTTCTGCTGTTACTGAATGATGACAAACTGATATGGTTATATATTAAAATCAGGGTTGTTTTCTCCTAGGAGACAAAGGGAGGCAGAGCCTCCTCAAAGAAAATCAGTTGTGAAAATAATCAACAGCACAAAAATACAACAAAACAAACATTACGAAATGTGAGATCAAATAGTTTGTGAAACATTCATTTTTCTAAAGTAATACTGTCCAGCAGACACCAGTGGATAAAGTTTCAGATGGAAGCAGTGTCTATATTGTCTCCCTTGAGCTCAATGCATCATTGAAGTCCTAATTGTGGTGTGTAGTGATGTCCGGTTCGTGAACGAATCATTCTTTTGAACCGGTTCTTTTAAGTGAACAAGTTGAACCAGTTCACAAAATCAGACTGAATCATATGAAACAGTTCGCGTCTCAAGTCAACACTGATCCACAAGTTACTCAATCTTAACCCGTTTCTCGGACGCGCCTGACACTCCGGCTCAAAATGAGTCGATAACTTGGAGTAATATGATCCTAGAACTGTTGATATCTATTTTTTATATTTTTTAACTATTATTTGCAATGAACCACTCTAACTAGTTCACAAATAGGACTGAACACCCCGGTCGCGACAGTTCTTGAGTTAACAGTACAATGAGTCGGTCGCAGGAGTTCTCGAGTCACCAGTACACTAGTGCACCACTTTCGGACATATTTGAAGTGTTGAGAACTGATGAGTGAGCAGCGGATGAGCATACGTGAAACGAGGACTTGAATGAGGGGGCGAAATATAAGTTTAAGTAATAAATAAAACATGCTGGAAATATGCATTCAACTAGTTTTATTAAACAATATTTTACATTTACATTTATTGGTAAATGCTTTTATCCAAAGCTACAGTACTTACAAAAGAGGAATAATACATCAAAAGCAATTCATCTTAAGGAGACAGCAGTACGAAAAGTGCTGCATTACAAAGTTTCACTAGCATCAGAATAGTGGTATCCAAGACAGATTAGAGTGCAACAAGAATATATAAAAGTATATACTATGAGTTCATGGTTAAGTGCTCATGGAAAAGATGTGTTTTTAGCAGTTTTTTGAAGACAAAGAGTGAATCTGCTTCATGGATGGAGTTGGGAAGGTCATTCCACCAACGAGGTACAGTGATACTGAAAGTCTGGGAAAGTGTTTTGGTGCCTCTTTGTGTTGGTATAACAAGGTGCCGTCATTAGCCTACCACAGGCTTCTGGTGGGAATGTAGCTCTGCAGAAATGATTTTAGGTTCACTGGAGCAGACAAAGAGACTGTTCTGTATGCCAGCATCAGTGCCTTGAATTTGATATGTGAATCAACCGGCAGCCAGTGTAGAGAGACAAGGAGTGGTGTAACATGTGCTCTCTTTGGTTCATTGAAGACCAGAAGTGCTGCTGCATACTCCGCATCTAATTGTGCAAGCAGGGAGGCCTACAATGAGAGGGTTACAGTAGTCCAGTCTAGTTATGTCAAGTGACTGACAAGAAGTTGTGTGGCATGTTCAGAGAGGAAGGGTCTTATTTTCCTGATATTGTAGATTGTAAATCTAAATGGCCGTACTGTCTTTGAAACTGAGTTGGTTGTCCATGGTTACCTCTATATTTCTGACCGTTTTAGAAGGTGTTATTGTAGTTGAACCCAGCTGAACGGTGATGTTGTGTTCAACAGCAGGGTTGGCTGGAAAGATGAGGAGCTCAGTCTTCGCTGGGTTAAGTTGCAGGTGGTGTTCCTTCATCCAGGCTGAGATGTCTGCCAAACAGGCTGAGATTCGAGCAATCACCTTGGTGTCGTTGGGCTGGAAATACAAGTAGAGCTATGTGTCATCAGCAGGGTTGGGGAGAAACGGAATATATGTATCGGGATTATGTATTTAAATACAAAATATTAGTAACTGTATTCCACTACAGATACAATCTAAATCATTGGTAATTAGAATACAGTTATATTCAAAAAGTATTTTGATTACTGAAGAGATTACTTTGCATTTTATTGTCATTTTTTTCATTTATTATTTAGTCCTTTCAGATGGAAAACATTTATACATATAAATGATGCGATCCAAAGTGCATTTGAACAGTGGTGAAACACTTTCTTATGATGTGTTACATTCATACAAGCAGACAGAGAAGTAAGTTTGAAGTAAGTTTGGAGCAGAAGAAATAGAAATAAACCTTGTGTAAATTGTCAGCTTTATGCTAAGATAAAATGATATTTCTAGCCATTTTACATGCACATGTTACCAGGCATGATCATATTTTTTTAACAAGAAAATTCAAGTTGGATCATAATTTCTTTTTTTCTAGTAAGACCTTTGATATTAGGGCAAAAATCATATTCTTGATAATCATTTTTGTATTGTTTTCCTGTAAAAATATCTAAAAATCCTTAAAACAAGATCAATTTGATTTATCTTGTTTTAGAAAGAACACTGCATAAGATATTTAGGTTTTTCAGAGAATGTATTTTTAACCTGTGTATTTTGTCTTGCTGTACTGGAGTTTTTATAGTCAAAACAAGTGAAAAAATCTACCAGTGCTGAAGAAGTAATCCAAAGTATTTAGAATATTTTACTGACCTTGAGTAATCTAATGGAATACATTACAAATTAAATTTTACAGCATGTATTCTGTAATCTGTAGTGGAATACATTTCAAAAGTAGCCTTCCCAACCCTGGTCATCAGCGTAGCAGTGGTAAGAGAACCCATGTGCTTGAATGATGGGTCCCAGTGATGTTGTGTATATAGAGAAGAGAAGTGGCCCAGGCACTGAGCCCTGAGGTACTCCAGTAAGTAGCTGATGTGACTTGGACACCTCACCTCTCCAAGCTACCTTAAAGGACCTACCTGAGAGACAGGACTTAAACCAGCAAATCACAGTTCCTGTGATGCCCAGAGTAGAGAGGGTAGACAATTGGATCTGATGGTTTACTGTGTCAAAGGTTGCAGAAAGGTCCAGTAGAATCAGGACAGATGATCTGGATCCAGCTCTCACCTGTCAGTGACTCAGTAACAGAGAGCAGGGCAGTCTCTGTGGAATGTCCACTTTTGAAACCTGACTGTTTGTCATCCAGCAGCTTGTTCTGCAAGAGATAGGCAGAGATCTGATTGAAAACTGCCCTTTCAAGTGTTTTCGCCATGAATGGGATGAGAGAGACTGGTCTGTATTGTTCTTCTTGTGTGGGGTTAAGTGCAGGTTTTTTTAAGCAGCAGGGTTACTCGAGCCTGCTTAAATATAGAGGGGGAAATTGCTGTAAGTAAAGATGTGTTAATTATGTGTGTGAGTGCAATTAGGATGGACGGAGAGATGGCTTGGTGAAGGTGGGAAGGAATGGGGTCAAGGAGACAGGTGGTGGAGTGGCTGGAGAGGAGGAGTTAAGAGACCTCAATGTCAGTCAGAGAAGAAACATTGAGATAGAAGAGCTGCATGCAGGAGGTGGGTGTTTGAGAAGGTTTGATGCTGATAATATATTGCTATTGGCTGTAACCTTATTAGTAAAAAATGTGGTGAAGACATCTGCTGTCAGTGAGGTGTCAGGTAGTGGAGGGGGAGGACAGAAGAGTGTGTTGAATGTTCTAAATAGGCTGCAAATGTCTGTGGTGCTGTTGATTTTGTCCTGATAATAGGCAGTTTTTGCAGATTTAACGTTATCTGAAAAAGATGCAAGCAGAGACTGATACTTACTCAAATCTGCTGGATCTTTAGATTTCTGCCAACTCCTCTCAGCTGTCTTGAGGTCAGTACGATGTTCACGAAGAACGCCAGAGAGCCAGGGGCTGGGCGGTGTCATACGTGCTGGCCTAGTGGAGAGAGGACAGCTTTATTCACAGCTGACTGGCAGTTCCAGAGTCCAACCGAAAATGAGAGCAGAGCAGCTGCTAATGTGCAAAATGACTGTAGGTTGTGTGGGTTGCGATGCGTCCTGCATCAGCATTGTGTGAACTGTCTGTAACAGATAACAGGGATGTGCTTGAGGGCACGTGTTATGTATGGAGTAGACATATGGGAATGTATAAGGAAAACAGTAAAAAATGAAAAAAGATACTTAAGTGCTATGGTGAGTGTCCTTGCTCGGTGGACTCGCATCATTAGACTCGCTAGTCTTCACAAGAGGGCTGCCACTTCCGCTGCTGCTTCTGCATCAGCATTAACGTCAGTAATTACACGCTGCTATTGTGTCGTTAAGTGAAAAAATCTGGACACGCCTTAATGTTGCTTAGCACAACAAAACAGTCATGTAGTTAACCTAAACTAAGGGTCGTGCGAGATGACAAACGTGGGAACAAACGCAACTTCAGTATACCGTAAACAAACAATGCTAAACTTGGCAATAAATAATACTCTAAAACAAGTGAATCACTGTTAAGAGACACAGTAAACAAACAAATCTAAACCTAGCAGTAAATACCCTAGGACAAGTCAAAACAATGTAGCTCACACACACACGCTGAAGCGACATGAGTTCAAAACAGTACACAACACAGTAAACAAACAGCACAAGTCTAGTGATGAATACTATTCTAAAACAAAGTGAAACAATGATATAAACACACACTTACACATAACTAAAGACTCCTGTAAATAGATCGCTTCTCCTGAACTTACTAAGGATCCCGCAGTTTAAATATCTTACCAGGTGCTGGACATGCCTTAATGACACAACTGCAGACTCCATTTTTATTAAAATATGCAAAAACCTTTCAGTCGAGAGATGTAAATTAATTTTACTATTGAATATTGTGCATGCAGAATATATTTTAAATTGTTATGAGCTGGATTATGTTTTTGTAAAAAGGGTGAGTTGATTATGACTAGTTTATTCACTTTATATGCTTTAGACTTGTAACATCAACGTCGTACATCAGTGTCTGTATTGGATGCTTTAGGTGCAAAATGTTAATGTAGGAAACTTATCCAAGATGTAGTCAATAGTCATCAGTTGTATTCGAGGTGCAGGATCACTGACTGAAACACTGATTAAAATAAACAGACTTATAATAGTATTATAACTTATAACTTGATTAAAATGTAATAATCAGCAATATGAAATTACATTTGTTTTTATTTGAATGTGTTTGAATGTGAACGTGTATTCCACGACACCGGGTTGATAGCATTATGTACTAGTGATGCCATTATGCGATGACATAAAAGAACTGTTGAATAGTTTTTTAAAAACGGTTCATTGTAACAAACTGTCTGAAAAACCAGTTCGCAGAAAAGAATCAGATTTTCCATCACTAGTGCCATGAGTGTGATGGGGTACTAACAGCGAAATACAGGGAAAAATCACATGAGAGGAGGAAGTGCCTCCTTACAGCACTATGATTGGTCGATTACCCTCTGAATGTGATAATACCAGGCTATAATGTTTAAAATCACCCTGCAAATCAGCCTGAATGGTTACAAATTTTGGAAATGGATGAACTAATTACAAAGTAAATGTTTAACCTTTTGTAGGCTCCAGCACTACCTGTGATCCTACACAGGACAAGCGGCTATAGAGGATGGATGGATGGATGGACATTTCACATTTTGGTCATGTCCAAATCCAAATCCAAATAAATGACTGACCTGAAAGGAAGGTGACTTCTTTACAAATAGTAGCCAAACAACAACTAATAGATAAACAAAATGCCTATTACTGCATTATTCTAGTTGTTCTTTTTTAAATAATAATAATAATAAATCTTTAATAGGTACAGAGAATTTCTCATTAAATTTTTTGTTAGATATGAATAAAATACCATTATTGAGCCAGTACATAAAAAAACAAAAAAAACATCTGTGTTCAAAACAGCGTTCTTGCCTTACCCCAAATCACTATGGTACGGCAACCAATAAGATTTAGAGCTGTCGGGTTAAATTTGGTGGGAAAATTCACGCTTCTGAGATTTGTCTTTGCGTGCTCGTATTATGTCCGTACAAAAAGAAAAGAAGGACCGGCTACTGTCACGGATCCATCTGACCCTCCTGCCACTTACACTCAACCCTCTCTCTCCCCTGAATACTGATCACCCACACCTGCCTCCAATCACTGCGTCAATCAGCTCCTCTATTTAAACCTCATTCTCCATAGACTCACATACCTGTGTATCCATACGTCTTCTCCGTGATTCCTCTCCACCTCCACTCCAGTGATCCCTGTTATCCTTCTCCTCAATGTAAGCACCTTAGTTGTGTATTCACCACCTTAAGTATAATCACCTCCAGAGTCAGCCCCTGCCATCATCACGCTATTGATCTTCACGTCAGCCCCGAACTGTTAAATTACAACTCACCTGCTTGTCTTTGTTTGTGTTTGTGTTTGTGTCTCAATTAACACCTGCTATTGGGTTCAACTCCATCATCGAGTCTGGTTATTCATAACAGAAGACCAGACCAACAAAAGCCATGAACCCAGCAGGTCCGGATCCCATCCAGGAGCTGGTTGACGCTCTCCGGAGAGCACTCACGCTATCTGCAAACCCCTCAGCATCTCCAACCTCACCCAGCACTTCTGCAATTTCTTCTCCAGTCTATTCCGCCAGTTCCGTGGTCAATCCAGCGCCCTACTCTGGATCAGTGGAGGACTGTGGCAGCTTTCTGCTCAGATGTTTGCTCGCCCTTGAGATGCAGCCACATCGATTCCCCACAGAGCAGGCGAAGGTTGCCAACATCATCTTCCTGCTGGCCGGATGAGCACTACAATGGGCCCGTTCACTTTGGGATCAGAATAGCCCGGTAACACAATCACTGGATAGCTTCACCCAGCACTTTTAGGAGGTATTTGGACACCCTGAGGGTGACACTTCATAATCTTTGTCGGGGTCAGAGTTCCATCAATGACTATACCCTTAAGTTCCACACTCAGGCAGCATCTAGTGGTTGGAATGAACCCGCTCTGCTTACCACCTATTGCCTAGGACTTGAACTGAAGCTGCAGCTGCATCTCTCATCCTACGATGACACCATGGGGCTGGAGCACTTCATCCAACTCTCCATCCGAGTAGCCAACTGCATGAAGAACTGCCTCGATGAGTCTCCCGCCTTGCAGTCTCTGCCTTTCCCTCCACGAAGGTCCCCTTACCACTCTCCAGAAACAAACAGGGAGTCCATGCAGATGGATGCCTTTCAACTGACCTCGGCAGAACGCCAACATAGGCTGAACCAGGGTCTGTGCCTGTACTGTGGTGAAAGGGACACGTAATCTCTGCGTGTCCCATTCGACCTCCCCATCCACTGGTGAGTCACATAAACACTACAAGGGTCTGTACCTCTCCTTTGTTAACCAATGTTACGCTTACTGCTCATAGTTTTTCTCTTTCAGTATCCGCACTCCTCAACTCTGGCTCAGCCAGCAAATTTATCTCGGACGCACTCTGCCACCAACTCCAACTCCAAAGGCAACCTTGTGACCCCAAGCTCCAAATTCACTCCATAATCTGCAAGCCCTTGGGAAAAGGCATCATAAGTCACTGTGTGGGTCCATTCAAACTCCAGGTGGGATGGTTGCACAGCAAGGACATTACCCTACTGGTTCTAGAGTGTTCCGCCGCAGATACATATTCATACAACATTCCCCTGTCATCTCCTTGTCTACCGGTGACGTCCTGAAGTGGGGGTCCCAATGCTTTGCTTCCTGTTTCCAAAACCGTCTCACTCCCAGACCCAAAGTTTCTGTCAGGAAATCTCTCCCTCTCAATCTCAACACAACCACCATCGAGAGCCCTGCCAGTTCTACCTCTGTGGAGATCTCTTCCTGCTATTCCCACTTGCGGGCCTCTCAGCTACCTCCTCATTGACCATGGGACTGCGCAATAGACCTCATCCCCGGTGAGCCAGTGCCCTGTGGCAAAATCTACCCTCTTTCCATTCCCGAGCAGAAGGCCATGGAGGATTATATCGAGGAGGCCCTCAGGCAAGGATACATCCGGTCTTCCACTTCCCCTGCTGCTTCGAGTTTCTTCTTATACAGCCGCTTATCCTGGAAGACGCTGTCCGAGACATTCTGGACTCCCGCTGCCGCAGGGGTCATCTCGAGTACCTCATAGATTGGGAAGGTTATGGCCCTGAGGAAAGATCTTGGATTCCTCGAGACAACATCCTGGACTCGACCCTACTCTCCAACTTCCACGACACACACCCTAAAAACCCCCTAATGGGGTCGGCCATGGCGTCGGGAAGCGCATCCCTCTGGAGCGGTCCGTGGAGGGGGGTAATGTCACAGATCCATCTGACCCTCCTGCCACTTACACTCAACCCTCTCTCTCCCCTGAATACTGATCACCCACACCTGCCTCCAATCACCGCGTCAATCAGCTCCTCTATTTAAACCTCACTCTCCATTCATTCAGTGTCTGGTCTCAACTTTGAATATAGACTCACATACCTGTGTCTCCATACGTCTTCTCTGCGATTCCTCTCCACCTCCACTCCAGCAATCCCTGTTATCCTTCTCCTCAATGTAAGCACCTTAGTTGTGTATTCACCACGCTACTGATCTTCACTGATCTTCACATCAGCCCCGAACTGTTAAATTACAACTCAACTGCTTGTCTTTGTTTGTGTTTGTGTTTTGTGTCTCAAACACCTGCTATTGGGTTCAACTCCATCATCGAGTCTGGGTATTCGTAACAGCTACTACATGCCGCTGTAATTAAATTACTTGGTCAGGCGTCATATTTTTCTGATGTACTTTACGTCTTGTAGAACTTTGTTCTTACTATCAGTGATTCTTGGTGTACTGTAGCTAGTTAGATCCACTCTGATATGGTGTGACAGGCAACCATGGGTGTACCGAAAATCAGATTCATCTGTGCAGAAGAGCAGTACTGAAGCACATTTGATGTTAAAAAAACAACAACAACAACAACAACAACAAAAAAACAATGCTCCTCAGCAAGTAACTTGCAATTTTATGTTTCAACCACATATAAATTAATAAAAGATCTCGATAGAGGGCCTAGAATTCTGTAGTGTCCCTTAAAAACACTATGAACTATATATTAGTTAATAAATAGTATGTTACTATAAACATGCAAAAATATGTGATTGGTTGCTTGTTGTTAGTCCCAAGTGTAAGGTAAATGGTGTTCCATTAGCCTTTAAACCAGAAACCATGTAAAAAATCAAAGGGAACTGGAACATGAATATACATTGAAAAAAACAAAACCAAAAAAAACAACACAATTGTTGGACTTTGCCTCCTCATCTCAGAAGTCCACCACAAGCCACTGATTAATATCACATCTGGGTACAGAGTAATGGTTTGGGGGGTTTGCATACGCTTTGCACTTGTAGTATTGCTGCACTTCTTTGAACGACTGCAAATCACTGCCTGCATCCATACACATCCTGAATAAAAAGCCCTTTTATATTCTCAAAAGCACTTCCATTTTCAAAGAGCTCCATTCTGTTGGCTCTATGCATGGATGATGGTGACAAACCTTTAATTTCCCTCGACAAGCTGTCGGCAGCCTCCTTATGGAGGACAGGTGACTTTTCAGAAGGTTATTCGTGTAATTGTTTATTTATCATCGTCTCTTTGCTAAGAAATCCCTCACTTTCTTTTTTCTAGTTCTCTGTTGCTTCCTGTCTCTACTTCTCTTTTTCTATGTTCCTACTTATATCTACAGTAGGAAGGACTTTAACTAACATTGGCTTTTAAAGAAAGTCCTTCGCTTTGGAAACTGAAAGTGCCCACCTAAGGCAGTCAATAAGAAGAAAACAGTGCACTCTTGATGTTGAAAGATGTTGATTAGAGGACAGAGGGACACATTTCTCTGATTTTAAAATGACCTATAATTTGCCAACAAACACTTTTTCTGCTACAGCAATACACTAGATGCAGTCTGAGCTTCCAAAATGAGTAATAGTCGCTGTTTCCATTTCGTAAATATATAGTGAATAAGAGAGACATTTCTATGATCTGCATCTGTTTATGTGTGTGTGTGTGTGTGTGTGTGTGTGTGTGTGTGTGTGTGTGTGTGTGTGTGTGTGTGTGTGTGTTTAAGAAGGTGGTACAGAAAAACATCTTTGTCGGAAATGATGCTGACAGCTTTTTATGCAGTGATAGTCTGAGCCCGTGTAGAAGCCATTTTGTGGCTTGCCATCCTGTAGACACATGCATAATGCGTTTAATGTGATTTTCCCAGGTTTATCTGGCACTGGGCTGGGTCTGATTGCCGCTTGCGTTCCTGCATACTCTTAAGGATGTCTCTTTAGAACTGTCCAGACGAACACAGTCTGTTTCATAAGTCCGTCTTTGCATCTCCACCAACCACCTTAAGTACTTTGAAGAGTCTTAGAGTGCACTTCACAAATTTCCACACAGGGAGCATATCAACTGTCAAAAATCAAGCTTTTCCATTCTTTAACATCTTTTTTCCCCCTCTACCTCCCAAAGCCTTTCCAACTTCGCACCAGGTTTTGCTAATACGTTTTTTAAAACATGTTTTCCTTACGATTCATCACATGAACTTTCACGAATCAGCACTCCATTAAACTAAAAGTTGGAAGGCAATGCTTGTCTGGCTGTTTTTTAAGGGTATGAGAAGTGAGGTTTGGGCTGTACGCAGGGTAAAATCACACAGACCTTTGCTTCAGTGCAAACCGCCTCGACCACTTCATTTAAAAAAATACAGTACATATCAGCAAAACAGCAACACAGCCCTGTGCGCACACCATTGTACATGTGCATAGTGTATGTCTGTGATCATCTAAGGAAGCTATTTGCTGAGCTTTTCGTTTATGCACAATTTTCCAACTTTTCAGAATACCACTGGGTCTCTCCAATCCAACCCCCCCCCCCCACTTTTCTTTTGCTTCAACTTCTCCCTTTCCTTTGTTCACACATGGAAGAGCATCATCTTTGCACATATATGACTTGGTGTGATGAGGGATTCAAGTAATACAAGCATCTGCTCAGGGCTTTTGTGTTCAAAAGATTCAATTAAAAAATAATTACCAAAAGATTAGTAGTAGTCGAACATGACTGTACTGTTTGAATTGATGTTTCTTTTCATCTGGTTTAATAATAGAATGCTTTCTTAATTAAGAAAAAAGGGCCGCCGCAGTACACCCTGTCTGAATAAAAGTTTGTTTGATGTGTTGAAAAATTTAATATTTTTTTGATCTAACAAATTAATTTTTTTCCCCCTTTTTCCCCTTTTCAGCAGCATAAGATTAAGACAATTTAATTTAGATATAAATGGCTAGAACAAACCATTCTCTGAGCTTTGGTCAACGAACAAGCTATAAATTCAAACTCAGAACAATTACTTGCCATGGTGTTCATCTACAGCACGAGGTTAGCTGTGCGAGAACGTGACAGAGCATATAAGCCTGGTAATGATATCGGGAGGGAGAATCCACCAGAATTTTCTCCCTAAATTACCTTCTCAGTGGTGTCCCACACCATGCGGCTAATGCACATCTTACAAATCTCACGCGTGTATGCAAATACAAAGGGAAACTCCTGTGCTGCCATAATTATCCCACCATTTTAATCTCAGATGGCCTTATGTGAGATTACACACACTGGAGCATGCATCAATATTCTGACTCGTTCTTCTATCTGTTTAGGCTGTCTCAATTGCTTCTGTCTCTTCATGTAATCTCAGACTGACACAAAGTTCAGTGGGGGGCTCCTTGGGGGCTATGCAATCTGTTGTAGGGCTCCCTGTTCTTCTATTCTATTCTATTCTATTCTATTTGCAAAATGAATGTTTGGGAGGCAAAAATTTATATTTCCTATTGACACATTAAAGCAGAAGATATAAATAACCATATTAAGACAAATGTTTTTGTGAAACATCTTATGTGCCTAAGACTTTTGCACAGTACTGTCAGGGTTGGGAAGTAACGGAATACTTGTAACGGGATTATTTATTTAAAATACAAAATATAAGTAACTCTATTCCACTACAGTTACAATTTAAATCATTGGTAATTAGAATACAGTTACATTCAAAAAGTATTTTGATTACTGAAGAGATTACTTTGCATTTATTGTCATTTGTTTCATTTAATATTTAGTCCTTTCAGATGGAAAACATTTATACATATAAATGATGCGATCCAAAGTGCATTTGAACAGCGGCGAAGCAGTTATGATGTGTTACATTCATACAAGCAGACAGAGAAGTAAGTTTGAAGTAAGTTTGGAGCAGAAGAAACAGAAATAAACATTGTGTAAATTGTCAGCTTTACGCTAAGCTAAAATGCTATTTCTAGCCATTTTACATGCACAAGTTAACAGGTGCGATCATATTTAGAAAGAAAATTCATGTTGGATCATAATTAATTTTTTCTAGTAAGACCTTTGATATTAGGGCAAAAATCATATTCTTGATAATCATTTTTGTATTATTTTCCTGAAAAATATCTAAAAATCCTTAAAACAAGATCAATTTGATTAATCTTGTTTTAGAAACAACACTGCATGAGATATTTAGGTTTTTCAGAGAATGCATTTTTAACATGTGTATTTTGTCTTACTGTACTGGCAGAGTTTTTATAGTCAAAACAAGTGAAAAAATCCACCAATGCTGAAGAAGTAATCCAAAATATTTGGAATACATTACTGCGTAGAGGACGTTGTTCCGACCAAAACAATACGGATCTACCCCAACCAGAAACCATGGGTTAATAATAATGTTTGCACGGCATTTAATGCGCGGACCTCCGCTTTTAATTCCGGGAACGCGGAGGAGAATAAACAAGCCAGTTATGCCCTCCGCAAAACTATCAGAGCAGCAAAACGCCAGTACAGGGACAAGATTGAAGGACAGTTCAACACCACCAACTCTAGAAGCATGTGGCAGGGAATTAAAATCATCACGGACTACAAAGGGAATAAAAACTCCGCCATGAACCCCGCTGCCTCTCTCCCGGATGAGCTAAATACTTTTTATGCTCGTTTCGAGGGAAATAACACCGCCCTCACGGAGAGAGCTCTCACGGCCAAGGCTACAGAGGTTAGTTCACTCTCCGTCTCTGTAGCAGATGTAACCCTATCCTTCCGACGGGTGAATATCCGCGGGTCCAAACGGCATTCTGGGCCACGTCATCAGAGCGTGCATGAACCAACTGGCTGGTGACATTTTCAACCTTTCCCTCTCCTTGTCTGTAGTCCCCACATGCTTCAAAACATCCACCATTACCAAAATTACTTGCTAAAATGACTGGCGTCCTGTTGCTCTGACCCCCATCATCAGCAAATGCTTTGAGAGGCTAATCAGAGATCACATCTGCTCTGTGCTGCCTGCCTCACTGGACCCACTGCAGTTTGCTTACCGCAACAACCGCTCCACTGATGACGCCATTGCATCTACACTACACACTGCTCTCTCCCACCTGGAAAAAAGGAACACTTATGTGAGAATGCTGTTTGTAGACTACAGCTCAGCATTCAACACCATAGTGCCCTCCAAGCTTGATGAGAAACTCCGGGCTCTGGGCTTAAACAGCTCGCTGTGCAGCTGGATTCTGGACTTTCTGTCAAGCAGACGCCAGGTGGTTAGACTGGGCAGCAACATCTCCTCATAACTGACCTTCAACACTGGAGCCCCGCAGGGCTGTGTTCTCAGCCCACTCTTGTATTCCTTGTACACACATGACTGTGTGGCAACACACAGCTCCAATGCCATCATTAAGTTTGCTGATGATACGACGGTGGTATGTCTGATCACTGACAATGATGAAACAGCCTACAGAGAGGAGGTGCACACTCTGACACGCTGGTGTCAGGAGCACAATCTCTCCCTCAACGTCAGCAAGACCAAGGTGCTTGTGGTGGACTTCAGGAGAAAAGACAGAGAACACAGCCCCATCACCATCAATGGAGCACCGGTGGAGAGAGTCAGCAGCTTCAAGTTCCTCAGTGTCCACATCACAGAGGAGCTCACATGGTCCATCCACACTGAGGCCATTGTGAAGAAGGCTCATCAGCGCCTCTTCTTCCTGAGACAGCTGAGGAAGTTTGGAATGAACCACCACATCCTCACATGGTTCTACACCAGCACTGTAGAGAGCATCATGACTGGCTGCATCACTGCCTGGTATGGCAATAGCACCGCCCTCAACCGCAAAGCCCTGCAAAGGGTGGTGCGAACTGCCAGACACATCATCGGAGGTGAGCTTCCCTCCCTCCAGGACTTATATACCAGGTGGTGTGTAAGAAAAGCTCAGAGGATCATCAGAGACTCCAGCCACCCGAGCCATGGGCTGCTCTCACTGCTACCATCAGGCAGGCGGTATCGCAGCATCAGGACCCACACCAGCTGACTTCATGACAGCTTCTTCCCCCAAGCTATCAGACTTTTGAACTCTTGATCTCTCATGATCAATATACATCAGCACTGCACATTATTAATCTTATTATCTCACACTGGACTATCATAAATTATATTCTCTCTTAACAACACATTGGCAACTGACTATCAACCATCAGCCTGAATGTCAATACAGTACAATACAACCTACTGTACATTTTATATGTACTTTACTATTTTTATTGTATGTGTATTCTATATTATGTGTATGTGCATTCTATATTTTGTGTATTGTATACTGTACATTGTATATTATTATTGTGTTGTGTAATATGTGTATATTAGTTTTGTAAATTGTGTTGTGTAAATCTGATGTTTATTGTAAATTGGTATATGTCTATCACTGTCATGACTGCTATGTTGCTCGGAAATGCACCCAAGACTTTCACCCACTGTTGCACTTGTGCATATGGTTGTGTGACAATAAAAATGATTTGATTTAGATTTTTATTTGAAAATCTATTTTACTTGAATAATCTAACGGAATACGTTACAAATTACATTTTACAGCACATATTCTGTAATCTGTAGCGGAATACATTTCAAAAGTAACCCTCCCAACCCTGAATACTGTATATATATATATATATATATACGTATATATATATATATATATATATATATACGTATATATATATATATATATATATATATATATATATATATATATATATATATATATATATATATATATACAGTGGTGGCCAAACATATTGGCACCCTTGGTAAATATGAGCAAAGAAGGCTGTGAAAAAAAAAATCTGCATTGTTTATCCTTTTGATCTTCAATAATAAAAAAATCACAAAAATCTAACCTTTAATTGAAAACAGTTGAAACAGGGGAAACATCTCATTTTTAATATTTTAATATTTTTCTCCAAAATGCATTGGCCATAATTATTGGCACCCTTGTATTCAATACTTTTAGCAACCTCCCTTTTTTGTTTTAGCAAGATAACAGCTCTGAGTCTTCTCTTATAATTCCTAATGAGATTGGAGAACACCTTGCAAGGGATTTGAGACCATTCCTCCATACAGAATCTCTCCAGATCCTTCAAATTCAGAGGTACATATTGGTGGACTCTCACCCCACAGGTTTTCTATGGGGTTCAGGTCAGGGGACTGGGATGGCTATGGCAAAACCTTGATTTTGTGGCTGGTGAACGATTTTTGTGTTGATTTTGATGTTTGTTTTGGATCATTGTCCTGGCTGAAGATCCAACCAGGGCCCATTATAAACTTTCCGGCAGAGGCAACCAGGTTTTGATTTTTTTAATCTGTTGGTATTTGATAGAGTCCATGATGCCATGTATCTGCCATGTATCTGAACAAGATGTCCAGGACCTCTGGCATAAAAACAGCCTCACAACATTAAAGATCCAGCATCACATTTAACCGTGGGTATTGGGTACTTCTTCATCTCTGTGTGTGCCAAACCCATCTCTGGAGTTTGCTGCCAAAAAGCTCTTTTTTTTGTTTCATCTGACCATAGAACATGGTTGCATTTGAAGTTCCAGTAGTGTCTGGCAAACTGAAGATGCTTGAGTTTGTTGTTGGATGAGAGCAGAGGCTTTTTTTCTTGAAACCCTCCCAAACAACATGTTGTGATGTAGGTGATGTCTGATATTTTTTTTTTTTTTTTTTTTTTTTGAGACTTTCTGACCTCAAGACGCAATTCTTCCACTTGGTCGTCTAATGGTTAGACAGAGACCTGAAGAGGCCTTCAAGCCACAGTGTCTCGCAGCCACTGTGAAATTTGATGGAGGATCGGTGATGATCTGGGGGTGTTTCAGCAAGTCTGGAATCGGGCAGATTCGTCTTTGTGAAGGACACATGAATCAAGCCACGTACAAGGTTATCATGGAAGAAAACTTGCTTCCTTCTGCCCTGACAATGTTCCCCAACTCTGAGGATTGGTTTTTACAGCAGGACAATGCTCCATTCCACACAGCCAGGTAAATCAAGGTGTGGATGGAGGACCACAGGATCAAGACCCTGTCATGGCCAGCTCAATATCCAGACCTGAACCCCATTGAAAACTTCTGGAATGTGATCAAGAGGAAGATGGATGGCCACAAGCCATCAAACAAAGCCAAGCTGCTTGAATTTTTGCACCAGGAGTGGCATAAAGTCATACAACAGCAGTGTGAAAGACTGGTAGAGAGCTTGCCAAGATGCATGAAAGCTGTGATTGAAAATCAGGGTTATTCCACCAAATATTGATTTCTGAACTCTTCCTAATGTATCTAGTAATGTAGTCAAGTAGAATAAGTGTCTAGTACCATTATTTTACGTGTGCATCTTTAATAAAGGGAAATGTTTTTTCTTGACCCATTTTCCTTGGAATGTCATGCCTTTTATTCTTATTGGGTCAGTATTTCCCTGTGTATAAAAATAAAAAAACAGGGTGGTGTAGTCAGCTCTACTATTCTGCATTTTTGTCAAATATTTTGTACTAGTAGTGTCACCTCAGCACTTCATCACAGTCTGGCGCAGTCAGCAGGATGTTCATATTTTGGGCAGAGACGTGGATGTACAAAGATTATCCTTTTAACTGTGTGACGAATGTAGGCTAATGATTTGTCTTCCTTTCCTCGTTTTTTTGTGGGTGTTTTTCTGAAAACAAAACAGCAGCGTACGGATCTGAATGGGAGGTATGTTTTGATTGATTGCTTTCTGACCCTTCTATTGCCTGGACTCCATTGCCTACCAGGTGGTGAGTGTGCCTCTAGTTGTGGAAAGGGGGTGTTAAGGACTGGGTTGTCTTGTACCATGCTTGAATGAGGGATTGCTGTAAACATGAGATCCAGTGATGTTACAGGACCCCAGTTTAGCTCCCTTTTTAAGGTAAATAGATGAGATGGGGAGATTAATGCCTGTATGTAGGCTCCTTATCCACGCAGGGTTGTCCATGCCATTTTTGACCAATTCATGGGTATATGCAAGGGGAGAGCAGGTGTGGGCTGGGTATAGAGAGGAGAGACCAAGGTAAGATTTTGCCCTTCACGGGTAGTCTCTAGCTGATGTGGCCAAGAAGAAGAGTTAAAGGTTGCCTATTTTAGTCTCAGAAAGATTTATTCTCACTTAGCTGTAAAGTTGCTTTATCCTGTTACTCATCTTGGTTTATTGGGGGTTGTTTAAGTGCCCTGCTTTTGTAGATGCTCGCATTTATGACCCAGAGCAGATTTTTTGAACGTTGTGTAGTACGGGGTCAGGATTGGTTTTGGCATGAAACAGCCAATGCCTTAGCTATGCCGCAGCTGTCTTGAAATGTTCTGGGGGGTGGGGTCAGGCTATTCTGAATGCTTGTCACTGGTTATGGCCCTATGCTGACAGTGTTTGGCGGTACTGTAGTTTCTTGGGGTACTGTGAGATATGGGGTTGTGATGAGGAGGAGGGCGTGGCCGGGCCGTGAGGGTGCACGGCCAGTGCTGATTCACCTAATCAGCCAGGAGGGGGATAAAGACAAGCCGAGGGTGCCAGTTCGAGAGAGAGTGAGAGAGACACTCGGCCGCCATGTGTGAGCGTCTATGTTTTATGTTATGTTTCAGTTCTTTTATGTCATTAAAGTTATGTTTACTGTTCTGCCGGTTCCCACCTACTCCTTGCCCATCCTGAACATGTTAAATTGGTGCCGAAACCCGGGAAGGAGCAGGGATGCGCTGTCATGGAGTCCTCGCCGCTGCTGTCCGCCAGGAAATGGAGGAGTCGCTGCTGGCCGCCGGGAGTCAGAGGAACCACTGCCATCCGCCAGGAAGGGGAGGAGCCATTCTGTCTGCCAGGGGTTGGACTACTCACTGCCATCTGCCAGAGGAGTGGCTGAGGACCAGGCAACGGCATGTCAGGGGACTGGCAGGCGAGTTTTATTCTCTCTCTCCCCCCTCTATCTCTCTCTCCCCCTCGCTCTTTCCCTCTCCCTCCCCTCGTCTTTCCCAGGGCTCCAGAGAGGCGGGGAAGACCTGCCAGCAGAAGGACGGCCAGAAGGGCAATACCTCCCCTCCAGGAAGGGAGGGGAGTGGAGTGGAGTACGTCATGCTTGAGGTTTCCCCAGCCTGAATTGGGCAGTGGAGGAATGAGACGAGGAGGAGGGCATGGCTGGGCCATGAGGGTGCACGGCCGGCGCTGAGTCACATAATCAGCCAGGAGGGGGATAATGACGAGCCGGGGGCACCAGTTAGAGAGAGAGAGAGACACACGTGGCCTCTGTGTGTGTGCATCTATGTGTTTTATGTTGTGTTTCAGTTCTTTTATATTCTTGTCACAGCGATTGTAAACCTTGGAATTGAGTGAGTGGTTGGTTTGATTTAATGATCGTTGGGGCAATGACCCAAAAGTGAGGGGTAGATTGTAGTGGGACAGACCATTGTGTATCTCTGCATGCTTCTCTCGGAGTGATATGTTTCATTATAACACTCCCCTTTAGAATTAAGTGAACCTGGTAGCCAATCAGGATGCACCCATGGGGTTTATTAGGGCAGTTTTGTGCCACCTGGAAATGCATCACTGTCTAATGACCGCCCCTTTCTGGCTTTAATAGCTTCCACACTGAAGGTATGTGCTTGTTGTTTTTAGGCTAACAGGCTAGCTCTGGTATTTAGGGCTAATGTTATTTTCTCTTTGTATGATAGCGTGTTCGTGTATGACTTGAATCGTGCATTTCCTCATTCATGACTCGTAGCGAGTGTCACTGGCCGCCTGACGCCTTCCTCCCAAGTATGTCACTGTTTAGTTTGTGTTTTTGATCTGTGTTTGTGCAGCATGTGATGTCATGTTGTCTTGTGTTTTAGTTTGTTTGTGCCACTGGGGTCAGCATATTCACAGACATAGTCATGGCAGTGGCATCAGTATTCCTGGTATGTGAACTCATTAGCAATTTGAAACATGTGCTGCTTTAACTTTTTTTTTTTTTTTTTTTTTTTTTTTTTTTTACTGTTTGTCCTGTTTTTAGGCAATATAATCTGCACACCATAATGCGTTTATCCGCATTAAGGCGGCAGAGTTGAATCCCGACGCTGCTGTTTTGTGTTGCTTTTTAATTTTTTGTTTTGTTTTGTTGATTTCCCTCAAATCCTGTGACTGGCTCTCAAATCCTGTGACTGGCTCTGAAAACATGAGAAATTTGAATTCTTTCTAAATGTGGATGCTTGGAGCCAGTGAGATCGTCTTGGGTTTGGAAGTGGTGTTATTTTGTGTTTTGAATTCTTTAATTGAAATTATTCCTTGTTTTTGGTTGTGAAGTTGATTTTAGCAGGGTGATTTGCCATCAGCCTCCCTCACCTCTACTTTTCTCACAACCATATTTTGTTCATTTTTATTGAGTTTATATCAGCTCTGTGTCTTCTTTGGTGGCCAGAGTTTTGTGTTCTTTTGTTTGTTTATTATAGGATATTTGTTTGTTGTAATTTCTTTTGTGTTACTTTCAGGTGCATAAGGCCCAGCGTAGGAGGCTAGCTGTTCTCTGTTTATGGTGGTGGTGTCCCTGTCATTGAGTGCTGTGTATTTACACTTGATTCACCTATGTGCTTGTGTGAGTGAGTGTTTACCTGAGAATTTAATTTTTTTTATAGGTGGATCGCTGAGTTCGGCTAGCCTACCTGCCCTCAGCCCTCTGTGTGGTACAGCAACTACAATAAACTGTCACAATAAAAAAAATAAAAAAAGAGTTTATAGATTATTGTGAATCACTCAGTCTATTGCCTGTTAACACTGTAATTTTAAATGATGGAATAAGTGTCTATTACCTTTTTTTTATTATTCTATGTGTGCATCTTTAATAAAGGGAAATGTTTTATATGTTTGTATACACGTCTCTTGACCCATTTTCCATGGAATGGTCGAACCTGTGTGCCCTTTATTCTTATTGGGTTAGTATTTCCCTGTGTATAAAAACAAAACGGTGGCGTAGTCAGCTCTCCTATTCTGCATTTTTGTCAAAGATTTCGTACTAGTAGTGTCACCTCAGCACTTTGTCACACTAAGTTAAAACATTAGTATTGTGGTGTTTAAATATTATTAACTTGTTTTCTTTGCATTATTCGAGGTCTGAAAACACTGCATCTTTTTATATTTTGACCAGTTGTCATTTTCTGCAAATAAATGCTCTAAATGAGAATGTTTATTTGGGAGAAATGTTGTCAGTACCTTACAAATGTTCATTTTACTTAAACACATACCTGTAAATCCAGAGAAACTGATCAATTTGCAGTGGTCTCTTAATTTTTTTCCAGAGCTGCATATATATATTATTATTATTATTATTATTTTATTTTTTTAAATCAGCCAAGCAAAATTACAACTAAACTTGACAGCCAGTGAAGACAGATGCATTTTCTTTATATGGAAAAAAGCAGCTTTGGCATTTTATAATAACTACTTTAATTTTACACTGAAAAAAAAAAAAAAAAACAATTTGTGAAAAAAAGAGTTTCAGACAACATGAGGGTGGGTAGATGATGACAGAATTTAAAGGGGAAAAAAAGAGTTTGTTCTGCGATTTCAAATTGACACAATTTTACGTACAATAATTTTGCTCAAGTTATACATTTACACACATATATAGTGTGCATAATTATTGCATAATAGTAGTGCTCAATGGATTTTAATGCAACATCCAGAGAAAAAAATAAATAAAACACACACACACACACACACACACACACATTTATTATTATTTTTTTCCTGGATGTTGCATTAATCCATTTAGCTCAAGAATCTGAGGGGCACATGCCCTCTCAATTTGAATGAGCAAGACACTCCTGCTTTACGTGGCTCAATTTCTACCATAAAATTGCATATTATTATTATTTATTTATTTGTTTTTCATTTATAGCAATGCTCTATATAGTTATTAATAGATGGATGACTTGCATTTAATTACGGAAATTACACTTTAATTTGTTGACCTTGTTCATAACAGCAGTTTAAGGTTCAAGGTGACCCAAGTTGTTCTTTGTTAGCCATATTTTACAGTAACCAAGAAATTGCTCTGAATCTTAATTATGCCTGACAAATCTCATTAAAAACATAAAAGAAACAAGTTTTTTCCCTTTTTTTAACGATTACATAAAATGTTCTTGCCGTCCTTTTATCTTTGAATTATCCGCCTTTGTATACTTTGACTGTCCCTGAATATTCAAGAAATGAATGTTGGCAGAGAGAAGAAAAGATATTAATTAAGAGTAGATTCTGCATCGATTCAGACTTGTACATAAGACAAAAGGTTAAGTAAATGCCAGGGCTGCTATGTCACCTCAAACAATGAGTATTAGCTTTGGAATCATTAATGTCTTCTGAGAAAACACAGTCAAATTGGAGTCCTGATTGCCAGAAAATGTGAGGCCAGGGCTGTTTCATTTCAATCTATAGTTAAATTAGCCTCCGACAGTGAGTTGAAAACACACAATTAACTGAGCTAGGTGGGGCATAGGGGAACAGCACCTCTAATGCACAGCTAGATTGAGATTGAGTTGGGCTTCCAAATAAGAAACATCTCATTGGCTTTACAAATCAAAGCAGGGGCTCCCAGGCTACCAGCCATCTAACCCTGCTGAAACCCATCGGTATGAACTCATTGTCAAAGGCTGACTCTCTCAGGACACTTGATGGAGATTATTTTTTGAGGAAAACTGGTCAAAACAGGCATTTATTTTATTTTTTTCTTAAGCATAATGACCCATCTTCTATGCATCTGGGTCCTCAGCTTCAGTTGATCAACTCAAATTACCCATTGTTGCCGTATCTTTTTGCCATCAAAAGAACAATTCAAAACATTAGACAGCACTACCACTGCAAAACTGATGAACATGGCAGGAAAAGAGAGTGAAAAAATAAACAAATGAGCAAGGTGAAAATATATAAATAAATGGATGAGGTGCTCTGAAGCTTTCCTCAATACACTGATACAAATTGCAGAGGCATTTGAGCAGGGCCGAGATAGCGTTTCCAAGCATATGGCGTTTTAATTCCTGTTTGTCTCATCTGGATAACTCCGGACCGGCAAATCTCCGACTCCATCCAGGGAAATATCTGAAAAAGAGAATGCTTAAGAACAAAGGGCTTCAATTTCCTCTGTAATTTCCTCTGTTTCATTCCCAATGTTTTCCACAGAATTATGAAACTGAGAATTGTGTTCACTTGCTTATTTATTTCCAGCTATCTTTTCTGCCTCTCCTTCTCTCTTTCTCTTTGCTGCAATACGAAAATTAACACACAGACTCCTCTCCAAACCGCTCCATCAATAAAGCACACAAATAACCAAACATTTTACTCCTGACACCAAACACGAGACATTCCTGAACATGTGCGAGATGTTCATTTTTAATCACGAGTCGCCTTTGTTGCTTTTGTCAGCTAGTGAAGTATGACTAATAAGAGCGGTGTTGTTGTTTTCCCGCTGAGGTGGAATGGTCTCTCCAGACACAAAGCCCTGCAGATCATAATAAATTTCATTGCGTGTTGGCTAATAATCTCACTGTTTCACTTTGGTGGCAATCACGGCTACTACAATGCGTCATGATTCACCAATTAAGAGGATATATTTCTTCAGGCAGCCAGATTAAATGAACAGCATCGGTGGAGTCCATAGATGCTAAACTGAGTTTAGTGACTCACTCTAGCTTCAGATAAACATAAATCATGTAATATTTATACATATAGGGTGACCGGGGCCAAAAATCCAACCACACAAATGGGTGGTTTCTCTGGCAGTGGTTTTGGATGTTGGTTTCAAACTCCCAGTCAAAGGTTTTTTTTCCCGAAAATAATCATTATAAACATACTTTTGATATAGCTGTAGGGTAAAAAAAAAAAAAAAAAGCACATAGTGTAATGGCATACATTCAGACACGGGTCAAGTTTACAACAATGGTAGATTTTAACCAAAAGTTTAAACAGTGGTCTCAGGACAAGAGTACATTTCATAAACATCAGGTCGGGGCAAGTTGTCACATGTGTTTTAAATGTCACACATTTATAAAATTTATTGATTACAGTACTTGTTACATGGTTTGATATTTTGATATTGTTTTACTGTTTAACCCTTATATTTCAAGAACTACAAACATTTAAGAGGCTGGGGAGAGAAGCAATGAGTGAGTCAGAAAAGAAGGTCCTTGCAAATACTGAGGTAATATGACTGTTTATAAACTGTGGCATCATCGTGCAATATTTATCTAAGTAACATGGCAGCATTTTATTGATAAGGCAGCTGATCTCAAGGCAAATGTTCCCATCTTCTTATCTTCTCATACATACATACAAACATACATATATATATATATATATATATATATATATATATATATATATATATATATATATATATATATATATATATATACACATACACACACACACACTAACCAGCCACTTTATTAGGTACACCTGTACATCTACTTATTCATGTGATTATCTATCTATCTATCTATCTATCTATCTATCTATCTATCTATATAACATAGATCCAGTCTGGGATTAAATGAAGAGATAGAAGCAATTGATACAGCCTAAACAGATAGAAGAACTGTGGCAAATTCTCCAAGAAGCTTGGAACATCCTATCTGCCAACAACCAAGAAAAATTGTATCCAGGTGTACCTAGGAGAATTGGTGCTGTTTTGAAGGCAAAGGTGGTCACATCAAATATTGATTTAGCTTTTTTTATGTTTACTGGACTTTGACATTAATTGATAAATAAAAACTATTTATGGCATTATTTTTGTAGACATCCTTACTATGCAACATTTTTCACCAGTGCCTAAAAACTTTTGCACATTACTGTATATATTGTACATATAAAGTGTTGTCAAGATACCAAAATTTCAGTATTCGGTACTGATACCAGTCATATTTCACGATTATCGATACCAATTTCACAGAAAAAAAGGTAATATACCAATAAACACACTCCTTAAGTCTATTAAAATGTTAAATTACAAAGTAAATAATACATTAAAACAATAGCATGTTTCCTTCGAGTGTTTCTCGATTAAGTAAAAATTGCTTAAAAAAGTTTTATAAGTAGGACCTTATGAAATAAGTTTATTTATTTGTTCTAAATTCTATTTATTTTTACCCAAATTCCACGTTTTCCAATTTCTTTTTATTCAGAATTCTATGTTTTAAAGTTTAATTAAATTTAATCATCAAAATTGTGTCTAATCAAACCATTGTAACCAGGTGGTATTCAAAGATTTCATGATCCCTGGTTTACAGTGTGAAGTAAAATGTTATTTTTCTTTTGTAATTATTTTTCTGTTTAAAGTCTGTAAAGTCTGTACTTTTATTTAGAAATGATTGTGTGGATGAAACTTTAAGGGAGCATGGCCCCTTTAAGACCGGAGCTTTGGTGATGAGACATCATTATGCACTGACACATATATCTACCTGAAGATGCCAAGCATGCATTGAACTGCTGTTTGATTAGGGGAAACAAATGTGTGCTTCCAAACAGGCAACTTCGAGGCCCGTGCCTTTGTTCAGAATGCAAACTGTTTTTGTGTAAAACTCTCCAGGTTGGTGAAATATTGGTTGTTTTTTTCTTCTAAACTGTAAAATGTGAACTCAATGTTGAAATTGCTGTTTTTAGCTCTTGGTTTTAAAGTTAAGATTAAAGATGTTTTTAAGAGTTGTTTTCTTTTGCTTTAAAAATGTATGTGATTTGGTTAGCTTTTCAAATGTATGTAATGTTGTTTGCTTATTGTAAGTTTCCTGTTTTTTGTGGTATAGAGAGCATTCAGCCAGGCATTAAGATTTGGTTAAGCACATGTGCGTGGTTAATCACACGATGGGAAAGAAGTACAGTGGCCGTGAAGTGCAAAACAAAACAACAAATCTAAAAACACAATGGCAAATCCAAAGAGAAAATAATAATTCAGAAACACATCAATAAATCACAAAACACAAAGGCAAATCTGAAAACAAAAGATCAAATCAGAAAACATAACACCAAATCCAGAAAAACATCAACAATTCAGAAAACACAACAGCAATTCAGAAAACACAATGGCAATTCAGAAAACACAACAGCAATTCAGTCAAAACGGAAAGGGTAGGTACTATAGCGTCTCACCTGATTGGTTGTGTGGAGAATAACTAGTCCTTTCCTCAGGACTGGTTCTCTGCCCACTTGCGTGGTTAATTCCAAATGCATTCCAAATGCTCAATTACTGAAAATTATGAGTGGTTTGTCACTCAGTAAAACAGTAATGGGACATAACACAGAGCAAAAACAGAGAGCGGGAAACTTTTTAGGTACAGTGTTCAACTACGGTGTGTAAGGGACCATTTAAAATTTCCACAAACTGCTCTAAAACGCCGGTGTCCAAGTGTTCATTCAATCTACTGCAACTCTAAAGGTTGCAGTAGACTGCCAGCATGATGGCTCACTTTCTACATTTGAAGCCAGCATGTCCAATTATGAGTACAGTGTTAAATTATTTTAGGAAAAAAAAAAAAAATGCTATATTATTTTCATATTGTAAAGGTTCTCGAAGGCTGCTATTAGATATGCTGATTTACTCTAGGTGAGATTTTACCAGGATGTGGAATTGTACATATACAGTATTCAATTATTTTTTTTTAAATAATAATAATAAAAACAATGTAAGTTAGTCATTCACACCACTGGTAGCCTGCTACAACCTTTGTAATGTAAAAATTACATCTTGATGAATTTTAGTGTATTTTTTCTAAAATAATTGGATACTGTATCCATATAATTAGATATACTTGGAAATCTACAGTTGAAGTCAGAAGTTTACAAACATCTTAGCCAAATACATTTAAACTCAACTTCACAATTCCTAACATTTAATTGTGGAAAACATTCCCTGTCTTAGGTCAGTTAGGATCACTACTTTATTTCAAGAATGTGAAATGTGATGTATTTCAGCTTTTATTTCTTTCATTACATTCCCAGTGGGTCAGACGTTTACATACACTTTGTTAGTATTTGGTAGCATTGTCTTTAAATAGTTTAACATGGGTCAAACCTTTTGGGCATCCTTCCACAAGCTTCTCACAATAAGCTGCTGGAATTTTGGCCCATTCCTCCAGACAGAATTGGTAACTTAGTCAGGTTTGTAGGCCTCCTTGCTCACACACACTTTTTCAGTTCTGCCCTCAAATTTTCTATCGGATTGAGGTCAGGGCTTTGTGATGACCACTCCAATACCTTGACTTTGTTGTCCTTAAGCCATTTTGCCACAACTTTGGAGGTATGCTTGGGGTCATTGTCCATTTGGAAGACCCATTTGCGACCAAGCTTCAACTTCCTGGCTGATGTCTTGACATGCTGCTTCAATATATCCACTTAATTGTCCTTCCTCATGATGCCATCTATTTTGTGAAGTGCACCAGTCCCTCCTGCAGCTAAGCACCCCCACAACATGATCCTGCAACCCACATGCTTCATGGTTGGGATGGTGTTCTTTGGCTTACAAGACTCCTCCTTTTTCCTCCAAACATATCGATGGTCATTATGGCCAAAAAGTTTTTTGTTTCATTAGACCAGAGGACATTTCTCCAAAAAGTAAGATCTTTGTCCCATTGTGCACTTGCAAACTGTAGTCTGGCTTTTTATTTTCCCATGAGCAGCCTTTCAGGTTATGTCGATATAGGACTCGTTTTACTGTGCATATAGATACTTATCTACCTATTTCCTCCAGCATCTTCACAAGGTCCTTTGCTGTTGTTCTGGGATTGATTTGCACTTTTCGCACCAAACTACATTCATCTCTAGGAGACAGAATGCATCTCCTTCCTGAGAGGTATGATGGCTGCGTGGTCCCATGGTGTATATACTTGTGTACTATTGTTTGTACAGATGAACATAGTACCTTCAGGCATTTGGAAATTGCTCTCAAGGATGAACCAGACTTGTGGAGGTCCACAATTTTTTTTTTTTTCTGAGGTCTTCTTTTGATTTTCCCATGATGTCAAGCAAAGAGGCACTGAGTTTGAAGGTAGGACTTAAAATACATCCACAGGTACACCTCTAATTCAGTAAACCTCCTATCAGAAGCTAATTGTCTAATTGTCTAAAGGCTTGACATCATTTTCTGGAATTTCCCAAGCTGCTTAAAGGCACAGTTAACTTTATTTTAAGAATGTAAAATTCGTATGTAAAATTCTGACCCACTGGAATTGTGATATAGTCAATTAAAAGTGAAACAATCTATCTGTAAACAATTGTTGGAAAAATTACTTGTGTCATGCACAAAGCAGATGTCCTAAACAACTTGCCAAAACTATAGTTTGCTAATATTTACATTTATGCATTTTTTCAGATGCTTTTATCCAAAGCGACTTACAGTGCACTTATTACAGGGACAATTCCCCTGGAGCAACCTGGAGTTAAGTGCCTTGCTCAAGGACACAATGGTGATGGCTGTGGGACTTGAACCAGCAACCTGAATACCAGCTATGTGCTTTAGCCCACTACACCACCACCACTCATTAATATTAAATCTGTGGAGTGGTTAAAAAATGAGTTTTAATGACTTCAACCTATGTGTATGTAAACTTCTGACTTCAACTGTATCCATTGGCAGCAACTGGAACCTTTATCATTTTGATTTTTTAATCATACGGAAAAAAAAGTTTTTTTTTTTAAGTTAGAACATGCAAACTGAATGAACACTTGGACGCAACCAATGTTTTAGTGCAATTTATGGACTTTAAGATGGTCCCTTATGCACTAGATGAACCAAGAAGACCATAGATGAACATCATACCAAAAAATGTAAGCACAGCGTAGTTCTAGCAGGAAGACTAGCAGCTGTACAACATCGCACCATTAGCTAGGTAACTCCTAGCCAATCACATGTAAGCCAATGCTTTATAATCTGCTCACAATCTATCACATTGCTGTTTCAGTGTGCTAACACGGCAACCTCCACCACCCCACCGCCACCAGTTGAGTTCCGTCCTGCACGGGGGTAGGCTCCTCGCCCCTGCCTCCTATCTCCAGCAGGATCTGATGGTTCCGAATATAACAACTTCGGACTGCCAGACGGGGCTTACGCCAAAGAGAGACATTACATTCCTGTTTTATATTCATCAAATAAATGTAATCTAAAACTTTACTCAAATCTGCGAGTCTTCTAATTTTTCCCGCTCGTTGCTTTTACTCTGTGTTATAAAGCTTCTTGTTACTGTTTTCCCAAGAGAGAAAACACTCCAAATGATTTAGTTTTTCAGTCAGTGACCTTTTGGCATGGATTTGATATAATCAGTGAAACAATCCTGAAGAAAGGACTAGGTCTCATTCACACAGCCAATCAGATGAGAAGCTATGAAACCTACCCTTTCCGTTTTGACTGAATTGCTGTTGTGTTTTCTGTCTTGCCGTTGTGTTTTCTGAATTGCCGTTGTGTTTTCTGAATTGCTGTTGTGTTTTCTGATTTCCTGTTGTGTTTTCTAACTTGTTGTTTTGTTTCTGGAGTTGGTGTTGTGTTTCCTGATTTGCTCTTTTGTTTTCAGATTTGCTGATGTGTTTCTGAATTGTTATTTTGTCTTGGATTTGCTGTTGTGTTTTTAGATTTGTTGTTTGCACTTCATGGCCACCGTAAAGAAGTGAGTATGTTTGATGTGATTTATGAACATATTTTGGAGTGTAAATATGGGTTGTGGATTACTAATTGTTTGTTTTTCTTTTAATGTCTAGGTTTGCCACTACCGTATTTAGTACCGAATTGAGTTTGTTTTGTTGCACGTTCACTTGCTTTTGGTTTGGTTGTGGCGTTATTTTTTTCTTGGGGGGGGGTTTGTCCTTGGAAAAAGACACCGCGGAGACCACACCCTGGCCGAAGGGGAGGAAATTGTCACATGGGCTTACCGATTCTTTATTGGCAGTATCGCATGTGGAGGAAGTCCCCGTGGTAGGTCCTATCTGGATGGGACAGAGCTCTACAAACACGGTGACTGGTGGCAGAGGGGACTCTGCCCAATGGGAGACACGGGTCTACCATCAGGGAGACCGTACCATGGAAGATTACGTCATATGGGGTTACCGACAGGGAACCAATGCATATGGAGCACCTATCCCAGTACAGGGGCTGACCTGAACAGGGCACACTGACACAAGTACTGGGTCTGGCGTCGAATTCCTCCGCCGAATTTGCTTGCCGCGGGTGCTGGGGAGGAATCTAGGGTTCACCGATCCCGGGAACTCACGTGGATGAAAGTGCACACGTCTTCCCCTCAGAAGGGGAAAGGCACTTGTGTGCAAGCGGTACACCCGGCCAGCTGCCCACATCCTTACCTGTTTGTACCTACCAACACATGGGACGAAACTGGCTCAACCCGGAGATTATAAAATCTCACGAAGGTATTGGGTTTTGCCCAGCCTGCTGCTCTACAGATGTATGTTAGAGAGGTGCCGTTGGCCAAGGCCTTGGAGAAGGCTACGCTCCTGGTAAAGTGTGCTCGTAGTCCCAAAGGGGACGGTGCACCCTGGACCTGGTATGCCAACGCGATGGCATCCACAATCCATTGGGCAATCCTCTGTTTGGAGACAGCGTTCCCCTTCTGCTGTCCCCCAAAACAGACAAAGAGCTGCTCGGAGCATCTAAAGCTCTCTGTGTGTCTCCTCCCGGGGCAGCGCCTGCAGGTTCACCACCTGATCTTTAAAGGGGGTAGTGGGAACCTTGGGCACATAGCCCGGCCAGGGTCTCAGGATCATGTGAGAGTACATCGGACTGAACTCTAGGCATATATCACTGACAGAGAATGCTTGAAGGTCCCCAACCCTCTTGATGGAGGTGAGCGCAGTCAGGAGGACCATCTTCAAGGAGAGGGCTTTTAACTCAACTGACTCTAAGGGCTCGAAAGGGGCTCTCTGTAGGCCCAGCAGGACCACAGAAAGGTCCCATGAGGGAGCGAGGTGCGACCTAGGAGGATTCAACCTCCTGGTGCCTCTGGTGCTTCCCCAAATACTTACCATCCACTGCATCGTGGTGTGCCACTATAGCGGCTACATACACCTTCAAAGTGGAGGGGGACAGCCGCCCCTCCAATCTCTCCTGCAGGAAGGAAAGCACCGACCGTGGGTGGTAGACCACTCAGATCTTCCACGTCCCATCCAAGGGCCAGATGTGGAGGTTCCAGAGGTCTGGTTGCGGGTGCCAGATCATGCCTCATCCCTGAGAAAGAAGGTCTTTCCTCAGGGGAATTTGCCAGGGAGGGGCTGTAGCGAGGAGAATGAGTTCCGAGAACAAAGTCTGGGTGGGCCGGTAGGGCGCTACCAACAAGACTGTTCCTCATCCTCCCTGACCTTGCACAACATCTGTGCAAGTAGGCTCACTGGAGGAAACCCCGGGGCCAGCTGTGCGCCAGTGCGTCAGTGCCGAGGGGGGCCTAGACAGGGAATACCACAGCAGGCAGTGGGAGGATTCGCGGGAGGAAAACAGGTCTACCTGTGCCTCACTGAATTGACTCCAAATCAACTGGGCCACCTGGGGTTGGAGCCTCCACTTTCCCATGAGCGTCACCTGCCACGACAGCGTGTCCGCTGTGTGATTGAGATCGCCTGGGATATGAGTGGCCAGCAGCGACTTGAGCCGCTGCTGGCTCCAGAGAAGGAGATGGCGGGTGAGTTGCGACATGCAGGGCGAGCGCAAACTGCCTTGGCGGTTTATGTACGCTACCGTCGCCATGTTGTCTGTCCAGACCAACACATGCTTGCTCTGGATCAACGGCCGAAGCATCCACAGGGCAATGCAGACGAGGGTCTGTCCAGGAACCTGCGGCTGCATGCCCATGGCAAACGGCGCCCCAGCCCGACTTTGAGGCATCTGTCATGACAACGACTCACCTGGAGACCTGCTCTAGGGGAATCCCTGCCCGCAGAAATACCAGGTCCGTCCAAGGGCTGAACAAGCGGCGGCAGATCGGCATGATAGCCACGTGATGCATGCCGCGGCGCCATGCCCATCTCGGGACTCGAGTCTGAAGCCAGTGCTGAAGCGGTCTCATATGCATCAACCCGAGGGGCGTGACCGCTGCCAAGGATGTCATATGCCCCAGGAGCCTCTGAAATCATTTCAGTGGGACCGCTGTACTCCCCCTGAATGCTTTTAGGCAATTCAGCACCGATTGAGCATGCTCGTTCGTGAGACGAGTGGTCATAGCGACTGAGTCCAACTCCATCCTGAGAAAAGAGATGCTCTGCATCGGGGCGAGCTTGCTCTTTTCCAAGTTGACCTGAAGCCCCAATCGGCTGATGTGGGTGAGAACCAGGTCCCTGTGTGCACACAACAGATCTCAAGAGTGAGCTAGGATCAGCCAGTCATCGAGATAGTTGAGGATGCGGATGCCCACTTCCCTTAGCGGGGCAAGGACTGCCTCTGCGACCTTCGTTAAGACACGAGGCGACAGGGACAGAATGAAGGGGAGGACCTTGTACTGGTATGCCCCTTTGGCCTGTGACAAGGCAGGATCGAGACATGAAAGTATACGTCTTTCAGGTCTACCGCCGCGAACCGATCTCGGTGCCGGATGCACGATAGAATGTGCTTCTGCATGAGCATCCTGAACGGAAGCCTGTACAGGGCCCGATTCAGTGCCCACAGGTCCAAGATCAGTCGCAACCCGCCGCTTTTCTTGGGCACGATGAAGTAGGAACATAGAAGCCACTCTTCATCTCGGCTGGAGAGACAGGCTCTATTGTGCCCTTCTGCAGAAGGACCGTGATTTCCACACGTAGGGCAGCGGCATCCTCGCCACCTACCGAGGTGAAATGGACACTGCTGAACCTGGGCAGGTGCCTGACGAACTGAATCGCGTAGCCGGATTATCTTGGCCAGCCATCACGTTGGGTTGGAGAGCGTTAACCACGCCTCCAAACTCCGGGCGACGGGCACCAAGGAGACGACCGCTGCTGGTGTACCCGCGGAATGGGTCTTGTGGCGGAGCAGGGAGGAAAGTGCTACTTCAGGGGGCCTTGTGTCCCGATCTTGCTGTATAGGGAGAGACGTTAAAGCACTTACCTCGCTCCACGTACCCCACTTAGGACTGGTCAGCGATGGGGGAGGAGGCTGAGCATCTTCGTAGCCTGCCACAACCGCCTGTGCGTGGGTGTGTGTATGTTGTGGCCGGGTGCATGGAGGCGGGAAACCCACAACTGCAACACCCTGGCAGTGAATGCTCGGTGCATGGTTGTCGTAATATCGACAGCCGAAGGCATCGAGTGTATGACCCAGAGAGTGAGGAAAGTGCTTTTTTTTTTAAATGTGGGCCCTTCGGGTGTGCGGCGAACTCAACAAAAAGGAAACCAAGGATTCTCCCTCCGGCCCTCCACTGGGGGATGGAGTGGTCTGTCTACCACCTCCAAATGTGGCGCGAGTCTCCTCACCTCCGGGTCGCCCGTCTCAGGGGCGCTTAGAAACCTTCCTAGGGTTCTTGGTCGTGGACTGTGAGACAGGGGGCATCAACTTCCTGCAGGGAGCTCTAAGCTGGGGCTGAGCCATTGGCTCAGGCTGCGGTGGAGCCGATGTTGCTGCTGCAGGAAGGTCGCTGCGGTTATGGGCAGATGGGGTGTGCGATCTTGAACCACGCCAGGGCAAGATGTGCTGAATGGCCTCGGTCTGCTGCTTTACCGTCGAAAACTGCTGTGCAAAGTCTTCAACGGTGTCGCCAAAAAGGCCAGCCTGGGAAATGGGGGCGTCAAGGTTGAGCCAAAGGTGGTGCTCCTGGACCACCAACGTGGAACCCGCCTGCCCAAGAGCCCGTGTTGTGACCTTCGTCGCCCATTGGGCAAGGTCAGTTGCCGAGCCGAGCGCAGCTCCTGTATTACTCCCAGGTCAGGACCACCCTCGTGCAGCTCTTTCAATGCCTTGGCCTGGTGGACCTGCAGGAGGGCCATGGCATGCAGAGCAGATGTTGCCCACCCCGCGGCACTGTAAGCCTTCACCGTCAGATACGACGTAGTCTTTACAGGCCTTTGATGGGAGCCTAGGATGGTTCCGCTAGGTGGTGGCGCTCTGCAAGTGCACCGCAATCGCCTGCTCCACCTGGGAAACGTCTGTGTAGTCCCTGGCCACCCCGCCGTCAAGGGTGGTGAGAGCAGCAGAACTCGAAAGCCTGGTCCGGGCAGTGAAAGGTGCCCACCACAACTTTGCAAGTTCTTCATGCACCTCCGAGAAGAAAGGCACCGTGAGCGGTGCTCCGACCCCAGGAACCAATCATCAAGCCGTGAGGGTTCAGGGCAGGGTGGAGGGTTCCACTCTAGCCTGACGCTCGCGGCAGCCCGGGCAAGCATGGCCGTCAACTCGCTGTCAGCCTCAGACTGGGCAGCCACACCTGAAGGCAGAAGCCCAGCTGAGTCCTCTGCATCGGACTGAAGCAGCCTGCTCTCCGATGCTGCTATCGAGATCTCCTCCTGAGCACCAAATGAGAGGTCGAACATGCTCTGTGGCGGGCTGCCTGACTCATCCTGGAACTCAACCAGGGCACACGAGCATGCTGGGGAATGGGAGGTCCGTGGGGATTCACCCGGCGGAGTTACTTCCATTGAAGTCCCAAAATCGCCCCCAGCGCTAACCGTCGCGGTCTTGTGCCTGCGGGCAGAAGAACCGAGGCAGGGAGCGGCTGGAGTGGCTTTCCCTCTGAAGAAGGAAAGCCGTGATTGCAACGTGGCCATGGTCATGTTCTCGCAGTGCAGACATGAACCATCCACGAATGCTGTCTCAGCGTGTCTGGAGCCCAACCAGGAACTGCACATAACCGGAAAGGCATCTTTAAAAAGACGCATTCTATCAGTGCCCACTCTTTTTAGGGAATATACACTCTTTTAAGGATAAATATACTCTTTTAGCGCCCAACACGCGCTGCCGAAGTGCCCAGGGGTGTTCTCCACACTTATCTGTGCGAGTGGGGGAGAAACCGCTGTGATGCGCCGTAAAATCCAGCAGTCGTGGAGATCGCTCTTTGCTTTCTCTTGCAGAGGTGAATGGATTGGCAGTGGAATACATCAACACCGCTCGGCTCTGAAGAAAAAATCTGAATGAGTGGTTGCACACCAGCTCCTTTTATACCCGTATGTCTGGGGGAGCAGCATGCAAATTCCACTCGCCAATTTTCATTGGCCTTTTCTTAAAACATCAGAGGTGTTTGGGGCTCCCAAGAGTGACCCCTAGTGTCACTACATCGACACAACATTGAGTGAGTGGCAGATAGGGAACAACCAATTTTTACCACTTTATCAGAATAGAACCCATTTTTTGTATTTGTTAGCTGTGTGTGCAAATCTTTTCCCCACACTACACTATAATCAAATGAAAATAGGTATTTTACTTTTCAACAAAACAATTATTATTTTTTAAAACAAGTGCTCTAATAAAGGTCATCACAACATAATCTAAAACACAACATTGGTCTTATTTTGTCAAATAAAGTGCTGCACAACAGAGCATCACTTAAAAAAAATAAAAATAAAAAAAAACATTAACTCCTATTCAGAACAACAGCAGGTGAGATATACTGAATGTTTAACATTCAAAATTTCCATTTCATGTGTCAAGCTTTTATTTTGAATCAAACTTTTATTTTGACATGAATACATTTCCGGTTCTGTGTTTTGATAGTAGTTTCACACTATACATTGGTTATTATGACAGCATTCATGCTGCTGTTTACCAGCAAAACAGGGACTGAAGTGGTTGTCATAATGAACCAGCTGCTCAAATAGTCTTTTCAATATCTTTAATTTTATATGTTACAAACATTCAAACAATCACTAAATAAATGTTTAAAGCCGGTACCGTCGAAGCACACTGTTTTGATGCAGTGATGCGGCCATGTTTTCTGACGTTAAAGAATATACAAACTAGTCAATCCACTCGAGCCTTCTCCCATTCTGTCCATCACTCATTCTAAACACTTCCAGTACTGGGAAAGTGGAAGGGCTAGGTTTTTAGAATCTTCTATGCTTCCAAGACAAACTCATTCCCATCTCGCATTGCATGTAAACAATATGGCGGCGCGCATAGCCAGCAAGCGCGATCACATCTTATCTATCATAATCAATCATTATAAACATTTAAAAACCACATTATATGTTTTTTTTTATTACAGCGCGCATTAAAGAACTCACGCTGGGGGGTCTGTCAATACAGGAGAAACTCATGTGCGAAAAGGTTAAAGCGCAAAATGCTGTGATTTAATTATATAAATATATAGTCTGCAGGCACTGCTGTGTCACATTGAATGAGCACTCTCTTCTGTTATCTACAACAGTAAGCACAGCACGTGAATCTTATACAATGTGGTATTAGATCAGTTTGTGTTTTCAGCATATGAGCAGCTTAACACATTCACTGTGCTGCATGCAGCACATGCAGACTGTATATTTAATGACATCACATCCATTTGTGGTTTAATAATCACACTAGGACATATCACAATTTTAATTTGATTAATTGTCCATTTCTGTGTAAAAGGAGTATCAGAACACACACTTAAATGAGCATGTGAGCATTTGTAAGCAGCCATCTGTCATTCAGACTGAATTGGAACGGTGCTCGATACTACTGGTACTGTAGAAACACTGGTATTGTTACATCTTTTTTATTTTAGTATCGACTTGGTACCGAAGTACTGGTACTTTTGACATATATATATATATATATATATATATATATATATATATATATATATATATATATATATATATAATTTGTAGTAAGAGTGGCAAAGCAGGTACTGTGTCATTGCTTCTTGGGGCCCTTGTTTGGCACAATCCCCCCTCCCCCCATGCTAACATGCTCTGCCAATAAATGCTGAAATGCAATATGACACTAACCCTCTGCTATAGTTTAGAGGCCTGCAGAGAGAGGGACAGAGTGGCAGTGTAAGACAATGAGAGCTGCATATGCGGGCAGTGCCAACACAGCGACAGCATCAATGCTAAACAACAGACACGAGCTGTGCTTCCTGAAAAAAAAAATAAAACAATCTCAGTCCGCTGTTGTGGGGAATAACTCTGCTAGTTATCTTGAGGGAAAACTCACTACTGTTTAACAGCCTAGAAAACAAACAAAAGCAAGACTATCGTTTATTCTGTCTGCGCTTGCATTACATCACGGCTTCAATTACAGTATTTTGGTTATTACTGCCAGCGCTGTCTCCCTCTAATGTGACAGCTGTTCCCAGTTTTACTTTAAATGTTTGTAGGTTAAATACTGTGTTTTGGGTAATGAGAACAATAGTAGAGAGGAAAGCCCCAGGGGCCCCGCACACTGCAGGGCACTCTCAGGGTCTAGCCTGGAAATCATGCTGCATGAAGACAAGATACAAAGCATGGGAATCAAAATAAATAAATAATGGAGAAAAATTGGACAGAGAACCGTCGATCCCTGCTCCCCTCGGAACATGTGCGCTCTGATCTGCCTAGTATTTCAAGAAAAAGCAAGGTCTTGAACCCCAATCCTTAGACACATAACAAAGCACACTTTGCAGCTGTCATGCACAACTACGAGCTCAGAGGCCTGAGTGAGTCCCAAGACAATGCCCTCTCTATCAGCCCCAGGACAAATATATAGACAGCAATATTTTTAGCTTCAACATTTGCATTGCATGTTATTACGAGTGCGAGAACAGAGCAAGTGAGAATTTATTTTAATAAATAAACATACCAATCAGTATCCCTCTTAGACATTCATGTATACATTTTTTAGATTACAATTTTAGGAAATCTAATCTGATTACCATTGCATTACTTACTGTATATTTTGATTAAAATCTAATTGTAAGTTTATTAAGAACCAATTTACTCTACACACTTTTAATAAACATAAGTAAACATGAAATCAAACAACAACTGTTATTTACCTGTCCCTGAGCCCTCCCCATACACAAGTGAGCTTGTGGCAGTGTAGGTTGTATTAGGATGCAGGCCAAACACAGGATGTGTGTTTATGAGAGCGGGGGTCTAAGGGCTTGAGTGCTGGCATAGAAGCAGAAATCCCACCTTGCCCTGGCTCTGGACTAACTACCTATCCATCACTGGTATGCACGCCTGCAGTGGTGTTCTGCAAATGGAATAGAGAATGCACTTCCTGTCAGCAGGCCAGCTCAGCAATTACACTGATCCAAAGGTATAAGAGGACAAAGCTCTTCTGCAGGCCTCACCTTGATGTCTGCCCTCATCAGCCTCTTAACAAAACACATACAGAACTTTATTTATTTACACTGAGCTCATTTGTGTAAACAAAAACTTCCATGCCATTAATAACACCTCAGACTTGAGATAAATGAGATTGCATTCAATTTAATCACAAGCTTTCATCACTGGCTTAGTGTTTAATTGAGTTTCTACTTAATTTCTTAAACAACTGCTCTGTTGACTGATTGAAGGTTCCCTTGTGGGGGGGGGGTTGGGGTGATACCTCCGATGAACACACTGTTTTGATACATCAGAATACAAAACATCAGTCAGGTGGTGTGTGTTTTTGTGTGTAACCTCCTCTTAAAACACTGCAGTTTGCGCAAAGTTGTTGGTTTGGGTAAGGAGCAGAGCAATTAGGAGACCATATGGCAGAAGACACAAGAGTCAGCAATTCCCCTTTGCTGCAGCCCTTCACCACTGGAGCACAGATTCACATCACTGCTCTTATTCTCTCACTTGCTCACTCAGATACTCTGCTAATTGCATCCTGTATTTGTCAATCAAAATCTATTTTACTTTTCCTTTTTCATTTGCCTTTTACCACCTTCTATTAATTCCCTTGTTGTCGCTCAGAAGCTCTTTGTCACTCTTAGCACGTGTGAAGGGGGCAGTTTGTTGAAATGAATTCAATATGAATTGAATTGCTTTGCAAATGTTGGCTGGGCAACTTCAGAACCCCTTGGAATTCTACACAACACTCTTGTTTAAACGTGAGGGGTTTTGTTGTCACCCAATCCACACATTTCATTTGTATGAGCAAATCACACAGGATAAACCAAACTTGGCATTGGAGCAGCGTTGTGTTAAAGTCACTCTTCCACTCAAAGCTATTCAAAAAAGTCAAAACAAATTAGTGATGCGTTATAGAGATGATGGAATTTGTAGAATTAAAACAACTCCCTGGTGAACGATCCTCAAATCTGATGAATTTCTCATTGTTTTCTCTTTCCAGCCAGAAAAGAATATTTTATGTATTGGTATGAAGATGCACTTCTCCGCACTGTGGACAACAAGAATACAACTCAAAATTACATAAATGATTTATTCTCCTGGGGGTTTACTGTAACTGTCAACTACCATGCAGTAAAAAAAATAAAAAAAAAATAAAACATGCTAATTTGCAACTATATGCATCAGCAGTTCATTAGCCACAAATGAAGATGTGGAGATGTTTATCTTGCTGTTTGCATGACTGCATTTTTGTCTCTTTAAATATATGTCCAGTACTCAAATATTAAAATATCATAGTCTGAAACTGCATAGCTGTGTACACTATGCATTTTTGTCTCTTTAAATATATGTCCAGTACTCAAATATTAAAATATCATAGTATGAAACTGCGTAGCTGTGTACACAATGTTAGACAAGACTGATCTCACTGGAAATTCAATCCACGTCCAATTTTTTTGCCTACATAAATCGGTCTCTGATTTCCGAATTACTCCCTAGTGGCTAAAGCTGTGACTGTAGTTTATTGCATGCACACCTTTGCACAACGTATTGTGCAAGACATAAGCAAACATTATCTGAGCAAAATATTTAGGTAAAATAAACTACTAACTCGAGTCATGTTTCCATCCAAGTTATGTAACTTATGCACAAAATCGAAAAATTATGAAAAGCAATTTGCAAATATAATTTTTTTTTTATTTCTAGGGAAATTGGTGCACAACAGAAATGAAGACAAAAGATAAAGCCATCGTGGCTCTTTCATTAAATGAAATGATTCACTTGGGGTTTATAGTGCTTCATGTTTGCCAGCATTTAGCGGCAGATGCCTTATGTCTGAAAGCAAAAGCATTTCAGACAGTTTTGAGAGGTAATAGTAACCAATCATTTTGAAGACTGCCTTTGTGACTAGCATTTCTGAATAACCAGAGTAACATTCCAGACGCTATGCGATTATATTGAAGATATTCTCTGAGCATATTATACACTATATTGCCAAAAGTATTCGCTCATCTGCCTTTAGACGCATATGAACTTAAGTGACATCCCATTCTTAATCCATAGGGTTTAATATGACGTCGGCCCACCCTTTGCAGCTATAACAGCTTCAACTCTTCTGGGAAAGCTTTTCTCAAGGTTTAGGAGTGTGTTTATGGGAATTTTTGACCATTCTTCCAGAAGCGCATTTGTGAGGTCAGACACTGATGTTGGATGAGAAGGCCTGGCTCGCAGTCTTCGCTCTAATTCATCCCAAAGGTGCTCTATCGGGTTGAGGTCAGGACTCTGTGCAGGCCAGTCAAGTTCTTCCACACCAAACTCGCTCATCCATGTCTTTATGGACCTTGCTTTGTGCACTGGTGTGCAGTCATGTTGGAACAGGAAAAGGCCATCCCCAAACTGTTCCCACAAAGTTGGGAGCATGGAATTGTCCAAAATCTCTTGGTATGCTGAAGCATTCAGAGTTCCTTTCACTGGAACTAAGGGGCCAAGCCCAGCTCCTGAAAAACAACCCCACACCATAATCCACCGTCCACCAAACTTCACAGTTGGCAAAAATGCAGTCAGACAAGTACCGTTCTCCTGGCAACCGCCAAACCCAGACTTGTCCATCAGATTGCCAGATGGAGAAGCGTGATTCGTCACTCCAGAGAACGCGTCTCCACTGCTCTAGAGTCCAGTGGCGGCGTGCTTTACACCACTGCATCTGACGCTTTGCATTGCACTTGGTGATGTATGGCTTGGATGCAGCTGCTCGGCCATGGAAACCCATTCCATGAAGCTCTCTACGCACTGTTCTTGAGCTAATCTGAAGGCCACATGAACTTTGGAGGTCTGTAGCGATTGACTCTGCAGAAAGTTGGCGACCTCTGTGCACTATGCGCCTCAGCATCCGCTGACCCCGCTCTGTCATTTTACTTCATGGCTGAGTTGCTGTCATTCCCAATCGCTTCCACTTTGTTATAATACCACTGACAGTTGACTGTGGAATATTTAGTAGCGAGGAAATTTCACGACTGGACTTGTTGCACAGGTGGCATCCTATCACAGTACCACGCTGGAATTCACTGAGCTCCTGAGAGCGGCCCATTCTTTCACAAATGTTTGTAGAAGCAGTCTGCATGCCTAGGTGCTTCATTTTATACACCTGTGGCCATGGAAGTGATTGGAACACCTGAATTCAATTATTTGGATGGGTGAGCGAATACTTTTGGCAATATAGTGTATATTCACATGGCTTGCTGAAGCAAAGTGTGTCCATCCAGCAGACTTTTTGGGCATGAACATTCACTGCATGGTGACGCCAGAATTTCGGCACAACAGTGCAGAATTTCTGGGCAGATTTCCTAGGAGATTAGGTTGATTAACATTTAAGGAAATATATATCCTGTAGAAATTAAAGGGCAGTCTACTTAAAACAATACTGATAAAAAAGCAAATACAAGTTGTGACCCATAAAGGTGCATTTGAATTTGAGTTCATTACCTGAGAATAAAGAGAATAATGTCTCTCTGCACACACCTAAACTAGCACCCCGGTAATGGGAATAAATACATTTTGGCATCTTCAGAAGCACCACTTTAAGTACAGCACTAGAAATCCAGTGTGTGGATCCTTATCTGGAAAGGTCAGAATGTAATACTCCCTCACTCCAGGACAGAGCTAACAAAGCATGTGCTTTAATTACTGCCCATAGGACGTGGATTAAGGGATTAAGAGACTAAATGAAAATGTCATAAAAACGTTGAAGAGAAATCCGTGTTATCGCTGCTTTAACTGTGCTGTAATCCTAATCACTTCCGTTGTTCAGGGTTGTGCATCAAGGTCCTTTGCTATTCAGCAGTAGTGTAGACATTCAAATATCTGCATTTTTGACAGCTTTATATTTGTGATGGACCTGATGTGTTTCTTTTTGTGCTACAGCAATTTGAGCAACTCATAATTGATTTAAGCATGTGGATGTTCAACATGTTTAAATTAAAAGGTCACTGGGCCAAATGGGCATACTACGGGTCAACCTCTCTATTTCATCTTCCATGAAATATGGAAACACTGACCTATTGCTGTCTAGTAAGTACCTTTAATAAATGAAATTATAAATACAGTAAACCAAAAACATGATTATTGTCACGAATACCACCTCTGTAGTTCCTCCCGCTCACCATCAGAGGGCTCCATCACCTGAGTATTGACTCTTAACTCTCCGGACTTCCCATAATCCCCATACCTAGCACTGATTACCTCCTCACCTGTTGCCTGTTGCCTATCTACTCAGCTATTTAAGACTCACTCTCACTCTCTGTCACTGTGAAGTCTTGTTTTGCCCTGGCTGATATTTCTGAGTGTTATCTGTATTTACTGCCTAACCTGTGTATGATTCTGGACTGTTTACCCTGTTTTGACCCTTTGCTGCCTCGTTACTGTTACTGCTTTGTTTACCTGGATATTACCTGTGATTGCCTGCTGCCTGCCCTTACTTCTTGCCTGTTTTGTGACTATCTCTCTGATTTACCTTGGATACTACTATTGCTGGTAATTGACCCCTGCCTGTCTATATTACTTTGTTTGCTGTTAATAAAGCTGCACATGGATCCCAACTCTGCTGACTCATCCAGCGGCTTTTCAGCAACTAACCACCGAGGTTTCAGCCCAAGCGAATGCACTGGCTGTACACCACCAACAGCTTGACCGGCTGACATTATTAACAAGAGGAGTTTGTTAAAACCCTGCAGAACCTCCGTTTACCCACACTAAACACTTCAACTCCTTTATCTAACCCAGCGGCACACCCGGCCTCATCTAGTACACTTGCCGCTAACCCACGCCTTGCTTTTCCTGAGAAATTTGATGGATCACCTGCTAAATGTAAGGGATTTCTGCTCCAATGTTCACTGTTTGTTAATCAACAGCCCACGCTATACCCCACTGATGAGAGCCGCATTTCCTTTGTATGTCCTCTACTTACCAGTAAGGCGTTAGACTGGGTTACAACGGTGTGGAACGATGACCGACCAACATTCCCTTCATTCAGTTGCTTCCTCCAACGATTTCGTGCTGTTTTTAAACATCCAGTGGGAGGCAAAGATGCCGGAGATCAGCTGCTTTCTCTTCATCAGGGTAATGTTCCCACCGCGGAATACGATCTCAACTTCCGTATTATCACTGCTCAAACCACGTGGGTGGAGGATACTTTGAAGCTGCTTTTTCGGAGAGGACTGAACTTAGAGCTTCAATCTGAGCTGGCTTGTCGCAATGAGGGTAAGACTTTGGATCTGTTCATTGAGTTGACCATCCACCTTGATAACCTCCTTCGAACACGAAGGCCCTCCAACACTCTTGTATCACATCCTACCGCTTCATTAACCCACTCTACTTCATGTGTTGAATTACCTGTGATATTAACATTTTCAGGGAGGTCTGTCATTACTACAGCCATGCTGGACTCTGGGGCAGCGGGCAACTTCATTGACGAAGAATTCGCCAAAGCCCATAATATTCCGCTTAACCTCTGTGACTCTCTTTTGACAGTGGCAGCATTAGACGGACGCCCTCTTGGTGACGGTCTTGTTCAACACACTACCAAAGATATCATTCTACAAGTTGGAGCACTGCACACAGAAACTATTCGCCTATATATCATCCCATGGCCTCATTACTCAGTAATCTTAGGACTACCTTGGCTGCAAAGACACAACCCTCAGATCTCTTGGAGCGATCAGCAAGTTACCCAGTGGTCCAGCACCTGCACTTCCACTTGCCTAAAGCCCATCTCTCCCAGGACTATTAGAGCTGCTGCTGTTCGAGTTGAACCTACTACAGTTCCCAATCTACCTCCTGAGTATTTTGACTTAGTTGAAGCCTTCAGCAAAGCCTTGCAACTTCCTCCTCACCGCTCCAGTGACTGTGCCATAGAATTACTACCTGGTTCCTCACCTCCACAAGGCAGGATTTTCCCATTGTCCCAACCTGAGTCTGAAGCTATGAAGTCATACATTGAGGAGGAACTTTCCAAGGGATTTATCAGACCCTAAACCTCACGAGCATCAGCCAGATTCTTCATGAGTAAGAAGGAGGGAGGGCTTTGTCCATGTATTGTTTATCGTGGTCTAAATGAAATCACTGTAAAGTTTTGCTTCTCCCTGCCTCTGGTTCCAGCTACCCTTGAACAACTCCGTTCTGCCAAGTATTTCACCAAACTCGATCTTCGCAGTGCCTACAATCTCATCCGCATTCGTGAGGGGGACGAGTGGAAGACAGCATTTTCAACCAGCACAGGGCAATATGAATACCGGGTTATGCCTTTCGGATTGGTCAATAGTCCATCAGTGTTTCAGGCCTTCATCAATGATGCTTTCCGAGACTTGCTGAATCAAGGAGTAATCGTTTATATCGACGACATCCTCATCTACTCTAACACTTACGAAGAGCATGTCAAGCATGTCCGAGCTGTTCTGCAACGTCTCATCACCCATCAACTGTACGCCAAGGCTGAGAAATGTGAGTTCCATCAAACATCAGTATCATTTCAAGGCTATGTCATCAGCCCAGAGGGCATGGTGATGGATGATAACAAGGTGAGACCAGTTTTGAAATGGCCAAAACCTACTACAATAAAGGAATTGCAACATTTCCTGGGTTTTGCCAATTTCTACAGGCGCTTCATAAGAGGTTTCAGTACTGTGGCCGCACCTCTGACGTCAATTCTTAAGAAGAAGAGCTCTCAGCTCTCTTGGTCTCCAGCTGCTCTCCAGTCCTTCCAGGACCTCAAAGTATGTTTCACCACTGCACCCATGCTTCACCATCCAGATCCTTATCGCCCATTCATTGTCGAAGTAGATGCCTCTAACACTGGTATCGGAGCCATCCTCTCCCAGCGGTACGGTACACCTCCTAAACTCTTCCCATGTGCCTTTTACTCACGCAAACTCTGCTCCACTGAACATAACTATGATGTCGAGAATCGAGAATTATTAGCCATGAAAGCAGCATTCAATGAATGCCGTCATTGGTTGGAGGGAGCCAAACATCCTTTCCTCGTATTGATGGATCATCGGAACCTAGAGTACTTACGTTCAGCCAAGAGACTCAACCCTAGACAGGCAAGATGAGCGCTATTCTTTACATGCTTCATCTTCAGTCACATATCGTCCCAGCTCTAAAAACGTCAAGGCCGACACTCTCTCTCACCAATATGAATACTTGCTTCAAGCTCCTACCGAAGAACCTATCTTACCACCCACAATGATCATCGCTCCGGTACAATGGGACATCATGACAGAGATAACTAACACTCATTCCAATGATCCACCGCCTCCCGACTGCCCTACTGACAGAACCTATGTCCCACTCCCATTACGTAAGAGGGTTATCCAGGGGGTCCACTCCTCGCTCAGCTCTGGTCATCTGGGTATCACCGCCACTCTTCAGCTGGTACGCAACCTGTTCTGGTGGCCAACCTTGCAGGCAGACACCATTTGTGATGTCCAGAACTGTTCCACTTGCAACATCAACAAATCATCTAAACAACTTCCAGCTGGGTTATTGCAGCCTCTACCCATACCTCTACGTCCATGTTCCCATATTGCCATAGATTTCGTCACGGATCTTCCTCTCTCTCAGGTTCACACCACCATTCTCACGGTAGTAGATCACTTCTCTAAGGCTTGCTGGTTAATTCCTTTATCCAAGTTACCTACTGCCTTTGAAACTACTGAACATCTACGCAACTACATATTCAGATTCTATGGTCTGACCGAGGGCCTCAGTTCACCTCCTGCTTATGGACTGCTTTCTTCTGTCAACTGAACATAAATGTCAGCCTAACTTCTGGGTACCATCCACAATCCAATGGCCAAACTGAATGCATGAATCAGGAGTTGACCCGCTTCCTCAGAACCTTCTGCAATCAGAATCAATCCAACTGGAGCCACTATCTACTTTGGGCTGAATATGCCCAGAATTCCCTCCACAAGCCATCAACTAGTCTAACTCCCAGTGTGTTCTTGGTTTTCAGCCTCCCTTATTTCCCTGGTCAGGGGAGCCCACGGACCTTCCTGCCATCAATAACTGGCTCCTCAGAAGTGAGGCCACCTAGGATCAAGCACACGTCCATCTTCAATGGGCCGTCAGGAGACATGAGGAACAAGCCAATCGTCATTGTCGCCCCAATCCTGAATACAACCCCGGTCAATGGGTCTGGCTCTCTACCTATGATCTCAGATTTCATCTACCCTGCAGAAAGCTCAGTCCCAGGTACGTTGGTCCTTTCAAGATACTCAGACAAATAACTCCTGTATCATACCACCTTGCCTTGCCTCCCACTTATCGCATTTCTCCCACATTCCATGTCTCCTGTCCTCCCAGGAGGGGAGGAGGAAGCGGTCGGGGACCAGGACCCTCCACCCATCATCGTGGATGGCGAGGAGGCCTATCAGGTACGAGATCTCTTGGATTCCAGGCGCCGGGGCAGGACACTGCAATACCTTGTCGACTGGGAATGGTACGGTGTGGAGGAACGGTCCTGGGTTAATTCTGAGGATATTCTGGACTCCACACTCATTGCAGAGTTTCATAGGACTCACCCGCTTAGACCTGCCCCTCGACCTTGAGGGAGACCCCGGTGTCGCCTGCCTCCTCACATTGGGGGGGGCTGTCACAAATCCCGCCTCACAGGGCTTCATCACCTGAGTATTGACTCTAACTCTCCAGACTCCATTTCCCATAATCCCGTACCTGGCACTGTTTACCTTCTCACCTGTTGCCTATCTACCCAGCTATTTAAGACTCACTCTCACTCTCTGTCATTGCAAAGTCTTGTTTTGCCTTGGCTGACATTTCTGAGCATCATCTAAGTTTACTGCCTTACCTGTGTATGATCCTGGACTGTTTACCCTGTTTTGACCCATTGCTGCCTGCCTACTGTTACCGCTTTGTTTACCTGGATATTACCAGTGATTGCCTTCTGCCTGCCCTTACCTCTTGCCTGTTTTGTGACTATCTCTCTGATTTACCTTGGATACTACTATTGCTGGTGATTGACACCTGCCTGTCTATATTACTATGTTTACTGTTAATAAAGCTGCACATGGATCCCAACTCCGCTGACTCATTACAATTATAAATAGAGATGGTATACAGTAGCTTGTCAATTGTACATGTATAATGTACAAAAACATTTCTCTCTTATGTTATTGGCCTTTTTGCCAGTTTTATTGATAAGGAAATGTTGCAAGCTAAACTCAAACCTACATTTCCCACATGAGCACCACAGCTTAACCTGTCAGAAAACATGTGCTAATCACGAGGCCATAAATCCAACAAAACATCAGTCTGTTTTCTGTTTAGATGTGTCCATTACATAGTTCCTTAAATTGTCCTGCATTTTACAGCTTTTGTGTGGCTAAGTGACATTTAGACTGACTCATATAGCCAAGCTGATCCCAGGTCAGTGATTTGCCAGGCAGTAGTGGTTTTTAAGAGAGGCCATACAGTAACTGTCATTGGTACGTCAGCTGTTCCAGTGCTCTGTTAAATGAACAGAAGAGACCAGACAGACCTTTCTCCTCCCTGCTGCTGAGAATAGGGCTGGTAATATGCACTGGCAGCCTCTGTCAGCTCAGTCTGCACACCTCTCACAAATTAGGACCTATTTATCCAGAGCACCCTGCACTCAATGGAAATGATTACCAAGATGGTCAAACCCTATTTGCACAGTATGTCTTAATCAAAGCAGAAAAAAAGAAAAATTACATATTCTATTTCAAACTCTATTTGAAATGAGGAGGTAGAAAAGTGGAGCTGAATGTGTGTTACATATCAGTTTTACAAACAAATACAAAAGATGAAAAATATACAGTACATTTAATAGCACATACTGTTTGGGTTTCTTTACATGTACATGTAGACACAGCAGTAACATTTGAATGTGGTGGCATAAGTAGAAAGAGAATGCATTATTGTTAAAAAAAAACAAAAAAACTTCAAGGGATTTTATTTTCTTGTTTATTCTTCTCTAAATGAGATCAAAAGAAGAGTTGAAACCATTTAAAACTAAAACACCTACTGGGAAATTAAAAAAAATATTTAAAAAAACCCCCAAAAAACAAAACAAAACAAAAAAAACAGAAAAAGGCAAACATCAATAATTAAATGAATAGATAAGTCAACAAACGAGTAAGCAAATAAAAGTACAACCAAATGGAAACTTGAACGATCCTGAGAGAATCTTCCTTTGAGTCTGTTTCTTTGTAATTCTTTCTTTCTTTTAGCTCATGAGGGCAGAATTATAGAAGCTCTCCACTGGTCCAGTGTGGGGGATGGAGGATCTAATTAGTTGAAAATTAATAATTATCTAATTTCTATTCTAATTATCTCAATCTATTTGCATGTGATACCAATCAGTAAGACTATGTTTTCCATCACTGTGACCTTGTCTTATGCATCTTGCAAATACATATGGTATGGGTGGGTAATACGGGTCAGCCAGCCACTGACCTTGCCCTACAGTCAAAAGTAATTAGAAGATGTCACTGTCAGAGAGATGTTGAACAGTACATGTGTCTCGAGATTTCAAGTTCTTCATCAGGCACTCTACAAGATCAGTCTGGATTAAACCAGTTTTTTACACTGTCACTCTATAACCTTTAATCAAACAAATACACAAGCAACAGCTTGAATGTTACATGGCTTGTATGCTAAAATTAAATATAGATCGAATAAAGATAAATTAAGCAGGTAAAGCAGGTACTTATAATATACAGGTGTTGTTGTAAGTGCCTTGAAAATTTCAGCCACAGTACATCAGATATCAGCTACTTTATCTACGCTACTGTACATGCTCTCCCTTGTGAATAAATCTGGCACAAAATCTGAGATCCAAGGCAAATTTTCTCACTCTTTTCACATAACCAAAAGAGAACTGCATTTAAATAATCCCTTAGTCTACATTGAGTATAGTCTTCTTTCATAACATTTAAAATTGATAGAATTTAAATGTGTTTAATCTAAAACAAATTATGGAAAGCAAGAAAGCAAGCCAGTAAGCCAGCAAGCAAGCAAGCAAGCAAGAAAGAAAGAAAGAAAGATCAGTACTTTAAACTTGTGTTTCTTACATTCATTTGAAGGGTTTGTTGAGAAAACAAGAGCAGGCTCAAGCCGAGAACATTTCATGTCAACAAGGAATCAATATTAGTGGGTGAGTCTACACAGAGGAGATGAAAGACAATATATAGGGCCTTGGCCTGGGTCATTGTTTGCCAGGTTAGGCCGCAGGGGAGGGGAGATGTTCAGGTTATTCTACAGTGCTTTATATCAAACTGTAAATGAAGGAACAGCTTTAGCTATTAAAGAAGAAATAAATCTACCTGGGGCTGGTGATACACATTAAACTAGCACGTATTCTTTTAAATACTAGTGCAACGTTATTTTTCTCATTTTGTCCCCTGGTAGCATCATCCTTTTTTATCTTATTAGTATGCTATAAAAAAAGAGAGAAAATATCCAAAACAAATATTTCAAAGCTAATCCAAGATAATTAAAGAGAGCATTCCTTGCAAAAACAGTACAAAGTTTTAAGAAGCCTGTTTGTAATAATGGGTTAAAATTCTTAATCCACTATACTGAATTTTGAATGCTTTATAAAACACTATAATCAGTTAAATGTTCTTGTAAATAACTGTGATCACAGTTCTAATAAATAACCATTCCTACACAACCTACTGGGCATTACTGCCTGCCGCACCTCTGCCAGTGCCTTCAGTTGTCCAGCTACGGGGTCATCAGCCGGTAGCCATTTATCACAGATGTTTCATACCATTAATTCCAGAGCATCTCCTGGTGGTGGGGCAGTGGTCAGGGACGTCTCCCTACCACCTCCCGCAGCTGGACACTGGATCCCTTCGGTTGCCTCTCATTTTTGCTTTCCCATCAAGATATTCCTCCTTTCCCGTCTAGACATACCAAACAACCAGGGTTTTAAAAGTGGCATCTTTAATTCATCACTTTAAAATCACCACTGCTAAAAATATTTAACTCACTAGTTAGTTGTTGGATGACTAGTGGAGCATCCTGTCCCATTTGTAGAATTTGTGTCTTTCTAGGACTTCCGTCTGCTTTTTTTATATTCATCATCTTCAGTCAGTCATTTAAATCCTGCCAAACAGCCGATTCAAGACGCTTTTTTGATTTGAGTCTGGCAGATTGAATTTTTCTGTTATATTTTGAATTCATGTGTTTAAGCTTCAGTTTCATGTGAATTGAAAGTTCACGTTCAGTCCACGACACCTGGCCATTAAAGCACCATGCGGCCACCATCCGTAACCATAGCAACAGCTTCATTACCCACACAGGCACAAGAGTTTTCCTATTTTGGCTTACAAAATCTTACGAAAAACTATTTTATATTATATATTTATACATTATACATAATATTTTGCCATGTGTAAATAAAGCATTTCACAGTTTTTAACTGTGGATTCTAAATTCTTACGGTTAAATTAACCGTGATATTTTTATCACGGTTAGGGGTGCCCCCCGTCTCCCCCAATTCTACGCCAGTGAATATACAGTATATACACTCACTAAGCACTTTATTAGTGTAGTGGGTTTTCTTCTGCATTGTGTTTTCTTGGTAATAAAAGAGATCCCACACGATGATGCAATTGTCATGTGATTTACTTTTGGCTTCTCAGTTTCTGTATCAAAACATAACAGACACCATCAGACACTTCTAACAAGGAGAATCTCTGTTCTAGCTGTGCCACTCATCGCCATGACATCCTGCGAAAGAGAGAGCGTAAGCATTATAACATACAATAATAATTATAGAAACAAATACAATAATAATAAGAGAAAGGAAAATACAGAAAAATAAAACAATACCAATGATCCATTTACATACCTGTATCAAAACATTACAGACACTTCTAACAAGGAGAATCTCTGGTCTAGCCATGCCTGTCGATCATTACATAATGTCTCACTGCACGTTCATATAGCAGAAAATACATTTAAACATCGCATGGATCATTCAAGATAAACAAATACAACTTTACATAATTACAAATGTATAACTCATAACACGAATGACACTGTAATTTTGTTTTAACGAAAAATACATCGTTCTATAATGAAACGCATCAACATACCGCACATGCAACAGCGGTCATTACCCGAATTCATACTTCAATTAAACATACTCTAACTTTCACAACTTGGATTACTAATCTCTCATTAAAGAAAAGTTAACAAACAAACGCATTTCACACAAAAAATCCATAAATGATAAGTAATTAACAATATTTAAGCACTTCTTCGAGGAGCTGATAAAGACATACCTCTCATCGCCATGACATCCCGCGAAAGAGAGAGGGTGCCCGGAAATTACATCAGCTTTATCCTCACGCTTACACATGACGTAACTTATGTAGTGGTGCTTCCTTAACATTTTATACAGGTTAACAAATTTATAAAAAGGATAAAACAAAAACAATAACACAGAAATACAAATATACATATATAAAGAAATTAAAATAAAGCAAAATATTATGCTTATGATGACCATAGATTACTCGTGTAATTTCTTACAATACAAATTATTTCAAAATAAAATGCCCTTAAATTAATACCATTAGTTAATAATTATTTCAATAATCTAGTGTAACAACATACATTCGCCACATTAGGAACACCTGTACACCTACTTATTCAAGCAATTATCTAATCAACCAATCATGTGGCAGCAGTGCAATGCATAAAATCATGCAGATATGGGTCAGGAGCTTCAGCTAATGTTCACATCAACCATCAGAATGGGGAAAAATGTGATCTCAGTGATTTCAACCATGGCATGGATGTTGGTGCCAGATGGTTTGAGTATTTCTGTAACTGCTGATCTCCTGGGATTTTCATGCACAACAGCTTCTAGAGTTTACTCAGAATGGTGCCAAAAACAAAAAACATACAGTGAGCGGTAGTTCAGCAAACGGAAATGCCTTGTTGATGAGAGCAGTCAACGGAAAATGGCCAGACTGCTTCGAGCTGACAGAAAGGCTACGGTAACTCAGGTAACCACTCTGTACATTTGTAGTGATCAGAATAGCATCTCAGAATACACAACACCTCGATCCTTGAGGCGGATGGGCTGTAACAGCAGAAGACCACTTCAGGCTCTTTATTAGGGTCATAGTGTTCCTAATAAAGTGCTTAGTGCTGTTGAAGCCCATCCGCCTCAAGGTTCAAGGTGTTGTGCATTCGGAGATGCTATTCAGATGCTATATATGCATACAGTACATACATACATACATACACTATGGGCTTCATATGAATGTGTTATTAAAAGTTTAGAGAGATACACCAACAATAGGGGTATACTATTTGCTGTATAATTACTGAATACTGCTATAAAGTAACCCTTTTCAAACAGAGGCTTAAAAAATAAATTCCCTGCCCATAGTCTGCACTGATGCCGTTTAACATTTCAGTGCCGAATCCTATGCTTAGCAATCACTCAATCACACATTTAGGGATTCCCTCAATCCTGGGTGTTTTTTCACTCTTTATCGGCTGTTCATAATGGGCTGCTATTGATCTGACCTTCTCCTCCCCTGCTGTAATTGCTTTGGTGATTGGTTTAATTTCATAGTCAGTCTGTGAATGCATTTATTATCTTTTTCAATCTGGGGAAAAATAGCAGAACTAAAAGAGAGAAATGGTTCATTCCAAATGAAAAAAAAATAAATAAATAAATAAATAAAAATACTGTACATGCTGTGGTACCTCAGACTCTTCTTTCATGAATAAGGGGAGGGGGTGATTGAAATTGACCAATTAAGCAAATATGGATATCAATTAGGTGGGATAATTTAGATTTTTGACATATTAAACATGTGTCCCTGGGTGCGTGTGTAATAAGCTCCAGTGTGAGGAATGGGAGTTGATCATATTAGAGCTCTCTCTCTCTCTCTCACTCTCTCTCTGTGGTACACAAATAAGTGCCATCCACAAGTACAGGGCTGGTATATCTGATAAGGTGAAACAAAAAATATCCAGGCCTGCATGTCAAGGATAGGCACTGTCGACAGCATGCACTTTTATCTTGAGCTTGACCATCACCCTGCTCTGTACTGATCGGTTCCTACTGTATGTTGTGCAACAGCACACACAATCACAGCTCTCTAACTATGTAACTGTGTCAGTAGCATTTCAGGAAAAAAGAAACAAAATAGATGGAGAATTTTATTCTATGGTAACCAGATTTTTTACATTTTAAACCAGGACACATAGGAGTGGAAGGTATCCCTGTAAAAAAAAAAAAAAAAATATATATATATATATATATAGGGGCAGTGGTAGCTCAGCGGTTAAGGCTCTGGGTTACTGATCAGAAGGGCGGGGGTTCAAGCCCCAGCACCGCCAAGATGCCACTGTTGGGCCCTTGAGCAAGGCCCTTGACCCTCTCTGCTCCAGGGGCGCCGTATCATGGCTGACCCTGCACTCTGACCCCAGCCTAGCTGGGATATGTGAAAAAGAAGAATTTCACTGTATATGTGCAAATGTATAATGTGTGATAAATAAAGAAAATTATTAAAAATTATAAATTATATATATATATATATATTTTTTTTTTTTTTGTTGTTGTTGGTGACCACCACCATTGTCTAAAAAAAAAAAAAAAAAAAAAGGAATAAGAGTAGTTCCAAAATATGTAGCTAATATCATGGAAATGAGGAAAAAAATGTCTTACAGAGTAGTTGGTGCATAACATATTAGTGAAATATCTTTAGTTTGTGTGTTTCAACCCATTTCCTGGGCAAATTTCTATTATTTATTTTTTTCTTTCCTTTTTTGGTAACACTTTACAATAAGATTCCATTCGTAAACATTAGTTCACGTATTAGGTATAATGAACAAACAATGAACAATATACATTCTCTGAGTACTTTATTAGGAACACAAGTACACCTACTTATGTGATTATCTAATCAGCCAATTGTGTGGCAGAAGTGCAATGGGGATTTTTATGCACAACAGTCTCTATAGTTTACTCAGAATGGTGCCAAAAAAAAACAAAACAAAAAAACATCCAGTGAGCGGCAGTTCTGCAGACGGAAACACCTTGTTGATGAGAGAGGTCAATGGAGAATGGTCAGACTGGTTCGAGCTGACAGAAAAGCTACGGCTACTCAGATAACCATTCTGTACAATTGTAGTGAGCAGAATAGCATCTCAGAATGCACAACAGATGAAGACCACGTGGTACTTTACTAGAACCACAGTGCTCCTAATAAAGTGTTCAATGAGAGTATTTTTACAGCATTTATTAATCTTAGTTAATGTTTTTTTTTTTTTTTTTAAATACACTTGTTCATTGTTAGTCCATAGTTCATAGTGCATTAACTTAAGTTAACTAATACAACTTTTGATTTAAAAAAACGTGTTAGAATATGTTGAAACTAACATTAGCCAAGATTAGTAAATGCTGTAAAAGTATTGCTCATTGTTAGTTCATGTTAATGTTGCTCACTAATGTTAACAAATTGAACCTTGTTGTAAAGTGTTACCCTTTTTTCAGTTTCTCCAAATTTTATACAGAATCAAATGCACAAAGCATAAACAAGCAAACAAACAAACATAAAAAAAAAAAAAAAAACAACAGTTAAAGTATATGATTGTCATAAGAGAAGGTGACAGGGAGCAACAGCAAAATTATTGTTATGGCAACAAGATACATTACAAACTAATTTGCTAAAAGACATACTACAATGGAAGTACCAGCTAAACTTTTTGACAATGGCAAAGAAACAGCTTTACCTTCTCTGCAATGCCATATGAAAACCACAAACAACACCAGGGAGTTTGCAGGAGCATATTTAAATACTTACTACTAAGTCAACGAGCCTAACTAGGGCACATCCTGTGAAAACCAGGACTGTCCCTGATAAACTGCACATCTGGTCACCCTATCTCTTACCTGTCATGTCTTCCTTTTATCATTCATTAAGACAGAGGACGCTAAAGAAGAGTCGGGAATACCATTTCAAGAACAACAGAACTTACGTCTTTAATGCTCACATTGCACACATATTCTAGGAGCAAATCACTTCGTCATCCTACATGATTCCACCCATTACTTACATCTTAAAGTAACCATCAATATTTTATTCATATATAACACTCCTCCCCCACAAAACAGAATGTCCTCTCTTTTTTATTTTTTTATTTTCTTTTCAACACAAAATAATTCAAATCAATTACTGAACTGAATCGAAATAAAGAACTTTAAAGAACAATGAAATTTCTTAGTCACACATTTATATATATATATATAGTGTGTGTGTGTGTGTGTGTGTAACTGACTATAAGTCAAGTCTTGTAGGTGGATGTCTTTCCCTAGTGGGATATCTGTGTTCTGCACCTGACATGGACTCTGAAACAGTTACGCTGGAGCCCTGTTTGGGTTGTTTCTCTTGGTTATGTATCTGAGGAATGTTCAGTCTCTTGTGATGCAACTCCTTCCACTGGTGAAAGTGGTGTGTCCACACTCACTTCTGGAAACACTGGAGAGTCTAAACTAGTAGTAGGTGTGGCAACAGAAAACTCAGCCCCTGTGACAGATCCCAACAGCTGATCCAGGTGTCTTTTCCAGATAACATTGTCAGATGTTTGTACAGTGTATGACACTGGGCCGGTTTGAGCAATCACAGTAGCTGGTACACACTTTGGTCCTGAAGTATAGCTGCGTGCCAGAACATGGATGGAACAGTCTACACTTAGCTTTCATGTCTCTCCTGTGAACCTGTTTTTGCTGCTGACAAGTTACCACCTCTCTCACAGTAGAAGGTCTCAGTAAATCAAATCCAGAGCGCAGCAAACGCTTCAACATGAGAAAAGCTGGAGAAACCTTTGTTGTCCCATGGTTGGTGTTTCTGTATGACAACAAGAAATCGTTCAGGTACTGGTGAAAACTCCCTTGCCACTGCGATGTTTTTAAGGTGTATTTGATGGTTTGAACCATTCTCTCTGCGAGACCATTAGTGGCTGGGTGGTAAGGAGCTGACTTAATATGTTGTCCACCAAAACGTTGTAAGAACACCGCAAATTCTTGTGATGTAAACTGTGGCCCATTGTCACTAATGAGCTGTTCGAGATTCATTTCTCACTTGCTGGCAGGATGGACATGACTTTGCTTTTCCTTCAATGTCCCCCTGTAGACCTGGCCACCAGAAATAACTCTGTGCCATTTCCTTCATCCTAACAATACCACAGTGGCCCACATGGTACTGCTGGAGGACTGTTTTCCTCAAAGATGGGGGTATGATGATCCTTGTCCCCAAAGAAGACACCCTGAATGAATTGACAATTCATTCCGCTTAGATAAGTATGGCTTTAAGTTAGTTGTGTCTTTAGGAACTTTTCCATCTTTCACCATTTCCATGACTTCAGACAGAACTGGATCATTCTGTGTGCACCTTCTCACCTGCGTTGATGCCACCGGAGCCATCCTGACTTGCTCGAAGTAGAAGATGTCTTTCTGCTTGCTCTCTGGACATGTCACGGGTAATGGTAGTCTAGATAGACCATGCAACTCTGCCTTCTGATATCTTATTTCATATGTGTGTGCTGATAACAACAGCGCCCATCTTTGCATTTGGATTGCTGCCAAAGAGGGGATACCTGTGTTCGGCCCAAAGATGGTGGTTAAAGGCCTTTGATCAGTTAGCAGTATAAACTGTCTGCCAAACAGGTATTGGTGAAATTTTCGGACACCAAAAATGATTCCCAAAGCCTCTCGCTCGATCTGTGCATACTTGCTCTCTGCCTTGTTCAAAGTGCATGAGGCAAATGTTATTGGCCTCTCTTCTCCCGAAAGCATGATGTGAGAAATTACAGCCCCCACACCATAAGGTGACGCATCGCAGGCCAACTTCAGGGGAAGATTCGGATTAAAATGGGTCAACACACCTGACTTCACAAGAGCTTTCTTGGCTTCTTGAAAAGTGGTCTTACATTGCTATGTCCATTCCCATGGCTTGTTGTTACACAGAAGTTGGTGTAGTGGTTTTAGCAGTGTGGCTAAATCATTTATGAATCGTCCATAGTAGTTCAGAAGACCTATGAATGAGTGGAGCTGGCTGGTGTTCTGTGGTGCTGGAGCCTCCAGTATAGCTCTTACTTTGGAAGGTGCCTTGTGCAGTCCATCAGTATTAATTACATGTCCAAGATACTCAACGGACTTTTTGAAAAACTCACATTTATCTTTTCTCACCCTTAGGCCATATTCCTTTAGGCGCTGGAGTGTACCATCCAGATTATTCAGATGCTCCACTTCAGTTTTTCCTGTTACCAAGATGTCATCTAAGTAGCACTGCACCCCCGACAGGCCACTTAACACCTGGTCCATGGCCCTCTGGAAAAGTGAAGGGGCCGACGTGATACCAAAAGGAAGATGCTGGTATCTAAAAAGTCCCTTGTGTGTGACAATTGTCAGAGCACTCTTTAGAGTTCTCATCTACTTTCATTTGTAGGTAGGCTTGACTCAAATCAATTTTACTGAAACACTGCCCCCCATGCCAAATCAGCAAACAAATCATCAATGAGGGGAAGTGGATACTGTTCAGAAGACAGTACAGGGTTCACTGTCACTTTAAAGTTACCACAAATTCGAATGGAACCATCCTTTTTAAGCACAGGTACTATAGGTGTAGCCCAGTCACTGTTACTCACTGGCACAAGGACTCCACTGGTAACCAGCTCTTCCAGAGCTGCCTCAACATTTGATCTGATAGCATATGGCACAGAACGGGCTTTACAACACTTAGGCTTACTATCTGGCTTGATGTCGAGTTTGGCAGTGATATCTTTCATAGTACCCAGTTCGTCTTTGAATACATCAGCATATTTGTTCAGAACAACACTGAGCTCTGTGTTTCCCTTTGAAACCATCCGCACCGTTTGCCAATCCAGATTCATTGTCTCCAACCATTCTCATCCGAGTAAAGCTGGGTAGTTCCCTTTTACAAAATAAAGTGGCATCTTTCCACCTCCACATCCATTACACCTCTTATGGCCACAGACTCTCCAGTATATGTTTTCAACACTATATTGCTGGGCTTTAAGCAGACATGTTTGAGTGTTTTGTGGTACACAGCATCTGACACAATGGAGACTACAGCACCAGTGTCTATCTCCATACACATACATTGTCCTTCAATGACAGGTGTCACCCAATCCATGGCTAGGATTTTTAATGTAACTTCCTCCAAAGAGGAGTCAGTGTCATATGTGTACTCCTTGCAATCTGTCTGCATTGCATGCACACTCTTCTTTTTCTTTGATGTGTAAGGCACTTTGTTGAATCTTTGTTTTGCATTCTTTTGTTCCCTATCTGTCACTCACTCGACGTTGGTGTCGATGTAGTGACACTAGGGGTCACTCTTGGGAGCCTGAGACACCTCTGGTCTTTGATAAAAGGCCAATGAAAATTGGCGAGTGGTATTTGCATGCTACTCCCCCGGACATACGGGTATAAAAGGAGCTGGTATGCAACCACTCATTCAGATTTTCTCTTCGGAGCAGAACGGTCATGCTCATTGAGCTGAATATTACTGTTCATTCACCTCTGCTGGATCTGACGGCGCATTTCAGCGGCTTCTCCCTCCTCTGCACTGGTGCGCTGCAGAGAACGCCCCTGGGCGCTTCGGCAGAAAAACTAGAGAGTATGTTTTCTGAAAGAGCATTTTTCCCCTCTAAAAGAGTATATATTTCTCTAAAAGAGCATACACACGGAACGCCTTTTTAAAGACGAGTCTTTTTAAAGATGCTTTTCCGATTGTGTGTTATTCCTGGTCGTGCTCGTTATCTCTCGCCTTCTAACGGTCACGATCACTGTCTTTCGTGTCTGGGCACTGCTCACGCGGAGACAGCGTTCGTGGATGGTCATGTTCTTATTGCGAGAATATGTCCATGGCAACGTTGCGGTCGCGGCTCGCCTTCGTAAGAAAGCAAGTCACCCCAGAGGCTCCCGCCTCGATCCTTTTACCCACGGGAATGAGGCCAGCGCGGCTAGCACTGGGGGCGATTTGGGGACACCAATGGGACCACCTCCGCCGGGTATCCCCCGCGGACCTCCCATTCCCCAGCACGCTCGTCTGCCCCGATTGGTCTTCTGGGTGAGTCCGCCGGCTCGTCTCACGGCGAGTTCGACCTCAAATTCGGAGCCCGCGAAAGTGATGAGCTCTCGAGCGCAGCATCGGAGAGCGGGCTCGTCCAGTTGGAAGCCTCAGCTGGGCTCCTCCCTTCGGGGTCGATTGCCCAGTCACAGGCTGACGCGGAGATGACGACATGCCTTCCCGGGCAGCCGCGAGCATCGGTTAGAGTGGATCTCACTGCTCTTCCCTGAATCCTCGCGGCTCGGTGATTGGTTCCTGGGCTCACGGCGCCGCTCAAAGCCATGCCCCGCCCCCATTCCTTTCTTACAGGAAGTGCATGAAGAGCTGACAAGGTCGCGGGAGGCACTTTTTACTGCCCGGTCCTGATCTTTTCAGCTTCCCCGCCCTCACTACCCTCGATGGTGGGGCGGCCAAGGGCTATTCGGCAATCCCCCGGTGGATAAAAGCGCTCGCGGTGCACCTATGCCCGCAGAGTGCCGCCACCTGGCGCAGGTGCCCAAAGCCCCCATCCAAGGCCTGTAGGTTTACGTCGTCTCTGACGGCCAAGGCCTATGGTGCCGCTGGACAAGCCGCCTCTGCCCTGCATGCCATGGCTCTCCTGCAAGTCCGCCAAGGCGCTAAAGGAACTGCACGAGGGTAGTTCCACCCCGGGATTGATGCAGGAACTGCGCTCGGCGACCGACCTCACTCTCCGAGCGACGGAGGTCACGGCGCGGTCTCTAGGGCGGACGATGGCCACACTAGTGGTCCAGGAGCGCCACCTTTGGCTCAACCTGGTCGAGATGGGTGAGGCCGACAAGACACGATTCCTTGCTGCCCCCATTTCCCAGGCGGACCTATTCGGCGACACCGTCGAGGACTTTGCCCAGCAGTTTTCGATGGTAGAGCAGTAGATGGATGCTAGCCGGCATATGCTGCCACGGCGCGGCTCAAGATCCTGCACCCTGTCTGCTCATCACCAAGGGCATCCCCCTGCGGTGACTGCACCGGCTCCACCGCAGCCCGCCCCTTCGGCCTGGCCCCGGCGTGGAGCCCACCGCAGGAAGCAGACGCCACCCGTCTCGCGGCCGCCCAGAACCCGTGAAAGTCTTCAAAGCGCCCTTGAGACGGGCGACCCAGGGACAACGAAACCTGCTGCTCTGGAGCTGGTAAGCAGATCTCCATCTTTTTGTTACCTTTAGCATTCAATTGCGCTGCATGCCCAAGTGGCTGCAGTACTCAAGAGCTCAGCAAGAGTGGTTTCCTTGTTCCCTGGGTCATGTATCCGGTGTGTACGACCGTCATCACAACCACCGTCCACCACTCTATTTGGCAGGTTTGGCGCTCCAGCAGCGGTCTCCCGCCCCTGAGCGCCCAGCTGTGGCACAAATCCGCCCCTGATGTGACAGTCTCCACGGGTCACGAGAACAGGCCTCTTCCTTCCCCATCCCAGGCTGTTCCGGGGGTGGTTACAAGGAGCCAGGTAAGTGCTTCAATGTCCTTAGACTCAGCACGGCCACGACGTGGTGTGGCACCTCGATCTCCGCCCTGCCATGAGGCCCCACTTGCCGGTATGTCCGACGACGTTGTCCCTTTGGACCCCCTTGCGCGGAAATTGGACACATGGCTTGAGATTTCCAATCTGTCACACGGGCTGGTCCGGACCGTCCGACTCGGCTGCGCGATTCACTTCGCCGGGCATCCGCCCAGGTTCAGCGGTGTCCACTTCACCTTGGTGAAAGATGAAAACGCTGCTATGGAAGGGCGCGATAGAACCTGTCCCTCCAGCCGAGATGAAGAAGGGGTTTTTCAGCCCCTACTTCATCCTACCGAAAAAAGGCGGTGGGTTGAGGCCAATCTTGGACCTGTGAGTTCTGAACTAGGCTTTACACAGACTCCCATTCAAGATGCTGACGCAAAAATGCATTCTGGCGAGTGTCCGGCATCAGGATTGGTTCGTGGCGGTAGACCTGAAGGATGCGTACTTCCACGCCTCAATCCTTCCTCGACACAGACCCTTCCTGCGGTTTGCGTTCGAGGGTCAGGCGTATCAGTACAAAGTCCTCCCTTTTGGCCTGTCCCTGTCTCCTTGTGTCTTTACGAAGATCGCAGAGGCTGCCCTTGCCCCGTTAAGGGAGGTGGGCATTCGCGTTCTCAACTATCTTGACGACTGGCTAATCCTAGCTCACTCTCGAGACGTGTTGTGTGCACACAGGGACCTGGTGCTCTCACACCTCAGCCGACTAGGGCTTCGGGTCAACTGGGAAAAGAGCAAGCTCCTCCCGGTTCAGAGCATCTCTTTTCTCGGTTTGGAGTTGGACTCAATCTCCTTAACGGCGCACCTTACGATCGAGCGTGCCCAGTCAGTGCTGGCCTGTTTGAAGGCGTTCAAACAGGGAACAGCAGTTTCACTGAAACTTTTTCAGAGGCACCTTGGGCATATGGCATCCTCGGTGGTGGCCACCCCGCTCGGGTTGATGCATATGAGGCCGCTTTAGCACTGGCTCCAGACTCGTGTCTCGAGACGGCCATGGCGCCACGGGACACACTGTGTGGCCAATACGTTGGTCTGTCACCGTCTTTTAAGCCCTTGGACCGACCTCTCGTTCCTACGGGCAGATGTTCCTCTAGAACTGGTCCCCAGGCACGTCGTGGTCACGACAGACGCCTCCAAAACGGGCTGGGGTGCTGTTTGTAACGGGCACGCAGCCGCCGGCCTCTGGACAGGTCCGCGACTGCATTGGCACATCAACTGCCTCGAGTTGTTTGGCAATTCTGCTCGCCCTGCGGAGGTTTCGGCCGTTGATCCAGGGCAAGCACGTGTCAGTTCAGACAGACAACACGACAACGGTAGCATATGTCAACCGCCAAGGTGGTTTGCAGTCTTGTTGTATGTCACAACTCGCCCACCGTGTCCTCCTCTGGAGTCAGCAGGACTTCAAGTTGCTGCAAGCCACTCACATCCCAGGCAACCTCAACAATACAGCGGACGTGCTGTCACAACAGGTTACCCTCAGGGGAGAGTGGAGACTCCACCTTCAGGTGGTCCAGCTGATTTGGAGTCGATTCGACAGGCACTGGTGCACCTGTTCGCCTCCCAAGAATCCTCCCCACTGCCCGCTCTGGTACGCCCTGATCGAGGACCCCCTTGGCATAGACGTGCTGGCACACAGCTGGCCCCCTGGCATTTGCAAATATGCGTTTCCCCTATTGAGCCTGCTTCCACAGACCATGTGCAAGGTCAGGGAGGACAAGGAGCAGGTCATCCTGGTAGCACCCTACTGGCCCGCCCAGACGTGGTGCTCAGACCTCACGCTCCTCGCGACAGCTCCCCCCTGGTGAATTCCCCTGAGGAAGGACCTTCTTTCTCAGGGAAGGGGCACCATCTGGCACCCGTGCCCAGACCTCTGGAATCTCCATGTCTGGCCCCTGGACGGGACGCAGAAGACCTAAGCTGTCTCCCACCTGCGGTGGTAGACACGATCACTCAGGCTAGGGCCCCCTCTACGAGGCGCCTGTATGCCTTTTAAGTGGCGTCTGTTCGCTAAGTGGTGTTCTTCCCCCAGAGATGTGCAGTCAGATCAGTGCTTTCCTTCCTGCAAGAGCGGTTGGAAGGGAGGCTGTCCCCTTCCACCTTGAAGGTGTACGTTGCTGCCATAGCAGCACACCACGATACAGTCGACGGTAAGTCCTTAGGGAAGCACGACCTGATCATCAGGTTCCTAAGAGGCACCAGGAGGCTGAATCCCTCCAGACCACGCCTCGTTCCCTCATCGGACCTCTGTAGGTCTTCAGGGTCTACAGAGAGCCCCCATGAGCCTTTGCAGTCAGCCGAACTTAAGGCACTCTCCTTGAAGACTGCCCTCCTGACTGCGCTCACTTCCATCAAGAGGTTATGTGACCTGCAAGCGTTCTCTGTCAGCGAAACGTGCCTGGAGTTCGGTCTAGGTTACTCTCATGTGATCCTGAGACCCTGACCGGGCTATGTGCCCAAGGTTCCCACTCGCCAATTTTCATTGGCCTTTTATCAAAGACCAGAGGTGTCTCGGGCTCCCAGGAGTGACCCCTATTGTCACTACATCGACACCAACGTCTCGTTCCCTCCATCAGGGAACGGAGGTTACACCAGTAACCATGACGTTTTCCTCTGCAAGCACGTTCTACATGGCCTTTTTTTCCACAGCTACGACACTGCAACTCTTTACACCAACACTCAGATCCAAGATGTCCAACTTTGCCACATCTATAACATATTGCATTCTTAGGTGCTTTGCCAGATGAATTTGGGAATGTGTTCATGTCAGCTGCCAATTTATGCACTTTTCCTGAGCTACTGATTTGCTGTGTTTCTTTAGCACCAAGTTCCATGCTTACACTTATTTCAGTGGCTTTCTGCAATGTGAGATTACTTTCACTTAACAGTCTTTTTTGAATGGCTTCACTTCTTAATCCACACACGAGCCTGTCCCTGATGGTATCATTTAAAACATCACCAAATTCACAATGCTCTGAAAGTTTCTTCAGAGCAACCACAAACATAGTTACAGTTTCTCCCTCTTCCTGATTTCTCTTGTGAAACCGGAATCTTTCCGCTATCACTAATAGTTTAGGCAAAAAATGTGCTCTTAACACAGCCACAATCTCTGCGTAAATTTTCTGACCTGGTTTTGCCAACTGCACGAGACTGCGCAGCAAATTGAAGGTCTTGGCGCCGATCACACTGAGAAAAGTAGGCACAATCTTCGCGTCCTTAATACCGTTTGCCTGCAGGAAATATTCAAATCACTCCGTGTATGAGCTCCATTTGATGGAATGTCAAATTGGCCGATATTTCCTATGAGGCCAGCCATATCTTCTTGCGTATCAATTTACAAGCACTGAGATCACGCAGAGTTCACACACTGTTTAATGCCCTAATATCACATTCAGCGATTCACACACACACAGGTCCTTTCAAAAATCCTCGTCGCCACTTTGTCATGTCTTCCTTTTATCATTCATTAAGACAGAGGACGCTACAGAAGAGTCGGGAATACCAGTTCAGGAACAACAGAACTTGCATCTTTAATGCTCACATTGCACACACATTCAAGGAGCAAATCACTTCGTCATCCTACATGACTCCACCCATTACTTAAATTTTAAAGTAACCATCAGTATTTTATTCATTCATAACATCACCAATCTTGGCAACAGATAAAGGACATTATTCATAGACATCCTCAAAGTTGAACTGTACTGTGACTGTTAAAATTAATATGGCAATATATGTTTTTTGCAAGAGCACACCTAGTAAAAGATCAAGAAAAGGGAAGTGGGTGCTTGGTTGCAAAAGAGAGATGCCTACAAGAACATGGCTGACACCACAATGCTGCAGCTGTCTCTTATTCTGTGATATGTGGTCTTTCTTTCTGTGATATGTGGTATCTTTAGAAACACTGTTTGATACATTTGCTACTTTAATGATCCTCAGTAACACTTTAGAATAACTGCAGGAATTAATACATGATTAATGAGTAGTACTACATTAACACTTTAGTTACTACTATTTACAAATATGGAAAAATAATTAAACAATCAGTAAGTAATAGCAAACTGATGACTGAGGTAGTTCACTTTTAACACATAAACAGTGTCTAAAATGTGAATGATTCTGTTTTTATTGTGAACATGATCATGAAATGCGCCTTCAGAGAAACATGCGCCGCACTTGTGTTCTTGTGGGAATTAATTTATGAATGTAACAGCTCGCTAAATCATGGCTACAGTGTCTGCTAGAGCATCATAGTCAGCTTACAGATGTATGTGCCCAACATGTGTATTCCTTGGGATATCTCTTCTGTTCATTACAAATTTTTAACTTTGGCAGGTTTGTTATTGCTGGAGGTCTTTTTTAAATAATTCTGGTAACCCATAAGTAATGAGTCAATTGTAACCACATAAACACGAAGGAATTACTAATTATTTTAAAGCGAGGGTCATGGTAACACATTATTAATTAATGAACACACACTTGAATATACACAACCTTTTTTTTTTTTTTTTTACCAAAATATTTTTTTCATAGATACTGTAGGTTAATCTTACAAGAAGTGTTTAATTTTATGTAAAGTGCTTTTAACTTAATGGATCCAATAAAAAAAAAAAAAAAAAAAAAAGAATGAGTGTCACATCCATCAAGCTTCTAATCCAATCAGGGTTCGCCATATTCAGTGCTCGCGCTGAAATTGAAAGAAGAACAAGTGTGATTTTGCTCCATACTCCCGTTGATCCACCTGCACACAGTAAACATTTACATACTTTCTGTTCTGTTCATAGGCAAAGGAGGAAATGTCAAATTAATTTGATAAAAACTGTACGCATTTACAGAGTGGGTTGTCTAGGGCGGAAGTACACATGTACTCATGCAGCACGGCAGTTTTCTCTCCATTTTCTGTTTAAGTCTTGTGGAGATCAACACACTTGTCCTTTAGACAAGGGGGTGGGCGCCATGGTAGGACAGCTCAGCAAAAAAATGCTTGAGGGGTGACATGATGTTCTGCGCAAATACGCTGTTGTCAGTGCTCTCAGAGCGGTTCACGTTAGAAGCCGCCGGGGTCGGGACAGGTGAGTTTTTTAAGTAGGGTTCTGGATTGTAATTTATGAAAAATATCAAATATATATAGGCCGTCCGAACTTGTTTCGCGCACGCGCTCTCACTCACAGATATGCGCGAACGGATGAGTTCGGGGCCGTTCACACTGAACGTGTTTTTGCCTGCGTCTGCTCTGTTTTTCCATTGTTTTCCTGTGTAAACGCGCTGGATGAACGTCCATACATGCTGCACCGTGTCTCGCTGTTTCTTCAGTGTCTCATGGAGGACTGGCACATTTTTAGACACTGTGTCAAGTTAATAAGAGCTTCTGGTTTCAAAAATGCATGCCTAGACACCTGCGTTCTGTTTCAGTCGTTGCACTGTGTCTAGATTATTTTGTTTTTTAACGCAGGTGTCACAAAGATTTAATGTTCTGAACAAGTTCAGGTTGCAAAGTGGGGACTGTTACAATGTTTAACATTATTCCAGATTGTTCAGCAACAAGCAAAGTTTCAGCGCTTGATAAACGGCAATGTTTTTTTTCCCCTTCTGCTCAAGTGTGCTGAGGGGCTGCCGTGCCTTGTATGTTTATTGTTACAATACGAACGTTGCCTACATAAAATACAGCATCAGAATATAAACTCCAGGTGAAAGTAAAGTAAATAAGACAGGAACATATTACTATTGTATACAAAAAATCCTCAAAGTAATAATGACAAACTGGACAACAATAAATAATTGTTGGGTTATAATATTAATAAATAACTACTGAATTCCAAAATGTTACTGGGTAACACACACAAAAAAAAGAAAAAAACAAATATATATACATATATATATATGTAGGTAAATATTGTTTTTTTTATCACAGTTTTGTGGAAAAATGGGAAAACATGCATTAATTATCTTTAACAAGATTTTTATTTCATTCAACATTTTGAATGTACTTGGCTACAATGGATGATAGGATGAATTTAAAATTATGATTTAAAATACATTTTATGTAATTTTTTAAGCAAAAATTTTCTAAATGGGGCCCCGGCTTGGTCGGTTGCTTGGGGCCTCACAAATCGTAAACCTGCTCCTGTTCATACTTATGTGGTAACACTTGACTCATTACTTATGGGTTACCAAAATTATTTAAAAAAGACCTTCAGCAATATCAAACATGCAGAATTTAATAATTTTTTTAATGAACAGAACAGATATCCCATGGAATACACAAGTTGGGCACATGCATCCCTGTATTTCTGTAAGGTAAGCTAACTATGATCATGGCCATAACCACCACAGACATTGAAGGGGTCATGACCCCCCCCCATAATATTGGTCTACTGATATGTTTTTTTTCCATGGTTAATTATTACATTATTAAATTCAGTCACCATCAATCCTGAATATGTGGTTACATCACTTGACTATGATACTCTACCAGACACTGTAGCCTTGATTTAGCGACCTGTTACATTCATAAATTTAATTCCAACAAAGAACCATTCCAATCATTCAATAAAACATAATCATTCACATTTTAGACACGTTAATGTTTTTATTAGTCATTAATTAGTAGTTATATTAAATTAGCCATAGTTAATAGATAGTTCTCAGTGAGGCAGATCAAATTCAGGAATTAGTGATTACCTAACAGTGAACTACCTCAGTCATCAGTTCACTATTACTTACTGATTGTTTAATCATATTTCCATATTAGTTAATAGTAGTAACTAAAGTGTTAATGTAGAACTACTCATTAATCCAGTATTAATTCCTGCATAATTACCTATTAATGACGGACCATTATTCTAAAGCGTTATCTGATCCTCTAACAGATCTCTCTTCATGGCAATTAAGTAACCTGTTTGTGCAAAACCGTGCCCCATATTCACATGCCACAACCCCACTCCCACATAGTTGAACCCATATACAAGGATTTCACATACATGCACACACTGAAACCGTATAAAACAGAGATCTGTTTAGTGGCGTTAGTGGTTTTCAGTGGGAGGAAGGTGAGGTAAGAAGTTGTAATGAGAAACACAAGGTCAGGCTTTAAATGAAACAATAGCTCAACTTCAGGCTCAAACACAATCAGATCTGCTGAATGCTTTGAATGAGACTTGTGAATTCTCGTTATGTCCGCAAACACCTTGCAAATGCATAGCCATATAGTATAACAAATGTGTCTCTAATATAACAATAGGGTTTCTATTTTGGACAGTTGTAGTTTATTAAAGGCAAGGTTTTCACGAGTTGACATGTTAGCCATGTTGACTTTTAAGTGTCTTAGAAGCAGATAATGATTCAGCAATTGCATTTTTCACATCACATTTGTTTTTTTTATGATAATATTGGTTAGGTTTAGGTTATGAAGATGGGTTTTGTTTATTTGTTAAACAATTAACTTGATTGTAGTGCCGCAATATGTGTAAGAATCCACACAATATATTTTTTGCAAAAATGTTGCCACAGTCATGTAATTTTCATGAGATCAGACTGCCTATGATATAATGCAAGATGCTTTTTTATTTGATTTTAACAAAATAATAATTAAATTAATTAAATATTAATTTAACATTCAACACTGGGGACGTACTAGGGATGGCTATAATTCCATATTAATATATTCCATATATTTCATATTCTATGATGAATTTGAGCAACATCAAGTTGATAACTGATAATAAAAAAAAAACACATTATTCTTCATCATTAAATTCCAGATGTAATTATATATATATATATATATATATATATATATATATATATATATATATATATATATATTAGAATTTTTTTTTTGAAGGGACAGTGAAAACATTATGTAATGTCAACTGCCATTCTACAGAATTATTTTTGCTTAGAAAAATAATTTTGAGCTTTTCAGTTTCTAAGAACCAATTAATGCTCAGTGATGTAGCGTTCCAGTTACTAGATATGTACCGAGTATGATATGAGATAGAAATGAGAGAGAGAGAGAGAGAGAGAGAGAGAGAGAGACAGCAGACAGTGCTGTATTCTGCCGCGTGGAGAGCAGACAGAGCTGAATTCTGATGTGTTTTAGGTCAACGCCTAATGTGGCAAGTGGGAGAGTTGTCAGCTAATGCAGTGATGTGCTGGACAGCACCGTGACTCCACAGTATGTCTTGACATTCATAAACATGTCACACACACACACACACACACACACCAGAGATGGGTAGAGTAGCCAAAAACTGTACTCAAGTAAACAATTACAATTACTTAAAAAAAAAAAAAAAAAAAAAAATTATTCAAGTGGAAGTACTAAGATAAATAATTACTTGAGTAAGGGTAAGAAAGTATCCGATTAAAAAAGTACTCAAGTAGTGAGTAACTCTTTACTTTCACAAATGACATAATAGACAATAACTCCCCTATATGCCATTATATAATACACATTTAACATGTATTACAGAATGATTATTATTATCATTATCATTAATGGAAATTCTGTCATCATTCACCATCATGTTGTTCCAAACCCGTATGACTTTCTTTCTTCCATGCAACACAATAAGGAGATATTAGACAGAATGTTTGCCTGAGTCACTATTTACTTTCAATGAATGTGTTTTTTTCTCTATATATTTTAAAAGTGAATGGTGTCAGTCTCTAACATTCTAACATATTTTGTCTAACATACACCCTCATGCCATCCCAGATGTGTATGACTTCCTTTCTTCTGCAGAACACAAATTAAGATTTTTAGAAGAATATTTCAGCTCTGTAGCTCAGTACAATACAAGTGAATGGGTGCCAAAATTTTGATGCTCCAAAAAACATATAAAGGCAGCATAAAAGTAATTCATATGACTCCAGTAGTTAAAGCTATATCTTCAGAAGTGATATGATAGGTGTGGGTGAGAAACAATATTTGTCATTTTTTGCTAGACATTGTCCCTGCCCAGCAGGGGGCATTATGCAGAGAAGAATGTGAATCACCAAAATTACTAGAAGAAGTTTGCAAAGCGATCTGCTTCTTATCGACACATTCTCATATCACATAGCTGACAGAAGTCCTTAAAGGAATACTTTTATGCAAAAATAAAACTTCTCTCATAATTTACTCTCTTTTATGCTATCACAGATGTGTATGGCACCAATTCACTTGCATCTGCTGAACACAAAATAAGATTCTTAGGAGAATTCTCCTAAAGATCTTATTTTGTGTCCAGCAGATGCAAGTAAAGTCATACCACAATCTGTGATAGCATAAGAGTAAGTAAATAATGAAAGAATGTTTATTTTGGATAAACGTAATCCATTAAGGACTTTAGTCAGCGATCTGGTATGAGAATGTGTCGATGAGAAACAGAGCGCTTTCGACATTCCTCTTCTTGTGTAATTTATTACGGTGAAAACGTGAAAATGTCCCACAGGGACATTATATATAATGCTGAAATATAAACCAAAGCAAGACCATGCTTTATTAATGCCTACTTTTTGCTATTTCATAGTTTTTAAAGTCCTGCGTGGATTCTTATTTCAGTGTAGTTACAGTTTTCAGTGTCGAAAGAATTTAGATCATTAGTTTTGTACAGCAATACCACCACTCTCTAAATGCAGAGTATGCAGCCTGCGTAGGGCACCAACCCTGGTCTCGAAACACTCGCTGTGTCTGAAACCGCCACATCCATTATATAGTGCACTATTTCGGGTGTCCGCAATTTTGTAGGATTGTCTGAATTCTGAGTAAACCACTCGTTCCCTACTTTTGTTCACTCATTCTTACCCACAATGCACTCTAATTTCAAGTGTACATTTGATGTACACTCGACAACGGTTAATTGCCCATAATCCACCGTGGGTAAGACGTACAAGCTGGGAGTTTACTGCTTCCTTCACTCCTGCAATGTCTTATTTCATGCTGAATGTATTAAATTTAAATACTTAAATAGTATTAAATACTTTTTGACAAATCATTACTTGATTAAAATAACATAACATAGAGAGGCAAAATATACAGATACATTTTAAAATGTACTCTTTATATTTATACAGAATTTTGCCATTAAGATGAAGAATTCTTTATTTACTAAATAATTCACTGAGGTGATATTATTTTTAACTCAGGAGACTGCACACAGTGGAAATGATAATTCTGTTGGTGATATAAATATTCGGTTATAACATGTAGGTTATGATAGTTTGGTCAGATGAAACGCTACCCATCTTGTATTGAGTTAAAAAATACTAAGTATAACAAATAAATACAATAATATAAAATGTGTTTACTCTTTATATTAACATATATATATATATATAAAAAAATTACAAATAGAATGAAGATTTGTTGTATTAATATATTATTTAATAAGAATAAAAAGTAAGGCCCAAGTATTTTAAAAGTTAATTTGTGACATTGTTTCTGTAACAGCCCCAGAGCTCTGACACTCGGTGTATACAAAAGCATTCGAATTCACTCACTCATTTTGTTCACTCACTGCTGAGATATAGTGTACTCACTGCCATTCAATATATAGGAAATAGTGAATGAGTGAACAATTTTGGACACAGACACTCTCTTCGCCATACGATCACCTACGCCCGCAAATCTCGCTGTGCACGTGCAGAAATGCTGTCTGTTCGCGCTCCAGTTGTCAATCACGCAAAGGGCAGAGCAAAAGGCATGCCATGTACACTTAACTTGGATGTTTACATGGATTTATTCAGTTAATCAGCCTGAAGTAGTTGCGATAGTTGCCAGTACACCCTGAAAATGACCATCACATTACACACAGAAAAGCCAACGTTAGCATTAGAACCACAACTTACCTCGACCTGCTGCCTCAAGTCGAAGCTGAGATTTTAATCTTGAAATATCTGCTTGTCTTGGTGTTAAATGAAGGCTTTGCTTGACGAAACTATTCTTTTTTCACTGTGCAGAGCGAAGAAAATGTTTCACTTTGAAGAGCTAAATGCTGCAGCAGAGATGGACTCGGCATGAGTGACAGTCTGTGACAGCGCGCGCAACTGAACTTCCGCTGTCGTAAAAATCCCATTCAATAATCTCTCAAAAAATTACACATTAATTAAAATTAAACCCAGTAATGTAACGACAGGAACGCCACCCATTGTAACAAAGAAAAATGTTTTCATTAGAAATTTACTTGAGTGAGAGTAAAAAGTACCCACTTTTAAACCTACTCAAAAAGTTTTTTTTTTTTTTCCAAAAAGTAAATGTAGCACGTTACTACCCACCTCTGACACACACACACACACACATACACACACACGTTGGTTTAGCTATCCTTATGAGGACCCTCCATAGACATAATGATTTTTATACTGTACAAACTATAGATTCTATCCCCTAACCCTACGCCTACCCCTTTATGCATTTTTACATTTTCAAAAAAAAACATAATTTAATATGCCATTTCCCTTGTGAGGACCGCTGGCTGGTCCTCACAACGTAAGTGATCTCAGGTTTTACTATCCTTAGCCCGCCCCAATCACCGGCCACCGTTGCTTAGTAAAACCCGTACGTACACACACACACACACACACACACACACACACACACACACACACACACACACAGAGCTGCAGAGCACTGGCTAAAACACACTGATTCCTGAAACACTAGAGAGAGACAGACTTAAAATGGACATCTCTCTTGTCCCTGCACATGATGGATAACCATGATAATGTTACAGGGACCAACAGCAATAAAAGTGACTCTGTCCAGACATAAAGTACACAAATCAATCAAACTCAACATAATATAATTTATTACCCACCAAAACCGAGAAATATGCTGAAAGACAAACACACAAAGCAATCCCCCATGTTCTGTGATAACCATTACGGCAGGAGAAATGAGGAGGCAGCAGTGGAGATTTCTATTAGCCAGTTTGTGCGGTACTGGCCAATGCATCTAGGGAACATGATGAGATGTGATCCAGGCCTGTTCCATGAGCAGTACTCCTCGCTGAGGCCCAACTAAACAGACCAGCACCACTAACAGCCATCCAGACTTTAACCCACCAATTAACATTTGGAAAGGATTAATCAGCTCCCATTTGGAGCCCAGTTTTAATGAGACTGAGTATGTTTTCAGCCAGATGTCCTCCTCTTTAGGTATCTATGAGAGCCTGTTGGTTTAATTAATTATTGATGTCTTAATGCCTCCTGCTTTGTGATTCTCAGTCACTGGTGAGCCATGTGTCTCCAACCTAAACTAAGCCAGCAGTAACAAGGATTTTTTTTATATGTATGTGTGTGTGAGAGACAGGAAGGAATGAGCTAATAGAGGGAAAGAACAAGAGAGATGCTCTGCTCTAAAACTAGCAAGCTGCCTACATAGACAGCATTTTAAGGCATCATAGACATGTTAGACATAAAGCATGTTTCAAAAGGTAGGCAGCATTATTGTGTTGCCTTCTAAGATGCATTCTTTTAGCCAAGGCAGCTTAAGGAAGTATTGCATGTATTCTTCACAGAGATGGCAAAATCCATGTTGCACTACGACAAGCTTGGTGAAAAAATAAATAAAAAATCCATCCAAGGTGGCAGATAAAGTGAGAGAAATATAATTTAAGTATAATAAGTATAATTAATAATAAGAAAACATTTTATTTTTATATAGCACCTTTAAAAGGTAGCTTCTCGAGGCACTTTCCTTAAAAAAAGAACAAAATATAAGAATAAAAAGGATAAAGAAAATACAAATTAAGTAAACACAATATAAACATGCCTTTCAATGTAACGAATACAAAATAAAAAAATAATTAAAAAAACAAAAAGATGAATAAGCCAGAGGAAGTGTAACTGAGCTTCAAATCATGACTGTGCCACACAAACAAAAATAGTGACAAAACAAAGTTCAAAAGGAGTTACAACTGATCATATCACTTCAGAAGACATGGATTAAACCACTCAAATTGTAAGGATTCCCTCTATGCAGACTTTATGTCCTTTTTGGTGCTTGAAAGTATTCCAGACCACACTGACTTGCATTGAATGGATATAAACACATCATATCGCTAATAAAAAATAAAAAAATAAAAACAACAACAACAAAAATCACATTTTTTGTGTGAAAGTCACATGAGTTTGAGATGGCATAAGGGTGAGTAAATGATGAGAGAATAATCATTTTTGGGCAAATGTAGCACATAATCTAGGCAGTTACTTAGGTGAAACTGAGTACAATAAGAGTACCAAGGAATGGACCAGTATCCTGGTTCATAAGGAGAGCAGCACTGACAACATAAGTAGAATAAGCAATACACAGACAATCAAATAGAATGTACCAATTTGTATTAGGTTTGTTAGTAACAATGGGAACACACAATATGAGATTTGGATGGAAAATAAAATAACTAATAAACAGTTTTTTTCTTTTATTCTCAGAGTCTGAGATTTTAGTTCCCTGAGTTTACTTGACTTAGCTTTGTTCATCTATGTTATGTATATATTTTAAGTATATATTTTAAGTATATAGATTAATTTCTCTATATTGGTTTATTAATATTAATATATTATAATTCTATAGTCTATTAATCCACGTTGGTTTTGTTATAACTATTTTAGTCTTATGTGATTCTATTTGTTCCTTACACTGTTTATACCTTTTGACTCCAATAGTATAACAGTAGATATAATATCACATAATTCCCGGTTTCAAATAAACCAAAACAAAGACTCAAAAAATCACAACATTAGTGTTCAGTAAAACAACAATGACTCACATGTACATTCAACTGGCTGTAAACAGAATACTCAATATTTAGGAAGCCCTTTTTCTCCTATTAATGTCCTCAGTAGTGTCCACTGTAATTTTCCACAAGTGTGAGTGCAAAACAGTCAGTTCAGTCCTACCAAATTATAAGTTTCCAAGGAAATAGAGGTCCCCCCCCCAATGGCAGATGGCAGAAGTATTTGCTGAATTAACGTCCGCAATATGACAGAAATCTTTTCTCCAATCACAGTCAAATCACTGGGTGGCTCGCCATCTCGATCCCGAGAAGTTTCAATCCAAGTAACAAAAAAATAAAAAAACCTGACCGGTTTTATCATGATGAGTATCAAAAGACAATCAATGACTCTTAAACAAAATATCTCTTTAGAATTTATCTTTAAACCATTTTGAAATGTCTTTTTAGCTTTGTGCTGAGCATTTTCACATCATAACATTACTGCATACAAACTATCATTCACAGGTGGCTAATTAGAATATGTATTGTTCGACACCCAACACCTGTGCAAGGTTCTACAACCTCCGGGTGGAACCGGTTTCGTACCAGGTAGTGGCACACAACACAAGCGGATAAGCCCAGGATAGCTGGCCAGGTGTATCGCTTGCACATAGCGCTTTCCATCTCCCTTGGAGCTGAAGACGTGTGCCATTAATTCCCAGTAGTGTTCACAAACTTTGTTCCCTGGTTGACTTCCTCCGAGCCCTGTGACAGTCGAGTTTTCGGAGAGATTCGCTGCCGGCCCAGTACACGCGCTAACTAAAAGCCCTGTTTTGGGGTAGGTGCTCCGCATGTTGCGTTCCCTGTAAGGCTAACCCCATGCGATTATATATCTTCCACTAATTTGTTTCCCTGTTGGCAAACTGCGTCTTCCTTGGGCAGAGCCCCTCTGCCCCAGTCTCCATGTTTGTAGTAACTCCTCCCCCATTGGGCAGGATCTACCTTGAAGACTCTCCACATGGTTGGAAAGACCATGTGATGCATTTTTCCACTTAAATATCCCCCCTCTCTTTGGGCGAGGTGTGGTCTCTGCTGTGTCTTCCCCTTGGGAGGGACACCCCCCAACTAGACCCCCGACTAGACCTCTTTAATGACGAAGGCTTACAAGGCCGTGGGTCAGGCCGCTTCCACCCTGCATGCCATGGCCATTCTGCAGGTCCACCAGTCCAAGGCGCTGAAAGATCTGCACAAGGATAGTACCGTCCCAGGGCTGATACAGGAACTGCACACTGCGACCGACCTCGCCTTACGTGCTACGAAGTTCATGGTGCGCGCCCTGGGCCGGACGATGTCCACTCTTGTGGTCCAAGAGCAGCACCTGTGGCTCAACCTCCCAAGGGGGGCTTTTTGGTGACACCGTCGAGGATTTTGCCCATCACTTCTCAACGGTGAAGAAGCAGACAGAGGCAATTAAACACATCCTGCCATGGCACAACTGGGCCACCTTCAGGCCACTGAGGTCCCGCACCCCGTCTGCTTCTCGCCAGAGCCATTCCCCTGCAGTGCCGGACCCGTCTCCTGTACCATCGGAGCCTGCACGCCGGCCTCCACCTCCGGGAAGTCGGCTCCACTTGCCCGTCAGCCGGCTCCCAAGAACCCCAGACAGGCTTCGAGGCGGTCCTGACATGGGCCACCCTGGGATGAGGCAACTTCTCCTGACCGGTCTGGTCCGGGGCATCTCTCCAGGCCCACCAACGCCCCGGGACCAGCGCATGGTGAGTATAACATCGCCGAGTGCCCTCTGGGCCTCGGCACTCACATGGTCGATAAAAGAGCAGTTTCCTCATTCCCTTGGCCAGCACACACGCAACGGCCAGGTGCTGGAAGTCTTTCCGGTCAATCAGGCGAACGCGAGTACCTCCAGTTCCCTCGTTCTCCATCGAGAGACAGCCGGCAAACAGGTAAGTGTGCTGGTCTCTGGGGCCGCTCGCCCGCCCCAGTCACTGGCCACCGTTGTGGGCTTGCGGAGCAGCACGTTCCCCCTGGGCTGTCTTCCAGGTGGGGCGCCTGCTCTGCCTTGCCACGAACCACCCTGCCCGGGCACGGTAAGTCCAGTCGTCCCCCTGGTGCCGCTGTCGCAGAGGCTGGAGGCCTGGTTAGCGCTCCCCAGCCCCTCGCGGTGGCTCATCAGGACAATTTGCCTCGGCTACGTGATCCAGTTCACCAGACTCCCGCCCCGGTTCAGTGACATCCTCTCCACTACGGTGCAGGGCGAGGGTGCCTCCGTCCTCTGGGCGGAGGTTGCCACCCTTCTGGTGAAGGGAGCAATAGAGCCTGTCACTGTAGCCGAGTTGCACAAGGGCTTCTTCAGCCCTTATTTTATCATGCCCAAGAGAGGAGGGGGTCACGCCCAATCTTGGACCTGCGTGCCCTGATCATGGCCTTATACAGGCTTCCGTTCAGGATGTTAACAATGGCTCATCAACTGCTTTGAGTTGCTGACGGTATTGCTTGCCCTGAGGAGGCTTCAGCCATTGATTTAGGGCAAGCATGTGTTGGTCCGAACCGACAACACAGAAACTGTAGCATACATAAATGCGTCGCACGTCGCAACTTGCCTGCTGCCTCCTCCTTTGGAGTCAGCAGACCTTGAAGTCTCTGCGAGCCACTCACCTTACAGGCATCCTCAACCATGCAGCGGACGCGCTCTCACGGCAGGTAACGCTCCGAGGGGAGTGGAGACTCCACCCCCACGTAGTCAAGCTGATTTGGGAGAGATTCAGGGAGGCACAGGTAGACCCCTGTGGTACTCCCTGTCCGAGGCTCCCCTCGGCACGGGTGCCTTGGTGCACAGCTGGCCTTGGGGGCTAAGCAAGTATGCGTTTCCTCCTGTGAGCCTCATTTCACAGACTCTGTGCAAAGTGAGGGAGGATGAGCAGCAAGTCCTGTTTGTTGCACCATACTGGCCCAACTGGACTTGGTTCTCGGTTCTGATGCTCCTGACAGTAGCACCTCCCTGGCGCATCCCCTGAGGCAGGACCTTCCCACTCAGGGGCAAGGCACTCTCCAGCACCCGTGGCCGGACCTCTGGAATATCCATGTCTGGCTCCTGGTCTACCAGCGGTGGTAGACACGTTCACTCAGACCAGGGCCCCCTCTATGAGGCGGCTGTATGCCTTGAAGTGGCGTCTTTTCACTAACTGGTGTTCTTCCCGTGGGGAAGGCCCACAGAGATGTGCCGTCGGGTCTGTGCTGTCTTTCCTTCAGGAAGGGCTGGAGAGACAGCTGTCTCCCTCTACCCTGAAAGTGTACATGGCTGCCATAGCAGCTCACCATGATACACTGGACGGGAGAACCTCAAGACAGTGTGACCTGATCAACAGGTTCCTCAAAGGTGCGAGGAGGTTGAATCCTCCTAGACCGCACCAGATCCCCTCTTGGGATCTCTCTGTGGTCCTACCTGCCCTGCAGAGAACCCCTTTTGAGCCCCAGGAGCAGACATATGCAGAGCTGCGGATTGGGCTACACCCAATACCTTTGCAAGGTTTTATAACCTACGCATAGACCCGGTTTCAACCCGAGTGTTACGCGGTAACAGCAGGTAAACCAGGCAGCCGGTTGGGTGTACCGCTTGCATTGCGCCTTTCCCCTTTTTTTCAAAGGTGATAATGTGCGCTTTTTTGTCCACAACAGTTCCCCGTACCGGTGAACTCTGGACGCCTCTTTAATTCTTTAGCACTGTTCGGTGACAACTCAGAGGAGGAGTAATGCCACCAGGCCCAGTACTCGTGGTATTCCCCTTTTCAGGTGAGCTCATGTGCTCGGGCTCAGTGCTCCATGCGTGTTGATTCCCCCTTGGTAATCCTGTATGATGAGTTTCCACTGTTCAGTTTCCCCCTTAGGTGAAACCTGTGTTTCCCCTCATCATAGCTTTCTCAGTCTCCGCCACTGTGCTGCATACCCTCTCTATAGATAGGGTCCTCGTGTGGTATCATTGCTTATGTGTACTTCCCCGTTGGTAAGTCCATGTGAGGTATGCTCCACATGTTAACCTCCCTCTGGCAGGATGTGGTCCCCGTAGTGCTCTCCTTCCTGGAGAGGGAAGAGCACTTCCCAGCGCTATTCTAGAAAGTGCTCGGCAGGTGATTGCTTAACAGCAAATTAAGAAAGGCACCACTGGTATCCTACTTGGGTAAGTGCCACCTCCCCCCTTAACGGCACTAGGGAGACGCCTTACCTAACTTGCTGGAAGGTTACGACGTGTTTGAGTGCTCGCTGCGAGGCACGCAGCAGCTTGCCCATGTCCACTCTTCCATGCCTCGTGACATGGTTAAGCACCTGCAGCGTTTCTTATAGGAACCCCTAGTGTCACTACATTGACACAACTTCGAGTGATTGACAGACAGGGAACGTCTTGGTTACCTGATGGAGGGAACGAGATGCTGTGTCCCTCCTGCCATGACGCTGAACCGGCCACTGACATGGCCGGCACTCTCTATCAGCTCCTCAGCATAAATCTGAATGAGTGATGCACGCCATCTCCTTTTATACCCATATGTCCAGGGCGGAGAGTGGCATGCAAATTCCACTCGCCAATTTTCATTGGCCTTTTCTATTTTAAGCAAAGGTGACTACATCGACACAATGTCGCATTCCCTCCATCAGGGAACAGAGGTTACTTCAGTAACCAAGACGTGGGTTGCCACGCTCATGTGGGTTGCCAGAATGAGGACAACTCTTGCTAGGGGTGGAGGTGCTTGGACCCTCGTAGCTAAAAAGAATATGCAATAATCAACCTACACTACCGGTCAAAAGTTTTGAAACACTCATTCTTTATTATATTTTTTTTCTTCACATTTTAGAATAATAGTAAAATTATTTTCAAAAATCAAAACTATGGAATAACATAAATGGAACTATGGGAATTATGTTGTGACTAAACAAAATCCAAAATAAATCAAAACTGTGTTATATTTAGCATTTTCAAAGTAGTCACCCTTTGCCTAGAATTTGCAGACATGTACTCTTGACATTTTCTCAACCAACTTCTTGAGGTATCACCCTGGGATGCTTTTTAAACAGTATTGAAGGAGTTCCCATCTATGTTGGGCACTTATTGGCTGCTTTTTTTTTATTATTTGGTCCAAGTCATCAGTTTCAAAAACTTTTTTTAAAATTGTTTTTATTAATTTTTGTTTTATAATGAAATAAATTAATATGGTGGCACAATTATATTTTTGTCTACAAAACTAATTTCAAACATTTAAGCGTATGCCTTCAGATCAAAAGATTTTTAAGATCATGAGAAACATTTCAGTCAAGTGTTTCAAAACTTTTGACCAGTAGTGTATGTACACAGAAAATTGTACATCGTTGAACTAAAACATCTATCTAGCAATCTAATGCTAACGACATTTCACCACATTCACTGATTCAGTCACAAAATGCAGTAAACTCTTCTAAAACGGTTGTAAGGTTTACATTAGATTAGATAGATAAAAACTGTAGCAAGTAGCTAGGGATGGGCGTGAGTAACGTTACTCGATTTGGATGTCAGTATTCATTAAACATATAATCGCATTAGTAAATTGAGGCAATTTTGAGTCAAGCTTGTGGTTTCTGTCGTATTTTGCTGTCACGCTGGTTGTTGCTGAGGTAGTAAACAGCCGTGGCCTGTCCACTCCGCCGCATTAGTCGGGATCACTTCACCGGCTGTGTCTCGCTGCCTTGAAAACAGGCTGCACATGAAACACAAAGTATGAATGCGAGTACTCGGATGTTGAATTTACTGAAAATGTCCATCCCTACTAGTAGCGGAGATAAATTAGATAGTTAATTTTAGGTGACGCTCAATGCTTACCTGTTAAGGAGAAAATTAGCCAACTCAGCATCCGTTTTAAAGGATTTCTGGTCTTTAAGCTGTCGCCATCTTCCAAAGGCATCTCCAGTATTTATCCTTGTTTTACTACGCCTCTGATCATTTTAGATGGATGCCGAGGCTTTTTAGGTCAGGTGGAATCTGTTATCTCTGATCCAGTAAGTTTGCTGGCTTCTTTGCCTGCAAACTTGTTCAAATCTGGCAACCTGGCGGTGTCGAAATACTATTTGTGAGTGGGCAGTGGGCGGGATCACACAGGCCAAAACAAACAGAAATTCCAGCCCGGAATGGAAACTTCAAAGTAGAATATACTGGCTATAGCATTGTTATCGGAGAAGCCAGTATTTCAACTTGTTTCCTAATTCTCTGATGACATATTATGGTCATTTTATGATTTTGTACAGAAAAAAATATTACATATAGCACTTTTAACATTCAGTAGTTAAATGAACCACTTTCAAACAACAATAACATTCATGTGGTACATATTTCTAAATAAACAATATAATATAATAATAATAATTCAATCTTGCCTTAGATTTCTCCCTCATTTTGCCTCATGTTTAACGCTGAATCTTCTGTTTACTTCCGTGAGTCTGTCTGACCGACTACGCCACACACAACTTCGTCACATCTAATAAACTTCACACTTTTACGTGTTTAAGTATTATTTAGTATTTTGGTTGAAAATGCAATTATTAAATTTTGTATTATATTTTTCAGGTAAAGCTAAATCTAACCTGGGTTAAACCAACTATTCATTTAATGTACAAAGTTAGAAAGTCCCCTTTATAATTAACCTGGATTAGCTAAGAATTTACTTCATATGTGAGCAAAATGGACATTATACAGTAATTGAAATATACCCAAGTGATTTTGAATCAAAATCACAGTTGGTGCACATCTTTGGTTTTGTGTAGATGAAGAGGTACTTAAACTTTACTGATTACTGTGTTGTGGGGGTACTTTAAGCACACAAAAAAGTTGGGAAACTTTGCCATAAAGTTTAGATAAAAATAGGCTAATCTAATTAATTTGAACTATTTTCCCAGTATTTTTGTGTGCTATGTAATTTCATTGTGATTAGAGTATTGCACCGTTAGCTTAGCAATATGCTAATGCCAAAATATTTTGATATCAATTGGGTCATCCGGGCACTTTGTGTAAGAAACACTATTTGTATGATGCAGAAAGTAAAGTGTTCCAAATCAGTCAGTTATAAAGTTCCATTTCAGTTAGGAAGAGGCCTTAGAAGGCAGTATCCTATGAAGGGCAGTACACAGCAATGAAGCTCAGAACACTTGAACACACTGGGTTTCCCACTTCTTTTCCTGCACAATTCGTCACATGACACAAACATACTCTCGTTCTCATTCATACACACACTCACAACACGCAGGTTGACCTCCGCTCATGCACTTTAATTTGAGGTGATTGCATGTCCACTTACATAAATTATACAATACCCTGCATGCATTATTTATGCTGCAAAATTCAAAAGACATGCTGGATTGCTCAGCTGAAGTCTCAATTTCAAAAACAGAATGTTTGCTCTGTTTCAAATGAGCAGCTTCATCCTCAGGTGACCTGCTATTACAGATCAATCATAATATTTTCATGGCATAGAACTTCATATTCTATTCTATTCAAATATCATTATTTTGGATTATATTCGCCTCCCCATATCCAGCAAATTCTACGCTGACTATGCTCAACAGACAAATACACATATGCAATTGCACATACTCAAAGTGTCTGTATGTTTAAGTATGTGTATGCTTGCAGAGGTTGGGGGGTGGGGGGGAATAAAAAACGATGCCATGCAACAAAAGTGTTTCCGTGGTTGCAGGTTCCTGTGCATGTGTTTAATCACACTTAATAATGTATCTACAGCACCAGCACCTACTCAGATAAATGGGAACACATGCTGAGGTGCAAGAGATATTTATCAGAATGATGGGAAAAATGCAAACTCAAGCACTTCCCTCTCCCCTGACCCACTATTTGGGAAGAATGCAACTGTAAGCAGCAGGTCAAATGGTCAGCTGGAGGTACTAAATGACTGAATGAGTTGTGTTGCCATGAACCAGAAATCTGCTCCTCTCCTCCCTCATCCTTTTTGCAGGAGCCTTCCAGTTAATCCCTGGTGAACACTCTGCATTTTTCATTAGATAAGATGGAAGTTGACTCCAGGCCAGAAACAGTGGGGATATACTGGAACAATAATTTGACAAGCCCAAGTTGAAGAACTGGAGAGCATGTGTGTTTGTATATTTTTTGGGACTATGAGTGTGAGATGAAAAAAAAAAGAAATTAATGAGGGGTGGCATTCGTCTGAGTTTTTATTTACTTCAGTTCTCACAATGGCTTGGGTGCATTGTTAGCCACTCAAAATACACGGGCATAAATATTTATTTATTTATGCATTTATTCTGCAGTGTGTCAGCTGTAAATTTCAAACCAATATGCAAAGTGTCACAGCATGATATTATAGCAGAAGCCATCTTTCTGTGTAAGTTCCCTATCTGTCACTCACTCGACGTTTTGTCGATGTAGTGACACTAGGGGTCACTCTTGGGAGCCCGAGACACCTCTGGTCTTTGATAAAAGGCCAATGAAAATTGGCGAGTTGTATTTGCATGCCACTCCCTCGGACATACGGGTATAAAAGGAGCTGGCGTTCAACCACTCATTCAGATTTTCTCTTCGGAGCCGAACGGTCGATGTTTACTGAGCTGACTGTTCATTCACCTCTGCTGGATCTGATGGTGCATTTCAGCGGCTTCTCCCTCCTCTGCACTGGTGAACTGCAGAGAACGCCCCTGGGCGCTTTGGCAGAAAAAGAGAGTATATTTTCCTAAAAGAGTATATTTCTCTAAAAGAGAGGCACACACGGAACGTATTTTTAAAGACGCATCTTTTTAAAAATGCCTTTCCGTTTGTGTGTAATTCCTGGTTGCGGTTGTTACCTCTCAACTTCAGACGGTCACGATCGCTGTCTTTCGTGTCTGGGCGCGACCCACATGGAGACAGCATTCATGGATGATTCATGTACTCACTGCGAGAACATGACCATGGCAACGTTGCACCACCCCAGCGGCTCCCCGCCTCGGTCCTTCTACCTACGGGTATGAGGCCAGCGCGGCTAGCACTGGGGGCGATTTGGGGACACCAATGGGACCGCCTCCGCCGGGTATCCCCCCACGGACCTCCCATTCCCCAACACGCTCGCCTGCCCCGATTGAGCTTCCGGATGAGTCCGCCGGCTCGTCTCACGCCGAGTTCGACCTCTTGTTCGGAGTCTGCGAAGCTGATGAGCTCTCGAGCTCAGCATCGGAGAGCGGGCTTGTCCAGTCGGACGCAGAAGCCTCAGCTGGGTTCCCAGTCACAGGCTGATGCAGAAATGATGGACATGCTTTCCCGGGCGGCCGCAAGCGTCGGGCTAGAGTGGAACCCTCCGCTCTCCCCCGAACCCTCGTGGCTCGATGATTGGTTCCTGGGCTCGCGGCGCCGCTCAAAGCAGCCACGCCCCGCTCCAGTGCCTTTCTTCCCGGAAGTGCACGAGGAGCTGACAAAATCGTGGGAGGCACCTTTTACTGCACAGTCCAGATTTCTCAGCTCCCCCGCCCTCACTACCCTCGATGGCGGGGTGGCCAGGGGCTATACGGCGATTACCCCGGTGGATAAGGTGCTCGTGGTGCACCTATGCCCGCAGAGTGCCACCACCTGGCGTGGACGCTCAAAGTTCCCGTCCAAGGCCTGTAGGTTCACGTCGTCCCTGACAGCCAAAGCCTACAGTGCTGCTGGACAAGCCGCCTCTGCCCTGTACGCCATGGCTCTCCTGCAGGTCCACCAAGCCAAGGCGCTAAAAAAAAACTGCACGAGGGTAGTTCCGCCCCAGATCTGATACAGGAACTGCGCTCGGCGACCGACCTCGCTCTCCGGGCGACGAAGGTCACGGCGCGGTCTCTTGGGCGGTCAATGTCCACATTAGTGGTCCAGGAGCGCCACCTTTGGCTCAAACTGGTCGAGATGGGTGAGGCCAACAAGACACAGTTCCTTGCTGCCCCTATCTCACAGGCTGGCCTAATTGGTGACACCATCCAGCAGTTCTCGACGGTGAAGCAGCAGACGGAGGCTATCCGCAGGAAGCAGACGACACCCGTCTCACGGCCGGCCACCAAGAACCCATGAAAGGCTTCAAAGCGCCCCTGAGACGGGCGACCCAGGGTTGACGAAACCCACTGCCTAGCAGCTGGTAAGAAGACCACTCCATCCCCCGGTGGAGGGCCGGGAGGAGAATCTTTTCATGCCTTTTCATTTGATTTCGACACATGCCCAAGTGGCTGCGGTACCCAACAGTTCAGCAAAAGAGCGGCCATCATCACGACCACCATCCACCTTTTTATCCTTGCAGAATTGGCACTCCAGCGGCGGTCTCCCCACCCCTGCACGCCCAGATGTGGCACAGATCCGCCCCCAATGTGACAGTCTCCACAGGTTGCGAGGACAGGCCTCTTCCTCCCCCGCCCCATGCTGTTCCGGGAGTGGTTACAAGGAGCCAGGTAAGTGCTTCGATGTCCCTAGACTCACCACGGCCACGACATGATGTGGCACCTCGAGCTCTGCCCCGCCGTGAGGCCCCACCTGCCGGTACGTCCGACGAGATTGTCCCTTTGATCCCCCTTGCGCGGAGCTTGGATGCGTGGCTTGCGCTTTCCAATCCGTCGCGATGGCTGATCCGATTCAGTTTGCTAGGATTCCGCCCAGGTTCAGCGGTATCCGCTTCACCTTGGTGAAGGACGAAAGCGCTGCTACCTTGCGCGCGGAGATCCCCACCCTCCTACGGAAGGGTGTGATAGAACCTGTTCCTCCTGTTCCTCCGTCCTAATCGCACCGAAAAAAGGCCAATTTTGGGTTGCAGCCAATCTTGGACCTGTGAGTACTGAACCGGGCTTTACACAGACTCCCGTTCAAGATGCTGACACAAAAACACATTCTGGAGAGCGTCCGGCATCAAGATTGGTTCAGCACCAGCACCTACTCAGATAAATGGGAACACATGCGGCGATAGACCTGAAGGATGCGTACTTTCACGTCTAGATTCTACCTCGACACAGACCCTTGCTGCGGTTTGCATTTGAGGGTCGGGAGTATCAGTACAAGGTCCTCCCTTTCGGTCTGTCCTTGTCCCCTCGTGTCTTCACAAAGGTCGCAGAGGCAGCTCTTGCCCCATTAAGGGAGGTGGGCATTCGCATTCTCAACTATCTTGACGACTGGCTAAGCCTAGCTCACTCTCGGGACATGTTGTGTGCACACAGGGACTTGGTGCTCTCGCACCTCAGCCGATTAGGGCTTCGGGCACATCAACTACCTCGAGTTGCTGGCAATTCTGCTCGCCCTGCGGAGGTTCCAGCCGTTGATCCAGGGCAAGCACGTGTTAGTTCGGACAGACAACACGGCAATGGTAGCATATGTCAACCGCCAAGGCGGTCTGCACTCCCGTTGTATGTCACAACTCGCCCGCCACCTCCCCTCTGGAGTCAGCAGCACCTCAAGTCGCTGCGAGCCACTCACATCCCGGGTGACCTCAACACTGCAGCGGACGCGCTGTCACGGCAGGTTACCCTCAGGGGAGAGTGGAGACTCCACCCTCAGGTGGTCCAGCTGAACTGGAGTCGATTCGGACAGGCACAGGTAGACCTGTTCACCTCCCAAGAATCCTCCCACTGCCCACTCTGGTACGCCCTGACCGAGGCACCTCTCAGTATAGATGCGCTGGCACACAGCTTGCCCCCTGGACTGCACAAATATGCGTTTCCCCCAGTTAGCCTACTTGCACAGACCCTGTGCAAGGTCAGGGAGGATGAGGAGCAGGTCATCCTGGTGGCACCCTACTGGCCAGCCCAGACGTGGTTCTCTGACCTCACGCTCCTCGTGACAGGCCCCCCTGGCGAATTCCCCTGAGGAAGGACCTTCTTTCTTAGGGAAGGGGCACCATCTGGCACCCGTGACCAGACCTCTGGAATTTCCATGTCTGACCCCTGGACGGGACGTGGAAGACCTATGCGGTCTACCACCCGCGGTGGTAGACACGATCACTCAGGCTAGGGCCCCCTCTGCAAGGTGCCTGTATGCCTTTAAGTAGCATCTGTTCGCTATGTGGTGTTCTTCCTGACGGGAAGACCCCCAGAGATGCACAGTCAGATCGGTGCTTTCCTTCCTGCAGGAGAGGTGGGAAGGGCAGCTGTCCCCTTCCACCTTGGTGTATGTAACCACTATAGCGGCACGACACGGTGGACAGTAAGTTCTTAGGGAAGCATGACCTGATCATAAGGTTCCTGAGAGGTGCCAGGAGGCTGAATCCCTCCAGACCGTGCCTCGTTCCCTCATGGGACCTCTCTGTAGTTCTTCAGGGTCTATAGAGAACCCCCTTTGAGCCTTTGCAGTCAGCTGAGCTTAAGGCACTCTCCTTGAAGACTGCCCTCCTGACTGTGCTCACTTCCATCAAGAGGGTAGGAGACCTGCAAGCATTCTGTCAATGAAACGTGCCTGGAGTTCGGTCTGTGAGATCTTGAGACCCCGACCAGGCTATGTGCCCAAGGTTCCCACCACCCCTTTTAGGGATCAGGTGGTGAACCTGCAAGTGCTGCCCCAGGAGGAGGCAGACCCAGCCCTGTCGTTGCTGTGTCCGGTGTGCGCTTTACGCATCTATTTGGATTGCACGAAGAGCTTTAGGATCTCTGAGCAGCTCTTTGTCTGCTTTGGTGAACAACAGAAAGGAAGCGCTGTCTCCAAGCAGAGGATCGCCCAATGGCTCACTGATGCCATTGCTATGGCATATCACGCCCAAGACATGCCGCCCCGGTAGGGCTACGAGCCCATTCTACCAGGGGTGTAGCGGCCTCCTGGGCCCTGGACAGGGGTGCCTCTCTAACAGACATTTGCGGAGCAGCGGGCTTGGCAACACCCAACACCTTTGCGAGGTACAACCTCCAGGTGGAACCGGTTTCATCCTGGGTAGTTGCATGCAAAACAAGCAGATAAGCCCGGGATAGCCAGCCAGGTGTATAGCTTGCGCATAGCACCTTTCACCTCCTCTGAGATGAAGACGTGCACCATTAACTCCCAGTAGTGTTCACAAACTATGTTCCCTGGTTGACTTCCTCCGAGCCCTGTAGCAGTCGAGTTTTCGGAGAGACTTGCTGCTGGCCCAGTACTCGTGCTAACTAAAAGCCCTGTTCTGGGGTAGGTGCTCCGCATGTGGCGGTTCCCTGTAGGTAACCCCATGCGATGTACATCTTCTGCTAATTCATTTCCCTGTTGGCATACTGCGTCTTCCTTGGGCAGAGGCCCCTCTGCCGCAGTCTCCGTGTTTGTAGTAACTCCTCCCCCGTTGGATAGGACCTACCATGAGACATCTCCACATGACATACTTCCGACATAGTTCGGCAAGACCATGTGACGTATTTTCCACTTAAATACCCCCCCCCCCTCTCTCTGGGCGAGGTGTGGTCTCTGCGGTGTCCTCCCCTTGGGAGGGACACCCCCCGACTAGACCTGGTCGGCCCAGTCAGATATTCCCCCTTTTTTTAGGGAGTGGAAAAAAGAAGGGGAAAAGAGGCCAGGTGTGCCTGTCACACACCGCCAGTTCATGTAACACAGTTCAGTCAGTTGCAGCGTTTTGTATAGGGACCCCTAGTGTCACTACATCGACACAACGTTGAGTGAGTGACAGATAGGGAACGTCATGGTTACTTGTGTAACCTCCGTTCCCTGATGGAGGGAACGAGACGTTGTGTCCCTCCTGCCACAACGCTGAACTACCCGCTGAAATGGCCGGACCTTGTCTCGGCTCCTCAGCATAAAACCTGAATGAGTGGTTGCACACCAGCTCCTTTTATACCCGTATGTCCGGGGGAGTGGCATGCAAATACCACTCGCCAATTTTCATTGGCCTTTTATCAAAGACCAGAGGTGTCTCGGGCTCCCAAGAGTGACCCCTAGTGTCACTACATCGACACAACGTCTCATTCCCTCCATCAGGGAACGGAGGTTACACAAGTAACCATGACATTATTGGATACTGGAAAAATGCAAGAGCGGCAACTTGTAAAATCAACGCTGCGTGTAGGGGCTCTCACAGATGACTTAACTCCAAAATATAGAATGGGAGCTCCATTCATATAGTGTTATTACAGTGCTAATGTGCACAATTGTGGATTTGGAGTGAGAAGCCATACAGTTGTCCAAGCTCCTGAATATGTAAGCAGTGAAAAAATAAAGGAGCATCAACTGAAACACTCTGGATTTGATGTTCAATAAAAGAATAAGCCTTTGACATGAAATATGAGTGGATAGCCTCAATATAAAAGAATGAGGAAGAGAGTTAGCAGTGTGTAGAATTCTCTCAGACGTGCGGTGCACACTGAATTAATAGTGGGACAGAACACATGTGTGTGTATGTGTGTGTTCATGTCATTATAAAGCGTCTTATACCTCCAGAGGTATAAAAATGAAAAAGTACAAGAGGAAGCTGGCTGAGGAACAGACATGATGAACAGAAGAACACTGCTTGTCCATCAGATCATGGCCAATTTATAAAACAGTTAAAAAACTAAATTCTGATTGGAAGAGCCATGCTCAAAGCTGTTGTAAATGGCTAAAAAAAACAAAAAAACATGTGACCGACATTCTTTATAAAATATAAATGTGGCAAGTTGCTACGCTGCTTGGCAACTGTAAACAGCCTACAGTTACAGGCTAATGAACCATATTACTTGGCTAATTATATATATATATATATATATATATATATATATATATATATATATATATATATATTATATATATATATACACACACACATACATACATACATACACTACCGGTCAAAAGTTGAAACACTTACTCATTCTTTATTATAGTTTTTTTCACATTTTAGAACAATAGTAAAGTCATCAAAACTATGAAATAACATAAATGGAACTATGGGAATTATGTTGTGACTAAACAAAATCCAAAATAAATCAAAACTGTGTTATATTTAGCATCTTCGAAGTAGTCACCCTTTGCCTAGAATTCGCAGACATGTACTCCTGACATTTTCTCAACCAGCTTCTTGAGGTATCACCCTGGGATGTTTTTTAAACAGTATTGAAGGAGTTCCCATCTATGTTAGGCACTTATTGGCTGCTTTTCTTTATTATTTGGTCCAAGTCATCAATTTCAAAAACTTTTTTTTATTTATTTTTTTAAAATTAAATTAAATTTTAGTTTTAGAATGAAATAAATTAATATGGTGGCACAATTATATTTTTGTCAACAAAACTAATTTCAAACATTTAAGAATACGCCTTCAGATCAAAAGATTTTTAAGATCATGAGAAACATTTCAGTCAAGTGTTTCAAATCTTTTGACCGGTAGTGTGTGTGTGTGTATATATATATATATATATATATATATAGGTGGCCAAAAGTTTGGAATAATGGAAAGATTTTGCTCTTATGGAAAAAAATTGGTACTTTTATTCACCAAAGTGGCATTCAACTGATCACAATGTATATTCAGGACATTAATAACGTGAAAAATTACTATTACAATTTTTTAAATTTTTTTACTTAAAGTACTTCAAATAGTTCTCATCAAAAAAATCCAAATTGCAGATCCTTGGCATTCTAGTTGTCAGTTTGTCCAGATACTCAGGTGACATTTCACCCCACGCTTCCTTTAGCACTTGCCATAGATGTGGCTGTTTTGTTAGTACTTCTCAGGCACCTTACAGTCTAGCTGATCCCACAAAAAGCTCAACGGGGTTAAGATCCATAACACTCTATTCCAATTATCTGTTGTCCAATGTCTGTTTCTTTGCCCACTTTAATCGTTTCTTTTTGTTTTTCTGTTTCAAAAGTGGCTATTTCTTTGAAATTCTTCCCATAAGGCCTGCACCCATGTCTTCTCTTTACTGTTGTACAGGAAACTAGTGTCGAGCGGGTAGAATTCAATGAAGCTGTCAGCTGAGGACATGTGAGGCATCTATTTCTCAAACTAGAGACTCTGATGTACTATCCTCTTGTTTAGTTGTACATCTGGCCTTCCACATCTCTTTCTGCCCTTGTTAGAGCCAGTTGTCCTTTTTCTTTGAAGACTGTAGTGTACATCTTTTTATGAAATCTTCATTTTTTGTATTATTTTTCTTTTTTTTTTGGCAATTTCAAGCATTGTATAGCCTTCATTCCTCAAAACAAATTATTGACTGACGAGTTTCTAGAGAAAGCCGTTTCTTTTTTTGCCATTTTTTACTTAATATTGACCTTAAGACATGCCAGTCTATTGCATACTGTGGCAACTCAAAAACAAACACAAAGACAATGTTAAGCTACATTTAATGAACCAAATAGCTTCAGCAGTGTTTTATATAATGGCAAGTGATTTTCTAGTACCAAATTAGCATGATTACTCAAGGATATGGGGTTGGAGTGATGGCTGCTGGAAATGGGGCCTGTCATTTGATCAAAAATGACTTTTTTCAAAGTGATGGTGCTGTTTTTTACATCAGTAATGTCCTGACTATACTTTGTGATCAGTTGAATGCCACTTTGGTGAATTAAAATACCAATTTCCTTCCGAAACGGCAAAATCTGTACATTATTCCAAGCTTTTGGCCACCAGTGTGTATGTATATATATATATATATATATATATATATATATATATATATATATATATATATAAATCATAACTGTGTTATATTTTAGCATCTTCAAAGTAGTCACCCTTTGCCTACAATTTGCAGACATGTACTCTTGACATTTTCTCAACCAACTTCTTGAGGTATCACCCTGGGATGCTTTTTAAACAGTATTAAAGGAGTTCCCATCTATGTTGGGCACTTATTGGCTGCTTTTCTTTATTATTTGGTCCAAGTCATCAATTTCAAAAACTTTTTTTTTATTATTATTATTAAATTTTAGTTTTATAATGAAATAAATTAATGTAGTGGCACAATTATAATTTTGTCTACAAAACTAATTTCAAACATTTAAGCATACGCCTTCAGATCAAAATATTTTTAAGATCATGAGAAACATTGCAGTCAAGTGTATATATATATATATATATATATATATATATATATATATATATATATATATATCTCAGTGGTGGGCCATGCATTAAAAGTCTAGGCCTTCAGTATGATTCATGCCATGATGAAAACAGTTTCACAATGAATAAGACACCATTTGCCTTTGGGCATCATACATTATGTCGCAGATAACTAGTAATACCAACTGGCATTTTAAAAACACGTCCGCACACGAAAGCCAGAACTTGAAACGACACTTAATGCTCAAACAAGCCTAATTTTAACTGCAGCATGACTGTTTTGTGAAATGAACGTCTCCCGAACAGACATTCAAAAATCATAATTTTTCATATTAATCTACCAAGGAGGTCTATAATACCTGGAAAAATCTATCTAATAATATTTGCGATTTAAATGTTGCCGCAAGCGTTTGTTAAACAAGCTTTAATATCATGTAATGTGGAAACTAACTCATTTATCGATATTACTTAATAAAGTGAATGTTTATCACTTACGTTGTATATCTCCCTGAGTGTCGACATGTTTGTGTGACATCATGCCCCCGCATCTCGGCGAAATCGGAGTTGAGAATTTCTGCAGGAGCCTACAAGTTGTAATTCTGACTAAAAGATGCATTCCATTGCACTTTTCCTAGTAGGAAGTTGTAAAATCCTACTTTCCGAGCACTGGAACACAGCACTACTTTTCAAAACTTAATCCGACCCTGAATGCTACAGCATTTGCACTGTTGAGGGATTCTGTCGAAATTCGGAAGGCCTGAGGGGGTGGAGCTCAGACTCACGCGCTGCTTTGGCTAACAAGCTTGGCTTTGGGCATGTGATTTGTGAAACAGTTGTCACGCTTCGCTTGGAAGCATCAAGGAATAAATTCTGACTGGATAAACTTTTCGTTTTTCTCTATTTGTTTGTAGATTAATTAAGAGTGGAAAGCAATTAAAAATACATAGGCAAAAAGGTGATTGAGATTTATTTATTTGGCATGTTAGGCCAGCAGAGAAGGCTTTGCTGGCCCTGAGGACCTGGCCACTGATATATATATATATATATATATATATATATATATATATATATATATATATAAAATTAATAAAGTTAAAGCTTAAGTGTGTCATTTCTGTGCCACTAGTGTAACCAAACGGAATGGCTAAAATAATCACTGTTTTCACAAAAAGCAATAAGCCACAGGAGGCCGTGCATAACAGTGATTTTACCACAGGGTAAGGGGTGTTCTTAGACATGACCAGTTGTTTTACCAGTTGTAAAAATCACTGTAACAAATAGACGCGAGTGGCTTATTGTTTTTATAAAACAGCGGCAACAGCACTATGATAAAAGTCACATTTTTTTTATTAAGTAATTCAATGTATTATTAACAATAATCTGAATAAAAAATGTATCCACCAAGTAATACAGTACATTTTCCTAACTGAAGCCTATGTATGATTGCTAGGCAACATATGAACTTGGCACATTAATACAATTTGTTTTATTCCACTAGTGTTTATAGTCATTGTGCAATGGCTAATCCAATCAGAATTCAGGGTTCGGAACTACCTGTCTTCCATTAGTCTTCCAAACAGTACTGCCCCAAACTCAAAACATTTCTATCATAAAGACTCGTAGACTTGGCAAAGTTGACATGATATTTATTTGATGAAATGATACTGAACCACAGAATATATTTTCTCTTTTGGTGTAAGCCCAGTCTGGCGGTCCAATGAGATTGCTACTTTAACCATCAGATACTGCTGGAGATAGGAGTCAGGGGGCGAGGAGCCTACCCCCGTGCAGGACAGGACTCGACTGGTGGCTAGAGGGGAGGTGGACTGAAGTGGTGCACTGAAACAGAAAAGAGGTAGATTTAAAGCAGGCTTTTAAAGCAATGGCTGATGTGTGATTGGCTAGGAGCTAACTAGATAATGGCATGATGATGTACAGCTGCAAGTCTCCCGCTTGAACTACGCTTACACTTACACTGATTGAACCAATGTTGCTATGTCGGGCTGCATGGGATGATCAAACAAACAGAGAATTGCTCTGAAAGAACCACCGGGCCATAGTATATAGCTTTTCGGTGAAATCAACCTACAGATGGCTTACGTATAGTTGCAAAGCTGAGTTAACAAAAATATAATTAAAATTAAATAAATAAAAAACATCGGCTTTAACTATTTATTGAACACTTGTGTATTTTATCATAGTGCTGTTGCCGCCATTTTCTAAAAGCAATAAGCCACTAAAGGTTGTATTGTAAAGGATGGATTAAAAACTGAGAGGCCCATGGGCCAGTTTTCTTAAAGTAATAAACCACTAAAGGTTGTATTGTAAAGGACGGATTAAAAACGTCATGGTTACTGGTGTAACCTCCATTCCCTGATGGAGGGAACGAGACGTTGGTGTCGATGTAGTGACACTAGGGGTCACTCTTGGGAGCCCGAGACACCTCTGGTCTTTGATAAAAGGCCAATGAAAATTGGCGAGTGGTATTTGCATGCCACTCCCCCGAACATACGGGTATAAAAGGAGCTGGTATGCAACCACTCATTCAGGTTTTATGCTGAGGAGCTGATATAAGGTCCGGCCATTTCAGCGGGTAGTTCAGCGTTGTGGCAGGAGGGACCAACGTCTCGTTCCCTCCATCAGGGAATGGAGGTTACACCAGTAACCATGACGTTCCCTATCTGTCACTCACTCGACGTTGGTGTCGATGTAGTGACACTAGGGGTCCCTATACAAAACGCCACAAGGCTGAACTGTGTTACGTGAACTGGTGGTGTGTGGTGGGCAGACTTGCCGTGTGCCTCATAGCCAGCATACCAGGTTGACACGTAACCTCCCCAACACAGTTATGAGTGTCAAACGGCCCTTTTTGGGGACAAGTCGACTACCCAAAGACAGAGACAGGCTTAACCCAGTCGTGGCCTCTTTTCCCGTTCTCTTTTTCCACTCCCTAAAAAAGAAGGGGGATTATCCGACTGGGCCGCCAGGTCTAGTCGGGGGGTGTCCCTCCCAAGGGGTGGACACCGCAGAGACCACACCTCGCCCCAGAGAGTGGGGGATATTTAAGTGGAAAAATACGTCACATGATCTTTCCAACCATGTGGAGAGCCTTCAAGGTAGATCCTGCCCAATGGGGGAGGAGTTACTACAACATGGAGACTGGGGCAGAGGGGCTCTGCCCAAGGAAGACGCAGTTTGCCAGCAGGGAAACAAATTAGCGGAAGATATAGATCGCATGGGGTTAGCCTTACAGGGAACCGCCACATGCGGAGCACCTACCCCAGAACCGGGCTCTTAGTTAGCACGTGTACTGGGCCGGCAGTGAGTCTCTCCGAAAACTCGACTGCCACAGTGCTCGGAGGAAGTCAACCAGGAGCAAGTTTTGTGAACACTACTGGGAATTAACAGCGCACATCTTCAGCTCAAAAGGAGGTGGAAGGCGCTATGTGCAAGCAATACACCCGGCCGGCTATCCCGGGCTTATCTGCTTAAGTTGCGTGCCACTACCTGGGACGAAACCGGTTCCACCCGGAGGTTGTAGAACCTAGCAAAGGTGTTGGGTGTTGCCCAGCCCGCTGCTCTGCAAATGTCTGTTAGAGAGGCACCTCTGGCCAGGGCCCAAGAAGCCGCTACACCACGGGTAGAATGGGCTCGTAGCCCTACCGGGGGCGGCATGTTTTGGGCGAGATATGCCATAGATATGGCATCAACAAGCCAGTGGGCAATCCTCTGCTTGGAGACAGTGCTTCCTTTCCGCTGTGCACCAAAGCAGACAAAGAGCTGCTCAGAGAGTATAAAGCTCTGCGTGCGATCCAAATAGATGCGCAAAGCGCGCACCGGACACAGCAACGACAGGGCTGGGTCTGCCTCCTCCTGGGGCAGCACTTGCAGGTTCACCACCTGGTCCCTAAAAGGAGTGGTGGGAACCTTGGGCACATAGCCCGGTCGGGGTCTCAGGATCACGTGAGAATAGCCCGGACCGAACTCCAGGCACGTTTCACTGACAGCGAACGCTTGCAGGTCACCTACCCTCTTGATGGAAGTGAGCGCAGTCAGGAGGGCAGTGTTCAGGGAGAGTGCCTTAAGCTCGACTGACTGCAAAGGCTCAAAGGGGGCTCTCTGTAGGCCCTGAAGAACTGGAGGGATTCAGCCTCCTGGCGCCTCTTAGGAACCTGATGATCAGGTCGTGCTTCCCTAAGGACTTACCATCAACTGCGTCGTGGTGTGCTGCTATGGCAGCAACGTACACCTTCAAGGTGGAAGGGGACAGCCTCCCTTCCAACCTCTCCTGCAGGAAGGAAAGCACTGATCTGACTGCGCATCTCTGGGGGTCTTTGTGTCGAGAAGAACACCACTTAGCGAATAGACGCCACTTAAAGGCATACAGGCGCCTCGTAGAGGGGGCCTTAGCTTGAGTGATCGTGTCTACCACCGCGGGTGGTAGGCCACTTAGGTCTTCCACGTCCCGTCCAGGGACCAGACATGAAGATTCCAGAGGTCTGGGTGCGGGTGCCAGAGGGTGCCCCGTCCCTGAGAAAGAAGGTCCTTCCTCAGGGGAATTTGCCAGAGGGGAGCTGTCACAAGGAGCGTGAGGTCAAGAACCACGTCTGGGTGGGCCAGTAGGGTGCTACCAGGACGACCTGCTCCTCGTCCTCCCTGACCTTGCACAGAGTCTGTGCAAGTAGGCTCACTTGGGGAAATGTGTATTTGCGAACGCCAGGGGGCCAGCTGTGTGCCAGCGCATCTATGCTGAGGGGAGCCTCGGTGAGGGTGTACCAGAACGGGCAATGGGAGGATTACTGGGAGGTGAACAGGTCCACCTGTGCCCGACCGAATCAACTCCAAATCAGCTGGACCGCCTGAGGGTTGAGTCTCCACTCTCCCCTGAGGGAAACCTGCCGTGACAGCGTGTCCGCTGTAGTGTTGAGGTTGCCCAGGATATGAGTGGCTCGCAGCAACTTGAGGTGCTGCTGACTCCGGAGGAGGAGACGGCGGGCGAGTTGTGACATACAGCGGGAGCGCAGACTACCTTGGCGGTTGACATATGCTACCGCTGCTGTGCTGTCTGTCCGAACTAGCACGTGCTTGCCCTGGATCAACGGCTGGAACCTCCGCAGGGCAAGCAGAATTTCCAGTAACTCGAGGCAGTTGATGTGCCAACGCAGCCGCGGACCCGTCCAGAGGCCGGTGGCTGCGTGCCCATTGAAAACAGCGCCCCAGCCCGTTTTGGAGACATCTGTCGTGACCACGACGCACCTGGAGACCAGTTCTAGGGGAACACCTGCTCGTAGAAACGAGAGGTCGGTCCAAGGGCTGAAAAGACTGTGACAGACCGATGTAATGGCCATGCGGTGTGGCCCGTGGCGCCATGCCCGTCTCGGGACTCGAGTCTGGAGCCAGTGCTGAAGCGGCCTCATATGCATCAACCCGAGCGGGGTGGCCACCGCCGAGGATGCCATATGCCCCAAGAGCCTCTGAAAAAGTTTCAGTGGAACCGCTGTTTACTGTTTGAACGCCTTCAAACAGGCCAGCACCGACTGGGCATGCTCGTTCGTAAGGCGCGCCATCAGGGAGACTGTGTCCAACTCCAAACCGAGAAAAGAGATGCTCTGAACCGGGAGGAGCTTGCTCTTTTCCCAGTTGACCCGAAGCCCTAGTCGGCTGAGGTGTGAGAGCACCAGGTCTCTGTGTGCGCATAACACATCTCGAGAGTGAGCTAAGATTAGCCAGTCATCGAGATAGTTGAGAATGCGAATGCCCACCTCCCTTAACGGGGCAAGGGCAGCCTCTACGATCTTCGTAAAGATGCGAGGAGACAGGGACAGGCCGAAAGGGAGGACTTTGTACTGATATGCCTGACCCTCGAACGCGAACTGCAGGAAGGGTCTGTGTTGAGGAAGGATCGAGACGTGAAAGTACGCGTCCTTCAGGTCTACCTCCGTGAACCAATCTTGATGCCGGACGCTCGCTAAAATGCGTCTTTGCGTCAGCATCTTGAACGGGAGTCTATGTAAAGCCCGGTTCAGTACTCGCAGGTCCAAGATTGGCCGCAACCCACCGCCTTTCTTCGGTACGATGAAGTAGGGGCTGTAAAACCCTTTCTTCATCTCGGCTTGAGGGACAGGTTCTATCTCGCCCTTCTGTAGGAGAGTAGCGATCTCCGCGCGCAGGGTAACAGCATTTTCGCCCTTGACGAAGGTGAAGTGAATACCGCTGAACCTGGGTGGGTGCCTGGCGAACTGAATCGCGTAGCTGAGTCAGACGGTCCGGATCAACCACCGCGATGGATTGGGAAGCGCAAGCCATGCGTCCAAATTCCGTGCGAGGAGGACCAAGGGGACAACGTCGTCGGACGTACCGGCAGGTGGGGCCTCGCGGCGGGGCGGAGCGCGAGGTGTCACAGCATGTTGTGGCCATGCTGAGTCTAGGGACATCAAAGCACTTACCTGGCTCCTTTTGACCACCCCCGGAACAGCCTGGGACGGGGAAGGAAGCGACCCGTGGAGGCTGTCACATCGGGGGTGGATTTGTGCCACAGCTGGGTGCTCAGGGGCGGAAAGGGCACCGCTGGAGCACCAATCCTGCAAGATAAAGCCCGTGGACGGTAGTCGTAGTGACGACCGTTCACACCGGGTATGTGACCCAGGGAGGAAGGAAGCCGCTTTTTTGCTGAACTGTTGGGTACCACAGCCACTTGGGCGTGCGGCGAAATCAAACAAAAAGGCAACAAAAGATTTTTCACCCGGCCCTCCACCGGGGGATGGAGTGGTCTTTCTACCAGCTCCACATGAGTGGGTTCCCTCGTCCCTGAGTTGCCCATCTCAGGGGCACTTCGAAGACCTCCGTGGGTTCTTCGGTGCCGGCTGTGAGACGGGTGGCATCTGCTTCCTGTGGTGGGCTCCACGCCGGGGCTGGGCCAGAGGGGCGGGCTGTGGCGGAGCCGGTGCAGTCACCGCAGGGGGACGCCCTTGGCGACGAGCAGACGGGGTGCGGGGTCTTGAGCCGCGCCGGGGCAGGATGTGCCGGATTGCTTCCGTCTGCTGCTTTACTGTCGAGAACTGCTGGGCAAAGTCCTCAATGGTGTCACCGAATAGGCCAGCCTGGGAAATGGGAGCAGCAAGGAACCGTGTCTTGTCGGCCTCGCCCATCTCCACCAGGTTGAGCCACAGGTGGCGCTCCTGAGGGCGAGGTCGGTCGCCGAGCGCAGTTCCTGTATCAAATCTGGGGCGGAACTACCCTCGTGCAGTTCTTTCAGTGCCTTGGCTTGGTGGACCTGCAGGAGAGCCATGGCGTGCAGGGCAGAGGCGGCTTGTCCAGCAGCGCTGTAGGCCTTGGCCATCAGGGACGACGTGAGCCTACAGGGCTTGGATGGGAGCTTAGGGCGTCCACGCCAGGTGGCAGCGCTCTGCGGGCATAAGTGCACCACGAGCGCCTTATCCACCGGGGGAATCGCCATATAGCCCCTGGCCGCCCCCCCAAAGAGGGTAGTGAGAGCGGGGGAACTGCGGAGTCGGGGTCGGGCAGTAAAAGGTGCCTCCCACGACTTCGTCAGCTCCTCATGCACCTCCGGGAAGAATGGCACTGGAGCGGGGCGCGGCTGGTTTGAGCGGCGCCGCGAGCCCAGAAACCAATCATCAAGCCGCGAGGGTTCGGGGAGAGCGGAGGGTTCCACTCTAGCCCGATGCTCGCGGCCGCCCGGGAAAGCATGTCCGTCATTTCGGCATCGGCCTGTAACTGGGCGACCGTCCCCGAAGGGGGAAGCCCAGCTGAGGCTTCTGCGTCCGACTGGACAAGCCCGCTCTCCGATGCTGCGCTCGAGAGCTCATCATCTTCGCAGGCCTCGAACAAGAAGCCAGACTCGCCGTGCGACGAGCCGGCGAACTCATCCGGAAGCCCGATTGGGGTAGACGAGCGTGCTGGGGAATGGGAGGTCCGCGGGGGGATACCCGGCGGAGGCGATCCCATTGAGGTCCCCAAATCGCCCCCAGCGCTAGCCGCGCTAACCTCATACCCGTAGGTAGGAAGACCAAGGCGGGGAGCCGCTGGGGTGGCTTGCTTCCTTACGAAAGCAAGCCGCGACCGCAACGTTGCCATGGTCATGTTCTCGCAGTGAGAACATGAACCATTCATAAACGCTGCCTCCGTGTGGGTCGCGCCCAGACACGAAAGACAGCGATCATGACCATCCGAAGTTGAGAGATAAACGACCACAACCAGGAATAACACACGAACGGAAAGGCATCTTTAGAAAGACGCATCTTTAAAAAGACGTTCCATGTGTGCGATCTTTTAGAGAAATATACTCTTTTAGAGGGGAAAAACGCTCTTTCAGAAAATATACTCTCTAGTTTTTCTGCCGAAGCGCCCAGGGGCATTCTCTGCAGTGCACCAGTGCAGAGCAGGGAGAAGCCGCTGAAATGTGCCGTCAGATCCAGCAGAGGTGAATGAACAGTGCTATTCAGCTCAATGAGCATGACCGTTTGGCTCCGAAGAGAAAATCTGAATGAGTGTTTGCATACCAGCTCCTTTTATACCCGTATGTTCGGGGGAGTGGCATGCAAATACCACTTGCCAATTTTCATTGGCCTTTTATCAAAGACCAGAGGTATCTCGGGCTCCCAAGAGTGACCCCTAGTGTCACTACATCGATACCAACATCGAGTGAGTGACAGATAGGGAACTGAGAGGCCCATGGGCCGGTTCACCTTTTTTTTTTTCTTCTTCTTCTTAACATTAATCATATTTTTCCCTCTCTAGGGAGGTCAGGGTAGACTACCTGAGCACTTCTGGCACAGTGAGAGGATTATTCTGCCTCTGTGGTCACTGGCCATTAATTAAAGGTCCATTCGTCTTGGTGGGACAGACTGACGTCCCGACCTTGTATAGGTTCCATGTCGAGTAGGTATCTCAGACTGTGAGTTTGGAACTGGATGGTGGACTGTGGGTGTCTCTGTGTCAGGTATATGATCTTCTTCTAAAAAGTCTGGCCACTCTACTGCTTGCTTAGTTTCTTTTGCAGGACTGTGGAGACGAACCAGAGCTTGTCTGTTGCATCTGATTTTTCCATGTGAAGTCTTAATGACAAATGACCTTGGAGCATGCTGTTGGGTCACCTTCCTGGTGACAGCTTGGTCCCTAATCCAAACTGAGTCCCCAGGTTTGAGTGGAGAAAGAGATCTGGCTCTGTGTCTCTTGTCATGTGTGTGTTTCATACGAGAACGCTGAGTGGATTCAAACTGCCTCACTTTTTTGGTGTCTGTTAGTTTTGGTATAACAAGTGTTGGCAAAATTGGTAGGCTTGTTCTCAGTCTTCTGTCCATTGACAGTTTGGCTGGACTGTAGCCATTTGCAAGTGGTGTGGAGCGGTAGACAAGCAAAGCTTTAAATGGATCTGTTGCTTTTCCCAAGAGCTTTTTGACTGTTTGTACGGCTCTTTCATCTTCTCCATTTCCTTGTGGATACTGTGGGCTGCTTGTCAAGTGCTTGAAGTCATATTCTTTGGCAAACTCACGAAAGTCTGCACTGCTGTACTGTGGCCCGTTGTCCAAGATCAGTACCTCAGGCACACCATTCCTTGAAAACACAGCTTTGAGATGTTCTATTATGGCTGCGGAGGATGTTGATGATAATTTAACAGCATCAACATATCTTGAATAGTAGTCAACTGTGAGAAGGTACTTTTGTCCTTTTAGATCAAAAAGGTCTGTAGCAGCTCTCTGCCAAGGATATGAGGGGAAGTCTATAGGCTGTAATGTTTCAGTGCCATTTATGGAGGCCTTTTTGCATTCATCACATTGTTGCACCACAGCTCGCAACTGTGTACTTAGACCTGGCCACCACACAGAATGTCTTGCTCTTTGGCGACATTTCTCAATTCCTTGGTGTGCCTGATGAATGTGATGCAGGAAAGAACTTTGGAGTGAAGCTGGGATAATCAACCTTGTGCCATGTAGAAGCAGTCCATCAAGGATGGAGATCATGTTTCTTTCCAGCCAGTAAGGCCTCAGTTTGTCTTTGGCATCTGGTGTTCTCGGCCATCCGTATTCATGGATTCTCATTACCTGGCTGCAAATGGGGTCAATCTTTAGCTCCAGGTGGAGGTTATCTAACCGGCTTTGGGATACAGGGAAGCTTTTCCCTTTTTGGGCAAGGTAGATATTGGTGTCTTCCATGAGAGCTGTGTCAGCATCAGTCACATCACTTACACAGGGCATCCTGGACAATGTGTCTGGCATTGTGAACTGTTTCCCTGGAACATGGCTGATCTCATAGAAATATCTCAAGAGTCTCATTCGGGACCTCTGCAGCCTTGGAGTTAAGTCATCCAGATGTTTTTTGCTCGGCAAACTCAGAAGTGGCTTATGGTCTGTTTCAAGAAGGAAATGCTTTCCTATGAGATAACAGCTGAACCGCTTGCATGCCCAGACAAGAGTGAGTGTCTTCTTCTCTATCTGAGTATATCTCTGTTCAGTTGGTGTTAGTGCTCTGGAAGCATATGCTATGGGATTCCATGTTGCATCACAATTTTGGTAGATCACTCCTCCGAGAACAAAGGATGACGTGTCAGCTGCAACCTTGGTTTCTCTGCTTGGATCAAAGAAAGCTAATGTTGGGGTTGTGGTTTGCTCATTCTTTAGCAGTGCATATGACTTTTGCTGTTGAGCATCCCATGTCCAGAGGTTTCTCTGTGAAAGGAGGTCACGCAATGGCTTTGTTTTTTTCTGTGAGGTCTGGAATGATCTTGCCCAGTTGGTTCATCATTCCCAAAAAACTACATACCTCTGATACATTGGTTGGCTCACGCATGTTTTGAACAGCTGCCAATTTGTCTGGGTCTGGCTGTAATCTGTCTGTAGAAAGCTTGTGGCCCAGGAACTTGACTTTTGTCTTGGCGAATTCACACTTCTTTTTGGTCAGCGTTACACCAGCCATTTTCAGCTTCTTCAGTGCCGCGTCTACTCTGATGTCGTGTTCCTCATGAGACCTTCCGTAGATGAGGATGTCATCCATATGACACACAACTCCATCTATTCCCTCCAAAATCTGACACATTCTCATTTGGAACAACTTTGGGGCACTGGAAATTCCAAAAGGAAGCCCCTTAAAAGAGTAACGCCCAAACAGTGTAATGAAGGTAGTCTGCTGTTGTGACTCGGCAGCCAAGCGGATCTGCCAGAATCCTGAGTTGGCGTCTAACTTGGTGAAGATTTTTGCTCTGCCGAGCTGACCTAGTATGTGGTCAACTGAGGGTCAAAATAATTTCTCTCGTCTAACAGCCTTTTTCAATTTTGTCAAGTCAACACAAATTCTCACCATGTTGTCTGGCTTGAGAACTGGAACCATGCCAGAACACCAGTCGCTTGGACCCTCAACCTTCTTAATGATGTCGAGCTTCTCCATCCTGGATAACTCATCCTTGACTTTATCTGTTAAAGGAACAGAGATCCGTCTTGCCGCATTCACTGAGTAAGGTGTTGTATTGGGCTGTAGCTTGATACAGTATTCCTCTTTAAGTTCACCTAAGTTGAACTTCGCTCTCTCATAGATCACATTTATTTTTCCTGTGAAGTATTCTTTGAAATTGTTCTGCACAGTGTCATAGTTTGCACGTTCATCTGTGGTCACTAACTACGTTTCCATCCAAGGATTTTTGGCGAAAAAAGTTTTAGCGCATCAAAATAAAGCTGATGGAAACGCAAATTATCGCTAAAATGTCACGTGTTGACATAATATTTTTCCATTTAACTCTAGCGCATAAACTCTAATGTCGATACTTAAAATGTTGCGAAAAACTGGTTTGGAAACACTTTTTGTCGAGAAAATTGGCATTAACGCAAAAATTTAGTGTCACGTGACAGAATTTCCCCCAATCGTTAGCCTGTGTTAATCATGACGACAAGGTATACATCCTTGAAAGCCAATTTATTGTACGTGATTATGGATTGATCTTAATGGCATATATATCCGATGCTGCAATCATGACACTTCCAGGAGTGCCAACACAAATATCTCGTATCATGCACATCGACAAGTGCACGGAGAACAAATGAATGGCCACTGTTTGCGATTAATTTAATCATGGTAGACATCCGTTTATTTATTAAAGCTGCTTTTACACACCATTCAAAATAATAGATGGCAAAATTCCCTGTATTAAATTAAATAAATTACCAAACGAAAAAAGCATTAAATTAAAAAAAATTAATTACCAAATGAAAAAATATATATTTTTAGACCTATATATGCCTTTTCTTTACACAAATTTAAATTAGCCTTTCCCTGTTCTGTAGACGAAAAGTCGGCTAAATGACATTCTCAGAATATTCTACACTTTTTTCAAGACTATAAACTATCAGAACTATTTGTCCAATGCTGAGATCACTTTCAGAAAATGAGCTTTTGAACATTTTAAAACGTTTAAATATTTTAAATCTAACCCTCTTTACCTTGGATCGCATTTGCTGAGCTTCTTCAGAAAATGTAAATTGCATTATGACACTAAAATTAATTTGAGATGATAATCGAGTTCAGTTGGTCGTTAAAAGTTGCTGGAGAAATATGCTGGACATAATGCAGTTGTGATGGCAATGCTTTAGATTAGATGATTGTTCAAAATAGCCTATTGAATATCAGAAATGTATCACATGTAAACCCTGATATTACGCCACATCAATTTTTCTCTAATAGTTGTGCACACAGCTAATAGACATCGATGGATGGTCCTTATACTAAGACCGAAAGTTTTCCCCGCTACATGGAGTGGTGGTGGCGTAGTGGACTAAAGCACTGAACTGATAAGCAGTAGGATGTTAGTTCAATCCCCACAGCCACCCCCATTGTGTCCCCTTAACTCCAGGTTGCTCCAGGGGGATTGTTCCTGTAATAAGGGCACTGTAATTTGCTTTGGATAAAAACGTCTGCCAAATGCATAAATGTACTTGGTGCAGGTTGCTAGCTTGAACAGGGCCATGATGATTTGCTTTTGGGTCGGAACCGGTGGCAACCTGCCATAGGTGCAACATCAGGACCAATATTACAGTCCTATCAGAAGGGCAACTGTTCCCTTTTGATTGCAGTTCCTCCTCTTCTGATTGCTTTTATTTGTGAAATTAAAATGACAGTAAGCTGACTAATTTCAATGAATTGTCTCAATACTCTCCCCATTTTACCAAAACTTTGGAGGAAAAAATAGGGACATCTGGGAGGCGAATTAGCAATAAACACACATTTCTTTATGGAAACGGCTTAAGGGCAGATTTATTTTGCGATAAACCAAAACTTATGAGACAGTGTTTTTTTTTTTTTTTTTTTTAGGCATGACGTCATCACGCACACCATTTTTATCGCTAAAAGGCCATTTGAACGGAAACGGCCAGAAGACGGCAAATGTGGCAATTCTTTTTTTTATTTATTTATTTTTATTTATTTTTTTTTTTTTTTTTAACGCATTTTCACTTTGTCGATAACAAAATAGCGCGAAAGGTGGATGGAAACTAGGCTAATGTCAGTCCGCACAAAATGTCATCAGCTTTGTCTCCCATGCAATAAATCAGTGTTAACTTGATGCACATCTGATGCTTGTGCAAGGTTACTTGCAACTCTGAACCTTTCAAAGCGTCTGAGCCATCTTTCAAAGTCGTTTGGTTTTGTAAAATCAAACGGTTCAGGATGTCCGATTTGACATGAAGACACAGGTGCAGGTGATTCTCCATTTTCTCTTCCTAGGTTATTCCCCCCCACCAGAACTTTTTATATGCGAGCTCTTTATTCAGCCTCAGATAAGATTATCTCTCTCTGTATGCCCCTCTGCCTTGCTGCTCTTTCTCTCACTCACCACGGTTGCCTGGCAACCGCACCCCTCCCTCTGAACTCAGTGGGTTAGAGCGTACTGATTAGCTTGTTAGTTGTACTTATTTTCATCTGAAAACAACACAAAATGTAAGTCTTACTTTAACATCCACATTTCCAGCGGTTCTCTTTAACGTTTTGGACGTTTTAATCTTTGTTGGGGAGTGTTCGAGCCGCTTCTGACACCATGTTGTGTTATGAATGAGCGGAGACACAGAAATGAACACACAACACAGCTGCAGGTAAATAGCTGAACTTTATGTCTCAATTGCCAGTAACAAAATCCTGGCTTAGGGGCGTGGCTAAATCAGTAACGATCTCACCAACTAGATATCACTACAACTTAATTCACTTTTATACGCTACAGGAGGCTTGCCAGATTTGGTTGGATTTTTTTTTTTTTTTTTTTTTTTTTTTGAAAAGTTTGGAGCAATGTCTTACACGGCCAGTTATATGTACTTATTAATTATGAACCGATCCAAAACCAAGCGTTATTAATAGGGATGTGTATGGTATTCAAATACCAGAATCACTATTCAGTTGTTCTGCACGTGTTTAGAGGTCTTCAACCCGATCTGAGTCAGACGGTACCCAATAAATCTACAGGTTTTGGGCCAGGTTCAAGTCAGTTTTTCAAGTAGGCTATAGTCGAGTTAGGGGCTGTTCACACGTGCGTCGAGGCCATGTAAACACGCACTGGACTGACAACTTCGATCATTGTGCCACAGCTCATTTTTTCACCATACTGCGCAGTTGCATTTTTTTAGACACTGTGTCAAGTTTAAAAGAACTTTAATATTTATAAATGCAAGACACCTGTATTCTGTTTTCACAATTCGTTGTGCAGCACCGTCGCGTTTTTTTAGACACTGTTAACACTATGTAACACAATTTTTGTTCCTGGGTAGTAAGTGTTATTTTCTAATTGCTTATGCCTCAAAAGTATAGAAAATGGCTATTATTCCCCACAAACTTTGCTTTTGTGACCAGTACAGTGATATTTAGAAATGTCTCTATTTCCAATGAGAAAACGGCCTTTTCGTTCACATAAAGTCAGAAAAAAACAACATATGAATCCAAATTAACATGTATTTATACTAAAGTAATACAAAAATGACTACAAAAGATTTAGAAGTGAGTAGTTTTTCGAGATTTACGATTATACTGTAAATCACTTTCATGAATCAGCCCCCAAATCCCATCATGTTCTCGTTATACTGTCCTTGGTAGCGGCGTTCAAAGTCCAGTATATCCTGATGGAAGCGCTCACCTTGCTCCGCCGAGTACGCTCCCATGTTCTACTTGAATTTATCAAGATGAACATCAAGGATATGGACTTTAAGGGACATCCTACAGCCCATTGTGCCGTAGTTCTTCACCAGAGTCTCAACCAGCTCCGCATAGTTTACGGCCTTGTGATTGCCCAGGAAGCCCCGAACCACTGCGACAAAGCTGTTCCAAGCCGATTTCTCCTTACTAGTGAGCTTCTTGGGGAATTCATTGCACTCCAGGATCTTCTTTATCTGTGGTCCGACGAAGACACCGGCTTTGACCTTTGCTTCAGACAGCTTAGGGAAGAAGTCTTGAAGGTACTTGAAGGCTGCCGACTCCTTATCTAGAGCTCTGACAAATTGTTTCATAAGGCCCAATTTGGACCTACAATGTCTTCCTCGCTCTCTGACTTTATGCTCTCTTCTAAAGATGGCTGCTCTCTCTCTGGAGGAGTGGGTACGGGGGAGCTCATGGCAGTGTGGCACCGGGGTGATGGATGAAGGAAGGTCCGGATACGTGATAGCAGGTGCATTCTTGCCAGTCCGACGTTTGGAAGGCTCCACCCTGCAGAAGTAGCAGTTGCTTGAGTGGTCAGTGGGTTCCCGCCAAATTCTTGGGATAGCGAACTTCATGGCTCTCTTTTCCCCTCTGTACCATCCTACAAAAATACATTTACTTCACTCATGACTAATGTGTAAGAGATTCACGCAACATTTTTCATATATGATATATTTTTTCAATAACATTGAAAATTGTAAAACATTTCAAAATTAGAAACTTTAACAATTTTAAAAATTAACAAATGTTATAACATAAAATTCCGAGCAACAATTTTCCATCTTACCTTCCAGAGTTTTTTCAGTGCTCGCAGGTGAAATGAGGTGCCCAGGGTTTGTCTTGATCCCCGACAGGCATGCCGAAATATGCCTTGTAGGCCTCACACATCTTAGCAGGTGCTTTCCCGGAGTACTTTTTTGCTCTTGTCTTGATAAATTGGCCGCAGACATAGCAAATGCATCTGCTGTGTAGGAATATTAAGTAACAAGAATTTTATTCAGACAAATAATCTAGTTATTTGTCATTTATCTAATTTATAATGGTTGTCGAACGTGACTAATTCCATTATAAATTTCCTTACATAATAATGTAGAATAAGAACAGTTTAAATTAATTCCTAGCTCACACATACTGTTCCCTACATATAATGGTGTTAGAATGCGGGCAAAAATCTAAATGAGTTTTTTGTCGTTTTATACACACAGTCATTCTTTTCTTTGAATCCAGAAACAGAGAAACTAAAGTTTGAGTCTGTGAGGTATATATTATGCGCCGGATTGTTGTCATGACAACGAGAAAGCTAGAGCTCATATTTACCGTTATAAGTTAAAGTCTGAACGCCGACTTCAGCGCTCATGAAAAGAGCACAGAAATTGAACTGAACTATCTGATTAAACAAACCCAGACCCTTTACAGAATAAAGTTCCAGTTAACCTAAAACTCCATGAAAGGAGTTTGAAATTTCCCCTGCCAGGACAAAGAAACCTCCTCGCAGTGCGGTAAGGAAAAGATACAAGCGATGTTCCTCTATCTCTTTCTAAATGGCCTTATTTTATAGTTAGATTGATGACATTGCGATGTTCCAGTGCATTCACCTAGACTATCTTAACTGTCTGTGGTTTAATCATTGAAGTGGATGTTCGCATTTTTGTGTCTGCTCGCTGAAGCGAATTTGAAAAAAACTTGTGTAATGTGCATCATTGTCCGAGTGCAATTTTGAATGGGAGTGTAAATGTTTGATCACGCTAGAGATTTGCAGTAAATCTGTTTAACTTCAGTGGACAGACCCTGTTACGTATCCAGAAACTGACACAAAATCCACTCTGATCAAATTACGTTATTGAAACATCTGCAGTGAACCTGCCACTTAAATATAGATTCATCTCTCGCCGAACGAGTCGGAAGTATAAGCGCCACTCCGTAAAACAATTACGTGAGTTGTCTGTAACTTGCATTGCTGAAGAATTGCTCTTTAAAAAAACTCGAGTGATAATACCACGCTGCAAACTGCTAAGCGTGCTGTTTAGTTGTGCATTAAGATTCGCCTTGAATGCATTGAGATCACAAGTGCCACGTTGAGCTACGAGCTGGACGTGACGGCTGTGATTTGTGCATTGTGGAATGCGTTGACGTTCGTAGGAATTGATGAAACTGTGTTTCAGAAATGCTAGAGAAAGGTCATACATCACTGGTGTTGGTTGCTATGACGACGGAATTTCACAGGGAGTCCTAAAGAGACTCTTCCGGGGCAACTTAATGGGCATGCGCAACCTGCCGACGCCATATTGTCAATACAGCACAGCTAAGCTAACACAGCTAAGCTATACTAACAAGTTAGCGGTCTTTCATTGAAAGCCTATACTAAACCATAGCATCAAAAGCTAGGAGTTAGCATCCAGCAGCCTGTTACAGTTAAATACAGATTGTGTTTGAACAAACTTTAAGCAGTTTATCCCTTTATCTTCTTAAACTTTTTAAACACTCTTGTGTCTCTCTCTTATGCATTTTATTCAATTTTTCTCCCTCTCCATTAACTAATAACACAAATTACTGTCTCTCAATGAGCAATTGAGTTGAAGTTAATTTAAGCTGAGTTTGGAGAGCTGATTAAAATTGATCTTTTCTTCACGTTTTCTTTATTACCACTTTTATCCATTCCTTATCAAAGCTGAACTACCTGATGATAATAATAAGTCTGAAACAGTGTAAGTTTACGGAAAACTTACGGCTGCCTCTCATTCTTATTATCTACAACCCATCAGTTTCCAGTTTAATTTTAATTACTTATTGGCTGTTTTATTTTATTTCACTTTTGTGTGTTGGGCACTGAGGGAGGGCCCCCACGCTAGACATAATCGACTCAATCTCCTGACCATACAGAATAAGATTTCCCCATTGTGGAATTTTTAAATTGATAAAATCCCTCCAATAAAATTCTGTTACACAATCACGATCAACGAGCACCAAGCCTCAATCAGGATCCCTGTTATTGCTATTAAGCATAACATTAGAATATTTATTGGTGGATTTTGTTCATTTAGTCTTTGTTTATTTTCCACTTGATTTTTAATTCTCTGTCTCCCTCTCTAACTTTTCTCTCCCCACTGTTTACAGACTAGAGACAAAGCCTGTCGAACCACAGATAATTCTGGTTAAAATATTTGTCATCAATAAGAGTCATCTTGGAATGTCAAATCATTAACCAAATTTTGTGTGTTCTCCCTAGTTTTAACCTCACACAACTACTTTCTTTGTGTTTATCAACGCAATCCAAATTCCGGCATCCAAACACAGCCACGTCCGGAAAATAAATTGCAGAGAGAAGCACCAGGTAACCGTCACCGCCCCCCGAGCGTGCCTTTGAGGCATCTATGGTAAGCAGTTCAACTGTACCGCATAAACAGGTGTATGGTGTCAATCCTGCCAGACTGGAAATGAAAGAAACATTTAATTTCACTTCAGTAGTTGCTCACATTCACTGAAAACAACACTTAGCTGTTACTACCCTTCATTTGTGTCCCCACACATTGAAGCCAACACCTGGCTGTAACACTACACCTAGGCCCTTAACCCCGTGCAGATTTGTGTCAGCTCTCTTTCCCTAGTCTTCCATTACAGTGTGCCAACATGTGGCTGAAGACTGACCCTATGGCCCACTGGAAAGTCTTGAAGGCAATACTGAGTGACATGCTGGAAAAATTCACCAACTACCTGGCCCACAACCTCATAGGCCAGATGAATCAGAGCGACAAGAACGCCACCCATCTGACACAGGAAGTAAACGACCTAAAGCTGTAGTCCACAAAGACCCAAAAGGTGCTAATGCATGCCATGTGCCACATAGACCAGCTAGAAGCTGAAGCCCAAGAACGACGCAACGTGTCCAAACAACTTGAAAAAGTGTCAACGAGAGAAATCAAATGGCCCCAGGAAGACCTGACAGCTGCCTAGCACAGAGAGCAGCAGGCTAAAGCCGCCCAAGAGGACCTGGAAAAGAAACTCCAGCACACCGAAGTGCAACTGGAAAAGGCCATATTTGATTTGAAAAAGATGAACTCTTGAAACAAGGCCTTGGAAGGCCATCTGGAAATGTCCAGAACTAAAACTGAAACCCTGACCCAGCAACTTGACCTCACCAAAGATGAGCTTGACATGGTCAGAGATGAACTGAAACACCCTTACGAGTTAAGGCTACAGTTTAAGATGGACAGGCATCCCACAGCAGCACCCCTGGTTGACAAAGCAGCATCCTGCAACCAAAGCTTCCACATGATGAGAGACACGATGGCCCGAAGCACAAAACCTCAGCGGCCCTCTTCCAAGAACCCCTCTCCAACAGCAATGAAAGGGGTAAACCTCCCAACAAACCCTGAAGCAGCACATGGAATGGATTTTAAAGACCTCGACAAGGTGGCAAGGAACATTGACAAGTTCACCCCAAATCCTGCTGAGGGTCACAAGATCCATGCTTACCTGCATGACATAGACTTCCACCTGAAAATGAGGCCTCAGATGACTAACAGAGGCACTTTTATACCTACTATGGATAACATTCAGCCATGAGGTACAAAGTTTTCTTGACAGACAGTCAAACCACACAAAGTCTGACTACCAACGTCTGAGAGAGGCCCTAATTAAAGAATTTTCAGACCCAGGGTCTGGGCAAGAACTGTTTACCGCCCTGAACACCAAACAGGGACGGAAATAAACCATTCAAGCCTACTACCGTAGACTACGGCAAGACTACTTCCAGTCTCAGAACGAACCTGAGACGGAAGAAGAATTCAACTTCAAAAACCATTTTCCTCCGAAACCTGCATCCCACGGTGAGATACCATCTAGGAGTCACAGCCTGTCCTCGCACGATGACAGCTCAACAACTGCGTGACTTGGCACACAAGGCTTATGTTAAACAAAGAATGGCCTCAAGAAAGGCCCACAAGGCATCGTCAGTCTCAAGCCTTACCTCTCAAAACCAAAGGCTGGCATCAGAAGATATGTGGCATCACAGCAAAGCCAGGTTCTTCAGCATAGAGTGAAGTAAACTACATTGTGTTCAAGAGCGTGACCCCCACGTTAGTGCCAGACCCATATACATGTCCAACCACTGGGAGAAACCGTGGAACAGACCACGTCCCTCAAGCAACCGACGACGAAAACCATTGCAACACTGTGCAGACAGACACAGAACTGAGCCTGCACACGAACCAGATGAGCCATCTGCAGAAAACTCATCAGAATTGCTGAAGCTACTCACAGCATACTTCAAGCAGAATCTACCCAAGGCCGACCGTAAAGACATTTCATACTTCTGTCAAGACCAATGACAGGAATACAAGTGTCAGGCACAGCAGTGACTGACACGGCACCGGCTTATGGACCGAAAACACATCCTAATTCAACATGACAAACTCAGTCATACAGCAGCTCATGATGAGTTATATACAGACATCAAGAACTGTTTGAAAGACTTCTATGAACTGTGGCTTTATCAGCACCCACAGTCACCTAGAGGATCCAGATTAGCCAAGACACAAAGCGCCAATCTTCAAATGGGTCCACCGAAACCAAGTTGACATAAACAAGCTCCAAGACCAGAAAAGGGGGGAGCTTAAAACAGTCTTGACATGGGTTGAAACAGTCTGACACACAGTTTACAACAGTCTCACATACAGCTAAAACAGTCCGACATAGTTCGAACTGTTCTTACAACACACCTTTAACGCACCCAAACACTATAGGGAAATATCAAGCTGTTTTCCTCATAGATAAAGCACCCAACATTATTTTAAGGTACTCAAAACCTAGCTACCCTACACTAAGTCCATACAAGGTCACACTAACCACTCAACACTGGTTATATAACTTCCCCACACATTGTGATAGGAAACACTCAATAGGCAAAATACTAAAGCTAATCCAGTTAGCTAGTAAGAATGTCAAGGGCATTATATCAGGATTGACTCCTCATGCTTTTCATTCACGAGCCACTATGAATTCATTGAGCATTCAGAAAGCCTCGTGCGAATAAGACATTTATCTGTGATATGCCATGATATTGTGGACAAAGAAACCGTCCCAACTAAATTGAAGGAGCTTACCGCGTTAAGCTACACAATTGGACCATGCGGATCAATTTCCAGAAGAACGCAATCCTTCATGTTTATGACTTAGCCTTCGGTACTTCCCGAGTGAAGAGTGTCAAACTAAATTCAATCCTGGTTTTAAATGGGTACTCCTTCACACTTGGTTCTGAATCACGACAGAAACAAGGCGGAAGGAGTTCACCTAATTGAACTGAACGATCTCTCTTATTCACAACGATTCACCTCAGTCAAAACCAAATTACCCATTCTGGTTTGCGAACCACTAAAGATAATTAAAGATGACTCTAAAACGAACAATCGTGGAAGAGTCCAAATAATACCAAAACATCCCAAGAATACTTTGAATGCTAGAACACTTACTGAATAATTAATTATTCTGCACCAGTGCTTTAGCTTTGATGGAGGTGTTGTCTTGTTGTTTGTTTGTGTTTGTCTTCTGCTTGTTTTCCAGCAATTGTAGATGTTTGCTTCCCCTTCAAACTTCCGCAATCGAAGGGGGGAATATGTAGGATTATCCACAAACGAAGCCATCAAATGAACACAACACCACATTCCACAGATCAGAGGGATCCCCCACCAAGCCATTAGAGAGTCATAAAAACGAATCCATGGTGCCTAAATTGCTGAAGGAGACCGTCTCCACCATTCCTGCTTAATCTCAAACTAGGGTTTGTAATGACAGAGCTAACCCATATGGACAACCCTTCTTTGTTCCACAAACTTAAACCCTCTGTAAGACCAAATGGCCAAGTAAGACCTTGTGACCTTAAATGCATAAATCCGCGGCCATATCAGGAAACGGAGACTCGTGAAGGAATCCATGAACATTGTACCTTCACTGAGTTAACCCTCTTAAATGTACAGAAAGCATTTAAACCTACAATGTACACCATACCTAGCCTTGCTAGATAATTCTGAAAATTACTTTGACCTGTGATTACTTTCATAACTGACAAATTTATGATTATAGCCTGATGTACCTTTTAAAATATGTGTAGTAATTTGTAATCACTTCTAACCAACAAATCAATAAGTATAATCGTTAATTGTATTATTCATCTCATTCTACTAAGAATGATAACTAACCTGATAATATACCCTGACAATCAGGTTTCTCATAACGTGTAATGTTTTATCCATGTTGTAAAACCAACAAATTAACAAGTATGATTGGTAATCAGGGATTTTCATGTTTTGTTATTTACACATGTAATACCCATGAAAGTATGTCACAGTATGTAAATTCTTGCTTGTTTACGTAGAGAATGTTGATGACAAAGAATGTCATGTCTCTTGCAACGTTTTCAAGATATAAAAGTTCATGATTAAACATTCACTAATTTGAGCGGGAATCTACCACACAAAGGATCGTAAATCAACTGTGAAGAGGACAGACCAGTCGACCATGTGACTCTGAAAAGCCACTTCTGATTGGCTCAGGATGCCTTTGGGATGTGGCCAGTTTCAGTTCAAAAGTTCCTAAACAGGAAGAACACACTCACTTTCTTCTTTGCTGCTTCTTCTCTACTCGTCTCTTGCTTTTCACTGCAGCTCTTCAGCTCCAGATCCTCCATGCCATGTAGAGTTCAGGAAAACTTGGGACCCGGAGTCCCGTGGAAGCCTCTCACTCTCTGCTCTACGGTTCAGACATCCAACGGGAGTCGCGAGTCCTCCTTGCAGAAGGCCTCGCTTCATCCAGACAAAAAACTATCAGCGATCATAACAGAGTCCAAGACTCTTCAAAAACCAAAGAACCAAGCAACACAAGGAAACGCAACGACATGCAAGTACATCTCCAGACTTTTGCTCAAAGTGCTGGTGTATTAGTTAAATACTTTGGGTAATCCGATTGCAAATCGATGTAGACTCAAAGAAGGATAGATGATTCTTAAGGCATTGTCAACAGACTCTATGTATTGATAATTTATTTCACATTCTGTCACTACTCACCAACCTGTTTCATGTTGTATGTGTTAGATTAGTTTTATGTTTAGAATAGCAATGAAGTTTGTCTGTATTTTAAAGATAATTTGACTGTGGTATATTTTGATAAATAATCTCATCCCTGTTTTTAAAAGATTTAGCTTCAAAGCTGTACCTAAATATGTGTAATATTATTTTCAATAAGCCATGAGAATAATATTACTCCAATAAGTGAATTAACCATAATTCCCTTATTAAAGCTAATTCCTTACAGTAGAAATTGTGAGCAGATACAACAAGATGTTGTATTACAAATTTAATGGTGGAGACTTTTATTCAGACAAATAATCTAGTTATTTGTCATTTATCTAATTTATAATGGTTGTCGAACGCGACTAATTCCATTATAAATTTACTTGCATAATAATGTAGAATAAGAACAGTTTAAACTAGATTGAAAATTTGTGGACAAACTTTAGGTTGTAAAAGCTTGAAGTTTGAAGGTTTTAAGCTTGAAGTAGTCACAAGTTTAAGTAGTAGTTTTAAAAGTTCAGAGTATAAAGATTATAAGACCATTCATTCTATCAGATAGATAGATAGATAGATAGATGTTCTGGTTCAGAGATATGTGATTTGTTACTTGGTTGCTAGGGTAACCACATGTCGTTGCTAGGCAGTTACCAGAGTGATACTTAATGAGGCTCCTTGCTATCCTGAGTGAAATAGATCAACCCGGAATCTCTACGATTTTCTGGTGCAGAGATATGTGTTTTGTTACTTGTTTGCTAGGCAGTTACCAAGGTGATATTAAATATGGCTCCTTGCTATCCTGAGTGAAATAAGTCAACCCGGAAGTCTCTACGACATTCTGATCCTGAGATACCCATCTTAGTGATTTTGAATGGAAGTCAATGGTGTTTGGTTGCTAGTGTGCTCTAAATGGTTGCTAGGGCATGGCTAAGCAGTTTCCATGATGATACTTGAAGACTGATGCTCACCCAATTCAAACAAGCCAACTCTCATGTCTGTAGGACATTCTGATCAGGAGATATCCATCTAAGCCATTTTGAATGGCAGTCAATGGGTTTTGGTTGCTAGGGTGCACTAAATGATAGACAGACAGACAGACAGACAGATAGATAGATAGATAGATAGATACAGGTGCATCTCAATAAATTAGAATGTCATGGAAAAGTTCATTTATTTCAGTAATTCAACTCAAATTGTGAAACTCGTGTATTAAATAAATTCAGTGCACACAGACTGAAGTAGTTTAAGTCTTTGGTTCTTTTAATTGTGATGATTTTGGCTCACATTTAACAAAAACCCACCAATTCACCATCTCAAAAAATTAGAATACATCATAAGACCAATAAAAAAAACATTTTTAGTGAATTGTTGGCCTTCTGGAAAGTATGTTCATTTACTGTATATGTACTCAATACTTGGTAGGGGCTCCTTTTGCTTTAATTACTGCCTCAATTCGGCATGGCATGGAGGTGATCAGTTTGTGGCACTGCCGAGGTGATATGGAAGCCCAGGTTTCTTTGACAGTGGCCTTCAGCTCATCTGCATTTTTTGGTCTCTTGTTTCTCATTTTCCTCTTGACAATACCCCATAGATTCTTTATGGGGTTCAGGTCTGGTGAGTTTGCTGGCCAGTCAAGCACACCAACACCATGGTCATTTAACCAACTTTTGGTGCTTTTGGCAGTGTGGGCAGGTGCCAAATCCTGCTGGAAAATGAAATCAGCATCTTTAAAAAGCTGGTCAGCAGAAGGAAGCATGAAGTGCTCCAAAATTTCTTGGTAAACGGGTGCAGTGACTTTGGTTTTCAAAAAACACAATGGACCAACACCAGCAGATGTCATTGCACCCCAAATCATCACAGACTGTGGAAACTTAACACTGGACTTCAAGCAACTTGGGCTATGAGCTTCTCCACCCTTCCTCCAGACTCTAGGACCTTGGTTTCCAAATGAAATACAAAACTTGCTCTCATCTGAAAAGAGGTCTTTGGACCACTGGGCAACAGTCCAGTTCTTCTTCTCCTTAGCCCAGGTAAGATGCCTCTGACGTTGTCTGTGGTTCAGGAGTGGCTTAACAAGAGGAATACGACAACTGTAGCCAAATTCCTTGACACGTCTGTGTGTGGTGGCTCTTGATGCCTTGACCCCAGCCTCAGTCCATTCCTTGTGAAGTTCACCCAAATTCTTGAATCGATTTTGCTTGACAATCCTCATAAGGCTGTGGTTCTCTCGGTTGGTTGTGCATCTTTTTCTTCCACACTTTTTCCTTCCACTCAACTTTCTGTTAACATGCTTGGATACAGCACTCTGTGAACAGCCAGCTTCTTTGGCAATGAATGTTTGTGGCTTACCCTCCTTGTGAAGGGTGTCAATTATTGTCTTCTGGACAACTGTCAGATCAGCAGTCTTCCCCATGATTGTGTAGCCTAGTGAACCAAACTGAGAGACCATTTTGAAGGCTCAGGAAACCTTTGCAGGTGTTTTGAGTTGATTAGCTGATTGGCATGTCACCATATTCTAATTTGTTGAGAGAGTGAATTGGTGGGTTTTTGTTAAATGTGAGCCAAAATCATCACAATTAAAAGAACCAAAGACTTAAACTACTTCAGTCTGTGTGCATTGAATTTATTTAATACACGAGTTTCACAATTTGAGCTGAATTACTGAAATAAATTAACTTTTCCACGACATTCTAATTTATTGAGATGCACCTGTAGATATGACAGAGAGAGGGAGGAAAAAGGATAAATAGAAAGAAACAGATAGAGACAGATAGAAATATTGTATTGATATGGCAATACTGTAAAAACAGTCATTCAAATAAAGTTTGATTGAATTTGATAGAAATAAAGATTCAATAGATTGGCCCACAGCATATTAAGAGACAGAGAGAAATAGAGATTTGATAGAAGAGCAGCCTAAAGCATGTTAAAACCTTCTGTTGGTGGCTCAGATTTGAATTTTGACAGTTGGAGTTTGAATAGTCGTGGCTCATCTGAACATTCCATCCATTTAAGTGAATGGTATTTTTCTGATTTTTTTTTCGTCCACTGTGGAAAAACCGTAATTCCGATCAGTTAGAAAAGATATAGCACACTATTCGGGATTAGTCTGAAGGTCTGTGCTGAGTTTGGTGCATGTAGCTTAAAAGCTCTAGGAGAAGTTAGAGTCAGAAATTTTAGTCTCAGAATAATAATAATAATAATAATAATAATAATAATAATAATAATACGTTTAAATATGATTTCAGTAGGTTGGCTTTCTCAAGCCAACCTAACTAGATTTAAAAGTTTGTGGACAAACTTTAGGTTGGCTTGAGAAAGCCTAGCCTGAAAGTTTGAAGTAGTTGTAAAAGCTTGAAGTTTGAAGGTTTTAAGTTTGAATTAGTTACAAGTTTAAGTAGTAGTTTTAAAAGTTCAAAGTTTATAGATTATAAGACCATTCATTCTATCACATAGATAGATAGATAGATAGATAGACTGATAGATAGATAGGTAATGACCCTCAGATAAACAGATAGATAGATAGATGTGTTTTTCTACTTGGTTGCTAGGGTGAGCTAATTTGGTTGCTAGGCAGTTACCAGGGTGATACTCAAAAGGCTCCTTGCTATTCTGAGTAAAATAAGTCAACCCGTAAGTCTCTATGATATTCTGGTGCAGAGATATGTGTTTTGCTATACGGTTGTTAGGGTAAGTCCATCTGGTTGCTAGGAAGTTGCCATGGTGATCCTAAAAAGGCTGCTTGCTGGACTGAGTGTAATGAGACAAACCTGAAGACTCTATGACATTCTGATCCGGAGATATCCTTCTAAGCCATTTTGAATGGCAGTCAATGGGTTTTGGTTGCTAATGTGCACTAAATGGTTGCTAGGTTGTATGCAGTTGCTAGGGTGTTAAAGTGATGGAGTGAAAGAAAGAATAAAAAGAGTGGTGTGATGTAAAGATAGAAAATAAATGGAGTGATATATAGATAGATAGAAAATATGAGTGGTAAATTAGATAGAGCAGCTAAAGGCATATTAAAGGCCTTCTGTGTGGCTGTATACTTTTGAATTTTTGACAGTTGGAGTTTGAATAGTCTGAACATTCCATCAGTGTAAGTGAATGGAAATTTTCCAATGTTTGATCGTCCGCTGAGGGAAAACCGTAAGTCTGATCAGTCAGAAAAGATATAGCACACTATTCGGGATTAGTCTGAAGGTCTGTGCCGAGTTTGGTGCATGTAGCTTAAAAGCTCTAGGAGGAGTTAGAGTCAGACATTTCAGTCTCAGAATAATAATAATAATAATAATAACAATAATAATAATAATAACTAGATTGAAAAGTTTGTGGACAAACTTTAGGTTGGCTTGAGAAAGCCTAGCCTGAAAGTTTGAAGTACTTGAAAAGCTTGAAGTTTAAAGATTATAAGACCATTCAGTCTAACAGATAGATAGGTAGATAGATTGATAGATAGATAGATCATTTGGTTGCTAGGCAGTTACCAAGGTGATACTTAACATGGCTTAATGTTAAGCCTTGCCATCCTGAGTGAAATAAGTCAACCCGGAAGTCTGTACGATTTTCTGGTGCAGAGATATGTGATTTGTTACTTGGTTGCTAGGGTAACCCCATTTGGTTGCTAGGCAGTTACCAAGGTGATACTTAACATGGCTACTTGCCATCCTGAGTGAAATAAGTCAACCCGGAAGTCTCTACGATGTTCTGGTGCAGAGATATGTGATTTGTTACTTAGTTGCTAGGGTAACCCCATGTGTTTGCTAGGCAGTTACCAGGGTGATACTTATCATGGCTCCTTGCCAATTTGAGTGAAATAAGTCAACCCAGAAGTCTCTACGATGTTCTGGTGCAAAGATATGTGACTTGTTACTTGGTTGCTAGGGTAACCCCATCTGGTTGCTAAGCAGTTACCAGGGTGATACTATTCAAGGCTCCTTGCCATCCTGAGTGAAATAAGTCAACCTGGAAGTCTCTACGATATTCTGGTGCAGAGATATATATGATTTGTTACTTGGTTGCTAGGGTATCCCCATTTGGTTGCTCGGCAGTTACCAGGGTGATACTTATCATGGCTCCTTGCCATCTTGAGGGAAATAAGTCAAACTGGAAGTCTCTACGTTGTTCTGGTATAGAGATATGTGATTTGTTACTTGATTGCTAGGGTGACCCCATCTGGTTGCTAAGCAGTTTCCAGGGTGATACTATTCAAGGCTTCTTGCCATTCTGAGTGAAATAAGTCAACCAGGAAGTCTCTACGATGTTCTGGTGCAGAGATATGTGATGTTACTTGGTTGCTAGGGTAACCCCATCTGGTTGCTAGGCAGTTACCAAGGTGATACTCAAAAGGCTCCTTGCCATCCTGAGTGAAATAAGTCAACCAGGAAGTCTCTACGATGTTCTCATGCAGAGATATGTGATTTGTTACTTGGTTGCTAGGGTAACCCCATGTGGTTGTTAGGCAGTTACCAGAGTGATACTTAATGAGGCTCCTTGCTATCCTGAGTGAAATAAGTCAACCGGAAGTATCTATGGCATTCTGATCCTGAGATACCCATCTTAGTGATTTTGAATGGAAGTCAATGGTGTTTGGTTGCTAGGGTGCTCTAAATGATTGCTAGGGCGTGGCTAAGTAGTTCCCATGATGATAGTTGTAGACTGATTCCTCACCCAATTAAAACAAGCCGACTGTCATGTCTCTAGGACATTCTGATCCGAAGATATCACACTCTAAGTGATAGCAATAATGTTGGTTGCTATGGTGCTTTAAATGGTTGCTAGGGTGTGGCTAGCCAGTGACCAGAGAGTTTCTTATTGGCTGATTACTAATCTGACTGAAAAGAGCCAATCCCCAAGTGTCTACGACATTCTGTTCTGAAGATATCCTTCTGAGACATTTTGAATGGAAGTCTATGGGGGCGGTTGCTAGGGTGCCATAAATGTTTGCTAGGGCATGGCTACACCATTTCCAAGATGATCCTTAAAGACTGATTGGTAGTCTGATTGAAATGAGCCCACCCCCATGTCTCTATGTCATTCTGATTGGGAGATATGATTTGACAACTTTCTTGCATTGACTACCATAGTAGGGAAAAACATTTTTTTCATGGGTGAGACCCTTGCCATAGTATGCCTTTTTTGCCCCCCAGGGGTGCACCGTACCCCCAATCCCTTAGAAAAGTCATAGCACAGGTGTCGTCAATAGGCCGGTCGATTTGACACCTAATTCGTGGGTCTACTACAAACAGTGCGGGACGAGTTAGGTGCCGAAATTTTGTATGGAATAAGAAGAAGAATAATAAGTATGTGAGATTACAATAGTGATGCATTGCTCCGCAAGCACCACTAATAATAATAATAATAAGTTTAAATAGAATTTCAGTAGGTTGGCTTTCTCAAGCCAACCTAATAATAATAATAATAATAATAATACTAATAATAATAATAATAAGTTTAAATAGAATATCAGTATCTTGGCTTTCCCAAGCCAACATAATAATAATAAGTTTAAATAGAATATCAGTATCTTGGCTTTCTCAAGCCAACATAATTATAATAAGTTTAAATAGGATTTCAGAATGTTGGCTTTCTCAAGCCAACCTAATTAATTCCTAGCTCACACTAGGAATCAAGCATCCGGCTGTAGTTTCTCTACAGCCGGATGCTTGCAGTCTGTTGATGCCATCTCAGAAAAATGCAGATATGTATCCACTTAGGCACCTAGAACTAAACTGAACTGGTGGCAGTGGCGGACTGGCCATTGGGAGAACGGGGACTTTTCCCGGTGGGCCGGCCGCGAAATGGGGCCGCATGGGCCACCACTTTATACAGAACGCGCCACAAAATGTGGCGGTATGTGGAAGGGGGAAGCGATATGCAGAAAAGGACAGCAACCCCCTTTTTCTATATTTTTAAGGCATAAGCAATTAGGAAATAACACTTACTACCCAGGAACCAAAACAAACAAAAAAAAAAAAACATTTGTTACACAGTGTCATTTCAAAATAATTTCAATATTTATTAATATATCTCGAGACACTTGTTCTGTTTCATTACTTGTTACACTGCATCAATGTTTTTCAGCATTGGAGTCACAAATCGACATTCTGATTAAGTTCAGGTTGCAAAGAGGACTTAATATGAGTGTTACATGATTCCAGATTGTTTTTCACCTGGCAAAGTTTCAGCGCCTGATAAACGGTGAGCCAATGTTTTTTCCCCCTTTTGCTCTGATGTGCAGACAATAATTACACAAGTTGTAAGACCATCAGAACTCATGGAACGTCTCTCGTCCAATCAGATTCAAGGACCGGAACTAACTGGTGTGTGTGTGTGTGTGTGTGTGTGTGTGTGTGTATATATATATATATATATATATATATATATATATATATATATATATATATATATATATATATAAATTGTCTCTTGTGGCTTACTGCTTTAATAAAATATACTCACCATTTAATACTGCTTCAAACAACAATCAGTATAAAATCAGCTAATGATTATAGTTCTTCACATCTAAAGTTATTACTGGATATGGAGTGTCGACAAAAGAATATTACATGATTTAATGAAATGTCTTAGGACCTGACCTCTTAATGAAATATCATAAACCATAAAGGTCCCAGAGGGAAGAGTGTAAGGCAATGTGAGAATGAGAGTGAGAGGAAGACAGAAGAGAGCTTTGAAGGCAATCACATGTTTTAGTGGGAATGGGTCATGATGGTCAACTAGACTATAAGAAGTATACATATTAACATTGCATCTTTAAATCTAATCCCCTTTAAAGCACTGCCACTACAGAATCTCACGCTATTTTTTTAACATTCCTCCATGAGTGTTTTTATGATTGGCATGTTCAAATAAAATAGTCCAACTTTCAGAAACAAGTCTTGAGAGTCCTGCTATTCTGACACAAGCCACAAGGCACTCTGAATGCTTTGGTGGGCCAAGTTTCATATTAAGTATGTTTTCCATTGCAATTAAGGTTTGGGCTTGATCCCTTCTGACACCATAATTGTTATTTCAAATGTTAATTAATAAATCATGCCAGTCTAGTTAAGAATGGAAATAGGTCTCCACCAGTGGAGCTTCAGACCACTGCTGCATCTCACGGGGAGATGTTATTTACCCCAAACAGCTCCTAAAACACGTCTTGCCACTTTTCAGTACATCTCAACATAAAAACATAAAACAAGAACAAAGATTAAAAAAGTGAGAGATCTAGAGATTAAATGTGCAACAATAGAACCAATTTTTTTTGGTTCCTCTCATTTCTAAACTCATCACTAATACGGTATGTAAATGGTTTACCCTTCTATCTCATGCATCAAGTTCAGGGCTGCAGAAAATTCAAAACTTATGCTGAATAATGTTAACTGGTCACATCCCGGCCCTTTACCGGATCCTCCAGGGTTAGCTCTCTCCCGCGGTATGCAGCAAGCACTTTAGCTATCACAGTGAATTAGTGTAAGACCTGTAATGCACCTTTAAGTATGTCAGCCCTTTTAAGGCACTTCGAGGTCATCTCCTTGGCTAAATATAAAGTACAACCTTTTGAACATTTATTTTCACTTGCAAGGCCAGTGGCTCTGATAGCACGCGAAGGATGGCATGCACTTTCCTGACCCTCTTCCTCTAATGGCCTGGGCTGAGGATGGAGGAAGAGGGAGGGAAGACAAAACGGAACAGAACTGAGAAACGCTGAAGGTCCCTATGAGGAACAGGGAGCCATGTTTGCAAAGCTCCAAAAGGACAAAAAAGCACCATAAAAGTTCATGCAACTGGGAGGAAACTGATCTGACTGATTCATGAACTGGATTGACCAGTTCATTGAAAATAATAATCTCAAAAGAATAATTAATTTATGAATCAGACTGATCTGACTCTTGAGTTAATCTCAGTTACTTAATAATCCGATTTGCTCTCAAATTAACAGATCACTGGAGAAAAGATTATCAGTTAGTAATGACTTACATTTTGTCATTTTAAAAAAATATGTTCCTTACACAAAGCTATCATATGGTTTCAGAAAACTTGCAATACAGAACACGAGTCAGATGGACTACTTTTATGGTACTTTTATAGACTTGTGTCATTATTGGAGCTTGACAGATGTGGTAACTGAACTATCCTTACATTGAAAAGAGCTGTGTGATTTCTACATTGTGTTACACAGAAAAAAATCTAATAAAAAAAATATAGCATATGTGTTTAAAATGACATGAGGATGAATAATTAATGACAACATTTTTATTTTTGGGTGAACAATTTTTTCTAAGACCATTTACAATCCATGTAATGTATGCATGTGTATGTTGGTAGTCATGCTTGAAGTTCTATGTGTTTGTCTTTTAGTCCATTATAAAAGTGAAGAATCATGAATGGCAGAAGGCATGCATGTGTGTTTCAGGTAAGGAGCCACAGAAGAACCCAGGCTGGGCATGAAAGACCACTAATTTATTGAACCTCTCAGCCACTGGGCTCTAAACATGTAAAAATTGACAGATTAAAGAGGAGGAGAGGCCTCTTCCTCACTATCCAGGAAGGTAAAGAGTGTATAGGGGGTGATGTTCCATTGACCCCATTAGAGGCCTGAGCAGTTCAGCCAGATATATGACTGAACCAGAGAAGAAATGGAGCGAAAAAGGATGGAGTAATAAAAAAATGTTTGGGTGGTTTACAAGGACTTTTTTAGGTTACAAACTGGTAATTACAAGGGTATTATGTTATAAATGTGGTTTATGAGGACATTTCTAGTGTACTCATAATTCAAGTCGCTTAAAACATACCAAACGATGTTTGTTTGAAAATGTAAAAATGCAGAAGGTTTTTTTGTGAGGGTTAGGTTTAGGGGTAGGGTTAGGGGATAGAATCTATAGTTCGTACAGTATAAAAATCATTATGTCTATGAAGAGTCGTCATAAGGATAGCCACGCCAACGTGTGTGTGTGTTTTTGAGGAAGCCAAATAAAGCGACAAGGACTACTATTGACGGCTAAAGTGGTCGCATGCCTCCACTCTGCTTATAGCAGCACATCAGAGGTTAGTTTCAGACCGTGCTTGCTGAACTGGTCCATTCAGCCTCACACTGTCAAACTGGAAGCTTTAAAACTATATGCCATCTTAGAAAAATTACATTTGCATGGGCTATATGCTACATATAATGTTAATATTGGTATAGTCTTGTGTAGCCAGACCTATGACTACGACATAGGTCAGGGGTCTATAGCAGCTTCAATTGGCCAAGAAACGGCCATTTAGACAGGAAAAGCCATCTAACTGACATCTAAAGTGAGCAATCACATTTGGTTTTGTCATTACTTGGTGTTTAGGGGCAGAGTTTTCAAAGAAGTATAATCCAATACTAAAAACCCGACATGGGGTAACAATTATTTATATAATGGTGCGCGGATCTCCGCAAGCGATTGCAAAGCAAACACACGGGAGAATAGCAGAAAATGTGTAGAGAGTCTAAGTACAGCACAGAAAACCTCATTATAGAGAATTTAAAAGAAGTAACAAAGTAAACAAAGCAGATCTGCTTGTGGATATCCGTTTTACTTTCTGCTACGTGCCTCAAACAAAACTCTGAATATCTCTAAAATAACTGATGTCACTAACCTGGCAAACTTGGGCAAATTCTGTGATTATTTTATCCTCAAATGTGCTCATTCTATCAACACGGAACCTTGTGAACACAACTTTGCTTCCAGGCGGACTGATAAAAAGTCCTGTGTGCGTCTTCTCGCAGAAGTTCCATAGAACCAGTCAATCAGATTTACGCTGAGTTGATCAAGACAGCGATTTCCAGTTTTGTGTGGTATAAGCATTAGTCGATTAGAGAACAAACTGTGGGCGGCACGTCCGAAGCTGAGAAAATTATTGGTACAACTGCATATACATATAGTTAGAAATAAAGATGGAAATGGAAATAAAGATGGAAATAATATGAGACTTTGATTTAATGGTCAGAAGTTGTTTAAATACACAACAAATACAATTCATAGCAATAAATTCACACATACAGTGCATCCGGAAACTATTCACAGCGCTTCACTTTTTCCACATTTTGTTATGTTACAGCCTTATTCCAAAATGGATTAAATTCATTATTTTCCTCAAAATTCTACAAACAATACCCCATGATGACAACGTGAAAGAAGTTTGTTTGAAATCTTTGCAAATTTATTAAAAATATTTTTTTTTTTTTTTTTTTTAAATACATGTGCATAAGTATTCACAGCCTTTGCTCAATACTTTGTTGAAGCACCTTTGGCACCAATTACAGCCTCAAGTCTTTTTGAGTATGATGCTACAAGCTTGGCACACCTATTTTTGGGCAGTTTCTCCCATTCTTCTTTGCAGGACTTCTCAAGCTCCATCAGGTTGGATGGGGAGCATTGGTGCACAGCCATTTTCAGATCTCTCCAGAGATGTTCAATTGGGTTCAAGTCTGGGCTCTGGCTGGGCCACTCAAGGACATTCACAGAGTTGTCCCGGAGCCACTCCTTTGTTATCTTGGCTTTGTGCTTAGGTTCATCTTCCAACAGGACAACGACCCTTCGCCCCAGCCTGAGGTCCAGAGCGCTCTGGAGCAGGTTTTCATCAAGGATGTCTCTGTACATTGCTGCATTCATCTTTCCCTCGATCCTGACTAGTCTCCCAGTTCCTGCCACTGAAAAACATCCACACAGCATGATGCTGCCACCACCATGCTTCACTGTAGGGATGGTATTGGCCAGGTGATGAGCGGAGCCTGGTTTCCTCCATACATGACGCTTGCCATTCAGGCCAAAGAGTTCAATCTTTGTTTCTCATGGTCTGAGAGTCCTTCAGGTGCCTTTTGGCAAACTCCAGGCAGGCTGTCATGAGCCTTGTACTGAGGAGTGGCTTCCGTCTGGCCACTCTACCATACAGGCCTGATTGGTGGAGTGCTGCAGAGATGGTTGTTCTTCTGGAAGGTTCTCCTCTCTCCACAGAGAAATGCTGGAGCTCTGCCAGAGTGACCATCGGGTTGTTGGTCACCTCCCTGACTAAGGCCCTTCTCTCCCGATCGCTCAGTTTGGCCAGGCGGCCAGCTCTAGGAAGAGTCCTGGTGCTTCCAAGCTTCTTCCATTTAAGGAAGAAGGAAGGTGCTTCCATTGGGACCTTCAATGCTGCAGAAATTTTTCTGTACCCTTACCCAGATCTGTGCCTCGATACAACCCTGTCTCGGAGGTCTACAGACGATTCCTTGGACTTCATGGCTTGGTTTGTGCTCTGACATGCACTGTTAACTGTGGGACCTTATATAGACAGGTGTGTGCCTTTCCAAATCATGTCCAATCAACTGAATTTACCACAGGTGGACTCCAATCAAGTTGTAGAAACATCTCAAGGATGATCAGTGGAAGCACCTGAGCTCAATTTTGAGTGTCATGGCAAAGGCTGTGAATACTTATGTACATGTGATTTTTTTAGTTTTTTTATTTTTAATAAATTTGCAAAGATTTCAAACAAACTTCTTTTATGTTACATCACGTTGTTTGTAGAATTTTGAGGAAAATAATGAATTTAATCAATTTTGGAATAAGGCTGTAACATAACAAAATGTGGAAAAAGTGAAGCGCTGTGAATACTTTACGGATGCACTGTATGACAGGGCTTAACAATAAGGATTTTTTTATTTTATTTTTCTGCTGACCCAGTTAGGCCAGTAGTTTAGATGAGCTGTTAACTTGAGAACTATATCAGTCCGATTCATGAACGAATCATACTGAATCTTTTAAATGAAACTGTTGATTCTTGGCACGTATTAGACTGATCCGATTCTCAATTTGTACTTTTACTTTGCTACAAATATGAATATGTATATATTTTTTATTGAATACAGTTTTATGTACTTTTATAACACTTTTACTGGGAAAAAAAATGGTACAATCACATTCTAACTGATGCTACCACAACAAAGTCATTCTCGCAATTTTGACAAATCTGAAAATCTATGTTAGCCGGCTATATAAAGTTAACTTGGTGACATATTTAAACCAGCACACTGTGCAACAAAAATTTTCAATTTATCACAGGAAACCAATTGTTGCAGGACATAAAAATGCATATATATATGATTAACGAACATAAGATAAAACACAGCATTTTGTGCAAGGCCTGATTGGGCAAGTGACAGTTCAACTGTTTGTTGAGTAGGGGTGTGACGAGATCTCGTGATATTAAAACGTGACGATATTACTCGTTGAGGTGAAAAGCTGTCTCACGATATCAGCATGATGGAGTGTGAGGATAAAATTGGCATAGAAGATGCCCCCGCCACTTTTAAATTGTTTGTGTGGCAGCATTTTAGGTACCCGGTGGAAAAAATAAACGGTGACAGAGTGACCGACAAGACACGAACAAAGGCTGTGTCTTGTTTGGAAGGCTGCGTTTATCTGCCGCATATGTCATCGAGGCTGTCTCGTTTCTTTTTTTTTTTTTTTTTTAGTCTTTTTCTTATTTTTTATCTATTGTCAATGCCTTTTATGTAGATGCACTTACATTTATACAATTGTTAAACTTTTTTGCATTCCCAATATTAAAAAATACAAAAATGAAACGAGACAGCCTCGATGACATATGCGGCCGACAAATGCGACCTCCGGAGGACGCAGCCTTCCAAACAAGATGCAGCCAACATGTAAGCACTGCAAGAAAATAGTGCAGTACACTGCGGCTAACACAAGCACTATGTAGAGACACCAACAGAACCACCACAGCTCTCAACTAAAATCAACCAGGTCTGAAGAGACTCATGTGAAATCATACAGGAGAGAAGCCAGTCAGTTGAGTTTGTGGCAAAACCTTTTACAGTGCTTGCATATTGTTCAGTCTTTTACTGCATATGATAATTCATACTCAGAAAGTAGAACTGAAGTGACATTCATTACAAGATGATTAGTTAAAACATTTCAAAATATACCTGCATTGTTTTGCATTTTGTGACTTTCAGTCGAATAAAAGACTATTTTTCCAGTCATATACACTACCGGTCAAAAGTTTTGAAACACTTGCCTGAAATGTTTCTCATGATCTTAAAAATATTTTGATCTGAAGGTGTATGCTTAAATGTTTGAAATTAGTTTTGTAGACAAAAATATAATTGTGCCACCATATTAATGTATTTCATTATAAAACTAAATGTTAATAAAAAAAAAAAAAAAAGTTTTTGAAATTGATGACTTGGACCAAATAATAAAGAAAAGCAGCAAATAAGTGCCCAACATAGATGGGCACTCCTTCAATACTGTTTAAAATGCATCCCAGGGTGATACCTCAAGAAGTTGAGAAAATGTCAAGAGTACATGTCTGCAAATTCTAGGCAAAGGGTGACTACTTTGAAGATGCTAAAATATAACATATATATATTTTGGATTTTGTTTAGTCAACATAATTCCCATAGTTCCATTTCTGTTATTCCATAGTTTTGATGACTTTACTATTATTCAAAAATGCGAAGAAAAAAAAATTATAATAAATAATAAGTAAGTGTTTCAAAACTTTTGACCGGTAGTGTATATAGTGTTAAAATATCATCTCGTCTCATTCTCTTGAACCCAGTATCGTGTATCGGCTCGTCTCGTGAGCTAAGTGTATCGTCACACCCCTATCGTTGAGCCATGTATAATTTGTGATATTATATGATTAATGATTTAAAGTATTTTATTTCAAAGAGATGGGGGAAATGAAGTGCTGTGCAACAAGTCAACAATAGCAAAGGGGTGTCCCACGTCCTTCAACTGAAGGTGATGATCGCATTACAGTTCATTATGTAGACAGCTATGTTGACTGTAATGGGAGCGATTTAGTTTTGACATGTGGCATAAGGCCTCAGTTATTGGTTCAGGCAAAGACAGACCCAATACAGAATCACACATCAGAGACTCTAACTTGATGGTACACTTTTGGAAAAGGACTAGGGCAATGCTGGCAGGGAAAGAGTAGAGCAGGCACAGGGAGAGCGGAGCAGATGTTTGAAGGGGGCTAAGGGCAGTGGGGCGTATGGTGAGGGAGGAATAGGGGTCTGTCCTGGTGGTCTCTGCACTTACTGCTGCCCCAGACAATGGCCACTAATTGGCCTGATTGTTGGTGGTCCAGCTGGAATCAGATAGAATGCCTCTGGTTACAGCACATTTGTGCATTAAGGTATGGTGCAGGAGAGTGGTGTATACACAGGCAGCAGTTTACACAGCCATGCCACATATGAATAAAATCACTTTTCAAGGTGCAAAATGAATGTTGCCACTTTGCTAACATCATACTAACCCCAGCATGCTTGACAGCTAAACCTAACCATCTACTGTAATTCCTGTTTAAAAAGTGTATCTACTGTGATTCCTGTTTAAAATGTGTTACTGAAGCTGTCCTCGCCACCTTACAGCAGACAAGTCTTTCATGTCCAAATCAAGTCTCATATCAACTGTTTAAGTCTAAGGGTGGGTTGCATTAAATTAAGGTTTGTTAACCTTGTTGACAATTAACCATGAATGACTACGTAAGCAAATAGTTGATGTGCTGTCAGCCCTCTGAGAGACGTATCTTATTGTTTATTGCAATGCGTGCTTTCAAATCGGGGGTGCAGGTATGATTGCTCATCTCGGTGGGGGCATGATTACCCGCTTTCCCATCCTGAACATGCGGGGACACAGAGATGGGTCTCTCGAGGAGTAGCGAGAGGAGAGCGTTAATTCGGCATTTAATGATAGCGGTTACAAGTGACAGGTGAAGGTTACTGCTCCCCTCTCCCACTCTCATGCTCTCTCCTCCTCTTTCAGGCAGCCTGCACTGTAAAACAAAATCCAACTCAAGTTTGGCCTTGAAAGTAGAACTTGCAGGCTTTTGAGCATGTTACTGTAAGTTTAATAATGTTAAGTTCTGAGGAAGTCATTTGTGGCAGAATAATTCCCCAAGCATACAATTGCCAGTAGTGTGCTCTCAGCTTTGGCTTGATAATTTGTTGAGAAATATTTAATTTAATACTGAATTTATTTATGATGTGTAAATATTTATAAGTAATATTTCCTTAATTTTATTGCAAGTCTATGAAGGCCAGATCTATCACAGACATGGGACTTATGAGGACATCTAAAGAATTGTTGTTTAGAATTAAAAGATGTTTAAGCTCTTTTTAGTATTTTAATTATGTTTTGTTGTGAAACATAAAAAGTTTAATGTCACCATCAGGGTGATTGGTGTTCACTTTTGTTGTTTCCACTGAAACTTTAATTCCTAAAACTGGCAGTCTGTTGGGGCTCACACATTTATTGGTGTAAATTAATATTTACCTAGTAAATACTGTTATATTCATTCACATAACAAATACTAAAAAGTTTGGTAATTTGGTACAACTAATTTGTCTTAAGATGAATAAACAACAACAAAAAAAGCTGTACAGCAAGTTGCCTTAGAATTTTAAGTTGAGTTAACAATTTTTTTTCTTTTTTCCCCAGTGTAGGCTCTTCATTTCTGGACATAATGGTGACGCTGACACAAGGGGAGGCGGTCTATCCAAGACCCGTGCCACTTGTGCACTTGTGTCTTGTTTCATATTATCTGTCCTTTTTTCTTAAATTATCCGACCATATTTTCAGGCTTGTGATAATTTGCACACTGCTGCAACATTTTCTCAACATGCCTGATCAGCCCTTGTGTACTAACAATCTACAGCTAGGTTTAGAATCATGGCGGACAAAATTAAATCACAAGTAAAGGATTTAATAACTGGTTAAAATTTTTTATCTCTGATTTGTTAAACTCTATTTAAAATTAATAATTAATAATTATAATAATTTTCTTTATTTATCACACATTATACATTTGCACATATACGGTGAAATTCTTCTTTTTCACATATCCCAGCTAGGCTGGGGTCAGAGTGCAGGGTCAGCCATGATACGGCGCCCCTGGAGCAGATAGGGTTAAGGGCCTTGCTCAAGGGCCCAACAGTGGCATCTTGGCGGTGCTGGGGCTTGAACCCCCGACCTTCTGATCAGTAACCCAGAGCCTTAACCGCTGAGCTACCACTGCCCTAATAATTAATTATTAATTATTATTAATTATTATTAAATTATATTAATTATTAGAGAGAGATTGGAATGTATAGAAAGAAAGAGACAGAGACAAAGAGATAGGTAATCACTGTGAAAACCACCTTCCCAGAATACTGCTGTTTCTCTTAAATCAAACAATAAGTTCTGGCATCGCAGAACAAATTAAGTTTATGGTGTGTACTGTAAATGTATATAAATTAGGCATGTAAAAAAACACAAATTTCACGATATGTTACTTATTTAAGGATTTGACATAACTGTCTTTTAAATCATAAATGCCACAAAAGTGTATGACATTGACAACAAAATGCAGAGCTCAAAGTAACTTAAACAACAGCACTGCATTTATTTTGTTTGTTGAGGAAAAACTCATATGAAACAATTGTCATGTTTTTCTTGAGAAAATAAGTTTGTCTACACTCTAGTCATTTATATTAATAGCACTTTTCACAATACACAAAGTTTCAAAGCAGCTTTATATAAAATCATGCCCCTTTTGAACAAGTTGAAGTGACTGTAGCAAGGGAAAAAAAAATCATTTCAATGTTATTTAGTGGTGCAAAAATAAATAAATAAATAAACTTGAGAGGAAACTGACCTCTGGTTTAACGATATATGTACATAATACAATATTATTTTGCGGCTTGAGCAAACACCGATTGGCACACTTACCCCTGTTTCACTTTGCATGTTAACTTTACCGGCATTATTACCGGCTTATAACATGTGCGCAGGTGTTGTTCTCAAAGCTGTTTACATTTCGAAGTCAAAAGCAGATAATTATAAGCAGGGTTGGGGAGTAACGGAATACATGTAACGGAATTATGTATTTAAAATACAAAATATTAGTAACTGTTTTCCACAAGTTACAACTTAAATTGTTGGTATTCAGAATACAGTTACATTCAAAAACTATTACTGATGAGATTACTTTGCATTGTATTGTCATTTGTTTCATTTAATATTTAGTCTATTCAGTTAGAAAACATTTATCCATATAAATGATCCGATCCGAGGAGCAGATTTAAACAGTAGTGTTATATTCATACAAGTAAACAGAGGGGCACTTTTACATTGTTTAAAAGGTGGATATGACGTCATTGAGGAAAAAGATGTGTTTGAGTAAACTCTGTGGGGTTTTGAAGTAAGTTTGGTGCAGCAGAAATAGTAAACCTTGTGTAAATTATCATGTGAACATTTGGCTGTATGCTATGCTATAATGCTATTTCTAGCCCTTTTACATGCACGTTACCAGCCACGATTACACTTTTTTTTTTTTTAAATCAAGAAAATCCATGTTCAATCATACATGTATTTTATCAGAAAATTTATTTTTTATGTAATCGTATTTTGTCTTATTGTTCTGGCAGATGTTTTTTTCACTTGTTATTAACCTGTTTATAGTCAAAACAAGTGAAAAAAAATCTGTCAGAAGTAATCCAAAGTATTCAGATTACGTTACTGACCTAGAGTATTCTAACGTAATTCGTTACAAATGACATTTTAAACCACGTATTCTGTAATCTGTAGTGGAATACATTTTAAAAGTAACCCTCCCAACCCTAATTATAAGTTTCATGTAATTGCTGGTTTCTTACATTGTCGGTTTTTTGAGTATGCTGTTTTTTGATAGTTATGACTCATAACATACGAGCATCTTGCTGTGTCAGCTGCGAGAGGCGGCTGTTAAACTTACTGCTGCTGTTTCTGCCTCACAAATCAACCGATTTGCGCAGTGATGTCGGCGTAAATAAAAGGACATATTTATGTACTGTAGCACCGGGACATAACACCTTTTGTTTGGCAAATTCGACAAGCTGTACCACTACAGTACAATATACTTGGCATTTGCCAACGATCTTCTTGTCTGTGTACTTAAATGTGTTGCTTTGTTTTCCTGTGAGCACTCAGCACCGCCTATCCGGGGAGGAGACTGTTCCGCAGCTCTCAATATTGTGCTGCTTGGTTTTAATTACACTATAATGCACTCAAAAAAATAGCACTTTAGCTGAACATGATTCAATCATGGACAGTGGTTCTGTCACGGGTTGTGGTAGTGAAGGTGATGATGGAGGCGAGAGGCGATGGATCTATTTGCAGACTTTAATGAAGATGATGGAGATATATAATATCGTGGAGTGCCATAAACTAAATAAATGTAAAAGTATTACATGGATGAGAACTGACAAACACAGAACAAAACTGAAGGGTATTTATACATAAAGGGATTAAATGAGGGAATTGAAGACAGGTGAAGATAATCAGGAACAGATGGACTTGATAAGGGCAGTGCACTATGGGGAATGGAGTCCAGGGGGAAACTTCAAAATAAGAGTCCATGGAAACAGGAGGGAGACAGAACGTGACAGGTTCCACGTGATTGAAACAAGTTCTCTTAACAAAACGGAATCCATTTAAACCCAATAAAACGAACCATGTAAAACTAACTTAAATGAATGGTGTTCGTTTATCTTGAATGAATGGTGTTAGTTTAACTTGAATGAATGGTGTTAGTTTAACTTGAATGAATGGTGTTCGTTCAATATGAATGAATGGTTTTCATTTAACTTGAATCAGTTATGTTCTCCTACATTTAAGCCTTCTTGTCTTGTTTAGCGTACCTGTTTATATTACGTTAGATGAAGTCAGTTAGGTCAAGTTACTAGAACTAGGTATAATGCTAGTTATAAATGTCAATTCTATTTTCTCATTCTTCAGTGACTGTCAAACGAGACTACAGAGGCAGCACACGGTATGAAACTAATCCATTTATTGGAAAAAAGTTCTGAAGTCTGTTGTACATACCACATTCAAAGCTTAAGGGAATACAGTTTCAATAAAAGTTAAGCTCAGTCGAAAGCATTTGTGTCAGTGTTGATTACCACAAAATTATTTTGACTCGTCTTTCCTTTTCTTTAAGTGAGGCACCTACAATGGAAGTAAATGGGGTCAATTTTTTGAGGGTTTAAAAACACTGTAAACCCGTATAAGATCTGCTAACTTAAAAAAAAAATTGAGGCAACTGATTGCCTTTACTTTTACAAGTTTAAAAACTTAAGTCTCAAGTATGCATAACTTTTTTTTTTTTTTTTTTCAGAAACTATACATTAAAATAAATTATTTTGGTCCAATCAAAATATGCAATTACTAATGTTTATTTTAATTAACCACAACTCAAAATGTGAATTTCTGCAAACTTGATTAATATATTTATACAACTTAAAAATGTATGTTTTTGAAATCATGAATATGCTTTGTATTAACTTATTTTTTTAAGCCATGTAAACTTAATAATTAAACTATATAATTTTAGGTGACTTGAAATGTGCTAGTAGTATTACTTAAAAATGTTTTGCAACTGCCTTTTTTTTTTTTTTGGTTTCCTTAAATGTGAATATTTTGCAGCTTAAACATAAAAAAAAAAAAATAAATAAAAAAAATAAAAAAAAAAGTTAAGCAAACACAACACAAAGGATACATTTTCAACAGCTCCATTAGTGTTGCACATCCTTCAGGGTTAAAACCTTATAAAGCTACCTGTATTTAAAACTCTTTTGGGTAACTCAGATCCAATGCATAAATCAGTCCAAACATAAAAAGAAATCTGAAAAGCCTGGGCAGGTGGGTGATGACTTCACTTTCAAGAACAATGAAATTTCTGACCAGATTGTAGTGAATTGCAGCATCTGTGAGTTCTCTGACCGCTGTTAACAGGGCAACTGGTGAATATCAACATCTGGCTCTTCTGAATCATCAGCCCTGAAATGCAGAAATAGAAGAAAAAAAAAATAGCAAAATTAAAGAACAATTTATTAAAATCTGTTTCAAAATACATACCTACATAAAAGAATAGTTCACACAAAAATGATGTCATTATTTACTCAATTGTTCCAGACCTGTATGACTTTATTTCTTCCATGGAAGACAAAAGCTTTATATATATACATATACATATATATATATATATATATATATATATATATATATATATATATATATATATATATATATATATCAATCATCTTCTTTAAAAGGATAGTTCCCCAAAAAAATTATCTCATCATTTACTCACCCTCATGCCATCCCATATGTGTATGACTTTTTTTCTTCTGCTGAACTCGAATGAAGATTTTTAAAAAGAATATTTCAGCTCTGTTGGTCCATTCAATTTAACTGAATGATAGTTGATAAAAGTAATCTATTCGACTCGAGTGGTTTAATCAATGTCTTCTGAGGTGATCCAATTGGTTTTGGGCGAAAATAAAACCCCTTTTTCACTGTACATCTTGCCATTGCAATAAAAGAATAGTTCACACAAAAATTATGTCATTATTTACTATTTCCAGACCTTTATTTATTTATTTATTTAATTTTTTAATAAATCATCTTCTTTTAAAGGATAGTTCCCCCAAAAATGAAGTTTTCTCATCATTTACTCACCCTCATGCCATCCCAGATGTGTATGACTTTCTTTCTTCTGCAGTACACAAATGAAGATTTTAGAAAAATATCTCAGCTCCATAGGTCCATACAATGCAAGTGAATGGTGACCAGAACTTAGAAGCTCCAAAGAGTACAAAAAGGCTAGTGTTCTAGAATCTAGTGGTTAAATCCATATCTTTAGGTACAATAAACAGATCAACAGATCAATATTTAAGTCCTTTTTTATTACAAATCTCCACTTTCAATTTCAGATGTGAAAGTGAATCTAAACAGGCTTTCAGATGTAAATGTGAAAGTGGAGATTTATAGTAATAAAGGACTTAAATATCGATCGGTTTCTCACCCACACTAATTATATAATTTCAGATGACATGGATTTAACAACTGGAGTCATATGGATTACTTTTATGCTGTTTTTAACTGCTTTTTGGAGCTTCAAAGGTCTGACACACATTCACTTGCATTGTATGGCCTTACAGAGCTGAAATATTCTTATAAATATTTGTTTGTGATCTGCAGATTGTATTTATTTTATTTATATAGCACAATTAAAAAATGTGCTTTACATTAAGACCGTCACATTTGCACCATCACACAGGAGCATACAAGTGGCGTAAAAAAGCATATATCATACAATATCATAAGTCATACAGTATTATAAGCAAGAGAAAGAAAATGCATTCTTAACATGGATTTAAAAACAGAGAGTGATTTAGCTGATTAGATGAACAGAGGCAGATCGTTCCAGAGTTTAAGCCCTGCTATGGTTAAAGCTCTGTCACACTTTTGTTTAAGTCTAGACCTGGGAATACAGAGCAAATTCTGATTTTCTGATCTCAGGGATCTAGATGGAGTGTATGTAATCAACATGTTCGAAAGGTAAAAGGGAGCATGATCATGCAGAGATTTAAAAAACAGTATCAGAATCTTATATTTGATTCTAAAATGAACAGGCATCCACTGTAAGGGAATTAACACTGGTGTAATATGTTCATGTTTCTTGATGTGTCTCAAAAGTCTGGCGGCTGCAATTTGGACCCTTTGCAAGCATGCTAATGCTCTGGCATCGATTCCAGAATAGAGAGAGTTACAGTAATCAAGCCTGGATAAAATGAATGCATATATGACTTTTTCAAAGTCCAAAGCAGATAAAAATGGCTTTGTTTTTGCTAAAAGACATAACTTATAAAAACTGGATCTTATAAATGAATTTGAAAGTCATACACATCTGGGATGGCATGAGGGTAAGTAAATAATGAAAGAATTTTCATTTTTGGGTGAGGTGTTCCTTTAAGTTTCAAAAATGGTTAAATGATTTAGAAATGTGTGAATAAAGTAATTTACCCCACATGTTTTGAAGAATCTTGAGGTGTCTTCTCACAGCAGCACAGGAAGTGCACAAAGCACAGTGGTTCGACTTGTGTGGACACTGTTGATCCTGAAAGTACATTTTTAATCTAGTGTTAAATGTTGAACATGTTGAATGTGTTATTCAGCCTAAACATTGTGAATTAACTAAAACCCTTCAGTTCCCAACCCAAATTCATACAGTTGAAGTCAAAAGTTTACATACACTTAGACTGAAGTCATTAAAACTCATTGTGACGAGGAGGAGGGCGTGGCCGGGCCATGATGGAGCACTGAATCAGCTGATCAGCAGGAGAGCGAGATAAGGGGCGGCCAGAGATGACGTCAGACCGATGGCACCCCCAGCCTGAATCGGGATGGTATCATGAGGAAGGAAAATATGTGGATATATTGAAGCAACATGTCAAGACATCAGCCAGGAAGTTGAAGCTCGGTTGCAAATGGGACTTCTAAATGGACAATGACCCCAAGCTTACTTCTGAAGCAACTTAAATACTGATCTTGTTGGTCTCATGTGCTCAGATAGGAGACAAAGGCAGGCCTATTCACAGTCATAAAGCCTGATTGTGGCCTGTAGGAACACTCAAATCCTGATAACACGAAAACAGTGGCAAAATCAAACAAAGGGAGTCCAAACAGACTACAGATCCCATCAAGCCTTGCTCACTTTACACCTAGGTGTGAAATTCTGAAGGACTGAACTCTTAACTCCTATTGAATGAAACACACGACAGAATGCGTCACTCAACCATGATGTCATCGAGAGTATAAAACTCTAGAGATTCGTCCTAAGCTTGCTTCCAGCGACAGTATGTGCCGCATCTAATTGCAGCCCTGCTGCTCCCAGGTGTAGCCTCTTTGCCCAAGGAAGTAACGTACGTACCTGATCTTTGACCATACAATCTCCATCTCGCTGGTCGAGCCGAGATTCTCCGTGTTCCACCGAGCACGCTAACGGATCCGAAGGAGACTGCCGTGCAATCCGCGTCTCACCCTTTTTGCCTGCAGAAATGAAGAAAGAAGATTTCTCTTCCTTCTTCAACCAAGTCAACTTCGCTGATTTCTCTGCCAACCCACCGAGAATCAGTCGCCGTACCGCCCGCCAACAGAGCGAGGAAACGGCATGATATTAAATGATATTACATAATATTAAAGTTTGTTTAACAAACACCTGCAGAAACAGGTGTATAAAACATTATAATCTCTTTTGATAGTCGTACACCTGTAGCACAAATCCTAGCGCTGCAGCATTGTTTATCAGTTGGGTTGCTAGGAGACATCTCTAATGAGAGTCAAACCCCTACTAAGCTAATGGGAGCATTGCAGTTTTGTTTCCTTAAACTTCATCTTCCGAATATCGGGGAATGGAATGCATTTATGGTCGGAGATCGGAGATATCAAGTAGGAATATCCCTCATCCAACTTGAATGGAACGCAGCATAACCGTGTACCCCAATGAAACGAAATTTATTGCAAGCAACATTTAAATTGCAAATATTATTAGATAGATTTTTTCCAGGTATTATAGACCTCCTTGGTAGATTCATATGAAAAATTATGATTTTTGAATGTCTGTTCGGGAGACGTTCATTTCACAAAACAGTCATGCTGCAGTTAAAATTAGGCTTGCTTGAGCATTAAGTGCCGTTTCAAGTTCTGGCTTTTGTGCGTGGATGTTATTTTTAAAATGTCAATTGGTATTACTAGTTAGCTGCAACATAATGTATGATGCCCAAAGGCATAGGGTGTCTTATTCATTGTGAAACTGTGAACTTCTTAATGGCATGAATCACACTGAGGGCCTAGACTTTAAATGCATGGCCCACCACTGCTTCTGACGATGTAAAGTCATCAGCGAAGACTGTGCTGATCAAGTTCTGCATACGTGTGTTTGGTAGATTCTTATTTGTAAATGGCTATGCAGCAAACACCTGAAACAGAGAGATAAGAAAGGCTAGTAACAATCACAATGGATAGAAATACATCTTTACAAATTATCAAACTTGTACATGTACACAAAAGTTTATGTTGCACATTTAGATCAAATAAAGAAATATGGCTATTTTACAGTAAACACACACACACACACGTTACTAACCTCGGAAACTTGTACCATGCGAACAACAAAATACATCCACCTTTTTCAAACAGGGGCGGGAAACTAATCCAAACAAGTCTTCTGAGCTTTCAATATTCTTAAGAATGGGGAGAAAAACAAACTAACTCCACTAAACAAAAATTCCTCAATGCTAAAATGCTTGTAAAATGTAGAATTTGTACCTCTGTCGATCCACCGAAATAATAACAGAAGTTATGATTGAACTTGAAATGATTTACTTTTGAATCCACTCAGACAGCAGCGAACATCTTGGAGGAAAAGTGTGCGCTCAGAGACAGTATGTGTTTGAACAGAAGTATATTCCTTCTCATCGGCGTCACCAGGTCATTCTTCCAGGGCTTCAGCCCCGAATGTAATTTTAAATGTAGGCTACACAATAATATTGCTACATTTTGTTTGAAGTTCATGTGACGTGAACCACCCCACTCCCGCTAAGCCCCGAACCTCCTCAAGTCCTAGAAACGCCCCTGTTCCTTCTCCAAAATAAAATTCATCTAATTAGAAGCTACATGCATGTAAACCTTAAATACATGCAAACCAATTTTTTTTGCATATGGTACAATAAATAAGTAGATATTATGTCCAAATTAATATGCACAACAACAAAGGTGTCTGTTCCAGCTCTATATTTTAATGTTTTGAATGTACTTGCATTTCTTTGCACATCACATACAAATGTTAATTGATTTTTTTGAATACACAGCAAGTTAATTTTTGTTCATTCAGGCCAAATCTTTTTTAATTGGAGTTATACATTGTATTTTGACAATATAGGGCAATGCAAGACAAACAACAAAATTAAAAAACAACAATAACCATTGTTTGTACTTATTAAAGAAGGCAGTCTGGTTAAGTTATAAGGAGTTATGGAAATCCATTTAAATAAAGTATATAAATTATTCGTAAGTCAAATGTACTCTAATGATCCTGTGGTGCTCCCGTCAAAACATTAAACTAGTTAAAAAACTCAATATAATACAGTAAATGCCAATTTAATTACTCAACATCAAATTTATCTCTTCAAATGGAAACACTTGATGACTGATGCCGACTGTGTCTCAACTGTTTACTTCCTGCTGCCAGTTGCCCTTTTTGAATGAGCTTGATTGAAATGAGTTCTTTCAAAATGAACACATCGAGTTAAGCCAAAGAGTCACCTATTCAAGTCAGTTTAACATGATGCAATCGTGTTTGAACAAGAAACCCGATACAATGGTGTTAAATCAAAATTTATTGTTTAAATAAAGCGAACAGCCACCAAAAATCTTTTTTTTTTTTTTTTAAATAAATGTTTTATGTATCATACGAATATCTTGATGTCTGTTGCACGTTCATGAGTGCATGTAAGAAGCTCGTTCACAGTGGCACACGTGTTCATGCAACAACTTGTGTTGATTTTTACGCTAAAGTTCTTGTGTGAATGAGCTTCTCTCATAGCCCTCATGAATGTGCAACTGATGTCAAGATTGGATGAAATCAAGTCCTGTCATACTTAAAAAAAAAAAATTCCTATTGCAATCTAAAAAAATACCCCTTTATGGAAGTAAAATGGGTTGTAAATGCCATTTCAGGCTGACTTCAAAGTGACACCTAGGTGGTACTCAGAGGGTCTGAGTTGCTCAGATGTAGTACTTGATCTAAAACCTTTAAAAAGCAGTCATCTAAGGCAATGTGCAATGCGTTGCTCACATTTTGTCTGTAATTCCACAGTCAAAGAGAAGTTGTAGAGGTCACAAAAGTACAATTCTGACCCAGCATTCCAAAAATTATTTTAAGATGATACAGCTCATCCAGGTAGATAAATATGATAATCCTTTGAAAAATTTAGTTCATGGAATGAAATATTACAGTTGCTATTGTCACAGGGACACAGCTGAGACCACAATAGCCACAGCTGAGAATGCTTCTGGGGCCAGCCAGGAAAGAAAACAGTCCCAATTAGCCAGCACAGGTAGGTCAGCTGGGCTCATAGGTCCCTCTTTCAAATACTGCCTGAAATCAGAATACTGTATGCTGCATTTCTTAAAATAAAACATGAAAGAGGAGTGATAGAGGACCTGTTTGTGAAAATGAGAAAGCAGGGTGATCAAAGAGACACATGGGATGGGTGGAAGGATTGCGAAAACAGAAGAGATAAAGAGATAAAAGATGGGGGAGCAGGGATTATACAATACAATTTGCACACTTACAAGTCAATTTTCTTAAATACTAACTGTCACAATAAACTAGTTGCAACATGCCCTCGCATCTGACTGTTACATTAGCGAGTCACACAAAAGCAGGAGGCTTCAGGAGAGAGGGAATGAAGGAAATATAGAAGTGTGATAAAGATAATAGAATAAAAAATTAATTTTACATGCAACTGAGAGCAGGCAATCTAAAAAAAGCTGTCTGTCTATCTATATGTCTGTCTGTCTGTCTGCCTGTCTGTCTGTCTGTCTGTCTGTCTGTCTATCTATCTATCTATGAAAACAGTACCTTTTTGAACGTTGTGTAAACAGGCTTTAAAACACTTTAAATTCCAGGTCAGCAAACAGCTGTACTCTAGGTAAGGAATGCTGCCTCAAGTGCTCATATAGGAAACCCAAAGGCTATTCAGTATTAACAAATTAATTATTAATAGCAGTCCATCAATCATAGAATCTTGACTAAAATGTGTATCCAAACACCTACAGGTATGCTCTGCTTTCATACAGGAGTTCATAACTACTGAATCTAGACTCGTACAGTGTTGAAAGAGAGTTTTGCTGTGAGAATTTGTTCCACAAAGTGCATCACAGTGGTGAGGTTGTAAACAGCCCATCCAGATGTAGCAGCCTGCCAGACATAACAAACCCAGCCTCTGACCTTAATGCATGGCCCACATTTAAGAGTGGCCATAAAGGATCATGTTACAGACTAAAATAGCTGCTCCAACCCCCTCCACCTCCACTCCTAACCCTCTCTACCTTTAAATTTGGGGCTGCGGCTCTCGACAGATGTGCCTTACAGCATGTCCCTACTGACTGGCAGGACATCTGGGTAATTGAAAGATGCTGTCAATCAAACTAAGTCCTCTACTTGGAAGTGAGATTGCATGACCCCTGACTGGCTGAGAGGTTTGAGGAAGGAATAGTGTCATAACTGAGAGTTTTGAGAAAGAGAACCCTGCTTTGGGCTCAGAGTCCCACTTTGTGGATATTTAGCAAGATCTTCAGATCCAAATGCGTATAAAAAAAAATAAAAATGGGTTCAAAAGTCTGAGACCAAATTGAAAATCTCGGATTCAAAATCAAATTTTAAGCCTGGTAATAAACAAAGGAATGGTATTGTCATGATTCACTGTTGTTTGCCTTGTGTTTCTCCCCTGTCATCTGTTCCTCCCGGACTACATTTCCCATAATTCCCTGCCCTCATCACTGCCAGCTGTCCTTGATTGTTTTCACCTGTCTTCCATTAAGTCATTATCCATTGTGTATATAATTCCCTGTTGTGTGCTTGTTCTTTGTCAGTTGTTATGTGTTTTGACCTCCTGTGTATGACCAGTGCCCATTGTGTATGTTTTCTCTGTTCCTGTGTTTTTTCCATCATTGATGTTTCTTTTGTTCCTGTGTTTACCCCGTTTTTCTGTACTTTGTTTATTTGATTAAATACTGTTTCGCTGCACCTAGATCCAGCTCTCATGACTTCCTTCCAGACGTTACAGATATGACATAAAATTTATAAAAAATACACCAGATGCTCTCTGGATCATTCTCAAATCACGCTGGTCATCATCAGGTAATGAACGAACTTGTGGAGTCCATGCCAGCTTGAGTGCATGCTGTCATTAAAGAAAAAGGGAGATATACAAAATACTAAAATTCATGATCTTCACTAAATTGTTGTAATAATAATAAAAGTTTTGTACATGCATAAATATTTCATTTTTTTTTTTTTTTTTTAAATCCTTCTCTGCATGCTTTTCATATTTCTAAACCTTTCTAATAAATATACATGCTCTGTATGGGTTTTGTTGGGCATCCAGGAACTGACCCTGTATCTCCTCTGATGCCTGATTGACATGGTAGGATTAGTCATCCAGTGGTTAAGGGAGTTGAGAAAAAGAAACAGGACTTTCTTTTTTTTTTTATATTCTTTTCTTCCTAACTTCTTTTCTCCATATATTCTCATATAGTGTAATTCAGACATTCCCATTATGCATTTTGTTATTGTTCCTATTAAAGTATAACAAGTTGAAAATTTCTTGATGTACTCTTCTTTGGTGTTTTGTTGGCATGCATCCTTCTCACATTGTGCAATTATACAAGATAAAAGCTATTATTGTATAGAAGATGGGATGTGTCCATGTTGAATGGCATTGCTCCCTTGCTTTACCTTGTGAAACTGGGCTACTTGAATTAGAACACACACACACACATATTTCCTCTACTTGTGCTACCCTCCCCTTTTGACACACACTTCCTGTCTGATGAAAGCCCACACTGTGATATATTTTGTTTGATATCTACACTGGCATTCCACTCTCAAACATGACCTCTAAACCTGACCGTAACCTGGGCAGCAAGAGCCGGTCGGGGCAGGCCATGTCTCTTTCCACTGACCCTATGACCTCACCCTTCTTTTAAGTGCATCTGCTTAATTAGCAAACATGAGGTAGGGAGATAAATGAAAGGACCCGAGACCACAGGGACAGACTCTCACACAAAGCCTGTGGTCTTACTTACACACACACACACACACACACACACACACACACACACACATATGTTGGTGCAGCTATCATTATGAGGACTCTCCATATATATAATGATTTATATACTGTACAAACTATAGATTCTATCCCCTAACCCTACCCCTAACCCTCACAAAAAAACATTCTGTATTTTTACATTTTCAATAAAACATCGTTTAGTATGTTTTTTTTGTTTGTTTGTTTGTTTTTTTTTTAAGCGATTTTAATTATGGGGATACTAGAAATGTCCTCATAAACCACATTTATAGCATAATACCCTTGTAATTACCAGTTTGTAACCTTAAAGTCCTCGTAAACCATTTAAACCTGCCCACACACATACACAGCGAAGGCCCTGCATATAGCAGAGACAGTTTTGACCTCGAGTTGATTACATTTTTAAACTATTTGCCAACTTCCCATTTACACATGATCTGAAACTACCACAAAAGAGCTCATCACTGAAAGCTGCTGGTTGACAATATTTAGCACAAGTGCAAAATCCAGCTAATCACACAAACTGAAGGTAATTAAATACGAGATGTTCCCCATGCCATCATCCTTACACCTGGGAGCTTCTTACAGCATTTCTAACAAATCTATTTGAGAAAAATTCATGTGAAAATCCACCAGAGTAATCCAGGTTAAATGAATTTCTCTGAGGTATGGCAGCAAAAGTTCCACCAGGGATTGAAGTCTGCAAGCCTCTGGTTCCTCTTGCCATGTTTGATGTAGAATAGCTCCAGATGGACACAATCAGACGGTCCCCTCAAGACTGCTCTCTCCTGAGAAACTGCCTCAACTTTTCCTGGGAGATATACCACCTTTCCACAGAGCACTACTCTGCTGAGGAGCAGAATGAAGGACCATGCGTCTTCACTCATTGTGTGTATTTGTCTATGGAAAAGTTAAATCCACTGAAAACATAGTCACACTCTCTGGTTTCCACGCTTCAGATGCTGAACATATACAGTAGTGGCATATAAAAAAGTATTTAGACACTTAAGCCACACTTGCATAAATTAAAATGTCTTTGTGCTGTAGCTCTTTGAAATAAATGCCACATAGTTTGATATTTTGTTATCTATTGCAAACACACTTGTCAACCAAAACGTTTCACAAAGAATGTTTTATTTCGAATGACAAAACATCAGGTTAAGACACAATATTGCACTTCTGGTTGTCAAATGTTAGTGGAACATGTCCTAAATTAATGTAATGGACTAATCTGTCGTAAAGTGAGAAAACAAATATATTAAAAAAAGTTAGTTAAATGTTCAAGCATAATTCATTTACAGATGCCACTTGGTTTTATATTTTGTTATCTAATGCAAAGAAATTCAAAAATGTAAAAATGTGACTCGAGTGTCCAAAAAATTAAATAAATACATTTGACTACTTAGTGACCTGACAGATAAATTAAACAACAATGCTGAGGTGGATCTCAAAACTATTGCATTACTACTCAACTTAAACTGTAAAATGTGTATCCTGTGTGAAATTTCCCAAAAGTGCTATTACCCATTACATTTAGTAGACTTGATAGATAAAAACACTTTATTGATCTGAGAGTGGAGATTTCATGTATAACTACTAAACAGGAAGAGGTTAAAAGAGTTCAGAATCATTTCATTTAATAGAGGTTGAGTGAAGTGACTTTAACTGTTCCTGCTAAGGAACAACAAGTGCTTTTCATGTCAATATATCACTTTGAGAGGCTTGGGAATGACAAGAAACAGGATATTGGGACATTGCTGTCTCAATGGGTCTTGGTCAGTGGGGCAGAGGCCAAGGAAACAACTGTTAGCACACTATCAACAAACTCCTTGACACCTGACCAAACTTCCTGTGTGGAAAGGAAGTGAGAGTGGCCGCAGGGGCCACAGTTAACAGTCAGCTCATGCACTGATGGGGAGGAAGAGGGAGAGAGAGAGCGATAAGGGCAAACTTAACCTGCAGTTTATCAGCTATCTGACATGAGGAGACAGGCTCAGTGCAGTAGATGATAAAATATGACATTGTTCAGGTTATGTAATATTATTCACGACTGGCCAGGAACACATACGTACACACACAGACACACACCACGTCTCTCTCTCTCTCTTTTGCAAGCACATGCACAGGCTACAATAATATCAAATAATGCTAATGTCTTGCTTAGAATATTTCAGGGTTGAGTAATGTCTCCTATGAAATGCAAATTACGGATCTGCTGGAAGAAGAACAATAAATAAATAAAAAAAGAGCATAGCCACATGTTCCTAAAGTGTTTAAACCACTAAGATGCCATGAATATTAATGTTCTGAAAAATGACAATAGCAGCACTGAGCTGTTTACAGAAGAGAACAGCATGTTTTAGACCCCGAATCAGCTGTTTAGCATGCATTCGTACCAGTCCATATCAATCATGCACATGGCAAGACAACACCACGTGAGTCACTGCTACTCAGTTGACACCGTGTATTGTGACCCATGGACTGTAGAAGAAAACAAACAAACAAACAAACAACAACAAAAAAAAAAACACTAAAGACAAAAGGAGAGAGAGAGAATGACTGAATGTGCTGATAGTCTACTGTAGCCCAACACTGCATATCTGACCTCCCGTCTTTTTGAGCGCTGTGTTAGCATGTCTCTGAAGCAGTGGTGCATGAGCGTCCTAGCACACCACATATGTTGCAGTCAGAGTAAGCCCAGCCAGTGTAATGAAACAATGACAATCCATCCGACGCCTGGCAGTGAGCAGTCTCTAAAACACCCACATACTACTGCTTAGCCAAACCATTTAATAGGACATTATCGTTATCACACAGTGCTGTATTAACCTAATAAACATCGTGGGAGTTACTGTATGATAGCAAACTGGAATTATCACTGCTGTTATCCCGTCATAATTGCACTCATAGAAACAGAAGTCACCGTAAATTAGATATCAGTGTGTTAAAATGTCTCATTTCATATCGGGCCTGCTGAGATGGTAATAACTAAATGAGAGTGTTTATTGCAGACTCTTCGCAAGTTTAGGAATTTGCCCTGATAGCACATGCACATCACCCAGACATCTATTTAACGTTTGTGTGTGCATCTGGAAGATGTATTTTTTTTTTTTTTTTTTTACATTGTTTGCTCATATGCAAAACGTCTATAATATGTACAGTATATCAATAAGTATGTCTCAGATGTCAATAAGACATTCATTCGATGTCTTTGAGACATTTATGATTTAGAATGTTTGTAAATCTGATCTTTTCAGCAGATGTTAATTAGATTGTGATGCTTTCCAGATGAAAAGATCTAAAACAAACATCTCAGAGGTATACGTGTGCTATCAGGGTGATAACGGAGATGTCTTCCAAACCTCAGATATTCAAACCAATGCTTCTGGTCAGCAGTAGTACAGGCCTGTGATTGCATTGGCATGTTCACGCGAGAAAAGACGCACGTATGACACACCCGAAAGAGCAGCGCTGTTTACAACGGAGTAGGAGAAACGCTGCACAGAAGCTTAATTGGTTTTGGATCACATTTGTATCTGTTTGTTTATCACAATGATGTGTTTGAGTGCTCATCCTGGATGCCTTAACTAAGAGAAAAACTTGAGAATATGTCTGCAACATGCCAACGCGAATACGTCATACGAGAGACCACGTGAACTCCCTCCTCTCGTGAATGCGCATACTGCTGCTGACCGGAAGTGATTTATAGTTAAAAAGTACTTAAATATTCATCTTTTTCACACCAAAAGTGATCGATTCGCTATAGAAGACATCGGTTTAACCAATGGAATCGTATGGATGACGTTTATGCTGACTGTCTGCGATTTTTGTAGCTTCAAATGTCTGATCACTAATTTTAAGGACCTACTGAGCTAAGATATTTTTTTCTTCAAATGTGTTCTGCTGAAGAAAGAAAGTCATAAACATCTGGTATGGCATGGGGGTGAGTAAATGATGAGAGAATTTTCATTTTTGGGTGAACTATCCCTTTAAGCCTTATTGTTATGTTTTTCAAATGCACTGTTAGTTTGCCTTTTAATTTAGTTTTTCATATATTTGATTTACCTTGTGTGTTAAATGGTTGCAGGGGGCTATCTAATTATGACCATTGAGCAATTCCCTCCTTCTGGTTGATGAGGAGAAGGCTTATTAGGCTTATTGAACCTTTTAATAATAGAATAAAAAAATAAAACACACACAGTCAGACATTTGCTCCCACCATGAAAATAGGCCCAGGCAAAGAGTTTATACTGCCGTCTATTTTGTGAGACCTGTGAGGACACTGCAAACAGTCATTTGCGCTTTATCTTTCCTTTGAGCGGAATGGTGGATACAGCTTTATTAGTTTGTTAGTTAAGAAAGTAGGCCAGCATAAGCAGGACACAATAATAATTCCTTGAGTGGCTGGGCTCTGGCCTCAGCGAGCCTGGCGATGATGAATCTGTATGCCATGGTACATTATAGCAGGATAAAAGAAGAGATGGGTGAAGGACAGTGCCTTTTCTGAACCTTAATCAGATGCATATCAGACTAAATGCATCGGAGCAGCAAATCCCAGTTCCAAAGCGCCACACCACACCATGCCGGCCACCCTCTCTCTCTCTCTCTCTCTCTCTCTCTCTCTTTTCTTCCATTTCTCTCACCCACTTCCCCCACCCGCCCTTTCCCTGAGCGCTTTATAAAAGGTTGGTAGATAGATTCAAGTCTTTATTGGAAGATCATATGGGATGACTGCAAAATCCCATTATTTGTTGATTAAGTATTGATCTCACCCCCAAGTATTAACAAGTAAGCTAATATGGAGTGACCCGTGAGACCAGTGGCTGTGAAGAAAAGAAATCAAATGCTTTGGGGATAGAGAAAAAGAGAGGGAATGACAAAGAGAGAGAGGGAGAGAGAGAGAGATCATATGGAAAGCAAAAAGAAGGGTATAGCCTAAAGTGAATAGAAATAGACAAATGTGAAGAAATAGACATTGTGAAAGAGGGCTGCTTCAGACATGTTAGTGAACTTCTGTCTCTCAGTTCTGGTTAAAATTTCACACATCAATGTGCAGATCAATGGCTGCCTTACTTTTCAGCCTCTTTCTTATTGCTATCATCAGATTGCTCTCCTCTTGTACCTCCTAATGACTTGGGCTGAATTCCCTCCCTCTCCGTGTCACAGAACAGCAAAATTCTCTTCATCTCTCTTGATTCCCATGCGGCCCCTTCATCCATGCGCTGTGTTCTTCTGACACTGCCAGTCCAGTCCATGCCACCACCCACACGCCCACATCCTTAAACCCAAAGAGTACAGGAAGTATTCAAAAGATGGTCCACAGCTACATTTTATTTTCCTTTGCATTCCACTTGATCTTAAAAATCTTTTTCCGAAGCCCATTGTAAAGAAATGTTTCACCCCAAACCATTTTTCATATCATTCCCACCACTTTCTTTCATTTCTTCCTGCTCTTTTCCATAAAATGAAATTGTACGGAGTGCTACTGTATAATGGCAAGCTCTAAAAAGGACAAAGCACAACATCAAAATATATATATATATGGATCTTTTTTTTTTTTTTTTTTTTTTAATTCTCAACAATTTCTCAACAATTTATAAATAAATAAGAAATTTGTTTTTCCCTCATTTCTCGTCTGCTGGGTGGACATTAATATTCTGAAATGGAATATAAACCATGATTCTGTATTTGTTTCAAATAGATACAATTTGTATTTTCACTCAAAATGAAGGATTTACTGTATATCTACTGTACTGATGAATAGTACCACCGTTGACTAATAGGTGGCATTCTTTCCAGATTAAATGCTACTTTAAAAGTTTATGTTCATCGCAGAAAATTAAGAGTGAGAGGAGCAGCAACAATTTACCATCTGCACTTAAATCATTCTATAATCACTCTGCTCCAGCTTTACCACAGGTTGTCCATTTACCACTCCGTGTTTGTGGATTTTAGAATCTAAGATAACCTCATAAGACTGGGTTTGTGTGGACAGGAGAGGGGATGAGAGCATTTATCTGCATTAAAAGGCATTGTCAACTCTACTACAAACAAAAATGTTTCATTTCAGTGTTCTGACAAAATAAAAGCTTCCACCAAAATAAAGGCTTAAAGGATAGTTCACTCATAAATGAAAATTCTTTCATCATATACTCACCCTTATGCCATCCCAGATGTGTATGACTTTCTTTCTTCTGTTGAACACAAACAAAGATTCTTAAAAGAATATCTCAGCTCTGTAGTTTCCTCACAATGCAAGTGATTGGTTACCAAACTTTTGAAGCTCCAAAAGCACATAAAAGCAGTGTAAAAGTAATCCATACTACTCTAGTGGTTAAATCCATATCTTCAGAAGCGATATGATAGGTGTGGGTGAGAAACAAATCAATATTTAAGTCCTTTTTTTTTTTTTTTTTTTTTTTTTTTTTTACCACAAATCTCCACTTTCACCTTCTTTTGTTTTTGGCAATTCGTATTGTTCATGCAAATCGACTTAAATGTTGATCTGTTTCTCACCAACACCTATCATATCACTTCTGAAGACATGGATTTAACCACTGGAGTCATAAGAATTAATTTTATGCTGCCTTTATGTGCTTTTTGCAGCTTAAAAATTTTTGTCACCATTTTGAGGACCTACAGAGCTGAGATATTCTTCTAAAAATCTTTGAGTTCATTTGAAGAAAGAAAGCCATCCATATCTGGGATAGCATGAGGGTGAGTAAATGATGAGAGAATTTTCATTTTTGGGTGAACTACCCCTTTAATACATTATTTTGGCGGAACACTGAAGGAAAACATTTCTGTTTGTTGTAGAGTTGATAATGCCTTTTAATGCAGAGAAATGCTCTCATCCACTCTTCTGTCCTCAAAAACCCAGTATTATGAAGTTACTTTAGATTTGGATAGGAACTTTCAGCAGCCAAGCATATCTGGAATTACGCAAGCGTGCATGTTTCAAATACAGTGCAGTGAACAGAGCTGCGCACACACAGTAAGCGCAGCGAGCAGTGCGTGCAAGCTATTTTTTATTTAATTAAATCGCAACCTTGCAGTTTTATAATTGCACTGTCATATTGCGATTTTGATTTTATTTTGATTAATCGTTCAGCCCTACTCTACTGGGTCTTCTTTGACCTGAACAGAACAGTTGTTTGTAATTTTCTCACAAAACAAAAGGGTTACATTTTAGCTGTTCCTCACAAAAAGCTATCATATTCAACTTGAAATATAGCACACAATTCATACAGTACTGTAAGGCAAAAGTGCCCGAAAGTCTGGACCCAGGGGGCACTACCTCCTGAGAAATCAAAAGAAGACCCAGTACAAACAACACAATCTCTTTTTTTATTTTTACTTTTTTTTTTATCCCCTTTTCTCCTAGTTTGGAATGCCCAATTCCCACTACTTTAGTAGGTCTTCGTGGTGGCGCGGTTACTCCCTAGCAACCGGGCCAATTTGGTTGCTTAGGAGACCTGGCTGGAGTCACTCAACACACCCTGGATTCAAACTCGCGACTCCAGGTGTGGTAGTCAGCGTCAATACTCGCTGAGCTACCCAGGCCCAGTCAACACAATCTTTTGAGTAAATCAGCATACAAACTTTCTAACAAAGACATCATATCAATCACAAAAACACCCAACTGAGTGTGAAAAGTTTCTTCGTTGGTTCCTCCACATCTGTTCCCTTCTCCCCCTCCCCTTACTTACCCTGTCCTTTCCTTTGTCAGCTAAAAATCACCTCAAGCTCACCTAATGCTTGTATCAAAAAATACTTTATTGTATTTACACAGCAAATCTAAATATTCATGTTTGATATTATTTAAAAGGTCTCAGTGCGACTGTTACTATAGTCCCAATCCCACAGCAGTAAACTTTGTCATAACAAATATTTGTTTTTTAGAGAAACTAGGTTTCTGCTGTGGAATGTGTCTCGATGGGGTCCACAGTGTAAATTTCTTTCATGGCGTTACCTCCTGTGTCACTGAATCAATTCATTCTCAAATTCCTTTTGTTTACCTTTTAGTAGGATGTACTGTGGTCCGGGTATTTAAGGGAATTTAGCGCATAGATCGGGGGGAGTCTGTAGCCAGATTGAACCAGACTGAAATGGTGTTTGTGTGTGATAAACCCACAACATCATGTTTTTATTATAATTGTCAGGTATGCATCTCTTTCTCTTAAGATTCATCTTCGAGCATTGGATGATTTGTATGAATGATTTCTGAATTGATTAATTATGTCATTGGCATAACACATATTTCATTATTCTGGATTTTCTTAAACTCATTATTATCAGTAAATGAAGTGCATATGATGTTACCGCGAGCACACAGGCCAGGATATGATTATTACTGCGGGCCATGAATGTGAACAAATCCTCAGGTACCGTCAGTCACTGACTTATCACTCTCTTAAGCAAGTTGTATGTATGTGACTAAATGAGCAAGCCTAATTTAATGATATTAGTAAACCGTGCAACCGCTGACTTATTTTGAGACTGCCCACCATGTGACCATGAGATTTATGTAAACGTACGGCGTAGACTCTAAGCGACATCGACACCCCTTGAAAGAATAATGAGACTAAACGAGTAATCAAAAACACCAAATTATTATTATATCTAGACTATGATCAGAAACTGATTGGAACCTTAGTCTAAATTTGAGGTCTATTAAATTGGGGTCAGATTAAATTATTAATGGAGTCAGATTTGGTCTTAACTAAAACAGTTTAAGACATAAAACCATTGTCGTGTCAGAAAGATGAACACGCAGATACCTTTGCCATCCTGTTGGAATACTGTCATCAGACCAGCGGAATGGCCTTTTACAGTTTCTTTATGAAGCTGTGGCAATTGCAGCCCCCCTCACCCAAGTGCTAACCATCAATAATTCATATTTCATTTAAACCCCACCATCACCAAGATCACAGTGTTTGTTATTGCACACTGGAAAATTACTTCAGCAGGAGTGCATAGTCAGAGCATAAACAGATTGTTTGTCTTCATGTAACTGTCATTTGGTACTTTCCTTTTGTGTAAAGAGAACCAACAGAGATGAACAAGGAATTATTAATGTAAGAGACTGTCAGAATTTTCATTTTAAAATGGTGAAGAGAAAAAAAAAAAAAAAACACAAAGAATTTGTTATTCTGGCAGACTGCTTGGTCAGTCGATATGTCAACAGATTATTCAGATTAGTGAGAGGTTTAACTCCACTCATTGATTTGACGAAGGTTTTGTCCAGTTAAAAAGCTGACACAGTCCATTACAAATAACATTCCGTTATTGATTAGTTCGTTCCGAGTGAAACTCCACTACATCTCTCCCTCACTCTAGCTTTCCAGTCTCATTACACAGCTCTTTAAATTATGTGTGCACAGGGTTGAGAGGGTTACTTTTGAAATGTATTCCACTACAGATTACAGAACACATGCTGTAAAATGTCATTTGTAACATATTCCATTAGATTACTCAAGGTCAGTAATGTATTCTAAATTTTTTGGATTACTTCTTCAGCACTGGTAGATTTTTTCACTTGTTTACACTATAAAAACTCTGCCAGTACAGTAAGACAAAATACACATGTTAAAAATACATTCTTTAAAAAACCTAAATATCTTTTGCAGTGTTGTTTCTAAAACAAGATAAATCAAATTGATCTTGTTTTAAGGATTTTTAGATATTTTTACAGGAAAACAATACAAAAATTATCAAGAATACGATTTTTGTCCTAATATCAAAGGTCTTACTAGGAAAAAAAATAAATTATGATCCAACGTGAATTTTCTTGATAAAAATAAATATGATCGTTCTGTAACGATTAAGACAATGTATTTATATGCATTCTATTAGTATGCAGGGTACCTATAAGACGCTGACCATCTCATTTGCATATGCGTGTACTGTGTGATTAGAGAGTTACTACTCAGTCTGTGTGCAGGTGCAGGAGGATGATCTGCTCTCCCTGACCTTTATTATACTTTTATGTTTTATGACGCTAATTGTGTATCTGCCATTAAATGTGTGGAATACAAACTTTTGCTGTTTGGCTCCGTGATTTGTCAGACTAAACAATTTATCTCCGGGGAAAAGCGTTACAGTGCCTGGTAACGTGCATGTAAAATGGCTAGAAATAGCATTTTAGCTTAGCATAAAGCTGACAATTTACACAAGGTTTATTTCTATTTCTTCTGCTCCAAACTTACTTCAAACTTACTTCTCTGTCTGCTCATATGAATGTAACACATCATAAGAAAGTGTTTCACCGCTGTTCAAATGCACTTTGGATCGCATCATTTATATGTATAAATGTTTCCCATCTGAAAGCACTAAATATTAAAAATCATCGGGAGATTTTCTCTGCTTTTGACATCAAAAAGTAAACAGGCATTTGCACAACACTTGCACACATTGAATAAGCAGGTAAGAATGGCAGTAAAGGTGTTTACATGCAACACAGATTTGGGGTAGTGGGCAAAAATCTATGCTTGCCGATCAGTTTTTTGTTAAACTGTTTATGGACTTACCACGATAAAGAAAAACTGTTGAAGCCCATATAGAAATGTGATATATGGCAATATGTGTAAAAATATATATACAGTGTGTATATATATATATATATATTTATATATATATAGATGTAACACGCTGTCTGGAATGGCTTCACTCAGCCAGGTTTCTGTGAAGCACAAGGCAGCAGAGGTTGAAAAGTCCTTGTTTGTGCAGGTGAGGAGATGTAGTTCGTCCGTTTTGTTAGGAAGAGAGCGGAGATTCGCTAAGTGAATACTCGGCAGCGCTGTTCGAAATCTGTGCTGACAGAGTTTGACCAGCGCACCGGCTCGTCTCCCTTGCCTGCGTCTCTTGAACAGCAGAGCTGCGCCTCCAACTAAAATGTCTAGCAAAACGTCTGAATATTCGAAAACTGGGAAAAGATTGTCTATAATTAATTTATAATTATTACTTTTTTAATTTATTTATTTATCACACATCTGCACATATACAGTGAAACACTTTTTTTTTTTCCACATATCCCAGCTAAGCTTGGGTCAGAGTGCAGGGTCAGCCATGATACAGTGATGATTTTGGCACTGCTGGGGCTTGAATCCCCAACCTTTTACTCAGTAACCTAGAGCCTTAACTGCTGAGCCACCACTGCCCCTAGTCTGGTACATGCTCTCGAATGTTCAGCAGTTCGTCTCTATTAAAACTGACTGGAAAAAGATTACTAAAAACAGGACAAACAAACAAAAACAAGCTCCACACCGAGGCAGCCATCCGCAGCGCCATCATGATGAAATTCATCATCATCATTATTAGCATTAATGTCATCTTGTTTTTAAGAGTAGATCAAAATATATTTAAACCTTTTTAGTGTGTCTTGATTTTCTTATTCCTACTTTCTATGAGTTTTAAAATGTTACATTTGCCAGTATTTCTCCCTCACCCATACTTTTGAACTATTCTTAAAAATACATTTGTAATAAGTATCAAAATCAGATAAATTATCCATTGCACTTTTCCCCTAAGAACTTAATAATATTTTCAAATCATTTGGTATTCTTGTGTAGGCTACAATCTGGAAGTTTTTTTTTAACAAAGAAAAAAAGAAATGCTGTCCCAATTACTGTTCTCATTACAACATTAAAGCAGAACAATTTTAGAGTTTTAACTTAAGTTAAGATGGAAATGAGAAGTCACAGTAAGGGTACGTTTACATGACAACGATGTACTAAAAACGGAAAAGTTTTTCCTTTGCGTTTTTGAAATGTTTCGCATACAGATGACAACGTTGTCAAAACGATCCCCGTTCACACGGATCCGCAAAAACGACTAAAAACGCTGTATTATGCATGCCAGCGATGTCACTTTTTAAAGAAACACTACGCGCCTGTACACATAAGCATTCTTCCACAGAGCGGTGAATACAAACAATGAAGATAGCGATCGCTGGTCATAGTAGTGATGCAGTAAATCTACACTTTGCTGGAGAAGCATCAATAAACTCAAAATCCTGAGCAGCACAAACACAGTCCTGTAGTCCGCCACTGTAGTTTTGAATGTCTCGCGCGTTGTTTTGAAGTACTCGCGTGCATGCCTATAGACTGAACACGCAATACGCGTGCACGACGTCATCGTTTTCACAAATTTGCCCTTTTGTATTTTTACACAGAGATGATAATGACATCGTTTTCAAAAATGTACACTTTGAAACCCGTTTTCAAAAGTTTGCGTTTTCAGGCCCCAAAACGCTGTTGTCGTGTAAACGAACAGCCAAAACACATAAAAATTTTGTCGTGTAAACGGCCCCTAAAGTTTCGACAGTAGATACTGGCAATTCGCGGGGGGAGTAGTCGTTTCTTCACTTCTATTCCTGCTCCCGTGAAAATGATCGACAGATGGTTGTACGGCGAAATTAGGGAACACTTATGACTAATTTTGGCTATCCTTGCTAACGTGATTTTTGTGTGGGTCTTAAAGTGACTTAAAGTGGTGTGGCAGGCATTAATTTTGGTTTAAATTTCTTTCTTCTCTTGATGTACTTTGCACATTGTTTTAGACATTCAACAAGCTCTTTTAAGAATACATCCACAATTTCTTAGTCAGCATGACTTTTAGCTGCATACTGTATCAACTTTCCCCTACCTACATGACCTAAAATAAAGCTTTCAATATGTGGGCTCAGTGCAAGACCTAGTCCACAAATGTACTGAATCCAGGCCTTTTGTCCATTGCCAAAAAATTATGTGGTTTTCTGTAGTTAAGAAGACTCTCCTGTGATCTAAGATGGCTTGGAAATTGGATCTTGGTCTTTAATAAGCCTGGCTGTAGAACCGTAAACCGCCCCAGCCAAGCAATAGTGACATGAGTAAGTCCAAAGAACACTGGGTCACACAAAGCCTTGATTGATAGGATCAGATGCTTGGTATGATCAGATGCTTTGGGCCAGATGAAATCAAAGGGAGGTGGGCTCTTTTAAGCACACATTAGGGAAAATGGTGGAAAACTTAGTTACAAAGAGCCAGTTATTCCTGTGGAATCGGAAGGTCACTTCAGCCTGGGCAAAGTTAATGACAAGTCTGAACATGACAAATAATGCTCACAAAAATTATTGAAGTACTCCAAATCCTGCTAATTTGTTCTGGGATATTAAACAGATACAGAAAGAGAGTTTTTTTTTTTATTTATTTTTTATTTTTTTAAGGAAAACAGTGGGTCCAGTCCAATCTTTCTCTTCATTACACCCATGTGGTGACAATTGTAGTGCCTCCTCCCTCTAGGCCCCCTCCCCATCCCATGTTTAGGAGAGGAGAACATCAACATGCACAGCATGTAATGATGTCAAAGAGCTATTTCATGGTGAACGTTTGGTTTGAATTAGAGGCCAGCAGGAGTGCGGACTCTCGCAGCGTCCCTTTGTTCCTCCCTGATCTGTGGTGCAGAGGAGACCTCTCTCATTTTTCTCTCTCTCCTGGTTTATAACACACTCTCTCCACCCAGCTCCCGCCCCACCATTCTGCATATATCCACAACGCCCCAACGTTCACACTCTTAGATGGATGATCCTACAAACACTGGCATATTCTGCACACTCTCATTCACACATACACACTTTAGCATCCATTTGGCACTTTTTAAGTGCATTACACATGCATATTAAAGGGTTAGTTCACCCAAAATAAATAATTCTGTAATCATTTACCTCTCTTTTGTCAATAAAAGTGAGTGACTGAGGTTCATGCTGCCTAACTTTCTCTTTTGTGTTCCACGGAAAAAAGTAAGCTACAGTTGTGGCCAAAAATATTGACACCCTTGGTAAATATGAGCAAAAAAGGCTGTAAAAATTGTGTCTTTATTGTTAATGCTTTTGATCTTTCATTAAAAATATTCACAAAAATCTAACCTTTAGGGGTATAAATATTAGGTAACACACAAGCCAAATTCCCTTAGTCATCCATCACAATGGGTAAGACCAAAGAATAAAGTTATGATGTGCAGAAAAAGGTTGTTGAGCTTCTTAAAATGGGAAGTGGCCAGGGCTGGATTGGTAATCTGGCATACCGGGCATCTTCCCGGTGGGCTGACGCACTTTGGGGCCGATCAGGGGTGGACTGGCCGGGCAGCGATATGCAGAAAAGGACAGCGACAATAAACCCCCCCCCCCCCCACTCAACAACTTTTGGCCCAGTTTCTATGTAAAATCCCAGGCCGATTTCTCTTCCCAGTCCACCCCTGGAAGTGGCTATAAGAAAATACCAATTTCCACCATCAAGGCAATAAATAAGAAGTCCCAATCAAGATATTAAGAGTCAGCCTGGAAGAGGACGCGTGTCTATATTGTCTCCACACACGGTGAGGAGGATAGTTCGAGTGGCCAAAAATTCTCCAAGGATCACAGCTGGAGAATTGCAGAAATAAGTTGGGTCTTTGGGTCAGAAAGTCTACAAAACTACAATCAAACATCACCAAAATTACAAAAAGTTATTTGGGAGGGTTTCAAGAAAAAAGCCTCTGCTGTCATCCAACAACAAACTCAAGCATCTTCAGTTTGCCAGACACTACTGGAATTTCAAATGGGACCAGGTTCTATGGTCAAATGAAACAAAAATAGACCTTTTTGGCAGCAAACACCAGAGATGGGTTTGGCGCCAGGCCCGGTTCTACGGGGGTGCTTGAGGGTGCTAAGCACCCTCAAACGAACCTTAGAGCACCCTCAATTGCAGACCAGGGCAAACTACTGCCCGTGGGTTGATTTATCATGAACGCTTTTTATTAGATCTTTCATTTATCTGGCTTTGGGACCTATCGCGCATCCACAAGCGTTTAATATGCTCAGGGTTGCCAGATAATAGATGCAACATTCCAATCAGAGATTTATACTTGCACAAACTGGAAATATTTTGCCTCATGTCATACTTAATTTATGCAATCTGGCAACCATGTATGCGAGTGCGCGCTTTCTCTCTCCTCTTCGAACATTTTTTAATAAAATACTTAGCGCTCAATAGTGCAATATTCTGGTCAAAGAAAAGTGTGATGTAACCACTCCGTGTCCATTCGTGAGGCTGCGTGTGCTGTTTAGTGGCAAGTCTGCGAGCAAACCTTTTCAGTGATGATCTTTAGTAAAATCACCAATAGATTTTCGCATCATTCGGAGGGGACACGTGAGCAAAACCAAGTGAGAGAGGGAAAGGACTGTTCTTTGTGTTATTTGTAAAATGTCTCTCACACCTGTATGCGAATTTTAATCTGGCAGTAATCATTTATCAGTGTCATGCAGCCTGTATTATTCAGTTGTGTGCTGAATGGGATGCCAAACAAACCATTAACAAGTTTATATTTATAGTTATATATTTATATATTTATATTTTCAAAATAAAACAACTTTATCTACTTTGCGGTAAACATTAAAATAAGATTTTAGAATCTATCATTTCAGAATATATTATTTTACTATTAAACCAGACTCCTGATGTAGATTGTTAAATACTAAATTACCACTGCATTGAATTATGGTAAAATAAACAATTAATTATTTTATTCAGCCTTTATTCAGTTTTACTAACACATGATAGAAAAGTAGCAGCAAAACTTCAAGCAATCACAGAATGGTCCCATCAGTCAGTACACACTTCAGAAAATTGTGCATCATTCATTAAGTGCATGAGTGCACTTCTACTTCTGGGCTTAAAAAATACAAATATGCAGAACTTTTTATCTTCTCTCTTCCATGTTCTACTTAACGGCTGATGTGCCCCCTGTACCAAAATAATCGCACACCTCTGCTCAACTGAATATTTAAGACTAATAACTGGCAAGCAGATTTCCTTGAATCTCAGCAAACACACAAAATGCTGCATCAAAACTTATAAACGTGTATGATTTTGCAAATCAGTATGTCCTTATCTGCAGGCGCAACATTTTGCTGTCATTTTCAGCGACAGATCATGTGAAGAATAAATATTTTGTACATAAAAAAAACAACCTTTCTTTACATTGTTTTAGTAGCCTACTATTTAAACATGATTTAATGTATTTAAAAAAATTTTTTTAACTACGATACATCTCCACTTTATACAGAGCACCCTCACGGTTTTCAGAAGCACCCTCAGTAATTTTGATCTGGAACCAGGCCTGTTCGGAACACACAGAGAGGCAGCCATATGGAAAATACCCCATGACCACGGTTAAATATGGTTGTGGATCTTTAATGTTGTGGGGCTGTTTCTCTGCCAGAGGTCCTGGACATCTTGTTCGGATACATGGCATCATGGACTCTATTAAATACCAACAGATACAAAATCAAAACCTGACTGCCCCTGCCAGAAAGCTTAAAATGGTCCATGGTTGGATCTTCCAGTGGGACAATGATCCAAAACAAATATCAAAATCAACACAAAAATGGTTTATTGACCACAAAATCAAGGTTCTGCCATGGCCATCCCTGTCCCCTGACCTGAACCCCATATAAAACCTGTGGGGTGAACTGAAGAGGAGAGTCCACCAGCGTGGACCTAGGAATTGGAAGGATAGAGTGAGATTCTGTGTGGAGGTCTCAGATCCCTTGCCATGTGTTCTCCAACCTCATTAGGCATTATAGGAGAAAACTCAGAGCTGTTATCTTGGCAAAGGGAGGTTGCACAAAGTATTGAATAAAAGGGTGTCAATGATTGTGCCACACATATATTTAAACTTGTGTTTGCAGTTGTTTGATATCCATTACAGGATAGATTTTTGTAAATATTATGAATGAAATATCAAAAGGATAAACAATAAAGACATATTTTTCACAGCCTTCTTTGCTCATATTTACCAAGGGTGCCAGTTTTTTTTTATTTTTTTTATCACAACTGTACACAGTTTTAGGACAACATGAGGGTAAATGATGACAGAATTATCATTTTTGGGTGACCTACCCCTTTTGGACATGCTATACTGTACATTTACACTGTTTGCAAGTAATGCCTTCAAGTCAAAAAACAAAAAAAATCAAAAAAAAAAATCAACTTAATTCAATTGTGGACACTGTTTCCATAAAATGAAAATGAGTTTCTTTGATATGTGAGCCATACTTCTCAACGTAGCTACTTAGGTGAATATTTGTTTGATATTCATGTAAACATGGTCCAAAATTAACACCTGGCACACACCAAATGCATGAAAAAAATGCTTTTGGTGATAAAGTAAAACGGAAATATTCACCAGGTGGTACGTAACATTATTAGCAACTGCATCAATACATGCTTTTCATTAAACAGTGAACAACAATCAGGTGCTTGCTTAATAAAGTGACGTGCACAATTCAAATCAAACTGTCAAAATCTACCGCTACTCACGTATCTACTGTATAAACATATTTTACTCCAGTGCAAAATTTACATCAGATGTTTATCCATGATGCCAATTTATTTATTTATTTTTCCAGAACTCCATGAGATACATGTGAATTTTTCCTCACATTAAGCCACCAAAAGAATATGTGAAGAACAATATCACCTTTCATTGCTCAGATGCCCATTGTCTATTTAAAGAGACAGTACCGATTTAGCAGGTATTCTGTGTATCAGTGAAAATAATAGTAAATTGAACAATTTATGCATGTAAACAATAAACATGTAACAAATTTATATGCAAAATAATAATGCAGTTTCTTAATACATTTATTGATGGAATATAATGAATCTGACCATTTTTCAAAAGCTAAAATGTAATTAATATGATGAAAAACTGACAAAATATAATTTGTAAAAGTAATATTTTCACATTTTACCTAGAAGGGTTACCTAAAAGGTTAGAAATTCCCTTCATAATTACTGTTACAGCATGAGCTGAGAAATAATTTATTTTTAAGTTAAATTAAAATTGTAACCAAAATATACCTAGAATCTGGAAACATGTAACAATACCCAGGCCAGCCCTGATTTTAAGTACATTTTGGACCCTGTGTAAATATCAGTTAGCAAGTTAAGACTTTCTAAAACTACCTGAGAGCAGAACAACCTAGCACTCTTCTCATTTCAGAAATGTTATGGTGACTTTGCCAACAAGAAAACTCATAAATGTATGCATGCATAATCTATTTTGTTAGTTTGCTTTTTATATACTATTTTGCTTGATTCAAATGATATTTGTGTATGAAAATAAAAAGTTGTGAATTAGCACTGTTAAATATCCATCTAAAATGTTTATATTGCATATTATACCCACCACAAACCCAAATTTGTCAGGGGGCTCTAATATAGTTCTGTGCCCAGGGTCAAAATTTAGTGCTATGCCCCTACCCAACACAAATTGATTAAGAGAACATAGATAGATTGTACGCAATGAAATTAAATTTAGACCAAATGCTAAATAATTGTGTTGCATTTGCTCATTAATTGAGCATGCAGTAAAAATCACATTGAGTGAACACCATCTGTTAGAGTCTGAATCCATTTGAACATTTCATAGTAATGTTTCACTTGGACTTTACGTAATATATAGAGCTGTCAGAATTAATGCATGTGATTAATTAAAATAGTTTAATTAATCATGATTAACGCATTTACCTTTACAGCATAAACACTGGTGTGAAGGACGGAACCTTTGTAATGTGTCCGCCCGGAGTCATTACCCTGATGCACACAATACAGCGCCAAAGCCCTTCTATGAAGGCGCCTACAAGCTGAGCATAAAATAGAATAATGCAGCTGTCCCATAGACATTCTATGGCTGGTACTGTCGTAAACATGGAGCAATAAAATACAGTCGTAACACGCTAGTTGACCGTTATGCTCTCTCCTATGATAGAGCTGCGGAGGTTGTTAATTCAATAAATAAAAGAATATCTGACAGCGCTTCCCTGTCAGTGATAAAATGATGGAGAAAGGACCTCTTAACACTATTTGATGTACAAAACAAGTCCAGATGTGTGGCTTGTGATAGAAATCAAGTATTTTTCAGCCTATGTAAGGCACATTTTAATTACCACAGAAGCACGTCAATGAGACGTTTTTGACGTTTTTGTTTGTAAGCGCTTTTCGTGGTGAGTTCAAAGTGGCACTGGTTGCCACCCTGACGCGAATCATGAACGCACCTTCACGATTGTTTAACAAAGAGGATAGCCACAGTCTACCAGCAGATTAATATTGTGGAGGATGAGAGATTAAGGATTTAATGCCCATTGCAATAAATATGAAAACCTATGGGAATACTGGTTATTTCAATTAATCAAACTCCACTTAGACATTGGGAAACGTTTTATATTATTTGAATTGGTGATATTTTAGTGCATTGTCTTTATATTGTGGAAGGCTTTGTTTGGAAAATGTTAATAAAGCATTATATTACTACATATTGTTTTGTTTCCATTACTAAGATGGAAATAAATGAATTTTGACAATAAAAGAAGTATACATATGTCAAATTTCAGCACTATTAAAATCTGCGATTAATCGCGGATCGTTGATATCAAGTGTCCTTGTTTAATATTTTCAACAGAGCTTTTTTTCAGTGTACATCACTCAGAAGCTGAGAAAAAGTCATTTAAAAACCATCCAAACATCCCCAGATACTTTTTTAAATTATTATTTGTCTTAGAGAATATGAACAAAAAGGCAGATTTTCTGTGAGCTGAATATGTATTGAGAGTAGACATGACTGACTGACTGAATGAATAAATGGAAAGTTTGAGAGGCTGCGAGAGAAGAGGAGCGGACAGTCTGACCTTTTTAAGATCCCAGTCAAATGGGTAAATAAGATCCCGAGGTGACTGTCATTTACAGGTTGGTTATTGACGTGAAGCTGGCCAGACCTTAGAGAGCAGGACACTGCGACGGAAAGACAGAAAGTCTACACATGTGCCAAGACAGACAGACAGATAGACAGATAGACAGTCAAATAGACACAATTATGCAACAGATTTAAAAGCTTGTTCCAAAACATGCATACTATGCATTTACATCTGCAACTTTCACCTAATACTTTCACCTAATATTTATTTAATATCATGTTTTCTAAAAATGAAAGTCCCGGTCCGGCGTTTCAGTGACATAATCCACAATATAGTAACAGATATGAAGCGAAATACATGTTCACCATATTAGTGTGCAGTACCCATAGTTGATTGTTATTTTGTTGCATACCAGTGTTCTAGCAGAAGGTTGTCATTTAATAAATCTTCTTAATAATAATAATAAAAAAATTTTTTTAATAAAAATGTGTTTCTTTAATATTTTCATTATGTAATAACCATTTAATAAAAGGCACTCAAGGCTTGTCAACATGAACACATGGGAAATTGACATGTTGCTTCCAAAAGTTCATGTATCCTTAAATCAAGCCAATTCTGAAGAATTACTAACAATCAGCATCTCCTACCAGACATTTTTGCATTAATGTGATCACCTTTCCCTTTGGTGCTACTGACAGAATGTTGCAAGAGCAACCTCCAAGACATGAGTTCTGGTCCTATAACCAGGAAGTAATCATGTTCACATAAATAAGAGTGAGCTTTATTTGGAGGTTGCATTTTTGCTCTAAAACAAAATATTTACTCCACTGACGGTTAGGTTTAGGGTTGGGGTTTGGGTTAGGTGGTAGAATAAATAAAATATGCATTCCTTTTGACTGTATTACATAATTTTCAACAAAAAATTTAACTTGCTTTTGGCGCCACTTTGTGGATGTTTCACCCAGAAACTGGAGCTCACACGTGCACATACATTAAACAACACATCTAGCTGCAGCCAGACTATACATTGTGATCAGCTGAATGCCACTTTGGTGAATAAAAGTACCAATTTCTTTCCATAAGAGCAAAATCTGTACATTATTCCAAACTTTTGGCCGCCAGTGTATGTATATATACTGTGTGTGTGTGTATATATATATATATATATATATATATATATATATATACACATGGTTGGGAGGGTTACTTTTGAAATGTATTCCACTACAGATACAGAATACATGCTGTAAAATGTAATTTGTAACATATTCCATTAGATTACTCAAGGTCAGTAACGTATCCTAAATACTTTGGATTATTTCTTCAGCACTGGTAGATTTTTTCAAACGTTTTGACTATAAAAACTCACATATTCAAGACAAAATACACATGTTAAAAATACATTATCTGAAAAACCTAAATATCTAATGCAGTGTTGTTTCTAAAAGGATTTTAGAAGGATCGTTTTTGTTGTAAGGATTTTTAGATATTTTTACTGGACAACAATACAAAAATTATTATCAAGAATATGATTCTTACCCTAATATCAAAGGTCTTACTAGAAAAAAAAAAAAAAGAAATTATGATCCAATGTGAATTTTCTTGATAAAAAATATGATCATGCCTGGTTACATGTGCATGTAAAATGGCTAGAAATAGCATTTTAGCTTAGCATAAAGCTGACAATTTACACAAGGTTTATTTCTATTTCTTCTGCTCCAAACTTACTTCAAACTTACTTCTCTGTCTGCTCGTATGAATGTAACACATAAGAAAGTGTTTCACCACTGTTCAAATGCACTTTGGATCACATCATTTATATGTATAAATGTTTTCCATCTGAAAGGACTAAATATTAAATGAAACAAATGATGATAAAATGCAAAGTAATCTCTTCAATAATCAAAATACTTTTTGAATGTAACTGTATTCTAATTACCAATGATTTAAATTATAACTGTAGTGGAATACAGTTACTAATATTTTGTATTTTAAATACGTATTCCTGTTACATGTATTACATCTACCGTATATATATATATATATGATTTTGCTATTGGCGAACATGTCCCAATCCACACTTCAAAACAATGGATACTACTTCTGTCATTTCTTTGCATACTGTTCCTTTCCTAGAGCCATAGACCTAATAACGGGGATGTTTTTCTAAGTTATGGTCAAGGATGCCTCCTGTTAACTTATCACAAAGGGAAATGCCAGAGACAGCATGGCTGGAGGCTGATGGGCCGGGTAAAACTTGGCATAAGCTTCTTATCACAAAATATTAGATTTGTGCCTAAAGGTGCTTGCTTGTGTCAGCTTCAGAGGCTGTCTGAAAATCTTTGCCTCAATGTGACAGGTCAGTGCGGCAAACATGCCAGCAGACGGAAGATGCCCCCACATGAATACATGCATGGATAACCCACACTTCCACATAAATAACCGACTGTTCACATTCACTGGTAAATCTACAAACTGTAGTAAATTTAAGCAAAAATTTGAAACATAACAACTAATGAAAGCACATGCTTCCATTAATTACCATTAATTACATATGAATTCCATTAATAACCCAAATATACATTTTTCTAGTTATTAATTATCATTTTGTTTGCTTATTATAAACAAATAATGTTTGTTGTTTTTACGTGCTCTTTTCCTTTTTGCTCTCAAGAAATCATTCTTTTATCATTGCTTCATATTAACTTATACAGTACATAATTTATTAATTGCAAAATAAACAAAACAACACTAAAATGTGTTGCTTAGCTTCATAATGTGGATATAATAATGACAGGTTTATAGTTGTGTGTTCTTTTATTTATCAAAAACATCCTATTTCTCCGAGGCTGAACAAAATTTGAAAGTTTGAAGGTGATTCAAAGATCCTCTATAAAAGTTCATGTAATACAGATCAAACTGTGGAGTTATTTGAAGTGCAATATGTGCAAGTTCTACAGCATACATGATCGACCGAAAGGGTCTTGCAGGGGTCAGAGTGGATGCCTGAGGGAGAGCAGGAGTTAAGCATAATTTTGGGTGTCAGAATGTTGACATTTCAGATCTACAGATGCATTCACCATGCCAACATGAAGAAAGGAAAATGACGCCAGGGGCAGTGTGCGCAAATGTGTGTATGTTGCCTGAAGTGGCCAGGGTCATAGTGAGGGTTGACAGGCCAAGTTGCCAATAATGATAATCATTATGGGTCACACTATTATGTAGTTATATTTGCATACATCTACATATCTTAATTGTTTTTCACTTTAACAATGGCGATCTTAGATCTTATTTGTCCAACTACAATTTTTTTTATACCAATTAGAATAATTAAATTCTCAATAATCTTAAAGGAAGGGCTCACCCAGAAATGAAAATTTAATTAAGAAATCATTAACTCACCCTTTCTATCTTCTGTCTAACATTTTTTAAAGAATATTGGGCCACTCTTTTCCATATAATGAAAGTGAACTAGATCTGCGGATGCAAAGCTTGAAAATGAAAAAAAAAAACAAAAAAAAAAAAAAACAGCCCATCCAACCCTGTGCTAGTGGTCGACCGATATGGGATTTTTAATGGCCGATGTTGATACAATATCTAGCGAGAAAGATGGCCAATAGCAAATATAAATATCAATATTAAAAATAAAATTTAACAACATTAAATTAAATCTGCACAAAATTTATAAAGTGAAATGAACACTTATTTTATAAAATATTTACTAATTTGCTTGAAGTTTAAATAAATAAACTTTTATCCTTTTAACAGATCTATTAGTAGATTTTCAAACTGACACAAGGGAAAGTTAACACTTATGTTAATTGGCCAACTGAACACGGTTATCTGCTAATGCCGAAAACCGCAAAAAGGCCAAATATCGGCTGAATAATCTGCCAGGACAATATATTGATCTTTCACTACCGTGCACTATATTTTGGAATGACATACAGTAAATTCAGAAAATACATGTTTGGGTAGAGTGTTTTTTAAGAATTCCATTAAGATCAATGAACAAAATTCAAAATCAATGAACAAAAATCAATGAACCAGAGGTGAGGATATGCTTAATAAATCACAGAAAGTAGCTTAAATGCTTATATATATATATATATATATATATATATATATATATATATATATATATATATACACTCACTGAGCACTTTATTAGGAACACTATGGTCCTAATAAAGTGCCTGACGAGGTCTTCTGCTGTTGTAGCCCATCTGCCTCAAAGTTTGACATGTTGTGCATTCTGAGATGCTATTCTGCTCACTACTGAGTTATCGTAGCCTTTCTGTCAACTTGAACCAGTCTAACCATTCTCTGTTGACCTCTCTCATCAACAAGGTTCAGAACTGCCGCTCACTGGATGTTTTTTTTTGTTTTTGGCACCATTCTGAGTACCATTCTGAACTCTAGAGACAGTTGTGCTTGAAAATCCCAGGAGATCAGCAGTAACAAAAATATTCAAACCAGCTTGTCTGGCACCAAAAATCATGCCATGGTCAAAATCACTATGATCATAATTTTTCCCCTGTCTGATGGTTGATGTGAACATTAACATAAGCTCCTGATACATGCAGTATCTGCATAATTGTTTGCATTGCATTGCTGCCACACGATTGGTTGTTTAAATGAATAAGTACTTGTACAGGTGTTCCTAAAAAAGTGCTCTGTGAGTGTATATATATATATACTGAATTAGAACAGCTGTTGTAATGTGGCTGATAATCCTACACAACCCATATCATTTGGATGGAGTGACCCATATCTGTCACCCGCAAGCGGGCTAGTACTGATCCCCACAGCTTGTCTCCTGTCTCCCTGCGCCTACTGCACCGCCTGGCCCTGGCTCTCACTTCTGGGTTTGGAATGGCCCCTGACGAGGCTATCTTAAAAATGCTCTAAGATCCTCTGTCCTTTACTGTCTCATTCAAAGCACTTCGTTTTTAATATTCAGCACTGCAAGATGGTGGGAGCAGTTGTTCCGGCCGCCACATTAAAATAGCTCACACTCTCACTGATGAACTTCAGACTCCAAAAGTGGGGCTATGAATTCATCATTTCAAGGTCATGCTGTTGTTTTTAACTTTCAAAAAAACAATATTTGCATGTATGGATTTAAGCAAAGTGATAATGTAATACAGTCTTATACATCAGGAGAGGTGACAAATTAATGTGTGTGGCAGTTTGGGGTGTAATTCATAATCGGTGTCCTTCTTGGGGTAAAAATGCAGTCAGGAATACATACTCGCAACACTTACCCACCCACACACACACAAATGAGGAGCAATGAGAAGCAGGTTAAGCATTTCTCCATTAGAGGAGCAGTTGCCACTTTTGAAGTTTTAAAATAAGGGACACTTAAATGGGGGGGTGGGGGGGCCTAACCACATCCTCCATATTTTTAGCAATAAATGCATTGAGTTAATGTGCGTTATTAATAAAAATTGTATATCCTTTCTTATATGGTAAAATGAGAACTTTCCTGACCTATGACTTATAAAAGAAATACATAATTTATATGTTAAAAATATATTTATTTAATTTTTTTTGATTATTTGTCATCTTTATCTTATTTATGTATACATTTTGGATGGTTTATACACTTTTTTTTAAAAAAAAAAAATTTATGGCATCCCATAAATATACAAATAAATTTTTATTTATTTTATTTGTATATTTTTTCCTTCACCTGTACTTGTCTTTATGATTGTATTCATACATTGTTTGATCTTATTGAACATTTATATAGAAAACACTCCACAGTTTAACCACCTTTTGTGGACATTTCAGACGGTCCCTTACCACACCCTCCACAGTATTAGCACATTTTAGCACAATGTGTGGACTTTTCAGACGGTCCCTTATCCACCGTAGGCAAATTTTCCAGCTTACATCAGTGTTAAATTGGCGATCTGGAAATATTTCAACGTGATGCCATCTGACCAGCTTAAATATGGGACAAATGGCGTCCCATATTGATTCAATAGGAGACGCATCATTTTATATTTAAATACGGGACATCCCGTATTTTACGGGAAGGGTGGCAACCCTAGGAGCAGTCTGCCAATGTATCTAAATAACAGTTAGATTGGGGGCCCTCGCTGACACTCTGCTTTGTGTGCACACTCTTTCCTGCATGAATTTTTACTAAAACAGGCACACGTGCAAATACATACGAAAATAGGTGCATGTAGTTTTTTGGACAATTAAACCATAACCTTGTAAAATATAACCACTCACGGCCAGAAAGCATTGTTTTGAAGTATGTTATTAAAGTACTCAACCAATTAACACAATTAATCAGGTTTTAATTCTTAGAGAGAAAGAGAGAGAGAGAGAGAGAGAGAGAGAGAGAGAGAGAGAGAGAGAGAGAGAGAGAGCAATAGGATACTTCCATAAGTGTATTATTGATGAGCATCAACTGTTGTTTATACTTTTACATAGTATAAACAACCTTGTGTTGGATCACCACATGATGTCTAATGTAAAATCTGGGTCCTAAAGCAAAACCAGCTCATGAAACACTATAACATATACAGTATATATATATATATATTTTTTTTTTTCAATGGGTATCCATTGTTGTCAGTTATTTGTTTTACCTCTGTCCCCTTTTAGAACACACTCAGTGTGGTTCTGAATGTAGCCATCGAGAGAGAATGAATCAGGTGATAGTGGCTACTCTAAGCATCACTAAAAATTAAGCATCTACATAGAGTTTTGATTAGATCTCCCTGTATTGCTGTGCCACATGTTTTCATAAATGCAGTGACATAAGTGTGCACCCAGCTGTGATATTATTAGCTCCTTTGGTGTACAAATAAAAACTCACTTCACCACGAATCGATCCTTTAAGTGATGTGAGTGATGAAAAAGAATAAAGCAGTATGTGAAAAAGGGCAGTCAGCGAGTGAGCTGGTTAAAAATCAGTGCATATTCAGAGCCATAAGTGTGGTAAAACAAGTAAAAGAGGTCTTCATCCATGAAGAGGACATTAAGTAATACCCCTGACACTACTGACCAGCTCATTAAGCTGAGCCTTTATGGTCCATTACACACTGGATCAATGAACATACAAGTTCAAGCTGTCCACAGCCAGAAAGCATTACACCCACTCTGGACATTCACACATATCCATGTACACAGCATGTTTTGTGAGTTTGTGTGCAACATTACCTATCCAGATATATAACAGCCTTTATGGGGGAGAAAAGTGCAGTGTTTGTTTTGTAGAAGTCTAACCTGAACGAGACCTGGTGGAGCGACTCCGTTTCGAATCTCATTTCACCCATCTCTTTATTTTGCTCCCTCTCAATTGATGCCATGATTTGTAAGTTGTGATTACAGCCGTGCACTTGGGAGTGAGCTAGCGCCAGCCTACACTGGAAGATAACACACTCCATGCAGACTTACAAAGCGTCCACTGACTCTTCTCTCATAGGGTAATGAATAGAAATGCAGCTTTCAGGACGGCAGGGGAGCAGCATTTGTGTGTGTGTGTGTGAGTGTGTGTGTGTGTGTGTGTGTGTACTACGAGGGTGGTAGGGTTGCAGGGTGAGCAATACAGCTCCATTCTCTATCTCGCTGTCAGAAAATATAATTTGTGCCTTCAGTGATTCACCTGGTTCATATGCAGCATGCAAATTTATTTCCTTAATAATCAGAGCAGGAGTCTGCCCAGGAGGATTAATGGCATCATTCCTTATGCACCGGCAGCCTCCCAGACTGCAAGGATATTACCCACCTCTGACATGGAAAAATTGTGTTAGTTCTACAGAGAAAATGCCAGGATATTTGTCCTGTGTGACAATATAATGGGCTGGTGCATCATCAGATTGCAATGTCATTTCAAAAACCTTGAATGCAAATAATGTACAGTAAGAAAATAGATGGTGCGTACCTTAATACACTATGCTAGTTATCCTTCATGCAAGTATAAAGGGGGTTTTCTGGCACCAGCTTTTATTTAAATGAACCTCACCACATCCAGCGACTCTAGGCTCTATCCTAGGACAGATCCCTCTCTTCGCTCCTTTAATTAATCTTCCCTTCTCTCCCTCACTCGCATTTTTTTTTCTCTGAGAATCTCTTTTCTTGACTCCTTCACCATTTTAAAGCAAACAACATGAAATATGTATGGGGCAGACATATTAATTACCCCACTATGTGGGGAAAAACAATGCAGAGGTGGCATGGAGGGTTTGGGTGCAGATCTGTCACCGGGCGTGGGAAGGGGAGAGCCGCCGAATAGTGAAAACCTAATTAACAAGATAAGTGACCAACAAGAACCCTCTGTCATGAGTCACACCCACCTCGGAGCTGAGCCAACATGGATGCCGCTGGAGCTGGAGCAATGCTACCACAGCTTTGCACGGGCAGCCATCTTGATCAAGTTGTCCTGTTTGTGCGGCGATCTAGTGTGGAGTGTCACTGTTCTCACCATGAACATTAAAATCAAAAAGGCCTTTGATTAGGAATAGAGGAGATTTCTTGGCAGCTACAATTTGGCATTCCCTTTTCTCCATTAAAAAACCAAAAAGCTTGTGGGGGCAAAATAAATGACCACCATCAGCCATCATGAAGCAGACCAGATTCTCTTGTCACACTTTCTGATCTCATATTTCCTTATTTTTGTTTTGCTTGATTTCTGTACTGTCAATTATTTTCGCATCCAGATTTTTTTGAGGAGCCACTGGCAGCCTTGTCTCTTTGAAGAAAACAACCCTGGCGCTAAAGGCAATTCAAGGTTGCGAAAGGCAAGCCTTTTGCATGGAGCAGACCTCTCTTCCTCACTTTCTTCTTTCACTTTGTCTTCTTTCTTGCAATTCTGGTTCGTCTGTGAGACCCAGGGGTGGTTTGAGGTGAGGGATAGTATTTTTCCTCACTGCCAGCCACTCATTACAGTCCCAATGTGCCCCTTTGCCTCACCATCACTCGAGATCAGGGGCAGACTTGCCATAGGGAGAACAGGCCGCAAAACAGGGCAGAACGGGCCGCAAAATGTCCCCCTCCCCCCCCCAGCCCCAACAACTTTTGGTCCAGTTTCTATGTAAAATTCAGGGCTGATGTCTCTTCCCAGTCCGCCCCTGCTTGAGACTATAGGAAAGAATTCTTCCTGATGAAAAACGACAGCGTTCTCACTTTGCTATTGTCCAGCAGGCTCAGCCAAGAGCAACAGTGTGGACGACGGCTTCACAGACTCTTCACAAACACTGCAGTAGTTTGGGGATCAGCATGTCCAGCAGAGATTAAAGACCCACTCACATGCTAAACATCATCAAAGGTACCGAGTCTTCATAGTTTGGCCATTTACCATAGGAAATTTACCTTCATTTCCCTCCCTCTTATTTCACTTTATCCAATCTCCATTCCAAAAAATAAAGGGCCAGTGTCAGCCTTCCCTGAGGAGAACCATCACACAAACTGATGTGTGATGGTTCCTCTCTTTCCTGTAAATAATTTCCAAGGTTATGGCATTCATGGCTATGAATATTCCTATAGAAATCAAAATGTCCACCATTAAGCAATTGACTACACAGAGGAGAAGTGCTTAAGAGCTCAATAAGGACCAAATGCTAAACAATGCACTTCTGCACACTGCATCCGTGTTTCAATTTTTTGCATCAATCTGCACTGTTTTTCAGTTGAATTTCTATTTAAACATGCAAAAGGCAATGTGCTGCGTCTTGCACAGGAGCGCTGACTTTTTGAAATAAAAATAAAATGCATCTCAAGAGACCTGCTTTCTGGTCTATTTGTTGCACAGCGCTTAGATTAAAGCACATGAACATGTTTGATCTTAACGACCCCTAAGAGGCTTTTTATAATTCATCAAGAACTTTCAAGAAATCTAGTCAGTGAAGAGAGAAAAAGGTAACTGATCTATTAAAGGTAATGTCTGAAATTTCTACCAAACAACTGGGCTGTCAATAACAATACTGGCACAACCAATTATGTTAGTAGGTGTAAGACTGCCTGTTTGCCAAACAATGGAAAACCAGGCAGTGTTTTCAAATAAAGTCATTAGTGGCAGAGAAATTACACACTTCACAGGTTGCACAAAACTGTCAAAGGAACATTCTGAGACACATGGACACTCAAAGAAACATGGACATTGAAAGAACAGTCACGTCAGCTCATAGCAAACATGTAAACCTAAGTGATATTCATCTGGACATTTCAGACACACATCACTGTCTCCATAGAAATGCCCCATCATCCTTCAAATGAGCCCCCTGGTGCTCGCATTTAAGGTGGAACTGGTTTGAAATGACCTGTCACCATGCAGCAGGACTGATGATTAAGATGCTGGTATGTTAATGAAACTTATTAATGACGCTTTTCATCTGAAATTGGATTTATTAAAGATGAACGCATAATTAAATTTAGCAATGAGCCACGATGAACAATGCCAGATAGTGGCTACTTTGGTTTTGTATAAAAGTAATAATGCAGAATTGACATGAGTGAGAGTGGTTCTGTGGCCCCTCTAATGAGTTAAATAAGAAAAATCGCTCAAGTTTCAGACTCTGGCAGGAGCTAATTGTGTTGATATGACGATTTCCACAATGCTGTCACTTCATTTCTAAACTAATTTTCTTTCTTTCTTTCTTCTTTCTTTCTTTCTTTCTTTCTTTTTTGTGTTCTCTGAAAACTGCAGGTAAAAAAAGGATGTTTGTTTAAATTTTCATAGCTAAATTTCTGCAGTATACTGTATAACAGAGTATATTAGATAACTGAAAATAGCAATACTTATACAAGCAATACTGAACTCCGATATGATAAAATGTAAATGTCAGTCCTTCTATGGCACTTTCCACAAAGTATACTTTGAAAGGAATAGTTCACCCCCCCCCCCCCCCAAAAAAAAAAAATAATAATAATAATTCTTTCATCATTTACATCATGCCATCCCAGATATGTATGACTTTCTTTCTTCTGCTCAACACAAACAAAGATTTTTAGAAGAATATCTCAGCTCTGTTGGTCCATACAATGCAAGTAAATGGTGGCAAGATCTTTGAAGGTCCATAAAGCATCTAAAGGCAACATAAAAGTAACTCATACTTATCAAGTTGTTAAATCTGTATCTTCAGAAGTGATAAGTGTGGGTGAGAAACAAATCAATAGTTATGTCCTTTTATCCTATACATTTTCTTCCCTTCTCAGTAGGTGGCAATATGCATAAAGAACGTGAATCTCCAAAAACAAAAGAAGAAGAATGTGAAATTTCTTCTTCTAGACATATCACTTCTAGATATGGATTTAACCACTGAAGTTACATGCATTACTTTTATGCTGCCTTTACATGCTTTGTGACCTTCAAAGTTCTGGTCACCATTCACTTGCATTGTATGGACCTACAGAGCTGAGATATTTCTCAAAAAAAATTCTATTGTGTTCAGCAGAAGAAAGAAAGCCATAAACATCTGGGATGACATGAGGGCGAGTAAATGATGAGAGAATTTTCATTTTTGGGTGAACTCCCTTAAGTTATCCCTTTAACTATATATTAAATAAACTATTATCAAGCATAACATTTTCACCTAGCGTGAAAAGTAGCCAACAGTGTATTATTACATTTTGACTGTTTGAAATTGTTATTTGTTTACTGTTTATTGCTAGAAAATAACAAAACCACGCAAATCAACTGTAGTAAGCCACAAATTTTAGTAACACGGTGTTGCAAATGTGCAAACTTTATAGATTTTTAGTTGGATCTCTTGAGGTTGATATTTAGGTTAAGGACCTCTTTTCACAAAGTTCCCTACTGTATACTGTACCTCCAAGCAGGAAAATGAAGATGGGACAAGTGTAAATAAACAAAAAACAAAAAAACAAAAAAAATTATAAACAGTTTGTTTGCATATCAAAACTGACACGCCCCTCTCCCAGCCATTCTTGAACAGAATGCACATCTTTTTTCCCTTAAGTGTTTGTTGACAGACAGCGGTTGCTTTGTGGTGTCACTAGTCTCCTGAAACCTTCGGTCAGTTCAGTCCCTTTAAACAACAAGCCACTCAGCAATGCAGAGAAATAATCCACAGAGTCCAGACATGCTCAAGTGCTCTCCTGCAACAAATGCAGCCTTCACACTCCCAAGACTCCAAGTTTACCAACACATCGCCATGGAGACGGATCACACAATAGCTTTAATTTGGCCCTTGGCCTCAACAATAAGCAGGAAGAAATAAACTGCTGCGACACACTCGCTTGAATATAATAAACGCAGCCTAAACAACACAAGCAGGGAAAATAATCACGGTCTGCGCCCTGTGCATGGCACAAAACAGAGCTGTAAACATAGACGCTGTGTTGTGGCGCTACAAACAATACTTTTCATATGAGGTGACGAGAGGTTATCGGCATCACAACCCTGCCTGCATCTGGGCACATATTAATTATAACACTCAGTATTCACACCTTTTTCTCCGAGCTAAGGTGATATTTGGCAGGGGACACAAAGTCTCATTATTACAGGGGCTGCTCGCGATGTCCTCTGCTCTTCACATCCACAAGAAAGACAACAAAAAAAAAAGAAAAAAAAAAGTCTCACTGTCCTCTGGTTCCCAGTGGAAATCGGCAAGCCCATTTCACTGCTTAGCAACCAACCCAGGGGCCTGTTTTACACAGCTTAATTCAGATGTGAGTTAGCTGCAGTTGATTGGCTGTGCAGCCCACTCCTCTCTATTCTCTCTCTCTCTCCCTCTCTCTCAGAGGTGAAGACTGGCAAGAGTGAGAAATGTACAATAGATGCGGAGGCTACTGTGTGTTACAGTGATGAAGGATGGCTAGGACAAGAGGGGGCAGCACTGGGACTGCGCTCAGAGCAGATAATGCTCAGCGTCCTCGCTGAACACCATTTAAAAAGTTACGATTTTTAATACAAATCAGCTGACATTTTAACTGAGCTCACAATCTTTTCCTTTAGAGGATTTTTAAAGTTAGCATGAACTGCATGCACAACTGGAAATAGCTAATAGATAGCCAGCTAGCTAGCATCTGGAAGACTGTGCATGTGTTTATGCATTTGGCATGTGTTCATGTGACCATGACATGTGATTGACTGGAACGCACTGAGGTCGGAAGTGGGAAATTTCAACCCGGATATTACCACCTCCGACTTCATCTGTAATGCAAGCATAATAAAGAACTGGTCTGCTTGATGACGTCATAACATTGAAGCCACTGCGGTACCATATTGCTCTGCCCAAATATTCCAGTGCCTAACTGACTTAATAGGAAAACATTAGCAACTCAACAACCACTTGGATATCTGAAATCTGCCTTTAAAGCCTTACAATGCAAACTTCCTATGCATGTTACTGTTTATTTATTTAGAGGCAAGAAATGTTCCTACTTCTTGAAAGCCTGAGTGAGTATATCTATACAATAAAGTAGCTCTAACTAACTACAGTGGCGAACAGATCAAACTAAATGTACATAAACAAGTTCACTGAAACTGAGGTAAGATACAAAAATTTTCAGACATATGAATTGCAAACAGCAAAGTATTTATGCTGAGTTACTTTTGCGTAAATTGTTTCATTTAAAAGTGCCTTTTTCTTAAGGTGACTTATTCTTGCTTGCTCCCTCTCTCTCTCTCTCTCTCTCTATTTACACATGCAGGGGGTGCACAGACAAAGAGGGAGATAAGCCATGCAAAGATAGACCAAATTAAACTGATACACTATGTTAAAATGGCTTTTAAGTAACAAATACACAGACACAGAATGTATGACACGTATCTATGACTATAGAGAGTGTGTTGATATAAAAACAGGCATTTTAGGCAATTTAGAAATTCCATCAGACTTTTTAAAAAGGTCAGAAAAAGATGTTCAGGGAAAAGGATGTGTTTTTACCCTATAACAAGCAAATATTGCGACTTTTCCTACTTAAATTACAAGTTGTCACATCCCTTAGTGAACATTGTGCTGTACTTAAAATGAAAAGTCAATCACGATTGTCACTAGGGGGCGAAATGCGAATGTTGTATATAGAGGTCGGAGATGATGAAAATGTGGCTGTCTCTTTCATTAAGGCTCTTTGGCAGTTGGGGAATACCAATATGGCTGCTTGAACACTTACGCTGGCTTCACCTTCTGCTGGCAGTTTACCATTGCATCAGCAATCAAGTTCTATATATAAAAAAAGTAATAAAGGAAACTGGAGCATTTGTTTGGACATTTTATTTGAACAAGAATGACATAACTTAGTTAAGCAGGACACAGGCCTGATGATTTGTATCACCTTTAGAATACCTGAAGGCAAACATGGCCAGTTAGAACAGAAGTCAGACCGAACAGGAAGAAAATTTGTCCATAATTCATGGAAGTTTTAACCCCTTCGATCTAAATTGTACTTACCTATATGGAAGTTTTCCATTGTTCTACCATTGTTTAACAGTGGCATTTGTAATGATAAGGCCATTATAGGCCTGACTGAATCACACAAGTTTTGCTCTGTGCTGTCCCAGCTGTCTTACCTCTGGAGCACGCTGATGTGCACTACAGCTGTTTTCATATGTAAGATATGAGAGGCATATTTAGTGCTTATGTAGCAGTAGAGGTTAAAATCTTCCTGCATAATGATGTCATACTGCCCCCCCCACCCCCACGGTGTGTATGCGTGAGCTAATGCAGTTGACTTCTAGCTGGGCTAGTGTTGAATCCACCACAGCAGCATACTTCGTAGGCAGAGCGATTCTGGCTTCCGCTACGTATCTACCTTCCCCTTACAGTTGGTAAGTACTATAGTGTTCTAGTCATGGAAGAGATGCAAGAATTGCGAGAATTGGTAGCTCAACTGCATGCAGATCAAGAGCGTGTGCCGGTTGCGACATCCAGCTCGAGTGCTGTTCCTTCTAGTGCCTCTGCAGCATTGCATTCCCCTCCTCGTCCAGTCAATGCTGTGTCTGAAAGGATCTTTTTTGTGCCAATGGACAGAAGTTGTCCAAAATTTAATGGCAAATCTGGCATTGGCATTGACGAGTGGGCTGAGGAGGCCCAGGCGTGTATGCGGTCTCATTATCTGTCAACCTCTGACCAAGCTTTATTTCTTTTTGATCATCTAGAGGGAGAGGCACAGGACAAGATTAGATATCATGCAGATGTGGAGCGGGAGGATCCGGACAGAATTATTTCTGCATTACGTGAATTACACGGTTGCTCTCAGTCGTATGTAACCCTGCAGGAGGTCTTTTTTTCCAGGAGGCAGCAAGATGGGGAGACCTTGTTGGAATTTTCCCTGGCCTTGATTAGCCTCCTGGAGAAGGTCAAACAGCGGTCTCTTACCGCCATGCCTAATGCGGAAATTTTGCTACGGGACCAGTTTGTAGAATACATTACTGACAGCACCCTTCACCGCAAACTTAAGCAACTAGTTCATCACCAGCCCACTTCCACCTTGTTTGAAGTTCGCAGTGAAGTGATTAGGTGGGAGCAGGAGGGAATGCTGGGGGGGAGAAGGGTCGGAGTCACTTTGTTCCATCAGCATACGGTATTCAGTATGGAGTGCAGGGACATTCTTAGTCAGGGCTGGGTGAATTGTGGGAGATGTTAAGGTTGCAACAACAGCAGTTAAACAAATTAACTCAAAGCGTTGCTCGTCTTCAGGGCCCACATCGAACAAGCTGATCACCTCGTACTGATATGTTAATATGCAGACGGTGTCAACAACCTGGACATGTCCTCCCTCACCTTCCACCAACTTTTACTGTGGTTCCATTTATGTCTGGGGATGGGCAGTCTCACACTCGTCAACCGGCTGAAAATTAGTCCCCACCAGGCTGCAGAGCCACAGTTCGATTGGGGAGGCTACAGGCTCAAGTTTTTCAAGTACTTCTGTTTGAGGTCTCGTTTAATGCCATCATGTCCATATCTTGTCATCCTTTTTGGTGGGGTCCAAGTGCCCAGCTTGAAAGACACTGGCTCCATGGTGTCTACGATACTAAGAGCTGTTTTATGAAACATTTTGAACCATGGGGTCAGGACCATCTCAGATCGTGTCAGTGGTTGCAACTCTGTTCCGCTAATGATCTTTCAATCCCCTATATTGTCTATATGGAGTTGGATATTGAGCTTTGTGGCCACTTAGTTCCAAATTGTAGGGTGCTGTTCATCAAAGACCCTCCTGGTTGCTTGTGTGCTGAAGTCCCTGAATTCATAGGGATGAATGTTCTTAGTCGATGCTACCAGGAGCTCTTTGGGCGGCATGGCCCTACACTTTTTGATTTACCTTCCATGTCCAAGGCCCTTAATTTTGTTTTTCAGGCGTTGCAACACTGTCGTCAGGTTGATGCCCAGCCCATTTTGTCCAGGGAGGGTTTGGGTATGTGGTCATAGGGCGTGTCACATCCCAGATGGCACTATGAAGTTTGTAGGGGTGACCTGTTCAGAGCAAAACAGGTAGGAGAAAAATCAAGGCAGTTGATTAGTCTGTTTTGTCAGACACAGAACAAGGTCAGGTAAGGTCCCTGCTCTCTATGTTCTAGTCAGTATTTTCTGCTCATGAGAGTGATTTAGAATGTACCAATCTCATCTCTCATGATATTCCTCTTTTAGACACTGTTCCTGTCCAGAAATGGTTCAGATGGATACCTCCATCCGAGTATGAGGTTGTGAAGGCGCACATTAACCAGATCCTTCCTTTGGTCTTGCATGGTGAAGTCTTGATACAGTTACATCAAGAACACGGCCATCAGGGAATTGAGCGCACCACTAAGTTAGTGCGACAGCATTGTAACTGGCTGGACCTGTTGTGGCGCAATGGTGTTATGAGTGTAAGAGGTGTCAGGCCACCAAGGACACTCAACCAGTTGCCTGTAGCTTTATGGGCCACTTGTTGGCCTCAAGACCTAATGACATCTTGACCCTTGACTTCACCATGCTTGAGCCATCCCAGTTAGGGTTTGAAAATGTTATGATGATGACGGATGTCTTTACGAAGTACACTCTTGCTGTCCCTACATGAGACCAGCGGGCTGAGACTGTGGCCCAGATTTTGGTGATGAAGTGGTTTTATAAGTTTGGGGACCCTGGTCGTATTCATTCTGAACAGGGTTGCAACTTAGAGTCTTCTCTTATTCAGCAGGTCTGTAAACTTTATAATGTTAAAAAGTCTTGCACTACCCCATACCATCCTGCTGGTAATGGGCAGTGTGAGTGCTTTAATAGGACCCTGCACAAACTCCTGTGGACCCTACCTGTCTCCAGAAAGAAGGATTGGGCTTCCTGTCTCACTCAGGTGCTCTTCTTCCATAATACTACCCCTCAACAAGCTACTGGGGAGTCTCCTTATTTTTTAATGTTTGACCAAGAGCCACAACTCCCTATCATTTTTTTGCTGGGTAGAGTCCAGGAGATTGAAGCAAGAAGTGTGCATGAGTGGGTCTTGGAGCATCAGACCTGACTGCAGGTTGATTTTGAGGGGGCCCGTGACTGTCTTAGCACTGCTGCAGATCACCGTAGGGTGCAGCATGATCTGCACATCTGTGATACACCACTGGAGGATGGTCAGCTGGTTTATCTCCCTGACTATGGTGTGAGAGGTCGTCATAAAATCCAGGACCTGTGTAGTCCGGAGGTGTATCGGTTCGTGAAGGCACCCAAGGCAGGAGGCACTGTTTATACTATTGCACCTGTGGACGATTTGGGTAAGGTGAAGCATGTTCATCGCTCCCTGTTGAAAACCTGAATTCGGAGAGATTCACCTGTTCCTACTCCCTGGTTGTCCTTTGGCTGTGGTAGAACCACCTATGGAAGGGTCATCGTTGTTCAATGAAGTTGATTTGTGGGTTTTGGTATCTGAAACCCCTCAAGCTGGGCTGCAGCTGGTACCGAGGGGCCCTGTGTTTTCGTGCCCCTCTGTCCCTCAAAGTTTGACGGTCTCTCCAGACTTGGCATCAGTAGCTCCTGCCGGAGGTCCAGCCCAGTACAAGTGGGGCCGTTCTGCGTCAGACCACACAAGCTACAGCTGGGCAGACTCTAACCTCCACCACCTCCCACGGGCAACAGAAGAGATAAGAAGTGCAGAAGCCATTACATGTCCTGTTTCTAATGCAGTTTCTGCTTTGTTTAGACCATGGAGTTGATCTACGTTCACTTTGAGTTTATCATCGGGACAAAGATTCAAGAGTAGGGGACAGACTGAATCATTAGAGGTTAAAAACTTCTTGTACTATGAAGTCATATTGTCATTTCCAAGGTTAGCCTAACAGCGCCCTTCCCTGGTGTATAAAAAGGGCAGGTGCTCGCCACCTGGGCATGCGTCATGTCAGTTGCCGCCCCGTTGTCATCACTCGGTTTCCCTTAAAGTATGTTGTGATCAGCTGTTTTCTAACTTCTGTGTGTGTATGTGTGAGCTAATGCAGTTTACTTGCTGCAGCTGGGCTAGTGTTGAATCCACCGCTGTCTGTTTGCACTGTGTGTTGACCATTGAGTCCCTTCCAGGTATGTTGTTTAAATGAGTAAAATGCTCTCTGTTTAGAGCCTTTGTGGTGCCCAGTTACACACACTGCTTTTATATTTCAATATGTTAATTTTACTCTCACAGTCTGCTGTTGTTGCAGTCTGAACAACCATATATGATGGTTTTCAGCGACCACACTCCGGTATGTAAGTCGATAGTCTTTTACCATAGCTGGAGTTGAGTAAATCCTAGTTTTCTGATTGTTTTATATCTAGTAGGCTGATTCACATGTCTGAGAGTGTTCAAGCCCAGCCCTCTTCACAGTGAACTGAATGAGAGAGAACAAAAGAAAGAGAGAGAGAGAGAGAGTGTACGGAAGTGAGCTTAGCAGGGATTTACACCAGTGAGGTAGAATTTAACATCTTGGCTGATAGTGGGTCAATTACCTGTGTGTAATTGCAATAATTCCAATAATGCAGCAGTCATGCTTGACAGTTTCCAGATCAGGTCCAGTAATTGCAGGGTGATGTGTATGACTGGAATCAAAGGAGACGCTCTGGAACTCGACTCTGCCGTCCACATCCAAACCCGCAATGCTTAATGCAATAAATCCTGAGCTTATTAGCACTGCTCTAAATAGCAAATTGGTGTGAATACCGAATTATTCAGGTTATGATTGAGGGGAGAAAAGTTGAGGAAGGGAGAACATTCAACATTCAAACATTCAAAAAAAAAAACATTCAGAATTGACTTTGTTTGGAATTGGCTTCATTTACTTCATTTAATGCAATAACATCTGTGGTTACGTGCATTATTCAAACAAAAACAATCCCCAGGTAAACATGCGTCTCTATGATCATTTGAAAAACCCCAGAAGATTCATTGCATACCTATATGTCTGATAATTGCACATTACATTTGCTGTGATCACTTGCTGTGCCAAAGTGCCATTCACTCATAGGCACAAACCAGCATAGAGTTTCATGGAAATGGAACACTGCTGATATTCACATGAGCAGGTACTCAGCAACTCAAAGCAACATGAGGCTAATAGGACCGCAGCCCGTTTACTGAGGTAATTAAATGGCCGTTCAAGAGGACCGGAGAGAGAGAAAGCTACAGAGACCGAGAAATATCGGCCAAGTGTGGGGGCACTTTGCTAATAGGCCTGGCTTGATGATGGATCTCATAAAGTGGCCCCTCTGCATTAGCACGAAGGCATTAATAAACAGGAATGGGTTAATAGTGCAGAAAAAGACAGCAGTCAGACCGTGGGGGTGTAGAATATTCCTTTCTTAAGTCAGCTGTAAGTAATTATGCCATGGTGAGCTTCTGACGATTACCATAACAGAACAATTGGACGTGAAGAATGGATAATAGTATGAACATGGAAGTGTGTTTAGAGTGGGGCTGCGAGAGCTGGGTAATACTACACATTCTTCTCCTCTCCCAGGACATGTAAAAGGGGGGGGGGGGGGGGGATTTCAGCATTTGGGGCTCTGTGAGCACTTGTAAGGCGACCCTCTGAGATGTTTCAGGTTTACGGACAGTGATAAGGCCTTTCTTCACCTTAACCTACAGTACATTTTGCCCTCTGTATTTGGCAGCTGTCCATTCGATGTATTTGTACATATAAACTAAAATTTTGCAGCCTTGCAGACAAAAAAATAAAAAATAAAAATAAAAAATAAGAAGAGAACCCCCAAAACCAATGATTTCTTGGCTTAGGACATCTTGTTTAAAGTCTGTTGTGGAGAAGCACAAAAATGTTCCGGCTTGCGTTTTATTATTAACTCTTTGGCGCAAGGGATTCTGGAATTATTATACCTTTGTGCAGGCCCAAGGATAGCCTTTAATTAGATGTGCAATTTAAGATGAAAAACTAGTTCTATTTTTGGCAGATCCTTAATCTCACAATAAAAATGTTTACATAATGTTCATACAGAGGAATGAATGTATAATAAAAAAGTATGACCATTGTGAACAGCCAGGAAAGATACACATTTAGAGACCACATGAAATCACCTGACAAACACAGTTTTCTATCCTGTGTTGACATTAGTGGTGGACGATATGAGCAAAATTCTATATCACGGTATAAGTAATTTTATATCACAGTAACGGTATAAATCACGATATATATATATATTTTTTCCTTTCGTAAAACCAGCAATGTTTTTTTAAATTAAATATCCATGTGACGGGGTGGCCGATAAGCAAAAAATTATATATCAACAATCTTAAAAATTTTGACTGATAAAGATATACATGAAGATAGGCCTATAGCCTACATTTGATTCTATTTTGATGAAAAGTGATTCAAAAACTCCTTAGAAAATAACGAAAGTTTCTTTTTATATTTAAAATGATAGTCCAATAGTAGACTAATGGTACACCTGTCATGCAATGAAAAAAAATAAAAATAAAAAAACTTTCTCAGTCAATAAATAATTCTTAAAATAATAATTGATCTGTTTTATTTTCTATTCATTGTTTTGCAATCCAAGCAAAGAAAAAAAAATGAAAAAATGAAAGAAAAAAAGAGGCTTCTCTGTAATTAAACATCAGCATATTTCTTTTTTTTTTTTTTTTTTTTTTTTTTGGAGCAAACACCTTCATCAGGTATTTGTAGACACAGTAAACCTTTTTAGCAACTATGATATATTATAATTAGCAAAATAATGAATTCTTAAAGAAAAATAAAAACATTTCAGACACTACAATGGACCAGTGTATGATGTCACCCGCAAGAGCTTCTGGTTTTAATAAACAATTAATCACAAAAAAGCAAATTATTATATTCAAAATGTTAAAATATACTGTATACTCATTTTCCTGCAATAATAAAAACATACAGCTTTTTAATATTGTTTTTTCTTTTCTTTTTTTCAGTTAGTCAGTGTGTGACATTTCAATCTTCTATTGGTTACAAGTCTTCTCGTTATCTGGATTTGCAGGTCAGAGTTCACCAAACTTGAACTTTTTAAGAAAGTGAAATTCAGCCACATTAGCATGCGTTTCCATTCTCTCCATTCGGATGCATTTGAATGGGAGTGAATGAAGCATGAAGTGTAGTGTGACCACCCCTTTAGGGGAGGGACACTCATATTCTAAAGAGTATCTGTTTGTACTCCAAAAATAGTACAACATGAGTCATCAATATTTATTTTCCGGTTTCCTGGAAGACAAAGACTACACAAAACTCCAATTTTGATATCATGGAGTTTTTAAGAAGTTTACAGTCTTAAGGTTTTTTTTGTTCTGTTGTTGTTGTTTTTTAAATTCCATGGCACTTACTCTCAGAGATTATTTCCTTCCTGATCAATTCCTGCATCTCAATCCATAAACAGGATGGCAGAAATAGTAGTATGCAGGTCATATTAACCATAGAAATGGCTTTGTCACAGATGCACACACACGCTCGGTGGACACTGGGATCTCAGCCCTGACACAGGACAGGAATTGACTTTGTTCTTCAACAGCAAAGGGAGGATGGGGGAGTGGGATGACAGGATGAGGGGGATGTAGGAGGCCAGAGGTCTCAATCTTTACAGTCAATGCAGCAAACATGTGATGCTTCCCAGAGCTGGGCCGTCACTCTGCTATGGATCAGGTCATCGAGCCTTCAGAAAGACCAAGGAGCAAAGTTCAGCCTGTCTGAGGAAACTTCCTAGGGGACCCGCAATACACTTTCAGCGTTCAACAAAGACACTCTCACAGGTGAATGGGTGTGTGGATTTAGAGAGAGAGAGAGAAAGAGAGAGAGAGAGAGGCAATGGAACACAGTTTTTCATATTACATAGAAAATGAAGCAGCAATATTATCTGTAGTATTTCCTCTCACCTCTCCCAATAAATAGTCTACAGTAGGAATACTCAAATTATTTTGAGGGACATTTTTAGAAAATGCTGACTGACCAGGGGCCAATGACTGGGTAAGAGTACTTGATACAAATGATTTCAGTTTTAAATTATCCAGTATGTAACAGTTATGTCTTAGACCAGCAGCATATTTTTACAGTGTTCTCTTTTATAGTAATTGGATACAGTGGTTTAAGATTCAGAAATTTAGACTACAAGGATATGTTAAGACAAAGGGAAATTCATCAGTTCATTTTTGTCAAGTTGCGCTTTGATTGTCAAATTTTCAGGATTTGGGCATGTATCACAAATGTTTTCAGCTGAATGAAACACACGGTTTGAAGTTTAAATACATAAAAACAGGCCTGTTTCTCCAGTCTCTCTCAGAGATATTCAGAATAGGATCCTTTATATAACCTTTTTATCTGATACAGTTGTAACAGGCCTTCTTTTGAACAAATTGAGCATCAAAAGTTAATAAAATAATTAAATATATCATATAAAAGGAACCTCATAAATAGATTCATCACTAGATTCAGTACAGAATTGCCTTTGCGCAGCTCTAATAAACCTCACTCCAAAAGCCATTGCTCATCTGCAGGGGTATGCTCAGGCAAAAGTTTACCCACTGTACAGAGAGAAGCCAAACTAGCAGCCGTGCTTTCATGGCCTGCATCCAGTGCATGTACTCTGATATATTTATGTGCATTGCATTAAGACAGAGGCCTGCTTTTGAACAGAGCTGTGAGCTGACGTCTCAATCTGTCGTGTGACACATTGCCGGCTGTCTGATTTCTCCTCTTGCGTCTGTCTGGCTCTGTGCGTCCTCCACACTGGCGGAGAGATGGACTTCACCAGACTGCCAGCCCCAACCTCTCACCCCACCAGCTATCCCAGAATGCACTACTCCCAGTGTTATACTGCCCGCTTATATATAGAGCTGAGCGCCGCGCGCGCAATGTCATTGGCTGAGTGAGCACGAATGCCATTGGCTCAATTCAGCTGCATCTAAATTGGTGTGATCCAATAGGAGTTCAGAAATCGGAGAAAAGGAGTTTTTCCCACAAGCATCAGCGACGCGATGTCTCATTCCCTACATCTCAGGGAACCGAGGTTTTTCCTGCATTGAAATTTTTCGCCGGCCGCCGAAGCAAATTATATGATATTCAAATTCATCATGCTTGTGCCGTTTTATAAGCGCTAACTATGCTTCTCATCTGGAACGTGGATGAGAGCGGGATGCATAAAGACTGGTTTCGTGTGAGTGTTGTGCGATCCACCGAGAATCACACACGAGACTTGCTCTGCTCTATCCTACTGTATCTCTGGAGCACGTGGACCCATTTGAATTCTTCATGAGAATTTTCTATTTTAAAGTGCTATGGAGCATCTCAACCATTTCAAACGGATACAGCACTGACATTCTGAACAGCTCTGACAAAGGAAAAGGAAAACACCTGCTCTTCACCAGCATCAATTACAAAATGTTTACATCTTCACATTAACAACACCCTTACTAACATTTATCACAGTAAACTGTAACAGAATTTTTCATTACAACTGTGGAAGTTGTATTAAAAAAGTGGTATTAAATGTGTTTAGGCTTTTTTTTTTTTTACAAAAAAAGGTTATTTTTTAAGAAAGACCTAACTAACCACTGTAATGAGGAGCCATCCATGGTTTGTCTTGTGATAATTAGTCTGGACCATTATAAATTATTAACAAACTCGTGTGTACTCTTTTAATATTTCTGTTCTGATGATGTTTGATATTAGGATACAAACTGGCCTGGTTTGGCGTCAGATATTCCTATAATTGAAATGATTCCCAATCATTAAAAGTCTGGTAAAAGGAAAACAATATCTTTTTTGGAGTAGGAGACAAACATTTCCTCTATAGAAGCACAGTTGTCACGTTTATGCGTTTTGTTCATGTTTTGTGTTCTTGTCTTTTATTTTGAAAGTTTAATTCCTGTTTCATTGCCATGTCATGTGATCTGTTCTTGTTCCATGTATTTTGTTCTCATTGGTTTGTCTTCATGAGTCTTGTTATCTTGTTATCAGTTCTGTTATGTCATTGGTTCATGTTTCATTGTCTTATTGTTAGTACAGTCTTGTGATTGGTTGTCTTGTTTACTTGTTACCCATGTCTGTGTATTTAGCCCTGATGTTTGCCATTGTTCTGGGTCAGGTATTGTTTGTGTAGTGTCAAGTCCAAGTCCAAGTCCAAGTCCAAGTCCAAGTCCAAGTCCAAGTCAAGGTTTTGTTATGTTTCACGTTTGGATGCCACTGTAAATAAACTGCACTTGGGTTCTTCACATCATCATCATCTTTGTCTGCCTACATTACAACAGTTCCCAAATCAGAAAAGTGGTTTACTCATGAATATTATAACTAGATAGAAATAAGGTCTTATGGTAATTTGACTTTCCACAGCACCTTGAAGTACAAAAACTCTGTTGAATTCAGAGGTTTCTAGATTCTCAGATGATCAAACAAATCATATTCATTACAAACATGAAATGCAACTACATATCTTAAATATTAATTGAAATTACGTTAAAAAAAAATAAATAAAAATAAAACAAAAATAAAAAAAACTGCATCACGCATGTGCTGATCGTGTACGCCAGCCACCACCGAAGACCATTGGAATGTTTTTTTTTTTGTTTTTTTTTTGCATTATCACAGTCTGGGATATGTCAATGATTAGCAACAAGACTGATTTTGATGCATCATTATTTTTTTGTGTAGTGTCATATTTAAAAAAAAAAAGAAGAAAACCTTACACTCAGTACCTTAGAGGACAAAAATGTCTGCATCAAAAAACTGCCATAAAAATATTATATATTAATATTATTTTCCACTTTCACTGATTTAGATTTCTTAAACAACATTAGTCCCAATCATAACTGCCAAATATTCATTCATTTTCAGGATTTTAACCCTTTAAATTCCAGTTTGTTTACATAATGCCACTGTTGTTTTTTTACACACACACACACACACACACACACACACACACACACACACACATTTCTAAATACACACATACAAAACACACTCTGATATCCATACCAACACACAATTTTAGCTGCATCATTTATTCAACTGGCCTGCAGTGCTCTATTATACAGCAAACAGAAAATAGGAAAAAAGCATGTATTTGCTCCATAGGCTAAACATGAGAAAAATGGCACCATTTGGGTGAAAATATTACAAATTTAAATTTTGAAGCCAGGGCTCCGGAATGAAAGTATAATATAATAGAATTTATGATTTTATGCTTTAATGGCACTGGGATCAAATATTGCCATTTTAATGGGTTTCAGTGGGGATATTTTGGTCCTTAAGTTCCTGAGTGTAACTATTTTGTGTACACAGTGTATTATAGATGTATTATATAATTCCAAAATTCCCAAAAAAAATACACACCTTTGGCAAAATTTATGCTGTTGGCATTAACACAGCCAAAATGATCGAAAAAATAAAAATGAAAAAGACAAAAATGTCCTGAAGGTCGCACAAGGGCTAATGTGATATATTCCCTGTCTTTAAAATGATAGGTTTTTATGTAAATTAAATGGCAATTAAATAGAGAAATCTTTCTTAAAATCTAATAGTTTTTGTTTGACAAGCTTTCATCAACAAATTATTCTTGTATATTCAAATCTAACACTGACAAAAAAAAAAAAAAAAAAAAAAAAAGTGTCTGACTCCTGACCATACAGTTTTTCTCTTAAAGACAGAGGGGAAATAAAGCCTACCAATTAAACTTGGCTGGCTTGTTAGTGGTTGGGCAGAAGACTGCCGGCTGAAGTTATTGTACTGGTGAGTCGGTGAATACGTCTAGAAATCTGTGTGTTTATGAGACTGCTGGCATATATAACAGAAGCAATGCTGATTACGATACGGATGTGATAGTTAACCATCCATTAAAATACATCCCATAAACTGCACTGCTTTGCTTAGCTGACAACATATATGAGCCACCATCTCAGAAATTGAATGCTATAAGAAAAGAAAACAGAAATCATATATTTAGAGCTGGAAAGTTTTCTGTGGCAAGATTGACATCTACATGATCGGGTTAAATCATTCTCATTGATGGTTGATGAAGTAAATGCTACAGTTATTGTACATTAATTTTCAAAGTTAAAGGTTGTAGAATCGGCTCAATCAGTTCAATCTATGGCACAACGGTGACTTGCTTGTGACACATATGAGCCGAGGGGCTCCTACAAGGGACACAGATTTAAGACCAGTCTGCTTCGTCACAATCCCATTACCCTCTCCTGGTGTAATTAAAGGCTAAAAAACAATACCTTTTGGCCCTTTCCTGCAGACAGTTTGAATTATACATTTGCATTTTTTTCTTTGCTCTGTATATTATACATGAATGTGTATTAATAGCAGTTTTTTTTTTTTTTTATGACAAAGAAAATATATATACACAGGCAGCCAAAAGTTTGGAATAATGTACATATTTTGCTGTCTCGGAAGGAAATCGGTACTTTAATTCACTAAAGTGGCATTCAACTGATCACAAAGTATAGTCAGGACATTACTGATGTAAAAAACAGCACCATCACTATTTGAAAAAAGTCATTTTTGATCAAATCTAGACAGGCCCCATTTCCAGCACCCATCACTCCAGCACCTTATCCTTGAGTAATCATGCTAAATTGCTAATTTGGTACTGGAAAATCACTTGCCATTATATCAAACACAGTTATTTGGTTCGTTAAATGAAGCTTCACATTGTCCTTGTGTTTGTTTTTGAGTTCCCACAGTGCAATAGACTGGCATGTATTAAGGCCAATATTAGTCCAAAAATGGCAAAAAAGAAACCGCTTTCTCTAGAAACTCATCAGTCAATCATTTTTTTTATTTTTATTTTTCTTTTATTTTTTTGAGGAATGAAGGCTATACAATGCTTGAAATTGCCAAAAAAAAAAAAAAAAAAAAAAAATGATTGACTGATGAGTTTCTAGATAAAGCTGTTTTCTAAGAAAGATTTCATACAAAGGTGTACACTACAGTCTTCAAAGACAAAGGACAACTGGCTCTAACAAGGACAGAAAGAGATACAACTAAACAAAAGGATAAGTACTTCAGAGTCTCTAGTTTGAGAAATAGACGCCTCACATGTCCTCAGCTGACAGCTTCATTGAATTCTACCCGCTCAACACCAGTTTCATGTACAACAGTAAAGAGAGGACACGGGGGTGCAGACCTTATGGGAAGAATTGCAAAGAAAAAGCCACTTTTGAAACAGAAAAACAAAAAGAAAAGGTTAGAGTGGGCAAAGAAACAAACATTGGACAACAACTGGAACTGGAAAAGAGTGTTACAGATCTTTACCCCATTGAGCTGTTGTGGGATCAGCTAGACTGTAAGGTGCGTGAGAAGTGCCCGACAAGACAGCCACATCTATGGCAAGTGCTACAGGAAGCGTGGGGTGAAATGTCACCTGAGTATCTGGACAAACTGACAGCTAGAATGCCAAGGATCAGCAAAGCTGTCATTGCTGCACGTGGAGGAATATTTGATGAGAACCGTTTTGAAGTTCTGACATTTTTTTTCAAATTGTAATTGTAGTTTTGCACCTTATTAATGTCCTGACTATAAATTGTGATCAGTTGAATGCCACTTTGGTAAATAAAAGTAACAATATCTTTCCATAAGAGCAAAATTCTATACATTATTCCAAACTTTTGGCCGTCAATGTATATACTGAATATACATATATATATATATATATATATATATATATATATATATATATATATATATATATATATACACTACCAGTCAAAAGTTTTGAAACACGTGACTGCAATGTTTCTCATGATCTTAAAAATCTTTTGATCTGAAGGCATATGCTTAAATGTTTGAAATTAGTTTTGTAGACAAAAACATAATTGTGCCACCATATTAATTTATTTCATTATAAAACTAAAATGTAATAAAATAAAATAAAAAGTTTTTGAAATTGATGACTTGGACAAATAATAAAGAAAAGCAGCCAATAAGTGCTCAGCATAGATGGGAACTACTGTTTAAAAAGCATCCCAGGGTGATACCTTTAGAAGTTGGTTGAGAAAATGAGTACATGTCTGCAAATTGTAGGCAAAGGGTGACTACTTTGAAGATGCTAAAATATAACACAGTTTTGATTTATTTTGGATTTTGTTTAGTCACAACATAATTCCCATAGTTCCATTTATGTTATTCCATAGTTTTGATGACTTTACTATTATTCTAAAATGTGAAAAAAAAAACAAAAAAAAACAAAACATTTTTTATTATAATAAAGAATGAGTGTGTTTCAAAACTTTTGACCGGTAGTGTGTGTGTGTGTGTGTCTGTCTGTCTGTCTGTCTGTCTATCTATCTATCTATCTATCTATCTATCTATATATAATGAGATCTAATGACTTCAACCTAAGTGTATGTAAACTTCTGAATTCAAATGTATATATATCAAAGCAAAATTTAATAAAAAAATTGATCAAAACTGATAAATTACTGTAAATGCATTTCTTAAAAGAAATATGAAATTATTATTATTATTGCCATACATGTCACAAATTATTATTATTATTATTATTATTATTATTATTAATAATAATAATAATAATTATTATTATTATTATTAATCTTTGACATTTATGACAATCAGGCTGTTTAGACAGCGAGAAAAAGAGAAATGGGAAAGAAAGATAGAAAGATAGAAAGGGAGTTGGAGCCAGAAAGGGTTCTTCCACCCATGGCAGTTTGACAGGCACAGGGCTTCAGTGTTAAAGAGGGGGGTATCTTTGGGCAGAAGGGACCTGGGTCCTACAACCTTGGGTCCCTCAGCCTCCTGTCAGGAGGCCTGCAGTCCATCACCCACAAAGCCTGGCCAGAGATGGCCAGCAGAGACAGGCATCATCCTGGAGGACAAGCTGGCAGATTGTGCCTACACCGAGGGGAGAGACACCAGACACACTCTATCATGCAGCCTGGCATTTGGCCCACTGATCACAAACACTAAAGCTAATTCTAAGGGTAACTCCAAATCAAGAGAGGACGCAGCAAAGCTCCAGCAAGCCAGTCCTCTTCATCCACTCAATTACCGATACAGACACACCCAGTGCCACCTGGCCAAGCAACCAAACAGCAACAGGCATCATTACACTCCAGCATACATTATATCACCTAGCTTGTTTCCAAGGCAGACAGACTGCAGAAGAACAGACTGCTGAGAGTGATAAAAGTTGAAAAGCGTGAGAGTTTGTAATGAAGCACATGTGAGAGTCACAGTGGTCCCGCTTGTGTGTGTGCATTTGATGAACTGAGCTGCCGCTTGTGTTACCTGGGGCTTGTGTGCAGATGGGCTTGTGTCCTGGACAGATCCTCACTTTATGTGCCTACAGCTAGGAGAGGAACACCAGATTTCATATACTCACACACCTGCTGTAACCAAAACACATTCTCTCCCCAAACATAACTAAACACACTCTAGCTCCATTCTGAGGGCCTCACAACTATCCATATTACCAGATAACACAAAATGAGATACATTTCATCACCCTCAGGTAAGAATGTCTCTCATGACACAAGCTATTAGAGATTCCATAAACCAGTGCACTTTGGTGCTTGGATATGTTTGTTCCTGTAACTGGAATACAAAACACATTCTCAATTTGGTGTGCACCACATCCTTCAATCCCCCCATCATTTCTACCCCATACCTGAGCAGCATCCACAGATCACCCATTGTCAGATTACCTGACACGTGTCCGCTCCATTCCCAAGCCTTCATATCGACACTGAGCCTCTGCAATAACACTCGCAATCTTGCATCTCAGGAGTCAGGAAGAGGAGGGGAAGGACAGACTTTTCTTTTGGCTAGGGATGGTGATAAATAAGAGAAAGTGAGGCTGAAAAGATGGAGCCGCTCTGTGGATTTCAGTCCAGCTATCAGTACCCACAACCACTCGCCCACGACAACATGACAGGTGTAAGTTTCACCAACTTAAATGGCAGGATTAGCCACTAGCGGTTCTCTTCATATACATTCCTTATGGGAATTAAATCCATTTGAAATGCAAGGCCAAAGGCAAGATTAGAGACGCAGAGCCCAATGGGGAGCTGTATGCTGCAGCTAAAAGCTGAGATTTGAATAATTGTACAGGCTTAGACCCATCAGCATGGAACAGAACGAATGGATTATTACTGGGAACTTTATAAATTTGTGACTGCCTTGCTCTCTGAAATACCTGTGCGTGTGCTTATGGGGTTGTGTGTGATCTTAACGAAAGAGGCAAAAACATGAGTTTATTGCAACTGGGATGAGGATGAGAGGTGGAAAGTGAGAAAGATACTTATGCCCTTCAGGGAATTCCAATTCACACATATGTCTGTTTCAGAGAGTTTAACATGTTGGTTCAGCTAGGGCAAAAATGTATTAACAGTATGAAGACTTCACAACCGTACATGTCATTCAGAGGATAAAAATAATGTGTAATGAATGCAGAGAAAATAAATCACGTGGAAAGCCCAGCAAAGAGAGGGGTGTTTAGTATAAAAGGGTGGATTCAAGCTCTGGAGACAGGCAGGTGAGGGGCAGCTAACACAGACTGTGGAATTATTACACCGTTACCCGGCAACGTCTCGGGAAACGCCCCCGCCGATGCCATGTTTATTTCATGCAGCCAATCAGTGTAATCTGATCATTAGCCTCCTGCCCCATGCCTGAGCAGGGATCCAAAACGGCCCTTATCCCACCACTTTGTACACTCACGTTTTAATCAAAGCCTCTCATTGCTGACTTCCTCTATAAGCACCAAACCCGAGGCACGTACAAGCAACAATGCCCACACATCCAGATGAAGTGCTTATGGAAAGCACGGGCTGCGATTATAATAAAGTCATGGCCATGCACTAATGTTTATTTGTTGTTGTAATCTTACAATGCAAGCAGAAAATTACAAACGGATTCACTATCTCAAAGGCAGCAAGATAAATTGTATGGCTTGGCTAGGGTTTGTAATAATTGGCAATATGCCGTACATTCCTAAGTGTGTGTGTGTGTGTGTGTGTGTGTGTGTGTGTGTGTGTGTGTGTGTGTGTGTTTTATTGGTTTTGAGAGAGGGAGAGAATGGTATGAGGATGAATCAGTGAGAGGGAGAGAGAGTTGAGCTCAGGAGGCAATTTCAGAAGTGTCAATGACCAAATCCCACACAGACAGAAGTATATCAGAGTCTCTAACAAAGCATATGCAAAGCAGAGGTCAGAGTCATCACTTTCTAAATGGTGTGACCAACACTTCAGTCATGCCCAGTGAAAACAAATGATGAGAACTGGGACATGAGTGGACTTTATTTTGGAGAAAAAAACGAAAAAAAAAAAAAAAAACGTAAACATTACTACTGTCACATCAGAACGACACATGTGGAAGCAACTAGACACTAAACTAAACACACACATGCACAAACACTGCAAAAAATAAGAAGCTTTATAGGTCAATAGATGTTTAAGACCATCCCACTTTCTGTATATATGTATGGCTACAAACTGCATCTCTGTTGTTCGGACAATTCGTCTTTACGTGAGAACCCGCAAGGTGACAAGAGCCCTTCAGATGAGTCACAGGACAAGCGCAAGAACCATTCATCTGACGGATGGGCTTCACCCATGTGTCAATCATGCATGCGCCAATTTGTTAGGCAGGCGAACAAAATGGGCTCCACTCAGACATTCCTAGCTCTTCCCACAGCTCCGGCTCCTTCGTTAAGAAATTATGCTGATTAAATCTTTATGAGGCCGTGCCACTGGAGTTGGCCATATTTGAGGATTGAGTCTTTTCTAAATGTGTAAATAATTTAATCTTTTGGATAAGTCAAGTGGATTTAACCAGCAGTCGGGTATAATACTCTGGGCTGGAGAGGCTCGTCAAGGGAAAGGTGGGCCATGAAAGGGCTGGGGGTGTTTAACCCGTGGCCCATTGCCTCTTCTGGTAGCACAGAGAGATGAAGGGAGAGAGATTGGCACCGCAGATAAGATCACTCATCATGCACCACAACGCTGTCTTAATAAGTAATTAAATGACTTTTTCATTGAAAATTTGAAGTAAGGGATTACTCTTCATTTTTTAGTAATTTTTTTACAGTTACTTATTATGTACTATGTATTATGTACAGCGTTACATACTGTATAGACTTTCAACAATTCTATATAAAACAATATTGAATTGAAAAACGAAATTTAACGTCTAATGATAACATTTGTTTTCTAATTCAATGCCGCCCCTTTACATGAATTGGCAATAAACCTGCAGGCTTGCAGCAGTATGTTGAGAAATTACTCAAGTGAAAAGATGTCGGAAGATATGAGTGGCTGTATTACTAAATTGAAATATCCCCATTACTAAGAGTTTATGACAAATGCAGATAAAAAGACTCATAAAAGTGCAGATCCAAAGCACTTGACACGGCAACATATATACCACCGGTCAAAAGTTTTGAAACACTTTTTTTTCTTCACATTTTAGAATAATGGTAAAGTCATCAAAACTATGGAATAACATAAATGAAACTATGGGAATTATGTTGTGACTAAACAAAATCCAAAATAAATCAAAACTGTGTTATACTTTAGCATCTTCAAAGTAGTCACCCTTTGCCTACAATTTGCAGACATGTACTCTTGACATTTTCTCAACCAGCTTCTTGAGGTATCACCCTGGGATGCTTTTTAAACAGTGTTGAAGGAGTTCCCATCTATGTTGGGCACTTATTGGCTGCTTTTCTTTATTATTTGGTCCAAGTCATCAATTTCAAAAACTTTATTTTTATTTTTTATTACATTTTAGTTTTATAATGAAATAAATAAATATGGTGACACAAATACATTTTTGTCTACAAAACTAATTTCAAACATTTAAGCATATGCCTTCAGATCAAAAGATTTTTAAGATCATGAGAAACATTGCAGTCAAGTGTTTCAAAACTTTTGACCGGTAGTGTATATACACTTTTGACAGACTGCAAGGGCTGTTCAGTGACACTTCATATTATCACTTTTTACGAGCATTACAGACCCTGAACAGATAATACACGGCCATTTAACACTTGAATCAGGGAGAACAAAAGCAACATTTTAGTGCACTTTCTTTGAAGGTTTGGTTTTCATCATCTATTTATTTTTGGTCGACTAAGATGTGGATAGGAACTCACACCAGTTCTTCAACTGTGGTGATGTTTTTTACATCTGTAGATTTGACCACATCCGCAGCTGAGCAATTTACATAAATACATTATATTGAATAAGACACGGTTAAATGCTGGTCCAGGTTTTGCAAAGCAGTGTAAATGAATGGCCAGAAATGCTTAAACACAAACGCTCATGTCCGCTGATTGCTGTTGTGTTGCTAAACTCAACGATGACTGCCTGTACGCATGCCTCTGAATGTTGATAAACTCACCACTGAGCTTGGTAGAACATGGTGTTTCAGACTGCAATTGTTATCAAAACATTCAGAGGGCCAGATAAAGATGATCGGTAGGCCGGATTTGGCCCGTGGGCTGCCACTAGCCCTGCTCTACATTGAAGCTTTTTAAGCAGACAAAATCAATTTAGTATATAAACATCAGTTTATAATTAATTTGTATAATTTATACCAGAGCAGATTTGACACAAAATAAGTATCCCAAATAGGGTAACATCATTAAACTTAAACAGATACAGCCTGATCTCATGGAATTGCACGACATTTTAGCAAAATTAAATTATGTTCCAAGGTTGAATGTCCACTGTGTGGTGCTAAAAATTAAATGTTCTCCCAAACAGATGATGTATTTAAAGGAATAGTTCACCCAAAAATGAAAATTTGCTGATAATTTACTCACCCTCAGGCCATCCAAGATGTATCTGATTCCCTATCTGTCACTCACTCGACGTTGTGTCGATGTATTGACACTAGGGGTCACACTTGGGAGCCCGAGACACCTCTGGTCTTTGATAAAAGGCCAATGAAAATTGGCGAGTGGTATTTGCATGCCACTCCCCCGGACATACGGGTATAAAAGGAGCTGGTATGCAACCACTCATTCAGATTTTCACTTCGGAGCCGAACGGTCATGCTCATTGAGCTGAATTCTACTGTTCATTCACTTCTGCTGGATCTGACGGTGCATTTCAGCGGCTTCTCCCTCTTCTGCACTGGTGCACTGCAGAGAACACCCCTGGACGGGTTTGCAACAGGCACGCAGCCGCCGGCCTCTGGACGGGTCCGCGATTGCATTGGAACATCAACTGCCTCGAGTTGTTGGCAATTCTGCTCGCCCTGCGGAGGTTTCGGCCGTTGATCCAGGGCAAGCACGTGTTAGTTCAGACAGACAACACAGCAACGGTAGCATATGTCAACCACCAAGGCGGTCTGCGCTCTCGTTGTATGTCACAACTCGCCCACCGTCTCCTCCTCTGGAGTCAGCAGCACTTCAAGTCGCTGCGAGCCACTCACATCCCGGGCAACCTCAACACTACAGCGGATGCGCTGTCACAGCAGGTTACCCTCAGGGGAGAGTGGAAACTCCACCCTCAGGTGGTCCAGCAGGTGGACCTGTTCACCTCCTAAGAATCCTCCCACTGCCCGCTCTGGTACACCCTCACCGAGGCTCCCCTTGGCATAGACGCGCTGGCACAAAGCTGGCCCCCTGGCCTACGCAAATATGCTTCTCGCGACAGCCCACCCTGGTGAATTCCCCTGAGGAAGGACCTTCTTTCTCAGAGACGGGGCACCCTCTGGCACCCGCAACCAGACCTCTGGAATCTCAAACCTGTGGTGGTAGACACAATCACTCAGGCTAGGGCCCCCTCTACGAGGCGCCTGTATGCCTTTAAGTGGCATCTGTTCGCTAAGTAGTGTTCTTCCCGATAGGAAGACCCCCAGAGATGTGCAGTCGGATCAGTGTTTTCCTTCCTGCAGGAGAGGTTGGAAGGGAGGCTGTCCCCTTCCACCTTGAAGGTATACGTTGCTGCCATAGCAGCACACCACGATGCAGTCGACGGTAATCCTTAGGGAAGCACAACCTGATCATCAGGTTCCTAAGAGGAACCAGGAGGCTGAATCCCTCCAGACCGTGCCTCATTCCCTCATGGGACTTCTCTGTAGTTCTTCAGGGTCTACAGAGAGCCCACTTTGAGCCTTTGCAGTCAGCTGAGCTTAAGGCACTCTCCTTGAAGACTGCCCTCCTGACTGCGCTTACTTCCATCAAGAGGGTAGAAGACCTGCAAGCGTTCTCTGTCAGCGAAACGTGCCTGGAGTTCAGTCCAGGTTACTCTCACGTGATCCTAAGACCCTGACCGGGCTATGTGCCCAAGGTTCCCACCACCCCTTTTAGGGACCAGGTGGTGAACCTGCAAGTGCTGCCCCAGGAGGAGGCAGACCCAGCCCTGTCGTTGCTGTGTCCGGTGCATACTTTATGCATCTATTGGGATCGCACGTAGAGCTTTAGAATTTCTGAGCAGCTCTTTGTCTGCTTTGGTGCACAGCAGAAAGGAAGCGCTGTCTCCAAGCAGAGGATTGCCCACTGGCTCATTGACACCATATCTATGGCATATAATGCCCAGGACATGCCGCCCCCGGTAGGGCTACGAGCCCATTCTACCAGGGGTGTAGCAGCTTTCTGGGCCCTGGCCAGGGGTGCCTCTCTAACAGACATTTGCATCTCTAACATACACCCAACACCTTTGCAAGGTTCTACAACCTCTGGGTGGAACTGGTTTCATCCCAGGTAGTGGCATGCAACACAAGCGGATAAGCTCGGGATAGCCGGCCGGGTGTATCGCTTGCACATAGCGCCTTCCACCTCCTTTTGAGGTGAAGACGTGCGCCATTAATTCCCAGTAGTGTTCACAAGTTTTGTTCCCTGGTTGACTTCCTCCGAGCCCTGTGGCAGTTGAGTTTTCAGAGAGACTCGCTGCCGGCCCAATACACGTGCTAACTAAGAGTCCTGTTCTGGGGTAGGTGCTCCGCATGTGGCGGTTCCCTGTAAGGCTAACCCCATGCAATATATATCTTCCGCTAATTTGTTTCCCTGTTGGCAAACTGCATCTTCCTTGGGCAGAGCCCCTCTGCCCCAGTCTCCATGTTTGTAGTAACTCCTCCCCCATTGGGTAGGATCTACCTTGAAGACTCTCCACATGGTTGGAAAGACCATGTGATGTATTCTTCCACTTAAATATCCCCCCTCTCTTTGGGCGAGGTGTGGTCTCCACTGTGTCTTCCCCTTGGGAGGGACACCCCCCAACTAGACCTGGCGGCCCAGTCGGATAATCCCCTTTCTTTTTTAGGGAGTGGAAAAAAGAGAAGGGGAAAAGAGGCCACGACTGGGTTAAGCCTGTCTCTTATCTCTTGGGTAGTCGACTTGTCCCCAAAGGGCCATTCGACACTCATAACTATGTTGGGGGAGGTTACGTGTCGACCTGGTGTGCTGGCTATGAGGCACACAATAGTCTTCCCACCACTCACCGCCAGTTCACGTAACACAGTTCAGCCAATTGTGTCATTTCGTATAGGGACCCCTAGTGTCACTACATCGACACAACGTCGAGTGAGTGACAGATAGGGAACGTCATGGTTACTTGTGTAACCTCCGTTCCCTGATGGAGGGAACGAGACGTTGTGTCCCTCCTGCCACAATGCTGAACCACCCGCTGAAATGGCCGGACCTTATATCGGCTCCTCAGCATAAAACCTGAATGAGTGGTTGCATACCAGCTCCTTTTATACCCGTATGTCTAGGGGAGTGGCATGCAAATACCACTCGCCAATTTTCATTGGCCTTTTATCAAAGACCAGAGGTGTCTCGGGCTCCCAAGAGTGACCCCTAGTGTCACAACATTGACACAACGTCTCGTTCCCTCCATCAGGGAACAGAGGTTACACAAGTAACCATGAAGGTTTCTTTCTTCATCAAAACAGAATTTAAGATTTTTGGATTTCATTTCAGGTCTCCTCCTTTAAACAACGCAAGTGAATGTACTCCATTTTTTGACGGTCCAAAATGCATATTTAGGGTACATCAAAATAATACACGTGACTCCATTCGACAAATAAAGTTATTCTGAACCCAAACAATTGATTATTTTTAGAAACAAAACAATACTTATATACTTTTTAACTACAAATGTTTGCTTCTGTACATCTCTGCGCACTCATGAGAGGGATGACCTAAGCTCATTGGTAAGGTCACACGTCACATGGATGAGGAGGCAGGAAGCATGTCATTGTTTACAAGAGGAGCAGCACTGTACAAAAGTTTAATTGTCTTTGCTGTAGATTTGTATTTGTATAAGTGTATTGTTCAAAATGGTCATTTGGTGTGTGTATTCTGGATGCTTCAACCTTCAGAAACCCCAAAGAAAATGCACGGCAGGAAAAATATGAACTTTTCATCGATTGCCTATACATGATCATGAGCAATTGAAGCTCTGGCTTACCGCGCTGAACCTGGATATCAGTACACCCCAACATTCTCTCAAATATTGGAGAGTGTGCAGTGAACATTTTACCCCTGGAGATTTCACACCATCGAAAGAAACAAAGGGTCGATATCTGAATTCTTCGGCTGTGCCCATGCTGTTTTTCCAGAGAACTCAGGTATGTGTGAAAACTTTGTTATTGTCACGCCTCCCTCGGGCTCTGCACCTCCTTCAGTGCTCCGTTCATCACCCGATTTCTAATTCACCCCACCTGCACTCAATCCACTCACTTCAGTTTGTGAAGCTTCTCTTCTGTGTGATATCACCTGTACCATTGATCTCACTATGTAAATCCCGTGAATCTCAGTAAACGCTCTTGCACTTGGTTTCACTAACTACAACTTGTGTGGCTTGAATTCCTGACAGTCATATAGCCTATTTATTTCTGCTAAAGAAAAAGCACAAGTAGATAACGCAATGGCATTGCTCCGAAATAAAGGATGGTTATTCACTGCAGTAATGTTTTTTATTATTATTTGGAAAGCTGTTTCCAAGCAGAGGCTGGCCCATTGGATTGTTGATGCCATTCTCCTCGCATACCAATCGCAGGACTTGCCGTGCCCCTTGGGAGTCTGGGCACACTCCACTAGAGGTGTTGCGTCCTCCTGGGCACTGGCAAGGGGGGCCTCTCTAGCAGACGTATGCAGAGCTGCGGGTTGGGCTACACCCAATAACTTTGCAAGGTTTTACAACCTACACATAGAGCTGGTTTCAACCTGAGTGTTACGCGGTAACAGCAGGTAGGCCGGGCGGCCGGTTGGGTGTACAGCTTGCATTGAGCCTTTCCCCTCTTTTAAAGGTGATAATGTGCGCCTTTTATCCACAACTCGTGGTACTCGTGGTATGCCCCTTTTCAGGTGAGCCTGTGTGCTCGGGCTCAGTGCTCCATATGTGGTGATTCCCCTTGGTAATCGCGTATGATGAGTTTCCACTTTTCGGTTTCCCCGTAGGTCAACCCTGTGTTTCCCCTCACCAGAGCTTTCTCTGCCTCGGCCACTGTTGCTGCATGCCCTCTCTGTAGATAGGGTCCTCTGGTGGTATCATTCCATATGTGAACTTCCCCGTTGGTAAGTCCATGTGAGGTATTATCCACATGTCAACCTCCCTCCGGTAGGATGTGGTCTCCGTAGTGCCCTCCCTCCTGGAGAGGGAAGAGCACTTGCCAGTACTATTCTAGAAAGTGCTTGGCGGGACATTGCTTAACAGCAAATCAGGAAAGGCTCCGCCGGTAGCCTCCTTGGGTAAGTGCCTCCTCCCCCCTTAACAGGACCAGGGAGACACCTTACCTAACTTGCTGGAGGTCATGAAATGGTTGAACACTCGCTGCGAGGCATGCAGCAGCTTGCCCGTGTCCACTCTTCCGTACCTCGTGACACGGTTCAGCGCCTGCAGCATTTCCTATAGGAACCCCTAGTGTCACTACATCGACACAACGTCAAGTGAGTGACAGACAGGGAATGTCTTGGTTACTGATGTAACCTCTGTTCCCTGATGGAGGGAAGGAGACTTTGTGTCCCTCCTGCCGCGGCGCTGAACCGGCCGCTTACATGGCCGGGACTCTCTATCGGCTCCTCAGTATAAATCTGAATGAGTGGTGCACGCCATCTCCTTTTATACCCGTATGTCTGGGGCGGAGAGTGGCATGCAAATTCCACTCGCCAATTCTCATTGGCCTTTTCTATTTTAAGCAAAGGTGATTGGGGCTCTCATGATCGAACCCCTAGTGTCACTACATCAACACAACGTTTCGTTCCCTCCATCAGGGAATAGAGTTTACATCAGTAACCAAGACGTTTTGGTTTGTGAAAGGCGCTTGGTCTTTGGTCTGTGCAAGTTTCTCTTGTAAACAATGACACGCTTCCTGCCTCCTCCTCCACCTGACACGTGACCTTACCAACGAGCTTACGTCATCCCTTTCATGAGCGTGCATCACAGAAATGTACAGAAGCAAACATTTGTAGTTAAAAAGTATATAAGTATTGTTTTGTTTCTAAAAATAATCAATCGTTTGGGTTCAGAAGAACTCTTTATCAATTGGAGTCGTGTGGATTATTTTGATGCACACTAAATTTGCATTTTGGACCGTCAAAAAATGGAGTACATTCACTTGCATTGTTTAAAGGAGGAGGCCTGAAATGAAATCCTAAAAATCTTAAATTCTGTTTTGATGAAGAAAGAAACTCAGATACATCTTGGATGGAGTAAATTATCTGCAAATTTTCATTTTTGGGTGAACTATTCCTTTAAGGTTCATGCTCTATTAAGTTTTTAAAGAGCACCTATTATGGTTTTTAAACGTGCCTCATTTTGTTTCAAAGGTCTCATACAATAGATTTACATGTATCCAAGGTCAAAAAACAGCATTATCTTCTTTTCCCAGTGTCAAAAACGATTCATTCATTGATCCGTTCTAAAGGATTCATTCTAAACTCCTCCTTTCAGGGAGCCTACTCTGCTCTGATTGGTCAGATGTCCCAGTCTGTTGTGATTGGCCTACCACTTAGTGTAGAGTTTGAGGGTTGGTCAAAGCTGTTCGTGAGCAGCCAATGAAGACCAGAGGTGGGTTTTTTGTTACCAAATGAGTAAGTCTGGAATTACTAGTGACTCATTTCAGGTGTTCAGAATTGGTTCTTTCTTTTGAGAGTCAATAACTCCATTTGTCGTGCACTTTGATTTTTGAAACTTTGCAGACTTTTTTACATTCACAAACAGCTATATAACACATTACATGAAAGGTAATATTGAAAAACCTAATAGGTTATCTTTAAAGGAACAACTCAAAAAAAAAAAAAAAAAAATGCTGAAGCAGCCACCACAAATAAATAAATAAATAAATAAATAAATAAATAAATAAAAAATAAAATAAAAAAATAAAATATTTTTCAACATCATTCGATGGATAAGGCTTTTATAAGCAATGACTAGGCCCTAAGTACACCAAACTACCTTCCAGTATTTAAGACAATGCATTGGAAAATGGAACAGTTCATACAGCTTTATAATATATTTTATTAATTTATCATTTAACTCAACGAATATCTCATATTCATGCCATCATCACGCAAGAGAAGAGAAAGATTGCTCCCAGTTTCTGTGCTTAAATTCAGTGTGGTGCTCTGTTAAAGTGCTGGTTAGATTAATGTCACCTCCCTCCATTAGCCGGTGATACTTACATATCTTTTCTGCTTTCCAGCAATCACCGGTAACATATAAATATATTAAATATATTTTTATCATATCATATATTAAATATATTTATAAATATATCAAGTCATCTGAAGCTGACAAGTCACGACGGTACATTAATGACATAGGCAAGAGCCACTCTACAGGCTAGCTGGGCAGCATTTGGGAATAAGGAAAGTAATAAAGCTGGATAAAAACTCCTTTCACTATTTAAAAGTGGGAGGGTGGAGGGTGATGGCTGCTGCCCCCCGCCCCCCGCCGCCCCACAGTGCTAGCACCAGCTGAAGATTGCGATGGCAGGACCCCAATCTCCTCCATGTCCCAGGCCTGTGGGAGCAGACAGTCCCAGCTGAAATACTTGGCCCTCCTGTGCTGCCCCCTTCAGTACGCTGCTAATCAAATAAATAAATCAAATGAAGAGATGTGAGAATTGCTTTTTTATCTGGGTCCCATTCTTCGGCGGGACACTTGGAGTGTCACAGCTGGGGGGCCTGGCAGGGAGTCTGGGCATATTTTAGCAAAGGTACTGATCAGACTTGGTTTGCTGTGAGACGGTATCCAGCACAGGCAAGCCTGGACAGACCTCACACACTCAAGAAACACACATGCATACACACATACACACAGACTCATGTTAATGTTACACACTCTTTGACTGCACTGGACGAACTGATGGTCCGGTGGTACTTCTTTTTTTTTTTTTTTTTTTTTTTTACTAAAAAGTAATTAGATTACATTAATTCATTACTTTGTAATCAAATTACACCCAACACTTATCAGGACCAGAATGTGTAGTGGAGGGCTCTTGTATCACCCTGAAGCGGCTTATTTTGAGATAATGATGGGCTGACTGTGTACTATCCTACATATTACATGGCTAAATAAAATAAATGGATATGAGATACTGATTTGAGTCTTAAATGTTTTATGTGAAAAGAAACCGAAGTAATACAAGAGACATGAAACTAGCACAGTGTAGGAGATTATAAATTCAAATATAAAATTTAGCAGTCATTATTAAAAAAATATTTAATCACAGAAAGCCACAATTGATCAATCAGAATCGAGCATTCCAGAGAGGCGTGTAATAATATGTCAATATATAATATGTAATTTTATTTTATTTTTTTTCTGTAAGATAATTTCCTCTAGCACCTCTTTGATCACCACCAATTTATTACTAAAGTAAAACAAACAAACACAAATTTTGTAATAAAATAACTGGTAAAATACAATGCAAACATGCTATTCAAGATAAACAGTCTGTCCTCCAGCACTGGACATTGAAAAGCTCAAGAGACTTCAGTGCACAAGTCAGTGCTTCAAATATGGCAAAAGATCCCCAGCATAAAAGCAGAAGAGAAAGAGTCCATTAGTACAGGGAAAACATATGAATACATTTCACTCATCAGCTGACCTTAGACCTGGCTATCTGGTTATTTCCCTTCAGGAGGAACACTTTAATTCAAAGGTAGTGCTGACAGTCCCTTACAAAATTACAATACTTGTACACAACTACTAGCGAATGAGACCCAATGCCTGACTTGAAAATATAACAAGAAAAATTTTTAACCGTTACAAAGCAAACAACGTCAGAAAAGTTTTGAAACATAGTAAACTGCAGCATTGCAAACAATGATTTTATTTTCTGTGAGCGTGTGTGTTTGTGTATGTCTGTGGTTGTGAGAAAAGTAGAGAGTTTATGTTCTTGTTCTGACCTTCTGCCTCATTCATAATACATTGTCAGTATAAACCTTTATGAAAGTTTAATAAAGAAAAACTATCTTCCCTGTCCGCAGTCGCAGCATTATGACAGCATAATCTTTAATCAGTGCAATTGGACTGGGATGAAATGTCATCACTCCACACCCACTCGCCAATCCAAACGCTGCTGTGATCTCCAACAGTACACCTACAATACCAATGCTACTGTAGCCTCTCTACTTCTCTCCCTTCTTCTCTGTTTTTTTCCCATCTATAACACTCTATCTCTCTACTCCTCTCTATCTACCAGTCAGATCGGCAGTAATTCAAAGAAAAAGCAGAGCTGTGGCTTCTGTCGGAGTTCATTCTGCTACCACTTGTAGAGAAACAGGCCAGTTTTACACTGCTGCTTGCGTTGTTTTCACACTGACTGCGTCTCTGATGCATAACTACATTGAATATTTATTTTAATAACGGCCTCAAATTGTAAAACAGGTACCAGGAGTTGGCCACTGAAAATTATTACAACTTGATCGTCATGAAATCTCATTTACATTAGGAGGGGGATCACATTTATATCCAAATGGTAATTAATCTACACAGAGCGAACCCAAACTCCAAAGCGTCGCTACAAATGCAACTGCTTAAATTATCTGGAATCAATCCCACTGCTGAGTAGAGTGAAACAGGCCTTACCCAACTTGGTCCAAAAGAACAATACATAAAGTAAAACAAACTGAAAAATAAAATAAAATAATTATATATATATATATATATATATATATATATATATATATATATATATATATATATATATATATATGTGTGTGTGTGTGTGTGTGTGCACAACAATTAGTTCCGGTCCTCGAATCTGATTGGACAAGAGACGTACCATGAGCACTGATGGTCTGACACTCCGCTTGTGTTCATGCCATTCTAAACTAAAGTGTAAGAGTAGTGCATATGTGTTAAGAACTACTGTTTGTCTTTTTTTAGACATTGCATATGTTAGTCAGCAGGTGGTGGCAAAAGATAATTTTTGTGTATGATATGGGCCAGTTGGTGATGTGAAGTGAATCCGCATCAGCCACTGTTTACATACAACAGCGCTCTGTGATCGCTACTACACTACTAAAGTTAGGAAATAGTTTTAAACAGCTTTAAACGAACAACTTCAGAATTATGGCTCATCACAGCTGAGAGACACAACAGACTGATTGATTACAGAACTCAAGGCGCTTACCTCTTACTGGAGTTTCCACATTGGATACATACTGTTTAAAATGGCGGAGGACATTGCAGTTTCTATAGTGATTGACTCTTGTGCACCGGCTACCGTGAAATAGAGTGGAATACCCCCGCTTGGACAGCTATTTTTCCACTGAGAAAGCTGATCTTCAGAAAGCTGACAGCATCTCTGCTTGGGAGTGGCAACAGGTGATCGCACACGCTCCGTCTCTCTCTCTCTCTCTCTCTCTCTCTCTCTCTCTCTCTCTCCAACACACACACACACACACACACATCCATCCTTGTTTATCCAATAACTTGTTAGAAACAGCACAAGTTGTGATACTATTTCTGAAGTGACATTTTTGAATTACTAACGAAGGCTTGGACACATCATTTGGTTTGAATCAGCAACAGCAGATTCTGATCCATTGGATAAGAAAGTAGTTCCATGCACAAATGCGTTTTTATGACCGTACTCAGTTTTTCCTAATTTTTCAAAATGTACTTGTTCATTGAAATGTTGTATATAAGTAATACGGCCTGAATCACAGCAGTGCTTATGTAGGGCCATATCGCACTCTTGCTCGTGTGATATTGCTTAAATATAATAGTATAGTATAATAGTATATATAAATATATATATATATATATATATATACACTGGCGGCCAAAAGTTTGGAATAATTTACAGATTTTGCTCTTATGGAAAGAAATTGGTTCTTTTATTCACCAAAGTGGCATTTAGATGATCACAATGTATAGTCAGGGCATTAATAACGTGAAAAATTACTATTATAGTTTGAAAAAACTACTTCAAAGAGCGCTCATTAAAAAATCCTCCACGTGCAGCAATGACAGGTTTGCACATCCTTGGCAGGAGACATTTCACCCCATGCTTCCTGTAGCACTTGCCATAGATGTGGCTGTCTTGCTGGGCACTTCTCACGCACCTTACAGTCTAGCTGATCCCAAAAAAGCTCAATGGGATTAAGATCCACAACACTCTTCCAATTATCTGTTGTCCAATGTCTGTGTTTCTTTGCCCACTCTAACCTTTTCTTTTTGTTTTTCTGTTTCAAAAGTGGCTTTTTCTTTGCAATTCTTCCCATGAAGACTGCACCCCTAAGTCTTCTCTTTACTGTTGTACATGAAACTGGTGTTGAGCGGGTAGAATTCAATGAAGCTGTCAGCTAAGGACATGTGAGGCATTTATTCCTCAAACTAGAGACTCTGATGTACTTATCCTTTTGTTTAGTTGTGCATCTGGCCTTCCACATCTCTTTCTGTTCTTGTTAGAGCCAGTTGTCCTTTGTCTTTGAAGACTGTAGTGTACACCTTTGTATGAAATCTTCAGTTTTTTGGCAATTTCAAGCATTGTATAGCCTTCATTCCTCAAAACAATGATTGACTGACGAGTTTCTAGAGAAAGCTCTTTCTTTTTTTCATTTTTGACCTAATATTGACCATAAGACATGCCAGTCTATTGCATACTGTGGCAACTCAAAAACAAACACAAAGACAATGTTCAACTTCATTTAACGAACCAAATAACTTTCAACTGTGTTTGATATAATGGCAAGTGATTTTCTAGTACCATTTAGCAATTTAGCATGATTACTCAAGGATAAAGTGTTGGAGTGATGGCGGCTGGAAATGGGGCCTGTCTAAATTTGATCAAAATTACTTTTTTCAAATAGTGATGGTGCTGTTTTTTACATAAGTAATGTCCTGACTGTACTTTGTGATTACCAATTTCCTTTCGAAACAGCAAAATCTGTACATTATTCCAAACTTTTGGCCACCAGTGTGTGTGTGTGTGTGTGTGTATATATATATATATATATATATATATATATATATATATATATATATATATATATATATATATATGTATATAGCCAAGTCTGGTCCGTCTCAAAAGTTAATCCCATCTTTGTTTGGGGTTGAATCTACATTAAGATGCATCACACACAGTTTTCATCCTGGGGATATGAGCTTCCAAACTTGCCTGATGACTGTCTGAAGCATAAAGCCCACTGCTGAAGACATGCTCTCACCTTTAGATGCTACATACTACATCTGGATCCTACATACTATAATCCTCCATGAGGTGGAGAGGTCTGTCTGTGAGGTCTGCATTATAATACACAGTGATAATTCATATGTGACTGGGATGGAATATTTGCCTTCTTCATTTTTGCCAATGCTTTTTTTTAGGCATGCACTCTTTCTTTTTTCCTTCTCCACAATAAAGCCTTCATGTAACTCCTTCCACTGTGTTGCTGTCATGACTGAACAACTTTAGTGCAAGCAATGGGTTGCACAAAATAAACACAACTCAGAACGGCAATGAGAAAAAGCATAATCCGAGAGATTAATAAATTGAAGGGAGTTTTTGTCTCTACTTCACTGGAACGCCCTGCTCAACTGTCAAGATCACTTTAAGCTAGCCAATAATAATTGTATTAATGGGCGAAATGCATATGTTGAGTCGTAAGCTGCACATAAATCTTACACTAAGATCACTTCTGGTGTGAATTATTGAACAGCATTGAACTAATGAATTTAACATACAGAAACATTTTTTAGGTAACAAAGGAATTATCAATAAATACAAACATATTTTTGGTAAGTGCAATCCTTTAATTTTACATTGTCTAAATGATGAGCTAAATAAAATACTTGAACATTATAAAGCATGTACAATATAGATAAAATAAACCTATCTATCTATCTATCTATCTATCTGTCTATCTATCTATCTATCTATCTATCTATCTATCTATCTATCTATCTATCATCTATTGAGTGAGGAAAAATATCTGGCCTTGTTACACAGCTTTGATCAGCATCAAATAATTTGTTTTTTCCAAGAAATTATTTTGGTAGTGCATGATCTCTTTTATGGATGAAGTACGTTATGATATACTCCAATAATACAAATGAAAGTAGTTTCCATATAATTGTGGAAAATCCAAAAATAAAAGCTTACGCAGCAGGGCAGGTTTTCAGTTGCTGACTACCATCTCCGTTTTCTCCCACTATGCTAAATGTTTATTCTGCTCTTGGAGCTCCCAGCTGGCACCAGGCAGAAATTATAGTTGTCTGTGCATGTCACTTCTGCTTTTACCACTCAACCTCTGTCCAATGTCTCGGTTAATGTTGATTGAAATATGGGCACAGTCTGTCTGCAAAACCACTTTGTGTCAACATGTCAATAGCTGCACAAGGAGAAATAAGTCAGAAAACTAGCACATCGTCAAATCACACGCTACACAGAGCTGAGCGCCCTGGATATGCTGGCTGGCGGTTTTGACAAGGATTTCACACAGCACATCTTATGTTTCAGTATTAATCCCACTGCAAAATTATGGGTCCTTTTCATCCTAAACTCCCATTGCCATGGTTACAATGTTTAAGCCTGGGAGATGAGCAAAATGAGGTGTAAAAGAGAAAAAGGAACACAGAGCCAAGCTGTGATTCTCTAACCGTTTCAACTGTGATCAAACGGCGAAATCTAATCGTAACAAAAGACAAATTCCATTTTTCCAGGGCTCATTGTGTTATGAATGGAAGGAGAAGGGAGTTAGACGAGTTAAAACAAAGTGATTGGGTCTGGTGCTTAATTAAAGCACAATTTAAAACATTCTAGAGATGAGTTTCTGCTGGCAAAGGAGGAGCTAGGCCCTGAAAGTAACCAGTATGGGAGGGGACTTCAGAGTTATGTGACAACAGAAATGTAAAACTCTTTTTGGTCTTTGTATTCGAAATATAATTCATGCACAGTATATATATATATATATATATATATATATATATATATATTGTGAAATCATAAAGTCTGAGACCATTTTGAAAATATGGAATCCAAAATCTAATTTAAACCTGGAAATAAAGTTGAGAGATTCTGAAAAATGTGTAACAAAGAAACGGAATGGCATAAAATAATTAATTAAATAAGCAAATTTGTGACATGTAATATATTAAATCTTTCATACAAAAGGTAAATTTTCCTAGCTTCCATTGAAGCAAACAAGATGGATCATTAGGTTTCGCACAAACTTGATAGAGTCTGTACTGGCTCAAGTGCATTCTGTCATTAAAGAATTTCATTCAAATTGTTATGCTGATAATGTAATTTGTACTGAAAAAAATAAATAAAACAAAGAACATAGCTGCAAGCAGCAATGACGGGCCCAAGCACCACGGGTCAATTTCCACCTGGTGGCTTTTGGAAAACAATGCAAAGTGGAAACATCCATTTGGATTTTGACATTATTCCAAACGATTTTGAAGATATGGATAAATATAAGAGGACTATATTAAAGTCTGTTGTAAGAGCCACACTTCCTGCTGCCAGGTGGTGGCACTATGGCTGTGACCCAAAATAGTCACATCCATGTGATTAGCCCCCAAGACTAAACATACATCTCAATTTTGATCTAAATCACACATTGCACACAGAACATATTAGACACTTCCTGTTTCCCATTTTTTGCCATTAATTTAATGCCTTGCCATGGCAACACTGTTTGATATATACAAAAATCTGTTCACAATTTAGCATCTTCAGTGTCTTGGCATAATGTTGTCTAAATGTGGTTACAGTCTCATGAATCCCCTAGGAGGAGTATTTAAAAGTTCAGAGACTATAGAAAACTACATAAAAAAGAGCAATATATAAAAAATTAAATCCAAAATGTCCAACTTCCTGTTAGGCGGAGCTAATAACTATAATTATGAAAGTTTTCCGGCTTGATGAGAACTATATATGTACCAATGTTGGTGACTGTAGGTGAAAATGGGGGTGCTACAAAGGCCGTCTTCCACACCAATTTTAAAACCAATTTTAAAGAGGGTGCAACAGAGCCCCCCTACATGCCCATACATGAGCATTTGCCCAGCCCTAATGGCCAATGACTCTGATGTGTGTGCAAAATGTCATGACATTTTAAGCATGACAAGTGCCTCAAAATCACCCAAATATAGGAAGAAAGGAATAATAGCAATCAATGCATTGGCATGGCAACAGTATTTAAGATATCAAATATCTCTTGACAATTTTACATCAGCAGTGTCTTGACATTATTCTAAAGAATTTTGAAGCAATTAATGTAAACAAAAGAGGGCTATTTTAAAGTCTGTTAAAAGTGCCATACTTCCTGCTGCCAGTTGGTGGCACTAATACCATGACCCATAATAGCCGAATCCATGTGATCAGCCCCCATTATCAAACATACAGCTGGATTTTCATCAAAATCACACAATAGATATAAGGCACTTCCCGTTTCCCATTTTTCGCCATAAATGTATTGCTTCGCCATGGTGACACTGTTCAAAATATTAAAAAATCTGTTCACAGTTTAACATCTACAATGTCTTGGCATAATGTTGCACAAATTTGGTGCCAGTCACATGAATCCCTTAGGAGGAGTATTTAAAAGTTCAGAGCCTGTGATTTTCAGAAAATCCAAACTATCCGACTTCCTGTTGGGCGAGCTAATGACTGTAAGTATGAAAGTTGTTCGGCTTGATAAGAACAATATATGTACCAAGTTTGGTGACTCTAGTTGAAAATGGGGGTACAACAGAGCCCCCCTTTACATGCCCATTATCAAAGGGTGCTACAGAGCCCCCCCTTGCATAACCCCCCCCCCTCCAAAAAAAAAAAAAAACTTTGCCAAGACCTAATGGCCAATGACTCTGATGTGTGTGCAAAATTTCAAGAGTTTTCACGCATGTTAAGTACCCCAAAGTACCGAAAACCTCGAAAATAATAATAACGAGGGGTCCCCCTGTCACAGGGGGACGTAGGGCCCTTGCAAAATGTAGCCAGAGCAAACTGGAAAATGTTCGAGATGTGTCCTGAGCAGGAGTCAGAGCGCTTGGAATGTCAACAAGAAATTAGAGATTCATCAAAAGAACTTGGAGCATGTTGATATAATTCCTGATCAATCCATTCAAAATTAAAGAAGCAATTGATTTGAATCTAGTTTGAATGTCTTGTGTAGAGCAGATGCTCTCAATCTACTTAGGTCTCTTAACTCCAAACAAAAATATATTTTCTATCAAGTAAGACAGTGGTGCTTAGAGAAAGTTAGAGATAAAAAGCCAGAGCCTTTCCATGTATTTGTTACTGGAGGTGCAGTAACAGGAAAGTCACATTTAATCAGAGCTATTCAATATGAAATGACCAGATTATTATCCCAAATTGCAACTGCAACAGACACAATTTCTGTTCTATTGACAGCACCTACTGGAATTGCTGCTTTCAACTTGGGTGCCAATACCATCCATATTACAGTCGTTTCAATAGTTTCAATCGGGGCAGATGTAAAATTGCCTTACACACCTTTAGGAGAAGAAAAAGTAAATACAATGCATGTGGTATTTAGTGACTTGCATATACGGATTATAGATGAAATTTCTATGGTAAACCAGAGTCTACTAGCCTATGTCCATGGTAGGCTTAGATAAATAAATCAGACAGGTGACTACTCTCCATTTGGTAAAGTTATTATAATTGCTGTGGGAGATTTTTTCCAATTGCCACCTGTGAGAGGAAAACCATTGTATTTGCAAAATGCTCCATTAGATTTGTGGAACAGTACATTTGCACTGTCAGGATTAACAATCATTATTAGACAAAAAGACTCAGCTTTTGCGGAAATATTGAATAGATTGCGTACATGTAGCAAGAGTTCCCCACTATCACTTAATGACTTAAATATGCTCAATAGTAGGGAAACTGGGCAAACCTCTTCCGCTTTACACATTTTCCCAACAAATATGCAAGTGGAAGAGCATAACAAACAGATCACATCTATGTGATCAGCCCCCAATACCAAATATAAATCTCAATTTTGATCTATCTATATTGTGGCAAGCAGGGCATGGCTGAGCAGCATCAGGGAAGAGCGAGGCCAGAGAAATGAGTGGTAAACCTTTTCCACCTGTTTGCACACCGGTCTCGCATTCCAGGGAGGATCGGCGGGAGTATTTAAAGAGAGAAGACGGCAGCAGATGGGGTGAGACAGACGCACAGAGCTGTGTGTGACTGTGCCACAGCGACTGCTGAAAAGCAAGGCTGTTGAGTGTTGTTAAATATATATAATGATATATATATATATATATATATATATATATATATATATATATATATATATATATATATACACACACACACACACACACACAGTATTTTTTTTTATTGCTAACTGATTAATTTGACATTTTTGCTATAATTTAATACAATTATTTATTGAAACAATATGTAGATCTGAAGATTATATTGTAATGAAGTAATTTACCATTTTTATATATCCCTAAAATTGCTTTAAATTAAATTAACAAATGTAATTCAATGTATTAGGTGTTAAGTTGGACTAGGTAGAGTTTAATATGAGCAGAAGTCATTTAGCCTTGTAATTATGTGGCAATAGATCTCAGTTTATTTTATTGTTGCATTTTTTTTTCTCTGTTCTCTTTCTAAATAAATAAAGTACATTAACTTTTAGTCTGCATTCGTTATTCATACGCAACTGTTTAAATAGCCTTTTGTGGTCATAATAATAAATAGCCACTTTAATGACGTAATGTCGTAATGACGGACTGGCACCATCCAAAGTTACGTTGTGGCTACGAATATAGGAAATTCACTTTTCCGGTTGTCACAACGCAATCAAATACATTGTCACAATGAAAGTTTGGTCATCAAATACAGTGAAGTTAGGTAATGCAAGAAAATCTCCAGAGTACCAATACATTGTCTATTAAACACATCAACAAATTCTAAATGTTCCTTAGCTTGACAAAAAACTGGCAATCTGGAATAAACTTCACATTATGCAGGACAATATTTTTAAGTGTACCCATGGATGGAGAGTGCATGCATATCCAATGTAATTCTGCTAATAAAATCCTGTAGGCCTATCAACATTTTAACAGCTGGAATAAGCCATTTGAAAGGGAACATTAACCCAAAGTTAGTTCTAAATAAAAATAAACTCTACAAAAACTGTACCTTGGGTGGCAGTGCTGCAAAAGTCATGAATATTAATTATTTTATGCACAATAAGAGATTATTTTAAATCACCTATTTTGATAAACAGTCGTTCTTAATGACCTATTCAATCACTCAAATAGATATTTCACATAATATGTTAATTCTATCTCTACATCTGCCACTGTCAGTCTTGGGATTTTGTTAGTCAGTAGATGAACACATAGATCAGCAATTTAATCAAGAACATGACTGATTGGTCTAGTGCAGTGTTTCATGTCTGGGTCGTGGACAGCAGAGAAAGAACAATGCCATGGTTCTCCCATTGAAGATTTTTAGGGCGACTGTCCAAGTGATAGCACATTTAGGACTACCGAGGCAAATTTAATGAAAATCTCGCATTCAGCTAAAGACTTCTCATTCACACTGCAATATTTTTCGCGGTCTGATTAAAGCTTTTGCGTGAGTGTAATGGAACCAGCTTGCGCTTATGATCTGCTCTGCTCTCTGGCGCACGCGCTCAACAACCTGGCTTCCCTTGATATTGTGGTGCACACTGCGCAGACCTCAAAACTGATGAGACCCTTTTCAATTCTAGTGAGACTTTTCTAGTTTAAAGCGTTACGGAGGAAGTCAAGTCAAACCTTTCAAACAGCAGGCAGCCCGGACATGCCAAACAGCACTGAGGAGGAAAGAGCTACACTGTGCTATGTGCTAAAAAAAAATAAAAATAAAAATCATTCATTATACCTCATCACCTTTACATAATTGTTTCATGATTTTACCTGTGTTAAAGTAACTGTTATATTTCAACAAAATGTTATAGTTTCATATGAAATTATCTATAGGTAGAATCTATTAGACCTCATTTTTATTTCAATAGTGGCAGTTGTAGTTAAAGTTTCAAAATGTGTTTTTTGTACTAGTACTTTATAAATACTATAATTTATTATTATTATTACTATTAAACTAGCTACATTGACCTAACCATGGTAATGAGGAGCCTTTTCTCCTGTGTAATATGTATGTTCTGTTTGAATGATGTTTGAAATTAGGAAGCAAACTGGATAATAATAGGCTCATACTGTATAAATAAATATGTCTGCACTGTTTTATAAATGATTTCAATGTAAACGTGTGCTAGATAGACGTCTTTGATGGCTTGTTTGTATTTTTAGATACCATGTCAAGTTTAAAAGAGCTTAAACTGTTAAACATCTCAAGTTGAGACAAATATGCTTTGCTCTTTTGTGGTGTTGCGTATAATTGTAGTGCAACAACAAATGCATTCAAGCATGTGAATGGCACGTAACATGATTTCAAACAATGCGATAAAATTTCAAACAAATATTTTGAATATTAGCTAACAAATAGGACTATGCAATTAAACAAACACCATCAAAACAAGTCGCTCCAACTTCTAGCAGAATTAAATCTAATAAATGAATTAAGAGCTGAATACTGTTGCTGTTCACTTGAGAAAAAACTTGGAATAATTTCACGGCTCCCAAAAGCTGTTCAATACAAAGAAAGGAATATAATAAACAGTGTTTCTTTTAATGACACAAATCAGCACAAACGAACGACACCAGTTCGGAGCAATTTGGAGTGACGTCACTGCTCCTGAAAAGGCCAAATAAAAGAATCATTTAAGACCACTTTTGCAATAAAAAATTAAATAAATAAATAAAAAAATAAAAAAATAAAATTAAAATAAAAAATTCATTAGCTGGTAAATACAAAAACACTGATGCTACTTGGATGATTCTGGACATGTTTTTTTATATTTTATTGTGCATTTGTGTTTTCTGAAAATACAACATTAAAACTCTGAATTCATTAAGAATGCATGTTGCCTAAAGTATGTAGCCTATATTGTGACCCTTCTCTTTAGTCTCTTGCTTTCCAGCAAGACGTGACGCAATAGACCAATGCTTTGGCAATGTCACCGCTTATGTAAAACACGGAAGTGGTGGCAAAAACCATGCGTAAAAAGTAAACTTTTACTGGATTTCATTGTTAAAAAATTATTCCGAGGGCTCTCGTTGACTGCTGTGGACAAAACACAACTTTGCAGCAAAAATGTATAGCGAACATGATTACATGTTTGTTATTAACTCATTTCATTATAGTACTTTTATAGCTAAGAATATGTTTGTATTTATGATGATTTTATGTCATACTTTCGTTTAATCATCTAATCTGTCAAATCTAACGCAACAGTCAGTGGGCTTTCTGCCACCACTTACTACGCATGTGCTGACATTTTTGTAAACAAGAGGATTGGTCTATAGACCTTATTCACAGTAGTGCCATGTTTGATTTTTAATGGGAATGGAAATGAAGCTGTGAGGGATAGACTTACAGTCTCTTCAATGGCATGCACGGTATAAAGCTTTAAAAAGCTCCTAGATCCCATCTGGTTTTCCACAACTAATGTTGTCTGGAGTTTTTTGTCTACTGAGTGTCCTTGAAAAGATTTTTATCCAATGTTTTGTCTGCAGAACGATCCAAAAACACTTTAAACTGCAGTACAGCCGATTGAAGTGACTGTACGTCTATCCCTCACAGACTCGTTGTCATTCACGTCAAAAATTAAATATGGCGCTGCTGTGAATAAGGTCTAGCATGTGCTGAAGAACATTTATATATTTTTTTTCTTGGCAGATACCTTAATAAATACTTTAACAGGTAGTTAAAGGGAAGTTCATTTAAAAATCTGTCATCACTGCTCACCCTTGAGTCTGTATGAATTTTTCTCTGCCTTGGAAAAAAAAGGAGATGTTAAGCAAAACGTTTAGTCTCATTCACTGTCACTGCATCTTTTTATCATTCAGTGTAAGTGAATGGTGATTGAAACTCCCTAATATCTCCTTTTGATATCCACTGAAATAAGAAAGTCATACAGGTTTGCAACAGCATGAAGGTAAGTGATGACAATTTTCATTTTTGTGTGAAATATCTCAAGTAAAAGTCAAAACTCGTCAGTTACCTTAAAAATGGCTGTTTAAAGTTGACAATATGCATTGAAAATGTTAACAGATTAAATTATGAAAGAGAACTGTGCTACATAATTAGTTATGATGTATATTGAAAACAGATTATATACTAAATATTAAATATAATATATTTTCATATTATGTATATTAATAATATTATAATATTTATATAATTATATTATTATTGTTTTGTATATTATTACAAATTTTTTAACATTGACTGATTCAGATGGCAGAGAAAATACCTGTATATGTCAGATCTAGAGAAATGGAGATGAGAGATATAACAGATGTAACTCTGCAGCTGAGTAGTTCTGTTAGCATTACAATTCTTGTCAAAGGTAATGTGAAATAAGGAAGCACCATGATTTGAAAGGCATCAAAAGACGCTCCAAACTTGAGCGCTTGCAAACTGCAATGTTGACAGCTTTGTCGATTATAAGCAGGAGCGACAGTGTTAGCGTATCGCTTGCTTACAGAGATGCATAATAATGCCATTTGCATTTCTGACTAATGGGTTTCTGAAGGTTTATACATGTGTAACATTGCAAATTCAGTAAAAATGCACTTCCCTGTGCACGCTCACACTAAAATCAAGCATCAGCTGCTAAAGGTAAAAAATAAGAGGGATATTTCAAAGTCTGTTAAAAGTGACACACTTCCTTCCACCAGTTGTTGGCACTATGACCATGACCCACAATAGCCACATCAATGTGATCAGCCTGCAAGAACAAACATTTGGCTCAATTTTGTTGTAAATCACACCATGCACATAGAAGATATGAGACATTTCCTTATTCCAATTTTTTTATGTTATTTTGTCACATTGCCAACGTTCGATATATAAAAAATCCTTTCACAATTTAGCATCATCATTGTCTTGGCATGATGATGCCAAGACAAGACATACTCAAGATGGCGCCGAGTATGGCTGCTGCATTGCGAGCTCCGACACAACATAGTAATGCTTTGTTTGTTTTCTTCACAATTCTTATGTTTTTTGTCTTGGATGTTGTCTGCCTTATTGTCTACGACAGACAAACACTTTTGGACATTGGTTCAGCAATCTCACACCGTAAACCGGACTTCACATTCCTCAATGCCGACCCGCTGTTTACAAAACGCAAGCAGAGCCCTTTGTCTGGGCAGCACGGCCGCGGAAACGCAGGAGAAAAAGGGGAAACAGAGCCGGCGTTCTCATCAGAGTAAGATGCCGTGCAAATCGACCCCCGCTACCCACTATTCTACTGGTAAATGTTCAGTCTCTGGATAACGAGCTCTGCGAGCTGAAAGCGTGGATCTCTTTCCAACGAGATACAAGGGACTGCTGCATTATCTGCCTAACAGAAACTTGGATGTCTGCGGAGATTCCAGACTCAGCCACTGAACCCGCGGGGTTCTCCGTGCACCGAGCGGACAGAGCGAAAGACCTCTCAGGTAAAAGCAGAGGTGGTGGTGTATGTTTTATGATCAACAAATCCTGGTGTGATCAGAGGAATGTACATTCTATCAAGACTTTCTGTTCTCCTGAATTTCTCATGCTTCTGTGTCGACCATTCTGGCTACCGAGGGAATTCACAGCGGTCATTATCACTGCTGTGACCATCCCCCCACAAGCCGACACAGACCGGGCACTCAAGGAACTGTATGGGATTATAAGTGAGCAGGAAACCGCGCACCCTGAGGCTGCGTTCATTGTGACCAGGGACTTTAATAAAGCCAGTTTAAAATCAGTCGCTCCAAAATATCACCAGCACATTAGTTTCAACACACGAGGGGACCGGGTTTTGGACCATTGCTACTCTCCGTTCCGGGATGGCTACAAATCCCTCCCCCACCCACCATTAGGCAAATCGGACCACTCTTCCATTCTGCTTCTGCCCGCTTACAGGCAGAAATTGAAACAGGAAGCACCCACCCTCAGAACGATCCAGTGCTGGTCGGACCAGTCAGATTCTACGCTACAAGACTGTTTTGATCACACGGACTGGGAGATGTTCCAGTCCGCCTCTGATGATGACATCGAGCTTTACGCTGATAGCGTAATGTGTTTCATCAGAACGTGCGTAGAGGACGTCGTTCCGACCAGAACTGTACGAATCTATCCGAATCAGAAACCTTGGATCAATAGCGATGTTCGCGCGGCACTTAATGTGCGGACCTCCGCTTTTAATTCCGGGAACGTGGAGGAGCATAAACAAGCCAGTTATGCCCTCTGAAAAGCTATCAGAACCGCAAAACGCCAGTACAGGAGTAAGATTGAAGGACAGTTTAACACCACCAACTCTAGAAGCATGTGGCAGGGAATTAACATCATCACGGACTTTAAAGGGAATAAAAACTCCGCCATGAACACCGCTGCCTCTCTACCGGATGAGCTAAATACTTTTTATGCTTGTTTCGAGGGAAATAACACCGCCCTCGCGGAGAGAGCTCTCGCAGCTGAAGCTACAGAGGTTAGTTCACTCTCCGTCTCTGTAGCGGATGTAACACGATCCTTCCGATGGGTGAATATCTGCAAAGCCGCTGGCCCAGACGGCATTCCGGGCCGCGTCATCAGAGCGTGCGCGAACCAGCTGGCTGGTGTTTTTACGGACATTTTCAACCTTTCCCTCTCTTTGTCTGTAGTCCCCACATGCTTTAAAACATCCACCATTGTGCCTGTTCCAAAACAATAAAAAATAACTTGTTTAAATGACTGGTGTCCTGTTGCTCTGACCCCCATCATCAGCAAATGTTTTGAGAGACTAATCAGAGATTACATCTGCTCTGTATTGCCACTCTCTCTTGACCCGCTGCAGTTTGCTTACCGCAACAACCGCTCCACTGATGATGCCATTGCATCTACAATACACACTGCTCTCTCCCACCTGGAAAAAAAAGAACACTTATGTGAGAATGCTGTTTGTAGACTACAGCTCAGCATTCAACACCATAGTGCCCTCCAAGCTAGATGAGAAACTCCGGGCTCTGGGCTTAAACAGCTCGCTGTGCAGCTGGATCCTGGACTTCCTGTCAAGCAGACGCCAGGTGGTTAGAATAGGCAGCAACATCTCCTCATCACTGACCCTCAACACTGGAGCCCCGCAGGGCTGTGTTCTCAGCCCACTACTGTATTCCTTGTACACACATGACTGTGTGGCAACACGTAGCTCCAATGCCATCATTAAGTTTGCTGATGACACGACAGTGGTAGGTCTGATCACTGACAATGATGAAACAGCCTACAGAGAGGAGGTACACACTCTGACACACTGGTGGCAGGAGCACAACCTCTCCCTCAACGTCAGTAAGACAAAGGAGCTTGTGGTGGACTTCAGAAGAAAAGACAGAGAACACAGTCCCATCACCATCAATGGAGCACCAGTGGAGAGAGTCAGCAGCTTCAAGTTCCTGGGTGTCCACATCACTGAGGAACTCACATGGTCCATCCATACTGAAGTCATTGTGAAGAAGGCTCATCAGTGCCTCTTCTTCCTGAGATGGCTGAGGAAGTTTGGAATGAACCGCCACATCCTCACATGGTTCTACACCTGCACTGTGGAGAGCATCCTGACTGGCTGTATCTCTGCCTGGTACGGCAATAGCACCGCCCACAACCCCAAAGCACTGCAAAGGGTGGTGCGAACTGCCAGACACATCATCGAAGGTGAGCTTCCCTCCCTCCAGGAAATATATACAAGGCAGTGTGTTAAAAAAGCTTGGAGGATCATCAGAGACTCCAGCCATCCGAGCCATGGGCTGTTCTCACTGCTACCATCAGGTAGGCAGTATCGCAGCATCAGGACCCGCACCAGCCGACTCCATGATAGCTTCTTCCCCCAAGCAATCAGACTTTTGAACTCTTGATCTCCCACGATCAAAATACATCAGCACTGCACTTTATTACCCTTACTCTTATATCTCACACCAGACTGTCATAAATTATAGTATTATTATTATATTATGTTCTTTCTTAACAACTGACTATCAACCGACAGCCTGAATGTCAATACAGTACAATACTGTACATTCTATACATATATACTTTTTTATATTTTTTTAATTTTTTTTTATTGAATAATGTGTATCTATATAGTGCGTATTGTATACTGTACAGTGTATGTTATTATTGTATACTGTTGAGTGTAATTATGTGTATAACAGACGTTTAAATTGTGTTGTGTTAATTTGATGTTATTGTAAATTGGTATATGTCTCATCACTGTCACGACTGCTATGTTGATCGGAACTGCACCCAAGAATTTCACACACCATTGCATTTGTGTATATGGCTGTGTGACAATAAAGTGATTTGATTTTGATTTGATGTCGTGGAGGAGTGTTTCGAATTCCAGAGCATGCATGCATCCTGTTGGGTGGAGCTAATACAAGCCAATCGGAAAAATATCTTTCATGGTGAGAACAATGTCCTCACTAAAACTTGTGAATATCAGACAAATTCTGTATCAACCACAGCGATAAACTCATTCGAAATGTTAGAGGCGCTATGGAGTCCACTGGCCACACCCAAGACAAATGACAAAACAATTCTAAAATCTTGCCAAACTTTGATGGGTGTGCCAAGTTTCAAGAGTTTTGAAAAAGTAATAAGCATTTACGAACTAGGGGGTGCTGTGGAACCAATGAGGCATGTCTATGCTGAATTGCAATATCAAATCAAAAGATGTCCTAAGACAAATGTATGTGTAAACTTTCATAAATTTTCAGCCATCGTAAGCCCCTCAAAACACAGTGGGAAAATCTGAAAATCCCACATTCCATCCAACATGGCTGACTTCCTGTTTGGCGGAGTCAAATACAACCAAGTGAACTTTGTCTAACATGATGAGAGCAGTAACCATACCAAATCTTGTGCATATCTTGAGCAACTTCATCCCAACCACTGCCTGCATTTGGAGGCGCTGTAGAGCTCCTCGGCCACACCCAAGACTAAACACTACATAACTATTTTATTTTATGCAGGTCTGATGTGTGTGCCAAGTTTCTTGAGTTTTCAAGCATGATGAATGCCTTATAAATGGGTGAATGCGTTAAAAATAAAAATAAAAATAATTGTGAATAAACATTCCAAAAACAATAGGGCTTTAGCACCTCTGGTGCAGGCCTCTCAGCCTGCACCTTCGGTGCTCGGGCCCTAATAATAATCCTTAGAAGGACAACAGGGACTCCGCACTTTCAGTGCTTGGCCTCTAATTATCCTTAGAAGAACAATAGGGCCTCTGTGCTTTCAGTGCTTGGGCCCCAAAAACAAAAAGCCAAATGGAGGCATTTTCACTAGTGGTCACTTTTGTACTTCACAATTCTGTATACTGTCATAGTTGCCGTGTAAAGCAAATAGTCAGTTGAGTTTGTAATCTCCTCTGAGTTTTCTAACTGTCTAGGAAATGTGAGCACCAGTCAAGCTGTGGTAGGGAGGGGTGATACCCAGAGCAGGAAACAGTTTCTGACCCAAGCTTCACCCTGCATACATATGGTCCCATGGCACTGACCATTGCTGCAGTTAAAGGGCCCGACTGTCTGTGTGTGTTAACTCATCCCCTCAGCCACATACAGGATACAGATGTGCAGAGCAGCCGTTGTGCCCCACAGCTGGCGAGTTTTAGTTCACAGGTCTTCAAGAACACATCCAACACCAAGATGATTTTTTTTTTTTTACTGTAGGAAAAAGAGCAAAGGTGGTATCAAAAACTGATGGTAATTTATGACAGTTTCAGGTAAACTAATAAGGTAGGAACCACTGATATATACACTGGCAGCCAAAAGTTTGGAATAATGTACAGATTTTGCTCTTATGAAAAGAAACTGGTACTTTTATTCACCAAAGTGGAATTCAACTGATCACAATGTATAGTCAGGACATTAATAATGAGAAAAATTACTAATACAATTTGGAAAAAAATAAAATACAATAATACAAAATGTTCAGAACTTCTTAAACTACTTCAAAGAGTTCTCATCAAAAAATCTTCCACATGCAGCAATGACAGCTTTGCAGATCCTTGACATTCTAGCTGTCAGTTTGTCCAGATATTCAGGTGACATTTCAAACCACGCTTCCTGTAGCACTTGCCATTGATTTGGCTGTCTTGTTGGGCACTTCTTATGCACCTTACAGTCTAGCTGATCCCACAAAAGCTCAGTGGGGTTAAGATCCAAAACACCCTTTTCCAATTATCTGTTGTCCAATGTCTGTTTCTTTGGCCACTCTAACCTTTTCTTTTTGTTTTTCTGTTTCAAAAGTGGCTTTTTCTTTGCAATTCTTCCCATAAGGCCTGCTCCCCTGAGTCTTCTCTTTACTGTTGTACATGAAACTGGTGTTGAGCAGGTAGTATTCAATGAAGCTGTCAGCTGAGGACATGTGAGGCATCTATTTCTCAAACTAGAGACTATTATGTACTTATCCTCTTGTTAAGTTGTACATCTGGCCTTCCACATCTCTTTCTGTCCTTGTTAGAGCCAGTTATCCTTTGTCTTTTAAGACTGTAGTGTACACCTTTGTATGAAATCTTCAGTTTTTTTGGCAATTTCAAGCATTGTATAGCCTTCATTCCTCAAAACAATGATTGACTGATGAGTTTCTAGAGAAAGATGTTTCTTTTTTTGCAATTTTTGACCTAATATTGACCTTAAGACATGCCAGTCTATTGCATACTGTGGCAACTCAAAAACAAACACAAAGACAATGTTAAGCTTCATTTAACGAACCAAATAGCTTTCAGCAGTGTTTTTTTTTTTTTTTTGTCATTAACCATTTTTATTGATTCCACACTCAAATAAACATAAACAGCACATGAAAACACGGAATCAATTTTCAACAAAATATACCCTGCTCTCTCCCTCCTTCGCCCCACCCACCCACCCATCACACAACCCAAGCTGCCCAGCCTCCTATGCGACATCTTTTCAAAGGCCGCCACTGTGCCCAATTCGGTGCACCACTCATGAAATGAGGGTGCACCAGATGACTTCCATCCCCCAAAGATCACTTTCCTGCCGATCATCACACTGGTAAGGACCCAGTTTTCAATGTGTGTGTTCCCTAAGTTAACCCCTGCCCCATCCCCCAAAATACAAAGTCTGGGGCAAAATGAAATCTGAGTGCTCAGGATCTCACAGACATAACTCTGAACCCTCGACCAAAACTCTTGAATCTTAGTACAATACCAAAAAACATGGGCTATGTCCCCATCCTCTGATTGGCATCGCCAACAGGTGGGTGTATCTTTAAGACCAAGCCTATGCAATCTAGAGGGAGTCCAATAAAAACAATGCAGAATCTTAAATGGAATGAGGTGCATCCTTGCATCCCTAGACATAGACTTGGCATTTTTTAAAATCCTACCCTCTTGAAATAGAAATCCCTCTTGAAATAGAAATCCTGCCCTCATAAAATCCAAATGTCTTTCTCCCATAACTTCTTGAGAGATGTCAAAACCCCATCCCCTAGACCCTGAATTAGCCAGGAATAGTACACTGAAGCCTCGTGACCCTTTCCAAAAGCAGCTAGTACCATCTCAAGAGTGTCTGAAGCTTTAGGAAGCTGTGTACTACACCCAAAGATGGTACAAAGTAGATGGAATAGCTGTAAGTACCTGAAGAATTGAGATCTGGGAATCCCAAACTGGTGTGTAATATTTTCAAAGGATCTCAATGCTCCATTTTCATACAGGTCACCTAGCGTAGCAACTCCCTTCTCAATCTATTCTGTCCAGCAAAAAGGGGACTTATTAATACACAGTTTAGGGTTTAACCAAATACTTGCGGCAACGTTCAGGTAAATGTCTGAATTGAGCATGCGGGAAACCCTTGTCCACACTAACTGCATGTGTGAGATAACAGGATGTGTCTTTAGTTCTCCGGGCAGCTTGGTAGAAAGAATTGGAATGGCAAGACAGGGGCAAGAAGTTCTTGTTCAATGCAGAACCAGGGAGGGGCTCTTTCAGGTGGAAGCGACCAATGAGCCAAATGTCTGAGAGGTAAGCCTAGCCCACCTTTATCAATTGGCCTATGTAACTTATTGAATTGTAATCTGGGACGTTTACCATTCCAAATGAAGGACTTCGCTATGCTTTCAAATTGCTTGAAATAAGAGAGGGGGACATCTACAGGGAGAGACTGTAGCAGGTAGTTAAATTTTGGAATACAGTTCATTTTAATAACATTAACCTTCCCAATCATCGATAAATGTAATGAAGCCCACCTACCCACATTGCTCGAAAAATGTTTTATTAAGGGGTCAAAATTAACTCTAACTAAATCAGACAAATTTGTGGGGAATAAAATGCCCAAATACTTAATGCCCTGTTTGGACCACTGGAAGGTGCCTGGCTGGAAGGCCGTTACTGGACAGTATGCTGTCAGAGCCAATGCTTCGGATTTATACCAGTTGACTTTGTATCCTGAGAATTTGGAAAAGGAATTAATAATTCTGTGGAGGCAAGGCATAGATTTATTAGGGTCAGAGACAAATAATAAAATATCATCTGCATAAAGCAGAAGCTTATGCGCCACGCCTCCCGCCACCACCCCTGGAAAATCATCCTCCTTTCTTATCGTGGCTGCTAATGGTTTCAGAGCAAGACAGAACAAAAATGTGGAAAGAGGGCAACCCTGCCGAGTGCCCCTATCCAGAGTAAAATAATCGGAAATTAATCCATTTGTTTGTACCGCTGCTACAGGGTGTCTATAAAGTAACTTAAACATACTCTCGAACCCATACATTTCCAAAATCTTAAAAAGATAATCCCATTCTACCATATCAAATGCCTTTTCAGCGTCAAGTGAGATGGCAGGGACCGGAGTCTGATAATTTGCCACTGACCACATAATAGTGATGAAACGCCTAATGTTATCGGAAGAGCTACGACCCTGAATAAACCCCACCTGATCTGTATGTATAAGAGATGTCATAACCTTACTTAATCGGTTAGCTAAAATTTTAGCCAAAATTTTTACATCTAGCTGGATCAGGGAAATTGGATGGTAACTTTTACACTCGCTTGGATCTTTGTCCTTTTTAAGAATCAGACTGATCCGGGCCTATGTCATGGTTGGAGGAAGCTTTCCATTCTCTAATGATTCAGTATAAACTTCTAACAAAAGTGGAGCCAGTTCTGTAGCATAAGATCTAAAAAATTCAGTGGCAAAACCATCTGGCCCCGGAGTCTTACCTGTAGGTAGGGACTTAATTACCTTGTCAAGTTCCTCCAGGGTTATTTCAGAATCAAGAGAATTTTTTTGCTCAGTTGTCAGTTTAGGGAGTTCTAATGGTTCCACAAATTTTGTAATATCTTCAACAGTAGACAAAGACGTGTAACTATAATGATCAAGATAGAGCTCTTTAAAGGCATTATTAATATCAATGGCTGAGGTAAAAATTTCACCACCAGCAGATTTCACTGAGGGAATGGTAGAAAAAGACTCTCTCTGCTTTATATATCTAGCCAAAAGCTTCCCTGCTTTGTCACCCGACTCAAAGTATGACTGTCTTGCCCTGAACAACCAAAATTCCACTTTCTGCGACAAAATAGTATTATATCTGTATTTCAATCGGGTCAATTCTCTGAGACCATCAGACGACATTCGGCACTTCAGCTCTGCCTTGGCACTTTTAATATTTCCTTCCAACTCCACGAGTTCTCGTACTTTGGATTTTTTGATGAACGAGGCATACTGTATGATCTGACCCCTGAGAACCACATTAAGTGCCTCTCAAGCCATGCCCACAGAGGATACCGAGGATCAGTTGGTCTCCATATAAACTTTGATTTCAGTCTTTAACATTTGTTGGAAATCAGGATTTTGCAAAAGGGACACATTAAGGCGCCAACTATATGATTTCTTTTTCTCTATATGTGGCATCACCTCTAAATTCACCAGGGCATGATCTGAGACTAAAATGTTTCCAATTGAGCAATCAACAACAGATTAAATGAGGGATTTGGATATAAAAAAAAAAATCTATTCTAGAATAAATCTTATGGACTGATGAAAAAAATGTATAATCCCTACCAGATGGGTTCAAAAGTCTCCAAATATCCGTAAGACCAAGATTTTTACACATCCTGTGAAGCATCAATGTTGCTCTAGGGGGCTTACACACTTTTGCTTCACTATGATCAAGGACTGAGTCCATCAAAAGATTAAAGTCTCCTCCCAATATTATATAATGAGGGGTGCCAGCGGTTTGCAACATCCCTTCAAGACCTATAAAAAAGCCCTGATCATCAGCGTTAGGTGCATAAATATTAGCCAAAATAAACCTTTGCCCTTGAATTTCAACTAACACAATAATGACTCTCCCTAATTTATCTTTAATCTGTTTGAGACATTTGGATTGTAGATGTTTATTTACCAATATAATGACTCCTCTGCTCTTACTTGAGCCAGCACTAAAAAAAACATGTCCACCCCATATCTTCCCAAATTTTTCAGCTTCCTGCAGGGAGAGATGTGTTTCTTGAAGAAACACTATATCATATTTCTTACGTTTAATAAAATAAATAACCTTCCTTCTTTTTATGGGTGCCCCAACCCATTCACTTTCCATGTGGAGAGAGAGACAATCCACTCATATTAACAACTGACATATTGATATAATAAAAAAAAAAATTGTGTGTGAAAAACAAAATTATACAGACCACATTCCCCATTAGTGAAACAATCAACCCCCGAACAAAACAAACAGAAAAAAGAAAAACGTGCGCATTAACCCCGTGCACGACAGCGCCAACCGGCGTCAATCTCTCTAAACTCAAAAGGTCCATGAATGCCCACGAGCCCCCACGGCAACTTTGCCATCGGGTTGCACAATTTTGCCTCACAAATTTGTGAGGCAAAATTACATAACAGAAAATATTTTGTAAAATAAACCCAGCAAATAGGAAGAATGAACACAAAGAATGTATAGATTCATTCACAGAACTGTCTCAAAGGTGTGATCTTCCACAAAACAAATTCCAGCTGATATAAAACCATTCAGATTCCTCGGACAGACAAACGAATCTTCGGTGAGCTGGCTGTTATGAGTTCAGCGGATGATGTAATCATTCCAGTGTCCCATAAAAAAAAAAAAACTCAACAAAACAAATTACAGCCAGCAGGAGGAATAAGCATGAAGAACGAACAGATTAATCCACAGCTGTTCCAAAGTATTATTCAATAGAACAAGCTCCAGCTGCTAGGCGGAACCAATACAAAAAGAAACAAAACCAGCATCCCAGTTCCCCGGATGGTCGAGTCAGTTCACTCGGAGGCCGCATAAACATATATACCATGACTTACACAATCCATCAGCTTTATAAAAGACATCCTTTGTGTGAGTATGTAGATATTTTGTAGTCATCCATAGTGTCCACTCTCAATCTGTCCAGGAACTTTAATGCAAAAGTAATCTTTCATCAATGCAAAAGTTTCTTTAAGGAAAAGTGTTATTCACAAAAAAAGCTCCAGCCGCTAGGCGGAGCCAACGCAAAAAACCCAAAATGTCGCCCAGCTTCCTCAAGTGTAAGTACAGCGAGTCAGGCCCACTCACATGAGAAACATCCAATGGTTTACTCAGACATTGATTCTATAAAAGACATTGCCAGATTTGGACATGTAAATACTTTGCGACCGACCTTCGTTTCTATTCTCAGTTTGGTCGGAAACATTAGAGCAAACGAGATATTTTTCTGATGTAAGAGTTTCTTACATTCCTTGAACTGATCGCATTTCTCTCTTGTTGAACTTGCAAAGTCCGGGAACAAGAAAATAGTATGGTTCTTCCAAGAAAGCTTCCCTTTGCTCCTCGTCTGGCGCAACACAAGATATTTATCGGATGATCTCAGAAATCTGGCCAGAATCGATCGGGGCTTGTCTCCCTCAGCAGATCTGTGAGCAGGGACTCTGTGAGCTTGCTCGATTTCCAGCTTGTGGCCTGTTATGTCGAGCAGCCTCAGGAAAAACTCATCTAGGAATTTCACCATATCTCTGCCCTCCTCATGCTCAGGAATTCCAACAATTTGAACGTTATTCCTGCGGCTTCTATTCTCAAGATCTTCAAGCTTTTCAAGGAGATGTTCCAAATCAACTTTGGTCGCGGGTGGATTAGCGGTTAATTCCCTCTCTGAAGATTCCAGAAAATCGATTCGTTTTTCAACATCAGTCACTCTTGTACCTAACTCACTCTTGTACCATCGCCGTAATCGATCGACGTATTACAGCGAGATCCTCCAAGTCAGCAAGAATCTTCATCAACATCACCGACATGTTGGACAACTGACGCTGGATCTCCTCTCCCGCCGTGCCACCCAAATCAATTCCCTGGTCTGCAGGTCTGTCGGGGCTTTCATCCTGAACACGTAAGTGTCTTTTAATGTCTCCAGAGCCCGAGGTTTTTGACTTCTTTGCCATGTTTTGCAACAAAGACAAATGTGTAACTGGGTGTTTCAAATTTCACCAGATTATAACATGAGAATAATCGAAAATTCAGCAAAGTGCGCAGAGCTCGTCGCTCACACGTCTGATCCTTGCATGGCGTCACGTGACCCCGCTTTCAGCAGTGTTTGATATAATGGCAAGTGATTTTCTAGTACAAAATTAGCAATTTAGCACGATTACTCAAGGATAAGGTGTTGGAGTTATAGCTGATGGAAATGGGGCCTGTCTAGATTTGATCAAAAACATCATGGTTACTCTTGTTACCTCCGTTCCCTGATGGAGGGAACGAGACGTTGTGTCGATGTAGTGACACTAGGGGTCACACTTGGGAGCCCCAAACACCTCTGCTTTTTTGAAAAAAGGTCAATGGGAATTGGCAAGTGGAATTTGCATGCCACTCCCCCAGACATATGGGTATAAAAGGAGCTGGTATGCAACCAATCATTCAGGTTTTGTGCTGTGGAGCCGAGACCAGGTCCCGGCCATTTCAGCAGGTAGTTCAGCATTGTGGCAAGAGGGACACAATGTCTCATTCCCTCCATCAGGGAACGGAGGTTACAACAGTAACCATGAGGTTCCCTATCTGTCACTCACTCGACATTGTGTCGATGTAGTGACACTAAGGGTCCCTATACAAAATGCCACAACTAGCTGAACTGTGTTACGTGAACTGGCGGTGCGAGATGGGCAGACCGCTGTGTGCCTCATAGCCAGCACACCAGGCCATCACGTAACCTCCCCCAACGCTCTTATGAGCGTCGAACAGTCCTTTGGGAACAAGTCAACTGCCCAACAATAGGGACAGGCTAGCCCAGCTGAGGCCACTTTTCCCTCTCTTTTGTCCCCAAAAAGAGTGGAATTTGTTAACTGACTGGGAGCCATAAGTGTCTGCATCGGGGGGGTGTCCCTCCCAAGGGGAAGACACCGCAGAGACCACACCCACCCAAAAAGGGGGGGGGGGTATTCTGAGTGGAATATGTCACATGGTCTTACCGAGTCTTGTCAGAAGTAGTCATGTGGAGAGATCCCATGGTAGGTCCTACCCGAAGGGGGAGGAGTTTCTACAAAGCATGGCGACCGGGGGCAGAGAGGCCTCTGCCCAAGGAAGATGCAGTTTACCGACAGGGAAACAATTTTGCAGAAGATATCACATGGGGTCGCGTTTGGGGAACCAGCACATGTGGAGCACCTACCTCAGTACAGGGCTCATTAGCACACGTACTGGGCCGGCAGCGAGTTTCTCTGCAAACTCAACTGCCAGAGGGCTTAGGAGGAAAGTCATCAAGGGATCACAGTCTGTGAACACGACTGGGAGTCAAGAGCGTACGTCTTCACCTCAGTGGAGGGGAAAGGCACTATGCGCAAGCGGTACACCCAGCCAGCTGTCCCGGAACTTACCTGCTCATGCCTGCCAATACACGGGACGAGACCGGCTCAACCAGGAGATTGTAGAACCTCGCAAAGGTATTGGGTACTGCCCAGCCCGCTGCTCTGCAGATGTCTGCCAAAGAGGCGCCACTGGCAAGGGCCCAGGAGGCCGCCACACTCCTGCTAGAGTGGGCTCATGAACCCCGCAGGGGGTGGCACGTCCTGAGCCTGATATGCCATCGTGATGGCGTCAATGACCCAGTGGGTGATCCTCTGTTTGGAGACAGCGCTTCCTTTCCACAGTCCACCAAAGCAGACAAAGAGCTGCTCGGAGCTTCTAAAGCTCTGCATGCGATCCAAATAGAAGCGTAAAGCTCGCACCGGACACAGCAATGCCAAGGCTGGGTCTGCCTCCTCCTGGGGAAGCACTTGCAGGTTCACCACCTGATCCCTAAAAGGGGTCGTGGGAACCTTGGGCACATAGCCCGGTTGGGGTCTCAGGATCACGTGAGAGTAACCCGGACAGAACTCCAGGTACGATTCGCTGACAGAGAATGCCTGCAGGTCCCCTACCCTTTTGATGGAAGTGAGCGCAGTCTTCAAAGAGAGTGCCTTAAGCTCAGCTGACTCCAAGGGCTCAAAGGGAGCTCCCCATAGACCCCGAAGGACTACAGAAAGGTCCCACGAGGGGACGAGGTGCGGTCTGGAGGGATATAACCTCCTAGCGCCTCTCAGGAACCTGATGATCAAGTCGTGCTTCCCCAAGTACTTACCATCTACTGCATCGTGATGAGCCAAAATAGCGGCTACATACACCTTCAAGGGGGACAGCCGCCCCTCCAGCCTCTCCTGCAGGAATCTGACTGCGCATCTCTGGGGGTCTTCGCATCGGGAAGAACACCACTTAGCGAACAGACGCCACTTCAAGGCATACAGGCGCCTCGTAGAGGGAGCCCTAGCCTGAGTGATCGTGTCTACCACCGGTCTAATCCCGGGTCAGAACTACCCTCGTGGTCCAAGGGCCAGACGTGGAGATTCCAGAGGTCTGTTCGTGGGTGCCAGATGGTGCCCCGTCCCTGAGAAAGGGGAATTTGCTGCGGGGGGGCAGGCTGTCACGTGGAGCGTGAGGTCTGAGAGCCACGTCTGGGTGGACCAGTCAGGTGCTACTAGGACGATCTTCTCCTCGTCCTCCCTGACCTTGGAAACACGTATTTGTGTAGTCCAGGGGTCCAGCTGTGTGCCAGTGCATCTATACCGAGGGGTGCCTCGGTCAGGGCGTAACAAAGCAGGCAGTGGGAGGATTCCCAGGAAGCAAAAAGTCTACCTGTGCTCGACCGAATCGACTCCAAATCAGCTGGACCACCTGGGGGTGGAGTCTCCTCTCTCCGCTGAGGGTAACCTGTCATGACAGCGCATCTGCTGTGGTGATGAGGACGCCTGGGATGTGAGTGACTCATAGGGACTTGAGGCGCTGCTGACTCCAGAGGAGGAGACGGTGGGTGAGTTGTGACATGCAACAGGAACGTAGACTGCCTTGATGGTTGATGTACGCTACCATTGCTGTGTTGTCCATCCGGACCAACACGTGCTTGCCCTGGATCAATGGCCGGAACCTCTGCTGGGTGAGCAGTACTGCCAACAACTCTAGGCAGTTGATGTGCCAACGCAGCCGCGGGCCAGTCCAGGAGCTGGTGGCTGTGTGCCCATTGCATAAGGCACCCCAGCCCGTCTTGGAAGCATCTGTTGTAACCACGATGCACCTGGAGACCTGCTCTAGGGGAACCCCTGCCCGTAGAAATGCAAGGTCAGTCCAAGGACTGAAGAGGTGGCAACAGATGCCACACGATGTGTCCCGCAGCGCCATGCCCATCTCGGGACACGAGTCTGAAGCCTGTGCTGAAGCAGTCTCATATGCATACACCCGAGCGGTGTGGCCACCACTGAGGATGCCATGTGCCCCAGGAGCCTCTGAAAAAATTTCAGTAGAACCGCTGTCCTCCATCTGAATGCCTTTAGACAGTTCAGCACCGACTGTGCACGCTCGTTTGTGAGGCGCACTGTCATTGAGACTGAGTCCAACTCCAAACCGAGAAAAGAGATGCTCTGAACCAGGGAGAGCTTGCTCTTTTCCCAGTTGACCCAAAGCCCCAGTCGGCTGAGGTGCTGGAGCATGAGGTCCCTGTGTGCACACAACAACTCTCGAGAGTGAGCTAGGATTAGCCAGTCATCGTGATAGTTGAGGATGCGGATGCCCACTTCCATTAGCGGGGCAAGGGCTGCCTCTGTGACCTTCGTGAAGACGCGAGGGAACAAGGACAGGCCGAAGGGGAGGACCTTGTACTGGTATGCCTGGCCTTCGAAGGCAAACCGCAGGAAGGGTCTGTGTCGAGGTAAGACCGAGACGTGGAAGTACACGTCTTTCAGGTCTACCGCCGCAAACCAATCTTGATGCCGGATGCTCACTAGAATATGTTTTTGCGTCAGCATCTTGAATGGGAGTCTGTGCAAAGCCCGGTTCAGTACTTGCAGGTCCAGGATTGGTCGCAACCCACCGCCTTTTTTCAGTACAATGAAGTAAGGGCTGTAGAACTCTTTCTTCATCTTGGCTGGAGGGACAGGCTCTATCGCACCCTTGCGCAGAAGGTAGTGATCTCTGCACGCAAGGTAGCGGCGTTCTCGCCCTTCACCGAGGTGAAGCGGATGCCGCTGAACCTGGGCGGGCACCTGGTGAACTGAATCGCATAGCCGAGTCGGATGGTCCGGGTCAGCCATCATGACGGGTTGGAAAGCGCGAGCCACGTGCCCAAACTCCGGACGAGGGGGACCAAGGGAATGATCACGTCGGACGTACCAGTGGGTGGGGCCTCGCGGCGGGGTGGAGCTCGAGGTGCCACGTCGAGGGGACTCGAGCCCTGTGGCCGTGCTGAGTCCAGGGACATCGAAGCACTTACCTGGCTCATGCCACCCATCATAAGATTGGCCGAGGAGGGGGGAGGAGGAATCTCGTCCCCGTAGTCCATCGGAACCAATCCCGTGTGGGCGTGTTTGTGCCACAGCTGGGCACACAGGGGCGGGGGGTCCGCCGCTGGAGCGCCATACCTGCCAAAATGGGACGGTGGATGGTGGTCATGAAGACGGCTGTGCGCACTGGACATGTGACCCAGGAGATGAGGAAACTATTCTTTTGTCAAGCTTTTGGGTGCCGCAGCCTCCTGGGCATGCGGCGACAAAATATTCTCCTCCCGGCCCTCCACCGGGGGATGGAGTGGTCTGTCAACCAGCTCCAGAGAAACGGGTCTCCTCGCCCCTGGGTCACCTGTCTCGGGGGCGCTTCGAAGCCTTCCTCGGGTTCGTAGTGGCCGGCCGCGAGACGGGTGGCGTCTGCTTCCTGCGGAGGGCTCCACGCCAGAGCTGGGCCACAGGGGCGGGCTGCGGCGGAGCCAGTGTTGTTGCTGCAGGATATGTTGTAAGGCCTCTGTCTGCTTCTTCACTGCCGAGAACTGCTGGGCAAAGTCCTCGATGGTGTCGCCAATCGGGCTGACCTGGGAAATGGGGTCATCAAGGAACAGTGCATTGTCTGCCTCTCCTGCCTTGACCAAGTTGAGCCAAAGATGGTGCTCCTGGACCACCAGGGTGGACATCGCCTGCCCGAGAGACCGCGCCATGATCTTCGTCACCCAGAGAGTGAGGTCGGTCGCCGGGCACAGTTCCTGCATCAATCCCGGGTCAGAACTACCCTCGTGCAGTTCTTTTAGCGCCTTGGCTTGGTGTACTTGCAGGAGAGCCATGGCGTGCAGGGAGGATGTGGCTTGTCCAGTGGCACTGCAGGCCACAGTCATCAGGGACGACATAAACCTACAGGCCCTGGACGGGAGCTTCTTATCCACCTGGGGGATCACCGAATACCCCCGGCTGCTCCACCATCAAGGGTAGTGAGAGCAGGGGAGCAGAAAGACCGGGACCGGGCAGTAAAAGGTTCCTCCCACGATCTTGTCAGCTCCTCATGCATTTCCGGAAAGAAAGGGACTGGGGCGGGGCATGGTCGTGGGTGGCACCCTGAGCCTATGAACCAATCGTCAAGCCCCGAGGGTTCAGGGGAAAGTGGAGGGTTCCACTCTAGTCCAATGCTCGTGGCCGCCCGGGAAAGCATGTCCATCATTTCCGTGTCGGCCTGAGACTGGGTGACCATCAGACTGGACGAGCCCACTCTCCGATGCTGTGCTCGATAGCTCATCGTCTTCCCGAGCTCCGAACAAGATGTCGAACTTGCCCTGAGACAAGCCGGCAGTCTCATCCCAGAGCCCGACCGGGGCAAGCGAGCGTGCTGGGGAATGGGAGGTCCGTGGGGGGATATCCAACAGAGGTGGTCCCACTGATGTCCCCAAATCGCCCCCAGTGCTAACCGACGCGGCCTCAAACCCGTAGGTAGAAGGACCGGTGCGGGGAGCCGCTGGGGTACCAACAACCACAACCTTGCCATGGTCATGTTCTCGCAATGAGAATATGACTCATCCACGAATGATGTCTCCACGTGGGCAGTGCCCAGACACGTAAGTCAGTGATCGTGGCCATCAGAAGCAGAGAGATAACGACCGCAACCAGGAATAACACACAAACGGAAAGACATCTTTAAAAAGACGTTCCGTGTGTGCCGCTCTTTTTGTGAATAAAAATATACTCTTTTAGAATATACTTCCTTATATTCGCTCTGCCGAAGCACCCAGGGGCGTTCTCTGCACTCCACAGATGCAGAGGGGGAGAAGCTGCTGAAATGCACCATAAATCCAGCAATTTTGAGGTGCGTCTTTGGAGGGAATTGAATTCAGTGCACTGAATACAACCGCTAGGCTCTGAAGAGAAAATCTGAATGAGTGGTTGCATACCAGCTCCTTTTATACCCGTTTGTCCGGGGGAGTGGCATGCAAATTCCACTCGCCATTTCCCATTGGCCTTTTTTTTAAAAAGCAGAGGTGTTTGGGGCTCCCAAGAGTGACCCTAGTGTCACTACATCGACACAACGTAGAGTGAGTAACAGATAGGGAATGACTTTTTTCAAATAGTGATGGTATTGTTTTTTACATCAGTAATGTCTTGACTATACTTTGTGATCAGTTGAATGCCACTTTGGTAAATTAAAGTACCAATTTCCTTCCAAAACAGCAAAATCTGTACATTATTCCAAATTGTTGGCCGCCAGTGTATATAGAATTGGACTGCTCATGGCATCATATCAGTGAAGCCACTGCGCCACCATATTGCTATGCCCAAACATTCCAATGTCCCTATTGACTTAAGAAATCATCTCATTTCAGTGAGTAAACATAAGTCATTCATTAACCGATTTTAAAACTGAAATCTGCATGTACATCCCTACAATGCAAACGTGCTACAGATGTAATTATTTATTTATTAATTTAAAGTCTGGAATTTATCCTGTTTCTTGAAAGCCTGAGCAAGTTATGTGTATCTATATCAAACATTATCCACCTCTAACAAACTTCATCAGCGAACAGATCAGCTGAATGTAAACAAGTTCACTGAAACTGAGGTAAGTTATTTAACTTATCTACTGTGGTAAGTTATGTAACTTATTTATTGTGATCATTGAAGTGTTTGTTCAGGGTTACTTGTTTTATGTTTTTTTTTAATCAAAAAGTGCCTTGTTCTCACGGTCATTTGAATAAGAGCACACGCTCTCTCTCCCTCTATCGCACACACAGCAGGCACTGAGATTGAGGGAGACACGCACCAAAGTTGGTTAAAATTAAACTGATATGCTAGGTTTAAATGGCAAATGAACATGTATTTATGACATGTATCCATGTTTGACTACATAGAGCACATCACTATGAAAACAAGCAAATCCCTGTCATTTAAGGCGATTTAGAAATCCCAGTTTGACTTATATAAAGTCCCATTCGGGGGTAAGGACGTGTTGTCTCTCTAAACAAGCAGATATTATAGCTTTTTCTACTTACATTTAAATTTGTGGTCAGTTTTCCCACTTCCTTTGGTGATTGTTGTGCTGCACTGATAGACTGAACACAGGTGAATGCTCTGACATCGCTATCGGTGTATATCTTCTCCCTCGTAACGAGGAGGCTTCCCCTCTTGCTGGCAATTTACCATTGCGTGAGTGATCCAGTTACAGTTGTGCTCAAAAGTTTGCATACCCTGGCAGAAAATATGTAAATACATGATACAGTGGACGGTAAGTCCTTAGAGAAGCATGACCTGATCATCAGGCTCCTGAGAGGCACCCGGAGGCTGAATCCTCCTAGGCCACACCTGTTCCCCTCATGGGATCTCTCTGTGGTCCTCCTGGGCCTTCGCGGAGCCCCCTTTGAGCCACTAGAGTCAGTCGAGTTGAAAGCCCTCTCCTTGAAGACGGTCCTCCTGATTGCACGCACCTCCATCAAGAGGGTCGGAGACCTGCAAGCGTTCTCTGTCAGTGATACCTGCCTGGAGTTCGGTCCGGGTGACTCTCACGTAATCCTGAGACCCTGGCTGGGCTATGTGCCCAAGGTTCCCACAACCCCCTTCAGGGATCAGGTGGTGAACCTGCAAGTGCTGCCCCAGGAGGAGGCTGACCCAGCCCTGTGTCCGGTGCGTACTTTGCGCATCTACTTGGATCACACACAGAGCTTTAGATGCTCTGAGCAGCTCTTTGTCTGCTTTAGTGGACAGCGGAAAGGGAACGATGTCTCCAAACAGAGGCTTGCCCACTGGATCGTGGATGCCATCGCTATGGCATACCAGGCCTAGGCCGTGCCCGCCCCTTTGGGAATACAAACATACTCCACAAGGATTCAGGCATCCTCGTGGGCACTGGCCCATGGCACCTCTCTAGCAGACATCTGCAGGGCAGCGGGCTGGGCGACACCCAATACTTTTGCGAGTTTACAATTTCCGGGTTGAGCCGGTTTCGTCCTATGTTCTGTCAGGTACGAACAGGTAAGTTCGGGAATACGGACAGCTGGCAGGGTGTATCGCTTGCGTATGGTGCCTTTCCCCTCCAAAGAGGTGAAGATGTGCACTTCTTTTCCCATGTGAGTTCACGAACCCGTGAACCCTGGATGTCCTTCATCCCTAGCCCTGTGGCTCACAAATACAGTGGAGGAATTCACAGCCGGAACCAGTACATGTGCTAATATGCCCTTACTGAGGTAGGTGCTCCACAGGTGCCAGTTACTCCGGTAACCCCCTGTGATATATTTTCTGCAGTACAGTCTCCCTGTCGGCAGACCTGCATCTCCCTTCGACAGAGCCCTCTCTGTCCTGGTTGCCGTGTTTGTAGAGCTCCTCCCCTTTCAGGCAGGACCTACCACCGCGCCTCTTCCATGTGCAGCTCTGAGCCCACATGACGTGCTTGCCACATGTTACTCCCCTCTGGGTAGGATGTGGTCTCCGCAGGGTCTTTTCCCCTTGAAAGAATAGGATAGGAAAAGAAAACCTTCCCCGGTGCATATATTGAGCATTAAAATGGCCCCAGCCGAATAACTGAATAGTCTGTGGAGAGAAAACATAGAGAGAAAAGGCCTGGCATGGCCTGCTTCCATACTAGACACGTCTTTTACCCCCCCAGGGTTGTGGGGAACTATACGACATTTTTTGAGGTGTTGGGTAAGGCTACGTGCAGACCGATGCACCTGCTACTACGCATGCATCAACTTGCTTGCACCTGCAGTCCACCTATCATGGTTCAGCTAGTTGTGGCATTTCGTATAGGGACCCCTAATGTCACTACATCGACACAACGTCGAGTGAGTGACAGAAGGGGAACGTCTCGGTTACTCTCGTAACCTTCGTTCCCTAATGGAGGGAATGAGACATTGTGTCCCCCCTGCCACATCGCTGTACTACCCACTGAAATGGCCGGGACCCTGTCTCGGCTCCTCAGCACAAAACCTGAATAAGTGGTTGCAAGTCAGCTCCTTTTATACCCGTATGTCCGGGGGAGTGGCATGCAAATTCCACTCGCCAATTCTCATTGGCCTTTTCTCAAAGATCTGAGGTGTTCGGGGCTCTCAAGAGCGACCCCTAGTGTCACTACATTGATACAACTTCTCATTCCCTCCATCAGGGAACAGAGGTTACGACAGTAATGGAGACGTTTTATTCTATTACATTAATACTTTTAAAGCTACTCAAGTTATTCAGCCAGAAGTAGTGAGTGGTTTTCTCGTTTCCTTGTTATTGTTGCTTGATTAATAGCCTTTTTTATGGCATAGCCTACTAGACAGTGCTCAATTTGGTTACATGTACACTTCAAGTCCCACATTTTGATGCAAATATGTTTTTTGTCCCACTGTTTACCTTCACTTTAGACCAAACCGACTGTGTTTACATCAAAGCCTCACCAAGATGGGCATTGGCAGAATTATAAAGTGTATTTGACCATTTAGTGGCGTACCTGCATTAGCGCTCTTGGAGCACAAGCGCATGTATAGCACACAAATATTAGCTGCCTGTCAATCAAACAGCACGCAGCTACAGACGCCTGGAAATAAAAAGTCAATCTTTTATATTTCACCACAACCAGTGGTTGTCTTGCTATCATGATCGATGTAATGAACACACCTGTTCTAGATGTAGAACATAGGCTAAGTATAGAAATGTACTCAAAATTTAGCATCAATATCGAGGACATCTTTTTTTTTTTCATTTTTTTTTTTTCAGATAAACATCAAGATTGATTTATCGTCCAGCCATATTGATAACATTGCCTTAATCTCTCACATCAACCCAATAGTCTCAGTGATAGCTAAATTACAGGCTACGTTATAGACACAGAATCTAGTAAGCAGAAATATGACATTTACTTTGGTATGTTTCTTAAAATTAGAGGCAGGATTAATGCTGATATCTGGCTTGAGCAAGCTAAACTCACATGACACAATGAAGCAATTGGCCTTTTTCACTGCGAAAATCCCTTTCAGGTGCGCCCGTGATGTTCAGGTGTTGAAATGTGTTTGAGGCATCCTCCATATCTATAACAGTTGGTGCCTGATCTACAGCTGCCATTCAAGTTTTTTACGTGTCATTTGATTTGATGGGAGTCATGAGACTTTCTCTAGCCAATCATGTTGATAGATAAAAATAAAATAAGGACAGGGAAGTAGAGAACACAGATGGGGGGAAAATAGCACATTAAAAGTACAGTTACAGCACTTAAAATGTACTCAAGTAAAAGTATACAATTTTTAAACTACTTAAAAAAAAAAGTACAATTCCTGGTAAAAACTACTTAACGTGAGTATGTGTAATTCGTTACTTTACACCCCTGAATTTGGGATATATATTTATGTTTGAATGTACAATTAATCAAATTGCGATATATCCTACTGTGATTATTAAACAAAACAAGGCTGTGATTTAATTAAATAAATATATAATCTGCATGTGATGTGCACTTCAAAATTATGGTCTGAGACAAGCTGCTCATATGCTGCGACAGCACATCATGAGCATCATGCACGCTCATTCACTTTGAAGCGTGCAGCACACAGAGACTGTATATTTATTTAATTGGATCACAGCCTTTTGTGGTTTAATAATCACACTGGGCCATGCAGCTAACTGCTTATCTGGAGGTGAGAAACTACTGTCAAAAACACACAGAAACTGAAAGGGCTTCACTATATATATATACAGTTGTGCTCAAAAGTTTGCATACCCTGGCAGAAATTGTGAAATTTTGGCATTGATTTTGAAAATATGACTGATCATGCAAAAAAACTGTCTTTTATTTAAGGATAGTGATCATATGAAGCCATTTATTATCACATAGTTGTTTGGCTCCTTTTTTAAATCATAATGGTAACAGAAATCACCCAAATGGCCCTGATCAAAAGTTTACATACCCTTGAATGTTTGGCCTTGTTACAGACACACAAGGTGACACACACAGGTTTAAATGGCAATCAAAGGTTAATTTCCCACACTTGTGGCTTTTTAAATTGCAATTAGTGTCTGTGTATAAATAGTCAATGAGTTTGTTAGCTCTCACGTGGATGCACTGAGCAGGCTAGATACTGAGCCATGGGGAGCAGAAAAGAACTGTAAAAAGACCTGTGTAACAAGGTAATGGAACTTTATAAAGATGGAAAAGGATATAAGATATCCAAAGCCTTGAAAATGCCAGTCAGTACTGTTCACTCACTTATTAAGTAGTGGAAAATTTGGGGATCTCTTGATACCAAGCCAAGGTCAGGTAAACTAATAAAGATTTCAGCCACAACTGCCAGAAGAATTGTTCAGGATACAAAGAAAAACCCACAGGTAACCTCAGGAGAAATACAGGCTGCTCTGGACAATACTTGTTGACCCCTCTCCAAACATAGCGCTTATGGTTGTGACCATATGTGTGTGTATATATACTGATATATTATATATATATATATATATATATATATATATATATATATATATATATACAGTATTGTGCAAAAGTCTTAGGCACATAAGATGTTTCACAAAGGCATTTGTCTTAAGATGGTTATTTATATCTTCAGCTTTAGTGTGTCAATAGGAAATATAAATGCTAGACTCCCAAACATTACTTTTGTAAATAGAAAATATTAGAATAGAAGAACAGGGAGCCCTGCAACATATGTCATGGCCCCCACAATGCCCCCCACTGAACGTCGTGTCAGTCTGAGATTACATAAAGACACAGAAGCAATTGAGACAGCCTAAATAAATAGAAGAACTGTGGCAAATTCTCCAAGAAGCTTGGAACATCCTATCTGCCAACAACCAAGAAAAACTGTGTCCAGGTGTACCTAGGAGAATTGGAGCTGTTTTAAAGGCAAAGATGGTCACACCAAATATTGATTTAGCTTCTTTATGTTTACTGGACTTTGTATGACACTAGGTGATAAATGAAAACGTCATGGTTACTGGTGTAACCTCCATTCCCTGATGGAGGGAACGAGACGTTGGTTTCGATGTAGTGACACTAGGGGTCACTCTTGGGAGCCCGAGACACCTCTGGTCTTTGATAAAAGGCCAATGAAAATTGGCGAGTGGTATTTGCATGCCACTCCTCCGGACATACGGGTATAAAAGGAGCTGGTATGCAACCACTCATTCAGGTTTTACGCTGAGGAGCCGATATAAGGTCTGGCCATTTCAGCAGGTAGTTCAGCGTTGTGGCAGGAGGGACCAACGTCTCGTTCCCTCCATCAGGGAACGGAGGTTACACCAGTAACCATGACGTTCCCTATCTGTCACTCACTCGACGTTGGTGTCGATGTAGTGACACTAGGGGTCCCTATACGAAACGGTACAATTGGCTGAACTGTGTTACGTGAACTGGCGGTGTGTGGTGGGCAGACTACTGTGTGCCTCATAGCCAGCACACCAGGTCAACACATAACCTTTGGGGCAGTGGTAGCTCAGCAGTTAAGGCTCTGGGTTACTGATCAGAAGGTCAGGGGTTCAAGCCCCAGCACCACCAAGATGCCACTGTTGGGCCCTTGAGCAAGGCCCTTGACCCTATCTGCTCCAGGGGCACTGTATCATGGCTGACCCTGCACTCTGACCCCAGCCTAGCTGGGATATGTGAAAAAGAAGAATTTCACTGTATATGTGCAAATGTATAATGTGTGATAAATAAAGAAAATTATTACATTATTATTATAACCTCCCCCAACACAGTTATGAGTGTCGAACGGCCCTTTTTGGGGACAAGTCGACTACCCAAAGATAGAGACAGGCTTAACCCAGTCATGGCCTCTTTTCCCCTTCTCTTTTTCCACTCCCTAAAAAAGAAGGGGGATTATGGGCGAGTTGTGACATACAACGAGAGCACAAACCACCGTGGCGGTTGACATATGCTACCGTTGTCGTGTTGTCTGTCTGAACTAACACGTGCTTGCCCTGGATCAACGGCCGAAACCTCCGCAGGGCGAGCAGAATTGCCAACAACTCGAGGCAGTTGACGTGCCAATGCAGTCGCAGACCCGTCCAGAGGCCAGTGGCTGCGTGCCCATTGCAAACAGCGCCCCAGCCTGTTTTGGAGGCGTCTGTCATGACCACGACGCTCCTGGGGACCAGTTCTAGAGGAACTCCTGCCCGTAGGATCGAGAGGTCGGTCCAAGGGCTGAAAAGACGGTGACAGACTAATGTAATTGCCACGCGGTGTGTCCCGTAGCGCCATGGCCGTCTCGGGACTCGAGTCTGGAGCCAGTGCTGAAGCGGCCTCATATGCATCAACCCGAGCGGGGTGGCCACCGCCGAGGATGCCATATGCCCCAGGAGCCTCTGGAAAAGTTTGCCAGGCCAGCACTGACTGGGTGCGCTCGTTCATAAGGCGCGCTAAGGAGACTGAGCCCAACTCCAAACCGAGAAAAGAGATGCTCTGAACCGGAAGGAGCTTGCTCTTTTCCCAGTTGACCCGAAGCCCTAGTCGGCTGAGGTGTGAGAGCACCAGGTCCCTGTGTGCGCACAACACGTCTCGAGAGTGAGCTAGGACTAGCCAGTCGTCTTGATAGTTGAGAACGCAAATGCCCACCTCCCTTAACGGGGCAAGGGCAGCCTCTGCGACCTTTGTAAAGATGCGAGGAGACAGGGACAGGCCAAAAGGGAGGACTTTGTACTGATACGCCTGCCCCTTGAACACGAACCGCAGGAAGGGTCTGTGTCGAGGAAGGATCGAGGCGTGGAAGTACGCATCCTTCAGGTCTACCGCCGCGAACCAATCTTGATGCCGGACACTCGCCAGAATGTGTTTTTGTGTCAGCATCTTGAACGGGAGTCTGTGTAAAGCCTAGTTCAGAACTCACAGGTCCAAGATTGGCCTCAACCCACCGCCTTTTTTCGGTACGATGAAGTAGGGGCTGGAAAAACCCCTTCTTCATCTCAGCTGGAGAGACAGGTTCTATCGCGCCCTTCCGTAGGAGGGTAGCAATCTCCAAGCAAGGTAGCAGCGTTTTCGTCTTTCACCAAGGTGAAGTGGACACCGCTGAACCTGGGCGGATGCCTGGCGAAGTGAATCGCGCAGCCAAGTCGGACAGTCCAGACCAGCCCTCGTGAAGCATTGGAAAGCGCAACCCATGCGTCCAAGTTCCGCGCAAGGGGAACCAAAGGGACAACATCATCGGATGTACCGGCTGGTGGGGACTCGCGGCGGGGTGGAGCTTGAGGTGCCACACCACGTCGTGGCCATGCTGAGTCTAAGGACATCGAAGCACTTACCTGGCTCCTTGTGACCACCCCCAGAACAGCCTGGGATGGGGGAGGAAGAGGCCTGTCCTCGCGACCCGTGGAGACTGTAACATCGGAGGCGGATTTGTGCCACAGCTGGGCGCTCAGGGGCGGGAGACTGCTGCTGGAGCACCAAACCTGCCAAATAGAGTGGTGGATGGTGGTCTTGATGACAGCCATACACACCGGATATGTGACCCAGGGAACAAGGAAACCACTCTTGCTGAGCTCTTGAGTACTGCAGCCACTTGGGCATGCAGTGCAATTAAATGCGAAAGGTAACAAAAAGATGGAGATCTGCTTACCAGCTCCAGAGCAGCGGGTTTCGTTGTCCCTGGGTCGCCTGTCTCAAGGGCGCTTTGAAGCCTTTCACGGTTCTGGGCGGCCACGAGACGGGTGGCGTCTGCTTCCTGCGGTGGGCTCCAAGCCGGGGCCGGGCCGAAGGGGCGGGCTGCAGCGGATGAGTAGACGGGGTGCGGGATCTTGAGCGGGATCATCCATCTACAGCTCTACCATCGAAAACTGCTGGGCAAAGTCCTTGATGGTGTCGCCGAATAGGCCCGCCTGGGAAATGGGGGCAGCAAGGAATCGTGTCTTGTCAGCCGCACCCATCTCGACCAGGTTGAGTCAAAGGTGGCTCTCCTGGACCACTAGTGTGGCCATCGTCTGCCCGAGAGACCGCGCCGTGACCTCCGTCGCTCAGAGAGTGAGGTCGGTCGCTGAGCGCAGTTCCTGCATCAATCCCGGGACGGAACTGCCCTCGTGCAGTTCCTTTAGCGCCTTGGCGGGCTTGCAGGAGAGCCATGGCATGCAGGGCAGAGGCGGCTTGTCCAGCGGCACCATAGGCCTTGGCCGTCAGAGACGACGTAAACCTACAGGACTTTGGACGGGGGCATTGGGCACCTGCGCCAGGTGGCGGCGCTCTGCGGGCATAGGTGCACTGCGAGCGCCTTTATCCACCAGGGGATTGCCGAATAGCCCTTGGCCGCCCCACCATCGAGGGTAGTGAGGGCGGGGAAGCTGAAAAGATCGGGACCGGGCAGTGAAAAGTGCCTCCCGCAACCTTGTCAGCTCTTCATGCACTTCCGGGAAGAAAGGAACGGGGGCGGGGCGTGGCTTTGAGTGGCGCCGTAAGCCCAGGAACCAATCACCAAGCCGTGAGGGTTCAGGGAAAAGCAGTGAGATCCACTCTAACTGACGCTCGCGGCTGCCCGGGAAAGCATGTCATCATCTCTGCATCAGCCTGTGACTGGGCAATCGACCCCGAAGGGAGGAGCCCAGCTGAGGCATCCGACAGGACGAGCCCGCTCTCCGATGCTGCGCTCGAGAGCTCATCACTTTCGCGGGCTCCGAATAAGAGGTCGAACTCGCTGTGAGACAAGCCGGCGGACTCACCCGGAAGCCCAATACCCGGCGGAGGCGGTCCCATTGGGGTCCCCAAATCGCCCCCAGTGCTAGCCGCGCTGGCCTCATACCTGTGGGTAAAAGGACCGAGGCGGGAGCCTCTGGGGTGGCTCACTTTCTTACGAAGGCAAGCCGCGACCGCAACGTTGCCATGGACATATTCTCGCAATGAGAACATGACCATCCATGAACGCTGTCTCCGCGTGAGCAGTGCCCAGACACGAAAGACAGTGATTGTGACCGTTAGAAGGCTAGAGATAACGAGCACAACCAGGAATAACTCACAATCGGAAAAGCATCTTTAAAAAGACGCGTCTTTAAAAAAAACGTTCTGTGTGTGCGCTCTTTTAGAGAAATATATACTCTTTTAGAGGCGAAAAATGCTCTTTCAGAAAATATAATCTCTAGTTTTTCTGCCGAAGTGCCCAGGGGCATTCTCTGCAGTGCACCAGTGCAGAGGGGGGAGAAGCCACTGAAATGCGCCGTCAGATCCAGCAGAGGTGAATGAACAGTAGTATTCAGCTCAATGAGCATGACCGTTCGGCTCCGAAGAGAAAATCTGAATGAGTGGTTGCATACCAGCTCCTTTTATACCCGTATGTCCGGGGGAGTGGCATGCAAATACCACTCGCCAATTTTCATTGGCCTTTTATCAAAGACCAGAGGTGTCTCGGGCTCCCAAGAGTGACCCCTAGTGTCACTACATCGACACCAACGTCGAGTGAGTGACAGATAGGGAACTATTTATGTCATTATTTTTGAAGACATCCTGACTATGCAACATTTTTCACAAGTGCCTAAAACTTTTGCACAGTACTGTGTGTGTATATATATATATATATATATATATATATATATATATATATATATATATATATATATATATACAGTTGAAGTCAGAAGTTTACATACACTTAGGTTGAAGTCATTAAAACTCATTTTTTAACCACTCCACAGATTGAATATTAGTAAACTATAGTTCCCTGTCTATCACTCACTCGACGTTCTGTTGATATAGTGACACTAGCGGTTCACTCTTAAGAGCCCTAGTCACTTTTGCTTTATTCAGAAAAGGCCAATGAAAATTGCCGAGTGAAATTTGCATGCCACTCTCCGCCGTGGACATACGGGTATAAAAGGAGATGGTGTGCACCACTCATTCAGACTTGTTCTTCTGAGCTGAGCACATGTGTGTTCGTCCCATCACCTTACCTTCTGCTGCTTGATTTTACGGCGCATATCAGTGGTCACCCTCGCATAATCGAGTGTTGTGCTTCCCCTGGGTGCTTCAGCGGCTGAGTCCACAGGTGTTAAAAGAGTTTATTTCAAAAGAGTATATTTTTTTATTTAATTATATATTTGTGCTACTCTCACTGCGAGAACATGCCCAGGAGAACGTTGCATACACTAAGTTAACTGTGCCTTTAAGCAGCTTGGAAAATCGGGATTGAGTGGCTGGATGATTGCTTCCTCGGGTAAGTGCCTCCTCCCACCCATATTGGGACCAGGGAAATGCCTTCCCTAACTCACTGGAAGGTCACGACGTGGTCGACAATTAGCCAATTAGCTTCTGATAGGAGGTGTACTGAATTGGAGGTGTACCTGTGGATGTATTTTAAGGCCTACCTTCAAACACAGTGCCTCTATGCTTGACATCATGGGACAATCAAAAGAAATCAGCCAAGACCTCAGAAAAAAAAAAAAAATTGTTGACCTCCACAAGTCTGATTAATCCTTGGGAGCAATTTCCAAACCCCTGAAGCTACCATGTTCATCTGTACAAACAATAGTATGCAAGTATAAACACCATGGGACCACACAGCCATCATACTGCTCAGGAAGGAGATGCATCAGAACCATCAGGCACAAGAACAGTTTTTTTTTTCCCTAAGGCTATCCATCTCATTAACAGTTAAAACTGCCCCATTGAGCAATAATTATGTGCAATACACAGCTTAGTCTATTTATATTTATCCAACATACCCTACCTCTTCTGCCATACATTCTCTTGCATCTGTATATAACAGATCGTGTGTGTATATATATATATATATATATATATATATATATATATATATATATATATATATATATATATATATATATATATATATATATATATATATATGTACACACACACACACACACACACTACCGGTCAAAAGTTTTGCAAATTGTAGGCAAAGGGTGACTACTTTGAAGATGCTAAAATATAACACAGTTTTGATTTATTTTGGAATTTGTTTAGTCATAACATAATTCCCATAGTTCCATTTATGTTATTCCATAGTTTTGATGACTTTACTATTATTCTAAAATGTGAAAAAAAAAATTATAAATGTTTCAAAACTTTTGACCGGTAGTGTATTTGACCAGTCAAAAGTTTTGAAACACTTACACATTCTTTATTATAATTTCTATATATATATATATATATATATATATATATATATATATATATATATATATATATATAATGTGTCCCTGAACAAAGGGGGGTCAAAAGTAACAGTCAGTATCTGGTGTGGCCACCAGCTGCATTAAGTACTGCAGTGCATCTCCTCCTCATGGACTGCACCAGATTTGCCAGTTCTTGCTGTGAGATGTTACCCCACTCTTCCACTAAGGCACTTGCAAGTTCCCGGACATTTCTGGAGGGGGTGGCCCTAGCCCTCACCCTCCGATCCAACAGGTCCCAGATGTGCTCAATGGGATTGAGATCCGAGCTTGAGATTGCCTGCAATGACAACAAGCTCAGTCCGATGATGCTGTGACACACTGCCCCAGACCATGATGGACCCTCCACCTCCAAATCGATCCCGCTCCAGAGTACAGGCCTCAGTGTAATGCTCATTCCTTCGACGATAAACGCAAGTCCGACCATCACCCCTGGTGAGACAAAACTGCGACTCCTCAGTGAAGAGCACTTTTTGCCAGTCCTGTCTGGTCCAGCGAAGGTGGGTTTGTGCCCATAGGCAACGTTGTTGCCGGTGATGTCTGGTAAGGACCTGCCTTACAACAGGCCTACAAGCCCTCAGTCCAGCCTCTCTCAGCCTATTGCGGACCGTCTGAGCATTGATGGAGGGATTGTGCATTCCTGTGTTAACTCGGGCAGTTGTTGTTGCCATCCTGTACCTGTCCCGCAGGTGTGATTTTCGGATGTACTGATCCTGTGCAGGTGTTGTTACACGTAGTCTTCCAATGCGAGGATGATCAGCTATCCTTCCTGTCTCCCTGTAGTGCTGTCTTAGGCATCTCACAGTACGGACATTGCAATTTATTGCCCTGGCCACATCTGCAGTCCTCATGCCTCCATGCAGCATGCCTAAGGCACGTTCACACAGATGAGCAGGGACCCTGGGCATCTTTCTTTTGGTATCTTTCAGAGTTATTAGAAAGGTCTCTTTAGTGTCCTAAGTTTTTATAACTGTGATCTTAATTGCCTACTGTCTGTAAGCTGTTAGTGTCTTAATGACCGTTCCACAGGTGCATGTTCATTAATTGTTTATGGTTCATTGAACAAGCATGGAAAACCTTGTTTAAACTCTTTACAATAAAGATCTGTAAAGTTATTTGGATTTTTACAAAATTATCTTTAAAATACAGTGTCCTGAAAAAGGGACGTTTCTTTTTTTGCTGAGTTTATATTCAAAATGGTTCGTGCACACAGGCGAACACACATAATGAGTATATATATATATATATATATATATTATTTTTTTTTTTACAGTTTTGAACAGGTAATATATTAGTAAATAAGTTTACTTACATGATTTCATATGACAGGTGACAATGGGGATAAAGACTCCCCAGTGGAAAAATGTAATATCATTCTCTCCTAAAACATTAGATGGCAGAAATAACTATTATGGCACCTTCCTAAACCCCTGTAATACTGCTATCACAGTCTGTCTCCATCATGTTCTTCAAGGACCCTTATTTTGAAGTTTTCCCCTGCACTACATTTCCCAGAATTCACTGCCCTAATCACTTCCATCTGTTCATCATCATCCTCACCTGCCTTTGATTCCCTCATTAGTTTTATGTGTATAAATACCCTCTAGTTTTGTTCAGTCATTTGTCAGTCCTTGAAGTGTTATATTGAGTTAAGTTTTGATGTTAAGATTTATTGTTTGTTTCCACTCCAGCGATTGTTCTACTCCAGCAATTATTATTAAAATAATCTACTCCTGTGTCTCCTCTCTTCCACTCCAGACACCAACGTTACAGAAGGACTGACCCAAAACAAAGAATACGGATATACTTACCTGCACTTCCAAACTTCTTCCTCTACTCCAACGATCCCTCTAATCATCTTCTTCCACTCATCCAGACCCACATGAGCATGGAGCAAACAGAGTTATTCATGGAGCTTTTCAGGCAGGATCTTCCCCTCTTGGAATACTCAAAGTTCCTTCACCTCACTGCTTCTACATCAATACCGGACATTTACCTCAAGCCCATTTATGGAATGGGATTAAACTTTCACAGACCCACAGCACTTCCAGAGGTGGAAAATCTTTCCTTGACAAATTATATCCTAGCCACCCTGAATATCCATTACCCTTCACTTTCATCACGTTTGTTAGAGATGTTGACTCCTCCTTCCACAGCCCCTGTCTCCGTGCCTTCCACGCCCCCTATCTCCAAGGTAACTCCTCTCCATTCAATTTCCCAAAAATTGTTTTGGGGGGCTCATCCTTTCCAAGTTCTGGTGGTTGATTCCCTGCCCCAGTCAGCGGCAGCAACCACAGAAGTTACGTTTTTCCCCCATATGCTGTAAATTATGGCGGGAACTCCAGGCCACAATCTGTGCCCATGCCTGCCACGGTTAATGATCCAGAGCCAGTGCCTGTAGCCTCGACCGTCCCAGTGCCTGTAGCCTCGACCATCCCCGTATCTATGCTCCCTGCTGGCCAGAAGAGGAGGAGAATGAAAAGGACTCCTCCTCCTCCACAGTCTCTGCCTATGCTCACAACCACAGAGGTCGATCCCCAGTCTCTGCCTGTATTCTCTTCCACGGCTCTCAGCCCCGAGCCTTCCATGGCTTCACCACCAGAGTCTCCCACGGCTCCGCTTTCTTTGGCTCCTCTCCTCGAGCCTCCCTTGGCTCCGCCCTCAGATTCTTCCATGGCTCCGCCCGCTTCCCCAAAGTCTCCTCCTACAGCGGTTCTGCCTCCTGATCCAGTCCTTGCCCTGTGGCTGCCCCCCAGGCCTCCCGATCATCCTCCTTGGATCCTTCATCTTCTGCGTCACCCTACCCTCATCATCCATTTTTGGGCGCCAGGAGTCACCCTTTAAGGGGGGGAGGTGGTAGTAATGTCACAGTCTGTCCCCATGTTCTTCAAGGACTCTTATTTTGAAGTTTTCTCACTGCCCTAATCACTTCCATCTGTTCATCATCATCCTCACCTGCCTTTGATTCCCTCATTAGTTTTCTCTGTATAAATACCCTCTAGTTTTGTTCAGTCATTTGTCAGTCCTTGAAGTGTTACGTTGAGTTATCTTTTGATGTTAAGATTTATTGTTTGTTTCCACTCCAGCAATTGTTCTACTCCAGCAATTATTATTAAAAGAATCTACTCCTGCATCTCCTCTCTTCATCTTCCACTCCAGACACCAACGTTACTACTGCAACAAATTGTTTGAAATTATTGGGAATTAATGGATTTGTTTCAATGGACATGCAAAGCTGCTGTGAAAGCTTTGACTGCTGTGAAATAGGCATGTACAAAAATTGTAACTCTTAAATGTGCACTGTTGATGTTCTATAAACAGAATAAATCAGAAATTATTGTAATATACTGTAGATGTGATAAAATAAAGTTATGATGAAATCAATTAAATTTGAGACATCTTTGGTCAAGGTTTCATTTATATGTATATGTGGCGGGCAGGGCTGAGCGGCGTCAGGGCAGAGCGAGGCCGGGAAGATAAGTGGTGAAGGAGAGGAGACAACGGCAGATGAGAGAAAGAGATGCACAAAGCTGTCTGTGTGTGTGTCTTGTCAGTGTGGTGGATGCTGAAAAGTGGTGTCTTATTGTGTGCGACTGAAAAGTGCAACAAATGTCTGCGTTGTTTTGTAACATTGGTGCCGAAACCTGGGATGGAGGAAGGATGCTGCAGCAAGGAGTCCTCGCCATTGACGAGGACTCCTGGCGCTGGAGCTCTGTGTCAACCGGCAACCGAAAGAGCCGGCTGAGGGGTCCAGTGCCATCGCCCGGCATCGCGGACAGAAACAGTACAGCGAGCTGAGGGCCAGTCGATGGTGTGTCTGGGGCGGGCGAGCATGTCTCTCTCCTCTCCCTGCTTTCTCCTCTCTCTCTCTCTCTCTCTCACTCTCTGTTCTCCCCCTCACCTCTCTCTTGTCCTGTTCCCAGTCCCAGGCACATGCGGGTCAGACCCGGAGACCACCCTGATGCGTCAACATCCTCCCTAGAAATGTGTGGGGGGGGGAGTATGTCACAGGCTGGAGAATTCCCTGACCTGAGTTTGGCGATGGGGGTATGTAGCGAGCAGGGCGGGGCCAAGCGGCTTCTGGGCAGAGTGAGGCCGGGAAGATAAGTGGTGAATGAGGTCCACCTGTGTGCCACACCGGTCTTGCGTTCCAGTGAGGGGCAGCAGGAGTTTTTAAGGAGAGGAGACAGTGGCAGACGATAGAAAGAGATGCATGAAGCTGTCTGTGTGTGTCTACGTGTCAGTGTGGTGGATGCTGAAAAGCAAACCTTTTGTGTACTGCTGAAAAGCTGTGTCTTAATGTGTGCAACGGAAAAGTGCAACAATAAATGTCTACGTATTTTGTCAAGCCAACCCCAGCTTCCTCCTTTCCTTAATTGTTGCAATATATTTAAAAAATGATGTTACTCCATTAATATTCAGTATATATCATATGTTCCCTATCATTATACACTTTTTGACCACAACAAAACAGATTTCCATTAAGGGGATCTTTAGTGTCATTTTACACTAATCAAGAATTTATGAATTTTTAATGGTTTTTAAAATGGGTCAACAATGACCAGAAGGACAAAATAAGGGTGCAGTTTTATAAGACAATATGATGGTTAAAGCCTTTTGTCTCTGAGAGATGGACTGTACTATAATAATGGCCGACTAGACACCTCATTTGCTTTCAAAACATTTTGGGAGCTGTCCAGATCTCACCCAGACACCTATGGCCACTGCCCTGTGCGATCCTGCTACCCCAGCTTTGTCATATGGACAATTACGAAGATGGCCTAGATTGAATTGTGGACTGTGAGCCAGTGCTGAAATGTGTTGAAATGTAGACTGTGAGCCAGTGCTGGAGATCTAGGGTATTTATGGTGGTCTGTACTGTGAGATTTCTATTGTAACACGGCATTCAAGCAAAATATAAACAATATGGCTATTTACTTGTACAATATCACATAGACTAAGACCACATAATCATAAACAATAGAAACCAATAACTTCAGCAGCAAAATTACATACCACCTTCTTAAGAACAGATTCAGTGCAGTCAGAATTGCTATATGACAATACTGTAGCCTCAGAATTACAAAACACACACACACACACACACACACACACACAAAAGACACAATACACTCACTACCATGTCCTCACACTCAGGTTGAAAGCAAAAGTATACCAGTTAGAGCAACTGCTGGTATTACTTAAGTAAAATAAATAAATAATAATGCTACAAGCTAACCTGTGACAATAATAATAAAATACAATAATGTTTTTACTTTTTCATTATAATAGACAAGAGATAAAGAATGTCTGCTTTTAAAATTTTAAGGAGTTTGCAAACATTAGGAAGAATTATAAGTATTATGAAATCTGAAATTAGAACAATAAAAATCACACTTGTCAATTAATATTCATGAGAGTATGAATAGACATATTAAGCTATAGTTGATCTAGAAAGAGTTACCGACTTTTCTCTATTGACTTTCTTCTCAATAGAGTTGTAGATCTCAACAACAAACATTGACAACACAGAATAACTCCAGAAGACTTTTCATAGATCATTGAGCACCTATTCAAAAGAGGTGTTTAGTTCATTAGCATTTATGTTTAATTTAAAGTCAGTAATGCACTACAAAAAGCAAAGTAGAGTGAGTTGAGAATGTAACATTTCGTGAACTAAGGCAGTTGGCTGCCTTGAGCAGCAGCAGTGCACTGAATGTTGCAGCAAAGAGTTCCATCACGCTGAATCACACAGCTATGCTCTCTTTCTGCCTCACTCTTTTTCTCGTCTCGTCCCTTTTCTTCCCCCTTCTTTCAGCTCTGGCCTTCACTAGCCCACAGAAAGGCTAAGTCCTCAAAGGCTTAGTTCAAACAAACTGAGCTGTGGAGGTCTTAACTGCGGAACACTTTCCTCTCAGGGGCTCGAATCCAAAAGGCCGATTTCTGAGGGAATTCTTCTAGAGAGAAGAAGTCTTAAGGCTGGTAAGTTCCAGGTGTTCAGGCCAGAAAGAGGTGTTAAATGTTTGTGAAATCTGGACAGGAGATAGATGGAGTTTGTAACGGGTATATTTCTGAGCTGTGGGGTTATGAGAGGTCAGTGTTGTGGACAGTGCTGAGGCTCTTCCATGGCGGAGATGATCCACATGACTGCACGTCCCAAGAGGCTGCTGTCAGTAAAGGCTACAGCTGAATTTATGGGTCTCTTCAATCACCCTGCTGCCAAGACTATAACAGATTTAACCAGCTGAGTTTGGCCAACTCAGCTTGAGATTCATGGCTTTTTACCCGGGTATGGATAAGAGCAAGAGATGCGCTTTCTCTCTCTCTCTCCACCGCGGCAACTTGGAGAAGACCGCGTCCTGAGAAGTGAGCAAATAAATCAAAACCACTCATTTCCCCCACAGAAACTGCAAAAGTCACAATTTTCCACAAACAGGATGATTGCACGACTAATGGAAAATATGACCATTAAGTATGAAATGAGATGAATAACAATGGCACACAACATCTCCGCATGTAGCTGAGTCAGGACGCGTGGTGCAGTTGATACCCCACTGAGACCATCAGACAGCTGAACATCTCTCAGCACCAGATATGCTTCATCAGAATGATGAGAGGAAAGTTTGCTGACTCAGCATCTTCACAGACCTTTCTGCACTTTACAGGAAGTGATGAACCTTACATCATAAAAAAAAACCTGTATGTAGCATAGCCATAGTTACATAAAAGTTTGTATTATCATTTTTGTCTGTTAAAACATCTGGAAAATCTCACACTCTGCGTCAAATATGCATACTTTCCTGCTACACTGTATGCAAAATGCAATATGTCAAATGAGTACGATGTTTTAATACTCAGTATTCATGATACAGTAGGCAAAAATTTCCAAATGATAAACTGTATCTGCCTAGATTTTGAAGAGTGCAACCAATGGACACTTTCATATTCTATAAGGTCAAGGACAGATTCGAAGAAAGGTGGAGAACTATGAGCAGAGAGGCTCTTTTCAAGTGTATTTGCTATTGGTATGCTATGGGTACCAAGAAAGTTGTTCCTTGTGGTTAAACTATACTTGTTCAACAACACCAAAGTAAATTGCTTTTGCGGTTGTTATTAGTGCATCATAGGTCAAAGAACACATGGCTCAAAGGACAAAGCCAACATGGAGTATGTAGTATGCCCAGAAATGTATTTACTATACACCTGCATACCTAAAGAATGAACTTTATCAACATTCAAGAAGGAAGTTCTTCATGAAATTGAGTACATACAATGACACTACAGGAATTCAGACTTGTGAATGGTGATTTAATGAAGGTCATCCTTGTTCTGCCCATGTAGTTTGTCATTAAACCATCCAAACAAGCTAAGTATCTCAAAAAGAGTGCTTTTATTAACAAAGAAAGAAATAAGGTAAGGGTTGAAAATGAAATCAAACCAATGTACTTTATGACATATTCCTTTTGTTTTTCAACTCTTCCAGATGGTATTTTTGAAAACATACACTACATGCACTGCAGAGTTTGTGCAATTAGAAGTGCTAATTACCTGGTGACCTCTGTGTTTTGAGCACATCGTTACAAATGAATGCCATGAAAATGTCAGGCTTTGACTTTCAAAAAATTAGTGTTCCTGAGATTACAAAAATTAATCAAACCCGAAGGAAGATTATTTCCATGCACATAAGTTCAGAGATCTCTCCACCTCTAGTTCTCTCAGTCTAACTGTATTTTTACATTTCTTACGTAATGTCCTAGTGGAATTGTACTGGTATGGAGAGCCATATTTATTATCTCCATCTAGTTCATTAACATGCACAAGTTAACATTTCAAGTTAAGGCTTAAACATAAAAAAAAATAATAAAAAAAAATCTAAATCTGATTCAGACTCTTTATATAGTACATTTGAATACATATTAAAATGGAAGATGTATACTTTACACACACATGCATTGTTCCACGGTAGAAAGTCAGGGGTTTGGAACAACATGACACCAAAATATTAATTTAGGGGTGAACTAACCCTTTTAAATGCAAATAATGGATTACATTTCCACTTCTCTCTTCATTGTATTTTATACACCAGTTTCTTTTCACTGATAGTCACAGAGACGTAATGCTGAAACTGGGTAAGCTTGCCTCTACTGCAATGTTTCTGCATCTTTTGTCCTTGTGCTGGACTGAAGATGGCATCTCTCTCTCTCTCTCCTTGCATAAGTCCCCCCTGCCCCTTTCATGCAGAACAACATGCATATGCAAATGAAGCGCTAGCCCTCCTCCCTGCCCTCAACCATTCCACCATTCTTTGCTATGCACCTCATAAAAATAGCCAGCACATCCTAAAGTGTAGGTACAGTATTCATGACGGATGGCTAATGCGAAAGAGGATGGAACCTAATTTTATTTATCAGGTATTCCTTTCCACATCTCTTTTGCTCTCTCTCTCTCTCTCTCTCTCTCTCTCTCTCTCTCTCTCTCTCTCTCTCTAGCACACAGCTAGCTAGTGGTCTGGGCTCAGTCTTAATATGCCTGGTCCATTGTGGCCCGGCTTTGTTGCCCTCCGCAGTTGCTATCATCCGTTCTCAGAGCAGACAATAGCCAGCATTGACGCTGGACACGGCGGTCATGTTCTATTTGCAGATGTGCATTATCTCCCAGTCCTGTCCTTTTGCTGCCCATGCTCTGCGAGTGTACCCACACTGAAAAGAGTCTAAAGCCATACATGGGTTAAAGTGGGCATGGACTGTTATATAGGCTACATTTTGGCTTGGCCACATGCATACTAATAACATCATTACAGGGCGGCTCTTCTGGAGAGCATGTTTATTTTGTTATGGTTTCCATCACCTTCCTTCCGACAATCACCAAATCACTGATGCCCACACCTTTTTCTCTCACCCTTTCCTTTTCACATGTAAATAGCACACAGGGCTAATTTCCTTATATTTTCCCTAAAAATTAAGTTTCACGGTTCCTGTAATTCTCTCTCCAGTGGGTGCGCAGTGTGTGGGTGGTGCTCCACACAGCGAGCATTACTTTTCCATGGCACTGAACTTGACCCTGAATGACCTTTTCTAATGAGTGAATTAAAAACATCTCACTTTGGAATGCAGCTTGTAGACACTGGGCTAGGATTTTTTTTTTCTTAACACATAACTCCCCCACCACCACCACAACACACACCGACACACATCTCTGCTTTTGATTAATTAAATGGGCAGTATCCTCATCCTCCTCACCTGCACAGTAACACATGGCTCTCAAAGAAGGGGAGGTCAATAAAGCCGCCCTTATGAAGTACTAGTCCACTAAAGACAGAGAGAGAGGAAAAAAATAATATTTTTGACGGTGCTTTCTCCTTCAGGCTCAGAGGCAGCAAAATAACCTGTGCTTTTATTTCAGCATAAATGCAAGTTTACTAGTGTGAGGTGTTTGTACTAACTGAGCCGTGGCTCTATTCCCCACCATAACACTAAACACATGAAAGATTCAAAGAAGTGTGAGCACTGAAAAGCCAGGTTCAAGGATCCGTGCACACTTCTCATCTGCACTCTGGGACAAATCAATACGTGATGTAAAGCTCAGCTCAGCCAATTAAAGCCTCTGAAAACTAACTGTGAATGGTAATAATATAGGATGAATACAAGTGGCACACTCTTTTGCCATTCATTTCAATAGCCAAAGAGTGTCCCACTTTAGCTGTATTCACCCAACCTGCAGCGCTGCCATCAGGGTCAAAAATTACACTCGCTAATCACCAAATGTGAGTAAAATGGGCTTTTGTGAGTAAATAAAATGTAAAATGGAGTTACTCACCAGTGGCTTTACTCACTTTATTAGGAACTGCAAAACAACAAATGGTTAAAAAGACATACAAATGTCTACTAAAGAAAACATCTATCATGACTCATATGTCATTAAGTTTATATAGGTTTATCTGGGATGCCTATTTATTTATTTTGTATCCATGAGGTGACACAAATGTGCAGTTTTTGTTACATACTGTAAGACAAAATGACGATGTGTCTGAACGTTTTCGTGAGAGGTGCAGTTTTACAGAGATTTTACAGAGAGATTACTGGCTCATCTGCAAACGTTGACCTGCGCTGTATGTCAGAAGAAAAAAAAAATTAATTGTCATAGGGACCAAAATATATTTTTAATAAATATAATTCAAAATACAATCATGACCAATATGGAATATTTATGACCGATACATTTTATTAATTCACCTACGATTGGCAGATGTGGCATAAAGTTAATTTTTGACCCTGGTTGCCATCTACAGTATGTTAGAAGTTAATGATGTCACTGAACTTAATTAGGTTTATATGTAAATAGAGTCTCTCACATTGAGAAAAGAGGCTGGATTTGATAAAAGGTTTGTTTGTGACCTTCATGAATACCATACTGGAGTGAGTTGACAATGACCATTTTTATTTTGGATAGTACTGATACAGAGTCAGATAACTGCAGCTGGGAGGTCCACAATGCTGTGTACTTGTGTGTAAGGTATGTGTGTGTGTGTTGCTCTGATGTGTGCAAGAGAGGAGCATTTGATCTTAATGGTGATATATTCTCCGTCAGTGCTGTCACGATCTATCACTTAGCGTAGACCTGCCGCAGCTGCCCAGCTGAGGTGTGGCTTATTACACCACCCCAAAGCTCATGAATAAAAAACATGGTTGAAGAGCCATCTATGCTAAGACCCGGAGAAGCAATATCCCTGTGGCAACGTCACTTCACCCCCCTGGCTCTGCCACCACCAGTCCTCCCCCTCCCACAACAGGACTCCATGTTTATGCATGATGCCTGTTTCATATGTATCGGCCACATCATTTCTGCTGTTGTCCTGGGAACTGATGACACACGCTGCATTAGGAGTGATGACCTGCACACAAGGGCCCGATACTTACTCCACTTTACAGCCATTGTCAAAACATTGCTACATTATCCACACAAACATCCACACATATATACACACTCAGAAACAACACAAGGGTTTGTTGTTTTTCATACATCTTCTGGAATTACATTTGTATGTGTGTGCGTGCATGTAGTAATATACGATATGGCATTTGCAGTTTGCATGCACTGTGACTGCATGTGTCTTACTGAGCACATGAAACAAAGAGAGGCAGAAAAAACAGACAAAAGTAAAACAAAAGGAAAGCAGATCACTGGTAATCATCCTCTTATAATTAAAGCTGCCTTATTATACCTCACATTTTGCTTTGGTGTCAGAGTGAGATGAGATTTTGTTTCAATTTGATTATTTTCAAATTAAAAGTTTTCTCAGTTCTCAATTTGACAGGAAGAAAGAAAAATGCATAATGTATATTATGGACATGAAAATTAAATAAATAAATAAAACAGTGCTTTATTAATAATTAATATGTGGATGCAAATGTCTTGCATTATTTCCATATCATGTTTAGGCCAGATATTACAGTTTTGTTTAGGCTATTTTATTTGTTTTTTTTTATAAATAAAAAAATAGCAGTTCCCATGGTTTATAGTGCTCTAATAGTCAAGTCATTTTTATTTGTATAGCACTTTCACAACACACATCGTTTCAAAACAGCTTTACAGGAAATCATGCATTAAAAAAAAAAAAAAAAAAAAAAAAAAATGAAACTAATATATATAAAGTCTTAGAGTGATCATTGTGTAGATTTGTTAAATATGATTGTAAATTCTGTATAAAAATTAAATAATACAGATCCTTTGCATGCCATTCCAAAATTGGTTTTTGCATGTGCTTAACAACATTATGGTACAGCTCTTGTTTCTGCAACAGATTCCTTCATTTGGATTACACAGTAAGAATTCTAATACAAGATGGAATCCATCAAGATTAAAATACCCTTTCATGAAGAATGAATTAAATAAGGAAAGAACAAAAGTGAAAAAATAAAAAATAAATAAATAAAAAAATCTAAATAAGCTCAAATAAATAGTTTTCCGAATAAGGATGGCCAGTATGTGAGTGTTTTTGGACCAGTTGAGTGAACCATATCTTGCCCTATCAGGACAGTGCTATGTTGTAAATGATACACATGTAAGGTGTCATTTAAATAAAGTAAAACTGTAAATCTTTAAAAAAGGCCTCACTAACTTTTGTCACAGCCTCAAATGGGCTCAAAGATCAGAAGTTGTGCTTTTAAAACTATGTAATTTAAAACATGATTTAAAATGTGTATACACACACACACACACAGATGCCACTGTTGGGCCCTTGAGCAAGGCCCTTGACCCTATCTGCTCCAGGGGCGCCGTATCATGGCTGACCCTGCACTCTGACCCCAGCTTAGCTGGGATATGTGAAAAAAAGAATTTCACTGTATATGTGCAAATGTATAATGTGTGATAAATAAATATAATTATAATTATATAAAAAAATAAAAAATAAATTAAAAAAAAATAATTATAAAAATTATAAATTATAAATTATTATAATTAAATTATTACACACACACACACACACACACACACACACTGGCGGCCAAAAGTTTGGAATAATGTACAGATTTAGCTGTTTTGGAAGGAAATTGGTACTTTAATTCACCAAAGTGGCATTCAACTGATCACAAAGTATAGACAGTACATTACTGATGTAAAAAACAGCACCATCACTATTTGAAAAAAGTAATTTTTGATCAAATCTAGACAGGCCCCATTTCTAACAGCCATCACTCCAACACCTTATCCTGGAGTAATCATACTAAATTGCTAATTTGGTACTAGAAAATCACTTGCCATTATATCAAACACAGTTGAAAGCTATTTGGTTCATTAAATGAAGCTTAACATTGTCTTTGTGTTTGTTTTTGAGTTGCCACAGTGCAATAGACTGGCATGTCTTAAGGTAAATATTAGGTCAAAAATGACATAAACAAACAGCTGTCTCTAGAAGCTCGTATATATATACACACACACACACAGTATAACTAACTGTTGTATATATATGGATGTTTGTTTGGCTTTCAGTGGATCAACGTACATTGTGTTGACCTTTTTATATAAAGTGATAGTTTATAAAAATTATATATACCGGTATATATAAGAACCGGTTCCATTCTTTAAAAAATACCGGAATTGTATGATCTTCATGACTTTTGGTTCCGTTAATGGTTCTCCAGCGTGCAATTTTCCGCCAATGTGGCTGGAACACAGTCCTCAACTGTGTGTTGTGAAACATTCCTCCCATAAACATCATTAACATTTTCTGTGACTTGTGCCACAGTAGACCATCTGTCGGTTCTGACCAGGTGGATAGCCTTCGTTGCCCTTGCGCATCAATGAGCCTTGGGCACCCAACATCCTGTCGCCGGTTTGTGGTTTGTCCCTCCTCGGACCACTGTCAGTAGTACTCAGCACTGCTGACCGGGAGCACCCCACAAGCCTTGCCGTTTCAAAGATGCGCTGACTCAGTCACCTGGCCATAACAATTTGGCCCTTGTCAAAGTCACTCAGGTCTTTACTCCTGCCCATTTCTCCTGCATTCAACACACTGACTACGAGAACTGAATGTTCACTTACCATCTAATCTACCCAGACCTTGACATGTGATCTTGTTAGGAGATGATCAGCGTTATTTGCTTCACCTGTGAGTGGTCATAATGTTTTGGCTCATTGGTGTAGTTTCCAATTTCTAACTATGCCAGACATTTTGAGCATTCACCCACTCAGCCGCAGTTGCGAGCGCTCTTCTTGTATGCATGCAAATGAATTGAGTCGTTATTCTAGGGTTGGCAAGCCAACTGTGCATGTTAGCCGGGACGTCCCGTATTTCGGCACCTCTTGTCCAATATTTTTGTGGTGAAATGATCGAGGGGGGACTCCCGTATTAAAGGCATCAAGGGGGACCCACAATAAGATTCAAGGCTTTACTAAAAACATTGACCAACAGCGCCACTCATGCATCTTATGTTCGTTGATGATGTTTTTATGTCATCGAAGGAAAACATTTACATATCTTATGATGTATTGAACATGGTTTCTGAGTTGTGCTGATATAAAAATAGTATGTCGCCAAAGTGACGTTATCCACCGGTCTATAACATAATCAAAAATAAATGAGGCTTTATCAAAAAACATCTATAAATAAATCAGCAATGTATTAAATTACATGCCATCATTGTTTTTTTAATGAATTTATAGGTGTCATGGATTGACATTAGAGATTTTTATGTAAAAAAAATAAAAATAATAATGTACAGGTGCATCTCAATAAATTAGAATGTCGTGGAAAAGTTCATTTATTTCAGTAATTCAACTCAAATTGTGAAACTCGTGTATTAAATAAATTCAATGCACACAGACTGAAGTAGTTTAAGTCTTTGATTCTTTTAATTGTGATGATTTTGGCTCACATTTAACAAAAACCCACCAATTCACTATCTCAAAAAATTAGAATACATCATAAGACCAATAAAAAAAACATTTTTAGTAAATTGTTGGTCTTCTGGAAAGTATGTTCATTTACTGTATATGTACTCAGTACTTGGTAGGGGCTCCTTTTGCTTTAATTACTGCCTCAATTCAGCGTGGCATGGAGGTGATCAGTTTGTGGCACTGCTGAGGTGGTATGGAAGCCCAGGTTTCTTTGACAGTGGCCTTCAGCTCATCTGCATTTTTTGATCTCTTGTTTCTCATTTTCCTCTTGACAATACCCCGTAGATTCTCTATGGGGTTCAGGTCTGGCGAGTTTGCTGGCCAGTCAAGCACACCAACACCATGGTCATTTAACCAACTTTTGGTGCTTTTGGCAGTGTGGGCAGGTGCCAAATCCTGCTGGAAAATGAAATCAGCATCTTTAAAAAGCTGGTCAGCAGAAGGAAGCATGAAGTGCTCCAAAATTTCTTGGTAAATGGGTGCAGTGACTTTGGTTTTCAAAAAACACAATGGACCAACACCAGCAGATGACATTGCACCCCAAATCATCACAGACTGTGGAAACTTAACACTGGACTTCAAGCAACTTGGGCTATGAGCTTCTCCACCCTTCCTCCAGACTCTAGGACCTTGGTTTCCAAATGAAATACAAAACTTGCTCTCATCTGAAAAGAGGACTTTGGAACACTGGGCAACAGTCCAGTTCTTCTTCTCCTTAGCCCAGGTAAGACGCCTCTGACGTTGTCTGTGGTTCAGGAGTGGCTTAACAAGAGGAATACGACAACTGTAGCCAAATTCCTTGACATGTCTGTGTGTGGTGGCTCTTGATGCCTTGACCCCAGCCTCAGTCCATTCCTTGTGAAGTTCACCCAAATTCTTGAATCGATTTTGCTTGACAATCATAAGGCTGCGGTTCTCTCGGTTGGTTGTGCATCTTTTTCTTCCACACTTTTTCCTTCCACTCAACTTTCTGTTAACATGCTTGGATACAGCACTCTGTGAACAGCCAGCTTATTTGGCAATGAATGTTTGTGGCTTACCCTCCTTGTGAAGGGTGTCAATGATTGTCTTCTGGACAACTGTCAGATCAGCAGTCTTCCCCATGATTGTGTAGCCTAGTGAACCAAACTGAGAGACCATTTTGAAGGCTCAGGAAACCTTTGCAGGTGTTTTGAGTTGATTAGCTGATTGGCATGTCACCATATTCTAATTTTTTGAGATAGTGAATTGGTGGGTTTTTGTTAAATGTGAACCAAAATCATCACAATTAAAAGAACAAAAGATTTAAACTACTTCAGTCTGTGTGCATTGAATTTATTTAATACACAAGTTTCACAATTTGAGTTGAATTACTGAAATAAATGAACTTTTCCACGACATTCTAATTTATTGAGATGCACCTGTATATATATATATATATATATATATATATATATATATATATATATATGATATTTTTATATATAAAATATTACATATTTTTCTGACACATTGAAAAATGTATAGCTACTTAAATATTGCAGTCTATTTATCATATTTTTGGTGGTACCAGTGAAAATGCTGGCACAGCAAGTATTTAAAAATTTATCTGAACAGCAGAAAAAAAAAAAAAAATGTTATTGTTGAACCTTGACTAGTTACACATATTTTACATATTGCCATTTATTTGTCAGATTTCAGACGGTATTAGGTCGAGATGTGATTTAACTTTATGCAAGATCTCAAACTGATTACATCTATCACCAGTTACTTCATTATTCGCCTAAATTTATACAGGTGGGAAAGTGCTCTTCTTGTGGATTAAAGCAGACAACAGCTCCCTCCCTCCTTCTCTCCTCTCTTGCTTTTTCTCTGAATCGCGCTCTGATTTCACTTAGATCTCCTTTTCTTGCGTCCTCTGTCTCTTTTTTGCTACTGTCTGCATTTTGACTTGTTCAGTTCCTTGTTTTCTTATTTTTCGTCACTCTTTCTTTCTTTCCTTCTTCTTTTGTCCCTCTGTCTCTTCGTTCTCTCTTGTTCTTAAGCATTCCTTCACAACCTTCCCCCATTTTAGATCAGTGCACCCCCATCTGAGCTGGCCCTCTGCCTGTACACACATTTGTGTCTGCCTTTTGAGTGTTTCAGGGGCCCATTAAACAGTGCCTTGGCAGGGCCAGACACACTCACCTCACCCTTAAGACCCACAGAAAGAAGGAAGGTTATCAGATTCCCTTATCCATGCCAGACACACACACACACACACACACACACACACACACACGCACAAACACACACACACACACACACACACAAACACACACACACACACACACACACACACACACACACACACATTCAGAGACATTCAAGTCTGGATAAAGTCTATGTGAAAAAAAGTTCTTTGCTTCCTGCATTCAACATTGGGGTCTGTAAACATGCCACTTAATACTGGATATTCCCCAACAGGCACTGGGGCTATTGAAGCCTATGTGTCTGGTAACTGGTGGGCTGGACTCTGTACCCTAAATCTGAGAAGGTGGGGCTGGACTAGGGTGTAGGGGTGCATCTTTTAAAGCTGGGTATGCTGCAACTGTGCCTCCTGCTGGCCAATGGGAGAAACTCAAGTTTACAGGACATCACACTCCTGTACACAACACGTACTATTGGGTGCTAAAGAACACACTTTGGAACTTTACAGTGCTTTTAGTCAACAACAACTTTAGTTTACACAGCAGGTTTGATAGGAGGGAAAATTGGCAAAGAGAAAATTTGCAAACTGTTCTAGTCACTTTTTAAAGAGGAAAATATAAATATAAATGCCACAAATGTCATCTGCTCTAGCAGAAACAAAGCAGTGTGACCTCTTGTGAATAGGGTCTATGACTAACTTACCAATGACTAACCAGCAACACCTATATAGTCACAATAGCCACATTTTTTTTTTTTTTTTTTTATAAATAAAATAAAAATTCCACAGTATCACAGTAAAATAAATAAGTGGACACAAGTTGTCATGGAAATTGTCTTAAGTCATTGCTAATTTAGGATGTAATGGGTACTAGGAAATGAATCGTTCTAATTACCATAACAAGGAGGCTGGTGGGTAAATATAGATCCTCGGTGTTGCAGTGGTAGATGTTTGATGCGACTATGCAAAGATGTGTCAGAGTCAATCATCATATTTTCTTGCACCTGCAAAATTGGAGCATGAACTCCTGGAAGGAAGAAGAACTAAGGAAAGGAAAGGAAAGGAAAGGAAAGGAAAGGAAAGGAAAGGAATGTAAAAGGAAAGAGGAAACAAAATTAAAGGAAAGGGAAAAAAGAAGAAAAGGAAAGAAAACAGAAAAGAGATGAAAGGAAAAGTAAGGGAAAAGAGAAAGGAAAGGGAAGGAAATGAAAAGAAAGGGAAAGGGAAAAGGGAAAGGGGAAGAAAAATAAAAGAGGAAAGGAAATTAATGGAAAGATAAAAGAAAAGAAAGGAAAAATAAAGGAAAAGAAAAAAGTATGAGAAAAGGGAAAGGAAAAGAAAAGAAAGGCAAGGGAGAAGAAAGAAAAAGGAAACAGAAAAGTGGGGAAAGGACAAGGAAAATGAAAAAAAAAATAGGGAAAAAATTGAAAACAAAAAGGAAAAGAGAAGAAAGGAAAAATGAATGAGGAAAGGAAGACAAAGAAGTGTGAAAGGAAAGAAAGAAGACAGAAGTGAAAGAAAGAGAGAAAGAGCGCAAAAAGCTGACAGAGAAGTGGATATTTTGATTTGACTTGTGAGCCACCTGTGAAGGTCTCTGCACCATCAAAGCACATTAGACACATTAGGCCCATGCTTACTTATGAGCAAGATAAAAAGCTGTGGGGCTTCTGCCTTCTCAAGCTGTGAGTGGAATAGCTTTGCAATTTGCCTGCAAAAAAACAGCATTTTGATCTTAATGAATATAAAATGGCTGCCATTAAAAGTAAAACAGATTATTTTGGGCTTTTCAGGGTGTGCGGCTCTCTGACAGACTTGGAGGGCCACTATGATCTTTCATTAAAACCTCACAGCGGGGTCCCCTCTGCGGCCGACCAGGGCCTCAGCCTTCAAACAGATTGGCTGCGTTTAAAAGTCATTTTCATAAATCTACACAGATTTCTGAAATTCAGTAATGAAAGCCATGCGAGAGGGGCTAGTGGCATGGCGGCTGGGTTTTGCTGCTTTGCCGTGCTGATGGTGGTCACACTGCTGAGGGAGAGAGAGACGGAAGTGGCCTGGACCCATCTGTATCAGCCCCATGGCAGCATGCCACATGAGCCTCTGCCCGATCTGTGCTTGTTAATGACTAGCATGTGCTAATTACTGTCAGCAGCCAAGCTCTGGCTCACATTGCTACAGATCTGTGATAGTGCGGCACAGCCTACCTGGCCAATCAAGGGCTTGGACGCCACACTTTTAATTGCATTCAACTTTGCCTTCTGGTTTGTTGCACTAGGAGAGTGAGGAAAAGACTGACAGCTGGCCAGCTCCACTAATGGACCTTCAGAAATCCAGCGGGGATGGATGTTATTGGTTTTGTTTTTATTCATCTGTGTGATCTTGACACAGTAGCAACAACATTCTGAACTATCTCTCACAGCTTTTGGGACTTAAGTGTGCACAAAAAAATAAATAAAAATACAATTCTATTATTGCAATTACCTGCCGTCACATTCCTAAATGCGCACTCAGTAACGTCTGGTTTATGTTGCACTAGGCGTTATGACAGTAGTCTTGGAATTATACTGATACCTAGCAGTGTGGGTGTAGCATCATGCAAAAGCAATAATTTTCAGTTATGATACCATTGTAGAAATGTGCTATTCACAGTCAGCAATGACTAATTTGTTCTGCAAGCAAAAGTGAGCGATAACAGGGGGGTGACCAAGATAAAGCGGGTAGTATTCAGCTGGTAATGTTATCTCAAAATGGCGGCCCCCATGAGGGGGCCCACTCCATGTAGAATAAAGGTTTTTATTAGGTCACTGATATGACTGGATTCTTTATCTCTTGTGAGTGTAAATTTAAATATACAGTATATATTTGTCAAACGTACTATTAATTTATTTAGGGGTAAAACATTTTTAACGAGTAAAAAAAATGCTGAGTACACCTTTAAGTTCTCATTTTCCCAAGTCTCATCACTTTAAAAATGGCAATCTCTTCACAGTAGGAACCCTCCGAAACTTTGAAAATCATCTGCTGTAAAATCAAAACTGGAAGTTTGAAAACAACTTCTCAGTAAAGTGCTTGCTGCACTGCTCAGGGCTTAGCTTCTTACTTCTGGATCACTGTAAAACGCATGAGGACCGGACAGTGAATTACACATTCATTAATGTATGTACTGATCTGTGGCCTTCTGGGTTAGTCTTAAATCCTTTCATGCAAAAATCACTCTCTGCATTCTTTCATCTTCCGTTTGCAGCCACTTACATCTTTCTCTTGCACATCTCTGATATATCTCTACAAACAGAAAACATAATTAGCATGTCATATCTGTAGGCAAACAAACGAGTAAATACATGAATTATAGATTGAGAAATGCACGAGGACGGTACATGGGTAAACAAATGCTTACATGAAGTGATGTACAAACAGTGCAGGGGCGACACACTGAATGACTGTCTCTGGCTGCAATACCCTGCTAAGAGAGAGCTTAGGGAAGACACACACATCTGGACACTTCAACATCATGGTCTGAGATCCAAAGGGAAATTAGTGGGCACTTAGCTCCACACATGTCGAGTGTTTCAGCTGGGATCCAGGCCATAAGATCTAAGCAGCAGCACATGAAAGAGACTCGACTGCCCTACAGCCTTCAGCCCTCCTCTACTGCACCAAAAACACCTAAAAGAGAACCGTTTGCTTGCACACATAGATTTCACATCTGTATGTGTGTGTTCATACTGTACACACTGCCTGTTTCTGCCAGGGTCAGAAATTAATCAGGACTTTGGGTAAAAATGCCACCGAAAGTGACAAAAAATACTCCAATTTTAAAAATGCTGTTACTTCAAAGGACAATTTCTATCTGATCTGACCATTAAAAATTAATTTAGTCAGAATAATTCAGTCATATTACATAATGTTGACTTGAATTACACCATTTAATTTAGAGTTTACCAAATAAAGCAAATGTTAATGATATCTGAAAAACGTTTTATTTTTACAGTGTAGTGATTTTATCTTTTTTTTTTTTTATGTAACAGTTGATATATTTCAAAATGTTCAATTGTAACGCTGTCTAATTATATCTCAAAACAATGTGACCGTGTCAATTATTTCAACTGAAGTATTTGACATACATGTGCCCCTGGAAGTAAATCCAGGAGGCAAATATTACCACTAATAATAATAATAATAATAATAATAATAATAATACGTTTTCACTGTAATACAGCTAGGGGACAGCACAGCGGACAAAAAAATAATATATATTACCATTATTTTTCTAATCATTTTAGTTGACTCTTCCCTAAATGTGCTGTGAGATTAATGTACACTTTCCATATTCACTGTAAATATCTAAATTTTCCAAGGTGTTAATTTCATGTCAAACTCCATTGAAACTCCATTTCATATGTTGTGACACACAACTAGTGGCTTAATGAGAACTCCCACACTCCCTGAATCATACTACACTTCTCCAAAACATCTCTGTGATTAATACAGACAAGTATAGCACAGTTTCAGGTCTCATTGAAGTTTATAGCATACTGTTCACTAAAAATGAAAAATTACTACACTTTATAAGCTGTTGGAATTTATGTAGCTGAAGCATCAGGTATTGGAGGGCAACAAATCCCACCCCCTGTGTGAATGCTGGCTTATTGTCATCCAGCTACATTTGAGAGGGCTACATCCTACGCTTTTGTAGCATTTCACTATCTTTTTCCACAAAGAATCTCCTCATTATGTTAGTCAAGTTTTCCTTTACTAAAAATTTGTTGTTATTTAGATTTACATCACTATTCCTACCTTCTCTCTGACCCTTGAATAAAATAGGCTGTGCTAGTGTACCATTAAGGCTCAAATATTTTAATTATCTCAGTAAGGACTGGTTAACCTATCTATACCAACTTCGTTCGCAATGTCGTTCATCATTAAGTGTTGATGTGTAAATGTGTGCAAATGTTTATGTGCTCACAGTTATGACATTACAGATTTCTAAACGACTCGAATGTGAAGCGAATTTCTACATCAGCGGAGTGCTTTTCTAACCGCGCGTCTTTGAACGTGCAGAATGCACATGGGCCTGTAATTAGTGGGTCCACAAGGTGGCAACACTCACATGTGAGCCATTGCTGTCAAAAAGAAGCGCTTGAAGATGATATAATTGCTGCTAAACAACAGGAGACTAATGTGAAAACAGCAACAGTGGATGTGTACGTCAAGAACGTGTGTGAGGAGGTCAGGAGATACCTGCCTTTGTACCTCGAGTCTGGAGGAATATAATGACATATTTATGTGTCTAAACTCCTGATAAGAAATAGTCCAGTATCTCAGAGCAGTCATGGCGCGCATATGCCATCCAACTGTGAATGCGCACAGTATACAAAGTATACTTTGACAGGCTCCCGTTCCAATGTAAGCAGACACTAAGGGTTCGCATCAAAACCAAATTACACTTTGGGCTTTAGTTTCCATAAATTATCTGGATGAACTGGGGAGGAGCTTTGTGTTGTGAACATTAGAGTATGTCTACAAAGTACACCTAACACACTCAATTATTTCAAAAGATCAAGGAAAATCTTGTTTTCCATAAAATGCGCTGACAAATGGCCACCAATTGTCAGGAAGATAAGAGTGTGGCAGGGAGTGAACGTTTCAGGCCTGCCAGAGGGCATCGAGGGGAGCAGGGGTAGCACTAAATGTTCTAGGCCACTCCACAGACCTCTGTTTAGCGCACACCGCACTGTTGTAATTCTGTGTTTATCAACTCTTTATTATGGGTGCATCATCATTTACAATGGTACCATCTGCTCATTACCTTTCCTGAGTATGGGGCAAATTGCTTTCACAGGGAGTTAACCAGGAGAAGGAAAATTGTCAGCAATAGCGAGAAAATCAAGAAACCTGCTCCCATCTATTTGCAAAGGCTGTTACCCACACAAGAGATTCAGAAACACTTTTATTTTTAAGGGGATAAAATAATTAGCCGACTCCGGTTGTGCAAAGAGAAACAACGAGATTGGTAAATTAGAGTGAGAGGCCTCTGTTGAAATCAAATAAATTCTGAGCGTTTTATGGCTACCTGCAGCTGTGTAGAAAAAACAAATATTGCATATGACAACATGACTCTAATTGATCTGGTTCTCTCCTAAATTAACAGCCTGGGCCAGGCAATGGGAAAAACAGTAGGAAGCACAAAATAGGAGAACTCCTATCTCCTCTCTCACATTTAGTCCATTAACTCTTCTAACCACGACGGATGAGGAGAGGCACTCACTTACAAAAAGCACCCATCAGGGAAAACACAAACGCCTAACACCTAAACCTTTACTCAATGTGGAGAATAAGACTGCCTTTCTTGTCCGGCAGTAAATATCAATACGGCGGGTGCCACCATTTTCTCCGTCATCTAGAGCAGAAGAGGGGAAGGGAGGGAGACGCAAGACCATCTGTTTCATTTCGCCTTTACAGTGATGTATGGAGAATAACATAGATTAATTAATCCACATAAAAAAATGTTTTTTTTTTGTTTTTTTTTAAATCAGATATAAAAAGCAAGTGAATAATCACACAGTAGGGGCACAACCCATCAGATATAGCCTGAAATGTTGAGTTTTTAGGGACCAACACTGCAGGCTAATGCAAATCAGATTCAGGGTTGTTATATCATGTGGGATGTTAAGGTGTGTAATATGTGCCTTTCATTCAGGTTTTGGCAAAGAGTTCAAATTAGCCAGGGCCTGACCAACATTTCCAAGTACAAAATATATTTTTTGTTTAGTATCAGCCAATCTAATCCAATAACTTTGCATGAAGTGACAGTACACCTCTCAGGACTCTTTGTAAGCAAGATGTCAGACATGTTCTCTGACATAGAGTCCAAGTCAAGTCTCAAGTCTTCCAAGGACAAGTCTAAGTCAAGTCTCAAGTCCTTGTTGAAGAGACATCAATTTCATATGTCTTTAATTTAAATTCAAAGTCAAGCTTGAAGTCACAGTTTGGTCAATTCAAGCCAGGTTTTTTTCGACTTGAGCTTGCATCTCTGAGATATTTAAAGAGTGATAGAGAAAGAGAGGCGGAATTCTGATGTCACTGACAGATTGTGACAATAAGCTATCAATGATGGAGACCAGCTCTGCTCTTTCCCATTTGATTTATGTAACAGGTTACGCTGCTTCTTGGATCTGATAGATTTGAGACTGTCAGAACGAGTTGTTAGACTTTTGGACATTCTCCAATGTGAAGGCTGACATTATTCATGATATTTTAGAGGGAACAGAGGCTACAAGATCTTTGACATTCAAGGATTGTGACCCTGCAGCTACGTGTAAATGTGTGTAGGCATGTCACAGGCAGATGCCATCAGATGAATTAGTGGTCACTGCCATACAATGCTATCAGAGCTCACACACTCTCAGGGCTTCAGGGCAGCCCTGTTCCAACACAAAACAGACAAATATGTGAGCATCATAAACACAATGACCACCACACACACACACACACACACACACACACACACACACACATTTACTTAGCTATATAAAATAAAGTCAAACAGACTTACATTTATTATTATAAGTATGTGGCGGCGAGGGCATGGTTGAGTGTTCGTCCGGATAGAGGGAGAGCTGTAAGGATTCACCCATGGGGGTAATTATGTCTAACAGCTGTTTCTTATTGTAGTAACCCTGGGGAGAGCGATAAAAGAAGAGCCCAAGCCAGAGTACAGGGAGAGAGAGATTGACACACAGCAGTGTGGCATGTTTGTGTTTTTAGAGTGGATGTGCTGAAAAGCTGACTTATCATTCCGTTAATAAAGAGTTTAACCATTACCAGCCGGAGCATTCAAATTTGGGAACAATTATTCCCATGGTTCCTGTCTCAGTATCTTCGCCGTCCAATCACCGATTTTATTTCTGGAACTGCCAGATACTCATGATAGTATAAGCTAAAAGCATATATGATTGGTTAAGGGGTTACTGGGCATGAATAATAAATGTATCGTCATCAGCATCATCCTCCATTTGCCTGACCGGAGCCAGAGGGGATATCCTGGGAGATTACCTCCAGTGTTGGACTTACTGTTTCAAATTGAAATCTGAGGCAATCTTTCAAGGTAAGACAAGTTATTTAGCATGTGTTGTCAATATTATCTATTGAAAGTCAAAACGTTTTAGTTACGAATCATTTATTTGTATGAGTAATGCTAGTTATTTCTGGAAAAAAATTACATGACCGTCGGCGTTCATCGGACAGGCAGCTAGCCTCTATTTTTAAGCAAATTTCTGTGAAACTTGCCAAATAAACATTAGCTAGCAATACTGTGTACATTTTTAGCTAAATATCAGTAACTTTTTTGGCCAATTTTGTCACTTGTGGAAGATAGTCAAACATTTTTAGTTACGGAGCATTTATTTGTAGTAGCGCTTGCTAGTTTTTTTTCTGGAAAAAACGTGACCGTCATCAACGAGCCTCTTTTTATATAAACGTTTTTTTTTTTTTGGCAGTTTCTGTGAAACTTGCTAAATAAACGTTAACTAGCAATACTATGTACATTTTAAACTAAATATCAATAACTTTTTTTTTTTGCCAATTTTGTCGCTTGTGAAAAATCCGCCTGAAGTAATGTGAGGCAGAGAGCAGACGCTGTTCAGACCTGCCTGGAAACTGGTCTGCTAGTTAGATAAGTTATCTAGCTTGTTGATTTTCCCATGTAATAATAATTTTAAAAAAAAAATGGTAGATATCTTTCTATAATTTAGCAGATAGCCTTACCCATCCATCACACAGACATGATTTTAGATTGTGTGTAGCTTCCTGTTCACAAGGAAAGTGTGAGAGGGCTGTCTGCAGTTGGACATTCTGCTTAGTCTGCAAGACTTTGGTGACTATTCAGTGTATGGATTTGTGAAGAACACACTGCTGGCTACCAATTGTTGTACTTTTTTTCTGTTGTAGAGATGTATTGAGACTATGGCTCCCTGCTCAGCACCCTCAAGAGGAGGAGGCAGCTGACTGCTGATGAGCTTAGGTTCATAGCAGAGGAGGACATGGCTCATGAGGGCATGCTGGACCAGGAACTACTGCAGGAAGACCCGGACCATGAGGAGATGGAGGATGAGATGGAACCTGATCCCCAGCCAAGACCATCAACTGGGTATGTATGAATGTGTATGTATTGTTTGTTTCTATTTCTCATATGACTGATACTCACAGTAACACTAAAACGGTTACTCTTATTATTTTGGGTATGGCTAGCCATTCTCGCACAGGTCCCAATCAGCTGGAAAGTGTAAATGCTTCCCTGACTCTGTTTCTTATCCCTCGTAACTCTGACATTGATTCACAGGCACCAAAACCTCTCCCATTTACTAGGTTTGTAAAAAATGATGGCGACTGGACAAATGAAGTAGCCCTCCAGCCCACTGTCATCAGCGATTATAACAAAAACATGGGCGGTGTTGATAGGTCAGATAGGTCAGACCAAATTATAAAAGCTTTTTTTTTTCCACTTCATAGACATTGCCGTCGTCAATAGTTTCATATTGTGTAAGGAATGGAAACACATTCATGCGGCACCAGGGGATGAGCATAGACCGGTGAACTTAACCCAGATAGATTTCAGAGAAAACCTGGCTCATCAGCTGGGAGGTATTGATATTCACGCAAGTTTCCCTTTGCATACACTAAAGCCTGTAGTCCCTCCTTCGTCATCACTCCACACAGCCCATGTCCCTAAATTTGAAGAGTCCTCTAAGAGATGTTGGCTATGCTATCGGAAAAGTTGGACTGAAAATAAAACTAAAGTAGCTTGTTGCGCTCCGGAATGTAATGGCAAAAGACTTTGCTTGGTTCGCGAAAGGAACTGTTTTCAGTCTTGGCACTTAGCTAAGTGTGACCAGTTTCGTGAAGAGGCCTAGGCTGGGCTGTGTTTACTGGTGTTGTTGTCCTCCCCCTCCCCTCTTTTCTCCCTCTCTTCTCTCCACAGATATTGCAGTTGTTGAGTATGTATGAAGTTATATATATTCTGTTCCTGCACTCTTTATTAAAAATGTATTTACTGTAGATAGTTCGAAAGTTTGATTTTGTATGTTTTGCTGTGTAATTTGTGTGTAATTCTAATGTTCAAATTAAAATAAAGTGTGTGTTTTATTGAACACATAAAATGCATATTTCAGTGTTTGTGTCCTTCAATTTCAGATGCAATCTCAATTTATTATTACCGGTGCTCAAAAGGAGTATTTGAGGAGTGGTCATGTGAAATGTATCTTAACATTCTAAATGTTTGTTTTATTCCATTTTCCCACTAATCACTAGAATGGTCATAACTTTTAAACAATAGATTATATTTCTAATCTGTCTGCTATTCTACATTGCCCACAAAATTATGTATATTTTATACTACTTTTTTTATACACAGTATTGCTAGCTAATGTTTATTTGGCAAGTTGTATAAAATATACGCAACTACTTTCTTTGTGTTTATCAATGCAATCCAAATTCCGGCATCTAAACGCAGCCACGTCCGGAAATAAATTGCAGAGAGAAGCACCAGATAACTGTCACCGCCCCCCGAGGGTGGCATCTGTGGTAAGCAGTTCAACTGTACCGCATAAACAGGTGTATGGTGTCAATCCTGCCAGACTGGAAAAGAAAGAAACATTTAATTACACTTCAGTAGTTGCTCACATTCACTAAAACAACACTTAGCTGTTACTACCCTTCATTTGTGTCCCCACACATTGAAGCCAACACCTGGCTGTAACACTACACCTAGGCCCTTAACCCCGTGCAGATCTGTGTCAGCTCTCTCTCCCTAGTCTTCCACTACAGTGTGCCAACATGTGGCTGAAGACTGACCCCACGGCCCACTGGAAATACCTGAAGGCGATACTGAGTGACATGGGGGAAAAAGTCACCAACTCCCTGGCCCACAACCTCATAGGCCAGATGAAACAGAGCGACAAGGATGCCACCCATCTGACACAGGAAGTAAACAACCTAAAGCTGCAGTCCACAAAGACCCAAAGGTTGCTAACACATGCCATGTGCCGCATAGACCAGCTAGAAGCTGAAGCCCAAGAATGACACAAGGTGTCCAAACAACTTGAACAAGTGTCAACGAGAGAAATCAAATGGCTCCAGGGAGCCCTGACAGCTGCCAAGCACAGAGAGCAGCAGGCTAAAGCCACCCAAGAGGACCTGGAAATGAAACTCCAGCACACCGAAGTGCAACTGGGAAAGGCCATGTTTGATTTGAAAAAGATGAACTCTCGAAACAAGGCCTTGGAAGGCCATCTGGAAATTTCCAGAACTGAAATTGAAACTCTGATCCAGCAGCTTGACCTCACCAAAGATGAGCTTGACATGGTCAGAGATGAACCGAAACACTCTTACGAGTTAAGGCTACAGTTTAAGATGGACAGTCACAGCCTGTCCTCGCACGATGACAGCTCAACAACTGCATGACTTAGCGCACAAGCCTTATGTTAAACAAATAATGGCCTCGAGAAAGGCCCACAAGGCACTGTCAGTCTCAAGCCTTAACTCTCAGAACCAAGGGATGGCATCAGAAGATATGTGGCATCAGAGCAAAGCCAGGTTCTTCAGCATAGAGCAAAGTAATCTACATGGCATTCAAGAGCGTGACCCCCACATTAGTGCCAGACCCATATGCACGTCCAACCACTGGGAGAAACTGTGGAACAGACCACGTCACTCAAGCAGTCCAAATGAAAGGATGACATGGGAACCCAGTCACGGACATGGACACAGAACTAAGCCTGCTCACGAACCAGATGAGCCACCTGCAGAAAACTCACCAGAACTGCTGAAGCTACTCACAGCATCCTTCAAGAAGAATCCACCCAAGGCTGACCATAAAGACATTTCATACCCCACCTGTCACAACCAATGACAGGAATACAGGTGCCAGACACAGCAGTGACCGACACAGCACTGGCTTATGGACCGAAAATTCAGCCATTAGCCTCAACCTCAACCACATCCTAATTCAACATGACAGAAACTCAGTCATACAGCAGCTCATGACGAGTTATATACAGACATTAAGAACTGTGTGAAAGACTTCTACGAACTGTGGCTTCATCAGCACACACAGTCACCTAGAGGATCCAGATTAGCCAAGACACAAAGCGCCAATCTTCAAATGGGTCCACCGAAACCAAGTCGACAGAAACGAGCTACAAGACCAGAAAAGGGGGAGCTTGAAACAGTCTGACACAGTTTGAAGTGTTCTTACAACACACCTTTAACACCCAAACACTATAGGGAAATATCAAACTGTTTCCTCAAAGATAAAGCACCCAACATTACTTTAAGGTACTCAAACCCTAGCTACCCTACACTAAGTTCATACAAGGTCACACTAACCACTCAACACTGGTTATGTAACTTCCCCACACATTATGATAGGAAACACTCAATAGGCAAAATGCTAAAGCTAATCCGATTAGCCAGCAAGAAAGTCAATGGCATTATATCAGGATTGACTCCTTATGCTTTTCGTTCACGAGCCACCATGAATTCATAGAGCATGCAGAAAGCCTCGTGCGAATAAGACATTTATCCGTGATATGCCATGATATTGTGGACAAAGAAACCGTCCCAACTAAATTGAAGGAGCTTACCACGTTACGCTAAACAATTGAACCATGCGGATACATTTCCAAAGGAACTCAATCCTTCATGTTTATGACTTAGTCTTTGGTACTTCCTGAGTGAAGAGTGTCAAATAAAACTCAATCCTTCTGGTTTTAAATGGGTACTCCTTCACCCTTGGTTCTGAATCACGACAGAAACAAGGCAGAAGGAATTCAGCAAAATGAACTGATTCTAATTGGTTTGATTTTAAAAAAATGATCGCTCGTATTCACTACGATTCACCTCAATCAAATCCAAATTACCCTTCCTGGTTTCTGAACCACTAAGAATAATTAAATATGACTCTAAAACACGAACAATCGTAGAAGAGTCCAAATAATGCCAAAACGTCCCAAGAATCCTTTAAACGCTAAAACACTTACTGAATAATTCATTATTCTGCACCAGTGCTTTAGCTTTGATGGAGGTGTTGTCTTGTTGTTTGTTTGTTTTTGTCTTCTTCTGCTTGTTTTCCAGCGATTGCAGATGTTTGCTTTCACTTCAGACTTCCGCAATCAAAGGGGGGTATGTAGGATATTAGATGCAGAAAAATTGCAGCAATATGACTTGGATCTGGGAAAACCCAACCTTTTAGTCCTGGAATTACTCAACGTCATAAATTAAAAGATTCTGCTTGACTAAAGCACCAAGAAATCTAGTGAAGCTCACATCTGGCCAATAAAACTAACAAAAGAGACTTGTCCAGATAGCACGTGACTTCAGAACTTCATGCTTCTGAAGAAATACCCCCACATTTAATGGTTCTGGCCTGACACTGCTATTAAGACCATCTCTCCAAAGAGGCCCCTGGGTGCAGAGGTCACAAGCAATAAAGGACCGAGTGAACAAGCCTCCCTTGAGAGATCCTCCTGAATTACAATGAACAAAACAATGCCAACTCTATTGGAATTTCCCCATTCGAGCTTCTGCATGGGCGTCGGCCATGTGGCGCACTCAACGTCCTGCAGGAAGCTTGGGAGGGGGGGGCCTTCAAACAGTAAAAAATGAAATTCAGTATGTTCTTGATCTTAGAGCAAAACTCCACACTTTGGGTCAGCTCACACAGAATAATTTGCTCCAGGATCAAGAACATCAAAGCCAACTGTATAATAGGGGCACTTGACTACGGGTATTTGCACCAGGAGATAAAGTGCTTATATTACTCCCAACATAGTGCTCTAAATTACTCGGCAAGTGGCAAGGGCCCTTTGAGGTCACACGTCGAGTAGATCTCGATTATGACGTGAAGCAAACAGATAGAGGCGATGCATGTCAGATATACCATATCAACTTTCTGAAAGCATGGAGAGAGGCGGTCCCCGTGATTTTGGTGATGGTAGTTCCAGAGAGGGAGGAGCTTGGGCAGGAGGTGAGTTCCAAAATCACCTTGTGGAGCCCACCTCTCGCCGTCTCAAATCACGGAGGTGGCCAAGTTGCAAAAATAGTTTTTAGACGTGTTCTCGCCTCTATCTAGTCGTACGAATCTCATAGAGCACCACATTGAGACCACCCCATACCATAGTGGTACATAGTCATCCCTACCGACTTCCTGAAGATAAAAAAGTGGTATGGGAAGAATTGGATGCTATGCTTGAGATGGAAGTAACAGAAGAATCCCACAGTGAATGGTTCAGCCTGGTTGTGCTGGTCCCTAAGAGTGACAGGTCAGTCCGGTTCTGTGTAGATTATCAGAAGTAAATGCGGTGTCTAAATTTGATGCATTAAAGGTTAGGCACAGCTCGATTTTATTCGACACTGGATTTGACGAAGGAATATTGACAGATCCCCTTAACACCAATGTCCAATGAGAAAATGGCCTTCTCCACACCATTCGGATTACACCAATTCGTGACACTTCCATTCAGTTTGTTCAGGGCCCCGGCTACGTTCCAGCGGCTCATGCACAAAATCCTCAGACTGCAAGTTGCTTACGCAGCTGCCTATCTGGATGATATCTTGATTTACAGTAATGACTGGCAGCAGCACCTGCAGCATCTGAGGGCTGTCCTGAGGTCGTTGAGATGAGCGAGACTCATGGCAAACCCAAAGAAGTGTGCAATTGGGTGGTCACGGGCAGGTGCGGCCCCAAATTTATAAAACTGCAGCAATTGCAGCCTGCCCGAGAACTAAGACCAAAAAGGAGGTGAGAACATTCCTGGGGCTGGCTGGGTACTATCGTAGGTTTGTGCCTAATTATTCGGCTGTCACCAGCTTGCTGATTGATCTTACTAAAAATGCAGCACCAGATCCGGTCCAGTGGATGGAGTAGTGTCAACAGGCTTTTATGCAGGTGAAAGCTGCACTTTGTGGCAGACTGCTTTTACATACACCTGACTTCTCTCTCTCCCTTTTATTTCACAGATGGTCGCATTGGACAGCAGGTTGGGGGCGGTGCTCTTGCAGGTGGTGGAGGGGGTGGAACGGCCAGTATTGTACATTAGTCATAAGCTCTCCTTGAGAGAGACTAATTACAGCACTATTGATAAGGAGTGCTTGGCCATCAAGTGGACCATCCTCACTCTCTGATACCACCTGTTGGGGCGGGCCTTCACCCTCTGTTCAGATCACGCCTCACTTCAGTGATTCCACCGTATGAAAGATACTAACGAGTGGATCACCTGTTGGTATCTGCCGTTGCAGCCTTTTAAGTTTGAGTTGGTCCACAGGCCGGAGGCGCAGATGGCTGTCGTGGATTTCCTCTACAGAAATGTGGGGGTGGGGTTTGGTGGGCAGGCTGGATGGCTCTCCGGCGTGAGTTGGGCGATGGGGGTATGTGGAAGTGAGGGCATGGTTGAGCGTTTGTCGGGAGAGAGGGAAAACAGTAAGGATTTATCCCTGGGGGTAATTATGTCTAACAACTTTTTCTCATTGCAGTAACCCTGGGAAGAACGATAAAAGAAGAGTCCAAGCCAGAGGACATGGAGAGAGAGATGCACAGCAGGGTGGCGTGTTTGTGTGTTTAGACTGGACATGCTGAAAAGCAGATAAATGCTGATTTATCATTCTGTTAATAAAGAGTTTAAGAAACAGTTACCTGTACCACACTTCCTCTGTCCCACACTGACCACACTTGTCACAAAGTATTATAATTGTTGTTATTATTACTATTAATATGAAGCAAATTCTAATTGCTATAGGCTAAGCCAAACCCTACCACAAGAAGGATTTTTTTTTTTTTTTTTTTTTCTTTTTTTTAAATCAGGGGGAAAAATTTATAAAAATAGAAACAGTACTTATGCATGTATTTACCTGTGGAGACACGCGTTAAATGGGCAGACGCCATTAACCAGTCTCTCCGCCCACATTCTCTGGCCGGAAACTTAGCGTGACACACTCTCAACGAGAGCCATGGCAGCCATTTTGTGCCCTCCTTCTCTCCTTACACGCACACACATACACCCACTCACAGACACACATACACACCTACACTCCTCTCATGTATTATAGGCTTATCTGTTACCATATCTAATCATGTTACTGTTTAGTTTATAGTTGGAAGTCGGACGTTTTTCGGCTGCATTGTACTGATTATTAATTGATATTACTGCATCAGTGAACTTTGTTATACTTTAAAGAGAAGTGTTTTGGTATTGTTCTGCATGCACCTGTGCCAAGGGCTGGCAGGGGATGTCAGTGCACCAATTCAAGCCTTCATTGTTGTAGGGCTTTACTGGTTGTTTAGATCAGTGTTACTATCAGAAATAATTGATAATTATTTATTTAGTTATTAATTAATATTTAAATTAATTAATTGAATCTAACTCATTAAAACCTCATATGGGGCTCCAGTAAATGTAGTGCGCTACGTTTAGGAGCAGGTTTGGTTATTAGCAATAATTAATAATTATCAAAGATAATTATTAATTATTAAAATCAATAGAACATTGATGAGAATCAATGTTAGCTTTTTTAATCCTTTAGATCAACAATTATCAAAGATAATCACTAATCATTAACATCGATGAAACATTAATTAATATTAACACTAGCTTATTGATAATTCAAATTCAACAATCATCAAAGATAATTATCAATTATCAAAAATCAATAGAATATTAATAAGGATTAATATTGATGGGGCACCACCCTGGAATCAGGGACTAATAACCAGATAGTATAACAGTCTCAATATTAGATTGTTTTCTTAGGAAAATCGACATTCGAAGAATATCGATTTTCGAAAAAAAAAAAAACAATGAATGAAGGCTTGAATCCGAGCACTGACATCCCATCAGCATGTGACACAGGTGTATGCAAAACAAACCAAAACACTTCTCTTTGAAATATAACAAAGTTTATTTATGCAGTAATATCAATTAATAATTAATACAATGCAGTCAATAAACTTCCGACTTACAACTACAAACTAAACAGTGATATGATTAGATATGGAAACCAAAATAATCCTATAACACATGAGGGTGTGTGTGTGTGTGTAAGGAGGGACACGCACAAAATGGCGGACGTGACTCTTGTGGAGAGCATGTCACGCGAGACTTCCGGCCAGAGAACATGGCCGCGAATGTGGGCGGAGAGAAACCAGTCAATTGTAGCTTAGGGACAAAGCTGAGCTTTATCACGAAGCTATCTACTAACGAAAAATGTGTGCGAGAATATTTGTGGTGGGTCGCGTGTGGGTGTGTGTGGTTAGTACGAGAGAGAGAAAGAATAAAGTGACGGCCCCAAAGCCGATTTCGGGATCGTGGGAGAAAAAGTAGCTGTTAGTTTATCACTCAGAGATGCGGTGGATGGCTCGTAAACCGTCCCGCGGTCTTTGATTCTTTAATGGATAAACTCAGTGTGCCGGTCTCACCCGCGATGGCGGAAATGCACAACAATCCAATGTGCTTGGATTACAATACAGCAAATCTCATTTGTGATAATTAATACCCTGAGTGTTAGCCGCAATGAGCGGTCTCGGTGGTCCGTAAACTGTACAAGCAATCAATAACCTTGATACACAAGAATAACACACTATAATATTCTATCTCTGCCCAGACGTAAACCTCTTACTCGAATCGCACAAGGATGCAAAATGTGTGTTCATCCATCCTTTAACTCCGACTCGGTTCCTCGAGGCTCGGGTGATGACGGGAGGCCCTTTCCTCACTCTGTCGGCGGGTGGTATGGCTGCTGATTCTCGGCAGGCTGGCAGAGAAATCAGCAACATCGACTTGATTGAAGATGGAAGAGAAATCTTTTATCTCTTCACTTCTGCAGGCAAACGGATGAAGATGCGGATTGCTCGGCGGTCTCCTTCGGATCCGTTAGAGTGTTCGGTGGAACACAGAGTAATCTCAACTCATCCGGTGAGATGGAGATTGTATGGCCACAGCTTCAAGTCGGACGTTACTTCCTTGTGCCACGAGGCTACACCTGAGAGCAGCGATGAGATGCTTCTACGCACGGCGAGCAAAGTTGCTGGAAGCAAGTCCCGGAAGCATTTCAGAGGTATTTCTACTCCTGATGATGTCATGGTTGAGGTGCGTTCTGTTGTGTGCCTCATCCAATAGGACTTGAGAGTTTGATCCTTTAGTGAGCAAGGCTTCATGGGATTTGTAGTCTGTTTTGGACTCCCTTTGTTTGATTTTGCCGTGGTTTTTATCAGTAAGATTTATGACTTGATATGGGGGCCTGAGTTAGGTTTTACGACTGTGTTAGACCTGCCTTTGTCTTCTATCTGAATACATGAGGCCCAACATTGTTTACCTTTTGAATGTCGATATTCTCTGGATGTCAACTTCCTAAGAGAACAATCCTATATTGAGACTGCTATACTGTCTGGATATTAGTCCCTGATTCCAGGGTGGTGCCCCAGCAATATTAATCCTTATTAATATTCTATTGATTTTGATAATTGATAGTTATCTTTGATATTTTTTTTATTTGAAGGATCAATAAGTTAATGTTGATTCTAATCAATGTTCTATTGATTTTAATAATTAATAATTATCTTTGATGATTGTTGATTTGAAGGATTAATAAGCTAATGTTGATTCTAATCAATGTTCTATTGATTTTAATAATTATCTTTGATAATTATTAATTATTGCAAATAACCAAACCCGCTCCTGAACAAAGCGTTTATAGCATAATACCCTTGTAATTACCAGTTTGTAACCTAAAAAAAATGTCCTCGTAAACCACCCAAACACGCGCACACACACACACACACCTAACTTATAAACCTACTGTATAAGTTATAACCTCATCTTACCACATTAAACCCTCCGTTAACACTCTCATCAAACACACACTAATATATCTCACACTACAATACACACAGTGATTCATCTACTCCAGGACTAATTCAAACAAACTCAAAATCCTTCTTTTTTATCACACTATTCAGCACACCCATATACTCACATTATTACAGCATCATGATAGGATTTCAGATGAGAATGTTAAAACAAATGGAAACAACAGGCCACAACTGAGACTGATTTACAACCCTCCCTCAAAGCCAGCGCTGCCTCTGCACAGATTTATGTAGCAAGGGGTCAGAGCTCACAAAGCTGCAGTCATATGCACGTCTCAATTCCATATGCTGTATTAGGGTGATGTCAGACACTATGCACAGACTGGGGTCTTATTAGGCATGAGGGTCCCTGCCACAGTACAAATCAACACCATCAGGACTTCTGCTCATTCTCTGTCACCGACTACACTCAACAAAACTCCATATGCACGACTTCCGCATGCTCGCTTCATCTGCGACTGGTGAGCCCTGCTCGGCCATTGTCCCTTCACCACGCAAATCCCCTGGTACTGGAAGTGGTTGACCACAGCCGTTGCAAGCTTCTGGGTGGGAAAAAAGACACAAAACAGCAATGGGGGGGGGGGGGGGTTGGGTGGTGGAGTGCCATAAAGTTGGCAGCGTGTGATTGCGACAGCTTTGATTCCCAAAGAAGAGAGTAAATAAACAAGATCCCCTGTGGTTCCCACAAAGACAGGGAGCGGCCACACAATATGGAAGGGGGGGTGGGGGGGGGGAGTGGGGGGAATAGGAATCGAAGAACAGGAGGCAAAAAGTATAATCATAAGGTGTAACACTGACTGCATTAACAAAATATGCAAATAACAGAAGCAGTCAATAGAAATCTTATGGACAATATTGTTTAGTTCAGTTCATATTCGACTGCAAATCGTGGCTTGCTGGTACAGTGCTATCAATGTTGTTGGGGAAGCTACTTTGAAACTGTAACTTACCCAGCTACATTGATTTAAAAGAAGTTTAAGTACAGTCAAGCTTTTTAAAAAGCTGTTAGCTACAAGCTACTAACAAAATGTGGCTAACTACATTGAAGCAAGGTGTTGTTAAAGACACAACTATAAAATTTTACCACTATATAATGAGAGTAATCTTTATCTGATAAAATAATAATGAGGATCTCAATTAGGGTAACAGCATTTCATTTGGAGAGATACATTAAAGTAATTGACAGATAAGGTTGTCCGAGGTGATAAAAAATCTTTTAAAAACACATGTATCAAGTTTTAAGAAACTTAATATTTGTGCCCATGTTGGTTTTGTAAATTTTTGCAACTTGAATACATGTGAGTGTACACAAATTATTCATTAATTAAAGATTTTTTTATATTTCTTTAGAAAAAATATACATTTTTATATATACTGTATATATTTACACTGATCAGCCACATCATTAAAACCACTGACAGGTTAAGTGAATAATATTTATTATCTTATTATAATGGGACATGTCAAGGGGTGGGATATACTAGGCAGCAAGTGAACAGTCAGGTCTTGAATTTCATGTTTTGGAAGCAGGAAATGGGCAAGCATAAGGATCTGAGCGACTTTGACAAGGGCTAAATTATGATTGCTAGATGACTTGGTCAGAGCATCTCCAAAACGGCAGGTCTTGTGGGGTGTTCCAGCTCGGTACTAACCATGCAGTGGTTAGTACCTACCAAAAGTGGTCCAAGGAAGGACAACCGGTGAACCGGCGACAGGGTCATGGGCGCCCAAGGCTCATTGATGCACGTGGGGAGCAAAGGCTAGCCTGTCTGGTCCGATCCCACAGAAGAGCTACTGTTTCACAAATTGCTGAATAACTTATTGCTGGCCATGATAGAAAGGTGTCAGAACACACAGTGCATCGCAGCTTGATGTGTATGGGGCTGTGTAGCCTGACAACTCTAATATATACAGTATATATATGTGTGTGTGTGTAAAGGCTACTAAACATTACATCTCTTTCTACCAAAGCACTAATTGTAAATTAAATTATTATAGATCGTTGTTTGGATGTGCTCTGTTTGACTGAAACCTGGCTTAAACCGGATGAATATATTAGTTTAAATGAATCTTCTCCCCCAGGTTATTGTTATAAACATGAGCCTCGTCTGAAGGGTAGAGGAGGAGGTGTTGCTACAATTTACAGTGAAGTTTTTGGTGTTACTCAGAGGACAGGATATAAATTGAAGTCTTTTGAACTAATAATGCTTAATGTGACATCGTCAGATATAGATATAAATAATAATTAAAAAAAACTGTCATCTTTTACTCTTGCTACAGTATATAGATCACCTGGGCCTTATTCTGATTTCCTTGGTGAATTTGCACATTTTTTATCAGATCTTGAAGTCACTGTAGATAGAGCTTTAATTGTTGGTGACTTCCACATTCACATAGATAATGAAAATGACACATTGGGATTAGCATTTATCGATATTGTCAACTCTCTTGGAGTTAGACAAAATGTAACAGGACCAACTCATCACCATAATCATACGCTAGATTTAATTCTGTCATATGGAGTTGATGTTGATAATATAGAAATTCTGCCACAGAGCGATGACATCTTAGATCATTACCTTGTCTCTTGTATGCTGCGATCAGCTAATGTTTCTTAATCTACACCACGCTATCGTTCAGGTAGAACTATTCTTTCGACCAACAAAGATAGCTTCACTAATAATCTTCCAGATCTATCTCATACACTCAGTAAACCCCAAAGCCTAGAAGAACTTGATGAAATAACAAAAAATAAAAATAGTCATCTCTAGCACTCTTGATAGTGTCGCACCCCTTCAATTAAAGAAAATTAAAGAAAAAAGTCCTGCACCATGGTACAATGATCACACTCATGCTCTCAAGAGAGTTGCTCAGAAAATGGAGCGCAAGTGGAAGAGTACAAAATTAGAGGTATTTTGCAGTGCATGGAAGGATAGTGTCTGTAGCTACAGACAGGCACTAAAAGCTGCCAGGTCAGCATATTTTAGCTAACTCATAGAAAATAACCACAACAATCCTAGGTGTTTATTCAGTACTGTGGCTAAATTGGTTAGGAATAAAGCATCGACTGAACCAGATATTCCGTCACAGCACAATAGTAATGACTTCATGCATTTCTTTACTGATAAAATTGAAATAATCAGAAATAAAATTGGAATTATGCAATCATCTGTCACATTACCTCAGAAAACAGTGTCTCAAAATTTTCCTCACGTGCAACTTCAATCCTTCGCTGTCATAGGTCATGAAGAGCTAACAAAACTTATCAAAACATCAAAAGCCACAACATGTTTGTTTGATCCAGTACCAACCAAGCTCTTAAAAGAAGTATTCCCAGTAATCTCAGAACCTCTTCTTAATATTATTAACTCCTCACTATCCTTAGGACATGTCCCAAGAAACTTTAAAATGGCAGTTTTCAAACCGCTTATTAAGAAGCCACAACTTGATCCTGGAGAACTGGCTAATTATAGACCGATTTCAAATCTCCCGTTTATGTCGAAAATACTAGAAGAGGTAGTATCCTCCCAAATATGTTCATTTCTACAGAGAAATAGTATATATGAACAATTTCAGTCAGGATTTAGGCCTCATCACAGTACAGAGACTGCACTTATCAGAGTTACAAATGACTTGCTCTTATCATTTGATTGTGGCTGCATTTCACTTCTAGTGCTTTTAGATCTTAGTGCTGCATTTGACACGATAGATCCCAATATTCTCTTGAATAGGCTGGAGAATTATGTTGGCATTTGTGGAGTTGCATTAGCATGGTTTAGGTCCTATTTAGCAGACCGCTACCACTTTGTTTAGGTAAATGAGGAATTGTCAAACCAAACAAAAGTATGGAGTGCCACAGGGATCAGTTTTAGGGCCTTTGCTTTTCTTCTTGTATATGCTTCCCCTGGGAGATATTATCAGGAATCGTGGAATAAGTTTCCACTGTTATGCCGACGATACCCAACTTTATATTTCTTCAAAACCTGATGAGATTTCACAATTCTCCAAATTAGCAGAGTGTATCAATGAAATAAAAGATTGGATGGCCAGAAATTTCCATCTACTCAATTCCGACAAAACAGAGGTACTAATTATTGGACCAAAAACCTCTAAAAATAAGCAGCTAAAATATAATTTGACTCTCGATGGATGTATGTCATGTGTATTGTGTTGATTCATGTCTTTTATTTTGAAATTCTAGTTCCTGGTTCATGTCATGTGTTCCTGTTTCCCTTGTCATGTGATTTCTGTTTTCCCTCCATGTTCTTGTGTCATGTTTTCATTGGGTTATTGTTTAATTAGCTTGTTATGAGTTCTGTTTGTTCATTGGTTTATGTTCTCCCATGTCATGTATTTAAGCCTCATGTTTTCCATTGTGTAGTTGTCAAGTATTGGATGTGAATGTTGTTTTGTTGTCAAGTCAAGCCAAGCCATAGTCAAGTCTAGTTTATGTCAAGTTCATGTTTTTGTTAAATCACGTTTATAGTTAGGCTTTTGTAAATAACTGCACTTGGGTTCTCATCTTCATCATCGTCTTCGTCTTCATCATTGCCGCAGCCAACATCGTTACAATGTACTGTTACATCATCATCAACAGTGAAGAACTTAGGTGTTATATTTGATACCAATCTGTCCTTTGAAAATCAAATTACAAATGTTTGTAGAACAGCATTCTTCCACCTAAGAAATATTGCTAAATCACAACACATGCTCTCTGTTGCTGATGCCGAAAAACTAATTCATGCGTATGACTGCAAGATTAGATTATTGTAATGCATTACTGGGAGATGTCCAGCAAGATCAATAAATAAACTTCAATTGGTTCAAAATGCAGCAGCCAAAGTGCTGACTAGAACCAAGAAATATGATCATATTAGCCCCATTTTATCATCGTTACATTGGCTACCTGTTAAATTTAATATTAATTTTAAAATTCTGTTAACTACGTACAAAGCTTTGAATGGTCTAGCTCCGCAGTACTTAAGTGACGCTATATTCCATCACATTCATATGATCGCAAAATTCTGGCCTGTTTATAGTTCCTAGAATATCAAAATCCACAAAAAGAGGTAGATCCTTTTCATATTTGGCTCCTAAACTATGGAATAGTCTCCCTAACACTGTTCGAGATGCAGACACACTCACTCAGTTTAAGTCTAGACTAAAGACTCATCTATTTAGCCAGGCATACACCTAATTTATCCTTCAACTCACAATTAGGCTGCTTTAGTTCGGTCTGCCGGAACCAGAAACAATGATCATGATCTATAACTCTGCAATAAATTGAGTGGCGTCTATGCTAATATTATTTTATTTGTTTCCCTGTGGCATCTATGCTAATATTATTTTATTTGTTTCCCTGTCTCAACCTCGGGACTCCTATCCTGAGGTCACCAGCACCGACCAGATCCAGCTCCGTTCCTGCTTGATGTTGGACTCCACTGCTAAGTGTCGCTGCGTGATGATGACTAATAGCAGCCGTGCCAGCCAAACATCACTTCGGTCTATTACAATGGACTTCAGAGGATGGACTGATGCCAACTCCAACCATAAGACATGGGATACTTCATATGTCATTGCCTGAACCTTGGATTTTGGATAGACCTCACAGAAATTACCGGCCAGGTTGAATGGTGATGCACCTAACTGATCTGTGCCTACATCACCTTGGTCTAATGATGGACTACACTCTTGAAATGGAATACATAGACTATCATTTAATTGCCAACAAAACCCTTCATCAGCCAGCTAACAAGAACAATTGCATCTGTGTGAACTTCTGCAGTTAATCCAGGATGAACTTCAAAGACATTAGTCATTAATCTTACAGTTCTTACAAAATCTTTGTTTTAAACACTGACCCTTAACACTTACTTAGTTTAATAATTTTAAAACATGACTTGCACTATACATAAGTAATATTGGCATTATATTCATGATGTTAGCCAGAGGGGAACTGGCCCCCACAGTGAGTTTGTTTTCTCCCAAGGTTATTTTTCTCCATTAACCAACATCTTATGGAGTTTTGTGTTCCTTGCCACAGTCACCTTCGGCTTGCTCACTGGGGTTATATATACAATTATTTAATTACTTATTTTTAAACAATACACAATCGTATTTTATCAAACTACACAATGATGAATCTAAGACATTATAGATATTCCAGTTTTATCTTCTGTTAATGCCTGATCTTCTGTAAAGCTGCTTTGAAATGATGTGTGTTGTGAAAGGCGCTATACAAATAAAAATGACTTGACTTGTAGGGCTCTTTGAAATAACTGAAATAATTGTGATATGGAACTGTTATGCGGTCAAGACCTGGAACTACTTTTCCCGGTCTTTTTTGATTTTATTTTATTTTATTTATTTATTAAGACTTTAAGCTTTCAACGAGACAATCATTTTTATTTTATTTATTTATTTATTTATTTATTTTTACTGTCTCTGGACTGTTACACCACTTAGACATTTTTGACTTTTATAAATAAATAAATAAAAATAAAAATGTTGTCATGCTAAATCTTTTTATTAATTAATTGTATTTTGTGAATTGCATTTTTAATGTATTTTTAACCATTTTATAGATCCAGACATCACAATGAGCGTCACTTCATTTGCCCAAATACAACTTATAAACTACAAAATGCTCTAATTTATCTAACTGAATTTTAAACAGAGAGATAAACAGCAGCATTTAACAAAATATTTGGCTACACAAAAGAAGATAAAAATGCCACAGTATTTGATTTACATTTCAAAATACTGTCATCATGACAGCATACACAACAACAAATAAACAAACAAACAGACAGTACAAAATAAATATCCATATGTACCAAGCCCAATATCAACATTCATTAAATATGTATATTTGTCTAAGAAATATCTGTGAGGTAAATTTCAGACACTGAATTCACTTTCAGCTCAGTGCTGTGGTGTGCTAGGAGCTGTAATAATTTCATAAGACTGTCCATACATCAGTGCTCGGGCCACTGCAGCCATCTGCTTTGTGTAAACAGCTGGGGGGAGCGAGAGTCAGAAAGAAAGAAGCAAGAGATAGAGCAAAACAAAGAGAGAAATCAAAAGTAAAAGAAAGTATTGAGAAAATAAGGATTAATATCATGTCCTGCAGCAGTCAGAATACTGGAATTCCTACATAAATTGACACTCTAGATATGTCTGAGCAATGTCCAGCACAAGTATACTCTGTTAGAACAAAATGAATGAGACATCAAGCATAGGTTGAAATAAACACATAGACAAGCATTAAGAAAAGACTAAAGACAACCAGAAGAGGAAGAGTGAGAGATAAAGAAGAACAAAGAAATTGTACTTGTGCTGCAAAAGGAGCATTCGTTCTTTATTGCTGCCATACAGCTGCACCTTTAAAATCATGAGCTTGGAGAGAAAGGTGCTTTGGCATCTTTAAACTCTTCTCAAAATTGACCCAGATCAATTTCAAACTCTGCAGCTAATCAGAAATTTGGCACTCTCAGATATAACTAAAATAGGATATCAATCTCACCATTTGCATCATAAAGGGGACATTGTGGAATGTGAAGAGCTGCTCTAAATTGATCTGGTTGGACAAGAGAAAATAAAGTATGGGTGAATGGCTAGAATATTTCAATAATAGAATATATTATAGAGGATTAGAGAGAGAAGATGTATTTGGTCAGAGCCATCACTGGTCATTAAGACCCCGTTTCCACCTGGTATTAAGATGTGTCTCGAGTGATCTGATCACATGATGTCACAGATCCACCTGACCTTCCCGCCACAAACACTCAACCTTCCCGCTCCCCCAAATACTGATCACCCGCACCTGTCTCCAATCACTGTGTCAATCAGCTCCTCTATATAACACTCCACTCTCCTTTCAGTCTTCATCTGGTATCAAAGCAGTATACAGACTCACTTACCTTCTACTTACCTGACTCTTCAGACGCCATTCCAGTGTGCTCCCTCGACGATTCCTCTCCAGCGCTATTTCGAAATTTGTTCCAAGTCTCCTCTCCTGCGTCTCCTTCCCTTGGTGTTATCATCCAACCCAAGTAATACTTCTACCTGCAAATACAATAACCTCCATTAAGTACTGTTGTCTGTTCCTGAATCAATCTGCTCATTCACCACTCACCTGCAATTTGCTGTCTGTGATTGTGTTTGTTCAAATAAATACCTGCTTTTGGGTTCACCATCATCTTTGAGTCTGGGTTACTGTAACAGGATACCAGAACAACAAGAATCATGAACCCAGCAGGTCCGGATCCCATCCAGGAGCTGGTTGACACACTCCGTCGAGCACTAACTACCACCCACTGCCCTGCTGATCTTGAACAGCACTTCTACCAGTCCCGTGGTCAATCCAGCGCCATACTCCAGATCGGCGGAGAACTGCGGTGGCTTTTTGCTTCAATGTTCGCTCGCCCTAGAGATGCAGCCGCATCTATTCCCCACAGAGAGGTCTAAGGTGGTGTATATCATCAACTTGCTCACTGGATGAGCACTGCAGTGGGCCCAACCACTTTGGGAGCAAAACAGTCCTGTTACTCAAACTTTGGAGAGCTCCACTCAACACTTCAGAGAGTTTTTTGGACACCCTGCGGGTGATACTTCCACTGGTGAACAACTGTGTAAGCTTCATCAAGGTAAAGTCTCCGTCCAAGATTACGCTCTCAAGTTCCGCACCCAGCAGCCTCCAGTGGATGGAATGAGACTGCTCTACTCACCACTTACTGTCAGGGGCTCGACCCAATGCTGCGGCTGCATCTCTCTTCATTTGATGACACCATGGGGCTCGCCAACCGAATGAAGCCCTGCCTCAGTGAAGTGCCTGCCTTGCAGTCTCTGCCTGTTCCTGCACGATCACCCTCAATCCAATCTTCAGAACCAGGTGGGGAGCCTATGCAAATTGATACTTCCTGGCTATCATCGGCAGAGTACCAGCGTCGGTTGACCCAGTGGTTGTGCCTGTACCGTGGTGGTAGGGGACACGTCATCTCAGTCGTGTCCCATTCATCCTCTGCACCCACTGGTGAGTCATGTTACTTACTCTAAAGTTTGTTCCTCTCCCTTGTCTACCAGTGTGATGCTTACTGCTCCCAACTTTACCCTTACGGCCCTTGCACTCCTCGACTCTGGGTCAGCCGGCAACTTCATCTCAGATTCGCTCTGTCACCAACTCCAGCTCCATCCGTGGCCATGTCAGCCCAACCTAAAGATCCACTCCATTATTGGAAGAGGTGTGATTCGTCATTGTGTGGGTCCCATGACGCTCCAAGTCGGGTGTCTGCACCACGGAACCATCACCCCCCTGGTTTTGGAGAACTCCACCACTGACATCATGTTGGGATGCCCATGGCTCAAACTGCAGTCCCCCATCATTTCCTGGTCTTCCGGCGACGTCTTGAAGTGGGGCTCCCAATGCTTTACTACCTGTTTCCACAATCTTCCCATTCCAAGGCACTCGACTATCACTAAGAAATCTCCTCTCTGTCTCAACTCCACCTCCATCGAGAGTCCTATCTGCTCCACCTCTGTGGAAATCCCATCCTGTTACTCCCACTAACAGGACATCTTCTGTCCACTCCACGCCTCACAACTTCCTCCTCACCAACCTTGGGACTGTGCGATAGACCTTCTTCCCGGTGAGCCAGTGCCCTGTGGCAAAATATATCCTCCCTCCATCCCTGAACAGAAGGCCATGGAGGAGTACATCGAGGAGGCACTCAACCAAGGCTACATCCGACCTTCCACATCCCCTGCTGCTTCAAGCTTTTTCTTCGTGGCGAAGAAGGACGGAGGTGTCCAACCCTGTATTGATTACCACTCCCTCAACAAGACAACGGTAAAGTTCCGATATCCACTTCCCCTCATCCCGGCTGCCTTGGAACTGTTGAGAGAAGCTACCATCTTCACCAAGCTGGACCTGCGCAGCACGTATAACCTCATTCGAATCCGGAGGGGAGATGAATGGAAGACCGCCTTTGTAACTCCAACCGGCCACTACGAGTACCGGTTGATGCCGTATGGCCTGGTCAACACCCCCTCCGTGTTCCAGGGCTTCATGAATGAGGTGTTGCACGAGAACCTCCATCAATTCGTCCTCATTTACATCAACGACATTCTGGTGTACTCCCGGAATGAGACTGACCATCGTCAACACGTCACGCTAGTGTTGGAAAAGCTGAGAGAATACCATCTGTACCTCAAGGCTGAGAAATGTTCCTTTCATCAGTCATCCCTCCAGTTCCTAGGTTACAACATCAGCCCTGAGGGTATCCATATGGACGAGGGGAAGGTAGAGGCTGTGCAATCCTGGCCCACTCCTACTATCATCAAGGAACTCCAGCGCTTCTTGGGTTTCACCAACTTCTGTCGTCGCTTTATCAGGAATTACAGCTCCTCAAAACCCCCTTAACATCTTTTCTCCAATTCAAGCCTAAATCTCTGACCTGGAACTCTGAGGCTTCCTACGCATTCCAACATCTGAAGGAGACCTTCACCACAGCTCCACTTCTCATCCACCCCAATCCTAGTAAGCCTTTTGTGGTTGAAGTAGATACCTCCACTAATGGTGTAGAAGCCGTGCTTTCTTAGCAGCAGGGGAAACCATCTAAGCTCCATCCATGTGCCTTCTTCTCTTGAAAACTCTCTCCATCAGAAACCAGGTGCTCCTGGCTGTTTAGTTGGCCCTGGATGAGTGGTGGCATTGGCTAGAGGGGGCCCAACATCCCTTCCAGTTACTAACAGACCACAAGAACCTCAAGTAACTTTGGGAGGCTCGTCATCAAAATCCTCGCCAAGCACGTTGGGCCCTCTTCTTCACACGCTTCAGTTTCACCATCTCCTATCATCCGGGGAACAAGAACATCAAAGCGGATGCCCTTTTCTGACTTTACGCTCCAGAGGAAAGCCCTGAGAAGTTGGACACCATCCTTCCTCCTCGCATAATTGTAAGCCCTATCCAATGGACCCTGGATGATAGAATCTCTGATGCCACTGTCAGTGAACCTGCTCCGCCGGGCTGTACTGCCAACAGAACCATTGTACCCTCCTCTCAACGTTTAGCACTCATTGACTCCATCCACTCCTCCTTGGGCACTGGCCACCCTAGGACCAATAGGACCCTCTTGCTTATCCAGGACCGGTTCTGGTTGCCACACATGGACAAAGATGTCAGAAGGTTTGTCCAGGGATGCCCGGAATGTCCTGAACTCCTTGACATCTACCAGCTGGCAAGCTCCTTCCGCTACCCATCCCACGCCGACCCTGGTCACACCTTGGGGTTGACTTTATCACAGACCTGCCATCCTCTGAGGGATTCACCTTTGTTTTGGTGGTCATTGACTGCTCCTCCAAAGCCTGCAAGTTGATACCCCTCAAGGGTCTTCCCACCGCCCTTGAAACCGCTGAATCCCTCTTCAACCATGTGTTCCAAAACTATGGGATTCCAGAAGATATTGTCTCAGACAGAGGTCCCCAGTTCATTTCCAGAGTCTGGAGAGCTTTCTTTTCCATCATGGGAGTGACCATCAGCCTCTCTTCTGGGTATCATCCTCAGAGCAATGGGCAGACTGCGAGGAAAATTCAGGAGATCAGCCGTTTGCTTCGAACCTTCTTTCATCGCCGCCAGAACCGTTGGAGTCGTTTTCTGGCCTGGGCCGAGTACGCACAGAATTCCTTATGTCAACCCTCCACCAACTTAACACCCTTCCAGTGCATACTCGGCTACCAACCTCCTCTTTTCCCCTGGTCCAGAGAGCCATCTAATGTTCCAGTGGTCAACCATTGGTTTAGAGAGAGTGAGAGGGTCTGGGACTTAGCCAACCATCACCTGCAGAGGGCTGTGCACCACCAGAAAATCCTTGCTGATGCCCAGAGATCATGAACCCCCAGTTACCAACCCAGGCAGAAGGTTTGGCTCTCCACTAAGGACATCCGGCTGCACCTACCATGCAAAAAGCTAAGTCCCCGTTACATTGGCCCCTTCACTATCACTAAACAAATCAATAAAGTCACCTACCAACTCCAACTTCCCCCCAAATACCGCATTCACCCTACTTTCCACGTCTCCCTCCTGAAACCTCACTATCCATCTCTCTCTCTCCTCACCCCTCAGAACCTGATCCAGCTGACAACCCCCCCAGCCACTAATCCTGGAAGACAGACCCGTCTATGCAGTTAATGACATCCTGGACTCCCAACGCCGTAGGGGTCACCTCGAGTACCTCGTAGACTGGGAGGGCTATGGTCCTGAAGAAAGATCATGGGTACTCCGAGACGACATCCTGGACCCGACACTCACCCAGACCGTCCAGCTCCTTGTGGATGGGGTCGGCCACGGCGTCGGGAGGCTCGTCCCTCAGGAGCGGTCCGTGTGGGGGGGGGGGGGTAATGTCACAGATCCACCTGACCTTCCCGCCACAAACATTCAACCTTCCCGCTTCCCCGAATACTGATCACCCACACCTGTCTCCAATCACCGTGTCAATCAGCTCCTCTATATAACACTCCACTCTCCCTTCAGTCTTCATCTGGTATCAAAGCAGTATACAGACTCACTTACCTTCTACTTACCTGACTCTTCAGATGCCATTCAAACGTGCTCCCTCGACGATTCCTCTCCAGCACTATTCTGAAGTTTGTTCCAAGACTCCTCTCCTGCATCTCCTTCCCTTGGTGTTATCCTCCAACCCAATTAATACTTCTACCTTCAATTACAATAACCTCCATCAAGTACTGTTGTCTGTTCCTGAATCAATCTGCTCATTCACCACACTCCTGCCATTTGCTGTCTGTGTTTGTTCAAATAAATACCTGCTTTTGGGTTCACCACCATCTTCGAGTCTGGGTTACTGTAACACGTGTATGCATTATGTTATATTGGACATCATATTATAAGTAGTGTTACGAAAATACTGATGGAGGCCCCCACACTAATTTTTGCTTAGGGCCCCCAAAAGGCTATGACCGGCACTGTATTGGATCATTCAAACCACATTTGGAGGTTGTCAAAAACGCATGTGACAACATTGCATTTGTAGTGTAAATGTTAATCCATCCTGATTTGTCCCAGACATCAGTGAAGAACCACCTTCTTACCAATTATTTACTGTGCCAAAATAAGTGTTTTTAACTTATTTTTAACTTTGTCTGTTATGTGCATCTTTATTAGAAAATAACCCTCCAATCTAAAAATTGGGAAAAGACCTGAATGACAGTTATGCAACTGTTGGATGGACTTTATATTTGGCACTAAAAAGTTTATATAATTATTATTTTTATTTATTTTTTTAATGTCAGCTTAAAGAAGCCATTGAGGCGCTTCTGGTTTTGAAACTTCATACAAAGCTTTTCGGCCAGGCTAATGTAAATAAATAAGCGGCCCTGAACAAGAGCACAGGAATGGAGCAAGAAAGTCTGAGTGTAAAAGAGAGAGAATACAAAAGGATAAAAGCACAAGACTCACACTTCAACACACAGCCGTCCTAATTAGACAGACAATTTTTTCCATCAGTAAGAAAGAAAGAGTAAGGTATGAACATGAAGAGAAGTGAAAGAGTACAAAAACTAAGAGACACTGAAAGACCAAGAGGAGATCCAGGTAAATCAAATGCACATTTGCTCTGTTCTAAAATCTAGCAATCTGCCTATGGAGGCAGCGTTTTAAGGCATCATAATTAGGCAACTTAAAGGTTAGTTCACCCAAAAATAAAAACGATGTCTTGTCAATGAAAAATCCAATTAATAGAGGGATAGTTCACTGAAAAATGAAAATTCTCATTATTTACTCACATTCATGCCATCCCAGATGTGTATGACTTTCTTTTTTTCTGCTGAACACAAAGCACATATCAGCTCTGTAGGTCCACACAATGTAAGTGAATGGTGATCAGGCCTTTGAAGCTCTATAAAAGGAGATAAATTCAGCATAAACATAATCCATTAGACTCAAGTGGTTTGATCGTTGTTTTCTGAAGCAATCCAGTTGATTTTGTGTGAGAACAGACCAAAATGTAACTCCTTTTTCACTGTACATCTTGACAGATTGTCTCCTAGGTGATCATGATTTCAAGCTCGAGTACACTTCCTGTAGTGCCGTCTAGTGCTCTGCGCATGCATCAAGCACTAGGAAGTGTAATCAAACTTGAAATCAAGATCGTGCCTAGAGACTGCAATGGCAAGATGTGCAGTGAAAAATATTGGAGTTTTGATCACCATTCACTTGTATTGTATGGACCTACAGAGCAGAGATATTCTTCTTAAAATTTCCGTTTGTTTTCAGCACAAGAAAGTAAGTCATATACATTTTAGATGGCATGAGGGTGAGTACATTTTTCATTTTTAAAGTGAACTATTGCTTTAATTATGCCCTTCTTCTGAAATACCATGCAGCATTGTGTGTATCCCTCATGGTGAAGGAAATCCTAGAATCCACTGTAACTCGAGATGGTGGTCAGGGTGATAAATAAATGTATATTTAATTACGTATTGAATACTGTGTATGCTATGTATTTAATGCGTATTAGAGCAGTGTTTCTCAACTGGTGGGTCGCAACCCAAAAGTGGGGCGCAGGTCTGTTCGGACTGGGTTGTGGACAGCAGGGAAAGAACATGCAAGATTCTCCCATTGAAAATTTTTCACCAGCCACTTAAGTGAAATTTCAGCGTTTTATATACATGGAAAAGGCTTCTCATCTGCAACTTGATATTTTCACGGATGGAACAATGGAACAACTTGCATCAATGATCTGCTGTCTGATCCACTGTATCTCTGGCGCGCATGCACGCCCACCGTGCATCAACGGCCATTTGAATTCTAGTGAAAATGTTTCTAGTTTAAATCGCTACGGAGGAAGTCAAACCTCTCAAACAGGCAGCCCCGACATTATAAACAGCAGTGAGGTGGAACAGACCAACACTGTGCAAAATAAAGTTGTTGTTTTCAAAATTACACATCACCCATACAAAAATGTTTCACAATTTTACAGTAGTAACAGTAACTGTGATATTTTGACAAATGTTATAGTTTCATATTAAATAATCTATTAGGTAGAATCTGTACTATTTTTCATTAACAATATAATTTAATATTATTATTATTAGAAAAACTAGCTACATTGACCTATAGCCATAGTAATGAGGGGCCATCATGGTCTTATGCCTGTGCTTATATATCATTACACTGTAAATATAAGGGCAAATACATAAATGGCTTTAAAGTCTGGACCTGCAAGTCTTGTGGACAAATTATGAATAAAGTTTTCCTCCTGTGTATTATAGGTTCTGTTAGAATGATGTTTGATATTAGGAAATAAACTGGATAATAAATATAATGGGCTCATCAATATGCTCATCAACTTTTAAAAGGGGGAAGATAACTTATTTTTGTTGTTGACATAAAAAAATAAATAAAAAAAAAATGTCACTTGATACATGCATTTATACTTGAAAACCGTGAACAAAACTATGCAAGATAAAAGACAACGCGACCCAGGATACATTAAATACAGGTTGTTTTTTACTGTGGTGGGTCACCATCTGATGTCCACTGTAAAATCTGGGTCCCGAAGCAAAACCAGTTGAGGACCACTGGATTAGAGTATTGTGTAGAATTGCTTCATGTGGAACTGCTGCCTATGTAGAGCATTCCAAATCACTCCCTTAAAAGATTTCATGATGTTAAAGATGCTGTCTTAGAAGGTAGCTGCCTATGTAGGCAGTTGGCAGCAAGGCTGCAGGTTTTGGAACATAGAACAAAGTACAAGACAAATGGGAGGAGACAAAGGGAAGAAAAGACACTGAAAGAAGAACAGACCCCATCTTTTCCCTATCCCATTTTCTCTAGGATGTCAATTCCTGCTTTGGTCAGTTCTTCATCTATTCAATTTCCATGTATGTAATTGGCTGCATGTAGAGATTGTGATCTTGGTAATCTAGACAGAAGAGGGAAACCAGGGTGGCCAGAGCTGCTGTTTCTCATAAGAGGCCCAGACAGAGCTCTGCTTCATTAGGGGGTGGGGAAGGACACGCATGAGCCAGTGTCCTCCCTCGACAGAAGCCACAGGCCGACATGCGACGAGATTATGCATTATGGAAATCAGCATGGCCGAGCGTATGAGACCATAAAGATTTAACACTGATCTCCATGCGCCTGCACATTGTAATCTGTTTTTTATTAGTTGGGGAATTCAGGAATGATTGTTTCAATATTGTCATGCTATGCAGACAATTGTTGGTGCAGTGCTTGTTTTACAAGCGTATTGCAAACAGCAACAATGACATCCAGTAGGAAGATTTCATAGAGCCATTTGCTCTACAATTAATATATTATTTATCACATTCCTTAACAAAATATGGGCTTTGGGTGGCTTTTTCTATGTATGATTAGATAAAATGTAACAGTGCTTATTAAAATTTCATCAGATCTTTAAAAAGGCTTAAAGGTACAGTAAGATTCAGAAACCCTTGTTATTAATGACACATGTGGCCGTTAAGTGAACTGCAGCCAGCTACCTGTTGCTCGTGCCCATAGGGACGTGATTGAGTGAGCATCCAAATCAACGATGTAACGTACAAAGAGGCTGAACGTGATTCACTGACATCATGCTGACAGATGAGGTAGCATAATTAAAATTACACAGTTATGATTGTTTTACTACAAACTTTGAGACTGTATATTATATTTGACTCTCCAGTGCTAGAACAGGGCTAAAACAAAGTGTGGATTTACGTCTGACTATGCAAGACTGTTGTTTGAAGTAATCACTTTTCTTTGTATTATACATTGACTGCATTTATACGATAGCCTATGTCGGCGTTAGCTAGCTAGCCAGCGTTATCAATGGCTGTTAGCTAAATTTGGTGGATGATGACAGTAGCTGTTTATAAAATAGACTGTACATTATAAATATGTTGACACAATTCAGTATTGATGTGATTCCATCACAACTGTCATTTTGACATATCGATGCACTATTGTTTTATAATAAAAGAATATATATATTTTCTGTATAACCAAGATACGTTACACTAATGAATGGAGCTTTTTGCATTATCTTGAACATTGTCTAGCATTCAATGTAAGCTTACCTGTCCAATAAGAAGAACGTCAATTCATGGTCGGTTTTGATCCCCAAAACTGAACGAATGTCCCTCCAGGAATCGACCACGATCACGTTCCCGCTTAGCCAGACGGGATTCAGTAGATAAAAGTTTTTTTTTTCTTTGTTTTTTTTTACTCTGAGTTTGTGTAGGAGTTGTTGTTGTGCTGGGAGCCGGACGTTTGCTGGATTCCATCTCTAAGATAACATTACCTAGTGTTGCAGACTGTCTGTTGACACTGTTGAATAGCGGAAGAGAAGCTACTGTCTGAGGCAAGGCTCTCGGGAGCACACATAAACATCACATCCTTGGGTTTTCCCGGCAAAACCGACCCACTCCCTTCGCATGAAAATCAGTCTACAGGCTTTAACAGGCAACCTAGGAAGTACGGGAAAGGCTAATGTTTTAAGTTGCGTTACAAGCTGTTCACAAATTGGCAAAGAAAATGCAAATATTACATGAAAAATGTTACATATTGCACCTTTAAGTTGAATTTGCCATAAAGTGACAGAAGGATTGATCAATGTTTAACTTCCACAATGATACAAAAACAAAGAACATTAGTTCCCTATCTGTCACTCACTCGAAGTTGTGTCGATGTAGTGACACTAGGGGTCACTCTTGGGAGCCCGAGACACCTCTGGTCTTTGATAAAAGGCCAATGAAAATTAGCGAGTGGTATTTGCATGCCACTCCCCCGGACATACGGGTATAAAAGGAGCTGGTATGCAACCACTCATTCAGATTTTCTCTTCGGAGCCGAACGGTCATGCTCACTGAGCTGAATTCCCATGACTGTTCATTCACCTCTGCTGGATCTGACAGCGCATTTCAGCGGCTTCTCCCCCCTCTGCACTGGTGCAATGCAGAGAATGCCCCTGGGCACTTCGGCAGAAATAAGAGTATATTTCTCTAAAAGAGTATATTTCTCTAAAAGTGCGGCACACACGGAACGTCTTTTAAAAGACGCGTCTTTTTAAAGATGCCTTTCCGATTGTGTGTTATTCCTGGTTGCGCTCATTATCTCTCGCCTTCTGACGGTCACGATCACTGTCTTTCGTGTCTGGGCACTGCTCACGTGGAGACAGCATTCGTGGATGGTCATGTTCTCATTGCGAGGACATGTCCATGGCAACGATGCGGTCGAGGCTCGCCTTCGTAAGAAAGCAAGTCACCCCAGAGGATCCCCGCCTCGGTCCTTTAACCCACGAGTATGAGGCCAGCGCAGCTAGCACTGGGGGCGATTTGGGGACCCCAATGGGACCGCCTCCGCCGGGTATCCCCCCGCGGACCTCCCATTCCCCAGCACACTCGTCTGCCCCGATCGGGCTTCCGGATGAGTCCGCCGGCTCATCTCACGGAGAGTTCGACCTCTTATTCGGAGCCCGTGAAAGTGATGAGCTCTCGAGCGCAGCATCGGAGATCGGGCTCGTCCAGTCAGACGTGGAAGCCTCAGCTGGGCTCCTCCCTTCGGGGATGATTGCCCAGTCACAGGCTGATGCGGAGATGACGACATGCTTTCCCGGGCAGCAAGCATCGGCTAGAGTGGAACCCTCTGCTCTTCCCTGAACGCTCGCAGCTCGATGATTGGTTCCTGGGCTCGCGGCACCGCTCAAAGCCACGCCCCGCCCCACCCCCGTTCCTTTCTTCCCGGAAGTGCATGAAGAGCTGACAAGGTCGTGGGAGGCATTTTTTACTGCCCAGTCCCGATCTTTTTAGCTTCCCCACCCTCACTACCCTCGATGGTGGGGCGGCCAAGGGCTATTCGGCAATCCCCGGTGGATAAAGGCGCTCGCGGTGCACCTATGCCCGCAGAGCACCGCCACCTGGCGTGGGTGCCCAAAGCCCCCATCCAAGGCCTGTAGGTTTATGTCGTCTCTGACGGCCAAGGCCTACGGTGCCGCTGGACAAGCCGCCTCCGCCCTGCATGCCATCGCTCTCCTGCAAGTCCACCAAGGCGCTAAAGGAACTGCACGAGGGGAGTTCCACCCTGGGATTGATGCAGGAACTGAGCTCGGCGTCCTCACTCTCTGAGTGACGGAGGTCATGGCGCGGTCTCTCGGGCGGACAATGTCCACATTAGTGGTCCAGGAGCACCAACTTTGGCCAACTTTTTCCCAGGCTGGCCTATTCGGCGACACCATCAAGGACTTTGCCCAGCAGTTCTCAACGGTGGAGCAGTAGATGGAGGCTATCCGGCATATCCTACCCCGGCGTGGCTCAAGATCCTGCGCCCCGTCTACTCGTCACCAAGGGGTCCCCCTGCGGTGACTGCACTGGCTCCGCCGCAGCCTGCCCCTTCGGCCTGGCCCCGGCGTGGAGCCCACCGCAGGAAGCAGACGCCACCCGTCTCGGGGCCGCCCGGAACCCATTAAAGGCTTCAAAGCATCCTTGAGACGGGCGACCCAGGGACAACGAAACCCGCTGCTCTGGAGCTTGTAAGCAGACCTCTCCATCTTATTGTTACCTTTGCATTTAATTGCGCTGCATGCCCAAGTGGCTGCAGTACTCAATAGTTCAGCAAGAATGGTTTCCTTGTTCCCTGGGTCACGTATCCAGTGTGCACGGCCGTCATCACGACCACCGTCCACTACTCTATTTGGCAGGTTTGGCACTCCAGCGGCGGTCTCCTGCCCCTGAGCGCCCAGCTGTGGCACAAATCCGCCCCTGATGTGACAGTTTCCATGGGTCACGAGGACAGGCCTCTTCCTCTCCCATCCCAGGCTGTTCCGGGGATGGTCACAAGGAGCCAGGTAAGTGCTTCGATGTCCTTAGACTCAGCATGGCCACGACATGGTGTGGCACCTCGAGCTCCGCCCCGCCGCGAGGCCCCACCTGCCGGTACATCCGATGACATTGTCCCTTTGGTCCCCCTTGTGCAGAACTTGGACACGTGGCTTGCGCTTTCCAGTACATCGCGATGGCTGGTCCGGACCGTCTGACTCGGCTACGCGTTTAAGTTCGCCGGGCGTCCGCCGAGGTTCAGCGGTGTCCACTTCACCTTGGTGAAGGACGAAAACGCTGCTACCTTGTGCAGAGATCACTACCCTCCTATGGAAGGGCGCGATAGAACCTGTCCCTCCAGCTGAGATGAAGAAGGGGTTTTACAGCCCCTACTTCATCGTACCGAAAAAAGGCGGTGGGTTGTGGCCAATCTTGGACCTGTGAGTACTGAACTGGGCTTTACACAGACTCCCGTTCAAGATGCTGACGCAAAAACGCATTCTGGCGAGCGTCCGGCATCAAGATTGGTTCACAGCGGTAGACCTGAAGGATGCGTACTTCCACGTCTCGATCCTTCCTCGACACAGACCCTTCCTGCGGTTTTCATTCGAGGGTCAGGCATATCAGTACAAGGTCCTCCCTTTCGGCCTGTCCCTGTCTCCTCGCATCTTCACGAAGGTCGCAGAGGCAGCCCTTGCCCCGCTAAGGGAGGTGGGCATTTGCATTCTCAACTATCTTGATGACTGGCTAATCTTAGCTCACTCTCGGGACATGTTGTGCACACACAGGGACTTGGTGCTCTCACACCTCAGCCGACTAGGGCTTCGGGTCAACCGGGAAAAGAGCAAGCTCCTCCCGGTTCAGAGCTTCTCTTTTCTCAGTTTGGAGTTGGACTCAGTCTATTTGACAGCGCGCCTCACGAATGAGCATACCCAGTCGGTGTTGGTCTGTTTGATGGTGTTTGGTCCGGGCTACTCTCACGTGATCCTGAGACCCCAACCGGGCTATGTGCCCAAGGTTCCCACGACCCCTTTTAGGGACCAGGTGGTGAACCTGCAAGTGCTGCTCCACAAGGAGGCCGACCCAGCCCTGTTGTTGCTGTATCCGGTGAGTGCTTTACGCATCTATTGGGATCGCACGCAGAGCTTTCGGATCTCTGAGCAGCTCTTTGTCTGCTCTGGTGCACAGCGGAAAGGAAGTGCTGTCTCCAAGCAGAAGATCGCCCACTGGCTCACTGATGCCATAACTATGGCATATCATGCCCAGGACATGCCGCCCCCAGTAGGGCTATGAGCCTATTCTACCAGGGGTGTAGCAGCCTCCTGGGCCCTGGCCAGGGGTGCCTCTCCAACAGACATTTGCAGAGCAGCAGTCTGAGCAACACCCAACACCTTTGCAAGGTTCTACAACCTCCAGGTGGAACCTGTTTTGTCCCAGGTAGTGGCACGCAATACAAGCGGATAAGCCCGGGATAGCCGGCTGGGTGTATTGCTTGCACATAGTGCCTTCCACCTCCTTTTGAGCTGAAGACATGCACCATTAATTCCCAGTAGTGTTCTCAAACTTTGTTCCCTTGTTGACTTTCTCCGAGCCCTGTGGCAGTCGAGTTTTCGGAGAGACTCGCTGCCGGCCCAGTACACGTGCTAACTAAGAGTGCTGTTCTGGGGTAGGTGCTCCGCATGTGGCGGTTCCCTGTAAGGCTAACCCCATGCGATATATATCTTCCGCTAATTCGTTTCCCTGTTGGCAAACTGCGTCTTCCTTGGGCAGAGCCCCTCTGCCCCAGTCTCCATATTTGTAGTAACTCCTCCCCCATTGGGCAGGATCTACCTTGAAGACTCTCCACATGGTTGGAAAGACCATGTGACATATTTTTCCACTTAAATATCCCCCCCCCCTCTTTGGGCGAGGTGTGGTCTCCACGGTGTCTTCCCCTTGGGAGGGACACCCCCCGACTAGACCTGGCAGCCCAGTCAGATAATCCCCCTTCTTTTTTAGGGTGTGGAAAAAAAGAAGGGGAAAAGAGGCCACGACTGGGTTAGCCTGTCTCTATCTTTTGGGTAGTCGACTTGTCCCCAAAGGGCCGTTCAACACTCATAACTATGTTGGGGGAGGTTACGTGTTGACCTGGTGTGCTGGCTATGAGGCACACAGTAGTCTGCCCACCACACACCACCAATTCACATCGACACAACATCGAGTGAGTGACAGATAGGGAATGTCATGGTTACTTGTGTAACCTCCGTTCCCTGATGGAGGGAACGAGACGTTGTGTCCCTCCTGCCACAACGCTGAACTACCCGCTGAAATGGCCGGACTTATATCGGCTCCTCAGCATAAAACCTGAATGAGTGGTTGCATACCAGCTCCTTTTATACCCGTATGTCCGGGGGAGTGGCATGCAAATACCACTCGCCAATTTTCATTGGCCTTTTATCAAAGACCAGAGGTGTCTCTGGCTCCCAAGGGTGACCCCTAGTGTCACTACATCGACACAACGTCTCGTTCCCTCCATCAAGGAACGGAGGTTACACAAGTAACCATGATGAACCTTATAATGCATAACAGACCAGGTTTACTGCAGAAATAAACCACCGAAAGAATTTTTTTAAGGCTCATATTAAAAAAAATACAAAAAAAAGTGCAAGGAAAATCAGACAATAAAGAGTTACAAACAGGAATATGAAACACAGCTAATGACAGATAGAGACAGCCAATCCCATTTCTTCAAAGTGCTTTCTGTCATTACAGAAAATAAAAAACTCCAAAGAAGAGCAGAGGCATTGATGTCTTCTCATAATCTTCATAAGGTAAATATGCCAGCCCAAATCCCAATGAAATATACAGTATATGTTGTTTTAATAAACTATTTCTCTACACTGTACACTAAAGTGAGGGACATATTTTAACGTCCCCCTTATTTGCTCCACATCAAAGGAAGAAAAGAAAAGCTTCAGATAACTCAAAGAATTACCCTATAAATTCTACAAGACAAAATAAAACAAGAAATGCTTTAAGAGGTGATCTAATCAGTGCCATAAATGCAACTCAAAAAACATGTCAGACCGAAGTATAAGTTGACTGTTTATGTAAAAACTGAATTTAGTAAGACCCTGGCACTGAGTACACACAGCCTTTAGGGAGATGCCATCAGAACACTGTGATATGGCATGAGCTCTCCATATCATATTCTTATTATGGCCATACAGTACATAAGTGATGATGAGCCTGAGGTCATGTTCATAAAGGGGCATGATTTTTATACAAGATGGCACCAAACCATTTCCAGATGGCTCATCAGTACGAGCTGAGAGTTCTCAGTCTCCCCAAGAACAAACAGACACGTATAAGAATGGCTCGGCACATGTCTTCTGCAATATGACCACCACCGCCTGGGAGCGGTGCAACATGACCCTCCCCAGTGCTTCACTGCATGCCAGGCTACTGCCACACAAAAACAGCTGGTGAGTTTGAGTGTGCTGATGGCGTATGTCCACACAGGCAAGTTTCCACACTCTCTTTAGAGGGGCCCATAGTCTTATTCCTGTACAAACAGACACATAAAGTCTTGACAAAAGCTAAATCTGATCATTTAAATGATAATACTACTGTAATTGCAAATTACATTTACTATGGTACTACAATGCCTTTTTTGACATGCGGCATGACAATTCAATGGTATTCCTTAAAGGGTTTTGTGAAATACCAATACACTGATATTTGAATATGGTAGTCATTCAGTACTATGTATCAAAGTAATACAAAACAATATGTTAAAGGGATAGTTCACCCAAAAATGAAAATTGTCTCATCATTTACTCACCCTCATGCCATCCCAGATATGTATGACTTTCTTTCTTCTGCTGAACAAAAATGAAGATTCTTAAAAGAATATGTCAGCTCTGTAGTTCCTTTGAATGCAAGTGAATGGTGGCCAGACCTTCGTAGCTCCAAATATAGCATAAAGGAAACATAACAGTAATCCATACAACTCCAGTGGTTAAATCCATATCTTCAGAAGTGATACAGTTTGATAAGTGTGGGTGAGAAACAGAACAATACTTAAGTCCTTTGTTTTTTTACTATAAATCTTCAATTTAACTTTCATTTTCATGTGAAAGTGAAACTAAAGAGTCACCACATGTGACTTTCAAATGTAAAAGTGAAAGTGGAGATTTAGAGTAAAAAATTACTTACATTTTGATTTGTTTCTCACCTATCATATCACCTTTGAAGATATGGATTTAACCACTAAAGTCATATGTATTACTTGTATGTTTCCTTTGTGATTTGAATCACGCATGGAAACTTCCATCATCTGCTTTAGTTCTGACAAACAGATAGTCCCACCCCAAATTCAGGCCATTGATTTAGCCAATGTTACTACTGTATGTCAGGCTGGTTTGGACACTAAAACCAACAGAACAATGTTTTGATTCCACAGAGCCACACTTTATAACATTTTTGAGGGAATCAGCATACGAATGGCTTGCTAAAAAAGTTGTCTTTGCATGTTAAGCTAGGACAGGAGACAATATTTTAACATTGAAAATTACATGTCCCCTTTAAGTGGAGCACAAAGCCTAATTAATAGCCCTTCATTGCTAATGAAACAGATTTATCAGGTGATTACACTGTAAGGGTGTGCTCACACTTGTAGTTCGGTTCTCTTGGTCCTCTTGGTCTGGACCAAAAAAGAAAATGATACATTTAGTCCACGGTTCACACTGGCATTTTTAACACCGAACCTAATGATACAACACAAGAGGCATCAGGAAAAAGTCACAACCTGATTGGACAGCTTTTATGACGTAAATTTTGCGACGAAACTTTTGAACATCCAAAACAATGCCGGCTGCTGGGCTAAATGCGCTCATTATATTTATATATGTATATATGGTGGTATTTTTACCAGCTGAGAACAAACGATGAGCTAATAAAATGTGTAAAGGAGTCAAAACAGTGCCAGGAATTCCTCTGTTGCACACACAAATGAAGATATGCTGCAAGGATGGCTGACGGCGGTTCCAATGCCTGTACCGAACTGTAATGGGCAACATAGCTCCTATGATGAGAAGAACCAGGTATGCTTGAGGTCAGTATTAGGCAAATTACTTCCTGTTTTTGGTCCGTTTAGACGTCTTTGGTCCATGTTGCGTTCATAATTCAATCGAACCACACCAGAGTTTGTTTGGAAGCGGACCGAGACCCACTATTCAGGCGGTCTCTGTCGCTTGTTTGGTGCGCACCAAGGTTCGGATGGCAGCGTTCACACTTGTTCAAATGATCCGCACTAACAGAGCAATCACACCAGAGTTCGTTTTAATCGAACCAAACATGCCAAGTGTGAACACACCCTTAATGGTGTGCAGCACTATGATACAATTTTTTCTGAGTTACAAACTTTATAACATCTAAATGTATTATTTTACATTCATTAAGAGAACACAGTGAAGCAAACCAAGACTCCAGAAACCTCATTTAACTTAACAGTAATATTCAGCACTCATGAATTCTTATACAATGCCACAAGAGCACATTTCAGTATTCTCTCTACCTCCATCATCCCTCCATTTCTTCCAGCCTGCTATTGTTACAGGGTTCAAATTCAGCTTGTTAAAAAGGGACCCTCACTCTACCTCATAAATGATTATTCATTCAGCAGCTTTATAGAGGCTTGCAAGCGATAAGAGCTTTCTATTCATTTGCCTTGGAAATCCTGTTCTTCACACTGGCACGGAATATAGTTGTTCACTGGAACCTGACCCCTCGCTAATTGAAAAATCAGCCTCTTTTGCGTATTGATTGATGGCTTATTCACCCTTATATCACAGCGTCATAAATACAGATAATGCTTGATTATGTTCTCTGTTCCCACAGATCCTGACATGCCAAATGAGGTAATAAAATGCTAGGTGCGAGGAGTGGTTTTGAATAGCTTGCGATATAGTTGCCTCGTTAATTTGTTTGCGTGTGCCACAATAAAGCTGTTGTTGGACACATGGGTGCATGATTAAATGCAACACAGACTCATATGAGGCTGACCATTATGCCTCATCATCCATTTTTTATATGGAAATCAGATAGTAAAAGTAGATACATGAAAATAAGACTAAAACCAACATTCCATTATCAGTTTTGGTTATTATTGGTTTATATATTTACTTAGTGGCTAACCTAATTTTCATAAACCAATGTGCACAACTAATGGATACATTTTGTGAATTCAATCCCACTTTGTTAAAGTATCAGACTGATTTTAGTCATTCACTCACTAAATAATATGTTTTAAAGAAGGCAAAGGCAATTTGCACTAAGTGCAAATAGTGATATATGCTAGTTACACTAAGTGCAAATAGCAACCAAAAGCATCTTCTTTGTACTAAGTACAAATAGTGTTAAATAGTGGCAGGTACTATTTGCAATCCTTATTAAATACTAACACACAGGGCTCTATTTTTGTGAGTGTGCAAAGTGCAGCGCTACACACTACAACTGTGCACATCATCTTCTTGATTTTCATGAGAGCGATAATTTTCGTGCCAGCGCAAAGCGCAATTGGGCGTGGGTGGGAGCGTTTGCGCTACTGTGGGTGTACGCAAGCAAACTGTGGGTCTATTGTATGTTAATGAAGTGGTGCAAAACAATTAGCTATTTCCCTGAGAAATATGTCATTGTGCTAAGGCTAGGGGTGTAACGGTACACAGAAGTCACGGTTCGGTACAGACCTCAGTTTTGGCATCACGGTTCGATACGAGTTCGGTACAACAGGAAAAAGCAACAAATCCCAAATGCTAGGTTTCTTTTCATTTATTTTTAACAGACAGTAGTGCAAATTACAGTTTGTTCCACCTAGCCACATTTAGTCCTCCCTGAGGTAGTTGGTACAGTACAGCCTCCTTTAATGTATTAAGCATTAAGCAGTAAACAGAATGCACTCTTGCATAGGTCATATTTTTTGTAGGGCTGATAAAAAACAAAAGGTATTTGGTCACAATCAGCTACAAAACTGAAAAGCATCTCTTTTGTTATAAAGTACAAAATAAATAGAATAATGAAAAATTTAACTTGTGCATTAGGAGAAGGAGTGTTACAATTTGTTCCACTTAAACTATATGTTGTTTGTGTATATGCCAATTGCCTGGGTAATGACTTTGGCCCTGTCTGCTCTCACATCTAGAGGCTGGTTAAAAGCTGCAGGGATAAGTTTTTGCACTCCTGTCGTCTTTTTCTGCCTAGCTCCGGTGATTGGCACATCTGGATGGTGTCGTCTGATATGTGTTAGCATGTTGGACGTATTTCCACTCACAAACAGTACAGCTGCTTTACAACGCCGACACACCGTCCTCGTCCTATCTACCACTCGCTCTCCACTGCTGCCAAAGTTCACTGGGAACCAAAAAAAATAAAAAATTGAAACAAAAAAATCTGAGATTTGTGTTACATTTTCGAGAGGTCATTGTTTATTTTTTCAATTATTATAATAATTTTTATTGTTATGTTTAAGTCACTGCAAAAGGGGCCAGTGAAAGGAGAGAGTAAAATGTTTGGATTTTATATGATTTTTGACCACTTCGTTATTTTGATTCTATTTTCATTTCGTTTGAAGTGTAATTTAATTTAGAATTTTTTTTTTTTTTTGTTATTTTTATTTTTTTTCCAATAAATTAATTTAATTTTTCAAAATCAGTGTCGACCGGTAGAAGCGAAGTATGTGCTGATACAATCAATGTTAATACTAGCCATGATTTGTGTGTCAATAGATGAAAATTATTTTTATAACACTTACATTCTCTGTAATTTAACAAAGCCTACATCCATATCTTTAACCACATTTTCCATGCATATAAAAGAATGTGCCCCATTTAACAAGGATGTACAAAATAATGTAAATCCATATTTTTATTTTACCAATTCATTGCATACAGTCCATTTACACTACCAACTTCTTATGAATGTACTGTATTTGTTTATATCGCTGGTGCTTGACAGGGACTGGATTGCATAATAGGACAGAGACAGTGCCTTAGAAGAACCTCCATTGACCCGATGAAACCCACTTGCGCCTAGACTAAGCACACGCATGCACGAAAATACCATCACTACATGCCCATTGACTTTGCACTCATAAGTTAAGGCATGCGCTGTGCTTAAGGCTTGCATGCTTAAAATAGGGCCCACAGTATCACTGCAGTGTATTTATTGTGTTTATTTAGAGTCCCACAGACACACTACACCAACCCATACCCCTAATCCTAACCTTCCCTTACAAAAATTAACCATGGTTTAACTACAGTAACCATAGTATCACCATGGTATTTTGTTGTTAAATCATAGTAACCACAAAATTAAACATGGTTACTATATTAACACCATATTACTGTAGTAACACCATAGTTAATTACATTAAAACCATGGTATCCACAAAAAATAAATAAATAAATAAATAAATAAACATGTTTACAACAATATTACTATAGTAAAACCATGGTTAATTTTACCCAGATCAATCAAACTCACCAACCATCACCTTGACCAAATCACTGCAAGGATCTCTAGACAAACATTGCACTCATTTGGCCTTTTGTTTTATTGTGGTGCTCCATAATAATAATAAAAAAAAATAAATAAATAAATAAATATATATATATATATATATATATATATATATATATATATATATATATATATTTTCAAAGCAGTTGTCTTGTTCACCCAAATTGGCAGGTCAGCAAAGGGTACATCAGTAATGTGACCTTCAAAACCATTTCTCCTCACCTTTTCTCGCATTCTCTCAACTTCTTTCCCCCCTTCTCATCTCTGGTGTTATTTCAGATGAATCTCTTTCAACTAGAGAGGGCTTAGGACAACTGCAGAGTTTGACATAATTATGTCTGGGCTAGCTTTAATCACTTTGGGCCTCCACTCCTTGACGCACATTATCTGGCACAAAACATGTCAGATCCATGCTTGAAATAGGCCAATTTACCCTCCGTAGTGTGCACTGAAATCAAGCTCTGTGTCAAAGGCACAGATGCATAATTGTCCTCATTTTTTCAAATGTCCTTTTGAACACAGCTTGTCTACAGAAAAAAAAAAAAAAGAAAGAAAGTTTGACTTTATGACTTTCTACACTTTTAATAGGATAAAAATCTACTTAACTTGAGGTTAACAATGCAATAAAACAACTGGTATATGACACAACACTGCGATGAAATTTGATGTTGACTATTGAGTCTACCTGAGCTTTCAAAGAGATACTGAGTGATTTACACACAGTTGATGTCAATGAAATAATGTTAAGCTATTTGGAATGGGCTTTAATTAACAACTATAATATTCACTTCAAGGCTGAGTGAATATTATGACATGGTGGTTCATTCTCAAAAAGGATTAAACTTGTGAATATATATTGTAAACCCTAAAGTTGTCATTACTGAAAATATCAAGATGTCTTAATCGAGTATTACTTGAAATGTCAGGTTTGGGGCTCATAACTCAAATATTTAAGTTCATTGAACTTATTTTTCTTTAAAAAAATACATAAATTTAAGATTTAAGTGTTAATGATTAAAACTTTTGAGTACAAAATTAAGGCTATTCGGAATACCAATTTTGCAATGTGCTTGAATTATTTAATTGTGCTTCCTTAGTCATAGGGAAGATATGGGGCCAGTTAAATACTGTAGTTGTACTTAAATAATTATAGCGTTTTTTGTAGTATTATTTATGTTGTTTTGCTGCAAATAGTTGTTTCTTATGATGTCACGATTAGGGTGATTAGTGTCCCATTTGGTCAAGCTGGAGACTGTTGACAAATTCTCTTTGTGCATGAGCAGTAAAAGTGCAGGTATAAATGTATTTCTTTGGAGAATTTAGTTTATTTAAAGAATGATCAATAATCAGTGATGCTCTTTATTTGAGCTGTGCTATTGCTTGATCTAAAATTTAAACAATTCAATTAGTTTTATTTTTTATTTTTATTTCTATAGTGCTTTTCACAACACACATCGTTTCAAAGCAGCTTTAAAGAAAATCATGAATTAACAGAAAATGAAGCTGTAATATCTGGAATTTAATCTGAGTCATCATTGTGCAATTAAAATGATTAACAACAGTTGAAACAACAAAATTGAAATAGCAAATCTGAGTTAAGTCTACTTGCATCTAGTTAACTCAACCTAAATAGTTAAGTTCATTCTATATGAATACCAAGTAAACTGAACTTAATTGCATACGATTTGGAGACACCATTACTCAATTTAATAGAGGGTATGAGTTTACTCAAACAAATGAGTAGTCAACTTATTAGAGTTTTCAGTGTACATAAAAAATGCATACTGTAACAACAGTATATAGAGTGCACTGCTGTACTTAATCTAAAAATATATTGCATACATACTAAAGTATGATTCATCTCCAAGCACACAGTGTGAAATTCATCTGCCCTGACATATAGACTTTTCTGTAAACGTCCTTTAGCTGGGACCTTGCTTTCAGCTGAAAGAGGGCTATGGAGATAGCCAGGTCTTTGGATTTTTAGCCACCCTCATTTTACAGGCACACCACATGCCCAGCCAAGACTCAAATGGGTCAGAGAACAAAGGCATATCAAAGCCACAAAACCAGGTCATGCACACACAGGCTAATGTGCTCCCAAGATGCAGCCATTCAACATAAAATCAGGACTTTTGAAGATAGCAGCCTGATGGACCATTGTTAAAAAAGAAGCCATCAGCAAATATGAGCAAATCTACTCTGAAGATAATGCAGGCCTGAACTACACGCACTGAGACCAGAGTGAGGCACAGCAGGATAGGGAGTCTGATAATGAAATATACAGTGCTTCCAACAATGAGAATGCATGTGTGGGTAAAAGCTGGTGCATGCGTTTCATCTGCACTCATAATAAGCCCTAAAACAAAGACTTAAATGCTAAGTCTAAATTTCACTAGTCTAAGCATAGTCTTAGGCGGCACACCCAAAGTCCAATCACATGTGCAGTATACAGTATTGCACACAAAACTGGAAAGCTCTGTCTCAACATGGTAAGCTCTTATCTGTTAGCTGACTTTAAGAAAGGACATGCAGGAGTGAGGTTAGAGTTATGTATGTGAGATTGTCTGTACTTATTTTCTGTACTATAGAGTTTGTACACATTCTCCACTTTGTCTGTGTGTTTTCTGTGCAACCATTTGTGGAGATTGCCACAGTATTTATGACACTGTGCCAATTGTTTCAATGCCAGCCTATTATTGTGGTGTAAACTATATCAGACACATCCACCCCTAAATGGCATGTAAAAACAAAACCGACTGTGATTGATCGTTGTATATGTTGGTCAGATGGCTAAGTGGCTGTTTTTTGTCTAAACAACTTGATCTCAAGAGTATGTGTAGCTATTGTAACGTAAAGTGTGGTTCTATACTGTACATATGCATATAAACTGAAACGTGCAATACTGAAAGCATCTAAAACGTACTGTAAACCATTTTATGTATGAAAAATTTTAGAGATATACAAATGTTTACGAATCCTTACTGAATCCAAGAATATTAATTTAATTTAATTAATTGGATGATTTTATTTTATTTTTAATCAATGAGATTATTTAAATATTCAATGCCATTATGTTTAATGAAAGGGATTGTTCACCTAAAAATGTAAATTCTCTCATCATGTACTTACTCTTAAGCCATCCCAGATGTGTATGACGTTCTTTCTACCGCAGAACACAAACAAAGATTTTTAGAAGAATATCTCAGCTCTGTTGGTCCTTACACTACAAGTGATAGGTGACCAGACATTTGAAGCTCCAAAAATCACATAAAGACCACATAAAACCAATCCATAAGACTCAAGTGGCTAAATCTATATCTTAGGAAGTGATATGATAGGTGTTGGTGAGAAACAGATCAATATTTAAGTCCTTGTTTACTATAAATCTCCAGGTTCACTTTCATATTCTTTCACATTTTGAAAGTGAAGATTTATGGTAAAAATTACTTAAACATTGATATTTCTCACCCACACTTATCACATCGCTTCTGAAGATATGGATTGGACACATGGGTACATAATATGGATTACTTTTATGTGGCCTTTATGGGATCTTTGGAGCTTCAAAGGTCTGGTCACCATTAACTTGCATTGTACGGACAAACTGAGCTGAGATATTCTTCTAAAACTCTTTGTTTGTGTTCTTCAGAAGACATAAAGTCATATACATCTGGGATGACATGAGGATGAGTAAATGATGAGAGAATATTCATTTTGGGGTGAACTATCCCTTTAACATGTTTCTAAAGCTGTAAATACCTAAAAACATTTATGTTTTAGATGCTGTCAATATGTCCATATGGTATGTTTCAGTACAATTTTATTCTTGTTCTCTGCTTTCTGTCTCAAGAGTTTCTCTTACACCATCATTCTCTGATTAGACAAGACACAGATTAACACAATACAAACACAACTGGACAGACTATAAGGGCCTCAGGAAAACATTTATGTGTTGCAGTGGGCTTCAGTTTGAGAGGTTCAAAGAGGTCTGCCTCGCTGCTTCTAGCATGGCCAGGGTGCAGGGCAGAGCCACCAGCCAACGCACCCAGTGGAAAAGGAAGCTCTCCCCGCACCACATTTCTCAACACTGGTATAGGCTGAGAACTCTCCTGAGACCGTGGAGCTGAACCCAGACCTGATGTAGCTGTCATCCAGAGAGGAGAGCACAGGCAGATGATATGTCTGAGCTTGTGGTCACATGCAGGAAGCACTGGGACCCATTTGTCCTCCAGTTCAGCGAGGAGAGGAGTGAGGGCGAAAAAGGAAAACATAAGGATTTAAGAATCTCTGCATTATAGTTACAATTAATATTAGTTGCAAATACCGATACTACTCAAATTAACCCCCTATATTTGGACACTTTAGGTTGCTGATTTGATAAATAGGTTAATATGATAATTGTACACTGGCATTGGTAACCTAAAACTTTTTTGTTTAGTTGTTGCGTGATACTCTACTCTGAAAGCTGTCAGTATAAAGTCCAAGACCAGTGTTTTATCGGCCAGCAATAGATAAACATGAATTATAAACTCTTTTCTATCCAAGAGTGTGCAAGAAACTGATGCACATAGAAATAAAATACTGCCACATAGTATTAGAAATAATCTAAATATTACACATAGTAGGATTTAACAGATATGGGGATCTGCTAACATAAAAAAAATAAGTACATCAATAAATAAGAAGCCATGGTTCAAATACCAAAAAAAAAAAAAAAAAAAAAAAAAAAAAACCTTACTACATAAGTCAGTAAACAGCTTTGGACAGGCAAAAATGGAGAGAACATTATCTGAAAAATGCATTTGCGTTACAAAAACATGTTTATTACATTCAGTGTTTGTCCCATGCACCAGCAGTGGGAGAAAGGACAATGCCGAATTTATCATAATCTCAAAGCTGTTATTAATATATGCAGGAATGTTGAACTGCTGGATGTGTGTGTGCGTGTGATCAGCCTTAAATATATTGTACAGATGTATAAGTCGCACCTTATAGTAACCCACATAGTCCATTTAAACATGTAGGCCTGCAGCACATCTATTACAGAGCTGCGGAGAGCCTGATACATTGTGACTATTGTGTAATTGTCTCTCGTATCTGAATACAAATTCCCAGGCTCCATGATTCGTCATATTTATTTATTCTTATTTCCTCCAGCTACATCTTTTATTAGTCCTGCTCTCTGTGTCAGGATTTAATTTCTGCAAGAAAAAAAACAACAGTGGCAGTTGATTATAGTTATTAAGAATGTGATATTGCAACATAAGAAATAAAATCTATGGCACATAAAAGTGACAGATTAGAGGGAGGAGGAGTGTTCATTTACAAGTGTTAAGACATCACATCGTATTGCCCAGCAACAGCAAATGAAAATCAACTGTATCCTACGGTTTGTGTGATACAGACAGAAGCTCGAGGGGAGGTGAGGGAAAGGAGTGTGTGAGGTGTGTATGTGTGTGCGTGAGTGGTAACTGTTAGCACCAAAGGAGGGCCAAAGGCACTGGGATTGCAGTCCCCCCATCCTTGGTTTATAAAGATGAAGCAGACCCCTCCTCCATTTACCTAGAGAAATGAAACAGTTTTATCTGCTCATCTCTAAGGCACAATGTGCAAGATATGACCAACAACAGGGGAAATTATGGAGCAGATTACCTATGCCATTGTTATGTTATATAAACTCTCATTTACTCGTCATTCAGAATAACAATGGCAATGCTTACTAACCTGACAAAAATCACGAATACAAACAACTTTTTAAGAGGACCAATTTAATGTGGTAGGTATTAGTAGCAATATTAAAGAAACAGATGGATATGTATGTAATGTAATGTGTAATAACAATATAATAACAGTTGTAATAAAGAGATCAACAGTAAAATGGGTGTAACTGGTAATGATAAGAATCATGTGTGCAGCAGTGGAAGTACTGACATAATTATAATGGGTTTGAAAGTGCTAGCAATGATATAGTATTAATAATGCAACAATGGAAGTGACAATGGTGGCAATGGTAGAATCGATTTAATAATGGCCATGTTGTTTTACACTACCCTGAATCAGCACACCAAACTGAGCCATTCTATTAATGCATGACTGAACTTGTCTTTATAGCCTCATCCACAATTACAGTACTGCTTTGGAACACAATGTCTCACATTACGTTATTGCATGTGTTAAATACTGCACCGAATGTCTGTTTGTTTCATTTCATTGTACTATGCTGAACACAATTACCTTGAAACCATGTGGCAATAATTAATAAAGCTTGTTAAAGTGGCTATAATAATGTTCTAGTAATAATATAACAGTGGTTGTAATGATGTAATAGCAATGGTCAAAGCAACCAAAGTAATATTTAATAATGGTTATAACAGTTTTAGTATAAATATGGTCAAAATTGGTGTATAAGTACTAGTTATAACGTTATTACACCAAAACAATTTGCTACAGAGTTGTGGTAACAGAGGCAGCCATGTTGCTCGAGTAAAGATAATAACTGCTCTATAGGCAGGATGGGCAAAACAACTGCTAATTCGTAGAAGAAGAAAAAAAGCAATTTTCTCTTCTGTGCTTGGATTATGTTGAAATAATGACAGCAGACAGTTATGAATCATTTAGATGCCAATCTGCAGAAATCAAAGACCAACAATGGAAACACAAGTATAAAGGATTAAATTAGCCATAATGGCATAATGGCAAATCACTCTGAAGCCGGCATTATGACTCATTTTCTAACCAGTCTCAATAAAAAAAAAAAAAAAATTAAGCTAGAAACTTGATCCTCTCTGTAAGTTTTTTAACCTATGTATACTGAGTGATGCCCCCAGATATGTGCCCGCTGTCTGATTTCAAAGAGAGTCAAGTTAATCAAAACCAGTGGCTCGCCAATCAGTATTCACAAAGACATGGAAGAAAAAGAGAGAGAGAAAGGAGAAAGAGAGACAGAATGACAGACAGAGACAAAAAGCAGCACCCCAGGGAGCATGTCAGTGGAGGTATGCTGTGGTAAGTATGATCAATAAACATTTATAATGAGGAACTGTAACATAAACAGCAGAGAGGATTCATGCAAATATCTCATGTCTTTCAAAATCATTTTCCATAGTGTATTGTGCTGTGGTGCCCTCTCTTGACCTGATAATAGGCATGGACGTTGCCCAGATGATCCTTTTCTTTTTCCCATTTTAGGTTTCCACATCTTCTCTGTCCAACCATAGATTTTCCTGCAAAATTGTTCCCTTGGACCTGTTGAAGAACATATATGAAGTACACAGATATGAACTTTCTTTCCATTCTGAATCAGTTCTCTATCTGATACTGTTTGTACATTCACTTTATCACAAATATGCCCCATTTTCTGTATGCTTTTCCTTTTGGATTCACTCATTGTGTGCTTTCTTGTATCTGTGGTCACTGGCACTGTATCAGCAATGATCTTAATCAGAATTGTACAATGGGAAATTATTTTTCCTCAGGAGCTTTCTGGTAAGACTGCTCAACAGAAGCGCAAAGATCTGAATCAATTACCGAGGTCAGGCTGGCCTTAGGAGCACTTCTTAGAAAGTCTCATTCTTGTTATGCAAGCCTGCTCAGTATATTAGAGCTGATTTTGACAGAAAGTTTATAATGTATGATACATTAATCTCCACTATTTCAATTTCTGAGGCCGGGGTTGTAAAATTGTTATGCTGCATATCTAATTCTCTTTTTTTCCCCGTTCCCCCCGAATAGCCGATTTATGCCTCTCTCAGAAGCCTGGGTGCAGCTCCCATTGTGGACCCTATGGTACAATAAGAACAGCCAACATCAGCTCTCAAATCTTATCTTGTTAAATCAGACAAACGCAACTGGCTGAAAGGGAGAGAATTAATGGGAAGGATGCTGGAGGGAGAAAACGGAGCATTTTAATGTGGGGATTGAGGGGTGTGTGTGTGCTGACGTGGCTGAGTGAAGATGAGTATCTGCCATCAGGGTGGCAGCGCACTACTGGCTCCTTGGGTTCATCTCCCTGCAATTCGCTGTATTGATTGTGCCATAGCTGATGTATCTAATTCATCTGGAAGTGTGATAGTTTATGACACAGAAGAGGCAGATAGAGTGTCCAGAGATACTGGCTCGGAAACATCATATTGTGGTCCAGAGAGAGAAAGACCGACAGAGAGAGGTAGGAAATGAGAAAGTGACACTACTGAAACAAACAACAACTTAAAAAAACAGCTAAAACCAGCCAATTAGCTCGCTAAACCAGCTGAGAACCATCTAGACCAGGCTGGGACAGCCTTATAGCTCATAATTGGGGTTCTTGGTTGACAACTGCCAGCTAACCACTGAGAAAAGTTTACATGGGCCCTGTCTATCCACCCACAAAAGTACCACCTCAAAGTCCCTGCAAACCACTCTTAGTGCTCCATCTCTCACTTTGAGAAATGTAAGCACAGCGTAGTTCTAGCGGGAAGACTAGCAGCTGTACATCATCGCACCATTAGCTAGGTAACTCCTAGACAATCACATGTAAGCCATTGCTTTATAAGTCTGCTCACATTATCACATTGCTGTTTCAGTTGTGCTAACACGACAACATCATTCTATAGCACTGTCTGAGTCGAGTCCATTTCGCTCTCCACTAGCTAACATCCAGCTATGGACACTGAATTATTCACTGCTCCTTACCTTATCCAGAATCAGCAGTTCCTCGCCGCAACACACGTCTGCAAATTTCCGGATTCTCAGTTGGATCGGGACCTCTCGGAATCATAATAGAAACCCATGGGGAGTAAACAATCACCAAACAGGGATCTTCATCCATATCTCATTCACTTAGGAGATCTCCCTCAATCGAGCCACTGCATCCACCTCAATCAGAATGCACGACCCGGCGCGGAAGGTGTGCGCTCCTCGCCAAGTCTGTCAAAATCATCGACTCAGGCAGCAGCTGATTTCCATCAGAAATAAGCTAAGTTCTTATCATACCCATCAAATGCATTCAGATTTAGTCATGGGTCTAGGCCTTCTGTTGCCATACTGTCTGCTCATTATAACACATCTGCATCAAGATCAAAAGGCAATATTTAATGTCAACAGCGCATTCGCTCTCATAGTAATGGCAGGCTACCACGCATTCACAGCGTGATCACATGAGGGTAACTCGGTCAATGTTCACTCGCATGTCATTCACCGTGTTGCATGCCCGAGCGTTCCCCATCGGGGAATTAAGATCATTATTCAGGCATGTCACGATGTACAGTGCTCATTGTACGGGGTCCCATCACCCATTCAGTAAGATATCCCCGTTTTGTTGGTCGCTCTTTGCTCTAATTCATGTAGCGGATGCTTTCCAATACAAGGTATCATCCCTATGCCCTTCTCACTAGGAAAGACATAGCTCATGATGTGGGCACTCCGAGAGAGCACGGCATCACAGTTTAATATAGTCTTCACCAAAGTCTTGTGAAAGGGTCCTTAGTTAAATAATTAACTTATCTCGTTCGGTTCAACATTTCGAGCGGTGTTCCCTACCCAAGCGCCTTCAAGGGCGCATTAATGCCGCTTCAGAAAATGCAGTGTTTCCTTACTCTATACATACTTCCATGTTTTCATCGGAAGCACCACTGTTGTGGCGCGCCTCTGACACCTAGCGGTAGGCTCCGCACTGCATTTTCTTATTCATCATATAATTTCATTACCAGTGCAATGCATATCGCCTATATGATCAGCTCATACAGGGGGTAATTCCTTTTTTACGGCATATTTATGTTTTATTACTCATTCAGGCATTATTAAGTGTAGTAATTTGTACCGTATGTCTTCATAAATAATTCACTTTCACCTTCGGTCAGACCATGTTTCAGTCTATGGGGATCTTCAAGCATTGGGGCTTCATCAATGTTCAAAATTTCAAAGCTCACGAGTTTAACAGTCATGTCAGCCTATCTACATTACTTTAAGTATCAACACATTTCAATATGATGCTGTTCACTTTTAATGCACATGGTCGGGGACATTACATTTAGTAGCAAGTAAGTAGGTTTTGCAATCATTGGATAAAACCTGTGCCGAATCAAGCTCACTAATTTAATCTTGCTACTGTTAATTTCTGTTCCTGCTGGTAAGTCATAGCTCCCTCCAAATGCTTTTGTTATTTCTTCAACTATGTTGCCAAATGAATTTATCAGTGATTTTGTTTTGCTCCACTCAATGTACGTATGTATGTGTATGTGTATCAGGGCAGCTCTCGTCAGCAGCAGGCAGTAGGATTCGTTCCTCTGGACATCACAGTGCCGGATACGTGTTCTCGCAGCAGATACCGAAATTCAGTCCACTGCAGCTGCATGTCATGGACCATGCATGGTCTGCTGGTTTCACTGGAAAAAATATATATAAATAATAAAAAAATTAAAAAGGCAGATATCAAAGATGCTTTAAAATCATGCCCATTCACCCTGCTGACTGGCCCCTCTAAATTTCAATGGCAGTCAAAATGTTACTTTGCTGTAAAGTAGCCCTCAAATGGTAATTCTCTATCGAAAGGCCTATACTGGATCCTTCTCAATCACATTAAGCTCCCCTTCGTACTAGAACTGCTCGACGATTTCCTGCTCATCGATCACCCCGTTGCCCCACCCGTTTTTTGGACATTCTATCGAGCTTTTTCACAAGTTGGGTGTTACCCTCTCAAGTGGAGAAATAAAAAAAAAATAATAAAAAAAACGGGCCCTGCCATGTCTCTCAAATTTCTCGGCATCATGCTCAATTCATTAAACATGCAAGCTTCCCTGCCTAAAGATAAACTTGACGGGATCAGGTCTATTTGCACGTCATCCTCCGGTCAGTTTGGTTGTCATCTTGCGATCTCCCATCCCTATTAGGCCACCTCAATTTTGCCATGCGCATCATTCTTCAAGGCCGCTCCTTAGTTTCCCGCCTCCTCACACTAGCCCATTCCGTAGACAACATCTCCTACATCATATCAATCGATGATGGCTGCCGCTCGGACTTCCTCTTCTGGTCACAGATATTAAAATCACTGGAATGGCATTTCCTTTTCACACACACAAAAAAATAATCTCCGGACGACATGTCCCTTTTCACGGACGTGGCTCCCTCCATAGGATTCGGGGGATATTTTCTAGGATCATGGTTCACAGGGAAATGGCCAGATACATTTTTCAATAGTTTCCTATGCTCCCTCTTCCACTTTCTCTGAAATTTATCCCATCATCATGGGCAGCTTTATATGGGGTTCCCTTTGGACATGTAAACGCATCGTAGTTTTGCAACAATTCCGTAGTCGTCACTATAATCAATTAAGGCCGGTCCTCCTCTAGCCTCATCTCCCTTATGAGACGTCTGACATGGCAGAGCATTTCCTGCAACTTTATTATCTCAGCCAGACACATTCCTGGGTTTTTCAATGTAAAAAAAAAAAAAAAAAAAGATTCCCTGCCTTCCCATCTCAGTTCTCCTGCTGGATTAAGCCACTCCTTACTACCCCATTTAAATTCCGCTCCAAATCTCATGCAGAAAGCACTTGCCCGGTCCACACTCACTTCCTACAACTCTGCCTGGGCTCACTATTCCTCCTTCTGCCAGTCAAACAGTACTCCTATTTTCCATTCTGATCTCCCAGTGTGCATGTTCATTTCCTTTTTCTTTCACACTAGACATCTCAAATTTCCTCCCCTATTCAACACTCCATCCCTATCCCCCACGTCACACTACTGGGTCAGAAACCACCTCATCGCTACCCTAAAACTTTGTGGCCTGTCCCCTCATGTCTTCTCGGGGGACTCTTTTCGCATCCGAGCAGCTACTACTGCCGCTTGTCGAGGTATACCGGAGTCCAATGTAAAGATGCTCGGCTGCTGGTCTTCCTCACCCTCCCTGAAATATAGTCGACCTAAACCAAATCATCAAACAAGCTCAACTCTCCATCAGCCATAAGTTTTCATACCTATCTGGTGGTGGTTGGTGGCTCTCTCTCATCACATCTTTCCCTACACAATGATTCAATTCAAGCATGTCCATCGTTTCACAAGGATAATGCATTACTATGCCTACCCTCCTCACCAGGTCTTCCATAATCTCAAGCATGGTTTCCTTTGCATAGGTATTGCACAAGCCAGCTCGACCTCACCGGAAAGCTCACACTACCATGGGATATCTTTCAAACAGGGTATTGCACGACAACATCGCCATTATCGTATGGCTTTATGTACACTGTTAACCTTGGCAAAGATAACCATTAAACAACGGCCGCCCTCATTGGAGGGCTTGAGCCTCATGGGATATCTTTCAACAGGGTATTGCACGACAACATCGCAATTATCGTATGGCTTTATGTATGCTGTTAATCTTGGCAAAGATAACCATTAAACAACGGCAGCCCTCGTTGGAGGGCTAGAGCCTCATGGGATATCTTTCAATGAAGGGTATTGCACACAACGTCGCCATTGTCGTATGGCTTTACGCTACGTTGTTCACCTTTCGGCAAAGATAACCATCAAACAATGTCCGCCCTCGCCAGAGGGTTCATAATCAAATGTTGTTTTCTTTCGATGAAGGGACTGCACGCAACGTCGCCATTATCGTATGGCTTTACGCTACATTGTTCACCTTTCGGCAAAGATGCCCTAACAACTCTTCCCTCGTCGGAGGGTTTTCATAATCAAATGTTGTTTATCTTTCAACAAAGATACATTGCAAAGGTATTGCACAACCATGCCAGAGATATCACGCACCATGTCAAATCTAGGTGTTCACATCTCTCTCTTTTTTCCCCTCCAGAATGAATGGCAACACAAGACCTGGTTGTACCTGACTGGATCTTCTCTTTTGGGGGTAGTAGTCTACTTTCTCTCTCTTTTGGGGTAGGCTCCTTGCCTCTGCTGCCTATCTCCGGCAGGATATGATGGTTCCGAGTACAACTTCTTCGGACCGCCAGACGGGGCTTACGCCAAAGAGAGACATTACATTTTCTGTTTTATATTCATAAAATAAATGTCATCTTGAATTTCACTCAAGTCTGCAAGTCTTCCTGATAGAAAAAAAGTTATACCCTCAAATCAGGGCTGCAGGTAGGAATTCTTCGGCTCTGTACAAAATGCGTTTATTGGGCCCATCTTTAGTCAATTGGGGTGGTGGTGGGGTGTGGGGGTGGCAGCAATCTCATCAACATGCGCTACCTGGACAGTTTTCGCAGTTGCACGATGTCTCTGTGTTTGTATTAGTTTCACCCACTGAACACGTTTAGATGCACTCTACAATATGGAATAGCCATTCTGTGGATCCCTCCTCTTTTCCCGGTCCCCTCAAGCCTGGGACAATAGGTCCAGTTGTACCCCCTTATTGGCGGCCCTGCCTCAGATACAAACTCACTGCTCTTCTATTATCAACCAGCGCAATAACAATGACTGTGACCGGCACCAAGGTGAAGACACAATATCCCAAGAAAAAACAAAACAAAAAAACAATACAGATATTTTCCAGTAGTAGAAAAATTATATTACCCATGCTCAGCTCTAGTGCCCTACACAGGGAAAATGCAAGTAACTATGCCGACCCTGCACTGAGAATAATGTCCTACAAGTTAAAGTTTACACACATGGTAAAATCTACTCAGGAGAACTTAGCAATATCTTAGCAAGAAAAGCCTAAAAGTATATAAATGCGAATCACGGTATCTTCTTTGACAACACAGCAGTGCCATAACTTCATTTACTGTGGTGTGCCTTGGTTTAATAGTGGATTTTGTAGTTATTCTAATTTTCACACTCTATTTTCTATGAATTGAAGCATAATTGAGTCAAAATGTCTGTCACAGGACAGATTGTAGTCTAAGGGGTCATTCACACCGAATGCTTTCTTGCGCTAGACACAGCAGCATGAATAGAACAGAACAAAGGTGAGTCAAGACACGATTTTAAATTTGAAATTCTTTTTAACCTGACACAGTATCTAAAAAACACAGCACTCCAGTGGGAGATGCTGAAAAAATAGCATGACAGCAAAACGGTCAAAGAAATCTGTCTACGCATGTTTACGCATAGGAAAACAACATGTTTGCAAAATGAAAATGTGCTTCATTACATGTTTTTGCAGTTTTCCAGTAAAATGTCCAGTGACAGGCACCAAAAGTGAGTGAAATGGTGTCAAAATCAGACAAGGTTTTTAAGGTGAATGTTAGATGGATGTTTTAATGAGTAAAATTGACCTCTCTAACATTAAACTTTAACCTAAACCTAACCAAAACCTAACCAATAGTGTTGTAAAAGCAAATGTGACACGAAAAGCACATTTTTATGAAGAAACCAAGTCATTTTGTGTTGCTTCTTTGACACATTTGGCTCACGTGTCAGCTTACATGCTCGTCTGGGCTATAGCCTTGGTCTCCTGAGTCCAAAGTACAACACTCTATCAGGTGAGCTACTGTTGGAATAAGTGTCGAAATGTAGGTGGGTTTGTAATACAAGCGTTAAAATGTATCGTTTTTCAAATATGCATTAGAGTAAAAGTGTTTTGATATCATAACATAGCAGTGTGTGAGTAATATATAAAATAAGCATGGAAAAGAAGTGCTTATAAAGTAATAATAATCAGCCATTGTACCCGTTATTTGTGTGAAAATTTATAAAATGCACAGTTGCTGTAGTGCCTCTACTGTTAATTCCACCAGGAAACTGCAGCGAAACATAGTATGCGGCATGTTAAACTAAGTTTGCAAAAATTTAGTTATAGTAATGTTCATTCTATGAGACTAGTTTGAAAAAAAAAAACAAACAAAAAAAAAACAGCACAGAAAGACAAAAAACACCCCCAAGAGACATAATTTCAATCAGAACTAAATTTGGACAAAAAAGCTTAGTTACTGCATTTGCACTGGAGTGTTGCCTAGTCAAAAATACTGTAAATAAATTGAAGTGTTAATCTGAAATCTGCATGTGAGTCCCATTAGGTAGCTAAAGTATATATTCTCCTGTATCATTGTATCTATTCTGTCAGAAGAAAGCTGTCCAGGCCCTGAGATCGTGATACAGGGTCCACATTGCAGGGGCTAATTTGATTGTAGCAGAACAATGGCATTGTAGCCTCCTTCCATTGAAAAGCATACTAATTACAAAGCCTGCTCTTGATCCTGACCTTGGTGGGTCATTTAGCAGTTGTGATCTGTCTCTGACTCTTAATAAAGTCTCTTTCACCCTTGTGAACTAGAGTGGCATCCTCTCCTCTCTCTCTTTCACCTCTCTCTGTCCCTAATTACCAGCATGCTAAGCGCGCAGAGACATAATGACTGGGGCCATCACTCTGTCACTGACTTGCAAAACCAATTCCAGTGACAATCGTCTCAAATGAACTGCAACACTCACTTGCTGTCCAAAAGTGGGAAAAAATGTCATAGAAAGTAACGTGAGCTATACTGCAGCCTGATTGAAAAACATGTTATTGAAAATTTAGCAACAGTTTAGATACATTAAAAGGATTATGATATGTTGATATTTAAATAATGGAAATGTAATAAAAATAATAATAAGAAGAACAACAACAACAACAATAATAATAATAATAAAATGCAATGCTAAAAATAAAATACTACAATAAAATTTATAATTTTAATAATAATTTAATAACATATATTATTCTAATTGATAATTATTATTATATTTACTATAATAATGGTGATTATTATTCTTATTACCATTAACCATAATAATAGTTTTATCTTTAAACCTAGTTTCCATCCCAAAACAAAAATTATAAACCACATTACAACCACCAAATTCTTTCCTAAACCAAAAATATCTAGTCACTTCTACCAACTAAAGCTATTATTGTTTTCTCTTGAAGAGTTCCAGTAAGTGCACATCTCTGAAAGATTTACTCTAGTTTGGCAGGCATAGCATCACAGACCATGCAGACGTTTGGCTGAAACTCTACTAATATTAGCACTGCTTATACAATTTACCATTCTAATATACATTAAATGAGCTGAATAGCCTTGAATAGCTCCACATCCTTGGCTTCTGTAAAATGAACACAGCTGGCCTGCATATGATGCTTAAAAGGGCAGCAACACTCTAAAATGTGCAACAAAGTTTGACTTCAGCTTTTCATTTTTGCTTATGTATGTTGTGGTAAGCAAGGAGCTTTTAACAATCAAATTAAATCGACTAATTTTCCTGACTCAGGAATTTCAAAGTTTTATAAAATAACTTAAAACTTATGATTTAATATGATTACAAATGTCCATTTATCACAAAGTTCACTTTGAAAGTGTTTCACTATATCACTACTGTGGACTACACACACACACACACACACACACTATATTTCAGACATTATGAGTAGTCGATGAAGCCCTTGTTCTGTGAGGTAGAGCGACAGTGGAGGTTTAAAATTCAACCCCAGGAGGCCAAACAATAAGCCAGTGACAGGGAGGGGGGGGGGTGTTCCAGAGTGTCAAGAATAATGGCTGCATCTTTCAAGTTGGATCAGGTCCTTCTGTAATGAAGAGAGAGAAAATCATCTAGGGTCTCAGTCTCTACAGTGTGGGATATGCAGAGACAGGATGAGGGAGAGAGAGAGAGAGAGAGAGAGAGAGAACCGCAGGGAGGCTGGGATAATTACACACTGTTTGTGCATCCATAAATACGAATCCGAGAGCCGAATGCTGGTGACATGAAGAGACTGAGCACTGATGCTGTTTCTAATGAAATAAAGAAAGAAAAACAACACCTTATTTACTACTCCTCTCTTAGACTATTTACTGTTTTTACAGGAGCCACTGTCCCACCATCCTGTTAGTGTAGCAATTAATAGTACTACAGAACAGAGGCTTGCATTATTATTATTTTTTTTTAATAGTTGCAGATGCTTCAGTTCGGTCGAATTCTCTTCCTCTTTTCCTGCTCTTTCTCACTCTCACTCTCTGTCTCTTCCCAGAGCTGAAGTGTGTTCACACTTGGTAGCCGACAGCGAGAGAAAAAGATGTGATTTTCAGTGGTAATCTACCCTGCAGCCCACTCTAGTTGTTTTAAAGGAAACACACACACAAATAAACAGCAGCCAGCTCATAGGGGGATGAAAGAGAGTGAGTTCTCATGGCTAACTGTACCTCCTTGCAGCTGTGGCAGTTTATTTTAATAGAATGAATACTGAATATTTATCAAGCAGCAGAAACACTTGTTTTCTACACAAGGTTATCCCACACACTACACATGAGAAAACAGTATAACTAAGAGTGGTAGAAGTATGGCTCCATGCAATCTACCTTTTCTGACATTCATATGGCAGGGTTGTACACATACTCTCTTAAAGATTCATACCAACATGTCAAACCAATCAAATAATAATGAAAGTACGAGATGCCTGATCTTAAGAGATCTACAAGTTGGCAAAAATGTGACTTTTACACCCATAGAGAAAAATAAATGAACCAACGAACAATGTTATTATGATTTTTAGCAAGTTGAACCCCTAACCCTAACCAGCCTGATCTCACATAAAAATCGGCAAGTGTGTGCCGATTTTGCTGTAGCTGAAATCAGTGTACGTTGACCAAATTTGAAAACATTCATTATATCCAGGAGAGGTCGCCAGAAGCCAGTTGTAAAAAGATTTTTTTTCAGCTGAACAGGGTGTAAAACAGTGAAGAGAAATGCTTATTTTATTTAATCTACCCCCCCCCCCCCCCAACCCCCCAACCAAAACCCAAATCTAACCCTTATTAAATACAAACCATTATTAGAGACAAAATGCAGTGTTAGGGACAAAAATGCAACCTCCTTATCATGCTCATGATTGTTTATGCAGATGTGATTACTTCCTCGTTTGATTAGGGATTGAACTGTGGTCTCCCATGCAACTGACACAACATGCTACCAGTCGAGCCACGAGGGCAAAAAAATATTGTTGAGCCATTCCAAATATGTCTGATGGGAGATAGGGCATGTCAGTGAGTCAGCATACTGTTGTTGATCCTACACTGTAAAAAAAAAAATAATAATAATAATAATTTTACTGACATTTACCGTAAATAATTACAGAATTTTTCTGTCTTTTTCATAATAAGAGAATATACCTGTAAAATATAGAAAAAACTATTTTTCAATAAATCTTATGTAAAAGTACAGTCAAAGTCTGTAACTTTAAATTATAAGAATCCACCGTTTTATAACACGACTGTAGAATTTTTTTTATGGTTTTGAGTGTAATTTAGTAGATATCAGTGTAAAAACACAGTTATCAGTGTAAAAACACTGACCAATAAATTGTTTTTGTTTTTTGTTTTTTTCTGCTCTGTGCGCATTTATTTAAAAACACAGAATTTTTGTTTTTTATGCATGTTTGCTGCAAATTTTAAGTAATAAACACACTATAAAACCTAATGAAAATCAATTTTACAGAACTGTTCTATAAGATTACGTCCAATACACACACAGAAACACCCACCGGAAATAAAATAATAAAGGATATTTTGATTCAAATAATTTAATAATGTCAAACTGTTAAGTATTTCGTTACCCTTCTCTTTAAAAAATGTGGTAAATTGTAATATCAGCTTATATTTGGCAGAATAAAACTTTATTCCACAGAACAACAGAAAATGAGGTCAGCAAACAGTTCTGTGTTGTGATTGGACAAAATCTTCATTGCCAGAACTGTTCAGCCAATGAATGCCCGAGAATCAGCTATTTGAATCTGAGTGCCAGCTGCGCCGGGAGAGCTGTCTGAAGATGGAAGAGACAGCCTGGCTGCACAGAAGTCCGTGTTCACACCAAGTGTTAATGTTTAGCATCAATTAAAGGTAATGTCTTGGTTTTATTTTTGTCATATATCCGCTGCTTTGCTGGGAGTGAAAATGGCTTACTTTGTTTTTAGTTACTTTATTATGAATAGTGGCGTTCTGATGTCAAGCTAAGTGATTTAGTGCAAGCTAACAGCAAGGTTAAGCTAAATTGTCAAAGTGTACAGATTTAAGGTATCAAAACAATACCAGATCTGAAGTTCCCTATCTGTCACTCACTCGACGTTGGTGTCGATGTAGTGACACTAGGGGTCACTCTTGGGAGCCCGAGACACCTCTGGTCTTTGATAAAAGGCCAATGAAAATTGGCGAGTGGTATTTGCATGCCACTCCCCCGAACATACGGGTATAAAAGGAGCTGGTATGCAACCACTCATTCAGATTTTCTCTTCGGAGCCGAACGGTCATGCTCGCTGAGCTGAATACTACTGTTCATTCACCTGCTGGATCTGACGGCGCATTTCAGCGGCTTCTCCCTCCTCTGCACTGGTGCACTGCAGAGAACGCCCCTGGGCGCTTCGGCAGAAAAACTAGAGAGTATATTTTCTGAAAGAGCATTTTTCCCCTCTAAAAGAGTATACAGGTGCATCTCAATAAATTAGAATGTCCTGGAAAAGTTCATTTATTTCAGTAATTCAACTCAAATTGTGAAACTCGTGTATTAAATAAATTCAATGCACACAGACTGAAGTAGTTTAAGTCTTTGGTTCTTTTAATTGTGATGATTTTGGCTCACATTTAACAAAAACCCACCAATTCACTATCTCAAAAAATTAGAATATGGTGACATGCCAATCTGCTAATCAACTCAAAACACCTGCAAAACACCTCAAAATGGTCTCTCAGTTTGGTTCACTAGGCTACACAATCATGGGGAAGACTGCTGATCTGACAGTTGTCCAGAAGACAATCATTGACACCCTTCACAAGGAGGGTAAGCCACAAACATTCATTGCCAAAGAAGCTGGCTGTTCACAGAGTGCTGTATCCAAGCATGTTAACAGCAAGTTGAGTGGAAGGAAAAAGTGTGGAAGAAAAAGATGCACAACCAACCAAGAGAACCGCAGCCTTATGATTGTCAAGCAAAATCGATTCAAGAATTTGGGTGAACTTCACAAGGAATGGACTGAGGCTGGGGTCAAGGCATCAAGAGCCACCACACACACAGACATGTCAAGGAATTTGGCTACAGTTGTCGTATTCCTCTTGTTAAGCCACTCCTGAACCACAGACAATGTCAGAGGTGTCTTACCTGGGCTAAGGAGAAGAAGAACTGGACTGTTGCCCAGTGGTCCAAAGTCCTCTTTTCAGATGAGAGCAAGTTTTGTATTTTATTTGGAAACCAAGACCCTAGAGTCTGGAGGAAGGGTGGAGAAGCTCATAGCCCAAGTTGCTTGAAGTCCAGTGTTAAGTTTCCACAGTCTGTGATGATTTGGGGTGCAGTGTCATCTGCTGGTGCTGGTCCATTGTGTTTTTTGAAAACCAAAGTCACTGCACCCGTTTACCAATAAATTTTGGAGCACTTCATGCTTCCTTCTGTTGACTAGCTTTTTAAAGATGCTGATTTCATTTTCCAGCAGGATTTGGCACCTGCCCACACTGCCAAAAGCACCAAAAGTTGGTTAAATGACCATGGTGTTGGTGTGCTTGACTGGCCAGCAAACTCACCAGACCTGAACCCCATAGAGAATCTATGGGGTATTGTCAAGAGGAAAATGAGAAACAAGAGACCAAACAATGCAGATGAGCTGAAGGCCACTGTCAAAGAAACCTGGGCTTCCATACCACCTCAGCAGTGCCACAAACTGATCACCTCCATGCCATGCCAAATTGAGGCAGTAATTAAAGCAAAAGGAGCCCCTACCAAGTATTGAGTACATATACAGTAAATGAACATACTTTCCAGAAGACCAACAATTCACTAAAAATGTTTTTTTTATTGGTCTTATGATGTATTCTAATTTTTTGAGATAGTGAATTGGTGGGTTTTTGTTAAATGTGAGCCAAAATCATCACAATTAAAAGAACCAAAGACTTAAACTACTTCAGTCCGTGTGCATTGAATTTATTTAATACACAAGTTTCACAATTTGAGTTGAATTACTGAAATAAATGAACTTTTCCACGACATTCTAATTTATTGAGATGCACCTGTATATTTCTCTAAAAGAGCGCACACACGGAACGTCTTTTTAAAGACGCGTCTTTTTAAAGATGCTTTTCCGATTGTGTGTTATTCCTGGTTGTGCTCGTTATCTCTCGCCTTCTAACGGTCACGATCACTGTCTTTCGTGTCTGGGCACTGCTCACGCGGAGACAGCGTTCGTGGATGGTCACGTTCTCATTGCGAGAATATGTCCATGGCAACGTTGCGGTCGCGGCTCGCCTTCGTAAGAAAGCGAGCCACCCCAGAGGCTCCCGCCTCGGTCCTTTTACCCACGGGTTTGAGGCCAGCGCAGCTAGCACTGGGGGCGATTTGGGGACCCCAATGGGACCGCCTCCGCCGGGTATTCCCCCCGCGGACCTCCCATTCCCCAGCACGGTCGTCTGCCCCGATCGGGCTTCCGGGTGAGTCTGCCGGCTCGTCTCACGGCGAGTTCGACCTCTTATTCGGAGCCCGCGAAAGTGATGAGCTCTCGAGCGCAGCATCGGAGAGCGGGCTCGTCCAGTCAGAAGCCTCAGCTGGGCTCCTCCCTTAGGGGTCGATCGCCAAGTCACAGGCTGACGTGGAGATGATGACATGCTTTCCCGGACAGCCGCGAGCGTCGGTTAGAGTGGATTTCACCGCTCTTCCCTGAACCCTCGCGGCTCTGTGATTGGTTCCTGGGCTCGTGGCGCCGCTCAAAGCCACGCCCCGCCCCGATCCTTTCTTCCCGGAAGTGCATGAAGAGCTGACAAGGTCGCGGGAGGCACCTTTTACTGCCTGGTCCCGATCTTTTCAGATTCCCCGCTCTCACTACCCTCGATGGTGGGGCGGCCAAGGGTTATTCGGCAATCCCCCGGTGGATAAAGGCGCTCGCGGTGCACCTATGCCCGCAGAGCGCTGCCACCTGGCGTGGGTGCCCAAAGCCCCCGTCCAAGGCCTGTAGGTTTATGTCGTCTCTGACGGTCAAAGCCTACGGCGCTGCTGGACAAGCCGCCTCCGCCCTGCACGCCATGGCTCTCCTGCAAGTCCGCCAAGGCGCTAAAGGAACTGCATGAGGGTAGTTCCGCCCCGGGATTGATGCAGGAACTGCGCTCAGTGACCGACCTCGCTCTCCGAGCGACGGAGGTCACGGCGCGGTCTCTCGGGCGGACGATGGCCACACTAGTGGTCCAGGAGCGCCACCTTTGGCTCAACCTGGTCGAGATGGGTGAGGCTGACAGGACACGATTCCTTGCTGCCCCCATTTCCCAGGAGGGCCTATTCGGCGACACCGTCGAGGACTTTGCCCAGTAGTTCTCGATGGTAGAGCAGTAGATGGATGCTAGCCGGCTTATCCTGCCCCGGCGTGGCTCAAGATCCCACACCCCATCTACTCATCGCCGAGGGCGTCCCCCTACGGTGACTGCAACGGCTCCGCCGCAGCCCGCCCCTCCGGCCCGGCCCCGGCGTGGAGCCCACCGCAGGAAGCCGACGCCACCCGTCTCACAGCCGAACACCGAAGAACCCACGGAGGTCTTTGAAGTGCCCCTGAGATGGGCGACCCAGGGACAACGAAACCCGCTGCTCTGGAGCTGGTAAGCAGATCTTCATCTTTTTGTTACCTTTTGCATTTAATTGCGCTGCATGCCTAAGTGGCTGCAGTACTCAAGAGCTCCGCAAGAGTGGTTTCCTTGTTCCCTGGGTCACAGATCCGGTGTGTACGGCTGGCATCACGACCACCGTCCACCACTCCATTTGGCAGGTTGGCACTCCAGCGGCGGTCTCCCGCCCTGAGCGCCCAGCTGTGGCACAAATCCGCCCCCGATGTGTCAGTCTCCACGGGTCATGAGGACAGGCCTCTTCCTCCCCCGTCCCAGGCTGTTCCGGGGGTGGTCACAAGGAGCCAGGAAAGTGCTTCAATGTCCTCGGACTCAGCACAGCCACGGTGTGGTGTGGCACCTCGAGCTCCACCCCGCTGCGAGGCCCCACCCGCTGGTACATCCGATGACGTTGTCCCTTTGGTCCCCCTTGCGTGGAACTTGGACGCATGGCTTGCGCTTTCCAGTCCGTCACGAGGGCTAGTCTGGACCGTCCGACTCGGCTGCGTGATTCACTTCGCCGGGCATCCGCCTAGGTCCAGCGGTGTCCACTTCACCTTGGTGAAAGTTGGAAACGCTGCTACCTTGCGTGGAGATCGCTACCCTCCTACGGAAGGACACGATAGAACCTGTCCCTCCAGCCGAGATGAAGTAGGGGTTTTACAGCCCCTACTTCATTGTACCGAAAAGATGCGGTGGGTTGCGGCCAATCTTGGACCTGCGAGTACTGAACCGGGCCTTACACAGACTCTCGTTCAAGATGCTGACGCAAAGACGCATTCTAGCGAGCGTCCGGCATCAAGATTGGTTCGCGGCGGTAGACCCGAAGGATGCGTACTTTCACGTCTCGATCCTTCCTCGACACAGACCCTTCCTGCGGTTCGCGTTCGAGGGTCAGGCGTATCAGTACAAAGTCCTCCCTTTCGGCCTGTCCCTGTCTCCTCGCATCTTTACGAAGATCGCAGAGGCTGCCCTTGCCCTGTTAAGGGAGGTGGGCATTCGCATTCTCAACTCTCGACGACTGGCTAATCTTAGCTCACTCTCGAGACGGGTTATGCGCACACAGGGTCCTGGTGCTCTCACACCTCAGCAGACTAGGGCTTCAGGTCAGCTGGGAAAAGAGCAAGCTCCTCCCGGTTCAGAGCATCTCTTTTCTCGGTTTGGAGTTGGACTCAGTCTCCTTGACGGCGCACCTTACGAACGAGCGCGCCCAGTCGGTGCTGGCCTGTTTGAAGGCGTTCAAACAGAAAACAGCGGTTCCACTGAAAATTTTCAGAGGCTCCTGGGGCATATGGCATCCTCGGCGGTGGCCACCCCGCTCGGGTTGATGCATATGAGGCCGCTTCAGCACTGGCTCCAGACTCGAGTCCCGAGACGGGCATGGCACCACGGGACACACCGCGGGCCATTACTTTGGTCTGTCACCGTCTTTTCAGCCCTTGGACCGACCTCTCGTTTCCACGAGCAGGTGTTCCGCTAGAACTGGTCTCCAGGCGTGTCGTGGTCACGACAGACGCCTCCAAAACGGGCTGAGGCGCTGTTGGCAATGGGCACGCAGCCGCCGGCCTCTAGACGGGTCCGCGGCTGCGTTGGCACATCAACTGCGTCGAGTTACTGGCAATTCTGCTCGCCCTGTGGAGGTTCCGGCCGTTGATCCAAGGCAAGCACGTGCTAGTTCGGACAGACAGCACGGCAGCGGTAGCATATGTCAACCGCCAAGGCGGTCTGCGCTCCCGCTGTATGTCATAACTCGCCCGCCGTCTCCTCCAACGGAGTTAGCAGCACCAAGTCGCTGCAAGCCACTCACATCCCGGGCAACCTCAACACTTCGGCGGACGCGCCGTAACAACAGGTTACCCTCAAGGGAGAGTGGAGACTCCACCTTCAGGTGGTCCAGCTTATTTGGAGCGATTTGGTCAGGCACAGGTGCACCTGTTCGCCTCCCAAGAATCCTCCCACTGCCTGCTCTGGTACGCCCTCACCGAGGCCTTCCTCAGCATAGACGTGCTGGCACACAGCTGGTCCCCTGGCATTCGCAAATATGCGTTTTCCCCCAGTGAGCCTGCTCGCACAGACCCTGTGCAAGGTCAGGGAGAACGAGGAGAAGGTCGTCCTGGTAAGTACCATACTGGCCCGCCCAGACGTGGTGCTTGGACCTCATGCTCCTCGTGACAGCTCCCCCCAGGCAAATTCCCCTGAGGAAGGCCCTTCTTTCTCAGGGAAGGAGCACCATCCGGCACCCGCGCCCAGACCTCTGGAATCTCCATGTCTGGCCCCTGGACGGGACGCGGAAGACCTAAGCTGTCTCCCACCTGTGGTGGCAGACACGTTCACTCAGGCTAGGGCTCCCTCTACGAGGCACCTGTATGCCTTTAAGTGGCGTCTGTTCGCTAAGTGGTGTTCTTCCCGTCAGGAAGACCCCCAGAGGTGCGCAGTCAGATCAGTGCTTTCCTTCCTGCAGGAGAAGTTGGAAGGGAGGCTGTCCCCTTCCACCTTGAAGGTGTACGTTGCTGCCATAGCAGCACACCATGACGCAGTCGACGGTAAGTCCTTAGGGAAGCATGATCTGATCATCAGGTTCCTAAGAGGCGCCAGGAGGCTGAATCCCTCCAGGCCGCGCCTTGTTCCCTCATCGGACCTCTGTAGTTTTTCAGGGTCTACAGAGAGCCCCCTTTGAGTTTTGCAGTCAGCCGGGCTTAAGGCACTCCTTGAAGACTGCCCTCCTGACTGCGCTCACTTCCATCAAGAGGGTAGGTGACCTGCAAGCGTTCTCTGTCAGCGAAACGTGCCTGGAGTTCGGTCCGGGCTATTCTCACGTGATCCTGAGACCCCCGACCGGGCTATGTGCCCAAGGTTCCCACCACTCCTTTTAGGGACCAGGTGGTGAACCTGCAAGCGCTGCCCCAGGAGGAGGCAGACCCAGCCCTGTTGTTGCTGTGTCCGGTGCGCACTTTACGCATCTATTTGGATCGCACGCAGAGCTTTAGAATCTTTGAGAAGCTCTTTGTCTGCTTTGGTGCACAGCGGAAAGGAAGCGCTGTCTCCAAGCAGAGGATCGCCCACTGGCTCATTGACGTCATAACTATGGCATGTCTTGCCCAAAACATGCCGCCCCCGGTAGGGCTACGAGCCCATTCTACCAGGGGTGTAGCGGCTTCTTAGGCCCTGGCCAGAGGTGCCTCTCTAACAGACATTTGTAGAGCAGCGGGCTGAGCAACACCCAACACCTTTGCAAGGTTCTACAACCACTGGGTGGAACCAGTTTCGTCCCAGGTAGTGGCACGCAACAAGCGGATAAGCCCGGGATAGCCGGCCGCGTGTATCACTTGCACATAGCGCCTTCCACCTCCTTTTGAGCTGAAGACGTGCGCTGTTAATTCCCAGTAGTGTTCACAAAAGTTGTTCCCTGGTTGACTTCCTGCGAGCCCTGTGGCAGTCGAGTTTTCGGAGAGACTCGCTGCCGGCCCAGTACACGCGCTAACTAAGAGCCCGTTTCTGGGGTAGGTGCTCCGCATGTGGCGGTTCCCTGTAAGGCTAACCCCATGCGATCTATATCTTCCACTAGTTCGTTTCCCTACTGGCAAACTGCGTCTTCCTTGGGCAGAGCCCCTCAGTCTCCATGTTGTAGTAACTCCTCCCCCATTGGGCAGGATCTACCTTGAAGGCTCTCCACATGGTTGGAAAGACCATGTGATGTATTCTTCCACTTAAATATCCCCCCCTCTCTTGGGGCGAGGTGTGGTCTCCGCGGTGTCCTCCCCTTGGGAGGGACACCCCCCGACTAGACCTGGTGGCACAGTCAGATAATCCCCCTACAATTTACATTGCAATTACATTGGTCTGTCACAGTCTTTTCAGCCCTTGGACCGACCTCTCGTTCCTACGGGCAGGAGTTCCTCTAGAACTGGTCCCCAGGAGCGTCGTGGTCACGACAGACGCCTCCAAAACAGGCTGGGGCGCTGTTTGCAACGGGCACGCAGCCACTGGCCTCTGGACGGGTCCGCGACTGCATTGGCACGTCAACTGCCTCGAGTTGTTGGCAATTCTGCTCGCCCTGCGGAGGTTTCGGCCGTTGATCCAGGGCAAGCACGTGTTAGTTCAGACAGACAACACGACAACGGTAGCATATGTCAACCTCTACGGTGGTTTGTGCTCTCGTTGTATGTCACAACTCGCCCATAATACCCCTTCTTTTTTAGGGAGTGGAAAAAGAGAAGGGGAAAGAGGCCACGACTGCGTTAAGCCTGTCTCTATCTCTGGGTAGTCGACTTGTCCCCAAAAAGGGCCGTTTGACACTCATAACTGTGTTGGGGGGAGGTTACGTGTCGACCTGGTGCGCTGGCTATGAGGCACACAGCAAGTCTGCCCACCACACACCGCCAGTTCACGTAACACAGTTCAGCCTTGTGGCATTTGTATAGGGACCCCTAGTGTCACTACATCGACACCAACGTCGAGTGAGTGACAGATAGGGAACATCATGGTTACTGGTGTAACCTCCATTCCCTGATGGAGGGAACGAGACGTTGGTCCCTCCTGCCACAACGCTGAACTACCCGCTGAAATGGCCGGACCTTATATCGGCTCCTCAGCGTAAAACCTGAATGAGTGGTTGCATACCAGCTCCTTTTATACCCGTATGTTCGGGGGAGTGGCATGCAAATACCACTCGCCAATTTTCATTGGCCTTTTATCAAAGACCAGAGGTGTCTCGGGCTCCCAAGAGTGACCCCTAGTGTCACTACATCGACACCAACGTCTCGTTCCCTCCATCAGGGAACGGAGGTTACACCAGTAACCATGACGTTTTAACCCCATTAACGAGCTGAGGGACGTTAGTCTTAGAAATTTAATTTGATGGTGCATCTGTTAAGTTCAGTACAGGCAAACAAACGTTACTTAGTTTGTAGTGGTCATTGTTGTATTATTGAGCTTATTTTTAATGTGCTAACTTGGCAGTAAAAGTGAAAGATGCAGTTAGCTCTTGATAGAAGTCCAAAGAGCTAACATTACATGTGATTATTGTTATAAAGCTGACTAAGGTAATAATGAAAACCTTGTTAAATTTGTGTGGCATTTTGACACAGAAAATGTGTGGGAACCGTACTTAATAGTGATTACAATTAACCCTTATAGTGGATAGTGGATTTGAACCCTCATAGTGAATAGTGGATTTTAACCCTTATCTTATTTCTGTGCTTTTTTTTTCTGTTTTTTGTCACTTCTGTCCCTGATATGTCAGAAAACCTCAGTTCAACCCAGTCATCAGGACCATATTTCTCTGTGTTCCCACATGTCTTCAGAAGATTCCTACAAGCAAACAGAAACGACCAAGGTATGTTTTTTGGTTGTGTTCACACAACATTAGAAAATGGAATAACCAAATTGATGCAGTATGAAGGCTGGAATGTTAGTGTTAGTGCTACAACTTACTGTCACATATTCCCTGTTCTTTTGTTTTGACTTATGTTGAAATTCTGGTTTAGATCCCCATTCCTGTTTCCTGTTAGTTTTGTAGTCCTTTGTAGTTTCTTTTCATGATTGGTTTTCCCCTGATTGTTTCCCCAGGTGTTCCTCGTTCCCTTGTGTATTTAAGACCTTGTTTTCCCCTGGTTTTTTGTCAATCTTCATCTGTATTTCACCATTTTAATTCTACTTAATTTGCCACCTTATTTTAGGGTTTACTCACAGCTACTTTAATCTGCTCACCTTTTCCCTTCACTTCTCTTTTTTTCTCTACCTCTGCTCCGCCTTTTTCTGTTTCTCTCTCCCACAACCCGCGATTCCATTTTCACAGCAGCTGGAGAGCCGCGTGTGGAGGAGGCTTGTTGTTAATGACGTTGCCAAACGATCAAAACGATCACTGTTGCTTTACCTGGTCCGTGTGTTGGGCCTCATGTATTCAGATAGAAGACAAAGGCAGGTCAAACAGTCATAAAAAAACATTCCTCAAGCCCCCTCCTTCTAAGTCATAAATTTTACTGACAAAAATCGCGCCAAAATCAAACAAAGGGAGTCCAAAACAGACTACAGATCCATGAAGCCTTGCCCTCTAAAGGATCGAGCTCTCAACTCCTATTGGATGAGGCACACCACAGAACATCCCTCAAACATGACATCATCAGGACTTCAAATAATTCTGAAATGCTTCCAAAGTTGCTTCCGGCGACTTCGTTCACCGAATACGGACGTAGCTTTTTGCTGCTCTCCGGTGCAACCTCGTGGCATAAGGAAGTAATGTCCGACTTGAAACTGTAGCCATACAATCTCCATCTCGCTGGACGAGTTGAGATTACTCTGTGTTCGACCGAACACACTAACGGATCCGAAGGAGACCGCTGAGCAATTCGCATCTTCATCCGTTGGCCTACAGAAGTGAAGAGATTAAAGATTTCTTCCATCTTCAATCAAGTCGACATTTCTGAGTTCTCCGCCAGCCCGCCGAGAATCAACAGCCGTACCGCCCGCCGACAGCGCGAGGAAACGGCCCGTCATCACCCGAGCCTCAAGGAACAAGGTCAAAGTTAAAGGACGGAGGAAAACACATTCTACCTGTGTCCTCATGCGATTCAAGTAAGAGGTTTACGGCTGGGCAGAGATAGAATATTATAGCGTGTTATTCTTGTGTTTCAAGGTTTTTGCTTGTACAGTTTACGGATCGCCATGTCCGCTCATTATTAATACTCAGGGTATTAATTATCACGAATTTGTTTTGCTGTATTGTGGTCCAACCAGATTGGACTGTTGTGCATTTTCGCCATCGCGGGTGAGACAGCAACTGAGTTCATCCATTAAAGAGTCAAATAACAAGGGACTTTTACGAGCCTCGCTCGTAAAACCGCGTCTCTGAGTGATGAACGCGGCTGCTTTATCTCCAGCTATCGCGAAATCAGCTTTCGGGCTGTCACTGAATAATCTCTCTCTCTCTCTCTCTCTCTCTCTCTCTCACTAACCACACTGACACACACACACCTTATGTGTTATAGGATTATTTTATTTCCATATCTAATCATATCACTGTTTAGTTTGTAGTTGTAAGTTGGAAGTTCATTGACTGCATTGTATTAATTATTAATTGATATTACTGCATAAATAAACTTCGTTTATATTACAAAGAGAAGTGTTTTGGTTTGTTTTGCATACGCCTGTGTCATGCTGACGGGATGTCAGTGCTCGGATTCAAACCTTCATTCATTGTTTTTTTCCCCGAAAATCGATATTCTTCGGATGTCGATTTTCCTAAGAAAACAATCTAATATTGAGACTGTTTTAATATTCGGTTATTAGTCCCTGATTTCAGGGTGGTGCCCCGTCAATGTTAATCCTTATTAATATTCTATAGATTTTTGATAATTGATAATTATCTTTGATTGAATTAGAATGATCAATAAGCTAGTGTTAATTTTAATGTTTCATCGATGTTAACAATTGATAAGTGTTGATTTTAAAGGATTAAAAAAAAGCTAACATTGATTCTCATCAATGTTCTATTGATTTTAATAATTAATAATTATCTTTGATAATTATTAATTATTGCTAATAACCAAACTTGCTCCTAAACGTAGCACACTACATTTACTGGAGTCCTATATGAGGTTTTAATGAGTTAGATCCAATTAATTTAAATATTGATTAATAACTACAGAAATAATTATGAATTATTTCTGATAGTAACCCTGATCTAAACAACCAGTAAAGCCCTACATAATAATTGGTGCCCCGTGTGAGGCATCCTACGTGCCAGTTCTGTCACAGTGTGTATGCATAAGAATCCAAAGTAATAACTTGAAATCCTTACTTCAAAGTTTGGCTCTGTTTGACAATTTACTTCTCACAACTTGCCAAACATAAGCCAGTGTGGTGTGAAAGTGCTCTTAAGAGTGAATTAGGGGTTGGAAAATTTACTATAGTCTGCTTAAAATCTGCTGTTGTTGTTATTTAACTTCTAACGCTTTCATCTAAATGTTACAGAGAGGTGCCAAGTCACTTCATTGACGTCCACCAAAGAGAGAACACAGTGAAATTTGCACATTACATAACAGTAGACCGTAAGCCACAGGTCGAAGCCTCTCAACTGTGCTTTCGTGTTAGCCTTATATCAACTGTAAAACAACAAGCTGTCAAAGCCACTATCACAAGAATTTTTACAGCCCCAGTAAAATGAGTCACCAATCGCCCTGCGTGACTGGAGCTAAAGCTCCACAGAGGTTAGTCGACCCAGCACTGCAAGATGTAGTTGCTGCTGTCCTCCGTCTCTCCATAGAGGAGAGAAATAACCTTGACGGCTACAATATTAGTCGTTGTGATGAAGCATTGCAGGAACTAGTTGATTATGTCAACAACCCGGTCGGGAAGCCAATGCGCACAGTCCTGGACCTTGTGGGCCAAATGTTCCTTCTTCATCACCGCAAAACCCAACTGCAAACCGCCGAGCACCAGGCACAGTTGCAGAGCAGCTATCATGCGGTGCAGAGGGAAAATCTCAGCCTGCACCAAGAAATTAGGTGCACTCAAGCTGAGAAAGTCCAGGCACAGAAAGATAATGCGCGGATGCAGGAGGAAAATGAAGCCCTGCGCAGGCAGCTTCAAGCTGCCCAGCTAAAAGTAGAGTCAGATCAGGTAAGTGCAGCTGAAATGCACCGCACGACATCTGACATAGAAGAGGGCTCCCTTTTTAGCGATACGCGTAGAAATGTGCCCCTGAGAAACCCAGGAACACACGCTAGGAGCCGAGCTGCCCCTAGTGGTACAGTCTCTGACTTCGTCCTCCAAGACACCTTTCAAAATCCTCCAGCGACCCGCTGGTTGGATGCAGGTGCCCCTCCTTATAGTTGCCCTCCTCAGTCAGTTTTCAGTCACGCCACCTTGCGTTTCAAACCGACTGATTCCACACCACGAAGGGGGGACAATTATTTTCAAGCCCCGAGTGGTGTAAGCGGTTCAAAGATCCCATTAGCCAGGGAGCTGTACGCAACCCAGGGTCCACCCCCACGCGTCGACTGGACTCCTTCCCCACCACGAAGGGGAGGAAGTCGTCCTCATCGCTATAGCGATCCGAGTGACTATGATGTTTCGGATGACTCGGACGACCCGTGGTCATACCGACACCAGCGCTTGCGCATCCGACAACTCGAGTCCCTCGCAGGGGACATAGAACGCTTTGACCCAAATAATCGAGATTCAAACATCGACAATTATCTTAGGGAAATTGAGCACTGCCTGATTGATTTGCCTTACGCTTCCTCGCGCGAAAAACTCAAGCTCATATGGAAGACCACGGTAAGGAGTGTCCATGCGTTCATGGAAACGCTACCGACTGGTACACGAAACCGCTAATCAGCTCTGTGTAAAGCCCTACGCGAGGAGTATTCGTTGTATATCGACGAAGCCTCTGCTACCATAGCTGCTTTCGCCATCACCCAGAAGAGGCACGAGCCTCCGCGTGAGTATTATAGACGCCTGAGAGCCACGTACTTCCAAGGAAGTAACGCACCAGGTCTGGAGGAGGAACGAGCTTTCAAGTCTCTTTTCCTTCACAACCTCCATGAGTGCGTGCGATATGACGTCACAATGCACTGCAGAATGGGCAACCCCACCATGCAGGAAATCAGAAAGTACGCGCAACTGGCATGGGAGACACGCGTGCGCCCTGCCCGAGGGCATGAAGGCGACGCCAGAGCCCTGGGGATCCAAGCCTCATATGCAGACCTAGCGCTTGAAGGCAACGAAATGCCTCGCGTTAAGGTGAATGCTAGAACCGGACCCCAGAGGCGCCGATCACCCCGCCAGCAGGGTAAGCAACATAACCAGGGGGGTGGTAACCAGACACACCCCCAGGGTCACGGCAGGCCTAAACAACAAAACGTTCGCTGGCCGAAAGGAAATGCGTGTTTCAAACGAAAACCCAAACAAGAAGGTAAGTGGGTAGGAAAGGTTTCAAATCCCCTCAGAGAACAAGATTTGAGAGAGGAAATGGAGGATATTAGGAGACGCTTGACTGAGTTAGTAACTAAGCTTGACGTGCTCCGTTGTTCACCAGGTCCGTCGACCTCCTCAAAGGAACACGGCACTGAAACCCCGTTAGTATGACTAGACGATGTACCCACTCCCGTTAACGCCAAAGTTTACTTTGTAGGTCGGGAAAAGGGGAACAGTGTCCAAGTTGCTCCCCAAAACAGTCACTCCTAACATGCCACACCCTCCTTTTCTGACCTTCTTGGGCGATCTGTACCGTAAGGGCAATGCTTGACACGTGGGTCATTCAACTCCCACGGACTACTCAACACCGGTTCCGAAATAGTCTAATGGGTTCCAACACCTTCGCAGAGGTGGCTAGAGCAAAGCTCTCCCTTGGCAAACCGTTATAGACAGAGACCTACAACGCAAGCATCACAAGCTACACGCAAGATAGGTCGTCTATCACAAAACGGGCCTGGATTGACAACTTTCAAGGGATGACGCTAGTACACCCTGTTTACATATGTCCCATTAATACAGAACCACTGTTAGTTGGCCAGGACCTACTGAACCGATTGGCTCCGCTCATTGACTGCCGTCGTGGACACGTGGGCTCAGGTTGACATACCGAGACCACTTGGTCCAGAAAACAGTTCGCCAGCTTCAGATACACATGTCGCCATCGTCCAAAAATCCAGCAGAGACGACGACTCCAATAAGAACAATTACAGGGCCTGGGTAAAACCCTTCAGGGTACTATAGTCACTGTAAATTTGCAATCCGTTCTTATAACATTTTGCACACTTTAGGGACTTTGTCAGAGAAAACAACTTATGCGTGTATCGTTAGAGATCTAATGCAGGACCTCCTCAGGGAAATTAGCTCCTCAGTCAACAGTCTGAGTGGTGGAAGGATTCCAGATTACCTGGTCTCCCTAGACCTTTTCGAACAAATCCTTAGATCTGCTACTATCTCCATTGTGCAACCTTCACAGATACACATGGCATATAGTTTTGGCATTGAAATTCCAAACAATGTAAATCCTCAGAACCTCAAAATAGGACTTATCCTCAATCTACCGTCATAGGCAGAATATATATAGACTAAAATCTGTATTTAATGTTGGTTTTCAGAGAGGTAATGCACACATTCACCTCAAAACACCACCAACACTCGCCTACCATGATGAGGACCCCTCGCTCTACCTTATCTCTAACCTAAACATGTGTACCAAGACAAAGTACATTCATTGGGTTTGTCAAAACGCAACCCCTTTGTTAGAGAGGTGACCAACTACCTCTGCGGCCAAAGAGCCGAATTCCATGAACAAGTGTCATGATAGCATGTCCATCAAAGGTGAAGGAACAGAGACAAAGGTAGAGCAAGCAGGCAGTCGCTGGCTCTTTAACACCAGCCACCGAAGTCATACGACTGCCATGATACAGCCACTAAGCTAAGGCCACTAAACTAAGGCTACCAAACCAAACGGTGTTCTTAATGGTTCCCCAAAGAGCCATCGTGCACACTGACGATATTGTCCTCCATCATCTCAACGTCAACAAACATGACGCAGAAATTGAGATCATGGACGCATTTAGAGGTCACAGCCTCACCGTTGATGACACCCTTCGACAGCAGCTTCAGGCTGAAGGGATGGAATTAGTGAAGTTCAGTCTCAAACCGACTGGCTTGACCACTATGTTTCATAGTCACATAAGCAGATCGTCATCTTACCAAGAACACCCTATCAGTTTGGTTGCCCTCTGGCTCCTCCTTAGTGGTTGGATCATCGCAATTATTGCACACGCCATGTACAGGTACATTCAACACCTACAGGCCAGACTGGACTCACTTCTCATACAGCCGCGTTTTACACACCAGTCTGAGCCCATCACACAGGTTAACTCCATCATTTCCAAGGATAAGCCTTTTAACCTTTAACCCTCCTTTCCTCTAACATTTTGTTCCTAGTAACCAATGTCAGGTTCTACTTTGATTTTGTGTTATGACCAAAGAACAACAAAGGATTGTGTTATGGTTAATGCTGTGCCTTCCAATAACTTGAAATGTTTATGTGTGATGAATGTAGTTTTAGAATTAGCTAGAAGTTCTATGCCCAGATGTGCCTCAATCTCTGTCCAGACGATAAAACCTCTGTGAACTCTAATGAACTGTATGGACTGTGCAACCATTTCTCTTTCCTATCAGGAATACATGGATGGTGTAACCCACAGGTTACTGTGAACCGACAACAACTGTTCGGCCCTTCAGTTGCTCTAAAGATGCTGGACAACAACCAACTCTTCAGAACAAAGGGGGGAATGTTGGGCCTCATGTATTCAGATAGAAGACAAAGGCAGGCCTAACAGTCATAAAAAAACATTCCTCAAGCCCCCTCCTTCTAAGTCATAAATTTTACTGACAAAAATCGCGCCAAAATCAAACAAAGGGAGTCCAAAACAGACTACAGATCCATGAAGCCTTGCCCTCTAAAGGATCGAGCTCTCAACTCCTATTGGATGAGGCACACCACAGAACATCCCTCAAACATGACATCATCAGGACTTCAAATAATTCTGAAATGCTTCCAAAGTTGCTTCCGGCGACTTCGTTCACCGAATACGGACGTAGCTTTTTGCTGCTCTCCGGTGCAACCTCGTGGCATAAGGAAGTAATGTCCGACTTGAAACTGTAGCCATACAATCTCCATCTCGCTGGACGAGTTGAGATTACTCTGTGTTCGACCGAACACACTAACGGATCCGAAGGAGACTGCCGAGCAATTCACATCTTCATCCGTTGGCCTACAGAAGTGAAGAGATTAAAGATTTCTTCCATCTTCAATCAAGTCGACATTTCTGAGTTCTCCGCCAGCCCGCCGAGAATCAACAGCCGTACCGCCCGCCGACAGCGCGAGGAAACGGCCCGTCATCACCTGAGCCTCAAGGAACAAGGTCAAAGTTAAAGGACGGAGGAAAACACATTCTACCTGTGTCCTCATGCGATTCAAGTAAGAGGTTTACGGCTGGGCAGAGATAGAATATTATAGCGTGTTATTCTTGTGTTTCAAGGTTTTTGCTTGTACAGTTTACGGATCGCCATGTCCGCTCATTATTAATACTCAGGGTATTAATTATCACGAATTTGTTTTGCTGTATTGTGGTCCAACCAGATTGGACTGTTGTGCATTTTCGCCATCGCGGGTGAGACAGCAACTGAGTTCATCCATTAAAGAGTCAAATAACAAGGGACTTTTACGAGCCTCGCTCGTAAAACCGCGTCTCTGAGTGATGAACGCGGCTGCTTTATCTCCAGCTATCGCGAAATCAGCTTTCGGGCTGTCACTGAATAATCTCTCTCTCTCTCTCTCTCTCTCTCTCTCACTAACCACACTGACACACACACACCTTATGTGTTATAGGATTATTTTATTTCCATATCTAATCATATCACTGTTTAGTTTGTAGTTGTAAGTCGGAAGTTCATTGACTGCATTGTATTAATTATTAATTGATATTACTGCATAAATAAACTTCGTTTATATTACAAAGAGAAGTGTTTTGGTTTGTTTTGCATACGCCTGTGTCATGCTGACGGGATGTCAGTGCTCGGATTCAAACCTTCATTCATTGTTTTTTTCCCCGAAAATCGATATTCTTCGGATGTCGATTTTCCTAAGAAAACAATCTAATATTGAGACTGTTTTAATATTCGGTTATTAGTCCCTGATTTCAGGGTGGTGCCCCGTCAATGTTAATCCTTATTAATATTCTATAGATTTTTGATAATTGATAATTATCTTTGATTGAATTAGAATGATCAATAAGCTAGTGTTAATTTTAATGTTTCATCGATGTTAACAATTGATAAGTGTTGATTTTAAAGGATTAAAAAAAAGCTAACATTGATTCTCATCAATGTTCTATTGATTTTAATAATTAATAATTATCTTTGATAATTATTAATTATTGCTAATAACCAAACTTGCTCCTAAACGTAGCACACTACATTTACTGGAGTCCTATATGAGGTTTTAATGAGTTAGATCCAATTAATTTAAATATTGATTAATAACTACAGAAGTAATTATGAATTATTTCTGATAGTAACCCTGATCTAAACAACCGGTAAAGCCCTACACGTGCTTGTAAAATATCCACCGTGTCGTCTTCTAACGTAATACCAGAGAATGTCTCTCTCTCTCTCTCTCTCTCTCTCTCTCTCTGTTTCTCTGCAGAGCATGTGCGATTGTCAGTAGACCGCACGGGAGGAGGCAGAGCAAGGGGAGATTGTCCACTAATTAATAAATAGCAGATGGTGTCGTTCTCAAAATAAAAAATGCTAAAATGGGTTGCCAATTATACCTGGGCGGTAGGGGTGTAACGGTACACAAAATTCACGGTTTGGTATGTTTTCGGTACAGCAGGGAACAAAAAAAAAAATTTTAAAAAAAATAATAATATATATATATATATATGTGGCAGCGGGGGCGTGGTCAAGCATCTCTCCGGAGAGAGAAAGCGGTAAGGGCACTTACTCCTGAGCTAAATTATGTCTAACACCTGTCTCTAATTTCAGTGAGCACGGGGAGAGCGGCATAAAGAGAGCGACACAACGGTCAGAGGAGAGACTGGATATGACAGAGCTGAGCCAGAGTGACCATTCCTGAATAGTAGAAGTTGTTTGTAGAAGCAGTGTGTGTGTGTTAGTGTGGTTAGAGTGTACGGAAGTAATTATAAAGTGTTGTCGAGGAAAAAGGGAAATAAAAGCGTCACCTGGAAAAGGAAAAACTGCTTCTCGCGTCCTCTTTTACACTGGTGCCGAAACCCGGGAACTGAAGTTTTGGGTCGAAGATGGATGGAGGTCGTCCCGTAGAGTCCTCCCAGTTGGCGGAGATCCTCCAAGCCCTCGCCAGCCTACATCAGAACCACCAACAAACGCTGCTTGAGCTCCGGCAAGATCAAGACCGCCGGTTTGTCGAGCTCATGCATGCTCAAGCCGAGGACCGGCAGGCGATCCGGAGCCTCCTCAGCCAGGGGGCATCCTCAGCCGCGACCCCGGACACACCCACGGCGTTACCCCCGCCAGCTTTACAGAAAATGGGGGCGGCGGACGACCCCGAGGCTTTCCTGGATTTGTTTGAGCGGACCGCCGAGATCTGGGGCTGGCCACTCGGCCAATGGGCAGCCCGACTGATCCCACTACTGTCCGGGGAAGCCCAGCTCGCGGCTCAACAACTGCCAGCGTCGAGCCTCCTGGCCTACGGAGATCTAAAAAAAGCCATCTTGCAATGGGTTGGTCGCACTCCGGAGGAAAGTCGTCAACTCTTCCAGAGCTTGAAGTTGGAAAGCTCTGACCGCCCGTTTGCCTTTGCCCAGCGGCTCCGTGACGCCTGCCGAAGATGGCTGTTAGCGGGGGATCGCGACGTCCAGGGAATTATCGACCAGGTGGTACTGAAACAGTTCATAGTTGGACTGCCAAAAGGAACGGCGGAGTGGGTCCAGTGCCACCGCCCGGCGTCGTTGGAGGAAGCTATCCGACTTGCGGAGGACCACATGGCGGCAATCCCGAGGACAGAAGATCCCTCCTACCTTCTCTCTCCTCCCTCTGTTTCTTCCCCCTCCCCTCTCTCTCTCTCGTCTGCTCTCTCTCCAGGTCCCGTTCCTGCCCCACACAGACGAGGAGGAACCCAGCCCCTGAGACCAGTTCCCCGGGTGTGGGAGGCGACACCTTCCCCTACTCCAGTGCCCCGCCGCTCTCCCCCTCAGGGGGGGGCGCCCGCCGACGCAAGTGCGGGCGTGGCGCCTGGGCCGGCCTGCTGGAGGTGCGGAGACCCGAGCCACTTCTGAGATCAGTGCCCTCTGATGGAGCTGGGGATGGTGGTGCGGGTCTCTGACCTCCCACAGGCTGCCCCCGACCGGGCCGGCGCCATTAGAACGGTCAGCATGCGGACATCGCTTTGTATTGGTCCTAGTGGACTATGCAACGCGATATCCGGAAGCAGTGCCTCTTCGCAACATCTCAGCACGCAGTGTTGCGGAGGCACTCTTCAAAATAATCTCCCGGGTGGGGATTCCGAAAGAAATCCTCACCGATCAAGGCACAACGTTTATGTCATGGACACTACGCGAACTGTACGAGTTATTAAATATTAAATCGATTCGCACCAGTGTATACCATCCTCAAACGGATGGCCTGGTGGAACGATTTAATAAAACCCTCAAAAACATGATTCGTAAGTTCGTGCACGACGATGCTAGAAATTGGGATAAATGGCTCGACCCCCTGTTATTTGCAGTACGAGAGGTCCCGCAAGCCTCAACTGGCTTCTCCCCATTCGAGCTGCTGTATGGGCGACGCCCACGCGGCGTGCTTGATGTATTGCGAGAAGCCTGGGAGGAAGGACCTTCGAACAGTAAAAATGAAATTCAGTACGTTCTTGATCTTAGAGCAAAACTCCACACCTTGGGGCAACTAACACAGGAGAATTTGCTCCAAGCTCAAGAACGACAGCGCCGACTGTATGACAGGGGAACTCAGCTAAGGGAATTTGCACCGGGAGATAAAGTGCTTGTATTGCTTCCCACATCGAGCTCTAAATTACTCGCCAAGTGGCAAGGACCCTTTGAGGTCACACGACGAGTGGGAGATCTCGATTATGAGGTTAAACGATCCGATAGAGGGGACGCACGTCAAATATACCACCTCAATCTCCTAAAATTGTGGAGGGAGGCGGTCCCCGTGACGTTGGCTACGGTGGTTCCCGAGAAGGCGGAGCTCGGACCGGAGGTGAGCTCAAAACATAAACAGTTCACCCCGGTCACTTGCGGAGACCACCTCTCACCGAGCCAACTCGCGGAGGTTGCCAGGTTGCAACAGGAGTTTGCAGATGTGTTTTCCCCTCTACCGGGACGTACAAACCTCATCCATCACCACATCGAGACCGAGCCGGGGGTGGTGGTACGTAGCCGCCCCTATCGACTACCCGAACACAAAAAGAAAATTGTTCGGGAGGAATTGGATGCGATGCTTGATATGGGGGTAACAGAAGAATCCCACAGTGATTGGTCCAGCCCAGTTGTTCTAGTGCCTAAGAGTGACGGGTCTGTGCGATTCTGTGTGGATTATAGAAAAGTCAACACGGTGTCTAAATTTGATGCATAACCAATGCCTCGCGTTGATGAGTTGCTCGATCGGTTGGGCACTGCTCGTTTTTATTCGACATTGGATTTGACGAAGGGTTATTGGCAGATCCCCTTGACACCAATTTCCCGTGAGAAAACCGCCTTCTCCACACCGTTTGGATTACACCAATTTGTGACACTTCCGTTCGGTTTGTTTGGGGCCCCGGCTACGTTTCAGCGTCTCATGAACCGAATCCTCAGGCCGCATTCAGCTTACGCCACTGCCTATTTAGATGACATCATCATTTATAGCAATGATTTTTATTTATTTATTTTGAAAAATGCAAACATTCAACAGTGGCTCATTGGCCATAATTCTTACTGTAGATTTAATGCATACTGTCATACTGTCAATAAGAAAAAATAAATAACACAAATGTCAGTAATGCTCCATCGTAAGACTCTGACCTGCTGATAATTCCTGAACAGCTGCAGCTTGCGCTGATTTATACTGGGCAGGCACAATGGACTGACAAAAATGCACGTGAAGGCACATTGTAGCGAGGGTCAAGCACTTTTGGCACTTTTCCACTGCACATTACGGTTTGACTCGACTCTGCTTGCTTTACTTGCTTGCTTTTCCGCCTCAACGTGGGTGGGATTATAGGCTGATCGTCAATAGTTGCACTGCCTCTACTGCTGTTTTAGAAGCAAGCTTTCCAGTAGCTAGTCAACTAAATAAAGTGAAGCTTTCAAGCAGAATATAGAGTTAACGTAACAAAAGTACCATCCTCCATCGTGGACTCCAGCAACGCCGTGGCCGAGTCCAGGGCACTCGCCCTCCCATTGCTTGCCGGTTTATTGCCATAGATAGTGTCCATTTGGTTGAACCACTTCCACTTTCTTCTGTTTGAACCCGGCTGTTGTGGTCCTTGATGGTTCTGTAGTCACTTTTATGTTTTTTTTTTTTTTTACTTTTCCCTACACTGTTGGTAGGTCCGATGGTAGCCGTGTGCAGCTAAAAGCTGAGACACTTCTTGAAAGACTTTTTCGTTTTGTGTCGTTTCGTTCGTCGCTAACGAGAGGAACGTCTGCACCTCGTTTATTGACCACGGCGTGGTTTTGCGCACAGCCATTTCTTTTTACAATTTGAAAGTTGCGTGTACAAATTATATTGCTATCGCTGTTGCTAATTTTAAAACTAGTGGGTTGATGTCTCGTGTCGCAAATCCAGAGACGCTGGTAGTGACGATTCTCTCTGACCAATCAGTGATCTGCAGGGTTTTGATGTCTATAGAGCCGAGGAGGGCGGGGCCGGGATGGAATGAGACACACCCGGTCCCCAATCAGCCTGATGGGGCGCGCGAGGGAAAAAGGCGGCCGGGGACGACAGTTCGAGAGACAGAGAATGACAGACAGCTGTACTGTGTGTTTATAGTTGTGTGTTTTGTTTAAGTTGTTTATTAAATTATTGTTTATATTATTAAGCTGGTTCTCGCCTCCTATTTTCCACTGAACCCCCTTACACTGGTGCCGAAACCCGGGAAGGAGGAGGGATTCCCGTCTCAGAGTCCTCGACACTGCCGTCCACCCAGGGGAGCGCCGCTGCCGTCTGACGGGGGACGGAGTAGCCTGACCACCTGGACGCGGGGAACGGCCGCCGTCCGCGAGGCGAGTGGGGATGGGACTCCCCAACTGCCTGGAGCGAGGGAGCCGCTGCCGGGGGCGGAGGAGTGCCCTGCCGTCCCCCAGGAATGCGGAGGGGTCGAGAGAAGACCGCCGTCCGTGGGGGGTGGAGGGAAGTGACTCCCCGACCGCCTGGAGTGGTAGGGCCACTGCCAGGGGCGGAGGAGTGTCTCCACGGGACGCCGGGAACGCGGAGGGGCATTCTGTCCGCTGGGGGTCGGAGGTCTGACTCCGGTCATATGCTTAAATTCTGTATTCTCTACGACCGAGTATGGTCACATATCTGCAGTGAAAAACACACCTATAGCATTAGTTATTGCTTTGGCATGGTCCGAATCTGCAGTGAGAGGCTGCCTGAACGCTGTGGGGGGGAGAAGGACTCACCTTCCAGTCCATTTTTATCTCGTTCCACTAATCAACACATTCGGGTGATGGCGTCATAAATGTCATGTTTGACGTGTTTCCACAGACATAACCAACTTCGGTTAAACAATTTCGGCATACAGTTTGACACTCATTCTTGCCCATCGTAACTAACCGGGAAACCAAAATGCTCCCATACAGTGGATCTAAATGTCACGGGAGGATCCTCCAGCTCTGGTCTCTCATTTGTGTTCACCATTCGAAGGCATTGACACTAAATGAGCTTGACTAACCTGGCTAAGCTGACTAGCATGCTACAGCTGATAGACAGCAACTGGTGCACTGCCAAAATGTTCTGGGTAAAACTTGCGCTTAGAATTTCTGTTCTGCGCGTGCGAGTAGTAGATATAGACTATTTTGTCAGTAATAGTTTGGGTCACAGGGCATACCGATCCGAGGAAGTTGCATACTGAACGTCCTGTACCGAACGGTTCGGGACGAATACACGTACCGCTTACACCCCTACTGGGTGGCTGTTAATATACCTGGGCGGCCCACCCAAGTAAAGTCTATGTGTGGGAAACACTGTTCTAGAGGCATATACAAAGTGTAGCATGGCTGCTTAGTCCTTCAAGTTGCTGGTTTGTGTTCTTAATATTTACATACACAGTCATGTGAAAAAGAAAGTAAACCCTCCTTAAATTCTATGGTTTTATGTATCAAGACATAATAATAATCATCTGGTCCTTAGCAGGTCTTAAATTTAGGTAAATACAACCTCAGATGAACAACACCACATGACATATTACACCATGTCATGATTTATTTAACAAAAACAAAGCCAAAATGGAGAAGCCATGTGTGAAAAACTATTCAATAGCTTGTAGAACCATCTTTAGCAGCAATAACTTCAAGTAATTGTTTTCTGTATGTCTCTCACATCGTTGTGGAGGAATTTTGGCCCACTCTTCTTTACAATGTTGCTTCAGTTTATTGAGGTTTGCAGGCATTTGTTTATGCACAACTCTCTTAAGGTCCCACCACAGCATTTCAATCGGGTTGAGGTCTGGACTTTGACTGGGCCATTGCAACACCTTGATTCTTTTCTTTTTCAGCCATTCTGTTGTAGATTTGCTGGTGTGCTTGGGATCATTGTCCTGTTGCATGACCCAATTTCGGCCAAGCTTTATCTGTCGGACAGATTGCCTCACTTTTGACTCTAGAATACTTTGGTATACAGAGGAGTTCATGGTCGACTCAATGCCTGCTAGGTGCCCAGGTCCTCTGGCTGCAAAACAAGCCCAAATCATCACCCCTTCACCACTGTGCTTGACAGTTGGTATGAGGTGTTTGTGCTGTGTGCATTATGGCCAAACATCTCCACTTTGGTCTCATCTGTCCAAAGGACATTGTTCCAGAAGTCTTGTGGTTTGTTCAGATGCAACTTTGCAAACCTAACCTTCTCCTGGCAACCATTCCAAACAAACCATAATTGTTCAGTCTTTTTCTAATTGTACTGTCATGAACTTTAACATTTAACATGCTAACTGAGGCCTGTAGAGTCTGAGATGTAACGCTTGGGTTTTTTGCAATTTCTCTGAGCATTGCACGGTCTGACCTTGGGGTGAATTTGCTGGGACGTCCACTCCTGGGAAGATTGGCAACTGTCTTGAATGTTTTCCACTTGTGAATATTCATTCTCACTGTAGAATAATGGACTTTAAATTGTTTGGAAATGGCCTTATAACCCTTCCCAGATTGATGGGCAGCAACAATTGCTTCTCTAAGATCACTGCTGATGTCTTTCCTCCTCGGCATCGTGTTAACACACACCTTACACACAAAATGGCTTCTCCATTTTGGCTTTATTTTTGTTAAATAGATCATGACATGGTGTAATATGCATGTGTTGTTCATAGGAGGTTGTATTTACCTAATTTTAAGACTTGCTAAGGACCAGATTATTTTTATTATGTCCTGATATGTAAAACCATAGAATTCAAGGAGGGTGTACTTTCTTTTTCACATGACTGTGTGTGTGTGTGTATATATATATATATATATATATATATATATATATATATATATATATACACACACACACACACACACACACACACACACACTTATATACATTTATATATATGTATATACGTACAGTTGATGAAACAACCACACCATCTTTTTCCAGAGCAGCCTGTATTTCTCCTAAGGTTACATGTGGGTTTTGGCAGTTGTTGCTGAAATCTTTCTTGGTCTACCTGATCTTGGCTTGGTATCAAGAGATCCCTGAATTTTCCACTTCTTAATAAGTGATTGAACAGTACTGACTGGCATTTTCAAGGCTTTGGATATCTTTTTATATCCTTTTCCATCTTTATAAAGTTCCATTACCTTGTTACGCAGGTCTTTTGACAGCCATGGGGAGCAGAAAAGAACTAAGTATCTAGCCTGCTCAGTGCATCCACGTGAGAGCTAACAAACTCATTGACTATTTATACACAGACACTAATTGCAATTTAAAAAGCCACAGGTATGGGAAATTAACCTTTAATTGCCATTTAAACCTGTGTGTGTCACCTTGTGTGTCTGTAACAAGGCCAAACATTCAAGGGTATGTAAACTTTTGATCAGGGCCATTTGGGTGATTTCTGTTGTCATTATGATTTAAAAAGGAGCCAAACAACTATGTGATAATAAATGGCTTCATATGATCACTATCCGTAAATAAAAGACAATTTCACAATTTCTGCCAAGGTATGCAAACTTTTGAGCACAACTGTATACGTGTGTGTGTGTATATACACACACACACATACAGTTGTGCTCAAAATTTTGCATACCCTGGCAGAAATTGTGAAATTGTCTTTTATTTAAGGATAGTGATCATATGAAGCCATTTATTATGTGTGTGTGTGTGTGTGTGTGTGTATATGTATGTATGTATGTATGTATATATATATATTATACACATACACTATATTGCCAAAAGTATTCACTCATCTGCCTTTAGACGCATATGAACTTAAGTGACATCCCATTCTTAATCCATAGGGTTTAATATGACGTCGGCCCACCCTTTGCAGCTATAACAGCTTCAACTCTTCTGGGAAGGCTTTCCACAAGGTTTAGGAGTGTGTTTATGGGAATTTTTGACCATTCTTCCAGAAGCGCATTTGTGAGGTCAGACACTGATTTTGGACAAGAAGTCCTGGCTCCCAGTCTTCGCTCTAATTCATCCCAAAGGTGCTCTATCGGGTTGAGGTCAGGACTCTGTGCAGGCCAGTCAAGTTCTTCGACACCAAACTCGCTCATCCATGTCTTTATGGACCTTGCTTTGTGCACTGGTGCGCAGTCATGTTGGAACAGGAAGGGGCCATCCCCAAACTGTTCCCACAAAGTTGGGAGCATGGAATTGTCCAAAATCTCTTGGTATGCTGAAGCATTCAGAGTTCCTTTCACTGGAACTAAGGGGCCAAGCCCAGCTCCTGAAAAACAACCCCACACCATAATCCCCCCTCCACCAAACTTCACAGTTGGCACAATGCAGTCAGACAAGTACCGTTCTCCTGGCAACCGCCTAACCCAGACTCGTCCATCAGATTGCCAGATGGAGAAGCGTGATTCGTCACTCCAGAGAACGCGTCTCCACTGCTCTAGAGTCCAGTGGCGGCGTGCTTTACACCACTCCATCCAACGCTTTGCATTGCACTTGGTGATGTATGGCTTGGATGCAGCTGCTCGGCCATGGAAACCCATTCCATGAAGCTCTCTACGCACTGTTCTTGAGCTAATCTGAAGGCCACATGAACTTTGGAGGTCTGTAGCGATTGACTCTGCAGAAAGTTGGCGACCCCTGGCACTATGCGCCTCAGCATCCACTGACCCCGCTCTGTCATTTTACGTGGCCTACCACTTCGTGGCTGAGTTGCTGTCATTCCCAATCGCTTCCACTTTGTTATAATACCACTGACAGTTGACTGTGGAATATTTAGTAGCGAGGAAATTTCACGACTGGACTTGTTGCACAGGTGGCATCCTATTACAGTACCACGCTGGAATTCACTGAGCTCCTGAGAGCGGCCCATTCTTTCACAAATGTTTGTAGAAGCAGTCTGCATGCCTAGGTGCTTCATTTTATACACCTGTGGCCATGGAAGTGATTGGAACACCTGAATTCAATTATTTGGATGGGTGAGCGAATACTTTTGGCAATATAGTGTATATACAGGGGCATCTCAGAAAATTAGAATATTGTGGAAAAGTACATTTTTTTTGGTAATTTAATTCAAAAAGTGGAACTTTCATATATTCTAGATTCATTACACAAAGTGAAATATTTCTAGCCTTTTTTTTTTTTTTTGTAATCTTGATGATTACGGCTTAAGCTCATGGAAATAAACAATCTGCATCAATGCGGCGTGGCATGGAGGCAATCAGCCTGTGGAACTGCTGAGGTGTTATGGAAGCCCAGGTTGCTTTGATAGTGGCCTTCAGCTCGTCTGTATTGTTGGGTCTGGTGTCTCTCATTTTCCTCTTGACAATACCCCATAGATTCTCTATGGGGTTCAGGTCAGGCGAGTTGGCTGGCCAATCAAGAACAGTAATACCATAGTCAGCAAACCAGTTACTAGTAGTTTTGGCACTGTGGGCAGATGCCAAGTCCTGCTGGAAAAGTAAATCAGAATCTCCATAAAGCTTGTCAGCAGATGGAAGCATGAAGTGCTCTAAAATCTCCTGGTAGATGGCTGCATTGACTCTCGACTTGAGAAAACACAGTGGACCAACACCAGCAGATGACATGGCACCCCAAATCATCACTGACTGTGGAAACTTCAGACTGGACTTCAAGCAACTTGGATTCTGTACCTCTCCACTCTTCCACCAGACTCTGGGACCTTGATTTCCAAATTAAATGCAAAATTTACTTGTCAAGTCAGCAGTCTTCCCCATGATTGTGGTTGTGTGTACTGAACCAGACTGAGAGATTAAAAGCTCAGGAAACCTTTGAAGGTGTTTTGAGTTAATTAGCTGATTAGAGCTCTTTTCAGGTCAACATTTCTGTATTATAAATTCTTTATTCTAATATTTTGAGATACTGAATTTTTGATTTCCATGAGCTGTAAGCCGTAATCATCAAGATTACAACAAAAAAAGGCTTGAAATATTTCACTTTATGTGTAATAAATCTAGAATATATGAAAGTTCCACTTTTTGAATAAAATTACGGAAAAAAAAACTTTATGAAGAAACTTTTCCACGATATTCTAATTTTTTTAGATGCACCTGTACACACACACACACACACATATATATATATATATATATATTATAAATATATTTCTGTTAGTCAGACAATGTCTCTCATCAAGAGCAGCTTAATGCTTCATTTGCAGCTCAGTGGGCAGAGGAAGTCGGGTCTGACACACAGTGTTCTTTTTATTGAATCGAATTGTTTTGAGTCGTGAATTAAGAATTGATTTATATCAAACTGTAACACCAAGAATCGGAATCAGACTGAATCGTGAGATTGCCCTAAATTCCCACCCCTACATGGCAGTACCACCATGTCCAAATAACATTTTCCCCATGCAGTCCTAATCTGAATCTTTTAATAAATGTATTTTGATAAGTCCATACTACAGATAAATTGAGAACTATATAGAAGGTAATTCGTGCCGTTATTCACATTATTGTTTATATTTTAGATACACATTATTATAAATCTTTAAAACCTTAGAAGCATTATTGTAAAGATCCACAATAACCATTTCTTTGCTTCCATTTGGTGTTTATTTTGAATGGTAGGTTCAGTTGTCATGATTGTTGAATTTCAAATGTCAAAATAAAAGATTGAAAGCATGTATTTTTGTTGCACTTTTATTGTTCTGGCCAATAGCTTCATTGTTTTAAAAGAGCAATAGTGTATTGGTTGGTGTGTATTTATGTAAAATTAAAGTACACCATTCTTTTATCTGTTGAAATAAAATGTTCACATAATTAAGCATATTGATTCCTGTATAAAACCTGTAATTTGAAGAACAAATTAACCACAAAAATATGTATACTTACAGGAATATATTGTAAAATTGGTAGATCTTAAGGTGATTTTAACAGAAACTTAAAATGTTATTATATCCCAAGCACTGTAAATGAATTGGAAAGTGTTGCATATTTAATGGATTATCTGATTTTAGAAATTTAGACGTATTTTTACATATTGGTTTTTATTATGGTATATAAATGTTTCATAATGCCAAATTTCTGTGAATAGATTGAATGATCACATAAAATAAAAGCTTAGATCTGTGAACACACTAACCATAAACTTTTATATAGGGTTAATTACATGTAATTTTACATTATTGTTCTGTATTTAACCAATAGAATCCAGTGCTGTAACAGTGAGATCTCATGGATAAACAAGACATCGTAATAGTTTGTGGGCAGGTCAACCAATATTTAACGGTTATCCATTGTAAGTTTATAGGTTAAGAACATTTATTGACTACCTCTGTTGAAAATTTTTTAATAAGATTTAAAAAAACAGTAAAGTGACTGTTAATTTAAAAAAAAAAATCTTTATTTTACTTTTAAAAAGGTGTACTTTGACAGGCGCATGTTGTAGATTGATTGAATAATTCTATGAAACAACATAATTCTGCTGTTATTGAAAAGATAGCAACCTTCAAATTGTGGGCTTTAATTGTATTTATGCAGTATTTCCTTGATTTTATTACATTTTAGACATGTTTTCTAACAATACAATTTTTTAGTTCTACAAAAATTTGGCCGTAAAATTACAAAGAATATATACAGGGAAAAGCTGTAATTTTACAGTAATTCATTGTTGAATTAAGTATAGTATTTTACTGTAATTTTATGGTAACTGTTTGGCAACTTTTGCTGCCGGACATTTTACCGTTTTTTTTTTTACTTTTATTTTATTTATTTATTTATTTATTTATTTTTTTACAGAGTAGGGTGACAGAACTTTCGGAAACAGCATGCCAACTTCCCGTGTGATCATGTTGCCCAAACCTACAATATAATCTAAACCTTTACCTAAACCTTTAACCTAACAATGACTTTAACAGGAAAAAACGTTTGTGTACCATAGAAGAAAGAAATTGGGGATTGGAACGAGATGAGGGATGAGCATATTACAGGATATTGACATACTGTACATCAATCATTTGTATTGCCTAAAATGAGCTATGTCGTACATTATCTTATGGTTTGCCATCTCATACAAATTATTATGAGTTGTCATGAGACTATGTTGGATATACAGTAGAGGCATGAAGTCAATGCGTATGCACAGGGTCCAAAATTAACACTCGCCAAATGACAGGTTGTTGTTCAGTGCCAGTGCCAGCCAGGGCCGGTAACTTTATAAGAGACTGCAACAGTACATGGTCTAATTAACAGAGGTGGGACCAAGTCATTGTTTTCCAAGTCTCAAGTCATTGCATTTAAGTCCCGAGTCAAGTCCCAAGTCAACACAGGCAAGTCCCAAGTCAATTTACAAGTCCTCAACTTTTAGCTTCAAGTCTTAAACAAGTTATTAGTGTGCTTTGCCCAAATTATTGTCAGAGTATTAATTACTATAGTAAATTTATACTAATTTTATCCAGAAGGCTTTTAAAATATGTTCATCGCTTCACAGTTTAACTTCATTTGAGATGCGGTATAGACTATTTTTTCACTAAGCGCACCCATCTATCTCAGTTCAATTTGTTTTCCTTAGGATGTGCTTGAAAGTTTCAAGTGTGACATAAACTTAAGGAAAAGGAGTAAAAAAAACTTTTATTGGTAACAGAGTAAAAAAAAAAAAAAGACAAAATCTTTCTATAAAAATAGTACAACTGCTACACACTTTGCATGTGTGTGAGAGAGAATGTGTCAGTGAGTGTTTTTATATCTAACCCCTAGAACAATTATGTTATTGGTACCTTAAGAAAATAGATTAAGAAAAACATGCGAGAGGAAATATATTTGCAGAACAAAATAATTGTTACCACACTTTACAAGTGTGTGTCTGTGTGTATGTGTGTTTACATATGTGTGTGTGTGCAAGAGAAGGTGGAAACATGGATACAGAATAACCCAGATAGACAGTCATATAGAACTGCTGCTGCTACGTACCATACTTTAGATTTGAGAGAGGGAAAGAGAGTGTAAATGTGAGTCAGTGAGTGAATGTTTGAGTTATTGAGGGTAACTGTTCTTCTCTTTGGGCCCTATGATGCATTGCACTTGCAAAAGATCAAATTGGCCAAAAGTCTGTCAGTCATTTGTGCACGATGGGGCCGTAGTATGATGCCTCCATGGCTGAAAACACGCTCCACTGCAGAACTAGAGGCAGGAACTGCCAAGACCCTGATGGCCACTCGAAATAGTGCAGGAAGTGTTTTCATGTTTATAGCCCAGAACAAGAGAGCATTCTGTCCTTCAGAAATGTCAAGGTAGTGACTTAGCTCTTGTGCTGGAGTGGTCCCAATAGACTTCCTTGGTCTCTTACGATATGCTGCAAACAGTTCCTCCTCCTGTTCAGGCTGCTGACCCTCTTGCTCTTCATGCTCAATCCATGAAGCAGCCCCTACATCCTCGACAGCATCTTGCAAGATCAACTCTGGCATAGGATGAACACCGCAACAGGCAACTATTACCATTACAATGTTGCTAATGATGCAGTAAGTTAAACTAAAAATATATTATTGTTTCAATCATTTAATGTGTGCCATGGGAGAAAAAATCATTAATCATGATAATATTTATTTACCCTTCACTCCTTGTGTAACCACTTCCTTGACTTCAGGGTTGACAAGCACATGGTGCACCACCCACTGCAAAGAAAAATTTGGATCCAAGACAACTGCTTTGAGGTATACTGGGTCTGAAAAAGGCGCAGTAGTCCCATCTTTTGTGCTTGCCATTTTCACACTGATGAAGATTCCAAGAAATCTTTTGGTCAGGGATGCCTGCAGACTTCTGACCAGGTTGCTTATGAAACAGACCGGAGTCTTCAGCTTCTCCAAGTGGTGATTCAGAGCAAGAACAGAGGGAACAACAGAGCTGATGGTAACCATCCTCTCCCCCTGGGTCAAATCTGTTGCCTCTGCAAATGGCTTCAGGATGTCCACCAACTCCTTCAACTGATTCCACTCCCTTGTTGTGAACAACAGCTCCTTATGTCCAGACTTTTCCAGAACACAACTGACCATTGGATGATCACACTCAATTACTGCCCGTACCTGTCTCAGTGTTGAGTTCCATCTTGTGTTAACAGCAGCTGGAATGCTCCTTTCACCAAATTCAGACTGAAAAACTTCTTTGAATATTGTGCTTGTGTGAAGCAATGAGCTGATTTTTGATAATTTTGAGAGAGAACGTGACATCATATTTGTTTCTTTCAAGCCATCCCCCACCACCAGTTGAAGAGTGTGGGCGAAACACTGAAGATGCCATTTTCTTGCCATAGCAGCATCCAGGGATTGCTGCTCCTCTTGGCTTAGAACATTCCAGAGCTGTGGATCATCAAGTTGGTCCTCATCATGTGTGTCTTGTTCTCGTTCAGTGGGGAAGCACACAGTGAAGGCTTTCTTCATGTTGGCGGCATTATTACTAATAATATAGTCTAATTTATCTTTAATGTTAAAATCATCACAGATGGCCTCAAATTGCTCACTGATTCTTTCACCAGTGTGTGGGCCTTTGAAACGGTTGCAGACCAGTAAATTAGAATTAAGCTTAATACTCTCATCAGTTGCCTCAATGAAGTGTACAGTTACTCCAAGATACCCCCTCAATTTTTCTGTCAGACCAAATATCCACTGTGACAGATACATTTTTTGTGTTGCTTAATGCAGTTTTTAGCTTGCTGCATCGCTCCACAGCAAGGTTTTCTACTTTTGAGGCCACTGTTCTGCGACACACTGGGGTGTACTGCTGGTCAACCACTGAGAGAAAGTGACGAAAACTCTTGTTTTCCACAATAGACAGAGGTAGGTTGCAATCAATAACTAAGTCAGACACGATTGAATTGGTTATAGCTTTCTGTTGTGGATGACTGGCACTGTACTGCCCAACATGGGTTTCTATGAATTGTGAGACTGAAGGTTGCTGTGGATCATTTGGGATGCTTTTGTTAATCTGGTATTCTTCAAACCTGTGCATGATAAAGATAATACAAAGCAGAGATTAATTCAATTTCTATGAATGACACTATTCAGAATAAATACATATCACATAAATTTGGACAAGTTTAAAATAAGTATTTTACAAGTAGGATAATAAACATTATTACATGGCTATTTTAAACTCTAATCTACATATCATGTCTATATATTTATTTATTTGGCAAGTAGATCGTAATAAGCGGGATAATGTACATTTAGCCAGTCATTATCACAAAGGATAGATATCCCTTTAAACAATGAAGCCATGCAGACTACTGGCATGACCATCACGGTTCTGTATCTTTAAAAAAGATGCACATCTTTTCTGTGCAACATGCAGAACCAAGTCAAAATACATTTACAATCATTCTAAAATCATTACTAGAATATAAAATTACGTGGTATCACGATACATATGTCATAATTCAACATGCACATAGATAGATAGATAGATAGCTAGCTAGATAGACACACACACACACACATAAAATGCATGTATATGTATATATATATATATATATATATATATATATATATATATATATATATATATATATATAAAAGATGACACATGGATCTTATCTTTGGACACACATTAACGCAAACCAAACTTTTACTCTAAACACGCAGTGAAAGGACGCTGAACGTGCTGAACTGGTGAGTGAAATCTGAAATATTACCAGGCAGTGGCTAATTACAGACATTTAAGCTGCATATACGAGTGATATACTGTAAAGGGCTGCGAACAGAGTAAAGGATCGGTTTTGTGATTTTTAGAACCATAACCAATATAATCAAATAAATATAACCAAACGCGTGACAGAGGACCAGCGTGTCCGCAAAAGAATGAGTGCGTTTACATGCACGTTCTAACCAATTATGCTCAAAAAGGCACCAATGTGTGTGGTCACAATTAATGGCGTTCCTTTATCGAGGTCATACAACGGCATAATAATAAACCGGTCGACACGGGTAGATTTTGCCAATTACACCAACTGCTATAGCATGTTAAATGTTAAATGCTACTGACCGCAGTAAAAATAGTTTGCGGTTCGATATGCAGACTTTGTTAGCCTGTAAATCCGCCATGCGCTGCCATAGACATGTATGTTACTGACATAGCTGACGTATATCAGTTAACAACTTACCTCTGTCTGTGGGTTTTTAAGATGCCTCACAAAATTGGACGTTGTCGATGAGGTGTCTGTAATTTTGGAACCACAGGTTCTACATGTTGCAATCCTTTTGTTGCCTTGAACGCTGTATTCTTTATATCCGAATGATATCACCTTTGGTATCATTTTTGCTGTGTCCTTGTCCTTAAATGCGCACCGCGGTCTTCAAACTTGGTCCAGCTTTCGTGGAAGCTGATTGGTTGGTTGTCTGATTGGCTGAATATGGAACGTTGAAATGCAGATTTGAAAATCAAATGAATCGTTTATTTGGGAAATGAATCGTTGATTTACTAAAGATTTTTTAAATGTACAACTCTTATCTTTGGTTTTAGAATGTATAAGTCTTTCCAAGTCAGAGGCCTCAAGTCCAAGTCAAGTTGCAAGTCATTGCTGTCAAAGTCTAAGTCGAGTCGCAAGTCTTTTTTGATTCTATCGAGTCAAGTCGCGAGTCATCAAATTTGTGACTCCAGTCCCAGTCAAGTCCAAGTCACGCGACTCAAGTCCACACCTCTGCTAATTAAAAGTCGAACTGTAAGATTGATAATATGAACCTGGTGATGTAAGTCATTCAAATGTTCTACCAAAGAAAATATCTGCAGTGACTAGCGTGTTTTCTAACAACTTTTACCTCAATGGAAAATGTACCATCAGAGCTGCATCTAGGATGTCTATTTTTTTTTCTCCAGAACTTCTTGTGAGGACACCTATGTTGAATATTCCTCATATTTACAATTACATTTACATATATGCTTTTGGCAGACGCAGAGTAAATTCTAGAGACTGTTGTGTGTGAAAATCCCAGGAGATCAGCAGTTACAGAAACACTCAAACCAGCCCATCTGGCACCAACAATCTTCCATGCGATTATCTAATCAGCCAATCGTGTGGCAGCAGTGCATAAAATCATGCAGATACAGATCAGGAGCTTCAGTTAATGTTCACATCAACCATCAGAATGGGTAAAAAAGTGATCTCAGTGATTTCGACCATGGCATGATTGTTGGTGCCAGATGGGCTGGTTTGAGTATTTAACAGTCTCTAGAATTTACTCTGAATGGTGCCAAAAACAAACAAAAAAACATCCAGTGAGCGGCAGTTCTGTGGACGTAAAAGCCTTTTTGATGAGAGAGGTCAACAGAGAATGGCCAGACTGGTTCGAACTGACTAAGTCTACGGTAGCTCAGATAACCACTCTGTACAATTGTGGTGAGAAGAATAGCACCTTAGAATGCTATTCTGAGATGCGGGTTGGCACTGTTTTGGCGGCACGAGGGGGACCTACACAATATTAGGCATGTGGTTTTAATGTTGTGGCTGATCGGTAGTATATATTTATATATGTCCAATACATTTTCAGGAGTAGTAAAAAGTCAATTTTGGGCACTGCATATGCATAAGTGACAACGAAAAACTCGGTCAGTCCCACAGAGCATAGAGTGAGTGTAAAACATCCACCGGGTGTGCTGTAATGAAGAGCTGCTTCATTCCCAGAGCGTCAGGGTCCTCTCAATGAATACCACACTTACTGTATCATCTATCAGTCCAGGCAGCCACACTGTCACACAAAACTTCCTGCCCTTTGTGTGTATGTGTGTGTGTGTGTGTGTGTGTGTGTGTGTGTGTGTGCGCGCAGTGCAGTGCAGTATAGTGGAGTAAGGCCTGGGCTGTGGTGGGCTATAATGAGGCCCTATGGTGGCTGTAAAACCTAGAGAGGAGAGAGAGAGAGAGGGAGGGAGAGAGAGAGAGAGAGAGAGAGAGAGAGAGAGACGAGGAAGCGCACACATAGCTGTATTTGTCTTACAAATATCACACTAACTACCAATTACAGCACCATAAACCTCTTGCCTACTGCTTACCTCCCTCGCCATAATGCAGGACACACAGATGTACTGAGCTAAGCAGAGTTTCTCTCTCTCTCTCTCTCACTCTCTCCCATCCCCCCCACCCCCCCCCCACCCCCTGCTGGTGTGTTAGAAGCTGTGGTCATTGATGCAGGAAGCACAATCAATGAGGCTGGCAATGAGGTCTTTCTTAAAGAGTGGTGGGGTATCAGGATTAACAATGGGACAAGAGGAGAGGAGAGAAACCTGGCCATGCCCTGTTCCACAGCTGTCCTCTGGGCAGGGGTGAAGCATAAGGAGGGAGCTAATATACGTATGACTGCAAAAGCACTTTCTCTAACAGAAACATTCTCGCTTTAGGTGCCCCTCTGTGGACATTTCACCTGGAAACTTGAGCTCACACATGCCGATATGCTCAGCAACACTTCAGTGCTTCGAATTTCGGTAAGTATAGGCCGATTTTAGCTCAAGAAAATTCAACATATTGATACTGTGACACTGTGACAGCAGTCTGATTTCTAGGTTGTTTTCTAAGGAATTTGTTGACCATGTTTATAGGTCTTTCCATATTTCCTTGCTTCCTTTGAAGCATAGATGATGCTCTTTGACCATTCTCAAATCATTATTGGATTAAAGTCAGCTTAAGTCAGCTTAAGTGTAATACTGTCATTACCAAACAAAGAAATTAAATTAATGGAAATTTTCAATGTAACTTTTCACTAAAACTATTACGCTGATAATACATTTTACATTAAAAAAGCAACAATCTCATGATAACTCGAAATAATTCATACTTGATGGCGAAATCTTAAGGTGTAACAATTTTATTGTAATTTACTCCCATATAGACCAATCAACAAACAGAAATGAGACACCCTATAGTCATCTCTCTATTTTTTTAAAAAACTGGCTGTAATCAATTTCTGTGTAAATGGAAAATGAGGCACTACCATATGAGGATACAATGTCACTAATACATATTTCCATTTGCTGCTGAAAATAGCCCACTGATGGAGAGAGCTTGCCAAAAAACATTATTTTATTGGCAGCTTATTAGCCGACGAGAGAGTCATCAGCACCGGATTTAACATCTTTCCACCCCTCATAAGCTGGAGGTGTGGAGAGTTTCCACTGCTGCCTGCATCTCTGAGCTCAGGCCAAGCTTCCCACTCTGGGGCTGCATATCCAGCCGGCTGGCCTCTTCTGTGTGGCCCATAGCCCTTGCATTAACACCTAAGCCTCAGCTGCTGGGAATGTTATTCTAATTAACAGGGGATTAAGTCATCATCTTCTCATGTAATACAGAATGGATGGGAATTTCAATATGGAATGGCAGCCCAAAAAAAGGCAGTTAGCATCTCAATAAATTACTCTTGACCCCCAGGATGACAGTTTATTGGCACGTCAGTTGCTTACCAATTAAAGCAGCCCATCTTTGCCAAAACTTTATTGGGATGGTTTGGGTTTTTCATCTCCAAAAGATGGAAGTGGGGTACATGGCTGGCTGTAATTGCAAGACTTTTGGGAATTTTGACAAGTTAGTACAAAAAAAAGTGTATGGAGCTATCGCTGGCCATATCTGAGCTGACAGCTTTACAAAAAGTTTCTTGTGAAGCACAGATATTTGATAAATGACCATATGTGGATTGTCATGGGCGCTGAGCTGAGAAACACAAACAGAAGCAGTCCAAACAGATTTCTGAGGAACAGGAAAGACAGAGAGAGCCCTAACAAGCCCACTAGGCCCACACTTTGATTGTCTTGAATAGCTCCCTTTTTAAAAATGCATCAGTCATGTCGTGACATTTGACTAAGACTTATGGACTTAAAGTGAGCTCAGTGGGGAGACCATTTGGAGTGTGCAGACTTGGCCAGTGTATTTTCTTCTGCCAAGCTGTGGTGGATTTTGCCATTGAGGGACCCACTCATAAAAGGATTTGGACAGACCCTAAAAAAGGAATGAGCATGGCTCTTAATATGGCTAACCATGATGCAACCTGATGCAATTTACAGCCACAAAAACAAAATATGTCAACAGAAAAAAATCTGTTTAGTGTCAGCCGAACCATTGGCAAACAAAGGACTGTTATTCCAAATGCCCCAATCAGAGCTGCTATGAATGTATACAATAAATAATTTATGTAATTCAGATCTATCTAGGCCACACACATTATTTCAAGTTATTATGGCAATGTGTTTCTTGCATGTTGTGGCAACAGGGCAGTGTGACAACCAAAGAGTTTAGAGGAGTGTTATAACACATTTTTATGCTAAATCTGTGGGATTTTGTGCTACAATTTGTCTCAAATTTTGATATAATCTTCCAAAAATGTCTTCTACAAATTGAAGCAATTTAGAAATATACAACTTATGCATACACTGTGTAAAATAATGTAAAGTACAAGGTGTGCTGTTGTTACAACCTACCCGACTTCAGGGATGTGTTAACACTAACCGAAAACATACGTTTTACATTGTGTGCATGTGGTAATCTTGTTATTCAAGTGGTAATCACATTACTTGTTCAAAATAATTGTGGAGAGGAAAATAAAAAGAGGATGAGACTGGGTAAATTGACAGTCAGTCAGTGGGACTCCCTCTATGTGCTAAAGCATTGTTTTCTGCTCAGCTAAGCAGCAGCGAATTGATACATTCGCAATGAAGTGCACTGACAATTAAATTGTAACTGACCTGCATGTAACCATCATTATGTCTTTTCTCTTTAACGCCATCCCTGTTATTTAATCACACAGCATGCAAGCTTTTTTATGAGGCAGTAACACTGAGGACTACATTCTCTTGCCTATAAACACTCAAACAGGCGGAACAATCACTTCACCCACCCGAGAGAAAATCTCCATCCTGCTTCTCTGAATCACTGAGGGTGGAGTTTGTGCTGACATTCTTAAAGTCAACAAGAAACAGCATTCACAACCCATTTTACTTTCCTGATGCAACCTGTTTCTGAGTAAAACAAGATATTCAACGAGGGGGGAAAAAGGGGGATTGAATGGGACTTTATCTATCGAAAATTGATTGGATAGTGAAAAGTGTGCCTTTTATAAATAGAGCAAGTTTTCAGTCTATTGTGGAGGTCTATTCCACTCTAGAAACACAGCCGGCACCCACTTTTTAGTAGGCGAGGGACGTGAAAGCTGGAGGTCAAGTTCACCCTTCAGAGCATCTTCTGCTATAGCTGTTATTTGCTATTATTGCTGTATTAAAAACTCCCAATATTTTAGAAAGGCTGCATTACTTACAACAAAAGCCTACAACAATGCCTATATAACTATCTGGTTATTGGTTAACATTCTTTCCCTCACCCACACAGTGCATGCACCTAGATAATTTTCCCCTGAGAAAGAAAGTGGTTTCCGTTTTCTTTTTTTTTATACAGTAGATTACTAAGGCAAACTTGTTGTGCACTGAAGAATAACTACAGTGAGACCAGGAATATGTATTAATAAAGTAAAAAGGGTCCATTTTGATTGCATGTTGACTTTAAATATTGAAAGCCATAGCCTCTAATGAAATTATGGAGGAAGTCTTTAACTTCTAACCAGTCAGCTCTATTATATGCTGTCACTTTAATAATGGGGAAGCTACATTATATCTTATACAGATATTACAAGGGTGATTTTTGCTTTGAAACTGCTCATGCTACAGTAGGAAATGCTTATGTACAGAGTATACTTGTTGAATGACAATGTATTCTGAAATGCAGTCAGGTACTGGTATGCTTTTTCTCTCACTCTGTCTTGCTCTGAATTTATTTTAGTCTCTGAAATCATATAAACACACAATCACACGCACACAAACACACACACACACACACACACACACACACACACACACACACACAAGCATTACAACCTTTCTAGAATAGCCAGTGCATGTTCATTTGCACAATAATTTCCTCGTTTTTCTGGTTAGATGGTATTCACAGCATGGTGCATAGTAAGAGCCAGGTCATTGCTGTGTATATGTGGCAACAACAGAGAGAGAGAGAGAGAGAGAGACTCTGCTTAACCCAGTACATCTGTGTGTCTGGTGAGGTTGAGGGAGGTAAGCAGTAGGCAAGAGAGATGTGAAGAGAGAGAAGAAGTATTTGTCATTTATCTAATTTATAATGGTTGTCGAATGCGACTAATTCCATTATAAATTTCCTTACATAATAATGTAGAATAAGAACAGTTTAAATTCATTCCTAGCTCACACATACTGTTTCCCTACATATAATGGTGGGGGTACGCGGGCACTTTAACCCATCCCGTGTACATTTATACTACCAAATTTCCTACATATAATGGTGGAGAATGCGGGCAAAGATCTAAATTAGTTATTTGTTGTTTTATACACAGTCATTCTTTTCTTTGAATGCAGAAACAGAACAGAGAAACTACAGAAGCTCTGCATCTGTAACGTATATATTATGCGTCGGTTTGTTGTCATGACAACGAGAAAGCTAGAGCTCATATTTACCTCCGTTATAAGTTAAAGGCTGAACGCCGATTTCAGCGCTCATGAAAGGAGCACAGAAATTGAGTTCAACTCTCTGATGAAAGAAACACAGACACACTTTATGGAATAAAGTTCCAGTTATACTAAAACTCCACAAAAAGAATTTGAAATTTTCCATGCCAGGATGAAGAAATCTCCTCGCAGTGAGGTAAGGAAAAGATATGAGCGATGTTCCTCTATCTCTTTCTAAAAGGCCTTATTTTATAGCTAGATTGATGACATTGCAATGTTCCAGTGCATTCAGCTAGACTATCTTAACTGTCTGTGGTTTAATCATTGAAGTAGATGTTCGCATTTTTGTGTCTGCTCGCTGAGCGAATTTGTAAATAACTCACTCCACATTATAAATGTAATGTGCATCATTGTCCGAGTGTAATTTTGAATGGGAGTGTAAATGTTTGATCACGCTAGAGATTTGCAGTAAATCTGTTTAACTTCAGTGGACAGACCCTGTTGCGTATCCAGAAACTGACACAAAATCCGCTCTGATCAAATTACGTTGTATTGAAACATCCGCAGTAAACCTGCTGCTTAAATATAGATTAATTTAGCTCCAAATGAGTCGAAAGTATAAGCGCCACTCCGTAAAACAATTACGTGAGTTGTCTGTAACTTGCATTGCTGAAGAATTGCTCTTTAAAAGAACTAGAGTGATAATACCACGCTGCAAACTGCTAAGCGTGCTGTTTATTTGTGCATTAAGATTCGCCTTGAATGCATTGAGATCATAAGCGCCACATTGAGCTTTGAGCTGGATGTGATGGCTGTGATTTTGTATTGTGGAACGCGCTGACGTTCATAGGAATCGATGAAACTGTCTTTCAGAAGTGCTAGAGAAAGATCATAAATCACTGGTATTGGTTGCTATGATGATGAAAGTTCACAGGAAGTCCTAAAAAGACTCTTCCTGCCGACGCCATATTGTCAACATAGCACAGCTAGGCTAATAGCATAGCACAGCACAGCTAAACTAACAAGTTAGCGGTCTTTCATTGAAAGCCTATACTAAACCATAGCATCAAATGCTAGCAGTTAGCATTCAGCAGCCTGTTACAGTTAAACACAGATTGTGTTTGAACAAACTTTAAGCAATTTAACCCTTTATCTTCTCAAATTTTAAACACACTTTTGTCTCTCTCTTATGCATTTTATTAAAATTTTCTCCCTCTCCATTATCTCATAACACAAATTACTGTATCTCAATGAGCAATTGAGTTGAAGTTAATTTAAACTGAGTTTGGAGAGCTGATTAAAATTGATCTTTTCTTCACGTTTTCTTTATTACCACTTTTATCAATTCCTTATCAAAGCTGAACTACTTGATAATAATAAGTCTGAAACAGTGTATGTTTACAGAAAACTTACAGCTGCCTCTCATTCTTATTTATTATCTACCACCCATCAGTTTCCAGATTATTTTTAATTACTTATTGGCTGTTTTATTTTATTTCACTTTTGTGTGTTGGGCACTGAGCTGATTCTGTTCTGTGTGGAGGGCCCCCACTCTACATCATGCTAGGATCCGCTTGGGGGATAGGAAACCAATAGGTGTAGGATAGGGAGGAATTGGGGAGTGAAATTTAGGCTGAAACACTGAAAGACAGTGGTGGTATCGGCCGCAGAGAAATGAGCTCGTGGAGAGCTATTGTGCGCATGAGGGATCATTACGCCTCAACGCAGGGGGCACCCCAGAGAAAGGGCAGGGTCGCCCTGGACGGAGGCGTGAATCCTGGCTGCCCAGTCTGACCTTAATTCTCCCTCCTGGCTTGGTTCGACAGAAGGGCTCGTGCGGCGAATGGTGCGAGCACCGTGGGAGATGTGCTTTCGAATTCCCCCGCGATTGGGTGTTGCAAGACACCTGTAAACACACTTGTTGAGAGAGACGTGGCAAGTGTGACATCTGCGGATGCCTTAGGCTCAATTGTATGCTAGATTAAGTGACTGGAACGTAAGTGAAGCAATGTCGGAATGCAGGCTTGCATGTGCATTTGCAATATGAACGGGTGGATCCTAGGTGCGGGACCGTGCTGCATTTGAAGGGAGCGTACGATTCATGGAAAAATTTTAGCTGTATTATGACTGAGCCTGCTCGGAGCTGCGAGGTGACTGGGCCCGCAGGCGTGGGCACATACGGCATTCAACAGTAGAACAGTTGATTCTTGAGGAAGTTAATAAATGCTGAATTTTAAAGAGCTCCCTATGCGAAACGAAACAGGCTGGATCATAGAGCACGGGACCATGGGGCATTTAACTGGAGGAGCCTATGTTTCATGCAAAAAGTTTATGCTGCGTATATATGAGAATTCACTCTGCAAAACGAATGGGTTGAGTTGTCAAGCACGGCATTCGAGGTGAGGGCATATGGTAGGCTATGTTTGAATGAAATTGATTGGTACAGAGGTGCGGGCTTATGGTGAAATGTTTAGGGATGACCTGAAACGGCACAATTGTGTCAATCACTGGGTGGTAATGGTTTGTTTGGTATGAGTGGCACAATGTAGGTAACTGACCCGTGGATGTTTAGACGCATAGCTTAAAAGACGTGCCGTGGTTGTGGCCTGTGAACGGCGCATTGTGCTGTTTGCAGTGTGGTATGATTTTGTCACGTGGCCCGAAAGAAGCCATGGTTGTGGTGTTTGGATGGTGCGTTGCGCTATTTGCAGTGTAGTAGTTGTCATGGCAGGGCACTACTGCGGCAGTATCAAAACCCAAAAGAGGTATGCTGCGACAGTATCAAGCGTGGGCGGGAGCTGCGGCACATTATCAAGTGGAGCACTGCTGCGGCAGTACCAAGTGGGGCATTGCTGTGTTTGTATCAAGTGGGGCACATGTGGCTTATTATATTATACACGCCTGTAAGGAAAGCAAAGGGTCAAATAAAAGCCGATGCGAAGGCTAACGGGAAATGCTAAGAAGTTCTAAAGATCACTGCACCACCACTGCACTCGAATGGGAGAGCTCATACTGCGTTTCGAATGGGAGAGCCCACGGAGTGAATAACGTGAATTCTCACACTGCATTCGAATGGGAGAGCCTGCACTGCGTTCGAACGGGAGGGCCCACGCTGCACTTGTAAAGGAAGAGCCTGCAACCGATGCACTGAGGCTCATGCTGCATTCGAACGGGAGAGCCCACGCTGCACTTCGAACGGGAAGCCTGCATAGTGCTCGAACGGGAGGGCCCACACTATGGTTCCAATGGGAGAACCTGAGGCCAAGTTGTGTAGGCTCACACTGCATCTGAAAGGCAGAGCCCATACTGCATTTGAATGGCGGGTGGCACTGAATAAGCTTGTACGCCGCAGTTGCAGCACCTGGACAGCGCGTGCGCTGTTTGTGGTGTGCGTACGTACAATGTCATTTAAGTTGGTTTGTCGTGAAATTAGAAGGCACCTAAAACTATGTACCCAGAAAAATACCATAGTCTGGTGTTTATTTAACTTAGATGTATGGTTGGAGTTTTGTTGATTGTTTTTCAACGTAATGCAAGAAATTTCGTTAACTCTGAAAAATTTGATGTAGGGTGACTCTTCTTGTTTGATGAGGATGTGTGAATCATTTGAAGTTTGTACCTGAGGGATGGATTTAAAAGATGTTATCTCGGCACCATTTGCAGTAGTAAGGTGAATAAAACAACTTGTTTATACTGATGACCTGTAATAATTTCTACGGAAAACTGAAATATTGAAGTATAAGCGAGGAGCCGAGCCAAATCATCTGGCGTTGATTTAAGCCTGTTACTTTAAACTTGGGTGGATTGTAAGATTATGACAGATTGCTGAATGCTTCTTAAAGTCATGCGTCCATTAGGGGTTCTAAGACTGTCTGTAAATGAATGATAGCTGTAGAAGTGATTGCTTCGTGTATTGGGGCTGCAAGGCGAGCTTGAATGCTGTGAGGTGAGATGTGTTTGTAGAATGTTTTATGAATGAGTGTGACATGGCACGTGATCTGCCTCTTGCGGGGCTGAAATTGGCTTGTGTCTGTTCGGACATAGGCTGTGTATAGCTATAGTGAGCTGTAGAATGGTCAGAGCAGGAGTTGCTGCAGCAGCGAGTTCGCTCAAAAATATCTGTGTTGATTTGAGAAGTTGTTGTAATTAAGAGTTATTGTAATTAGCGTTATTGTAATTAGAGAGACTGTTACTGCTTAGAAACGAAGTGAATGACGGCATAGAAAAGTCATTAGAATAAAAAGGCTTTGGCTCTTCATTGCCTATGGAATGTGGGAGGAATGGACTTGCGAACAATCATTATTGAAGGATTCGCTTGTGCCCATTCATTCCTTAGGAGTATTACTGCCAACTGCTGTACGATGTACGTCTTGCATATGTGAAGCGTCACATAGCAATAGTTTTGTGAGGAGGGAATGCTCCACGTGACCTCCAGAGAATCGGAGCCCAGGCTATGGCTGGCGCTCCGTGTTCAGCTCCTCCAGCTTTCATGCTGATCTCCTCAAATTCCGGTGCGTGAGGAGTTTTCTCCAATGAGCTCGGGTGCTGCAAAGAGGTGAGACGTATGTCAGAGCGGGTGCTGCTGTGGCAGCGACCTTACGCTAAAAATATTTACGTTGATTAAAGATGTTGTAATTAGAGTGGCGTTGTGTGGAAAGAGTTAGTTTGTTGCAAGATTGATTTGTCTACCGTGCATTTACTTGAGAAATACACACCTTAGAACTTGAAAAATACACACCTTAGAACGTCCGTCAACCAATCAGAATCAAGCATTCAACAGGTCTGTTGAATGCTTGATTCTGATTGGTTGACGGACGTTCTAAGGTGTGTATTTTTCAAGTAAAAGCACGGTAATGAAGTAGTTCCAGGTCTTGACCGCAGAAAAGTTCATATCACTTCACCAAATGATTTCAGTTATTTCAAAGAGCCCTACAGGCTACCACAACAAAATAACCAATTAAAACATAGACACTGGTTAAGTACATCGGATAAGAATAACAAACAATGTCTATAAATTTATTTCAATTTCAATTGAAAAGAATCCTTTGGCTCCCTCTCTTTCTCTCTCTCTCTCTTTCGCTCTCGTCTCACCTCCACACACACACACACAACCACACACACACACCCCGTACATACTACAACAGCAAAATAACCATATAAACAAAGATATTGGTTGAAGTAAATCGGTTAAGAACGTCAAATAATGTATATAATATCCTACATTTATTTCAATTTTGGGTGAAAAGCTCCCTCGTCTCCCCTGCACTTACACACGCTCACACACATACATACACACGCACAAGGGCGTAGCAGCCATGGGGGACATGGGGGACACATCCCCTGCAATGTTTAAAAAGGTGATTTGGTCCCCTGCACTTTTTCAAGCTAAACCCATACAGAGTCCAAATGATGGATTTGTATACCGTATTATTTGCGTTTTGTTACTTTGGGCTGATTGAGTGACCATCCATCCAATCACAGGTGAGGTTTATGAGCCGAAACATCCCGTACATAATAGGTCGTTAGTCAGACAGTCTAATCAACATGGCGGCATTCATTTGAGTTGCTTTCAACAATGCTCATTCATCCATGTTTTATCGGCATTGATGTTGATCTAAATTAATAAAACAGAGATGAGGAACGCACAAACAATAGTTATTTATTGGCATATAATTCTTGATTGGCAGCATTATGTGAAATGCACTGCAGAAGAAAAAACAAAACAAAGGACAATCCTTCTTTTAAGCACACATTGTAAGTGGAGTTTATGTCAGCACCTGTGTCTTCATTAAATTATTATTTTTATATTTATATTATGCTTGTGAGGTAAAAGTTTGATTGGTTCTTTTTGCCAATTTGAGTAGATTACTAGATCTGTGTTAAATACTTTATGTAAAGCTATTTTTAATATCAGTTCCTGTTTTTCTACCTCTGTGTTGGTGTTCAGTCGACAAACTGTAGGAAAAAAGATAGATCTGTTGTGTTCTTAGAACATTTATGCATTTTACTGAAGTCAATAGATATGTAGACATGCTTTTTTATTCATGAAAACGTACGGACATTATTTAAACATAATTATTGTAAAACTATTATTGTTGTCTTTTGATTAAAGTCATGCTCAGCAGCTCACACACAGAAGGGAAATAATAGATTTTCTTTGTTCTTAGAATGCGTAAAATATCTACTTAAGTCTCTTTGAAGGTCTGTAGACATACAAATTTTTAAGGATTAAAATTTTATTTTGATGGTTGACTCAGTGACCTAACCCTAACCCTTTCACACAAGACATCACCAGGTGGCATCACCAGAAATGGTCACTGAATCATTAAATGGATCTGAATGAATTTTGGTGAGCATAGTCAAAACACTCGAGCCACTTGGATACATTTAAATCCTACAATGCACAAGCACAGAGTAAAAAAATAAATTGTGCACATGCACAGTTGTCATTATTGTAATTGATTAATTCATTTATTCAGGACAAACTTGTGCTCCTTCTTTTATTGTCATGTGTGAAACAGAAGCAAGTGCTCCACAAGATGCCCTTTATTTTTGCAGCTAATTTGGCAAAATTTTACAATTAATTTGCAATACTTCAATCTTTAAAATACTACAAATACAGTACAAGTATATAATACTTATGTATTAATATAATACTTATATATTAATCTATTAATATATACTGTAAAATATTAAACTGCACTGTAAGTGTTGGGTCTGTGCGAGCCACCTTCTCACAGCTATACTTCAATCTTATGTATACCATGTACACACACACACACACACACACACACACGTACATGTGCACGTGCACACATGCACGCACTACCTTGTTACTCCAATGCCAAAAAGAAGCGCATCCTCCGTTGCTAGTTATAAAGCAATGTTTTCAAACTAGCAACGAAGGCTTGAGCTTTATCAAAGTTAGATACACTTGAACAATACAACAGTTTCTATATTATCTGAAATATCTGTGGGAAACACCCTCGTGCTCCCCCTCCCCCTCTCTTAAGCTCTCACACACATACGTGGACACAGATATATTATACGCATTACACACACACTTACTTACGAGTAAAAGCAGAGCTGTCATGTTGGCACACACCTGCATCTCAGTGGTGTTGAAAACAATTGGAAAACACTTTAGAATAATGGTCCATCATTAATAGGTAATTATGCAGGAATTCACACAGGATTAATGAGTAGTACTACATTAACACTTTAGTTACTACTATTAACTAATAAGGAAACATGATTAACCAATCAGTAAGTAATAGTGAACTGATGACTGAGGTAGTTCACTGTTAGGTAATAAATAATTACTGAATTTGATCTGCCTCATTGAGAACTATCTACTAACTATGGCTAATTTAAAATAACCATTATATAAAAATAAACATTAACATTAGTTCTTTGTTGGAATTAATTTATGAATGTAACAGGTCACTAAATCAAGGCTACAGTGTCTGGTAGAGTATCATAGTCAAGGATGTAACCACATATTCAGGACTGATGGGGATCAATTTTAATAATGTATTAATTAACCATGGAAAAAACCCATATCAGTAGACCAATATTATGGGGGGGGGGGGCTCATGAACCCCCCAATGTCTATGGTGGTTACTGCCATGATCATAGTTAGCTTACCTTACAGAAATACAGGGATGTATGTGCCCAACCTGTGTATTCCTTGGGATATCTCTTCTGTTCATTAAAAAAAAATATTAAATTCTGCATGTTTGATATTGCTGAAGGTCTTTTTTAAATAATTTTAGTAACCCATAAGTAATGAGTCAAGTGTTACCACATAAGTATGAAGGAATTACTAATGATCTGGACCATTATTCTAAAGTGAGTGACATGGTAACGCATTGTTAAGTAATGAGATCTTACTGTTTCCTTCCTTGGGATTTAAAGGTTATCTGGACCATTATTCTAAAGTGAAAACACATTATAAACCATTACTAGTAACTGAGGTGTTACTTGTCAGTTAGTAATTAATACTCAATTGTTTGTTCCTACATTTTATTCATTTAATCAAAACAAACATTCACAGACATTAAAAAAAAAAAAAAAAAAAAAGAAAAAAAAATCTTGCATTGAATTATGAATCATTGAATTAACTGAAGATAATTGCATAGGCTACAAACCTTTAGCAGGATAATGTTTTTAATTGCTGGTGCTCATGGTTACTATATGTTTTAAAAGTCTTATATCTTAACATAAAGTAAAATAATAAAATTATGTGTCTAAAGGACAAGTGTGTTGATCTCCAGAAGACTTCAACAGAAAACGGAGAGAAAACTTGCATGAGGCCGATTCCATATGTGTACTTCCGCCCTATACAGCCCACTCTGTAAATGCGTACAGTTTTTTATCAAATTAATTTGACATGTTTCCTCCTTTGCCTATGTTCGGTCTGAACAGAACAGAATGTATGTTGAAGTTTACCACATGCAGGCGGATCGACGGGAGGGCGGAGCAAATTGCACTCGCTCTTCTTTCTGTTCCAGTGTGAGCATTGAATATGGTGAACCCTGATTGGATTAGAAGCTTGATGGACATGACACTCATTCTTTTTTCTTTCTTTTTTTTCATTGGATCCATTAAAACACTTTACATAAAATTAAACACTTCTTGTAAGATTAACCTACATTATCTATGAATAAAAAATTCATCTAAAAAATGTTTTGTTAAAAAAAAAAAAAAAAAAAAAAAAAAATGTTGTGTATATTCAAGTGTGTATTCATTCATTTATAATGCGTTACCATGACCCTCACTTTAAAATAATTAGTAATTCCTTCGTGTTTATATGGTAACACTTGACTCATTACTTATGGGTTACCAGAATTATTTAAAAAAGTCCTCCAGCAATATCAAGCCTGTCGAAGTTAATAATTTGTAATGAACAGAGATATCCTAAGGAATACACATGTTGGGCACATACATCTGTAAGCTGACTATGATACTCTACCAGACATGATTTAGCGAGCTGTTACATTCATAAATTAATTCCAACATAGAACACATGTGAGGCACATGTTTCTCTGAAGGCGTATTTCATGATCATGTTCAAAATAAAAACATAATCATTCACATTTTAGACACTGTTTATGTTTTGATTAGTAATTAATAAGTAGTTATTTTAAATTAGCCATAGTAGATAGTTCTCAGTGAGGAAAATCTAATTCAGTAATTACTGATTACCTAAAAGTGATCAGTCATCAGTTCGCTGTTGGGCCTCATGTATTCAGATAGAAGACAAAGGCAGGCCTAATATAAGCCACTACCTTCCAAGTCGTAAATCTTACTGATAAAAATCGCGCCAAAATCAAACAAAGGGAGTCCAAAACAGACTACAAATCCATGAAGCCTTGCTCACTAAAGGATCGAACTCTCAACTCCTATTGGATGAGGCACACAACAGAACGTCCCTCAAACATGACATCATCAGGAGTTGAAATACCTCTGAAATGCTTCCGGGATTTGCTTCCAGCGACTTTGTTTGCAGCGTGTGGACGCAGCTCTTTGCTGCTCTCCGGTGCAACCTCATGGCACAAGGAAGTAACGTCCGACTTGAAACTGTAGCCATACAATCTCCATCTCGCTGGACGAGTTGAGATTACTCTGTGTTCAACCGAACACTCTAATGGATCCGAAGGAGACCGCCGAGCAATTCGCAGCTTCATCCGTTCGCCTACAGAAGTGAAGAGATTAAAGATTTCTCTTCCAGCTTCAATCAAGTCGACATTTCTGAGTTCTCCGCCAGTTTTTGCTTGTACAGTTTACGGACCACCATGTCCGCTCATTATTAATACTCAGGGTATTAATTATCACAACTTTGTTTTGCTGTATTGTGGTCCAACCAAATTGGATTGTTGTGCAATTTCGCCATCGCAGGTGAGACAGCAACTGAGTTCATCCATTAAAGAGTCAAATAACGCGGGACTTTTACGAGCCATCCACCACGTCTCTGAGTGATAAACTGACAGCTGTTTTCTCTCCCACGATCACGAAATCGGCTTTAGGGCTGTCATCTCTCTCTCTCTCTCGTACTAACCACACACCCACACCCACCCACACACACACACACACACACACACACACACACACACACACACACACACCTTATGTGTTATAGAATTATTTTTATTTCCATATCTAATCATATCACTGTTTAGTTTGTAGTTGGAAGTTGGAAGTTTATTGACTGCATTGTATTAATTATTAATTGATATTACTGCATAAATAAACTTTGTTTATATTACAAAGAGAAGTGTTTTGGTTTGTTTTGCATACGCCTGTGTCATGCTGATGGGATGTCAGTGTTTGGATTCAAACCTTCATTCACTGTATTTTTTTTCCGAAAATCAATATTCTTCGGATATCAATTTTCCTAAGAAAACAATCTAATATTGAGACTGTTTTACTATTTGGTTATTAGTCCCTGATTTCAGGGTGGTGCCCCGTCAATGTTAATCCTTATTAATATTCTATTGATTTTTGATAATTGATCATTATCTTTGATGATTGAATTTGAATGATCAATAAGCTAGTGTTAATTTTAATTAATGTTTCATCGATGTTAACAATTAACGATTATCTTTGATAATTGTTGATTTAAAGGATTTAAAAAAGCTAACATTGATTAAAATCAATGTTCTATTGATTTTAATAATTAATAATTATCTTTGATAATTATTAATTATTGCTAATAACCAAACCCGCTCCTAAACGTAGCACACTACATTTACTGGAGCCCCATATGAGGTTTTAATGAGTTAGATTCAACTGATTAATTCAAATATTAATTAATAACCACAGAAATAATTATTAATTATTTCTGATAGTAACACTGATCTAAACAACCAGTAAAGCCCTACATCGCTATTACTTACTGATTGGTTAATCATGTTAACTAAAGTGTTAATGTATTACTACTCATTAATCCTGTATTAATTCCTGCATAATTACCTATTAATGATGGGCCATTATTCTAAAGTGTTACCAACAATTGTTAAGGTTTACAACGGAAACATGGCGACACTCGCTGCTGCTGAAAAGTGCTTAAACGTACATCTTGGTGATTTTGAAGTGATGCTACTTCTGACGGGAGCTGCAACAAATAAAGGTAATCCCTCAGGTGATCTCTCTCAGTTTCTGAGCTTCTCTCTTTCGATCCCTCAAAAATGAACTCGCACACAAACTCACACACACGCGCACAAACGCACTAACTTGTTACTCCAGTAAGTGCTCCAGTAAACTGTCTTAAGGTGTGGTAACCGTGGTATAAGTGGAATAATTGACTCCGGCCCACTGAATTATTGAAAAAGAATGCACACTCGAGGTGTGCATTGCTTTGCATCATGACCGCATTACCACCTCGGGTGTGCATAATTTTTCAATAATTCAATGGGCCATTGTCAAATATTCCTAATATTCAAAGTTTTGAAACACTTGACTGAAATGTTTCTCATGATCTTAAAAATCTTTTGATCTGAAGGCGTATGCTTAAATGTTTGAAATTATTTTTGTAGACAAAAATATAATTGTGCCAACATATTCATTTATTTCATTACAAAACTAAAATTTTGTTTAAAAAAAAAAAAAACAATAGTTTTTGAAATTGATGACTTGGACCAAATAATAAAGAAAAGCAGCCAATAAGTGCCCAACATAGATGGGAAACTGTTTAAAAAGCATCTCAGGGTGATACCTCAAGAAGTTGGTTGAGAAAATGTCAAGAGTACATGTCTGCAAATTCTAGACACAGGGTGACTACTTTGAAGATGCTAAAATATAACATAGTTTTGATTTATTTTGGATTTGAACATAATTCCCATAGTTCCATTTGTGTTATTCCATAGTTTTGATGACTTTACTATTATTCTAAAATGTGAAGAAAAAAAAAATGATAATAAAGAATGAATAAGTGTTTCAAAACGTTTGACCGGTAGTATATATAAAGATAGATAGATAGATAGATAGATAGATAGATAGATAGATAGATAGATAGATAGATGTTTTAATTTTAATTTAATTTTAATTCATGTTTCATCGATGTTAATGATTGGTGATTGTCTTTGATAATTGTTGATTTAAAGGATTAAAAAAAAGCTAACATTGATTCTCATCAATGTTCTATTGATTTTAATAATTAATAATTATCTTTGATAATTATTCATTATTGCTAATAACCAAACCCGCTCCTAAACGTAGCGCACTACATTTACTGGAGCCCCATATGAGGTTTTAATGAGTTAGATTCAATTAATTAATTTAAATATTAATTAATAACTAAAGAAATAATTATCAATTATTTCTGATAGTAACACTGATCTAAACAACCAGTAAAGCCCTACATAGATAGATAGATAGATAGATAGACAGAAAGTAACTTGGACACAAACTACTGGCTTTCAAAAAAACTCATCATCACTCACCTTACACCACAAACTAGTGTGCTCTGCATAGCCACAGAAAGTCAGCACTTAGCACTCAGTCTACATACTATATTTAAGAGGTAAGTAGTAACATGACCATCCATCGCTTGGTCTGGACTGGGGGGGATATAATATATTTATATAGAAAGAAAGAGAGAGAAGAAACGAGAGTGAGGTAAAGACAGAAAGAGAAAGAGAGAAATGAGAATTTAAATTGAGAGAGAGAGAGAGAGAGAAAGAAGAAAAAGACAGAAGCAAAGCTAAATGTGTGAAGTTTTTCAGTTTCTTTAAAAAAAAAAATGTGATGAGGTGCCTCTCCTTTGAAATTAAAGTCATTCCACATGAGACAGGCCTTCACCTCTCCGTTGCACATTATTGGACATGAGTGGCTTCTAGAAATCTCTGAAAGGGCCTTATTTTTAAAAAAAACAAGTACAATTAAGTACATGGTATAAGGTTGTTCTTTCTGAAAGAGTAACCTCTACTGTCAAACATAAATGTAGTGGTCTCCATTATCTGTGATTAGAAAATCTGTAAAAACATGTATTGTATACAGTAGAACTATTGATCAGTAGCTCTCTTAGTTGTTTGTCTCCGTTCAACACTGAATCTGAATGACTCCCACAAGAAACCCTGCTGCCTCTGTTAAGAGAGTTAAAAGTCATCCACAATTTAGAAAAGTCCCTTGACTTGAGTTTTTTTAAAAGTAATAATCTATTCACAAAGCAATTTAGGGAAATAAAAGCCTATGATTGGTCCCCTTCATTCATGGCGGCAACAGAACAATGCACTAGTGAGGGTCTACTCACTCTAAAGACCGCAGCTGTGTCTCCGCACATCCTAAAGGGCTTACACATGCACAAATGCCCACATATCACACACACAAAATGCAAAGGGCAGTCACTAGAGGCCATAATCACGCCAAAAACTGAGTCGTAATATTCAACCCATAATGCCTAAAACAAGAGCATTCTATTCTCAAGACATGCCACCTCGTTTGCTGCCTCTCTCTTTCCAGTCCCTCTCTTTAGCTCTCTGTCTCTGCAGTCCTTTGGAGATAAAATATCCTTGGTAGTGAAAAAAGGACGGGAGCCTGTTATGTGTCTATAGATACATATAATGCAGGGAAGAGGCTACCTCCCTTGTGTTTTAATTTGACTTTAAAAGCATTCTCCCAGCTGCCAGGGCTTTTAATAGTTATTCACTTACAAATGATTGCAGGTCATTACACAGTCATTGGGAGGGCAGTAATGAGATGGGCTTAATGGCTCTTGGTAGTACATTGGTATTACACTGCCACAAAAAGTTCCTGCCAGTAAGTTTTTATGATTGTTCCATATAAACTGTGTTTGTTTAAACCCCATTTGGAGGGGTAGCTATCGCTTTTAATGAAATCTGATTTATGGTGGCATTAGTTCACACCATTCATGGCTGAGGTAAGGGGAGGAGGAGTGGCAGAGAGAGAGAGAGAGAGAGAGAGAGAGAGAGGAACAATAAATTCCATCATCTTCCTGGACAAATATTTTGTTAATCTTTGGTCATGTTAATTCTGCTCTCAGCCCCTCTTTTCATCATAATTTAACTGTGGCCAGTGACAGTAGGCATAATCAGATGTGGATGTAAATGATTTGGTATTTATTAGGGGCCAACATGAATGCTCACCGAGACACAAGTGCCCACCCGTCCTTATCTCTATTGATGTACAACGCTGACAAGTAAATTAAATTTACCTTTGGAAATGGTTCTATTAGTATTTTTATTAGGTTAATTAAGCAAGCTCTGGGGACTCATTGAATGAGTGAGACTGGAGATTAATTCACTGTTCTCCTTGTGCTAGAGGACTAAGAGGGTAATCCCCAAGCAGCCATCCTCTTCCAGATCTGCTCGCCGCCACCACACCACACCACACCACTTCATTAACACACTGTAAAGTCACTTACGCACCCTCACTACACCCCCACCTCGTTTCATGGACTCCCTGCCATGGGCTTTCCTAATCTACTAGAGATGTTGGTTAGAGGTGCATGGATTCCTGTAAACTGCAATAACACAGCGAATGTGTCTTTCATAATACAGTGGTTAATATAGATGAAATTACCATTTACAAACAAACGCTAATGCAAACACTTCCAGGTTCTTTAGGCACTCGTGAAAGGAGTTGTTTTAGAATAGCACATCATTCCAACTGTGCTAAAGAATGACCAAAATATGCTGTGAATACTTAATGAATGGTGGAGATTTGGACAATTTCTACAGATTTCCATCTCTATAAATGAATCAGACCAAATGCCGGATTTGAAAAATTATAATACTGTAGACCATAATGTAGGGAACCATAATGATCGCATCTGCTTCAATATTGCCCTGCAGCTGTAGATTTGCATTGCTCCAAAACATTTACATTTTTAAATGCAACCGCAGTGACAAATTTATTTCAAAAAAACAATCAATGATCCAATGGGACCCAGTCCCACCACCACCTCAGTGTGTACTGGCTCTTTCTGAAAGAATATGCACTTGAAAAAGAGAAGCAATACTGATAATATTTGCCTTTGCATTTAATACAATAAAAAACAGTGGTTTTTAAGTCTAAACAGTGACAAATATTTTAAATAATGGTCAGTGTTGGATAAGTTACTCAAAATAGTAATCCACTATAAAGTACAAATTATTAGTTCTAATAATCTAAGGCATGCACTAGGCGTTTCTCCATTAGAGTGAATCATTAGGAGGCACACACCCTTCAGCTGTCACTGAAATGCAAACAGATGTACATATGAACATAATTTATGTTTATATGTATTCTACATATTGTAAATAATATTATTTTAGAAAAGTACTTAAAAGTAATTAAATTAATTGAAAGTTAGTAACTGTAATCTGATAACAAGAATTTTAAATGTAATGTGTTTACTTCAAAGTAATTAAATTACAGTAACTAATTACTTATTAATATGTTTACACCCAACACATTTTGTAAACTGTGTATTTAAAATGAAAATGAAAAAATGAAAATTCTCTCATCATTTACTCACACTCATGAGTAAATATTAGAAAAAATATCTCAGCTCTGTAGGTCCATACAATGCTAGTGAATGGTGACCAGAACTCCAAAAGCTCCAAAAAGGATATAAAGTCAGCATAAAAGTAATCCATAAGACTCCAGTGGTTTAATCAATGTCTTCTGAAGCTATCCAATTTGTTTTGGGTGAAGAACAGACCAAAAGATAACTCCTTTCTCCTTTTCCTATAAATCTTGACATCAGCAGTCTCCTTGGCATGATCATAATTTCAAGCTTGGTTACACTTCCTAGCTCGACACATGCACAGAGTGCATGGCACCATAGGAAGTCTAATCGAACTTGAAATAATGAATATTATATTGTAATAATATAATAAAGATTTATACAATTTTATAATAACTTAATTAACAAGCTTTATTACATTATACATTGCTTAACAGACTATTCAAACCATAGCACTGAATATCCATTCCTTAAAGCTGTTTGCAGGGCTCCAGACTAAAAAAAATGACTTAAGAGCCATTGGCTCCTAAACTGAAACATTAAGGAGCCAAATGGCTGTTTTTAGTAGCCAAATCACAGATTTTCTGTGACGAATGGTTGCTGAGATGAGACGTGGGATGTATTTTCAGGCATTAATAAAAATGATGACCGTGAAACAACAAACGGGAACTCAAAACAACAACAAACAAGAACTGACAAAGGAATGCAAAAACTAAAGGGTATTTATACAAACAAAAGCTAATGAGGGAATGGAAAACAGGTGAGAACAATGAGGAACAGATGGTAGTGATGAGGGCAGTGCATACTGGGTAACGTAGTCCGGGGGAAACACTTCAAAATAAAAGTCCTAGGAAATATGTGGGAGACAGACTATGACATTTTCTCTATTTAGATTGCTGTTCAGAAACAAGATAGAAAGCCAAAGAAAAGGAAGTCAGATGATAACCCATTCATCGAAGATTTAATAAACAGTATATATAATTGAGAAGATAAGTTTGCATTCCCTTTTTTCTCATAAACGTTCACACCCCTTTCATAATTTATACAAATATATACAAATTTATATATATCTTTTTTTATTTAGTACTGCTCTTCAGGATCTACATGACAGATATTTACATAAAGTAAAATATGCACATAGTAGTGTGTTGTCTTCTAGAGCATCAGTGAATGTTTGCACCTTGTGTAATAGTTGTGTTCAAGTCCCTCATTTGTACTAAGTGTAAAGTCCCAAGTGTAGCTTGATTTGTATATATATATATATATATACATATATACACACACACACACACACACACACTGGCGGCCAAAAGTTTGAAATAATGTACAGATTTTGGTCTTATGGAATTGTTTCATTCACCAAAGTGGCATTCAACTGATCACAATGTATAGTCAGGACAATAATAACGTGAAAAAATTACACATTAAAAAAAAAAAAACAATGTTCAGAACTTAAACTACTTCAAATAGTTATCAAAAAAAATCCTCCACATGCAGCAATGACAGCTTTGCAGATCCTTGACATTGTAGCTGTTAGTTTGTCCAGATACTCAGGTGACATTTTACCCCACGCTTCCTGTAGCACTTGCCATAGATGTGGCTGTCTTGTCGGGCACAGTCTACAGTCTAGCTGATCCCACAAATGCTCAATGGGGTTAAGATCCATAACACTCTTTTCCAGTTATCTGTTGTCCACTGTCTGTGTTTCTTTGCCCACTCTAACCTTTTCTTTTTGTTTTCAAATGTGGCTTTTTCTTTGCAATTCTTCAAATAAGGCCTGCACACCTGAGTCTTCTCTTTACTGTTGTACATGAAACTGGTGTTGAGCGAGTAGAATTCAATGAAGCTGTCAGCTGAGGACATGTGAGGCGTCTATTTCTCAAACTACAGACTCTGATGTACTTATCCTCTTGTTTAGTTGTACATCTGGCCTTCCACATCTCTTTCTGTCCCTGTTAGAGCCAGTTGTCCTTCATCTTTGAAGACTGTAATGTACACCTTTGTATGATATCTTCAGTTTTTTTGGCAATTTCAAGCATTGTATATAGCCTTCATTCCTCAAAACAATGATCGACTGATGAGTTTCTAGAGAAAGCTGTTTCTCTTTTGCCATTTTTGACCTAATATTGACCTTAAGACATGCCAGTCTATTGCATACTGTGGCAACTCAAAAAGTTAAGCTTCATTTAATGAATCAAATAGCTTTCAGCAGTGTTTGATATAATGGCAAGTGATTTTCTAGTACCAAATTAGCAATATAGCACGATTACTCAAGGATAAGGTGTTGGAGTGATGGGTGCTGGAAGTGGGGCCTGTCTAGATTTGATCAAAAATTACTTTTTTCAAATAGTGATGGTGCTGTTTTTTTTATATCTATATAAAATCTATAATGTTCTGACTATACTTTGTGATCAGTTGAATGCCACTTTGGTGAATTAAAGTACCAATTTCCTTCCGAAACAGCAAAATCTGTACATTATTCAAAACTTCTGGCTGCCAGTGTATATATAATTTTAATTGTTTTAAAATATTGCCTTAGTCTTTCTTTACTGTTACTGGATGGCCCCAGACACAGAGACTACAAGGGTGCAAATTGAATGAAATCCCAGATGCAGTTAATTGTACTTCTCCAATCCCAATCAATAATTACCAGAAGAAAAAATGTGGTACACAATACTGGACTTTTAATTATAAAGAAGCCCAAAATACACACTGGACTCTTATTATGAAATGTCTGTGCTCCAAGTTGTGAGCTCACTGAAGGCTGATTCGCTGAGAAAGTGAATCTGATTCAAACTGCTAACATGAGTTCCTGAGTTCACACCCTCAGTTCTTTTCGGGTGATTTGTGAAAAAGATCTGGTTCAAAAGAGTCATTTGTTCACGGCTCTCTCGCGCTGGGTTTGTTGTTGCGTGCAGTGGTGCGAGACACACTGGTTGTGCACGTTCTAAAAATATATATTCAATATCTCACAAGATGATATCTGACGAAACCGCATATGAACGCACACAACCTGACTGTCGGGCGACTACATTTTAAATTATTGTTGCAATCAATTATTTTTTGTCACATTTGCAACCATTTTAGTCGCAGTCTGGAGAACTGGTTTGTCTGAAGTACAGTACCCAATATGTGTGGCTTCTTGATAATTGACACCATGATAATGTACCTACTGTATACACTTTGTGATGACAAAACAGTTTTTATGTAGCCAAGAATATTAGGACTGTTGCTGTAGATCCACTGATTACCTCAGGGAAAGGAAGAGCATGCATGTGAGTATGTGTTTCTTGGGGCTAAACTCTCTCAGATCAAGGGATCTGGTGACCAGTCTGACTCCAGGTGAGCAGGCATTAGCCTTTCCTGCACGTGGCAACTGCCCAGTGGGAGAGCTGATACAGTGGGGCAGGACAGCGCCGGGCTCCTCTGATGAAAGCACTATTGATTGAGAAAAAGGCCTTTTTATAAAGCAGATTGTTCATTGGAGTGGAACCTTATGCACCTCAAATATAACTCCTCTCAATCTACCGGCCTCCAAATCGACCCCATCGCCTGCAGTCATCACCAAAGCAGGGAAACATCCCCATCTCTCATCCGCTCTCTTAACACTTAAGACCGGCCCATCGATTGGCCACCACACCTCCTTTTGACTCTGTGAGTAAAGTACACTAAGGTGGTGGTGGCCGAGCTGCATGGCATCCCCAGGTTACCACGCACACCCCCGACAGTGTGGTTTGTGCTCGGCTGAGAACATTTTTCATTTAGTAACCATCAAAAACAAATCAGGCCAGACACCTGTCTGTTTTGGGACTGGAGGAAATCAAATTTGTGCTTTACAGGGATGAAAACAAATCACCTTAAACAATTTCACTTATATGGTGCTACGGTCAACTCCGCAGAGGTGTGTGAATGAAAAGCGTGTTTTAGTTCTCATCTGGCATGGCGTAGCGTGAAGCAGCTATACCCATCAATCTTATTTATTCATTGAGAGTAATTATAGGTGGATAAGTGGAGAGTAAAGAGTTGAGGACAATGTGGAGTGCTGCACAATTGTTTTGCTACTACGGTGGGCTTCTTCATCTTTCTGCTAATGAAAGGAGCTGGATGGTTGTGTATTACACAAACGGAGTTTAAGCATGGACTCCATCAATATCTCTGTCTCTGCTCAACTGCCCACTAAATTGTATTTGTTTGGTTGAATCATCTAATTCAATACTCTGAAGAGTCTCAATGAAAGTGTTTGTGGTAGAGTTAAACCTTTGAGACTCTAGAGAGTCATTATTCGATCTGACTTTTTAGTGTAGTCATCATGCTTGCACAATAACACACAAACATTGAGATATACTCAGGTATTGTTTTCATCCTGACATGCCTGCAGGGAAGGGTTGGGAACTGAGAACCGTTTTATTCAGAACCTGTTCTATTAAAGTAAGCAAGCGAGTAAATAAATAAATAAAATAATGAATAATAAATAAATTATTAAAATTATAAATACTAGAACCTACCTAAATATTTTTATGATTTTTGGTTCCATTAACAGTTCTTGACTGGCATTCTTGTAAACTTGCAGTCTGAATTTAGTAAATCAAAAACACCTTTTGAAAGAGTGTATTAAATTAATCTTACTTACTTACTGAACTGCAAGTCGTTAATTTATTCAAATCAAATCACTTTTATTGTCACACATCCATATACACAAGTGCAACAGTGGGTGAAATCTTGGGTGCAGTTCCGAGCAACATAGCAGTCATGACAATGATGAGACATATACCAATTTACAATAAACATCAGATTTACATGACACAATTTACATATCTAATATACACATAATTACACACAACACAATATACAAATAATAATATGCAATGTACAGTATACAATACACACAATATAGAATACACATACAATAAAGATAGTATATAAAATATACAGTAGGTTGTATTGTACTGTATTGACATTCAGGCTGTCAGTTGATAGTCAGTTGCCAGTGTGTTGTTAAGAGAGAATATAATTTATGACAGTCCGGTGTGAGATAATAAGATTAATAAAGTGCAGTGCTGATGTATATTGATCGTGAGAGAGCAAGAGTTCAAAAGTCTGATTGCTTGGGGGAAGCTGTCATGGATTCGGCTGGTGCGGGTCCTGATGCTGCGATACCGCCTGCCTGATAGTAGCAGTGAGAGCAGCCCATGACTCGGGTGGCTGGAGTCTCTGATGATCCTCCGAGCTTTTTTCACACACTGCCTGGAGTATATGTCCTGGAGGGAGGGAAGCTCACCTCCGATGATGTGTCTGGCAGTTCGCACCTCCCTTTGCAGGGCTTTGCAGTTGTGGGCGGTGCTATTGCCGTACCAGGCAGAGATGCAGCCAGTCAGGATGCTCTCTACAGTGCTGGTGTAGAACCGTGTGAGGATGTGGCGGTTCATTCCAAAGTTCCTCAGCCGTCTCAGGAAGAAGAGGCGCTGATGAGCCTTCTTCACAACGGCCTCAGTGTGGACGGACCATGTGAGTTCCTCAGTGATGTAGACACCCATGAACTTGAAGCTGCTGACTCTCTCCACTGGTGCTCCTTTGATGGTGATGGGGCTGTGTTCCCTTTCTCTTCTCCTGAAGTCCACCACAAGCTCCTTTGTCTTACTGACATTGAGGGAGAGGTTGTGCTCCTGACACCAGCGTGTCAGAGTGTGCACCTCCTCTCTGTAGGCTGTTTCATCATTGTCAGTGATCAGACCTACCACCGTCGTATCATCAGCAAACTTAATGATGGCATTGGAGCTATGTGTTGCCACACAGTCATGTGTGTACAGGGAATACAGGAGTGGGCTAAGAACACAGCCCTGCAGGGCTCCAGTGTTGAGGGTCAGTGATGAGGAGATATTACTGCCCATTCTAACCACCTGACGTCTGCTTGACAGGAAGTCCAGGATCCAGCTGCACAGCGAGCTGTTTAAGCCCAGAGCCCGGAGTTTCTCATCAAGCTTGGAGGGCACTATGGTGTTGAATGCTGAGCTGTAGTCTACAAACAGCATTCTCACATGAGTGTTCCTTTTTTCCAGGTGGGAGAGAGTGTGTATTGTAGATGCAATGGCATCATCAGTGGAGCGGTTGTTGCGGTAAGCAAAGTGCAATTGGTCCAGTGATGGAGGCAGCACAGAGCAGATGTAATCTCTGATTAGTCTCCCAAAGCATTTGCTGATGATGGGGGTCAGAGCAACAGGACGCCAGTCATTTAAGCAAGTGATTTTGGATTGCTTTGGTACAGGCACAATGGTGGACATTTTAAAGCATGTGGGGACTACAGACAAAGAGAGGGAAAGGTTGAAAATATCCGTAAAAACACCAGCCAGTTGGTTCACGCATGCTCTGATGACGCGGCCCGGAATGCTGTCTGGACCCGCGGCTTTACGGATATTCACCCGTCAGAAGGATTGGGTTACATCCACTACAGAGACGGAGAGTGAACTAACCTCTGTAGGTTCGGCCGCGAGAGCTCTCTCTGTGAGGGCTGTGTTACTTCCCTCGAACCGTGGATAAAAAGTATTTAGCTCATCCGGGAGAGAGGCAGCGGTGTTCACGGTGGAGTTTTTATTCCCTTTAAAGTCCGTGATGATATTAATTCCCTGCCACATGCTTTTAGAGTAGGTGGTGTTAAACTGTCCTTCAATCTTGTTCCTGTACTGGCGTTTTGCTGCTCTGATAGTTTTTCGGAGGGCATAACTGGCTTTTTTATGCTCCTCCGCATTCCCGGAATTAAAAGCAGAGGTCCGCGCATTAAGTGCCGTGCGAACATTGCAATTATTCCAGGGTTTCTGGTTCGGGTAGATCCGTATTTTTTTGGATGGAACAACATCCTCTACGCACTTTCTGATGAAACACGTTACGCTATTAGCGTAAACCTCGATGTCGTTATCAGAGGCAGACCGGAACATCTCCCAGTCCGCGTGATCAAAACAGTCTTGTAGCATAGAGTCTGACTGGTCCGACCAACACTGGATCATTCTGAGGGTGGGTGCTTCCTGTTTCAGCTTCTGCCTGTAAGCGAGCAGAAGCAGAATGGAAGAGTGGTCCGATTTGCCAAATGGTGGGCGGGGGAGGGATTTTTAGCCATCCCAGAAGGGAGAGTAGCAATGGTCCAAAACCCGGTCCCCTCGTGTGTTAAAACTGATGTGTTGGTGGTATTTTGGTGCAATTGATTTAAAATTGGCTTTGTTAAAGTCCCCGATCACAACGAACGCGGCCTCAGGGTGCGTGGTTTCCTGCTTGCTTATAATCCCGTACAGTTCCATGCCCGGTCTGTGTCGGCTTGTGGGGGGGATGTACACAGCTGTGATAATGACCACTGTGAATTCCCTTGGTAGCCAGAATGGTCGACACAGAAGCACGAGAAATTCCAGATCAGGAGAGCAGAAAGACTTGTACGTAAAATGTACGTTCCTCTGATCACACCAGGATTTGTTGACCATAAAACATACACCACCACCTCTGCTTTTACCTGAGAGGTATTTTGCTCTGTCCGCTCGGTGCACGGAGTCTGGAATCTCCGCAGACATCCAAGTTTCTGTATTCAGATAATTTTGCAGTCCCTTGTCTCTCGTTGGAAAGAGATCCACGCTCTCAGAGCTTGTTGTCCAGACACTGAACATTTGCCAGTAGAATACTGGGTAGCGGGGGTTGATTTGTGCGATGTCTTACTCTGATGAGAACGCCGGCTCTGTTCTCCCTCTGCTCCTGTTTTCCTGCTTGACAAGAAGTCCAGGATCCAGCTGCACAACGAGCTGTTTAAGCCCAGTGCCTAGAGTTTCACATAAAGCGTGGAGGGCACTATGGTGTTGAATGCTGAGCTGTAGTCTACAAACAGCATTCTCACATAAGTGTTCCTTTTTTCCAGGTGGGAGAGAGCAGTGTGTAGTGTAGATGCAATGGCATCATCAGTGGAGCAGTTGAGTCCAGTGAGGGAGGCAGCACAGAGCACATGTAATCTCTGATTAGCCTCTCAAAGCATATACTGATGATGGGGGTCAGAGCAACAGGACGCCAGTCATTTAAGCAAGTGATTTTGGATTGCTTTGGTACAGGCACAATGGTGGACGTTTTGAAACATGTGGGGAATACAGACAAGGAGAGGGAAAGGTTGAAAATTTCCATAAAAACACCAGCCAGTTGGTTCGCGCACGCTCTGACATGGCCCGGAATGCCGTCTGGGCCCGCGGCTTTACGGATATTCACCCATCAGAAGGATCGGGTTACATCTGCTACAGAGACAGAGAGTGAACTAACCTCTGTAGCTTTGGCCGCAAGAGCTCTCTCCGTGAGGGTGTTGTTATTTCCCTCAAAACAAGCATAAAAAGTATTTAGCTCATCTGGGAGAGAGGCAGCGGTGTTCACTGCAGAGTTTTTATTCCCTTTAAAATCCGTGATGATATTAATTCCCTGCTACATGCTTCTAGAGTCGGTGGTGTTGAACTGTCCTTCAATCTTGTCCCTGTACTGGCGTTTTGCTGCTCTGATAGTTTTGCAGAGGGCATAACTGGCTTGTTTATGCTCCTCCGCATTCCCGGAATTAAAAGTTGAGGTCTGTGCATTAAGTGCCGCACGAACATCACTATTAATCCATGGTTTCTGGTTGGGGTAGATCCGTATTGTTTAGGTCGGAACAACGTCCTCTACGCACTTTCTGATGAAACACGTTACACTATCAGCGTAAACCTCGATGTCGTCATCAGAGGCGGACCGGAACATCTCCCAGTCTGCATGATCAAAACGGTCTTGTAGCATAGAATCTGATTGGTCTGACCAGCACTGGATCATTCTGTGGGTGGGTGCTTCCTGTTTCAGTTTCTGCCTGTAAATGGGCAGAAGGAGAATGGAAGAGTGGTCTGATTTGCCAAATGGTGGGCAGGGGAGTGATTTGTAGCCATCCCAGAAGGGAGAGTAGCAGTGGTCCAAAACCCGGTCCCCTCTTGTATTGAAACTGATATGTTGGTGGTATTTTGGTGCGATTGATTTGAAATTGGCTTTGTTAAAGTCCCCAGTCACAATGAACGCAGCCTCAGGGTGCGCGGTTTCCTGCTCACTTATACTCTCATACAGTTCCTTGAGTGCCTGGTCTGTGTCGGCTTGTGGCGGGATGTACACAGCAGTGATAATGACCGCTGTGAATTCCTTCAGTAGCCAGAATGGTCGACACAGAAGCATGAGAAATTCCAGATCAGGAGAGCAGAAAGACTTGATAGAATGTACGTTCCTCTAATCACACCAGGATTTGTTGACCATTAAACATACACCACCACCTCTGCTTTAACCTGAGAGGTTTTTCGCTCTGTCCGCTCAGTGCACGGAGAACCCTGTGGGTTCGATGGCTGAGTCTGGAATCTCCACAGACATCCAAGTTTCTGTCAGGCAGATAATGCAGCAGTCCCTCGTCTCTCGTTGGAAAAAGATCCACACTCTCAGCTCGCAGAGCTTGTTGTCCAGAGACTGAACATTTGCCAGTAGAATACTGGGTAGCGGGGGTCGATTTGCACAACTTCTTAGTCTGATGAGAACGGCGGCTCTATTTCCCCTTTTCTTTCTGCATTTCCGCGGCCGGGCAACCCAGACAAAGGGCTCCATTGGCGTGTTTGTAAACAGCGGGTCGGCATTGAAGAATTGGAAGTCCGGTTTTCGGTGTGCAATTGCAGAACCAATGTCCAAAAGTGTTTATCTATCAAATACAATAAGGCAGACAACATCCAAGATAAAAAAACATAAGAACTGTAAACAAAACAAACAAAAAACTGCAATGTCGTGTCGTAGCTCACAACGCAGCAGCCATACTCGGCGCCATCTTGAGTTCCATTCTTCCAAGTCGTTAATTTATTCATATCGAAATGAAGTTTTTTTGTAATATGTGTTTTTTAAAATAAATAAATAAATAAAATTAATTAAAGGGGTCATGAAATGGAGAATAAAAATTCCCTTGATATTTAGACATATAAGAGGTAACTGTATTATAAAAACATACTGTAAATTTCAGAACTCAAAGCCACCTCCCCAGTCTAAAAAGAGCATTTATAGTTGCCACCCTGCTGAAACGTCTCGTTTTGAAATCTGTCTGTTCTTGACGACACAAAACATTTGTATTTACACAACTCACAACATGTATCATCGCACCCTTGGCCCTGCCCACTGGTGTGTAGGTCAAGAGAGCAGGTCTTGTGTGGCTAACTATTCCAAACATAACACCAAAGGGGACCCTTCTGGAATATTTTTGATTATTTTTGAATATATTCATGCACTAGACAGACATCTTTGACCACTTGATACATACCTAATGATGCTTTTAAAAGACGCGGTGTCAAGTTACAACTCTGAAACGGAGAAGCAATTCTCATTCTTTCAGATGCTGCCTGTGTTGCTTTGAGCACAAACATGTCATGGATGCGTTCTTTCGCCCATCTGCGCTATTTTTAATTGTTGGTGTATGTAAAAATAGGACGTCTTTGACAATGGATGTCTTTGATCGCTTCGGTGTGTTTCCAGCAATGTGCACCTCAGTGCGCCATCAGTATGTTTGTGCGTCATTTCACTGTGCTTTGGACTATGATGTGTTTTTTTTTTCTGGCTCATGTCGGTGTTGATTGTTTGTGAACCATCATAATATGATTCAAGCTTTGCAAAGGAACTGTTATTGAAGGATGGGACAGTTAAAAACACTTCAAAAACGTAAGTAAACCTGAAAAAATATTTCAAATGGCATGACTGTTTGGTGCTAAGTGTTAACAGTTGTGCTTGAGATGAACAGTGTAATATGTTCAGATGCAATGTGTTGGAGGTGCGTTATGTGTAAACCCTGCAATTTTGTTTTAGAATGTCCTTCCGATTAAGTTTGCTGAATTTGAGGGGCTGCATGATGTTAGACAATCAGAACAGTTTTTCTATATCAGAATCTATATCAGTTGAGTGACACATTCAAAGTCATAGTGTGAATATATAACATCATGGTTACTTTCGTAACCTCCGTTCCTTGATGGAGGGAACGAGACATTGTGTTGATGTAGTGACACTAGGGGTCACACTTGGGAGCCCCAAACACAGCCCCAAAAGGCCTATGGGAATTGGCGAGTGGAATTTGCATGCCACTCCCCCGGACATACGGGTATAAAAGGAGCTGGTATGCAACCACTCATTCAGGTTTTGTGCTGAGGAGCCGAGACCAGGTCCCGGCCATTTCAGTGGGTAGTTCAGCGTTGTGGCAAGAAGGACACAACGTCTCATTCCCTCCATCAGGGAATGGAGGTTACGAAAGTAACCATGATGTTCCCTATCTGTCACTCACTCGACGTTGTGTCGATGTAGTGACACTAGGGGTCCCTATACAAAATGCCACAACTATCTGAACTGTGTTACATGAACTGGCGGTGCATTACAGGCAGAACAATGTGTGCCTCGTAGCCAGCGCACCAGGCCATCACGTAACCTCCCCCAACGCTCTTATGAGCGTGGAACGGTCCTTCAGGAACAAGTCGACTGCCCAACAATAGGGACAGGCTCTTTTTCTCCCAAAAAAGAGTGGAATTTGTTAACCGACTGGGAGCCATAAGTGTCAACGTCGGGGGTGTCCTTCCCAAGGGGAAAACACCACAGAGACCACACCCCGCCCAAAAAGGGGGGGGGGTATTTTGAGTGGAATACATCACATGGTCTTACCGAGTCTTGTCAGAAGTATGTCATGTGGAGAGGTCCCATGGTAGGTCCTACCCGAAGGGGGAGGAGTTTCTGCAAAGCATGGCAACTGGGGGCAGAGGGGCCTCTCCCCAAGAAAGACGCAGTTTACCAACAGGGAAACGATTTTGCAGAAGATATCACATGGGGTCGCCTTCGGGGAACCAGCACATGTGGAGCACTTACCTCAGTACAGGGCCTCATTATTGTACATACTGGGCCGGCAGCGAGTTTCTCCGCAAACTCAACTGCCAGAGGGCTAAAGAGGAAAGTCATCCAGGGATCACAGTCTGTGAACACAACTGGGAGTCAAGAGTGCACGTCTTCACCTCAAGGGAGGAGAAAGGCACTATGTGCAAGCGGTACACCTGGCCAGCTGTCCCGGAACTTACCTTCTCGTGCCTGCCAATACACAGGACAAGACCGGCTCAACCTGGAGATTGTAGAACCTCGCAAAGGTGTTGAGTGCTGCCCAGCCTGCTGCTCTGCAGATGTCTGCCAAAGAGGCGCCACTGGCCAGGGCCCAGGAGGCCGCCACACTCCTGGTAGAGTGGGCTCGTAACCTCGCAGGGGGTGGCACATCCTGAGCCTGATATGCCATCGCGATGGCGTCAATGACCCAGTGGGCGATCCTCTGTTTGGAGACAGCGCTTCCTTTCCGCTGTCCACCAAAGCAGACAAAGAGCTGCTCGGAGCTTCTAAAGCTCTGCGTGTGATCCAAATAGATGCATAAAGCTCGAACCGGACACAGCAATGCCAAGGCTGGGACTGCCTCCTCCTGGGGTAGTGCTTGCAGGTTCACCACCTGATCCCTAAAAGGGGTCGTGGGAATCTTGGGCACATAGCATGGTCGGGGTCTCAGGATCACATGAGAGTAACCCAGACCAAACTCCAGGCACGATTCTCTGACAGAGAACGCTTGCAGGTCCCCTACCCTCTTGATGGAAGTGAGCGCAGTCAGGAGGGCAGTCTTCAAAGAGAGCCTTAAGCTCAGCTGAGTCCAAGGGCTCAAAGGGAGCTCCCCCTAGACCCCGAAGGACTACAGAGAGGTCCCATGAGGGGACGAGGCACGGTCTGGAGGGATTCAACCTCCAAGCACCTCTCAGGAATGTGATGATCAAGTCGTGCTTCCCCAAGTATTTACCATCTACTGCATCGTGATGATCTGAAATAGCGGCTACATACACCTTGAAGTTGGAGGGGGACAGCCGCCCCTCCAGCCTCTCCTGCAGGAAGGAAAGCACAGATCCGACTGCGCATCTCTGGGGGTCTTCGCGTCAGGAAGAACACCATTTAGCGAACAGACACTGCGGTGTTGATGTGGCTCATAGCGACGAGGCGCTGCTGACTCCAGAGGAGGAGACGGCGGACGAGTTCTTACATGCAACGGGAGCGTAGACCGCCTTGATGTTTGATGTACGCTACCGTCGCTGTGTTGTCTGTGCGAACCAACACGTACTTGCCCTGGATCAATGGCCAAAACCTCTGCAGGGCGAGCAGTACTGCCAACAACTCTAGGCAGTTGATATGCCAATGCAGCCGCAGGCCAGCCCAGGGGACTGAAAAGGACTGAAGAGGCAGCGAAAGATCGGCGTGATGGCCACGCGATGTGTCCCGCGGCGCCATGCCCATCTCGGGACTCGAGTCTGAAGCCAGTGCTGAAACGGTCTCATATGCATCAACCCGAGCGGTGTGGCCACCGCTGAGGATGCCATATGCCCCAGAAGCCTCTGGAAAAGTTTCAGTGGAACCGCTGTCCTCCGTCTGAACGCCTTCAGACAGTTCAGCACTGACTGTGCATGCTCGTTCGTGAGGCGCACCGTCATTGAGACTGAGTCCAACTCCAAACTGAGAAAAGAGATGCTCTGAACCGGGGAGAGCTTTCTCTTTTCCCAGTTGACCCGAAGCTCCAGTCGGCTGAGGTGCCAGAGCACGAGGTCCCTGTGTGCGCACAGTAACTCTCAAGAGTGAGCTAGGATTAGCCAGTCGTCGAGATAGTTGAGGATGCGGAGGCAAGCGGGGAAAGGGCTGCCTCTGCGACCTTCGTGAAGACGTGAGGGTACAAGGACAGGCCGAAGGGGAGGACCTTGTACTGGTACGCCTGGCTCAGTACTCGCAGGTCCAGGATTGGTCGCAACCCACCGCATTTCTTTGGTACAATGAAGTAAGGGCTTTAGAACCCTTTCTTCATCTCAGCTTGAGGGACAGGCTCTATCGCACCCTTGCGCAGAAGGGTAGCGATCTCCACATGGAAGGTAGCAGCGTTCTCACCCTTCACCAAGGTGAAGCGATGCCACTAAACCTGGGCGGGTGCCTGGCGAACTGAATCGCGTAGCCGAGTTGGACGGTCCGGGTCAGCCATCGCGACAGGTTGGAAAGCACGAGCCACGCGCCCAAACTCCGGGCGAGGGGCACCAAGGGAATGATCACGTCGGAAGTACCGGCGGGTGGGGCCTCGCGGCAGGGCGGAGCTCGAGGTGCCACGTCGAGGGGACTCAAGCCCCATGGCCGTGCTGAGTCCAGGGACATCGAAGCACTTACCTGGCTCCTGCCGCCTACCATAAGATTGGCCGAGGAGGGGTGAGGAGGAATCTCGTCCCCGTAGTCCACCGAAATCAATCCCGTGTGGGCGTGTTTGTGCCACAGCTGGGCGCAAAGGGGCGGGAGGTCCACCGCTGGAGCGCCATACCTGAAAAAATGGGACGGTGGATGGTGGTCCTGACGACGGCTGTGAACACTGGACATGTGACCCAGGAAACTTTAAAACCACTCTTTTCTCGAACTTTTGGGTACCGCAGCCTCTTGGGCATGCGGCAAAAAATGAAACAAAAGATTCTTCTCCCGGCCCTCCACCAGGGGATGGAGTGGTCTGTTCACCAGCTCCAGAGAAGCAGGTCTCCTCACCCCAGGGTTGCCCGTCTCAGGGGCGCTTCGAAACCTTCCTTGGGTTCTTCACGGCCGGCTTTGAGACGGGTGGCGTCTGCTTCCTGCGTTGGGCTCCACGCTGGGGCTGGGCCACGGGGGCGGGCTGCGGCGGAGCCGGTGTTGTTGCTACAGGAGGACGCTCTTGGTGACAAGCAGACAGGGTGCAGGATCTTGAACCACGCTGGGGCAGGATGTGTTGTATGGCCTCCGTCTGCTTCTTCACCGCCGAGAACTGCTGGGAAAAGTCCTTGACGGTGTCGCTGAACAGGCCAACCTGGGAGATGGGGCATCAAGGAACCGTGCCTTGTCGGCCTCTCGCATCTCAACCAAGTTGAGCCAAAGGTGGTGCTTCTGGACCACCAGGGTGGACATCACCTGCCCGAGAGACCGCGTCATGACCTTCGTTGCCTGGAGAGCGAGGTCAGTCACCGAGTGCAGTTCCTGCATCAATCCCTGGTCAGAACTACCCTTGTGCAGTTCTTTTAGCGCCTTGGCTTGGTGTACTTGCAGGAGAGCCATGGTGTGCAGGGCGGAGGTGGCTTGTCCAGCGGCACTGTAGGCCCTGGTCATCAGGGACAACGTAAACCTACAGGCCCTGGACGGGAGCTTTGGGCGCCCACGCCAGGTGGCGGCGCTCTGCGGACACAAGTGGACCACGAGCACCTTATCCACCTGGGGGATCACCGAATACCCTCTGGCCACTCCACCATCGAGGGTAGTGAGAGCAGGGGGTGCTGAAAGACCGGGATCGGGCAGTAAAAGGTGCCTCCCACGACCTTGTCAGCTCCTTGTGCACTTCCAGAAAAAAAGGAACGGGGGCAGGACGTGGCCGTGGGTGGCGCCCCAAGCCCAGGAACCAATCGTCGAGCCGCGAGGGTTCAGGGGAGAGTGGAGGGTTCCACTCTAGCCCGATGCTCGCGGCCGCCTGGGAAAGCATGTCCATCATTTCCATGTCGGCTTGAGACTGGGCGACCATTCCCGAAGGAGGAAGCCCAGTCGAAGCCTCTGTGTCCAACTGGATGAGCCCGCTCTCCGATGCTGCGCTCGATAACTCATAGTTTTCCCGGGCTCCGAACAAGAGGTCGAACTCGCCCTGAGACGAGCCGGCGGTCTTGTCCGAGTGCCCGACCAAGGCAAGCGAGCCTGCTGGGGAATGGGAGGACCGTGGGGGGATACCCAGTGGAGGTGGTCCCATTTATGTCCCCAAATCGCCCCCAGTGCTAACCGATGCGGCCTCAAACCTATAGGTAGAAGGATCAGTGCGGGGAGCCGCTGGGGTGGCCTTATGAAAGCAAGCCACGACCGCAACGTTGCCATGGTCATGTTCTCGCAATGAGGACATGATCCATCCATGAATGATGTCTCCACGTGGGCAGTGCCCAGACAGAAGCGGAGAGATAAGGACCACAACCAGGAATAACACACAAACGGAATGGCCACATCTTTAAAAAGACGTTCCGTGTGTGCTGCACTTTTTGTGAATGAAAATATACTCTTTTAGAATATACTCTCTTTTATCGCTCTGCCGAAGTGCCCAGGGGCGTTCTCTGCATTCCACAGGTGCAGAGGGGAGAAGCCGCTGAAATGCGCTGTAAATCCATTAGTTTTGAGGTGCGTCTTTGGAGGTGTAACATCTGTGTAAGATCAGTGATGGCTAATTACACTTTGTTTGAAAAAAACTTTGTTTGAAAAAAAACCTTTTAGCCTTTTGACATTTGCATATAAATTACTGACCTGGTCTCCACGTTTACATTTATATGGGTGCTAAATTGCAGATGGTCTTTATCACTATCAAAAGGATGCTAAAACAGGTCTCCTCTGAAGTGTCTCCATCAAGCTTCAAACACATTCCACAGAAAGGGAGGTGACTCCAACCCCCCCCCCCCCCCGTGCCAGGCACCAGAGCAGTTGTCTGTCTCCAGTAATTCCAATACACGTCACACACACACCTAAAGACATTTTCTCTATTTAGGCCATAGTAAGCAGTTATAAATGCATCTGCTATGTGCATGTGTTGTATGTATATTCCCCTATTATATTAACTTGGTTAAAACCCTTTACTTGTATTAGTTAGATGTTAAACGCATATATTCAAGTGTATGAGTGTATCTCTGCTTTAATATCGTCTGGAGGTTACCTTCTTGGTATCAAAATGATCTTCTCTTTATTTCTCACACCATAATGGGTGACCCCCGTGCCAGGCACCAGAGCAGTTGTCTGTCTCCAGTAATTCCAATACACGTCACACACACACCTAAAGACATTTTCTCTATTTTAGGCCATAGTAAGCAGTTATAAATGTATCTGCTATGTGCATGTGTTGTATGTATATTCCCCTATTATATTAACTTGGTTAAAACCCTTTACTTGTATTAGTTAGACGTTAAACGCATATATTCAAGTGTATGAGTGTATCTCTGCTTTAATATCGTCTGGAGGTTACCTTCTTGGTATCAAAATGATCTTCCCTTTATTTCTCACACAATAATGTACACCATGTGATCGTGAAATGCATCGAACAATTCTTACTATGTTTTGAATTAAAAGCTGCACTAGCGGTCCAGATCAGCAATAAAATGCGAATGGGCCATAAACGGAGACAAAGGATGTTTCTCCCGCTCAAAATGCATGCCTCTGATTGGCCACTCCACTCACAAAATGGGTGCGGCAATGAACTATCAAAACTCCAGAGCGCAGACTAATCATCGCTCAAAACTCTTCTTCTTGAGACCAACCCACTCCAAAACTCTCTCTTGAGTTTAACCTTCTGGCAGTGTTTACCTTCAAGTAACTTTGTGGATTTCCTATGGACTTCTTCAACTCACTCCTAAAGAAATCATCGAGAACCTCGTCTACCGCATCAAGACTCTTATTCAGCAACAAACCAATGCAAGTAACCATTTACAACTGATTAGATGCGTGTTTAAGTTTGAACCCCTTTTAAGGTGAATTGTACCTCTGATGATTCTCATTTAGGTTGTAGTTAACTGACGTGAAATATTGCCATTCTGTGCTCTTCTCTCTCTCTCTTTTCCTTACTTTCCTTCATTCTATATATGTATGTTTGCTTAGTTTGTTTGTATGTTAGTTATAGTTTCATTTATTAAATCCCTTATATTCACAATTGATTGTCTCTGTGTTCCGCTCACAATTCAAAGTCACTGAATGTTGCTCCTTGCTACATGCTAAACTACTGCTAGCACTGTATAAGTAGGAAGGCTATCGTTCCTTGGCCAGGAAAGTAATCTTCTTAGAATTGATAAATAATTATATTGTCTGCTCGCTGGACGGACAGATCAAGTAATCGTAATATCGATTCTGCTACAGTTAATTCTAAGATCTAATCTAAATATTTATTATTAATTATAACCAGTTATAATTAATTATAAATAATTCCCTTTTAAGCTAATTTGCTACAGAGGGAAGTTGAATTCAGTGCACTGAATACAACCGCTCGGCTCCAAAGAGAAAATCTGAATGAGTGGTTGAATACCAGCTCCTTTTATACCCGTATGTCCGAGGAAGTGGCATGCAAATTCCACTCGCCAATTCCCATTGGCCTTTTTTCAGAAAAGCAGAGGTGTTTGGGGCTCCCAAGAGTGACCCCTAGTGTCACTAAATCGACACAACGTCGAGTGAGTGACAGATAGGGAACCTAATATTTCTAAATAGCATGTTTTTTTTAAAAATACAGCCATGTCATAATTATTCAACCCCTATTGCATGTAGCTGTTTCTTAAATATGTAAAGCTACACAAGTAATTGTTTTAAAACAAAATTAAGTCATCAATCTGCAATGGCACTTATTTAAGTTTTAAAATGTAGTTTAGCGTTGTAAGCAAAAATGTATTTCTATGCAAAAAAATACAATTAAAAATAAGCTGTCTCAAAAGCTAATAGAGGAGATTATTTCATTACACAAGAAAGGTCATGGCTAAAAGTACATTTCCAAGGCGCTTCAATTTTCAATAGACAAAGTTGGCAGCACTATTCATACATTTTTTAAAATATGGTACAACATCAACCTTCCTGAGGTGTGGAAGAAACTTCACCAAGGGAAATGTTGACTCCAGTTGACTGAATATTCAAGAAGCAATTAGGAAAGACCTGTGGAATCCTGGAAGAAGGTTTTATAGACGTATGACACTAAACTGAAAATGAGTTTTAGACCCATGGGTCAGCAGTACGTATGGAGTAAGATGACAAGGTGACAAGAACGACACCATCCCCACAGTCAAGCATGGAGGTGGGTCAGTCCTGTTATGGGGGTGTTTTGTGGCTGCAGGAAACGGCTATCCTGACTATGTGACTGACACCATGGATTCTTTCAGGTATCAGGACATTTTGGCATGAAAAATGTGATGCCTTCAGTGTGTAAATTGAAGCTCGGTGATCACTGGACTTTCCAGCAAGACAATAACACCAAGGATACATCCAAGTTGTCCAAAATCTGGTTCAGGGATAGGTCGTGGAATGTCCTTAAATGGCTTTCAGTCCATCATTAAAATCCCATTGCAAACCTTTGTTGGGATTTCAAGGAAGCAGTGGCAGCACAGAAACCAAAGAATGTCAATGAGCTGGAAGCTTTTGCTCATGAGAAATGTATAAAAATTCTAACAGAGAGGTGCCCGAAGCCTGAGAACACTTACCTGAAACATTTATTTGCTGTTATTAAGGATAAAGGATGCTCCACAAATGATTAACTTTGAGGGTTGAATATTTTTGACATGACATTTGTGGAGAGAATTAGTTATTTTTTATTTTAATATTTGGGTAAACTGAACTCTTTGTTCTCAAAATCACTCAGATGTGTATTAAAAACTTACTTTGACTGTTTACTGAGGTTTTAGTTGTGTTTTATTTCACATCACCAGAATGTATTGCTGGTCAGGGGGGTTGAATAATTTTGATTGCAACTGTATATATATATATATATAAAAAACATTATAATTGGACAAATAAATAAATACAAATAAATAATAAACAAATACAAATATTATTTTTGCTTGCATCTATTAAAGGGGTCATTACAGGCTATTTTTTAAATAATTTTATTATCTTCCCTGAGGTCCAATTATAATGTATATATATATATATATATATATATATATATATATATATATATATATATATATATATATATATATATATATAAACATTATAATTGGACCTCAGGGAAGATAATAAAATTATTTAAAAAATAGCCTGTAATGACCCCTTTAATAGATGCAAGCAAAAATAATATTTGTATTTGTTTATAATTTATTTGTATTTATTTATTTGCATTTAATATATACTTAGGACCAACTAATGGATTGCATTTATGCCACCTCTATGCCACATTAAACACTCTTTTTAAACAAACCTTTTGCAAAAATTTAATTAAATGTAGGTATTAAATGTATTCCCAATTTGTGCTATCTGTTCATTTGAAATCTAATCTGTGACAATTTGTCAGCAGGCTGCTGAGGTCAGTAAATGCAATTTTAAATTTTTTTTTTGTTTGTTTTGTTTTGTTTTTTTGTATTATTTATTTCCAAATATGTCTTCCTCAAAATAATCTAATAAAAAAAAAATAAAAAAAAAATAAAAATAAATTTATGGAATCATTAAGGAACCGGGATCGTAAAGAGAAATCAGAATCAGCACCAAAACCATAATTGTTAATTCCATGTGATTCCTATTCTTACTGCAGAGGAAAAATAAGTATTTATACTTACAGTACCTTTGAACCATTATAGAACACTCATTTTGTAGTATTAATACTGTATGCATAGACAAAACATTACTAAAAGACTAAACCCCAAACCGAGAGTCACTTTTTCAGTGCACCAAGTAGCCTTATCTCTTAAGTTGGGAGAGTCCACTACACATAAATGCGAGTATTTGAACTCACCTCAATCAAAGCTCTATGTGTTTTGGCCACATTCTTTGTATTCCTGACCAAATGAAATATCAGAACTTTCTTTCCTGGGGCTAGCCGTGTTATCTGGGCTGAGAAAATGAGAATGAAATAAATAACACTGGACCTCGCAGAGGCCTTGTCTTGTCCACACCACTCCCTTCAGCCTCTACCAGATAGACAGTACCCTTAATAATTAATTATAATTGATTTTAACATGGCCCTGACATGGGCGAAAAGTCTGAGCCAATTGCGTCTGTTTGTCTGTGCGTCAGAGAAACAGGGAAAACAGGCAAGCACACATCTTTAAAAGCTCCAGATGTGTAGTACAGATACAATATTTAGGCTGAAGAATCCTTGACCTCCCTGTGCTAACCAGCTCCCAACTTGAATTGATTTCTGAAGAGACAGCTGGGACACAATTACAACAAAATGCACTAAAGACAACCAGTTTTGTCTCTGAACAGTTTCCCAGCAGTTTAACCTCTTCAGCGTGGCTGGGGTTGAATTTGAGGTCAAGGTCTGGCCAAGCGGACACACGGTAGATCACACCACCTTAGGAAATTACAGAACAGCTGTGAACGGCACACTGCAGTGGCAAATGAGGCACCTAAGAAGACCTAACAACTCTGAAAACCAGAACCCGAGTGGACTTACTGACAGTGGAGACATCCTCTCATGTTTTACGCAAATCAGTAGCAGTATTCTGACCTCCTGTGCTATCTTAGCACGTCTTTGTAATGTTGTTTCTACCCTGGGTACAAGGGAAGTAAAGAAGCTCTTTGGCAAAGGCCTTAGCACACACACAGAGAATAATAGACATAGAGAAAATGTAATGCCCTTCCCATCAACATTAAATATCCATGCTTTTGAGTATTGTAACTTGGCAACGCTGGTGCTTGTGAGAGCATTGTCAAGATTGAAAACCTGAGGAAAAGATTGCGGGGAATAAGGGCAGCAAATGATTCAAAAGGACAGTCTGCATATAGATACAACATGGGAATCTGCACATGGATAAACCATGACTTTGTGCATGTAGATCCAACAATGCAATGTGAATGGTACCAAACTACTTCAGCATTGAGCATAAAGCCTGAAAGTACTTGTATCAGATTTGAGAAGTCTAAACCATCTTTCATGGATTTTACAAAACTGCTTCCATCATATGCATCACATTAGTTGATTACTTTTTTTTTTTTTTTTTTTTTTTTTTTTACGTAAAGCACAACTATTAGGGGTACAAAAAAATAATAAATAAAAAAATAATAAAAACAATTCTGACTGACAAATTATGCAACTGCCCCCTGTAAATATAGATCTTAAATAGCAGTCTTACAGTTGTCCTCAATCTGTTGTCCTAAAAAAAAAAAAAAAAAAAAAAAAGTCTATTAGATGCTATTCTAAACCATTAAACCATGATGCTTTTTTTTATTTTTTATTTTTTTTTTTTTAATTAAACTCTTTTGCATACTTTGCATAGTATAACGTTGGAAAGTTCAAAATGTTTAAAGGCTGTGCTGAAGAAAAAAAAAAAAAAACGAATTCATTATAGTAAGAGGTCGTCATATAGTTTCAAATAAATGTCAGCAAAGAATGTAATGGGTGTTCAGTTCAGTCTTGGTATTTGATGGCTTTGTGAGCCGTTTGAAGTTAGAGAAAGGCTATGGTAACTCAGAAAACCCATCTGTACAATTGTAGTGAGAAAAATAGGATCTCAGAATGCACAACATATCAAACCTTGAGGTGAACGGGCTGCAACTGTAGAAGACCACATCAAGTTCCACTTCTGTCAGCCAAAAACAGAAAGCTGAAGATGCAGTGGGCCTACCATCATCCTGGTCTCCATCCCGATGTGGTCCTCTGCTGTTGTAGCCTATCTGCCTTAAGGTTTGAAGAGCTGTGCATTCTGAGATGCTATTCTGCTCACTACAATTGTACAGAGTGGTTATCTGAATTATCGTAGCCTTTCTGTCAGCTCTAACCAGTCTGGCCATTCTCCATTTGACCTCTCTCATCAACAAGGTGTTTCTGTCCACTTTTTTTTGTTTTTTGCTTTGGCAACATTCTAAGTAAACTCTTGAGATCGTTGTGCATGAAAATTCCAGGAGATCAGCAGTTACAGAAATACTCCAACCAGCCCATCTAGCACCAAAAATCATGCCACGGTCAAAATCACTGAGATAAAATGTTTCCCCATTCTGATATTTAATGTGAACATTAACAGTAGTTAACATGAACTAACAATGAACAATACTTATTAAGCATTAATTAATCTTAGTAAATGTTAATTTCAACATATAGTAATTCATTTTAAATCAAAAGTTGTATTTGTTAAAATCAATTAACAATGAACAATAGTATTTTAAGGTCCTGACCCATATCTGCATGATTTTATGCATTGCACTGCTGACACACGATTGGCTGATTAGATAATCGCATGAATAAGTAGGTGTACAGGTGTTCCTAATAAAGTGGTCAGTGAGTGTATATATACAGCAGAGCATGTGAGTGGTGCATAGAGGGAGCGGAGCGATCAGAATTTCACTGTAGCGAGGAGCGCGTTTCATGAGGCAGCACTCAGCCCTGCTCCGGCCGCTCACAAGGCGTTCACATTCAGCTACAAACAGAATGCGCTACATTTCACGTGTGGCCACATTAATAGGCTGTGTGTGTTGGCAGTGGTATAAGGTCCGAGATTTTAAACAGAGTGGATTATCAGAGATGAGGCAGCATTTAAACTCGTTGTGATTCGCGAACTGATGGTGACAGGTGCCGATTCCAATAGCAGACTACAGTGAGGTGAGAGTGCAGAGGCAGTTCAAAACACAGATTAGTTTCCCGGACATACAGTATGTCTGTAAATAAAATAATTTTATTAGGCTACCGCGGACGTCTGCAAGGGATAAGCGATGTCTGTATAAATCACAGAGATGAGAGTGTCATGTGTAACTGACCCATCAGAAAATGTATGCTATTTAGCTGTGCTGATTAATTATAAAGTATTAAACATGTTCATATGTATCTGGGATTATTAGAAGAAATTGACTTGAATATCTGGCAAAATACAACAGAACTGGTTACATTAGCAAGCTAGTAATCCTACAGTACACTCTTGAATTAGAAAATATAGACAATCTTTTCACATTATGTAATTTTATTTGTCCCTCCGGAAAATATGCTGCAAAACACGTGGCTCAACACAATTTTTTTCCCATTCACTCTGCTCAAATCACAAAATTAGCAGTTGTGTCCTTTTCTAATTTTCATAATCAAAAGAAATCATGTTAGTTTGTTTCTCATGCATCAATCAAAATGCAACAGCCACCATTAGATAAAATTCTGAAGCACATCTTGCATTTTCTGGTGTCTTCTCAATGACAAACATTCACTTCAGACACTTGGTGAACTTTAGAAACAATGAGTTAAATGGTTCACAGGCTGGACAGTGCAGATTCACTGGATTTTTACCAACATGTTAATTCACACGGGATAAGAATAACGGGTTATTTTTACAGAGCGTTTGATAGGTAAAAGACGCTATTATCTTTACTGCCGCGGGAACGCGTAGCCCGCAAAAAGTCAGGAAAAATTACTGACATGAACGATTAGCACAGGATTAAAATAAATGAGAAGCTCTGGTAATTAGGCTGTTACATTACCCCACGTTCCCATATAAAATAACCCCGTCCAAACAGGAGAGAACAAGACTATTTTTTAAGCAGCCTACATTAAGACATTGTTTGTGCAGTTGTTGCTTGCACCATGAAAAATTTGGCTGTATGCCAATATGAAGAGGGATTTTTTGTACCTGGAAAATATGCTTAATTTCTTTCTCATTTCATGCTGCTCGTGAGCAAGGAGCGGAGCGATGACTTTTGAACTTGAGGGTTGGAGTTGAGCGATTGCACCTGAGCGAATATTTGAGCGAAGCGACAACTCGCTCCGCTCCGCTCACATGCTCTGATACATATATAAGTATATATAATATATTATTTATTTATTTTTTATTCTCTCAACATAACACGCAGGTGACAGTTAGACAGTAAGTATTACTTGTTCTCCAAATTACACCAAATAACTTTAATAGCATATTAATCCTGTGGCGGGCCAGACTCGTGCCATCCAGGTTTTAAAATGTTGTTGGGTTTAACTAAGTTCATTCTGGTCATTGGACTTATGAGCCACCTTCAGCACGCACACATACAGACATTATTTGCTTAACGACCAGTGAACGTGGACGCATACTCTATAGGGAAATCAAGTCTCTTCAAGTTGGATCAAACCTTGAACTCCCACCTTCCAAAACCACAGCCACACACCTGACCGCAAAAACATTCAACTTTCCATGCCGTTCTTTTCTCAATTCAAATGCTCTAATGAAATCACACAGATTACCCTCTGTTTTAGAAGGTGCATACCATGTTGCAGTGCCATCCAAAAAAAGGCTTGATTATTCCATAGACCCACTCATATAAAGACAGAATAGGCAGCACAACTGTGGTTGTGTGTGTATGTGTATGAATGTCATACAGTAAGCCAGCCACAGCAAAACTAGGCCATTAATCATATGCCTGCGATGGAAGCGGTTTGTGTGGTGAGTTGGGGTCAAACTGGGGCTATTAAAGGAAGGCACAGGACAGAGGTCTCTGTTGTGCTAACCCAGAGACTCCTGTGGGCCCTGGCTGGGCCAGAGCCCCAGCTGTCCCCCTCTGCCTGACTCCCAGCTGGCTATAAAGGGAGAATCGGGCAGAGTCCAAGCTGCCACCCAGCTTTACCTCATGGGTAAGAAAGGGGGGCCTTTAGAGGTGGTTGAGAAAAAGGAGCTCTCCAGTGAAACAACATCCCATGGTTAAAACTGAGCACAATAACATCGATGGTCTGCTGACTTGTGACGTACTTTAACTGCGCTTATTAAAAGGCCAAGCTTGGATCTATCAGCCTGGAAACATTTTTAGTCATACACACCAGCTGATGGACTCGTATTACGTACGAGTCCATCACACATACGCACGACTCCAGACCGCAAGCCATCATCTTCTTGGCAAAGTCACAAGTCAAGCTTTCATGATGAGACTTTGCTGTGTTTTAATGTTTTAACAATTTACAGTTGGTCAACTCCATTCATCTGAACTGTAATTTACAATATGTCATCATATTACAAATGACCACATGAATGCTATTGGCTAGCCAGTAATTATAATGTGAGTTCCATAAATGTAGGCATCAGTACACTACTGGTTAGTGAACATGATGTGATTCTCAATGGTAAGCATCATTACTGTGCCCCTACTGTGCTGTTTTTTTTTTAAATTTTTTTTTATTTTTTATTCTGATGTAAGAATCTCCCGGACCACCTCCATTCTGTCTCTTTCTGTCATCCTGGCAAGCATTCCCCTAACTGATCTCAAATGCTTCGTTGTAGTTCAATTAAATTTAAAGTTGGCATGCATTGCAAGCATCAGTGCTATCAGTGATTCAGCTCTCTTTACAGCCAATCTATTTTTTTTAATAATGGTTCTGATGAAAACATTACAGTATTGATCTTTATATATTGATCTAGCAGAGAGCATAGTTAAGGCTGACACAAATCAATCAAAATAAATGTAAAATGACAATGGAGTGCAGCAGGACCTAGGGTTGATCTCTGAGCTTAATTATTGAAATGGGGAGAGGGAACCCAAAGCAATATCACACATTAATACAGTGGCTCAGCTGTGTTTGTATGGGCCAGATTAAGCATTCATATTGTATTAAAGCTAGAATACTTCAGCCAAGGTTAATAAAAAGGCAATTTACTTTAGGCCACAATAATCCCCAGAAAACCTCTCTACGCTTCTCAGGTTGAAGCAAACATGTGCTCAAAATCACAGACTCGAGTCCGAGTCACGAGTCCAATTTTAATGGACTTGGACTTGTCACGGACTCAAATGCATTTTTACTCGGACTTGACTCAGACTCGAGCCTTCGGACTTGGGATTTTTTTTCAGAGTCTGGCCGAGTCCATGGCATTTGTGATGCAATGAAAAACAAACAAACTTACAAACAAAAAAAATAATGTAACAGTGTGACCATACGTCCTCTTTTCCCCAGACATGTCCTCTTTTTCAGACCTGGAAAAAGCATCCAGGATTTCAAAATTTCCTCTATATGTCCAAGATATGGCTTTGTCCTCATATTGATGTGCTCTCTACAGTTAGTACTATCATACATTCTGTGTATTTGATACTGCACATAATTTTTCACTCGTATATGTCCTTACTGTTGCGATTCACTGTTGTCTTCCTGTGTTTAGTCTCTGTCATCTGTTTCCTCTGGACTACACTTCCCATAATTCCCTGCTCTGATCACCTCCAGCTGTTCCCCATTGTTCCTAACCTGTGTTTCATTTACTCGTTAGTCTTTGTGTATATAATGCCCTGATTTCTGTTCAGTCCTTGTCAGTTGTTATGTGTTTTGACCTCCTGTTCTTGACCCATTCCCATCGTTCATGTTTTCTCTGTTCCTGTGTTTTCCCCGTTAATCTGTACTTTGTTTATTTTATTAAATACTTTAAGCTGTGTTTAGATCCTGCTCCTGTGACCTCCCTTTCTGTAACATAACAACTGACCCACCGAATGGATCTAGCAGCGCCCTTCATTCGGCTGACCCGAGAGAACTTACCCATCCCGGAATATTCCATCTGTTTTGTGTCCTTGCCAAGTGCACAGACTTTTCCGATTCTACCCTGAAGTCCATGTACTCTGTCGGTCTCATTGTACACCAGTGGAGGGAGTTGCCGGCGACCGGAGACTACATGTGGGAAGAATATTTTGAGTTGATATTAGAGACATTCGCTTCAACGGATCCTCCTCAATCTATTCCGATTCCACTTTCCGAGTCTTCCACGCCTGAGTCCGCTCCACGCCATGTCACAGCCATGCCTGAATCTGCTCCATGCCATGTCACAGCCACGCCTCAGCCTGCTCCATGCCATGTCACAGCCACGCCTCAGCCTGCTCCATGCCATGTCACAGCCACACCTCAGCCTGCTCCATGCCATGTCACAGCCATGCCTCAGCCTACTCCATGCCATGTCACAGCCACGCCTCAGCCTGCTCCATGCTATGTCACAGCCGCACCTCAGTCTGCTCCATGCCATGTCACAGCCATGCCTGAGTCTGCTCCATGCCATGTCACAGCCATGCCTCAGCCTCACAACCATGCCTCAGCCTGCTCCATGCCATGTCACAGCAGCGCCTCAGCCTGCTCCATGCCATGTCACAGCAACGCCTCATTCTGCTCCACTCCATGTCCCAGTCCAGTTTGAGTCTGCTCCATGCTGTGTCCCAATCAAGTCTGAGTTGGTTCCACGCCATGTCATAACCTTGCCTTCCACGACTCCCTGCTTGAAGCCCTTCTTCTCCCTTGTCTCCAAGTTGAATTATCCACCACTGATGTCGGTGCGTAGGGTCACGAAGACCCTTCCTCACAGCTTGTCAGTACTCCTGCCTGCCACAGCCAATGAGCCTACGCCCACGCCTGCCACGGCCAACGAGCCAACGCCCACGCCTGCCACGGCCAACGAGCCAATGCCTGCCACGGCCAACGAGCCAACGGCAACGCCTGCCACGGGCAACGAGCCAACACCCACGCCTGCCACGGCCAATGAGCCAATGCCCACACCTGCCACGGCCAATTTGTTGCCAGCCTCGTCCGTCCCAGAGCCTGCACTGCCAACTTCGACCTCCTGGAGGAGGAGGAGGAGGAGGAGGAGAAAGGCTTCTGTTTCCAAGTCTCTGCCAGTGTTCACGACACAGAGGTCGTTTCCAAATCTCTACCAGTGTTCATGACCACAGAGGTCGTTTCCAAGTCTCTGCCAGTGTTCACAACCACAGAGGTCGTTTCCAAGTCTCTGCTCATGTCCACGACCACAGAGGTCATTCCCGAATCTCTGCCCATGCCCACGACCACTGAGGTTGTTTCCAAGCCTCTACCAGTGTTCAAGACCACAGAGGTCATTTCCAAGTCTCTGCCAGTGTTCACAACCACAGAGGTCATTTCCAAGTCTCTACAAGTGTTCACAACCACAGAGGTCCTTTCCAAGTCTCTACCAGTGTTCACGACCACAGAGGTCGTTTCCAAGTCTCTACCAGTGTTCATGACCACAGAGGTCATTTCCAACTCTCTGCCAGTGTTCACGACCACAGAGGTCGTTCCCGAGACTATGTCCATGCCTACGACCACAGAGGTCGTTCCCGAGACTATGCCCATGTTCACGACCACAGAGGTCGTCTCTGAGTCTCCGCCTATGCCCACTATCACAGAGGTCATACCTGAGTCTCTGTCTACGCCCATGACCACAGAGGTCACTCCCGAAACTGTGCTTATGTTCACGACCACTGAGGTAATTTCCCAGTCATCCTGCACTCTTAGCCTCGAGCCTGCCATGGCTCTGCCTTCTACGGCTTCACCCTTTGAGCCTCTCACGGCTCCGCCTTCCACGGCTTTGTCCTTTGAGCCTCCTATGGCTCTGCCTTCAAAGGCTCCGCCCCTCGAGCCTCCCACAGCTCCGCCTTCCATGGCTTCGCCCTTTGAGCCTCCCACTGCTCCACCTACCACGGCTCTACCCTTAAGCTTCCTACGGCTCCGCCTACCACGGCTCAGCCCCTCGAGCCTTCCACGGCTCCGCCTACCACGGCTTCGCCCCTTGAGCCCCCTACGGCTCCGTCTTCCACGGCTCCGCCCTCAGAGTCTTCCACAGCTCCAGTCTCTAGTCTGTCGTCACCATTCAGGCCTCCTGACCCTGTTTCAGCTCTGTGGCTATCAACCAGGCTTCCTGATCCAGTCCTTACCCTGAGGTGGTCTCCCTGGTCTCATGGCCGTCCGCCTGATCTGCTCTGGTCTCCTGGATCCCCTGGCTGTCTGCCTGACCTATTCTGGTCTCCCAGGTCTCCTGGCCGTCCACCTGATCTGCTCTGGTCTCCTGGGTTTCCTGGCCATCCGCCTGATCTGCTCTGGTCTTCTGGGTCTCCTGGTCATCCGACTGATCTGCTCTGGTCTCCTTGGGTGTCAAGATCCGCCCGTTAAGGGGGGGGGGGTGTTATGTTGTGATTCACTGTTGTCTGCCCTGTGTTTAGCCTCTGTCATCTGTTTCCCCTTGGAGTGTAGTCCCATAATTCCCTGCTCTGATCACCTCCAGCTGTTCCCCATTGTTCCTCACCTGTGTTTCATTTACTCATTAGTCTTTTGTATATAATGCCCTAATTTCTGTTCAGTCCTTGTCAGTTGTTATGTGTTTTGACCTCCTGTTCTTGACCCGTTCCCATAGTTCATGTTTTCTTTGTTCCTGTGTTTTTCCCATTAATCTGTACTTTGTTTATTTTATTAAATACTTTAAGCTGCATTTAGATACTGCTCCTGTGACCTCCGTTTCTGTAACACTTACGTGTGATTATTCTGTTTGAGAGCAGCAGCGCACACTCTTTCAAAGTACTTTTTTTAATTCTCTCACCCACGCGCCCATGCTGTATGTGTATGCGGGAAATAGATCGTCATTCGCCAGACGTGCTCTGTCACTCTCATCCAGAAATATCAATACTGTAAGTACACTTTAAAAAGTATGTTCCCCAACTCTGCAAATTATTAAATAGAACACATGTTTTATCAGACTCACGCTTACTATGCAAAGGCTGAAAATGTTGACTATATCGAGACAAAATCATATTTACTACGAATCAGGGACATTTAAATTAATATGACGGATGAAATAGACCATGATGGAAATTGTACAACTCAGTCCGTCACATATTTGTAGCGCAACCTCTGTGTGTTACCTGTAAAGTTGGCACTTGCGTTTCAATGGCAAAAAAAAAAAAGTCAAAATACAATGAAGAACACAGGTGAGGAGAGAAGTCACTATTCACCTATTATCTATACTAAATATAATGTGAAAATAACTAAACGTCAGCCCAAGGTGAGTTTGATCTTGACTTTAGGGAAGTAGGTTACACCTGGACACAGCAGGACGACTGAAAATTGTGAAGTGTAGTACTGTAGTATATAAATATTTTTTTAATGGTATCTGATCTTTTCTGTTTTTACTTTACATTGTTGTATTTAATTTTATGGACATTATTCCATTCATTAAATGTATTAAACACAGTAAATGCATTTAATTAATTACATTAAATGTATTTCACCCATAATTTTTGATAAAACTAAACTAAATTGAATGGACAAATTGAAAATGAAGTAGAAATAAAAACTACATTAAAATTTTAAATAATAATAACTCTGGTTGTAATGACTAATGCAGCTTTCACTTTCTTTAGTCTATGTTTGAGTGGAGGGGAAAGCAACAAACAGTTGAAATGTCAACAGTATGCAAAAAGAAGTGTGTTGAAGGACATTTTTGTCTTCATACATCTAAAGCATATGCTTTCATTCTGAAACCACTTTGAAATTTGTTCAGCAGGATACTAATATATATATATATATATATATATATATATATATATATATAATTTTTTTTGCATTTATATTGATAAATAGTTTTTCTTAGTTGTTAGGTTAAAATAAGCTTAAAATAATGATGTTGAGTTTACGGTTACAATTTTAATTCAGATTCTTGAACAGATTAATTCGGACTCGACTCGGACTGTTATGGACACGGTCTTGAGTCCAACTCTGCCCCTTTTGGACTCGGACTTGACTCGGACTCGATTGTTTAAAGACTCAGACTTGACTCGGACTTGACTAAGGTGGACTCGAACCCAACACTATCACAGACTGTAGACTGGCCTGTGGCATGTGTAGCTAGCTTTCAGAGAAAGGTTTGGGGAAAAAAGACAAGGAGAGAGAGAGAGAGAGAGAGAGAGAGAGAGAGAGAGAGAGAGAGAGAGAGAGAGAATGCTGTCCATGTTTTGAGTGTATAGAGTATTATTTTAATCAAAGGAATGTAACCTGTGCCTGACACAAGACTACTGTAGATATGTCTAGCTTTAATCAAAATAGAGAGTAAAGGTCATGAGAACAAACACACACATAAAAATACACCCATACACACCCACACAAGTTTGCTCAGCTATCTAAATGGGGAAATAATAGAGACTTCTTTTGTTTTTATATTAAGTTAGCTATAATTACTATAAACTTACCCTAACCCACACCTTAAACCTAACCCTAACAGAAACGTTTTGCATATTTATTTATCTTTAATTTACAGTATGTACACGTAAAAAATGTCCATAATTTTAAATGGTTAAAGAATGTAAAAATGCAACAGTAAAAAAAAAAAAAAAAAAGGTTAATTGGTTAATGGTTAGTTACTTTAGAATATAAGGTAAAAAATGACAATATATTTAAGACAACATGTAATTTTATGGTAAAATATTGTAAATATTTATTTTTTTAGAGGTAAAAAGTATGCTTTTACCATACAATTAACGGTAAAATGTATATTATGTTTAACAAGAGAATACATGCACATTTTTAAGGTAAACTAATGTTAAAATTACAGTGAAAAACAATAATCAGGCATTCCCAAAAGTCTCTGCATGACCCATCACATTTCATTATATTTTATGGGAATAGTTATGTTTCTTCTTATTTTTAATCAGTTATGCACATCTGGGTGTTCTGTGTTATGTAGTTTAGTTAATGTTTATTGCATTATTTTAGTGTCAAATGTGTTACCCTGATGGTGTTTTGTGTTTGTGTGAGTAACACTCTCTACATGTGTATTGATGCTTGCTCTTAGAAGGGCCACTCTTGCTGAACTATAAGTCATCATGCAGCCTATTGTAGCTACTAAAGTGATTAACAATACATTTTAAAGTGAAAAGAAGACTTTTATAGTACCAGAAGGTAAGTGTATTATGTTTATATAATTTAATAATATAAACAGTAGTGAACCTCAAAATATATCATATTGTATGATATTTTTGGGTTATTTTTAAGCTTTAAAATGAGGCACTGTCCACTACCATTGTATTGAAAAGTCATACCATGATAGTGTGTTAAAAAATAAGCTCAAACATGTTTGGACTGACATGAGAGTAAATTATGACAGAGTAAAAGTTATGATTTTTGGGTGAACAATTCCTTAAAAAGTGGTCACAAGAACCCAAACCTTAAGCCAAGGCTACAACCTCTCACTACACTTTCCAGAAACAATAATCAGTGAATTGCCTGAAGACAACAATTAGGTTTTCATAAGTAAATTATTGTATCAGATGAGATTAAATTAAAAAGAAGAATAAAATGCATAAATTAAGACACTTGACGTATTGGTCTGACTCTAGAATGATGTGAGTTCTATTAAGAGAAACGTTTCAGACTCACACAAATATTAATGAGTTTACAAGGACCTTCCCTTTATAATTATGTAGAGCAACCATGGCATCTTAGTGGGCCAGTGTTCCCTGTGGGATACATAAACATATCAGGCTAGCAAAATTCACCTACTTTTAACAAAACGTTTACAAATAACTCAAAGCATCCTTCACTGGTATCAGCCGATAAATGGCTAAGCCATCTGTAGCTTAATGACTGAAATAAATTCTTCAACATAGTGATGACAGTTATTGTTCAAAGCACAGCCTACGACCTTTACAAAGGACACAATTCCAGGAAATCCTCACATTTCTTTCTTCTTAAAGGAATAGTTTATCCGAAATAATTCTCTCATCATTTATTTACCCTATGCCATCTCAAACTTGTATGACTTGCTTTCTTCCGTGGAACACAAACAAAGCTTGGTCCCCACTGACTTGATTTGAAATGGATATATTTTCACCTCATATTCCATTAAAATATCTTTGTTTGTGTTCCATGGAAGAAAGTTATAGAATTTTGGGACAGCATGAGGGTGTATAAATGATGAGAGAATTATCATGTTTGGGTGAACTATTCCTTTAACGAAACTCTAAGGCATTTTCTGAGGTATGCACTTTGTTGAAAACTCCAGCATTGCTGTTCACCAGCATGTTGGTAAACAGTTGTCCCTACCAGGTTTCTTACCTAGCTTAACCAGCAAGCCACCCTTGGTCAACCATCTTCAACAGAAAGACCATGCTGGCTAAAAATATTTTTTATTTTATTTATTTATTTATTTATTTATTTTGCTGGTGAACAACATGGTTACACAACCAGCACTAACCAGCATGAACTTTCTTGGATCAGCATGGAAAATTACTGCTGATCTAAACTGGTCTTTAAAGCAGGGTGCTTCAGGAGAAAGTCACAATATCTTGGACATTTGTAAAACTAAGTGAAATGCTTTCACACTGAATTAATCCTATGAAAACCATGGCCAATCACTTGACTGAAGCGTCACCATAACCATGTTTGACAACTCCTGACTCTCAACCTATTGGACAAACTGAACCTCAAATCCATGTAGAACTTGTGAGCTGTCTGTTGAGGAGTAGATAAGCATGTAAGAGAGACAGCAGATCTGTCTGTTCCCAACCTGTCTGTGGCTCTGGAAGAGTAATTACAGGAAGGCTTGTGGTAATTATCCCACCTCTCACTGTGTTTGTCTGTTTTTAAAGCTGACAAAGAAAAAAAAAATGGAAGCTGACAAAGCCCTCAGCCCAGGTTTGCCATATGGGAGTGGATAGTTAGTGTCGAACAGCATGTTAGGATACGTGTAACTGAGTCAAACATGTGAGCTTAGCTACAGGGATCCTTGATACAAAGACGCCCCTCCCGTTACCACCACTTGATCAGACAAGACAGCCGTGATCTGCATCCATCGTTTGTTATCGAGGACTTTTTTAAGCAGATTTCTGTAGGCAAGAATTCTTGTTTGTTGCTTTTGTCCTGACACTGTAAAAGCTGTCAAGAATAACAAGAAAATTTTATGACTGCCAGTCTGAGTGTAACTTCATAAATAGCTTGTGGACAGTTAGAGAGAGAAGTGAAGAGCGGTCTTCGTCACCGTAAGAGGGCAACCAGAGGTCTCTGCTGAACTCTCAGAGGTACTGACTTAGAGGAAGATAATAAAAAACTCATGCAGCTTATTTCCTATAACAAAATAACTCCTCCATCTAAATGAAAGACTATGACAAATCGTTGTTCAAATGTTTTCTGTGTGGGTGTGCCGTATGTGAATGTATCTCTGTGTGTGTCCCTGTTGGCTGAGCAGCAGGGCGGCTACTCCCCCTGTCTTCCCACCATCTGCCCAAGAGAGAGTTCCTCCAGCACAGCCCTGCTGCACCCCTTCCATGCTCAGCACTTTTCCAGGCTGAAGCCAAGACAAGAAGGAGACATCCAGCTATCTCTGTAGGTCCAAGCCATTCCTCAACTGCGGCAATAAGAACACGGGCCTCACTGATAAGCACTTTATCAAAATAGATTAAGTTAGGCGACTCAAAACAATTCAAAAAGTTTTGTATTCAATGAAAGGTGGATCAGGTGATCAGGCAATTTATACAATGAATGTGATAAATATTAGTGGTCCACTATCTACTTAAATTGGATTGTGTGCAGTCATTCACAAATTTCAATTGCTGGATGGCATCAGAATCAGAATCAGAATTGACTTTATTGCCAAGTAAGTTTTCACATACAAGGAATTTGCTTTGGTGTTTGATGCATACAATAACAATAAACATAGTAAGATAAATAACAAACTATATTAAAGATACAATATATAGAGAAAAAGTAAACTGACTGTTTTAAATAAAGGAGCTGTACAGTTGTGCAGAATATGTGCAGTTGTGCAGGGATGTGCAAAATATGTGCAGAATATGAACCACAGAATGTGAAAATGTTCACAGTTGTTCACAGTTCACAGAAAAGTTCACAGTTTGAGTATAATAAAAAGTGTAATAGACCAGATAAATATTCTTTACGTTGATGCAAGACAGATGTGGGAACAATGTTAATGTAACGTGTTGTGTCTATGGAGGTGGGATAAGAGACAGTGTCAGGGGGGTCCTAGGCCTTGTTTATGAGGCCAGCTGCAGATGGGACTGACCAATCAGAATCAAGTATTCCAGAGAACTGTGTAATAAAAAAATATATTTATAATTAATTGTACTGAATATCAGCATGGCTGTGATATGGTTATAGGTAATAATATATACAAGAAGTTAAAATCGAGTAAACTACATTTCAGACACTACATGGACATTTAATTTGGCTATTTTTGCTCTGCTAACAAAAATTGTTCCAAAGTAAGTCAAAGCAATATCAACAATTGCACGCTGCAGAGACTGTCTGGATTGCCACAAACAGGGGTGTACAGCAAAGCCATTATCTGTATCTGTTTCTGTATCTGTTGCAATAGCAAAATGATCTGTATCTGCATTCTAAAATAATGGGATGTGGGCAGGGCTTTTCCATATAGCAAAAATCATGGAAAACATGCACCTCCAAAACAATTTAGATGAAGATGTATGACTAGAAAATATTTATTTGAAAACACGCACCAAAGTTGGCAAACTATTGCTCCCAAATCAATTTAATAAGCTCACCAAGAGACAAAAACAGCCTTTGGCTGTTTAATAATCACATACAGTATGACTATATCACAATTTTGATTTTATTTTGATTAATTGTGCAGCCCTGAATCAGTCTAACAAATATGTTTTATTTTTATTTATTTTTTTGGAGCCACACACAATAAATCAAAACAGCAAAGAGGCCATCCGATCTGAACTTGAAACTAAATATCAGCATTGTTGGAATGTGGCTTGTCCAATTAGATAAGAGGACTGGATCTAACTGTGCACAATTGAATAAAACATATGAGACATTCACAAAAATACTGAATAAAATTAACCTTTAAATTAGCACAGTAAACATGCCCCAGACCTCTGTGAATCATTGAAGTTATTGGCAGGTGCACATCAACTCAAAATCCCAAAATATCAACTGATTGATCACCTGACTGATACATTGGTGTACAACTAATCAGTATGTGATATCACTATGAAGAATATGGCTCACAAAAGCACAAATCTTGAAAAATTATGGACATCTGCTGCTTTTAGCCATATGGTTGTCGCTCTCCCTTAAGTTTGTGCACATGAGTTGAAACCTCCATTTGCCCTTCGCATAATCAAGAATGGTTACACTCTCATTGAGCCAAGCAAGACTAATATAAGCCATTTGGGTGTTTGGAAAGACTTACCCTTTTCAGTGCTCAGAGCTCTATTAGATAAAGAGGAGCAAAGCAGGCTAATTAGAGTCTGACCATTTGGCCATTTCAGAGCAAAGATTCATTTGCACTGGCCTTACAATCTGTCTCTCTCCTCTCTCCTTTCTCTCTCTCTCTCTCTCTCTCTCTGTCTCTAATAGAAAAATAAGCTACTTCACTCTGCATCACTGGCAGTGACACCTGCAATGGAGGGGGTAATGGTGTTTAATGACCTTTTAAATTTTTATTCAGTCAGAGAATCATAAAAGAGGAGTCAGGCAGCCACTGGATCTCTTAATAATCCCAATGCTATGGCAACGAAAGCATACTCAGCCCTTGGACTTTAGGTGGCTAACCAACCCTCAACTGGTTCTCGTGTTGGGAGAAACGTAGAGATAAACAAAGCCGTGGAGAGATGGGATTGACAGATAACAGGGTAAAAAGTGGCTTTTTTTGGTGGTTCTAATAATAAAGATTTTAAAGTGTAAGTGTCGCCTGTGGATCTTTGGCATGTTCAGTAGGAATCATGGCCTGCTTGGTCAACACAGCCAGGAAAATGCTTTACATTAACAAGGCTGATGGAAAGAGGAAGAGAGAGAGGGAGGGAAATGGATGAAGAGTGTTTATGCTTTGGAAGGCTGCAACTATGTGTTTGCTCTCCGGGCTCTGGCGGGAGACACAAATCTAGATCTGATATGAGAGTTGCGACCTTTACACATCTGAGACCTGTTGTATCACAAGACCATATCTATTATTTGTTTATATAGCTGAGAGAGAGAGAGAGAGAGAGAGAGAGAGAGAGAGAGAGAGAGAGAGAGAGAGAGAGAGATATGCTTTCATTTGTAAGAATTTGACAAATCACGCTCATCCTAAACATGTGCTTTTGTGATTAAATATTGTGTACCCAATAGTCCTTGGAAATATTTTTATTTTGCTTTTGTTTCACAAAACTAAAAAAACAAACAAAAAAAGAAATAAAAAAAGAAACCAAAAACCAGAAATTACTAATTAAAATAAAAAGATTACACAGGGCAATTGATTAAAATAAGTAATTGTGTTTTAGTTAGAAAGAAAAAAGTAATTTAGTTACTTTTTAAATAAAAAAAGTAGAAAATGTTTAAGCCTTGATGTTATCAACTTAGTGTTTAACATATTTAATTTAAACACTTTATTAATATGATTTGATTTGAGACAGAATAACTAAATTATGTTTGGTTCATTTCACAAAGTGACTGTATCACTTCAGAAGACTTAGTGAATAAGTTGCATCAATTACTTTTATGGTATTATGTTTATTTATTTATTTTTTATTTTTTTGTCTTTTGAAGCTTGACAGAGTCACTATTCAATTGCATTACATTAATAAGTCTTGTAAAGAAAAATAAAAAAATAAAAATTCCAAAACCAATACCAACAATTTGGTTAGAGATGTTTGTCAGGCCTTTTTTTTTTTTTTTTTTTATCATTCTAAAAAATACCTGACAAAGGTCTTTTACTGAAATGTTTTGTAATTTAATAAAGATTTACAAGCTATATGGCATAGTGTGTGACATATCAACCCCCCCCCCCCCCCCACCCCCCCATGACCATCAAGTGTTTATTTAATTATTTTTATTTTCAAAGGAAATAAAACAAATTAATGTGTTTGGCCTTTTTATATATTTGTTTGGGTGACTCTCATAGCAAAACATATGTGCTATTTTGTGACTTTTTTTTTTAACCAACAGTATTTTTCTCTCTCTCTTTCTTCTTCTTTTTTTCTTGAATTTATTAATATTAATGATAATGCTAAATTATATCCAGCATGATGAGTTAAAAGGAGCACATTTCTTGTTTGGTGTCAATCAAAGGGTACTTACTGGTGGGGCTGTATGGGTATATAAGGTATATAAGACATAAAAAGTTTGGGAAACTGCATTAGATGACTGTGTTCACTGAAAATGCATAACTTTTTTGAAAAAAGTCTGCTCTTCCTATGATTGGTAAGACTTTGGTTCTGATTAATTTGAGCAAGACAATTTTGGAGATGAAACAAATGATAGTTTTGAAGCAGTCAGCAGTCCTAGTCAGTCCTCATATCTTGAAGATGCAGTCCAGGTCCAGCAGTCAATCTTGCACGTGGTCTCCTGTCCACCCTCAGTGGAGTAAATGCAGTGTTGTGTTGTTTTAATGTCAGTGATAGACATCAAACCCCGTTCTTTCCCAAATTCCATCTGCTTCATACAGATGTCTCAATCAAGCCAGCAGCTGTGTGGTGTCTGTACTGTCAGAGAGGGCTAGGGCTACACTTATACATACTTCTGTTTAGACACAGGAAATGTACCTGCCATACACCACATGCTACCTGACCTGCCCATCTGCTGCCTGTCACTCAACCCTCACATGGGCCCTCAGCATGCTAACACAAGCCTGGACTCTTCCTACACACACAAACACACACACAAATTTTGCAAACTCTTCTTCCAACACTCCGAATCATTTCTGTCGCTAAAAAAATAAAAAAATAAAAAGTTTAAATTGTTTTAGCCTACTCCAAATGAAGCCAATTGAAACTCTGAAGGCAATGTCAGAGGCAAAAGCCATTTCAGCATAAACAATTAAATGTATGTACCATCAGAGATTAAATAATGGTTTGCTGTTGCATACTGCAGATGTTATTATTCTATATGCTTATCACACAACAAACAACAGGTGATCTTTGGTATGGTTTGAACTAAAGTGTTATTTTTTTATGTTAAAATACTTTTCTTCTATACCAGCCTAAAGTGCAGAGACAATTATATGTAAGCCATTTGTAGGTTGATTTCTTCAAATCTCTAAGGTACTATCAAAACATTGCTCTGCCTGCTTGAGCATCCCAACCCACTCAGCATGGTAACATTGGCTCAACCATGACTGTGAGTTTGGGACAAGACTATCTGTTTGGCAACTAATTGCAGACAGGTGGAGTGTGCAGAAAATCGATTTGAAAAGCCATTTTTTGGGGGGGATTCCATTCTGTGACATAAGTGGCACCAAAATTACATACTGTTAAGTATCTAGACATCACTCCTTTTTCCACTGACATACAGATTGGATCGACAGCATCTGGTTTTCAGTTTGTTGTTGTGAATATACAGTAGAAGAATAGGAAAGAACAGAAGTGCAGAGAGAGAGAGAGAGAGAGAGCGAGAGAGAAAAAATAGACTCCTTGACCTTCTGGTGACACCATCATTCAGTCTCTCAGGGTACGGTTGGGCACTGGCTAGTTGTACAGCTACACACAAACATGGACAAACAGATGCTATTTCTGCCCAAAGGACAATACTTGCACACACTGACAACATATAAATTACATGCAATCATCTGACAGTGGGCATATGCTGGAAATATTACATAAAATACAGTCCATGTACTGCAATAAACTACAATAAGATCTAAACATATTGCAAACATCATGTGTTAGCAACATAAACACAAAAATTAAAATACATAAAAAGAACAATGACAGCATAGTTAATGAACATATGCATAAAGTGCACATACATACACACTCCTTATGATAATTGTCAACATACTGTACAAACTGTACACACTGACAGCTATCTAGTTTTGTTCTTTAAAGTTGGGTGGGTGTTATTTTTTATTTATTTATTTATTTATTTCAGGTTGATTAAAGATCTTCTGTTGATTTCCTTTAGAGTCACGCTGAACAGCCAATATAAAGCCGTGTGACCAGCTCATCAAACACGCCACATGATACCCACATTAAAGGTAATGTTTACAACATTTCATCTCACATTGTTTTATTTTGCTCTCTGGCTTTAATGAATTTGTCAGAATTACCATGCTTTACAACCGTCTGTTTTATTGTTCTATTTGTTTATCTATTTCTTATTTCCTCGTCTTTCCGCGCTTTCATCTGTCATTCTCCGCTGCTCCCATTTTATTAGCCGCTCTGCAGCGGTACCGTTGATCGCTGCCCATTTTCGGATTAGGAGATTAAGTTATTCATCACTCACCAAGCTCCCTGCTGTGCCACTGCTATCAGGACACCACCAAATCAAAACATCTCTGCCAACCATTTCAAAATAATTGAATGCACAATAATTTCCCTATTAATACATTTCTCATTTTTGAGATTATGCACGAAACATCCACATTATCTGTGGCAGTGTTTTCCTTTTTCTCCTCCCTCTGTGTCTGTTAATGCCTTGCTCCTCTCCAGTAAACCTAATAGACAGGATTGTATAGCTCATGCCACAATGAAGGGATAGCTTACAGATAGCCTCCTCGTTTTTTTATTTATTCATTTTTCCTATCCCTCTCTCTCCATCTCTGGTGGAAGATGCAAAAGAAAATGAAAGAAAATCTATCATTTTCGAGCTGTGTGGTGGAGATGAGCTGTGATGGTTGACAAGCCAGCAGTAACCCAGCCTCTCACAGCGGTCTCTGAGAAGTTGTTTTGTCATTTTCAGTAGTTTTTAAGTGTTAATAAAACATATCTGAATTCAAATTTTCACTGACCAACGACAGCCCATCAGAAAAGGTTAGTGATGCTGAGCCTCTTTAAAAATGTAATGAAACAACTCATGCCAATTTACTTACTAATGTCCATAATTTAGATGCATATAATGTTTAAATTTGACCAATCAGAAACGATACTGAAATGAAGCATCATCAGTTTCTGTCAAAAATGTGCAAGGAAACGGCAAATGATAAGAAGAAAAGCAATGTGCCTCCTTCTAAATTAATAACCAATAATAATCAAACACAAATATCAGAGGTAACCTTTCTAACCAATCAGCTAGCAGTGTTGGGCAAGCTACTCAAAAAAAATTTAGCTAGCTAAGCAAAAGTAAGTAGCTAGTTATAGTACAAGCTACATGCCAAAAGGAGCTTGCTAAATTTAGCATACTTCATATATATATATATATATATATATATATATATATATATATATATATATATATATATATATGTAAACAAAACAAACATATAAATTCATATTTATACTTGTTACCTATACAAATCCATGTGTCTAATATGCAAAATCACTGTTTTTATCCTTTATTTCTCATATGTATACTACTACCTGTACAAACCCATACCCCTTCACACTTCATTTCCTTTGCACATTGCTGTATATAAAAACCCTATGTACATATACAGTACTATTCATATTATCCTGCAATTATGTGTATAGTTGTTGTATATTGGAAGTATTTCTGAATACTAGAAGATTTTGTTCAGAGAATAAAATCCTTGTGTGTGGGCACACGTGGACAATAACACTCCAATATCTGATGGTATCAGATGGTAATAAATAATAAACATGTTAATGCCATAGTACTTTTTCTATACTTAATGTTATTTAGTGTTATTTCGTTGGAAAATGTCTCCACCTGCAGTAGTCATTTACATGCTGAACACATGTTGAACTTAATAAAAAGTTTCTTCACCACTGACAAACAATAGGGTGCATTTGCAGGTTTGGTTTCCATTGATTGAAGATAAATATCCACTGAAACCAGTGTTCTCTTTGATATCCGTGTTTTAAAGCATTTTATGTTAGTGAGTGAGAAACCACTCCGGGAGAGTTCTTCAGTGCATGTGTAAGCATTCTGAGTGATTCAGATTGAATCGTGAACTAATTTAAGGCCCAAACATACTCTACGTACAGTAAGTATGTGAATGCAAATGCATCTTGATATGCAAGCTTGATTTAACACGTCGATGCGTTCTGAAATGTGTCAGAATGCAATTCATAACCCAAAGCAAGTGCTTTGTCACTAATAGCAAAATTAGTGTGAACTGTCTGCTTCTAGGGTGTCTTCTCTTTCAAGTCAACTACTGTCAATGCGGAGCAACACTTCGAAGAGAATTTTGCTGAGCAAGTAAGTGTAAGTCAGTATATTTATAGCAACTTACCTGAATGACACTTCCAGTTTAACAGCACTGACGTTTGAAGGTAAACCTATCGCCCCGTTGAGTACTGAGGTTTATTCCGCCACGGTAACGCAAGAATGCATGTTAAGCATGTTTAACTGGACCTCGCGTTGGCAATGCGGTGGCCAAGCAATCTCATCTGCGTTCACGTACTTGTGTAGAGTGTGTTTGGCCTTTAGACCCCTTTGCTATCACGTGTGACAAATTCCTTATATGCCCACAGAGATATGCTATGATTCCGCATGGTACCTGTGAAATTTGTCATGGGTACTGTAGTTGCTCACATTTATGCAGTACACACAGACACACACATACACCAACGAATGACATATCAATGAATATGTAATTTATGCACGTATTAGCATGAGAACAGATAATTAAATCCATTGTAGGCAGCCAACCAAAACACCTCTGAATGGAATCACATGAACGGTCATTATGCTGTCATCATACTTCTGTGAATCGTGTTTTGCTTTTGTGCTAAGAATAGTCTTCCAGAGCAAGGACAGAGCACACAACAAAGCTGGTCACATTTAGAGGTCCTCAACAAAGATCACAGTGAGCCCTGGCTGTGTTAATCACTTGTGTTAAAAGTGCTGCAAGCTTGTAAGAGGGTTGGGAGAATTTAAGTTATACAAAGATGTGTTAAGTACACCACACCAGGTCACATGGCAGAGTATATTATGGAAGGTACAGTGGAAGTGAAGGCCATAATGTGTCTTAACAGCAGAAAAAGTGATGGCAAAATGCAGGAATTTAACACAGAGAACATGTCTCATGGTTATGAAGCCTCTCGTGTCTAATTATACACAGTTTAGGAATGGCTCTCTGAAGAGAGCTAAATTTGACATCTGAACAAGTGAACATTTTCTCCAATGAAATGCATGTTTTAGTTGGCTATTTTACCTGTGCAGAGACACATACAGGACATCCAATCAGTGATATATGTACTGTATTTTCTGTAAGTGAGAGAGACACTGTGAAGCTTATATACATAATACATTATGAAGTAATTTTAGATGCATTATAATGCATTCATAAAGCTTTAGAATACACTTTATAATAACTTGAATATTTTTCTTAAATGGATAGTTCACCCAGAAATTAAAATCATCTCATCATTTACTCACCCTCATGCCATCCCAGATGTGTATGACTTTCTGTCTTCTGCTGAACACATACACAGATTTTTAGAAAAATGTTTCAGCTCTGTAGGTGCATACAACGTAAGCTAGTGGTGACCAGACCTGTCAAACTTTAAAAATCATATAAAGGCAGCATCCAAGTTATCTAAACAACTCCAGTAGTTTTTATATTTATAATATATATATACAGAAAGAGATTTATAGTAAAAAAAGGGCTAAAATATTGATCTGTTTCTCACCCAGATCTATCATATTTCTTCTGAAGACATGGATTAAACCACTGGAGTCAGATGGATTAATTTTATGCTGCCTTTATGTGATATTTGGAACTTGCATTGTATGGGCTTACAGAGCTGAGATATTCTTTCAGCAGAAGACAGAAAATCATACACATCTGGGATTGTATGTGGGTGAGAAAATGAAAAGAGACTTTTCATTTTTGGATGAACTTTCCCTTTAAATAACAAACCCCAAAAATAAGTAATCTCGGTTATAATACAATCATATACTTTTAAAATATAATGCAAAACACTCTGTCAACACCATATTTCATGTGCTATATCATGTGCTAAATTGCAATAAACTCTTTAAAGGTGTAATCGTTATGAGTTACGTGTTATAAGTCTGGTTACAATAATTTATTAAATGAAATAACTAGGGATTGGGATAATAAGAATTTAACAATTCTGGTTCAACATGATCACACAGGAAGTAGGCATGCTGTTTCCGAGAGTTCAAGTACACTAGGATTGGCCACATTATACCAACTCAGTGACAAGCGCCATCTCCTATCAGACATTTTTGCATTTGCTCCAGCTTGTTTACCTTTCACTGTCGCACGACCGTAAGTGCATTGTGTCAGCAAGGTGGGAGACCCAATATCGGATCCTGTTTTGAAACCAGGAAGTATTCACATTCGCATAATCAGTGACAAGCATGATATGGAGGTTGCATTTTCCCTCTAACATTGCATTTTTACTCCGCTGATGGTTAGGTTTAGGGTTTTTGGGTGGGGGGGGGGGCGGTCCAGTTCATAAAATATGCATGCATCTTCACAGTATTTCAGCCTGTACAGCTGGAAACAACTCGCTTCACAACTCGCTATTGGCGCCCCTCTGTGCCTCTACACCCAACATCACTTACCGCTTTGGCCACTGAAGGCAGTGTTTCGAATTTCAGTAATTTGACCAATTTTACCTCAAGTCAACCTATTGTTTCCAATTTCACTGTCAGATCAGTCTGTCCGATTCCAGTTCAACTTATTGATTCAGGTATCTTAACAATTTAATGCTTCTCGTAGGTCACATCCACACTTATCAGTTTTCTTTAGAGAAAGCATTGATTTTGCTATGTTTACGCCTCACATCCACACTGGAATAGCGTTTTCCTCCACTGAAAATTGACACTTTCGAAAACGCTCTCCATAACCACATTCCTTAGAAAATGACAATGTTAAGAAGCTGAAAATGTGAACAGATTAGTGTGGATGTGGCCATCGTACTTTTGAGGAAGCATATACTAGTGCAAGAAACACTGTCACAGTATTTTAGTATTGTGGTGGGAAAAAGTAGACGTACAAGAACCGTTACTGGAACCAAACTTCATAAAAATCATTTGGGGCCAGTATGTTTTATGGATCTCGATTACCAACCTTAGATATAACAGTTTACAATGAGTATTATAAAGGCATTATGAATATCTTTATGATGCATTGAAGATCGCTTTATAATACATTTCATGTAGGCTTTATAGAAAGTGTTACCAAACATATTGCTGACTTGATTTGATTAATAGTGTAGGGCTTTACTGGTTATTTAGATCAGTGTAACTATCAGAAATAATTAATAATTATTTCTTTAGTTATTAATTAATATTTTAATTAATTAATTGAATCTAACTCATTAAAACCTCATATGGGGCTCCAGTAAATGTAGTGCACTACGTTTAGGAGCGGGTTTGGTTATTAGCAATAATTAATAATTATCAAAGACAGTTATTAATTATTAAAATCAATAGAACATTGATGAGAATCAATGGTAGCTTTTATTAATCCTTTAAATCAACAAATATCAAAGATAATCGTTATTTGTTAACATCGATGAAACATTAATTAAAATTAACACTAGCTTATTGATCATTCAAATTCAACAATCATCAAAGATAATTATCAATTATCAAAAATTAATAGAATATTAATAAGGATTAACATTGACGGGGCACCACCCTGGAATCAGGGACTAATAACCAGATAGTATAACAGTCTCAATATTAGATTGTTTTCTTAGGAAAATCGACATCCGAAGTATATCGATTTTCGGGAAAAAAACAATGAATGAAGGCTTGAATCCGAGCACTGACATCCCGTCAGCATGACACAGGTGTATGCAAAACAAACCAAAACACTTCTCTTTGTAATATAACAAAGTTTATTTATGCAGTAATATCAATTAATAATTAATACAATGCAGTCAATAAACTTCCAACTTCCAACTACAAACTAAAGATATGATTAGATATGGAAATCAAAATAATCCTATAACACATGAGGGTGTGTGTGTGAGAGTGTGTGTGTGTATGGAGGGACGCGCTCAAAATGGCGGACATGACTCTCGTGGAGAGTACGTCACGTGAGACTTCCGGCCAGGGAATATGACCGCGAATGTGGGCGGAGAGAAACCAGTCAATGGTAGCTTAGGGACAAAGCTGAGCTTTATCACGAAGCTATCTACTAGCCAAAAATGTGTGCCAGAATGTTTGTGAGGGGTCGCGTGTGTGTGCGGTTAGTACGAGAGAGAGAGAGAGAGAGAGAATTAAGTGACGGCCCCAAAGCCGATTTCGCGATCGTGGGAGAGAAAGCAGCTGTTAGTTTATCACTCAGAGATGCGGTGGACGGCTCGTAAACCGTTCCGTGTTCTTTGATTCTTTAATGGATAAACTCAGTTTGCCGGTCTCACCTGCGATGGCGGAAATGCACAACAGCCCAGTGTGGTTGGACCACAATACAGCAAATCAGATTTGTGATAATTAATACCCTGAGTATTAATAATGAGCGGACATGGCAGTCCGTAAACTGTACAAGCAAAAAGCTTGGTACACAAGAATAACACACTATAATATTCTATCTCTGCCCAGACATAAACCTCTTACTTGAATCGCATGAGGATGCAGAATGTGTGTTCATCCGTCCTTTAACTCAGACTCGGTTCCTCGAGGCTCGGGTGATGATGGGAGGCCGTTTCCTCCCTCTGTCGGCGGGCGGTATGGCTGCTGATTCTCGGCGGGCTGGCGGAGAAATTAGTGACGTTGACTTGATTGAAGATGGAAGAGAAATCTTTAATCTCTTCACTTCTGCAGGCAAACGGATGAAGATGCAGATTGCTCGGCTGTCTCCTTCGGATCTGTTAGAGTGTTCAGTGGAACACAGAGTAATCTCAACTCATCCAGCGAGATGGAGATTGTATGGCCACAGTTTCAAGTCGGATGTTACTTCCTTGTGCTACAAGGCTACACCTGAGAGCAGCGATGAGCTGCGTCTACACACGGCAAGCAAAGTTGCTGGAAGCAAATCCCGGAAGCATTTCAGAGGTATTTCTACTCCTGATGATGTCATGGTTGAGGTGCGTTCTGTTGTGTGCCTCATCCAATAGGAGTTGAGAGTTCGATCCTTTAGTGAGCAAGGCTTCATGGGATTTGTAGTCTGTTTTGGACTCCCTTTGTTTGATTTTGGCGTGATTTTTGTCAGTATAATTTATGACTTATGTGGGGGGGGGTGAGTTAGGTTTTACAACTGTGTTAGGCCTAACACCATTATGACAGACACATGATTTCACAGCAGGCAGAGAAATAAATAAATAAATAAATACATATATGTGAGTGAAAGTGTGTTTATGTGTGTGGACTCTGGAGCCACCCTCTCAAATGAACATGTGTTCTCTCTCTGCACAGATGACACTCAAAATGCATTATAACCATTAATGAAAAAGTTAATGGGCCATTTTCTTACATATCAATTTACATTTTACAATTTGGGCACACAAATGATGTCTGCTATGGCAGGCCCTTAATATTTTGCTCAAGGAAACAGTTCTAATGTGTTTTGTGGACATCAAATGTAGTGAATAATGATGCGTCCATCGCATGCAAATAAGATGATAGTTGGAATGGGCTGATCAACAGTGCTCGCATAAGAGGTTACAGCCTGCCATGTATTGCGCTCAGTTTCAGAAATATCATCTACCTTATCACAGTGTGTCTATGCTTGCAAACAAATACACAAACAAATACGCTCAATTACGATCAGCTCACTTGTGTGTATCTAGGAAATTATCCATTACAATGTATCCTAGTCTTCATACCTGTGCTGTAATGAGTTTCATAAAACACATGAATTTAATGCAAGCAGGTAGAGGCCACTGATGCACTGTATACTGCAGGCTTACATTATATTAACAAGTTAACTGATATACTTTGTGTCATACATTTAAAAAGTCCATGGAAACCCTCTTCTATCCAAAACACTGAAGCAAGTCTCAACATTAAGGATGGCCTGGAGCCAGAATGAGAGATTTTTGGGTCAGTTGATGAAACATCACTTGCCCTATCAGGCCAGTACAGTGTTGTTACTACATAGTGTATTAAATTTGTTGATCTTGTAAATTTGCTGTTTTGTGTTTTATGTCTTGCAAACTTAAACATTTGGATTTGTGTGGCATACTAAATTTTGAATTCTGATGCCTCATTCTGATTATTTATTTATTTATTTATATATTTATTTATTATGTCTGGTTGTTCAAATGTGTGACCAAGTTAACATTATCTATGGGTTGAAATTTTTAAACAAACCAGTGATGTTATAAAAGTGTGTAAATGTATAGCTGTCATGGACTTTTTTTTTTTTTTTTTTTTTTGCATATACAGTATATTCTGCCATATGTAAAAATATGTTGCTAAAAAAAAAGCTATTTGCCATATTTGAGTGGACCAGTCAAACTGTTGGCAGGGAAAGTACAAATCGGAACTACTTTTGTTAAGTCCTACTGAAGTGTGTGTATGTTTAACGGCAGTGATTAAATGCAGCATGGTTATTTGGGATCTACTGGGGGTATCTGCTGTCCCGTCTGCTTTCCAACACATTTCAACATGCTGAGCTACTTCTCAGCTTTACAGAAAATAATCATTTTCACCGTGGGGCGTCGTTCTCCATGCATGTCTCCCGCGCGATGGTGGTGCTGTATCTTGCACAGTTACAGCTGCGGTCCTGGGGGCCGGGCGACTGAGCACAAGGGCTTATGGGTGTGAATATATGTATCAGTGCCATCTGCATGCAAAGTGAGAAAACGCAGGGCATGGAGCCAATCACATACCCATGCACACCTGAGGAAGGCGTCATCACCACAACCTATTGTTTTAGGGCACATTTCTGTACGTGTGAGGCACATGGGAATGTTGTCACACCTTTTAAACTCACAGCCACTGACAAACACAAACACACACACACACACACACAAATGCAAATCTGTGTTGTTTGATGCATTTCACGGCTTCACAGGTCATGCTAAAAATGCCACTACATGACATTGTTTGTCTCTATCTTTGTGTTTGCGTGTGCGTAATGAGTATTCAACAATGCATTTTAAAATACAACTCAATTCCCACTCCAACTATTGCTTTGATAAGCACTATAAGTGAATGACACCCTCTGCTACAAGACGTATATTCGGTACTCCCCATATACATTAATGCAAATGAAAAGTTGCCCACGGTTTGACACTTTCCCTCTATATTCTTTTCCTTTCTCATTATTCCTCTACCTCATTCCCTCTCTTCTCATCTCTCTCCCTCTACCAGCAGCAGTCCAAAGCAATGGCCAATAACACAGCATGCTGGAACAGATACCTGCAAAGTTAATATCATTAATCAATACCAATGGAATTGTGTGGACGGACGCAGTAAAGTGAGCCTCGCAGCAGTAACAATCTCCCTCCTTTTAAACCTCATTTGCAAGCCCAAGATGGCCGCTCGAATGACTGGCAGCAAAGTTTTTCCAACAAATTTCATGGGGCATGAGCCAAAGATAATGGGTTTTCAGCCCAATGACAATCCAATTACAACGCCAATCAAAGCTGACTCCATGCAGGCTAATTATCAGCTTCAGCCGTCAGTTCGAATACTAACATACCACTTTTTATTTTAACTAAAATTCAGTTTAGAAAACCAGTCAGGTCTGTGGTCCCTGATGAGCAGAAAGCAGTGGAAAGGTCTACCTCTGTGATTTCTTCTACACTGATAATGAACAGCAGGGTCCCGTTTCAGCAGAACATAACTACAAATGTTTAGGGGTGGCTTCCACATGTCTGTGGAAGCATAAGGGACATTATGAGGATACTAAAAATGGGCTTGTCTTCAAATGTGGTTTAAGGTAAATCACACCTATGTAATTAAATATTTGGGTAAGAAAAAATTGGTTAAATTTAAGTATACCCAATAATATCCCTGATGTCTATTCAATCTTTGCATTCATCAGTAGATGTTTTCATGAGGTCTATGATTTAGAAAGAATTTGCCATTTTTAAGTCAACATTATATCAAAAATTATATATTTTTTACCTTATTTAATGTATGTAATGTATAAATTGTGTTCATAATCTTTAATCAAACTGTAATTCATTGCTCTTTCACAAAAAAGTCTTTCCATCAAAGCGCAAAGGGCTGTTGGATAATGTTCTTAAACAGCCAAATAGCTATTCAAGCATTGTTTCAGTGGGTCTGGCTAATTTATGGTAAGAAATGCGTACTTTTCTCGATCCAGTCATCCCCAATAAAATTAAAAAAAAAAACATTATGGGAGTAGAATGTGTTGTGAATGGGGTTTCACATTGGCTGTTAGTTGTAAATCAGATGTTTGTACAAAAATATGATGTTTAAAAATAGAATACTCTGCATACCAATAAAATACATTAGTATATTTCATGGGGATACAGTATAAGTATTCTATAAGTATATTAATATCATACAGTGCATTCTGGATTATGTGTTCTTTAATAGAGAACTTAAACAGTTCTTTAACATCTAAATTACATACCTGTACTAACTGGGTTTTGATTAAAATTGGGCAAAATTGAGACCGATTAGTCATTTCTCATCAGATTCGTTTAAAAATGCATTATTTGCTTTCTTTTTATGTTTATGTTATTTTCTATTTTCTAAGTGTGACATGAATTTGTGATTGGCTTGTGAATGGCTGTTCCAGAATCCAGGATTATTTTCAAATCACAGCATCCATGCAGTACAATTTTGAGAGGATAGCACAGATACAGCGGTGTAAAAACAAAGGATCATGAGTGTGTCCGCACCACTCTGAGATGCACTGGGATGAAATGCACTGAAGATATGGAGGGCTGGCACAGACATGACATCTAATAATGTCTTTCCTCTACAAGTCTGTCCAGCTTGAGTTGGATTTAGAGGAGGTTTATCTCCTTTATATAACCGACATTCACATTAAACTCACACACAAACATACACACACAAACTAACAAACAAAAACCTGCATCAATAACACAAATGATTAAACATTCATGGACTTTTGTAGGGAACATCTGCTCTATATAGAAGTCTAGCCTGAGGGACTGGCTAGAAAGAATTAGGAGGATTTCTCCCACAGAAGCTCAGGGAAGCAATAAGATGGTGCTTAGTCTTGAATGTGGCACACAGAAACAGACCCACACATGTGTGCACCATCACTCACACACAAGTTTGCATTCAAAAATAACATTCAGTTGAGTTATTTGTGTTTAACACTTTCGCATGTACGATCAAACCAGTGTGACTGCACTAGGCTGTCCTCAGACATGTACGATCAAACTGGTGTGATCTGTATTCATGCTGCTGTTTACCAGAAAAATCGGTTGTCATAATCAGTGGTGGATTTAGGCATGGGCGACAGGGGTCGGCGGCATCTTGTGGTGGGGCGGCACGAGGCACCCCACACAAACCGCACTCATTAACTGGAGTCACTATCAAATCATAAATATCCATGAATTTGCAATACAACTGCATTTCCACAGGAACCACACATTGCTACTGATTTGGCAACATAAAAATAAAAATCTCCAGAGTACCAAGACATTGTCCATTAAACACATAAACAAATTCTAAGTGTTCCTTAGTTTGACATAAAACTGGCAATCTATAATAAACTTCACATTATGCAGGCCAAATTGTTTTATTTTGTTAAGTGTACCCATGGATGGAGAGTGCATGCAAACCCAATGTTATTCTGCTAATAAAATCCTGTTGGCCTATCAACTTTGTAACAGCTAGAATAAGCCATTTGAAAGGGAATATTAACACAAAGTTAGTTCTAAATAAAAATACATTCTAAGAAAACATTGGGTGGCAGTGCTGCGAAACTCATGAATATTAATTATTTTATGCTAAATAAAAGATTCTTTGAAATCAACTATCTTGATAAACAGTCATTCTTAATGACTGATTCAAGCACTCAAATATATATTTCACATAATATGGTAATTTCATCTCTACACCTGCCACTATCAGTCTTGGGATTTTGTTAGTCAGTAGATGAACACCTAGATCAGCAATTCAATCAAGAACATGACTGACTAGTCTAGTGGTTACTTTTTGTGTCTAGTTTTTAGAGGTTCTGGTTTCTAATTCACCCAAATATAACTTTTTATAGTAATGAACCAAGATTGCATCTGTATGTCTGTGGATGGGTGTTACACTTTAAAAATAAAATGCAATAAAAGATGCGGGGAGACGAGAGTAGCGGAAACACAAACACATTTATTCACAGTTCTGTATTTGAAAAAAGAGCTAACTCTGACGTTCAGACAGCGACAACCACAAACTCTCCACTCCAGCAGCAGGAATCTGCACGAGAGCATCGGTGACCAAGATGGCACAGCTCATGAACACCCATCTCCCATCACACAACCCAGCCATGGAACACTCAGTTTATATAGGAAGGAAACACTGTGCACCAGTACTCCCCATTAACAATCAGCTAACCTTGTTACCCCACATCTGAGACCGATTAAGAGAGAGGGATAGAAAGAGAAAACACACTCTACATACACACAAATAATACGGCCGATAGGGGACATATTATGCTTTTCCATTTCCCGGAAAAGTGCGTGAGCTGCAGAAAAAACTGCTGACACTAAACACTGATAACAGACATAACGAACATTTATCATAAAATTCAAAATAACACATTCCAGCGCCGGATCGTCAATCGAAACATACAAAGATCAGATGAAATAGAAACTCCTACTTCAGAACTGGAGATGTTTCATCTGGATTATACACATACCTGACGAAAGCTATTTCACGCAATTGACCACTGATATACTTTCACGTGATTGGCTGCCGCTGTAATCAATCACATGATCAGTCTATGTAGTCATTTGTGCGTCCGGTGAGAGTTGAGGCAGTTTGGAATGAATAAACCCCTACACAATGTCAACATCTTACATTTATTATTTTATACATTTGTATACTTACACTGGGGTGGCAAATGGGGTGGCAATGCCTTTTCTTGGGGTGGCATTTGCCACCGTTTTCCACCCCGGTAGATCCGCCCCTGAGGGTTAAATCAATGCTGTAATTTATTACTATCCCTTTAAGTTAGCACTATGGTATGACAAGGTTTTAACACATCTTGAATACATGGAAGTGAGAGTGCGCAGTTACATATCCATTTTCTGCCAATATATATATATATATATATATATATATATATATATATATATATATATATGTAAAAAAAAAAAACATTTATATCAGCCAATGTAACCAATATGGTCACGATGTATTGTGCATCTCTATTTAAAACTAGAGCTCTTATATAAACAGCTCAGATGATATTTGGCCAAAAAGCATCTAACTACCAATAAGCTTCAATAATAAGTAATAATTTTGCTTTAAGTTGTATACTGTAGGTTCTGATATAAGACATGTCATGCAAGCTAGAAGAGGGGCCAATGAAAATGGAAAGGACAATTTTGAATAAACCCAGCACACCTCTCATATTTTACGAATCCTTTCGAAATAATGTGACTGGACAGAGCATTATTTAGTTCAGCTGATTTACTCTGCACTTGATAATAGCCAACCCTGTTTTTCTTCTTTATTTTCTCCCCAAACTGCTATTTCAGTAAGTGTTTCCTATTGATTGCCTCTACCGACTACAAACCCACACAGATCTGCCCCATCTGAGAAATTATTATCTTTGATTATCTCTGAGTTTGTGGTTCAATAAATGTATGAAAATTTGAGGCCTTGCTGTGCTCCCCACCAGAGCCGGAGCATACAAGTCTCTCTCTCAGTCCTTCAGTGTGTTATCACTGCTCTCTACACAAATTCCGCACTTCTGAGGAGATTAATGACACATTGTCTGTGGAGATAACATCTGTCGGCACTGCTCCTGAAATATCAAGCTTAATAAATATATTTATGAGCCTTGCTCTCTATAGCACTAATGCAATCAGCCGTTGCCGCTCATGCTGGCCCAAGACACTGAAAACCCATTGACTTATTTTGTAGCAAATTAGTCCAACACCTAATCGCTGAACCCTGCTATGCTTTTTGAATTACGACTTTGAAACACCCATCCGCTCTGCAGCAACTGTGGTTTGAATTATATCAATTCGCAGACTTGCCGGTGTCCAGATTTCATTAGCAACACATTAACAATGCTTTACATCTATTACCACCCTGACACATTCTATAAATAACTGGCATAGAAACAGAGTATTACCATTAAACGTTGCAGCGCTACGATAAAGAGATACATCATTAAAGCTGAACAAGGGTCACAAACAATAGGCATAATTGACTTTACGAAGATGAGAGAACTAGTCATTGTGTCAGTGTGGACATATGACACAAAGGTGTGTCTTCTTTATTAACAGGATGTCAGCCTCCCCCTTATAGTCCTCTTACTTTGGAAACATGCCACCCATGAGCATGAAGAGGTATTCAGTATTATTTTTTTTCCATACAACATTGGTTTTGTAACTTGTGCTGACACATATCAGTCAGTACATTTACATGCGAGGTTATAATCAAGCTACAGCAAGTTGTGCATAGTCAGGCTACTGTCTTCCTCTGTCTATCAAATTATACATGACACAATGCGTAATTAAACAATTCAAGAAAGAACGTCAGATGAGGATGATCCTGTAATACACGTTGTGCTTTACCTCTGTCTCTTGGAGTCTTGGAGTTCATACTATCTAGGTTTGTTAGTCCAACTTTGGTCAGTTCGGTCAATTTCAGTCAGACTAAAGCATTTACACATACTGTATACCTTGAAACACATGAGGTAGCTTAAATACACAGACAAATAGAGCTGAATTGAAATAACATTAAAATGTCTACACATGCTGGATGAAGCCAAGCTGCAATTGCATTATCAAGGTCTGATAGTCAGTCAGACTAAAGCATTTACATAAAAAAAAAATAATAATAATAAATAAATAAATAAAAAAAAGAAATAACTGAAATCAAAATTTTAAAGTGCATGTAAACATACTGACTGTGGATGTACTGTAGCATAAAGCAAAAGTTATTGGTTACTGAAAGAGAAAAAAAAAAAAAATGCTGAGTGCATCCTTAAGATAAAGGTGTAGTGTGTAACTTTTTCCAATGTTAAAATACTTTCCTCACTTAATCATATCCCAGCTCAATTCTGTCTGCTGAGACAACTATACAGTAAGCCATCAAAACATTGCTCTGTTTCTTTGAGCAGCCTGAGACAGCAACATTGGCTCAACAAATGCTGTGAGTCTGGGGAGGGACTATCTGTTTTTACAACCAATGAATAATGTGTAAAGCATGCAAAAATCCTATTTGAAAACAATCTATTGTTTTCGCAATTCCATTTGGTGACGGTAGTAGCAGAGATATTACACACTTCAGCTTTAAAGGGGTTGAGTTCACAGCAAGGAGCCATTTGTTGCCAGGGTAAACATGTCTCCCCCTCTTCGCCTCCGTCCCACGGTCCCTAAACCTGACAGAGCAGTAGCCAGGGGCTACATGAGACACTGGATACAGTACAAGGTCAATTCCCCACCCACGAGGACAGCAAGAGGAAATATGTGATTAACTCTTTATCATTGCGACTTCACAGCAGTATGAACAGCTCTGCAATGTGATTTGCCCCCCGATCTGACACCCCACTCTCCTGTTCTCTAAATATTAGTCTAATCTGAGATATGTATAGTACCTAAAGGCTGGGAGATAAGCCAAGAGGCTAAGCTAACATAAATTAATAACTCTGATGGAGATCTGCCTGTTTAGCATAATTTCAGTGCAAAAAGCACTCTGACCCCCCAATGATACTCTTTATCTTGATTATTTTGAACAATGTGAAACAATATAAATTTGTTTACTACTTAACCTTTAGAAGTCAGTTGCTACGCCAAATCTGGCACTCCTACAGCAATGTGGGATCACTCAGAATTCAATGTGTTTTAATGTACATCTCTCTCTGACTCTCTCTCTCTCGCTATTTTCACTATCACACTTGATAAGAAATGAAGTACAGATTCTGTTAATTTAGCTGAAAAGTCCCTTGATTTGTATATTTGAACATTTCAGTCTAGTCACTGTGTGACGATAAGGTGTGTTACACAGTTTCATTGTGCATAAAAGAAAGTGAATCACCATTCACTTTAATTTAATGGGGAAAAGATGCAATCAAAGTGAATGGTGACAGAGGCTAACATTCTGCTAAACATCTCATTTGAGTTCCATAGAAGAAGTTAAGTCATGTGGGCTTGGAACATGGGAGTGAGTAAATTATGATATTTATTTCATTTTTGGGTGATCTATTTATTTAAGCCCTGCTGATGTGTGGGGGTACAAATGACATAAAGGAAACACTGTTTTAGAGTTATGCTTTTAGATCATGGCTTGCTCTCTTGTTATGCACATTTTTAACTTTGTCATTTAATAATGTATTCAGTAAGGCCAGCATACCTATCAGTCTGAGATACTTTTGACCTAAACAAATCATAAAATGGGCATTCAATTTTGTTTCGAGCAAACTTTCAAAGACATATTACAAAAAGAAGGAATATCACACGTCTCATGAAGACAGATCTCACAAATCTCACAAAGAATCCCAGTGTGTCAACACTGCCAAGTTAGTTTACGAAAATCAATTTCTTTCTTTCCTGAAAATTAAGAAATGATCATATGCACATAAACAGACACGCGCAGAGTTGTAGAATGTTTCATTAAAGGCATTTGCACCTTGTGTGAGAGATGGGCAAACCGAAGCAGAGATGTTAACTGCTATGGTAACCAACCCCTGGGGAGTAAGCATTCTCATCGGATCACCTCAACATCTGGCTCTTAAATGTTCACTTACAAAAATGAAATGGACAAAAGATACTCAAGAAAAATAAACAAATAAATAAACAAGAACACTAATGATACACATGCATTTGCTTTACAGAATATCCATACACATACATACACAGTGTGGATTGGACAAAGTGTATACTCTTCAGTTACAATTCTTCTTCTTATTATTATTATTATTGAGTAAAATGAACTAATACAAAGATTCCAAAAAGAAAGAAATAAATAAGATAAAAATAACAATTAGAATAATTTTACCACAGCAGGTCAAAGAAACAACAAGACTCAGTGTCCATGACCTACAACCACACTCATCTTAATGTAAGGTTATATTTTATTGTTGAGAGGTAAAGTAAAATTCACATTTTTTTTTCCCCCACTTGACCTTGATAATGGAAGAAAAACTGCTGAATTTTGAGCACCAGTTTCCTTAATAATCTTTCATTGTCCCTCACAGCCAGTCCCAAAGCTTAGTCATGTGACCTCACCATTATCTACAAGATACGCCTTTATTCTGTGCTCCAGAGCTTCACAAACTAACATCTATTAATGTCCTTATGTATTGCATTTAAAAAAATAAAAAATAAACATAACTAGGAGGGCTTCTTCAAATGGATATTTTTAACAAAACATTATCATGTAATAAAATGAGCCCTTAATTAGGGGTACAATTGACTTAAAGATACTTCTCACAGATTAAAAGACCTGTTCCAGTAATTTAGATCAATGTGTGCTTGTTGAGTCACTCCCATCCCCCAAACACTGATGGAACATGAGTGTGAGCATATAGGGTACAATGTTATGTCAGACAATCAAAGCAATAAGACAGACTAAAATGGAACACTTCCTTGGAGTACCAAACGTACAACTGATAAAACGGGTCATTCACAATAATGCATGTTTGATGTTTATTGTTGTTTAGAAAACTTCCATTATCCAGCTTGCAGATTTATTATTTCATGCAAGGAAAATAAACTTTGAGAGTCTTGACTCAATCTGAGAAAAAAAAAATAAAAAAGTTGAAAGTTAGAACAAAAAATCACTTACTTTGGTATGACCCCTGATATTTTCTATTGTCCACTAAAAACAATTCACAGCCTTGACTGAGCGAGAGTGATGATGCACAGACAAATGTATTCAGGTGGAAATGACCCAAAATGTCAATTAGCAAATTATCATTGGCTTTAAAGAGAATGGGATCTTTTCTTTCTCTTTTTTCCCCTTAAACTGTCTGACAACCTTATCCCCTGAGACCATTACAGAGTGATTTTTTGAGGTATTGTATTCATGAGGGGTTTCCAGTAATTGGATTAAATTGGTTCCAGAATGTAGCAATTTATATTGTAATATCCCATTACTTCTAATACTGTTCTTAATTAATTAGTTCTTCTTTTTCTTGATGTATAAGTTAGCTACTACAGGAAGCCAGCTTCAGTTTGGCCCCTTCCCCTCTTTCTCTTTCACCTCTCCTTATCATCACTTTGCATTCTGAATATCAGAGGTTACTTGGTTGGTTAGATTCAGGGAAATGTGGTAAAGAGACTCATTTGAGATGATCATAATACTTTGTGTATTTTTTCAGCTAAGAAAAAATTTACAGGATGTATACCCTATTGTGGTGATGTGGCCATGGTCGAGCAACGTCTGTGGAGAGCGAGGCTGGGGGAGGAAGGGCAGTAAGGATTGACATCTGTGGGAAATTATCTTTAATAGCTGTTCTGTGTTACAGTGAGAGCTGGAGAGGGATTAAAAGGGAGTCCAGACCACCAGAGGTGAGACAGAGAGAGAGAGAGACGCATGCAGCAGTGATCGTGTGTGCCGTTGATTATGTTGTGCTGAAAAGCAAACTTATGTGTGAAACTGAAAAGTGTGAATAAAGAATTATGTGGAATGTTCACCTGACCCCCGCTTTCTCCTTCGTAGAAAAGCTAGAGACGTGTCACAGCTACGTATATTCTCAACATATGTCTATATTCCCAAGGAACACACAAACTGATAAAATGTATACCCTGAATACCCTTTGGATAAAAGACACCGCCAAATGCATAAATGTCTCTGTATTTCATGACACACTGGTTTAGCAACCTGATGCTGAGTCAACAGCAACCAAAATGATCAAAAACATAATGCATTTGTTCACTGAAAAGCAAACAGAAAACCTGCAACTTTTAAAATATGTAACTTGATAAAGCTGTGTTGTAGATGTTTGATCTTTCTTGTTGTTTTTAATATAGGAAAGACATTCCTCTTTGCCTAAAGGTTGCCTAAATGAATACAATGCTTAGACAATTTCCATAAGCAAATACACTGCCTGGCCAAAAAAAATAAAAAAAATAAAAATAAATCGCTTGGATTTAAATAATGGTTATGATATGGGGTTGCTTCAAAATGTTCAGGTTAGGCTCAGCAACGTTATGCGGCAATAAAATGAAGTCAGCTGACTACCTGAATGTATTGAATGACCAGGTTATCCCATCAATGGATTTTTTCTTCACTGATGGCACGGGTATATTCCAGGACGACAATGTCAAGATTCATCAGGCTCAAATTGTGAAAGAGTGGTTCAGGGAGCATGAAGAATCATTTTCACACATGAATTGGCCACCATAGAGTCCTGACCTTAACCCCGTTGAAAGTCTTTGGGATATGCTGGAGAAGACATTATGGAGTGGTTCGACTCTCCCATCATCAATTCAAGATCTTGGCCAAAATTTTATGCAACTCTGGATGGAAATAATTGTTGTGATGTTGCATAAGGTTGTCGAAACAATGCCACGACAAATGCACACCGTAATCAAAGCTTAAGGCGGTACTGAAGACGGAAGAGTCAAACCACTCCATAAAGTCTTCTCCAGCACATCCCAAAGACATTCAGCTGACTTCATTTTATTGCCGCATAATGTTGCTGAGCCTAGACCTGACCAATTGAAGCAACCCCAGATCATAACACTGCCTTATATCCAAACGGTGATTTTGTATTTTTTTTTTTGGCCAGGCAGTGAATGTTTTAATTAAGTAAATTAAATAATTTATATTTTCCTTTTACAAAGCCTCCAGGCAGTGTGTGTGTGAATGTGGATATATGACATGTAGCAACTATACACTCGCTCTCTTTTGAAGATGAAATACAAGTGATGGGCAGTGGGATGAAAGAGGCAGTCAAAGAAAGCTGTTTCAATGACAATGTCAGACCACAAAAAAATAAATATGCATTGTTAAGTATCTACTGCTGAAGTCAGGGAAATTGTGGCAAGGGATTAATTGGTTTAAATTACAGGATGTAAGTTTTCAAATGTATTACTTTTATCAAAAAGTGAATGAGCTCTCGATTGCAGCATTGGAGAGCGGGCTGTCCAGTCTGACGCTGAGGACTCGACTGGGATCCCACCTTCGGGTGTGGTCACCCAGTCGCAGCCTGACATGCAGCTGGCAGCCATGCTTGCCTGGGCGGCTGCGGGTGTTGAGCTGGAGTGGAACCCTCCACTCCCCCTGAACCCTCGCAGCCTGACGATTGATTCCTGGGCCCAGAGTGCCACGCACGGCCGCGCCCCGCCCAGGTCCCTTTCTTCCCGGAGGTGCATGAGGAGCTCACGAGGTCATGGCAGGCACATTTCACTGCCCGGACCCGGTCTCTGAGCTCCTCTGCTCTCACTACTCTCAATGGTGGGGTTGCCAGGGGGTACTCAGCGATTCCCCAGGTGGATAAGGCGGTTGCGGTGCACCTGTGCCCGTAAAACGCCGCCACCTGGCGGGGCCGCCTGAGATACCCATCCAGCACCTGTAGGGTTACGTCGTCTCTGGCGACTAAGGCCAGTGGTGCCGCTGAACAGGCCACCTCCGCCCTGCATGCCATGGCTCTCCTGCAAGTGCACCAAGCCAAGGCGCTAAGAGAACTGCACAAGGGTAGTTCTGTATGGCGCAGACTCTCGGGCAGATGATGTCCACCCTGGTGGTCCAGGAGCGCCACCTACGGCTCAACTTGGTCGAGATGTGGGAAGCTGACAAGGTACGGTTCCTTGATGCCCCTGTCTCCCAGGTCAGCCTGTTCGGCGACACCATCGAGGACTTCGTCCAGCAGTTCTCGGTGGTGAAACAGCAATCGGAAGCTATTCAGCACATCCTGCATTGGCGCAGTTCAAGACCTCGCACCTCGTCTGCTCGTCGCCAAGGCATCCTCCTGCCGCAACAATACCAGCTCCGCCGCAGCCTGCCCCCGTGGCCCAGCCCCGGCGTGGAGCCACCCGCAGGAAGCAGATGCCACCCGTCTCACGGCCAGCCACCAAGAACCCGAGGAAGGCTTTGAAGCGCCCCTGAGACGGGCGACCCAGGCACGTGGAGACCTGCTGCAGGCCTAGAGATGGTAAGCAGACCACTCCATCCCCTGGTGGAGGGCTGGGAGGAGAATCCTTTTCCTTTTTTTGATTCGCCGTGGTTTCTTCATTCCCTGGGTCACATATCCAGTGCCCACTGCCGTCGTTCTCATGACCACCAGCCACCGTTCCTTTATGGCAGGTATGGCACTCCGCCCCTGCGTGCCCATCTGTGGCACAAACATGCCCATGCCAGGCCGGTTCGGACAGACTGCGGGGATGACTTTCCTCCTCCCTCCTCCCTGATTGGCCCTATGGTGGGTATCCAGAGCCAGGTAAGTGCTTTGATGTTCCCAGACTCAGCACAGCCATGAAGTCGGGGCTCCAGACCCCTCGACGTGGCGCCTCAGGCTCCGCCCCTTTGCGAGGCCCCACCCGCCGGTACGTCCAACTCGACTGTCCCCTTGGTCCCTCTCACTCGGAGCTTGGGGGCGTGGCTCACGATTCAGTTCGCCAGGCGCCCGCCTAGGTTCAACGGCGTCCGCTTCACCAGTGAAAGGCGAGAACAGCCTCTACTTCATCGTACCCATAAAAGGCGGTGGGTTGTGGCCAATCTTGGACCTGTGAGTTCTGAACCGGGCCTTGCACATACTCCCGTTCAAGATGCTGATGCAAAAACGCATTTTGGCGAGCATCCGGCATCAAGATTGGTTCACGGCGGTAAACCTGAAGGACGTGTACTTCCACGTCTTGGTTCTACCTCGACACAGACTATTCCTGCAGTTTGCTTTTGAGGGCCAGGTGTACCAGTACAAGGTCCTCCCCTTCGGTCTGTCCCTGTCACCTCGTGCCTTCACGAAGGTCGCAGAGGCAGCCCTTGCCCCGTTAAGGGAAGTGGGCATTCGCATCCTCAACTATCTCAACGACTGGCTTATTCTAGCTCACTCGTGGGACTTGTTGTGTGCGCACATGGACCTGGTGCTCAGACACCTCAGCCGGTTGGGGCTTTGGGTCAACTGGGAAAAGAGCAAGCTCTCCCCGGTTCAGAGCATCTCTTTTCTCAGCATGGAGTTAGACTCAATCTCAATGATGGCGTGCCTCACGAGAGAGCGTGCGCAGTCGGTGCTGAACTGTCTGAGAGCGTTCAGGCAGAAAACATCGGTCCCACTGAAATTATTTCAGAGGCTCCTGGGGCATATGGCATCCTCAGCGGCGGTCACGACGCTTGGTTTGATGCATATGAGACCGCTTCAGCACTGGGTTCAGACTCGAGTCCCGAGATGGGCATGACGCCACGGCGCACACTGCGTGCTCGTCACGCCGGTCTGCCGCCGTCTATTCAGCCCTTGGACTGACCTAGCATTTCTACGGGCAAGGGTTACCCTAGAGCAGGTCTCCAGGCATGTCATGGTTACAGTGTATGACTTCAAGCATGGCTGGAGCGCCGTGAACAATGGGCGTGCAGTCGCCGGTCCTTGGACTGGCCCGTGACTGCGTTGGCACATCAACTGCCTCGAGTTGCTAGCAGTATTGCTCGCCCTGCGGTGGCTTTTGCTGTTGATCCAGGGCAAGCACGTGTTGGTCCAGACGGACAACACGGCAACGGTAGCGTACATCAACCACCAAGGCAGTGTGTGCTCTCATCGCATGTTGCAACTCGCCCACCGTCTCGAACTCTGGAGTCACCAGTGACTCAAGTCATTGAGAGCCACTCACATCCCGGGCACATCGGATGCACTGTCATGGCAAGTCACACTCGGGGGAAAGTGGAGACTCCACCCTCAGGTGGTCCAGCTGATCTGAAGTCGATTCGGCCAAGCATAGGTGGACCTGTTCGCTTCCCGGGAAACCTCCAACTGCCCGCTCTGGTATTTCCTGACATGCATGCAGCTGGCCCCTGGGGCTACGCAAGTATGCGTTCCCCCAAGTAAGCCTACTTGCACAGATGTTGTGCAAGGTCAGGGAGGACAAGGAGCAGGTCGTCCTAGTAGTGCCCTACTGGCCTACCCAGACCTGGTTCTCAGACCTCAAACTCCTCGTGACCAAGGACTCCTCCTGGTCCTTGGATGGGATGCGGAAGACCTAAGTGGCCTACCACTGCTGGTGGTAGACACGATCACTCAGGCCAGGGCTCCCTCTACAAGGCGCCTGTATGCCTTGAAGTGACGTCTGTTCGCTAAGTGGTGTTCTTACCGACACGAAGACCCCCAGAGATGTGCAGTTGGATCAGTACTTTCCTTCCTGCAGGAGGGGCTGAAGGGGCGGCTGTCCCCCTCCACCTTGGAGGTGTATTTAGCCGCTATTTCAGCAGATCACAATGCAGTAGACGGTAAGTATTTGGGGAAGCACGAGTTGATCGTCAGGTTCCTGAGAGGCACTAGGAGGTTAAACCCCTCCCAGATCGTGTCTCATCCCCTTGTGGGACCTCTCCGTGGTTCTTCGGGGGCCTATGGGGAGCTCCATTTATTATATTTACATAGAGTCAGCTGAGCTAAAGGAATTCTCTTTGAAGACTGCCCTCCTGACGGTGCTCACTTCCATCAAGAGGGTAGGGGATCTGCAGGCATTCTCTGTCAGCGAAACGTGCCTGGAGTTCGGTCAGGGTTGCTCTCATATGATCTTGAGACCCCGACCAGGCTATGTGCCCAAGGTTCCCAAGACCCCATTTAGGGATCAGGTGGTGAACCCGGGAGGAGGCAGACCCAGCCTTATCGTTGCTGTTTCCGATGCATGCTTTGCGCATCTATTGGGATCGCACACAGAGCTCTAGACGCTCTGAGCAGCTCTTTGTCTGCTTTGGCAGACAGCAGAAAGGGAGCGCTGTCTCCAAACAGAGGATCACCCACTGGGTCATTAACGCCATCACTATGGCATATCATGCCCAGGACGTGCCGCCCCTCTTGGGGCTATGAGCCCACTCTACTACGAGCCCACTCTACTCTACTGCGCATAGCGCCTTTTCCCTCCCCCAGGTGAAGACGTGTGCTTTGACTCCCAGTTGTGTCCACAAAGTTGTGGACCCTGGATGACTTTCCTCCTTAGCCCTGTGGCAGGCGGCTTTGCGGAGAAACTCGCTGCCGGCCCAGTACGTGTGCTAACTAGGACCTGTACTGGGGTAGGTGCTCCACATGCGCTGGTTCCCTGTAGATAACTCCATGTGATGTATCTTCTGCAAAATGGTTTCCCTGTTGGTAAACTATGTCTTCCTTGGGCAGAGGTTCCTCTGCCCCTGGTCACCATGTCTGTAGAGCTCCTCCCCCCTCGGGTAGGACCTACCACAGGACTTCTCCACATGACATACTTCCAACAAAACTCGGTAAGACCATGTGATGTATTTCCACTCAAATACCCCCCCGGACAGGGTGTGGTCTCTGCGGTGTCTTCCCCTTGGGAGTGACACCTTCCCAATGTGGACACTTATGGCCCCCTGTCAGTAAACGATTTGCACTCTTTTTGGGGAGAAAAAAGAGGAGAAGAGGCCATGGCTGGGCTAGCCTGTCCCCATTTTTTGGGCAATCGACTTATCCCCGAAGTACAGGGGACCGTTCGACGCTCATAGGAGCGTTGGGGGAGGTTACGTGACGGCCTGGTGCGCTGGCTACGAGGCACACAGTGGTAACATAGTCCAGTCATTGTGGCATTTTGTATAGGGACCCCTAGTGTCACTACATCGACACAACGTCGAGTGAGTGACAGATAGGGAATGTCCTGGTTACTTTCGTAACCTCCGTTCCCTGATGGAGGGAACGAGATGTTGTGTCCCTCTTGCCACAACACTGAACTACCCGCTGAAATGGCCGGGACCTTGTCTCGGCTCCTCAGCACAAAACCTGAATGAGTGGCTGCGAGTCAGCTCCTTTTATACCCGTATGTCCGGGGGAGTGGCATGCAAATTCCACTCGCCAATCCCCATTGGCCTTTTTTCAAAGATCAGAGGTGTTCGGGGCTCCCAAGAGCGACCACTAGCATCACTACATCGACACAACGTCTCATTCCCTCCATCAGGGAACAGAGGTTACGAAAGTAACCAGGACGTAAATTGCATTTGTTAGCATGAACTAACAATGAGCAATACTTTTACAGCACTTATTTCTTAATGCTAATTTTAACACATATGGATACATTATACTGTATATGTTAACATTAGCCTTATAAAAAATTATATAACAACAAACAATTGTATTTTACAAATTCACATTACCCAAGATCAGTGGCGATTTCTCAGGGCCAGCAAAGCCTTCTCTGCTGGTGTAACATAAATATTTTTTCATCCTTTCATTCTCATTCACCTTTTTGCCTATGTATTTTCAGTTGCTTTCCACTCCTAATTAATCTACAAACGAATAGCAAAAAACAAAAAGTTTATCCAATCAGAATTTATTCCTCGATGCTTACAAGTGAAGTGTGACAGCTGTTTCACAAATCACATGTCCGAAGCCATGCTCCTTAGCCGAAGCAGCACGTGAGTCTGAGCTCTACCCCATCAGGCCTTCAGAATTTCCACAGAATCCCTCAACAGTGCAGTGAATAGGCATCTAAAGTCAGATTGTCAGATTCATCAGCCAATCAGATTGATTTATTTATTATAGCCCAGGCCATCTAGCTGGCCTTGAGTGACACTATCATGCTTTAAGTGATATACGTAATTTGAAAGCGAAGAGCATGAGATGCTGACGAGTTGGCTGTCACTGCCACAACACCATTGAGAAAGATATCCTTATGGAAGATGTAAACAGGAAAGGAAGACTGATTTTCACTTCAAGCAAATTGGTAAGTGCTTTTTCCATTGTTATAGCAACATCAGGAGTTTTCTAAGTGTAAATTAGGCTGCTTGAGCATTCAGTGTTGGTTCAAGTTTTGAAAAGTAACCATGTACCCTTATGGAAAAATTTATTGCAAGCAAAATTTTAATCGCAAATATTAGATAGCTTTTTCTTGGTATTAGACATCCTTGGTTCTGGCTTTCGTGCGTGGATGTGTTTTAAAATGTCATATTGTATTATTAGTTGACTGCCACATAATGTATGATAGGCATACAGTGTCTTATTCATTGTGAAACTGTGTTTTCTTAATCTGAGTTTTAGGTAAAAGATTCTGTTAAGCTTGAAGAAGAAAGAAGAAAACAAGATTATATAAATCAACAAATAACAAAAATAAGTACATGAGAAAAAGTGCATTTGTTTTCAGCCACTAAGTTCATGAATAACTACAGAATGCGGGTCACATGAGAGCCAACAAGCTGTCACTTCAAAGAAACAGTCAATATTACATAAAGCCATGCTACTGCATGCTTATTCTATTAGCATGAATGCTAAGATGACACCTGAACAAAGGGGAAGGTGGCAGAGCTTGTATGCAAGCTGCCACGAGAGGATGTGTCTGTACATTCTGTTTTCTTCACAACAGCTGAACAAACACACATTCACAGTGGTATTTCTAAGGGGAAATAAAATTAGCACTGGCATTGGTGGACTGTGGGTTGTGGTCATTTTCGTGAATTAATTATATTTAAATTTATGCATTTGGCAGATGCTTTTATCCAAAGCCATTTACAGTGCATTCAAGGTAAACATTCTCTCAATAAGTGTGCTCCCTCAGAATCAAACCCACAACCTTGCCATTGCAAGAGCCACACTCTACATGTTGAGCTACAGAAAAAAAAGAAAAAAAAAATTGGGGCCATTCACACCGAATGTGTCTTTGTGTCCAAAGCAAGATACAGTGCAAAAAACAGAACACAATGCAAGTGTCTCATGATGTTTTATATACAGTATATATAGCAACAGTTAATTCCAGTCCTCATATCTGATTGGATGAGAGACGTTCAATGAGTGTTGATGGTCTCACACCATCATCACTCGGACGCTTCACTGTGTGTATCACTCCGCTTGTGTTCGTGCCATTCTAAACTAAAGTGTAAGAGCAACGCAGATGTGTTTAGAGATATGTCTCTTTACATTTAATTTTGTGACATTACATATTTTAGCCAGCAGGTGGAGGCAAAAGACCATTTTTTGTGTGTAATATGAGCCAGTTGGTGACATGAAGTGAGTCAGCATCACTCAGTGTTTATATTCAACAGCACTTCTGTGATTTCTCCTATTACTACTACACTACTAAAGCTAGGAAATAGCTTTAAATGGCTTTAAACTAACAACTTCAGCATTAAGGCTTATCAAGGCTGAGAGACACAACAGACTGATTAATTACACAAACTCAAGGTGCTTACCTCTTACCGGACTTTCCAAATTGGACAGGACAAAATGGCAAAGGTAATTGCGGTTTCTATAGTGAAAGACTCTTGTGCACCAGCTACCGTAATAGGGAGGAATACCATTGCTTGGACAGCTATTTTTCCACTGAGAAAATCGGATACATTTCACCAAAATGACATTATTTTCAGAACACACTACAGCATCATCAACAGGTGAATGCACATGCTCCATCTCTCTCTCTCTCTCTCTCTCTCTCTCTCTCTCTCTCTCTCTCTCTCTCTCTCTCTCTCACACACACACACACACACACACACACACACGCACACACAAACACACACACCCTTGTTTCTCCAATAACATGTTAGAAACAGCCCAAGCTGTGATACTAGTAGTTCTGAAGTTAAGTTTTTGAGAGTCTTGGATGCATCAATTAATTTGAACCAGCAATGGCAGATTCTGATCCGTCACGTAAGAAAGTAGTTCCATGCACAAATGCAAATATATATATACACCGATCAGCCCCAACATTAAAACCACCTGCCTAATATTGTGTAGGTCCCCCTCGTTCTGCCAAAACAGCACCAACCCACATCATATCTCAGAATAGCATTCTAGAGAATGTTGTGTGTGAAAATCCCAGAAGATCAGCAGTAACAGAAATACTCAAACCAGCCCATCTGACACCAACACTCATGCGGTCCAAATAATTAAGATCACATTTTTTCCCCCATTCTGATGGTTGATGTGAACATTAACTGAAGCCCCTGACCTGTATCTGAATGATTTTATGCACTGCACTGCTGCCACATGATTGGCTTATTAGATAATTGCATGGATGATTGTTGGTGCCAGACGGGCTAGTTTGAGTATTTCTGTTACTGCTGATCTTCTGGAATTTTCACACACAACAGTCTAGAATTTACTCTGAATGGTGCCAAAACAAAAAACATCCAGCGAGCAGCAGTTCTGTGGACGGAAATGCTTTGTTGATGAGAGAGGTCAACAGAGAATGGCCAGATTAGTTTGAACTGACAAAGTCTACGGTAACTCAGATAACTGCACTGTACAATTGTGGTGAGAAGAATAGCATCTCAGAATGCAAAGGTAAAACTTGAAAATAAAAAAAATAAAAAATAAAAATAAAATAAAAATTAAGATAAACATCATATAAAAGTAGGGCTACTAAATATTAGATCACTTTCAACCAAAGCACTAGTTTGGATGTGCTCTGTCTGACTGAAACCTGGCTTAAACTGAATATATTAGTTTAAATGAATCTACTCCCCCAGGTTATTGTTAAAAACATGAGCCTCGTCTGAAGGGTCGAGGAGGAGGTGTTGCTACAATTTACAGTGAAGTTTTTGGTGTTACTCAGAGGACAGGATATAAGTTTAAGAATTTTGAAATAATATTGCTTAATGTGACACCATCAGATACAAATAAGAAATCTCTGTCATCTTTTGCCCTTGCTACATAGATCTATAGAAATTTTGCCGCAGAGCGATGACATCTCAGATCATTACCTAATCTCTTGTATGCTGCAATCATGATGTTACTCAATCTACACCACGCTATCGTTCAGGTAGAACTATTCTTTCAACCACTAAACATAGCTGCACTAATAATCTTCCAGATCTATCTCATATCCTCCATAAACCACAAAGTCTAGAAGAACTTGATGTAATAACAGAAAATTTAAATACAGTCTTCTCTAGCACTCTTGATAGTAAACCTTCACCCACCTTTGATTACATTTTGTTTTAATAAAAAAGCCCCACACCATGGTACAATGATCACACTCATGCTCTCAAGAGAGCAGCTCAGAAAATGGAGCACAAGTGGAATAATACAAAATTAGATGTATTTCGCGGTGCATGGAAGGATAGTGTCTATAGCTACAGTCAGGCACTAAAAGCTGCCAGGTCAGCATGTTTTAGCAAACTCATAGAAAATAACCACAACAATCCTAATTCAGTACTGTGGCTTAATTGGTTAGGAACAAAGCCTCAACTGAACCAGATATTCTGTCACAGCCAACAGTAATGACTTCATGACATTCTTTACTGATAAAATTGAAATAATTAGAAATTAAATTGGAATTATGCAAGCGTCTGTCACAGTACCTCAGAAAACACTGTCTCAAAATTTTCCTCATGAGCAGCTTCAATCCTTCGCTGTTATACTGCCCTACAAAGGCAAAAGACCTTAACTCGCTAGAGTTTGGAACTGAGAAAAATGACTTTAAAGTTTTTTAGTTGTCCAGCCAAATGTATTATAGGTAGGACACTGGAAATCTGGCAATTAGATGTTTTAGTAATTAAATTTATCTACATAAAAAAATCTTGAGCTCAAACTTTACTTTTGACCCATATTTTGAAGTTACTGTACTCTGCCTTTGTATTGTCTGCAAAAAGCGAGAATTCACGCCAAGGCAAAAGGCAGTAACTTCCACATTATCAATATTTTGTTGCTAATCACCATTTACAAAATCATTATAGTAACACCTGTATAAAATCTAGTGATCGTGGCATTTATTTTGGATGATTTACAATTACTTATAGCCATGTACTTATTGCTGTCCTGTGCTTTGGTTGTATTCTGATGGCATTTTTAATACATTAGACATGACACATACCTCCATAGCGGTAAAGAATATCTTAATTTGGTGTGCAGCAAAACTAACAGGTTGACTGCAGATAGGTGACACTTAATTATATGAATAAATACAAGATAAGCATATTTCTAATGAGTAAACATAATAATTTAATTAATAATGTAATGCAAAGATATAACAAATTATGTACAAATTTAAAATGCATGGGATTGAAATAAGAGATAATAAATACAGCCACAGGCCTACAAGGTAGTGCCACAGCTGGTTAATCAAGGGTTAAGTTTGGCTACCATGATTCAGTGCACAGCTCTCTGACTGGTGGACTGTCTTGGCCAATCTCAAAGGCTATAATATAGAGTAATGTGACTATATTAATTGTTTTTCTGAATCTGACCATAACTGACATCCAGACAAAAATGTTATACATGAGGTTGGATACCATTTTGAAAGCAATTTATTTATTGCAGTGTTCACTAACATAAAAGGATACAAGACATAAGTTAGCCTATGTGCTTTTACATCGAATTGAATGAAAGTAGCCTAGCCTAAAAGATCGACTTGTGGATTAATATTAATGCCAGCAAGTAGGAATAATGCTCAGAAATCAGAATGCTTGTGGACTGTTGTGGATTAAACATCTGCAATGACGTTCATTGCCATGGATTTTATCGGGTTACTAGAAAAGGTAGGATAGATTTAATTGTGAACTGTTACTACTGATTTTATGTGTGATCATGCTACATGCTACGCTGTCATGGCATTCGAGTCCACACTCATGCAACTAGTGGGCAGCCCCAGACTGTCACTGACACTGATGTTGACAGCTGTCACTGACAGGCTGGCACTGACTGAATAATCTGCATTATGGAAAAAAAAACAAAAAAACTTTGAGAATATTTACAATTACTTATTGCTGGCAAGATATCTAGTCTTTGGTTGTTTACAGTGCTTTGTTATATGGAGCATTTTGGTAGCCTATTCACTGGAATCTTGAGGTCCTGAAAATGGACCTCAAGATGGCGCCGAGTATGGCTGCTGCGTTGCGAGCTCCGACACAACATAGCAATGTTTTGTTTGTTTTGTTTACAATTCTTATGTTTTTTGTCTTGGATGTTGTCTGCCTTATTGTCTACGACAGACAAACACTTTTGGACATTGGTTCAGCGATCTCACACCGAAAACCGGACTTTACATTCCTCAATGCCGACCCGCTGTTTACAAACACGCAAGCGGAGCCCTTTGTCTGGGCAGCACGGCCGCGGAAACGCAGGAGGAAAAGGGGAAACAGAGCCGGCGTTCTCATCAGAGTAAGACGCCGCGCAAATCGACCCCCTCTACCCACTATTCTACTGGCAAATGTTCAGTCTCTGGATAACAAGCTTTGCGAGCTGAAAGCGCGGATCTCTTTCCAACGAGAGACGAGGGACTGCTGCATTATCTGCCTAACAGAAACTTGGATGTCTGCAGAGATTCCAGACTCAGCCATTGAATCCGCGGGGTTCTCCATGCACCAAGCGGACAGAGCAAAAGACCTCTCAGGTAAAACTAGAGGAGGTGGTGTACGTTTTATGATCAACAAATCCTGGTGTGATCAGAGGAACGTACATTCCATCAAGTCTTTCTGTTCTCCTGATCTGGAATTTCTTATGCTTCTGTGTCGACCATTCTGGCTACCGAGGGAATTCACAGCGGTCATTATCACTGCTGTGTACATTCCCCCACAAGCCGACACAGACCGGGCACTCAAGGAACTGTATGAGAGTATAAGTGAGCAAGAAACCGCGCACCCTGAGGCCACGTTCATTGTGACCGGGGACTTTAATAAAGCCAGTTTAAAATCAGTCGCACCAAAATATCACCAGCACATTAGTTTCAAAACACGAGGGGACCGGGTTTTGGATCATTGCTACTCTCCGTTCCGGGATGGCTACAAATCCCTCCCCCGCCCACCATTTGGCAAATCGGACCACTCTTCCATTCTGCTTCTGCCCGCTTACAGGCAGAAACTGAAACAGGAAGCACCCACCCTCAGAACGATCCAGTGCTGGTCAGACCAATCAGACTCTATGCTACAAGACTGTTTTGATCACATGGACTGGGAGATGTTCCAGTCCACCTCTGATGACGACATTGAGCTTTACGCTGATAGCGTAATGTGTTTCATCAGAACGTGCGTAGAGGAAGTGATTCCGACCAGGACAATACAGATCTATCCGAATCAGAAGCCGTGGATCAATAGCGATGTTCGCGCGGCACTTAATGTGAGGACCTCCGCTTTTAATTCCGGGAACGCGGAGGAGCATAAACAAGCCAGTTATGCCCTCCGAAAAGCTATCAAAACAGCAAAACGCCAGTATAGGAGCAAGATTGAAGGACAGTTTAACACCACCAACTCTAGAAGCATGTGGCAGGAAATTAACATCATCACGGACTTTAAAGGGAATAAAAACTCCGCCATGAACACCGCTGCCTCTCTACCGGATGAGCTAAATACTTTTTATGCTCGTTTCGAGGGAAATAACACCGCCCTCGCGGAGAGAGCTCTCGCGGCTGAAGCTACAGAGGTTAGTTCACTCTCCGTCTCTGTAGCGGCTGTAACCCGATCCTTCCGACGGGTGAATATCCGCAAAGCCGCGGGCCCAGACGGCATTCTGGGCCGCGTCATCAGAGCGTGCGCGAACCAGCTGGCTGGTGTTTTTACGGACATTTTCAACCTTTCCCTCTCTTTGTCTGTAGTCCCCACATGCTTTAAAACATCCACCATTGTGCCTGTTCCAAAACAATCAAAAATAACTTGTTTAAATGACTGGCGTCCTGTTGCTCTGACCCCCATCATCAGCAAATGCTTTGAGAGACTAATCAGAGATTACATCTGCTCTGTCTTGCCACTCAATCTTGACCCGCTGCAGTTTGCTTACCGCAACAACCGCTCCACTGATGATGCCATTGCATTTACAATACACACTGCTCTCTCCCACCTGGAAAAAAAGAACACTTATGTGAGAATGTTGTTTGTAGACTACAGCTCAGCATTCAACACCATAGTGCCCTCCAAGCTAGATGAGAAACTCCGGGCTCTGGGCTTAAACAGCTCGCTGTGCAGCTGGATCCTGGACTTCCTGTCAAGCAGACGCCAGGTGGTTAGAATAGGCAGCAACATCTCCTCATCACTGATCCTCAACACTGGAGCCCCACAGGGCTGTGTTCTCAGCCCACTACTGTATTCCTTGTACACACATGACTGTGTGGCAACACATAGCTCCAATGCCATCATTAAGTTTGCTGATGACACGACGGTGGTAGGTCTGATCACTGACAATTATGAAACAGCCTACAGAGAGGAGGTGCACACTCTGACACACTGGTGTCAGGAGCACAACCTCTCCCTCAACGTCAGTAAGACAAAGGAGCTTGTGGTGGACTTCAGAAGAAAAGACAGAGAACACAGTCCCATCACCATCAATGGAGCACCAGTGGAGAGAGTCAGCAGCTTCAAGTTCCTGGGTGTCCACATCACTGAGGAACTCACATGGTCCGTCCACACTGAAGTCGTTGTGAAGAAGGCTCATCAGCGCCTCTTCTTCCTGAGACGGCTGAGGAAGTTTGGAATGAACCTCCACATCCTCACGCGGTTCTACACCAGCACTGTGGAGAGCATCCTGACTGGCTGTATCTCCGCCTGGTACGGCAATAGCACCGCCCACAACCGCAAAGCACTGCAAAGGGTGGTGCGAACTGCCAAACACATCATCGGAGGTGAGCTTCCCTCCCTCCAGGAAATATATACAAGGCAGTGTGTGAAAAAAGCTCGGAGGATCATCAGAGACTCCAGCCACCCGAGCCATGGGCTGTTCTCACTGCTACCATCAGGTAGGCGGTATCGCAGCATCAGGACCCGCACCAGCCGACTCCATGATAGCTTCTTCCCCCAAGCAATCAGACTTCTGAACTCTTGATCTCTCATGATCAATATACATCAGCACTGCACTTTATTACCCTTACTCTTATATCTCACACCGGACTGTCATAAATTATATTATTATTATTATATTATGTCTCTCTTAACAACTGACTATCAACCGACAGCCTGAATGTCAATACAGTACAATACTATACATTCTATATATATATATATACTTTTTTAATTTTTTTAATATATTTTAATTTTTAATTTTTATTGAATAATGTGTATCTATATAGTAAAAAACAAAGAAAAACAAAAAAAAACAAAAACAAAAACAGCGTATTGTATACTGTACAGTGTATGTTATTATTTGTATATTGTTGAGTGTAATTATGTGTATAACAGATGTTTAAATTGTGTTGTGTTAATTTGATGTTATTGTAAATTGGTATATGTCTCATCACTGTCACGACTGCTATGTTGATTGGAACTGCACCCAAGAATTTCACACACCATTGCACTTGTGTATATGGCTGTGTGACAATAAAGTGATTTGATTTGATTTGATTTGGATAACCGAGTAGCCTATTTATGCTATAGGCTGCTAGCTAGCTAAATGAAGTAGATTGCTATCTATCTATCTAATTCGTTTGTCTAATGCATCTTTTGTGTTACACACTTTCTTACCTTGACCTTGATGTGGGTGTTTCAAAGCCATCTCAACCATCATTTTCCCTCGAGAGGCCATCCTTAAACACTATAGAAAAACATTCAACAATATTTGTATACTACACTTTTATTCAGGTATCGTGTGTCAGATTGCTTCAATGACAGATGTATGACAGTACACAGGCTACACTGTAAACAAAGGCAGAGTGCAGTAACTCCATGCCGGCACAGTAACTTCATTTTGATGCACGGCTAAACAAAGGCAGAGTACCCTAACTCAATTTGAGCGTTCCAAAACAAAGTCAAAGAGCGGTAATTGGAGTTCTGCCTTGGTTTCTCCTGGGCTTTTGGAAGTTACTGTTAAGACAACCCATTATTTTCTCGAAAAAACAACGAAATTGACTCAAGATACTTATCCACATGATAAAGGAGGTCTTGAATGTCTCAAAAATATCAATAACTAATTTTCGACAAAAAACAAAGTTACGGCCTTTTGCCATTGCACGGCAGTATAGGTCATGAAGAGCTAACAAAATTATTGAAACATCAAAAGCCACAACATGTACACTGGTGGCCAAAAGTTTGGAATACGGTACAGATTTTGCTGTTTCTGAAGGACATTGGTACTTTAATACATCAAAGTGGCATTCAGCTGATCACAAAGTATAGTCAGGACATTACTGATGTAAAAAAACAGCACCATCATTATTTGAAAAAAGTCATTTTTGATCAAATCTAGACAGGCCCCATTTCCAGCAGCCAACATTCCAACATCTTATCCTTGAGTAATCATGCTAAATTGCTAATTTGGTACTAGAAAATCACTTGCCATTATATCAAACACAGTTGAAAGCTGTTTGGTTTGTTAAATGAAGCTTAACATTGTCTTTGTGTTTGTTTTTGAGTTGCCACAGTATGCAATGGACTGGCATGTCTTAAGGTCAATATTAGGTCAAAAATTGCAAATTTTGCACAAATTGCAAAAGTTTCTAGCTTTCTATAGAAACTCATCAGTCAATCATCGTTTTGAGGAATGAAGGCTATACAATGCTTGAAATTAAAAAAAAAAAAAAAACTGAAGATTTCATACAAAGGTGTACACTACAGTTTTCAAAGACAAAGGACAACTGGCTCTAACAAGGACAGAAAGAGATGTGGAAGGCCAGATGTACAACTAAACAAGAGGATAAGTACATCAGAGTCTCTAGTTTGCAGGATTAAAAAAATTAATGGCATAAGACATGGGATACTTCATATGCCACTGCCTGAACCTTGGATTTAGGATAGACCTTAGCGAAATGACCGGCCGGTTGAACTGCGATGCACCTCACTTATCTCTGCCAGTATCACCTTAGTCTAATGATGGACTACACTCCTGAAATGTAATACATAGACTATCAATTAACTGCCAACAAAAGCCTTCATCAGCCAACTAACAAAGGACAATGCATCTATGTAAACTTCTGCAGTTAATCCAGGATGGACTTCAAAGACATTAATCTTACAGTTCATACAAAATCTTTGTTTAAACACTGGCCCTTAACACTTACTTAGTTTACTCATTTTAAAGCATGACTTGCACTGCACATTAAGTAATATTGGCGTTATATTCATGATGTTAGCCAGAGGGGAACTGGCCCCCACTGTGAGCCTGGTTTCTCCCAAAGTTATTTTTATCCATTAACCAACATCTTATGGAGTTTTGTGTTCCTTGCCACAGTCACCTTCGGCTTGCTCACTGGGGTTCTAAATACAATAATTATTTAATTATTTATTTTTATAAAAAATGTATGATCATATTTAATCAAAATACACAGTGATGACTCTAAGACTTTATAGATATTAGTTTAATTTTCTGTTAATGCATGATTTTCTGTGAAGCTGCTTTGAAACGATGTGTGTTGTGAAAAGCGCTATACAAATAAAAATGACTTCACTATATATATATATATATGCAGCTCTGGAAAAATTAAGAGACCACTGCAAAATTATCAGTTCTTCTGGATTTACTATTTATAGGTATGTGTTTGAATAAAATGAAAATTTTTATTCTATAAAGTACTGACAGCATTTCTCCAAATAAAAATATTGTCATTTAGAGTGTTTATTTGCAGAAAATGACAACTGGTCAAAAAAAAAAAAAGAAGAAGAAGAAGAAAGATGCAGTGTTTTCAGATTTTGAATACTGCAAAGAAAACAAGTACATATTCATTTTTAAACAACACAATACTAATGTTTTAACTTAGGAAGAGTTCAGAAATTAATATTTGGTGGAATAACCCTGATTTTTAATTACAGCTTTCATGTGTCTTGGCATGCTCTCTACCAGGCTTTCACATTGCTGTTGGGTGACTTTATGCCACTCCTGGCATAGAACTTCAAGCAGCTTGGCTTTGTTTGATGGTTTGTGGCCGTCCAACTTCCTCTTGATCACATTACAGAGGTTTTCAATGGGGTTCAGGTCTGGAGATTGGCCTGGCCATGACAGGGTCTCGATCCAGTGGTCCTCCATCCACACCTTGATTGACCTGGCTGTGTGGCATGGAGTATTGTCCTGTTGGAAAAACAATCCTCAGAGTTGGGGAACATTGTAAGAGCAGAAGGAAGCAAGTTTTCTTCCAGGATAACCTTGTACGTGCCTTGATTCATTTGTTCCTCACGAAGTTGAATCTGCCCGATTCCAGCCTTGCTGAAGAACCCCCACATCATCATCAATCCTCCACCAAATTTCACAGTGGTTGCGAGACACTGTGGCTTGAAGTAACCATTAGACGACCAGGTGGAGGATCGGTGATGATCTGGGGGTGCTTCAACAACTTTTTAACTTAACATGGCACCTAAGCTCCTGCACAACAAAATCAGAAAATTATATAAAAACTGCAGTGTTCGGTGTGAACAGCCCCTAACTTTTAAAATCAAATCAAAAACTCCAGCAAGGACTGCATCAACATCATTGCTGAAGCTGATGCTTTAATTTTGTTTCTGCTATATAACCCTGGCTTAAATTACACAGGGAGCAATAAAAAATGGGTAATGATTGCATTATTCAAACATACAGAGTCTGTATCAGGAACACTGTGTTTCACTTAAACACAATCTCGCTGGTGACCATGTGATTTCAGTATATACTGAGGGTTCTTTGGGAAAAACAGACATAGAAAGAATGAGTTTCTGTGTGTGTGTGTGTGTGTGTGTGTGTGTGTGTGTGTGTGTGTGTGAGAGTGTGTGTGTGAGAGAGAGAGAGAGAGAGAGAGAGAGAGAGAGAGAGAGAGAGAGAGAGAGAGAGATCATATCTACACACACCACTCACTTATACAGAAATATGTTCAGCAAACAAAACAAGGCAAAATATTTGGCTACTTCATTGACTTTAAAAAGGCCTTCGATTCTGTTTGGCATAACGGACTCTTCCTTAAACTCACTCAAATTGGAATAGGAGGAAAGACATATGATACAATAAAAGACATGTACAAAGACAATAAATACTGTGTTAAGATTAATGACAAAAGAACCAATTAGTTCAATCAAACCAAGGGAGTTAGTCAAGGCTGCAGCCTCAGCCCAACTTTATTTAATATTTATAAAAATTAATTGGCCACAACCCTTCGAAAGTCACTGTAGAGCCGAGGAGGGCGGGGCCGGGCTGGAATGACGCACGCCCGGTCCCCAGTCAGCCTGATGGGGCGCGCGAGGGATAAAGGCGGCCGGGGACGACAGTTCGAGAGAGAGAATTACAGGCAGCTATACTGTGTGTGTGTATGATTTTGGTTAAGTTTATTATTAAACTATTATTTATATTCTTAAGCCGATTCTCGCCTCCTCCTTTCCACAGAACCCCCTACACTGGTGCCAAAACCTGGGAAGGAGGAGGGATTCCCGTCGCAGAGTCCTCGACACTGCCGTCCACCCAGGGGAGCGCCGCTGCCATCCAACGGGGGACGGAGTAGCCCGACCACCCGGACGCGGGGAACGGCCGCCGTCCACGAGGCGAGTGGGTACAGGACTCCCTGACCGCCTGGAGCGAGGGAGCCGCTGCCGGGGGTGGAGGAGTGCCCTGCCGTCCGCGGGGGGAGGAGGGAAGCGACTCTCCGACTGCCTGGAGGGGTAGGGCCACTGCCAGGGGCGGAGGAGTGTCCCCACAGGACGCCGGGAATGCGGAGGGGCGTTCTGTTCACTGGGGGTCGGAGGTCTGACTCCGGTCCGCCTGGGGAGGAGCGGCTGCCGTCCATCTGAGAGGGTGGAGGAGTGATCGAGGACCACGCGACAGCGCATCAGAGAACCGGTGAGTTTCTTTTTCTCTCTCTACTCTCTTTCTCTCTGTCGCTGCGTGTTGGCCTTTCCCTCGCCTGTTTTGTTTTGGGGGATGACCCGCCGGCAGTCGGGGCGCAAGGCATGCCCCCCGGAGAGGAAGTGGGGGGATGTACGTCATGCCGGGGGCTCCCCGGCCTGAGGCAACGCCGGGAGGAGTGTAGAGCCGAGGAGGGCGGGGCTGGGCTGGAATGACGCACGCCTTGTCCCCAATCAGCCTGATGGGGCGCACGAGGGATAAAGGCGGCCGGGGATGACAGTTCAAGAGAGAGAATTACAGGCAGCTGTACCGTGTGTGTGTGTTTTTGGTTAAGTTTATTATTAAACTATTATTTATATTCTTAAGCCGGTTCTCGCCTCCTCCTTTCCACAGAACCCCCTACAGTCACCTTGCCCTGGACTGATCTTAGATGGCAGAGAAATCAAATGCCTCCTTTACGCTGACGACCTCTTGCTGCTGTCACCTAATGAAGAAGGACTACATGAAAGCCTCTCAATTTTAGAAAAATATAGCAGTGATTGGGCCTTACCAATAAACAAGGTGAAGTCCAAAGTCATAATTTTTCAGAAAAAAACAAAACAAACAAAAAACTAAAATCGCATTATGAACAACAAATATATTTTTACAATCAGGGGAACAATCTTACAATCTTACAATCCCTGCTTCAGGACAGTTTGATTTGGCAATAAAAGATCTGACTGACAAAGCCCGTAGGACATATTACAGCATAAGAAAATCCCCCACCCCAATAAAATGTGGCTGAAAGTCTTCAACAGCATCATCAAACCTATACTTCTATATGGCTGTGAAATCTGGGGCCCCAAATATAAATTAAATTATAAGTCCTGGGATAAAAGCCCTGTTGAAAATTTCCACCTAGAATTCTGCAAAAACATCCTGGGAATTCACAGAAATGCTCCAAGTCTGGGTTATAGAGCAGAATTGGGCCGGTTCCCTCTCCTCAATAAAAGCCAGAAGACAGCAGCTACGTTCTTGTTCCATTTGTCAGACACACCTCCAGATAACTATAATCACTGTGCCTTTACACACAGGGCAGGACACTCAGAGAGTGCCCATATGCACTATTTAGTGGAAAAATATCAACTAAATTCATCCATCCAGTTCAGACTGGCAAAACTGAAACAGACAGAAAGAACAACCCAGGAAGAATACATTCATGATTGGCAGCACAAAGTCACACAAGTACATAAATTAAGCTACTTCCACAGAATCAAGACTGATTATAAATTGGCACCATATTTGATCAATATTAAAGACTATCGACAAAGAAAGATACTGTCAAAGTATCATCTCAGTGAGCACAGTCTGTCCATAGAGACGGGCCGACACAGACAGAACTGGAGACTCAGAGAGGACAGACTGTGTTCACACTGCATTGAAGGAGTCGTGGAGGATGAGCTGCAGTAAATATGAGACATTTAGAAACATTTACTTTACACAAATAGCTCATATTGTACCTGAATTCCAGAACATAAATAATTTAGACAAACTCTCATATCTTAAAGGAAAGTATAGTGTATTCAGCTGGCAGCGCAGTATGTATCCTTCTGTCATCATATGAGGGAGAGAGGCTGACCCCTCATGATATTAGAGCTCTATTCAAACCACTATTTTAATTTCATTTTTTCTTCCCATTCTCATTGCTCTCTGCATTTTACTTTGTCATTTGTATTTTATTTAATTATCATTATTGTTTATTTATTGTATGCTTATTACTCAATGCATTGGCAACATTGTACATTGTATACGATCATGGCAATAAAGCTAATTTGAATTGAATTTAATTGAGAGAGAGAGAGAAAGAGAGAGAGAGAGGTGGTATTTTTTTTCCTGAAGGGGACTTGTGTTTCATGTCTGATCTGAGGGGAATGCACATATACAGGTTCCCAAAAGCATGTGAGAGTTTATGTGTGTATCCTGGGCTCAGTGTGTTCAGAACTAACCTGCAAATATTTAATGAGCAATTGCCATCATCTTTTTTATAATATATATTTTATTTATAATTATTTATATATAACTATTTACAATTTTGTGATCATTATATATTCAGTTATTGTTATTTGATGGGCTTTCTCAGCAAATATTTACATTTGTGATTAATTTGATTAATTAATCGGCATACCATGTAATTAATTTGATTAAAAGTTGTAATCTATATATATGATTCTGATATACACTATATTGCCAAAAGTATTCGCTCACCCATCCAAATAATTGAATGCAGGTGTTCCAATCACTTTCATGGCCACAGGTGTATAAAATGAAGCACCTAGGCATGCAGACTGCTTCTACAAACATTTGTGAAAGAATGGGCCACTCTCAGGAGCTCAGTGAATTCCAGCATGGTACTGTGATAGGATGCCACCTGTGCAACAAGTCCAGTCGTGAAATTTCCTCGCTACTAAATATTCCACAGTCAGCTGTCACTGGTATTACAACAAAGTGGAAGCGATTGGGAATGACAGCAACTCAGCCACGAAGTGGCAGGCCACGTAAAATGACAGAGCGGGGTCAGCGGATGCTGAGGCGCATAGTGCGCAGAGGTCGCCAACTTTCTGCAGAGTCAATCGCTACAGACCTCCAAAGTTCATGTGGCCTTCAGATTAGCTCAAGAACAGTGCATAGAGAGCTTCATGGAATGGGTTTCCATGGCCGAGCAGCTGCATCCAAGCCATACATCACCAAGTGCAATGCAAAGCGTCGGATGCAGTGGTGTAAAGCACGCCGCCACTGGACTCTAGAGCAGTGGAGACGCGTTCTCTGGAGTGACGAATCACGCTTCTCCATCTGGCAATCTGATGGACGAGTCTGGGTTTGGCGGTTGCCAGGAGAACGGTACTTGTCTGACTGCATTGTGCCAACTGTGAAGTTTGGTGGAGGGGGGATTATGGTGTGGGGTTGTTTTTCAGGAGCTGGGCTTGGCCCCTTAGTTCCAGTGAAAGGAACTCTGAATGCTTCAGCATACCAAGAGATTTTGGACAATTCCATGCTCCCAACTTTGTGGGAACAGTTTGGGGATGGCCCCTTCCTGTTCCAACATGACTGCGCACCAGTGCACAAAGCAAGGTCCATAAAGACATGGATGAGCGAGTTTGGTGTGGAAGAACTCGACTGGCCTGCACAGAGTCCTGACCTCAACCCGATAGAGCACCTTTGGGATGAATTAGAGCGAAGACTGCGAGCCAGGCCTTCTCGTCAAACATCAGTGTCTGACCTCACAAATGCACTTCCGGAAGAATGGTCAAAAATTCCCATAAACACTCTCCTAAACCTTGTGGAAAGCCTTCCCAGAAGAGTTGAAGCTGTTATAGCTGCAAAGGGTGGGCCGACGTCATATCAAACCCTATGGATTAAGAATGTGATGTCACTTAAGTTCATATGCGTCTAAAGGCAGATGAGCGAATACTTTTGGCAATATAGTGTATGTCAGAAGTTTACATACACTTAGATTGAAGTCATTAAAACAAATTTTTAACCACTTCACAGATTTCATATTAACAAACTAAAGTTTTGGCTAGTCATTTAGGACATCTACTTTGTGCATGACACAAGTAATTTTTTCCAACAATTGTTTACAGATAAATTGTTTCACTTTTAATTGACTATATCACAATTCCAGTGGGTCAGAAGTTTACATTCACTAAGTTAACTGTGCCTTTAAGCAGCTTGGAAAATTCTAGAAAATGTCAAGCCTTTAGGCAAGCCTATCAGAAGCTAACTGGCTAATCGGAGTCAATTGGAGGTGTACCTGTGGATGTATTTTAAGGCCTACCTTCAAACTCAGTGCCTCTTTGCTTGACATCATGGAAAAATCAAAAGAAATCAGCCAAGACCTCAGAAAATAAAATTGTGGACCTCCAAAAGGTTTATCCTTGGGAGCAATTTCAAAATGCCTTAAGATACCACATTCATCTGTACAAACAATAGTATGCAAGTATAAACACCATGGGACCATGCAGCCATCATACCACTCAGGAAGGAAATGCATTCTGTCTCCTAGAGTTGAATGTAGTTTGGTGTGAAAAGTGCAAATCAATCCCAGAACAACAGCAAAGGACCTTGTGAAGATGCTGGAGGAAACAGGTAGACAAGTATCTATATCCACAGCAAAACAAGTCCTATATCATCATACCTGAAAGGCTGCTAAGCAAGGAAGAAGCCAATGCTCCAAAACCACCATAAAAAAGCCAAACTACAGCTTGCAAATGCATATGGGGACAAAGATATTACTTTTTGGAGAAATTTCCTCTGGTCTGATTAAACAAAAATGTAACTTTTTGGCCATAATGACCATCGTTATGTTTGGAGAAAAAAGGGTGAGGCTTGCAAGCCGAAGATCACCATCTCAACCGTGAAGCATGGGGGTGGTAGCATCATGTTTTGGGGGTGCTTTGCTGCAGGAGGGACTGGTGCACTTCACAAAATAGATGGCATCATGAGGAAGGAAAATTATGTGGATATATTGAAGCAACATCTCAAGACATCAGCCAGGAAGTTAAAGCTCAGTCGCAAATGTGTCTTCCAAATGGACAATGACCCCAAGCATACCTCCAAAGTTGTGGCAAAATGGCTTAAGGACAACAAAGTCAAGGTATTGGAGTGGCCATCACAAAGCCCAGACCTCAATCCGATAAAATATGTGTGGGCAGAACTGAAAAAGCGTGTGCGAGCAAGGAGGCCTAGAAACCTGACTCAGTTACACCAGTTCTGTCTGGAGGAATGGGTCAAAATTCCAGCAACTTATTGTAAGAAGCTTGTGGAAGGCTACCCAAAACGTTTGACCCAAGTTAAACAATTTAAAGTCAATGCTACCAAATACTAACCAATTGTATGTAAACTTCTGACCCACTGGGAATGTGATGAAAGAAATAAAAGCTGAAATAAATTATTCTCTCTACAATTATTCTGACATTTCATATTCTTAAAATAAAGCAGTTATCCTAACTGACCGAAGACAGGGAATATTTTTTTACGATTAAATGTCAGGAATTGTGAAAAACATTTAAATGTATTTGTTTAAATGCATTTGGCTAAGGTTTATGTAAACTTCTGACTTCAACAGTGTATATATATATATATATATATATATATATATATATATATATATATATATATATATATATATATATATACACACACACACTGGCGGCCAAAAGTTTGGAATAATGTACAGATTTTGCTGTTTTGGAAGGAAATCGGTACTTTAATTCACCAAAGTGGCATTAAACTGATCACAAAGTATAGTCAGGACATTACTGATGTAAAAACAGCACCATCACTATTTGAAAAAAAGTCATTTTTGATCAAACCTACAAAGGCCCCATTTCCAGCAACCATCACTCCAACACCTTATCCATAAGTAATCATGCTAAATTGCTAATATGGTACAAGAAAATCACTTGCCATTATATCAAACACAGTTATTTGGTTCGTTAAATGAAGCTTAACATTGTCTTTGTGTTTGTTTTTTGAGTTGCCACAGTATGCAATAGACTGACATGTCTTAAGGTCAATATTAGGTCAAAAATGCCAAAAAAGAAACAGCTTTCTACAGAAACTCGTCAGCGAATAATTGTTTTGAGGAATGAAGGCTATACAATGCTTGAAATTGCCAAAAAACTGAAGATTTCATACAAAGGTGTACACTACAGTTTCCAAGGCAAAGGACAAAGGGCTCTAACAAGGACAGAAAGAGATGTGGAAGGCCAGATGTACAACTAAACAAGAGGATAAGTACATCAGAGTGTCTAGTTTGAGAAATAGACACCTCACATGTCCTCAGCTGACAGCTTCATTGAATTCTACCCGCTCAACACCAGTTTCATGTACAACAGTAAAGAGAAGACTCAGGGGTGCAAGGCTTATGGGAAGAATTGCGAAGAAAAAGCACTTTTGAAACAGAAAAAAAAGAAAAGGTTAGAGTGGGAAAAGAAACACAGACATTGGACAACAGATAATTGGAAAAGAGTGTCATGGATCTTAACCCCATTGAGGTTTTGTGGGATCAGCTAGACTGTAAGGTGAATGAGAAGTGCCCAACAAGACAGCCACATCTATGGCAAGTGCTACAGGAAGCGTGGGGTGAAATGTCACCTGAGTATCTGGACAAACTGACAGCTGGAATGCCAAGGATCTGCAAAGCTGTCATTGCTGCATGTAGAGGATTTTTTGATGAGAACTCTTTGAAGTAGTTTAAGAAGTTCTCAACATTTTTTTTCAAATTGTAATAGTAATTTTTCATATTATTAATGTCCTGACTATACATTGTGATCAGTCGAATGCCACTTTGGTGAATAAAATTACCAATTTCTTTCAACAAGAGCAAAATCTGTGCATTATTCTAAACTTTTGGCCGCCAGTGTATATACATACATAAGACCCCGAACAGAGGTCTTAATAGGACAAACCACCATCACATTAAATGCAGTTATAACATAATAAATTCAGTATTTCTCAAACAGCTTAAGTTGGAGATGAAGCTACTTTTCTGTCATCATTTATTCTCCCTCACATTGTTCCACGCCTGTATGACTATATTTCTTGTGTAAAATACAAAAGTTTAAATTATAGGCAGAATGTTTGCCCCAGTTACCCTTCACTTTCATTGTATGGAAAAAGGATGCAATGGAAGTGAATGGTGAAAGGCTAAATTCTGCAAAACATCTCATTTTGTGATCCACTGAAGAAAGTAAGTCATATGGGTTTGGAACAACATGATGGTGAGTAAATTATTCTATAATTTACATTTTGAGGGGATTTATCCCTTTAAGGACTTCTTGAAACCTCTTGAAAATATGGATTTAGTGGGTATATCTAGCCTACAAATAGAAAAATACATAAATAAAAACATTCACAAAAGGAAACAAGAAGACATGAAAAAGATAGAGAGGAGAAGAAATTCTTGAACTGCAGCACAAGATGAGGTTCCTTATCTAAGGTACACTGGTATGAATAATTTCTGGCCAGTTGTTTTGCATCTCCAGATCAAATGGTATTGTTTTACCACAACTGCTCTTTCAGTGCTGACAGCTAGAGGGAACACAATTATCTCTGTGAGAGAAAAAGCACGGTGGAGGTTGGTGACTACTGAAGTCCATTATTATCCTCACCTCCGGCTCATGCTATCTCCTCACCTGTTAATTTCTTCTCACCATTTGCCATATGGAGGAGCTGTGCACAACGAGTAAACAGTTCCATTTCCATCGGCAGCAGGTCATTACAGGATGTGTTCATTTTCCTTTTCACAGGCTGGCTTTAGCAGCTGCACCTTCACTAATTCTATAGGTGCAATTAAACATCTGCTTGGTATGAGTGATTAATATGAACCAAGCACAAAACTTTGTAGATGGGGCTCTTGGGGGGATTCAAATTTTGTCAAATTCAACTCAGATTTAAAATTCCATACTTTTTTGTCCATCCTCATGGTTAACTTGGTCATGGAGGCCAAGTAATGATTTAAAAGTGATAGCTACCTATCTCTCTACCCCATTGTTATTGCTAACATTGTTGTTAAGAAAACATTTCTGATTGGTCATTTTATTTTAAAGGTGATGCATGTATTGTTTTATGTAAAAAAAAAAAAAAAAAATACTTTCTCCTATTCAGCTTAATATGCAAATACAACTGTAGGTAAGCTAATTGTGGTCTGATTTATTTGAAAGCACTGTGGCTCTGTGGCACAATCAAAACAATGCTGTTTGTTTGAGCATGCCTGACACAGCATCAGTGGCTCGACCAATGGCATAAATTTGGGGCAGGACTATCTGTTTGATCAATGACAGGCAGGTTTAGTGTTCTGGAAAACTGTTTAAAACAATTATTTTAGCAGTTGTGGTGATGCTAGTTGTGCAAAAAATGCATGTACCATAACACTGCATTCAAGAAAAGCTAAATATCTGTAGGTAATGACATTTGTGTAAAATACATCAGATAATTACTTGTGCAATCAAATTCACCAATGATTATTTTAGCCCAAAGTGTCATAGATTGAATATGAAACTGAATTAGATTTTGATTACATTTCTATTTAACTATCTTTGATGCATGTAAGATTAAAATTGACAACTTACACCTTGCAAACAACAGTTGTTTCTGTTGAGAACACATCCTAAATTATAGTTGGCCTTTCTTTGACACATAACTTCTAAATGTTGCTTTTCCATGGCTGTTCCAAACTCTTTAAAAGCAGAAGAGAGTTTTTATATAGGCCAATATTTTGTTTTTCTCCTCCCGACCAATGTCAGTCTTTTGCATTTGAAATGCAAGAAACAAATGTACCAGAAATGAAAATGTGCATTTCTACTGAAAGAACACTCATTACAAATACATGTACATTCAATTCTCTGTGATTTGTGTTTCCTTACATTTGAAGAGAGAGAGAATGTAATAATAAAAAATAAAACAATTTCAACCCTGAGTGAGGCTAAAGGCTCAGATCCATTGTTTCCCCTTGGTCAAACCTTCAACCCCAAAATAATTTTATGTCACACTTCAGAGTTTAAGTCTAGCCAGCCAATATGATCATTATTCATTTTTAACAAAATACAAAATAAACCAGACTGAAATGCATCATGATAAGGACTCATCCGCATCAACAAACCAGGAAAACTCCTAAGCCAACTAAAGAACACAATTTACCTAAGAACATGTTTTGTTTTTGCTTCTGTTTAGTGGAAACAGCGTGTTCTTGATTATCAGTCTCAGTCTAGAGGTGTTCATGTAAATAGGTCCACATCTTGGGAAGCTAATATACAAAGAAGCCCTGTTCCGTGTGTCAGGATCTGTGGAACAAGGAGATTAATGGAATCCTGAAAGTGTAAATTATATCCTTTACCCGCTGCAGAGTGGAGAGGAAGGTCGACAGCCCCCAGGGAGGCTCCCCACAAAGCAATTCCAGCAGCTCCACACATGCAGATCTCCTATACACAGAGGTGAAGGGCAATTTCCCCTAGTCTCACTTCTTTATTTATTTCCACAGATAGACTGGCTGGACACATCTACATATCCACGTGATGGTGGCTGCACATGTTGTACAGAGGTAATAATGTTCTAGCAGTGGGAGGTTGAAGGGCGGCAGGGACAGCGGATTTCACAGTACAGCTCTAAACCTCACAGACTGGATGTAGAAAAAGATTAAAATGTAATATTTTTGATTGCCAATTTAGATGGATTGAGGGCGTTTCCATACACTTAAAGGGATAGTTCACCCAAAAAATAAAGTCTGTCTATTTACTCACCCTAATGTTGCTCCAAACCTGTATGACATTCTTTCTTAAGTGGAACACAAAAGCAGCTGCTGGACAGTAGGTTAGTCTAAGTCACCATTCACTTTCATTGCATATATATGTATATATATATATATATATATATATATATATATATATATATATATATATATATATATATATATATATATATATATTTTTTTTTATTTATTTTTTTTTTCATACAAAGAAAGTGAAAGGTGACTGAGGCTAACATTCTGCCTAACATATCCTTTTGTGTTCCACGTAATAAAGAAAGTCATATGGATCTGGAACAACATTAGGGTGAGAAATAATGAAAGACTTTTCATTATTGGGCAAACTACCTCTTTAAAAACATATGAATGTCAATGTATTATGTAGATAAGAAAATCAAACCAAGTAACATTTTTTGTTTTTTGTTTTAAAGAAAGACAGCACAAGCACACTTTTCCAGCCAATGTTTGTTTAAATGATAAAACTGTAGATATAGTGTACTCTTTAAAATTACTCTTCAAAATAATATTTAGACGCAATCTGGTTGTGGGTCATGTCCATAGTTAATACGATGGACTACATGCAATAGGCTCTGGTGTTTGCACTGAAAATTAAATGTCCAAATAAACAGTATTAACCCAGAAAAATAAAAATGTATCATATTGTGTCAGAATGCATTCATGGCAGCTGCATGAACCATTAACATGGATTATTCTAACATGGATGTTTAAACACAAATCTTAGAAACCTATTCACACAACTGCTTTTAACCATCTAACAGAGAGGAAATGAAACAACAACAATAAACTAAAAAAAGAGGGGAAAAAATAAACCACACCTAACCTCTCAGAATTGCAATTGACAGAAGGGCACCTTAGGACAGAGAGCCATAATTATAAACATCTTGTATTGTATGTGTTCTAATAGAGTGATGCATGTCTGACGGATGAAAACATTTCAGATTTCTTTTTCCTCCTTCATTCTTTCTTCAGATCTAGCAACACTGATGTCCTCCACAACCCTCTTTTTTTCTTTTTTTTTATTTTTTATTTTTTTTTTTTTTTTTTTGAGATACAATCGCTGGATGGCACTTTTCCAGTATAAGACACATTTGAATAATACATGACCTGCCCTTTCACTGACATCACATTGCCAGAGCTCCAACAAGGTATGAATCTTATTCTATATACACTTCTAATGTTCAGCTGTTCACAATCTATACTGTCAACACTTTATCACAAGATGCAGAGTGGTGCTGCCAAGTTATCAGAGTGGTCGGCGGCCGTGTATGATCTAGTCAGAGCATCTGGCTCTTCACTGCTCGTGACATTAGCCCAGACAAGAGAATCAGTGGACTATTGAATGCAATTACAGTAAGCAAGACAAACAATAAAGATTGATAGGGCTTTTTCATTTTATCACACGGGGAAACATAACAGTGGTAAGGCTTTGCCTTCAACTGCCTGCATCTAACAATGATTGAAGGTGTGCCATGGTGTGGGCAAAAGTAGAGGTGTGAGAGAGAGAGAGCGATTAGGGACAGAGAGAGAAAGAGAGACAGAGAGAGGCCTTTTATTTAAGCACATGCATCATAGACAAACGGAAATGCTTTCCCCCACACATATACAGTGTGCACATAAGAATTCACGTTCACAAACGAAATGCAAACGGAAGGTATAGACATGCTAAGACAATGTGTGTGTGTGTGTGTGTGTTTGTGTGAACACCTTCTGTTTGCATTTTCTGTTTCGGGTTGGTGAATAACCACATTCTGCAGATTTGAAAGGAAAGAAAAGCCCTTAACGTGCCCGTGTTCTGTTAATGATGAATATTTACACAACATCGATCACATTTTCACAAGCAACCTCAATGATTAAGAGGGGAGAGAGTCACCATGCATATTTAAACAATGCGAGAGATAATAAATGAGCCCTTTCAATACGATCAACAACCTCAGGCAAAACAGAGAGAAAAAACATCAGAGGAATAAATATTGCTGCTGTTGACCACACTGAAAGGCCAAAAAGACCCCCGTCTAAGAGCCTGGATATATATTCATACTGCAGCTTTGCTGCATTTAACCAAAGCATATTTAAAACAAAGTGTGTTTACTGAAAGGCGGAACTGACAGGTCAAATGACCTGGCAAGATTCTGAAATGTGACGCATTATGAATTGTAGTTTCAGCCAGACACAAATTTTAATTCCTTGAAAGAGAATAGGGGAAAAAATCAATTTTCTGGGAGACACTGTAGAGATGACATATCAAAGCAAGGCTGTTCTATTATTTGCTTGAGTAATCATAACAATACAACATGCTTTCCCCCAAGATTTAATTGCAATGTGAAGGAATAAGCCAATGCAAGGAATTCCAGATTAGCACAAGCATGTTGCTATGTTTTTTTTTCACTCAAGATAGTAAGAAAAAAATAAAAAATAAATAAATATATATATATATATATATATATATATATATATATATATATATATATATATATATATATATATTTTTTTGTTTTTTTGTTTTTTTTTTTTTACTGCTAGCGCATTTCACTATTGCAATATCATTAGCTATTTTCACCAAACGTGTGCTTTCTAGAGGGCATGCCATCTGACCTTTCGTACAAAAGTGTCAACATGATCAATGTCACAAATCTGCTTATTTAATTACTAGGGGTGTGCAGCGGAGCCATTATCTGTATTTGTATCTGTATCTGTTCAAATGACAAAAGTATCTGTGTCTTTCTCTGTATTCGGATAGAACCAGGTGTGGGCGGGGCTTAAACCGGAAGTGTGTCAAAACTAATTGAAATGCCCATTTTTAAGTATTACACTTACATTTATAGTTTCTATAAATAAAATATGCCTTGTATATGCTTTTTTATAATAATAGCCTCATGATAATAATAATAATAATAATAATAATAATAATAATAATATACAATTATTATTTAAACAAATATTATTATTAATTATTATTATTAACTGTGGAATATGTTGTGGTTTTCCTCCTGCATGAAACAGAATATTTGCTTGTCTGTGCATGTATAACAACATTATTCTGAAGGCAGGAGGTGTCAAGCAAAATGTGAATTGCATTTTTGCAGTGAATAATACATTCAAATTCAAACATTAAAAGAAATTAAAATAAAATCAATATAGCCTACAAACAGGTGAAAGTCCCATAAGTCTATCAGGGATTTTTATGATAAGACACCATTATTTAGTAAAATATTATTATTAATAATAACAATATTATTATTATTATTATTATTATTATTATTATTATTATTATTATTATAATGTTACATTTATATAGTGCCTCACCAGAGTTCAAGAACACTTTACATTTTCAAATTTAGCACAGTTTGAAGAAGAAGAAAAAAACAGACGAGCTCCGACGTGAAATCATCACTTTAGGTCAATTTATCATCATGCTCAGGTTTAGGCTATAAATAAATACATGGGAATCACGTGTGAATCGTGTGATACATTAACAGAGACATTTCAAGAAGTGGAAAGTGCATATGATGTCGTATCTTAGTTAATGTTACACTTGATAAGCTCCAGACGCAAACAATTAAAGGAGACCAGAAACTGAGTTAAGACCGCGCACATCCAATCTGAAATCTCACCATGCACATTTTCATTCATAAGGTTTCCACTTTAGAAATATTGGCTGCACAGATTCATAAATTCATTGTAATTTTGGATATGTTTATTTAAAATGTCACTTTATCCTTATGCTTTTTGGATAATCAGTCAAACGAATATTTTTTATATTATTCAGATGAATCCTTTATTCGTTTTGAAGTCATTATCCATGCCTTTCCGAATCAAGTATTCCGCTTCGGGCACATTCCTATTAATTACTGACCCAGAATTTTAAACATTTATTGTACTTTTTATGTCAGAGTTTTGTTTTTGTTTTTCCTTCAAAATCCTTAACCTTTGTTTACTTCCAGTATAAAAGGTGCTGTAAGTGATTTTAGCCATTCTACTTCCACGAGACTAAGCCGTTGAATTAGCCACGCCCCCTCTTTCCAAAACCCTGCACTCCAAAGAAAACAAATTAGCTTTATTGAGACCGACATCATGCAGAAACAGATATTTAAAACAACAGCAGCAAATTAGCGCCCTCAACAGACAACTGTCATGAACAAAATTATTTAAAAATGGCAGAAAGCCTCAAAAACTACAGTACTATGAGAATGAGCAAAATAATTGACAGGTGAAAAGTGTCAATGTCCGCAATTCACGGACACATTTTTGTTTGTTGTTTACAAAGTCTACAGCTGTCACAGAGACTGGTAAGAAATCTCAAGACACTTATTTCATTAATATCTTTAAGGAAGTAGGAACATTTTTGCATACCTTTCCATGAAAAAAAAAAATCGCTTACAGCAACTTTAAATTTATTGATTTAGATTTTCAATGTGAATTCAGACTTTGATCCTTACTGTATTTGAATTCATTGTTATGCACATCAGTTCTCTTGAGTGCAAAGGATACACAACCTAAAAAGACATGCAAGACAAACACACGCACACACACATACACACACACACTCAACAATACACAGAGGTAAAGAACAGTCATGGCGGAAGTCAGTGGGGATAAAATAGTTTCTAACATTTACACCCAATTACACAGGCCAAAGGAAACTCAAGAAACTGCTCTTCAAATGCCCCGTCGTCAAAGTTTGCAACTTGCATCTCTGCATCTGAAGGATGTTTTGAGGATGTAGGTGTGTGAGAGGGGGATGACAGTTCAGGATATTTGCATGCACACACAGTTTCACATGCAGTCACACAGGCAAGGTGCTGTGCCCTTATCAACTCAGATAAGGCCTGACTGGCCTTTTACCTAGGGGAGCCATGCCTAATCTAAAAAAGCCTGTCGCTAAAAGAGATCCCTTCTTCAAGGATAGCAGGGGTAAAGTGAATGCCAACTTTGCTCCTCTGCCCCTTTACTTACTATTATCTGCCCCTTCATTTGTGCCCAGACTTATTACTTCCATAATGCAGCATTTTCACTCTGGCTCAAATACTCCATTACCAATGAATATTGTCCCTCTTGCCCTTACTGTCTGCTAAGTGCAAATGAATGAGCAAATAAATATTGACAAACAGTTTTGTTTTTTTCTTCTCTGCTGGTTTGACTTTGTCTGCACCGTGGCAGTTATTACAATAAGCTCTCTGTCTCTTATGTGTGCATCTTCTTTCATCAATGATAAAAGGTTGTACTTAATCCAAGGATAACATGTCCGTCACGTTTATTCACAGACAATAAATAAATTGAGTACAAACAGTTGTCAGTGGTTAAATCAATCAAATCCATGGCCACTTATCATGACACCTATTACTGTTTAAAGATACAAAAACAAAGTTATGCACATTGTGGTGAACAATTGGACCAGGTGACATTCCAGGAGCCAATTTATGGCAGAGCCCCTCCCTAACTGTCAAGGCAAAGAAGAGTGGCTCCATTTTGATTGGATCATGGCAGGACCAACACAAACAAATTCCAAGCACAGCTGTCAGATAAGCTGCTTGGAAAACTACAAGATACTTCAGAAAGTAAGGCCTGGTCCTTCCAACATGTTGGAAAAGACTTCTCATTGGTCCATGAGTGGTTTCTTAGCAACCTCTCAAACCCCCCATTCTAAGGTTTGCCTAAAAGGTGAGAAGGACCATAAATCAAAGATGGCGACTGTCTGTCTGTTTGTTTACTGTTCATTTATATGATTATAGAATTTTTATTTTTTTACTTTTGAAAATTCCATAAACTTTTATTTGAAAGTGTATTGGGCACAGTGTAATCTGATTGATGAGGGCATTCGCTTGGACGAGTGATAGACATTGACTGGTTGAATCAGGATTTCTAGTTTCAGTCGTGACAAGTGGCAGGTTCGGGTCTGCGACCCGGAACTGTTTGGGACCTGACTTCTTGTTTTTCACTGCTGGCCTGACCAGCTGTTTGTTTTTGCTCAGAATCTATGCCGTGTGTGGATGCTGTTTTGGGGGCACAGCGCAATTGTGGCATGGAAAAGTACAACTGTCTAGATGAGTGACAGACTTTGACATTATCGACAGGACTTTTCAGCTTTGATCGGGGACGCGTGGCCGACTGGGTCATGGCCTGGAGCTGTTTGGAACCTGACTTCAGGTTTTTATTGTTGGTCTGGCCGGCTGGATCAAGTTCAGTGGATTGCAGTCTGCGGACCTTGTGATTTTAAAAGAACAATGCAGCATGGGCGAGTTGGGTAAACAATTTTGTTAACTTTATTATTCATCCTGTCCAATGAACAAACAAACTCCAATCCTGGCAAGTACACTTCTACATCTTCGGATAATTATATACTGGTAATTGTGTGTTGGAACAATGGGACATCTATTATCTCTTCTGAGAGACACTATCTGAGTTTGCATATGTTGAATTATGTGTTTGTGGATCTTCAGAAGTATGTATTAATCAAGGCTGACAATTATACCATCATAAATTGTCCTCCTCACCGTACAATGCATGTGAGTAAGGATCCACCTGTTAAATCAACTATACGAAGAAGCATGATAATACTTTTTTTATTAATATCTGGGAACATATCACCAAATCCCAGTCCCCAAAACATTACCACTTCTTTCCTTACTCCTGCAGATTTTAAGTCTAGATCTGGTTTAGGTTTTATTCATCTTAATGTAAGAAGTTTGCTTCCTAAAATGGATTTGGTGCGTATATGGGTAGAAAAAATTCTGATACTGATGTTTTGGTAATTTCTGAATCTTGGCTTAATAACTCGGTTTTAGAGAGAGACATTAATATTGATGGTTATAATGTATTTAGGACTGATTGCCCAAAAATTGCCCATAAAAAAAAATAGATATGATGTTACTTTGCTGTTATCCAAATTGATCTCTAAACAATTTGAACTTCTTGCACTTAGTGTAGTTTTCTCAAAGAATGTAAAATTTAATATGTAGGATGTTGCAGACCTCCGTCAGCCAGAGCTATGCTTTTTCATCTTTAATGGGTCTTTTGTCATCACTAAACTTTAAGGAACTCGTTTTAATTGGTGATTTTAACTGGAACTGGCTGCAGCCATTGCCTGATGAAATAAAATTATCCTGTGACACCTTTAATATTTCACAATTAGTAGTTCCCTATCTGTCACTCACTCGACGTTGTGTCGATGTAGTGACACTAGGGGTCACACTTGGGAGCCTGAGACACCTCTGGTCTTTGATAAAAGGCCAATGAAAATTGGTGAGTGGTATTTGCATGCCACTTCCCTGGACATACAGGTATAAAAGGAGCTGGTATGCAACAACTCATTCAGATTTTCTCTTTGGAGCCGAATGGTCATGCTCATTGAGCTGTATTCTCACGACTGTTCATTCACCTCTGCTGGATCTGACAGCACATTTCAGTGACTTCTCCCTCATCTGCACTGGTGCATTGCAGAGAATGCCCCTGGGCGCTTTGGCAGAAGAAAGAGAGTATATTTTCTGAAAGAGTATATTTCCCTAAAAGAGTATATTTCTCTGAATGAGTGCACACAGTCGGTGCTGGCCTGTCTGAAGGCGTTCAAACAGAAAACAGCGGTTCCACTGAAACACTTTCAGAGGCTCCTGGGGCATATGGCATCCTCAGCGGTGGCCACCCTGCTTGGGTTGATGCATATGAGACCGCTTCAGCACTGGCTTCAAACTCGAGTCCCGAGATGAGCATGGCGCCGCGGGACACATCACATGGTCATCACGCCGGTCTGTCACCGTCTTTTCAGCCCTTGGACCGACCTCTCATTTCTACAGGCAGGTGTTCCCCTAGAGCAGGTCTCCAGGTGCGACGTGGTCACGACAGACGCCTACAAAACGGGCTGGGGTGCTGTTTGCAATGGACACGCAGCCGCCGGCTTGTGGACGAGCCCGTGACTGCATTGACACATCAACTGCCTTGAGTTGTTGGCAATTCTGCTCACCCTGCGGAGGTTTCGGCCATTGATCCAGGGCAAGCACATGTTAGTTTGGACAGACAACATGGCAACGGTAGCATATATAAACCGCCAAGGCGGTCTGCGCTGTCGTTGTCTGTCACAACTCGCCAGCCATCTCCTTCTCTGGAGTCAAGTTGCTGCGAGCCACTCACATCCCCGGCGACCTCAACACTACAGCGGACGCGCTGTCATGGCAGGTTACCCTCAGGGGAGAGTGGAGACTCCACCCTCAGGTGGTCCAGCTGATTTGGAGTCGATTCGGACAGCCACAGGTAGACCTGTTTGCCTCCCAAGAATCCTCCCATTGCCCGCTCTGGTACGCCCTGACCGAGGCACCCCTCACCACAGCTGGCCTCCTGGCCTACGCAAATATGCATTTCCCCCAGAGAGCCTACTTGCACAGACTCTGTGCAAGGTCAGGAGGATGAGGAGCAGGTCTTCCTGGTAGCACCCTACTGGCCCACCCAGACGTGGTTCTCGGACCTCACGCTCCTCACGACAGCTCCCCCCTGGCAAATTCCCCTGAGGAAGGACCTTCTTTCTCAGGGCAGGGGCACCATCTGGCACCTGCGACCAGACCTCTGGAATTCCATGTCTGGCCCCTGGACAGGACGCAGAACACCTATACCACCCGCGGTGGTAGACACGATCACTCAGGCTAGGGCCCCCTCTACAAGGCGCCTGTATGCCTTTAAGTGGCATCTGTTCGCTAAGTGGTGTTCTTCCCAACGGGAAGACCCCCAGAGATGCGCAGTCAGATTGGTGCTTTCCTTCCTGCAGGAGAGGTTGGAAGGGCGGCTGTCCCCTTCCACCTTGAAGGTGTACGTTGCTGCTATAGCAGCACACCATGACACAGTGGATGGTAAGTCCTTAGGGAAGCACAACCTGATCATCAGGTTCCTGAGAGGCGCCAGGAGGCTGAATCCCTCCAGACCGCGCCTTGTTCCCTCATGGGACCTCTCTGTAGTTCTTCGGGGTCTACAGAGAGCCCCCTTTGAACCTTTGCAGTCAGCTGAGCTTAAGGCACTCTCTTTGATGACTGCCCTCCTGACTGCGCTCACTTCCATCAAGAGGGTAGGAGACCTGCAAGCGTTCTCTGTCAGCGAAACGTGCCTGGAGTTCGGTCTGGGCTACTCTCACGTTATCCTGAGACCCCGACCGGGTTATGTGCCCAAGGTTCCCACGACCCCTTTTAGGGACCAGGTTGTGAACCTGCAAGCACTACCCCAGGAGGAGGCAGACCCAGCCCTGTCATTGCTGTGTCCGGTGCACGCTTTACGCATCTATTTGGATCTCACACAGAGCTTTAGGATCTCTGAGCAGCTCTTTGTCTGCTTTGGTGCACAGCGGAAAGGAAGCGCTGTCTCCAAGCAGAGTATCGCCCACTGGCTTATTGACGCCATAGCTATGGCATATCACGCCAAGGATGTGCCGCCCCCGGTAGGGCTACGAGCCCATTCTACCAGGGTTATAGCGGCCTCCTGGGCCCTGGACAGGGGTGCCTCTCTAACAGACATTTGCAGAGCAGCGGGCTGGGCAACACCCAATACCTTTGCAAGGTTCTACAACCTCCGGGTGGAACCGGTTTTGTCCCAGGTAGTGGCACACAGTACAAGCGGATAAGCCGGGATAGCCGGCTGGGTGTATCGCTTGCACATAGTGCCTTTCACCTCCTCTGAGATGAAGACGTGCACCATTAATTCCCAGTAGTGTTCACAAACTATGTTCTCTGGTTGACTTCCTCCGAGCCCTGTGGCAGTCCTGTTTTTGGAGAGACTCACTGCCAGCCCAGTACACGTGCTAACTAAGAGCCCTGTTCTGGGGTAGGTGCTCCGCATGTGGCAGTTCCCTGTAAGGTAACCCCATGCGATGTATATCTTCCGCTAATTCGTTTCCGTGTTGGCAAACTGCTTCTTCCTTGGGCAGAGCCCCCTCTGCCACAGTCTCCATGTTTGTAGCAACTCCTCCCCCATTAGGTAGGATCTACCATGAGACTCCCACATGGTCGGCAAGACCATGTGACATATTATCCACTTAAATATCCCCCCTCTCTTTGGGCGAGGTGTGGTCTCCACGGTGTCCTCCCCTTGGGAGGGACACCCCCCGACTAGACCTGGCGGCCCAGTCGGATAATCCCCCTTCTTTTTTAAGGAGTGGAAAAAAAGAAGGGGAAAAGAGGCCACTAGTTAGCCTGTCTCTATCTTTTGGGTAGTCAACTTGTCCCCAAAGGGCCGTTCAACACTCATAACTATGCTGGGGGAGGTTACGTGTCAGCCTAGTGTGCTGGCTAAGAGGCACACAGTGGTATGCCCGTCACACACCGCCAGTTCACGTAACACAGTTCAGCCAGTTGCGGCGTTTTGTATAGGGACCCCTAGTGTCACTACATTGACACAACGTCGAGTGAGTGACAGATAGGGATCATCCTGGTTACTTGCACAACCTCCGTTCCCTGATGGAGGGAACGAGACGTTGTGTCCCTCCTGCCGCAACGCTGAACAACCCGCTGAAATGGCCGGACCTTATCTCGGCTCCTCAGCATAAAACCTGAATGAGTGGTTGCATACCAGCTCCTTTTATACCCGTATGTCCGGGGCAGTGGCATGCAAATATCACTCGCCAATTTTCATTGGCCTTTTATCAAAGACCAGAGGTGTTTCAGGCTCCCACGAGTGACCCCTAGTGTCACTACATCGACACAACGTCTCGTTCCCTCCATCAGGGAATGGAGGTTACGCAAGTAACCAGGACGATACACCTATCAGACTTAACTTAAAAAATCCAGAAAAATCATCACTTATTGATTTTATTTTTTACAAATGCTCTGCATAATTATTCAATAGCATCTGGTTATGCACATGATATTAGTGACCATTGTGCTGTCACTACAGTTAGAAATGCAAAATTACCCAAAAGAAAACCTCATATTATCTTTAGCTGATGCACGTCTCAATTTAGTGAACAAGGCTTTTTTCACGATCTTGCTCGGTTGATTGGAAGAAGACATTTCTGATCCCAGATGTTGAGTGTGCCTGGAAATATTTTTATGATGGGTTTACAACTATTATCAATAAGCATGCTCCATTTAAAAAATATAGAGTTAAAGGTCGGGACAATCCCTGGTTCTCATCCATGTCGGGCCTCATGTGTTCAGATTGAAGACAAAGGTAGGCATAACACAGTTGTAAAAAGTCTGTCTGAGGCCCACACACAAAGTCATAAATCTTACTGATAAAAACCACACCAAAATCAAACAAAGGGAGTCCAAAACAGACTACAAATCCCATGAAGCCTTGCTCACTAAAGGATCGAACTCTCAACTCCTATTGGATGAGGTACACGACAGAACGCCCCTCAACCATGACGTCATCAGGAGTAGAAATACCTCTGAGATCCATCTGGGCATTGCTTCCAGCAACTTTGCTCGCCGTGCGTAGATGCAGCTCATCGCTGCTTTGAGGTGTAGCCTCGTGGCACAAGGAAGTAATGTATGACTTGAAACTGTGGCCATACAATCTCCGTCTCGTTGGATGAGTTGAGATTACTCTGTGTTCCACTCTTTTTTCTGTGTTAACACTCTAACGGATCTGAAGGAGATTGCCAAGCAATCCGCATCTTCATCCGTTTGCCTGCAGAAGTAAAGAAAACAGATTTCTCTTCCCTCTTCAATCAAGTCGACGTTGCTGATTTCTCTGCCAAGAATCAGCAGCCCTACCACCTGCCAACAGAGCGAGGAAACGGCCTCCCATCATCACCTGAGCCTCGAGGAAACGAGTTGGAGTCAAACGACGGATGAACAAACATTCTACCAGCGTCCTCATGCGATTCAAGTAAGAGGTTTACGTCTGGGCAGAGATAGATATTATAGTGTGTTATTCTTGTGTATCAAGGTTATTGCTTGTACAGTTTACGGACCGCCGAGTCCGCTCATTGCTGCTAATAATACTCAAGGTATTACTGTAATATACTGTTATCACGAATGAGATCTGCTGTGTTGTAGTCCAACCACATTGGACTGTTGTGTATTTCCGCCATTGTGGATGAGACCGGCACATTGAGTTTATCCATTAAAGAACCAAAGACCGCGGGACAGTTTACGCGCCATCCACTGTGTCTCTGAGTGATAAATTAACAGCTGCTTTCTCTCCCACGATCACGAAACCGGCTTTGGTGCCGCCACTTTATTCTCTCTCTCTCTCGTACTAACCACACACACACGCGACCCCTCACAAACATTCTTGCACACACTTTTGCTAGTAGATAACTTCATGATAAAGCTCAACTTTGTCCCTAAGTTATCGTACAAGCGGAGACACACGGTAAACAGGCAGACACCATTAACCGGCTTCTCCTCGCCCACATTCACGGCCATATTCTCTGGCCGGAAATCACGCGTGACATACTCCCCACGAGAGTCACGTCCGCCATTTTGTGCTTGTCACTCCTTACACACACACCCATTCAGACACACACACACACACACACACACACACACACACACACACACACACACACACCTTCCTCTCATGTGTTATAGGCTTATTTTGGTTACCATATCTAATCATGTCACTGTTTAGTTTGTAGTTGTAAGTCGAACGTTTATTGATTGCATTGAATTGATTATTAATTGATATTACTGCATAAATAAACTTTGTTATATTTCAAAGAGAAGTATTTTGGTTTGTTTTGCATACAAATGTGTCAAATGCTGGCAGGGGATGTTAGTGCTCGGATTCAAGCCTTCATTGTTTCCTTTTGAATGTCGATTTTCTTAAGAGAACAATCTAATATTGAGACTGTTATACTGTCTGGTTATTAGTCCCTGATTCCAGGGTGGTGCCCCGGCGATATTAATCCTTATTAAATTCTATTGATTTTGATAACTGATAATTATATTTGATGATTGTTGAATTTGAAGGATCAATAAGCTAGTGTTAATTCTAATCAATGTTCCATTGATTTTAATAATTAATGATTATCTTTGATAATAATTAATATTCTATTGAATTTGATGGTTATCTTTGATTGTTGATGTGAAGGATTAAAAGAGCTAACATAGATTCAGATCAATGTTCTATTGATTTTAATAATTGATAATTATCTTTGATAATTATTAATTATTGCTAATAACCAAACCCACTCCTGAACGTAGCGCACTACATTTACTGGTGCTCCGTATGAGGCTTTAATGAGTTAGATTCTATTATTTAATTTAAATAGTAATTAATAACTAAATATATAATTATTAATTATTTCTGATAGTAACACTGATCTAAACAACCAGTAGAACCTACATCCACATTATCTAATTTGCTTTATGAACGTGATGTTGCATGGGCCAGGGCTAGGCACTCTGATCCTCAATCAGATTGGCTCTATTTTAGACAATTATGAAATAAATGTACAGTAGCGATTAGAAGAGCTAAAACTGAATATTTCCTTACTGAAACAACATTGAATTTAAATAAACCAATGGAATTTTGGAAAAATATTATTCCTTATCTGGCACTAAATAAACTACAGTGCTTCCACCATGTATAATGAACAACCTCACCAAAATTTCGGATAAGGCACAAATGCTTGATTGTTTTAATAAGCACATTGTTGATGCTTGATCTCTATTTCAGGCACTTAAAATCACTGATATGAAATCAGATATTGACTATGGAGAGAGACATCTAATAAATCGTAATTTTAGTTTTCGAGAATTTACCATCCATGAGGTTCAAACAGCTCTCATATTACTAGATACAAATAAGTCAGCTGGTCCAGATCAATTAGAAACTTTATTTATAAAATTAGCAGCTGAATTTTATTTTTCCTCTATTAACGTATCTTTAATCTTTCCTTATACTCAAATGAAATCCCAAAGATTTGGAAATCTGCCTTTGTTATTCCTTTGTTAAAAGGTGGTGATCCTACTAAATTGGATAACTATAGACCCATTTCTAAACTCTGCATTCTTTCAAAGGTTTTAGAAACTCTTATCAGTGAACAATTGTCTTTGTATTTATCTGAAAATAATATTTTATCTGTTAACCAGTCAGGCTTTAGGGAAAAACACAGTACCACTACAGCTGCTATGAAGGTCGTGAATGACATCATGGAGGCCCTTGATAAAGGACATCATTGTGCATCACTTTTTATCGATTTATTTAAAGCCTTCGGTACTGTCGATCATGAAATATTGAAACTTAGACTTAAAAATATAGGACTATCCGATAACACTATGTCTTGGTTTGCAAACGATTTAAATGACAGAACACAATGGGTGCGAATGGAAGGTCACTCATCTGTGCCTTTACAGATCACCAAGGGTGTTCCTCAGGGGTCTGTTCTGGGGCCACTACTTTTTACTATTTGTATTAATTGCCTTGATTTTGATATTATAAATTGTAGTTTTCATTTCTCAGAATTTCTATACCCTTTCGGTTCCATTTGTTCGAACAGAATTAGGGAAAAAAGCTTTTTGGTATGCTGCCCCCTGTGATTGGAACACTCTACAAAATGATTTAAAGATAAAAAGGCTGGTGTCAATGTGTACTTTTAAATATCTTATTTGAGAATTTGAGAAAGACCTATCAATGTGTAAATGTTTTTAAATATTTTTTTTCTCTTTTAACTTCTTTGAGAATGTGTTTTTATTTGTATTTGTATCTTTACATGTTATTTAAGACTGTAAACATCTGCGGCTGCTTGTCTTGGCCAGGACACTTCTGTAAAAGAGATTCTTAATCTCAGTGAGTTTAATTTCCTGCTTAAATAAAGGTGTAATGATGAGTCAACGGAGTTGAGATCCATGTGCAGCTTTTAATAACAATAAACGTAGTAATACAGACAGTCAGGGGTAAATCACCAGCAGCAGTAATATCAAAGGCAGTCCAAAGGGATATTCAATAACCAGGTAAGAGGTCGGGGCAAGCAGCAGAAAATCACAGGTTAAATCCAGATAAACAAGGCAGTAATAGTAGGCAGGCAGCAACGGATCAAAAACAGGGTAAACTATCCAGGGTAAACTATCCAGGATAATACACAGGAAATACAACAAACTCAGAAAACGCTCAGAAATGTCAGCCTAGGCAAAACAAGACTTCACAATAATAGCAAGTGAGAGTGTGACTTAAATAGATGCATGAATTGGAAACAGGTGAACAGGTAATCATTGACGGGTACGGGGATTATGGGAAATGGAGTCCAGAGAGTTAAAGTCAATCCAGGTGATGGAGCCCTCTGGTTGTGAGTGGGAGGAACAACAAAGGCAGGATTCATGACAAAAGGACAAATAAATAAATACAAATAACTAAATATTATTCAAGACCTCTTGAAGCAACATTAAATTACCATGTGGCAAAAGCTGAAACAAAGAAGCCACAAAGACAAATCTTTACACACAAACTTTTACTCCTAACATGGACACCAACTGCAACACATCCACTCCATGTTTCTTCATAGAACTGTTTATGTAAATTGCAGTTGTTCAATAAGCACAATAGTTCACACAAACTGAACTATGGTGGTATAAATCAATGCATGCATAATAGTTAATCTTTTAATATCATGTTTGGTCTCTATATCTTCAGAAAAATGCCAAGAGTATTTTTGAAGAGGTTTGGAAAAGGAACAATGCATAGATTAATCTTTAAAGATATTGTTCTAACTATGTACTGTACTTTCAAATATGCAAATGTTACACAGAGAAAGGAGGGTGAGCCACACTGTGTGGGCCTTTTCAGCATTAAATCATAACCCTGGAACAAGAAGCGCCAAACTGAAATATCCTCATCATCAGGAAGGTATAAAACTATCCTCCGGATGATCACACCTTTGTCCTGAGTCCCTGTTCAGAGGGTCATTAACAGGGTACACTTCTAAAACCCCTTTGTCCTGAGTCCCCGTCCAGAGGGTCGTTAACAGGATACACTTCTATAACACTTCTCCGTTCTGAGTTCCCAGCTGTTCGAGTTTGGGAGCAATAACAGCATAATATTCAACATTCTGAGTTCCCAGCTGTTCGAGTTTGGGAGCAATAACAGAATAATAATCAACATTGTGAATCTCTGGCTTGAATGGTAGAAGATGTAACAGGACTCAAACCATACAACGTACTAAGTCTCCGCTTCACAGAGAGAGAGAGGATAACAGATCACCCAATGTTCTTAGTGTCCTTCAAAGAGACAGCAGAAGATCAACCAAGTACCAAGTCTGACTAAAAGAGACTATTACAACGGCAAGTTCGGAATCCTTTTACCAGGGAGATCATTACAGCGACAAGGTTTAGCTCTGTCGAGCAAACCCTCTCTTCAAGTTTCATTGAAGAATCTTGCACTGACATAAGGGCTGTATATCTGCGTGTTCCAGATTGCAAGAACCCTCTCGGTGCTACCAGAAGATCAGCATTCCTCAGCTCCTTTGTGTTCAAGGCTGTTGAAATGGAATCCAGCTCCTTCCCCACTGTAACGTGGCCCTGAGCCCAAGTGGAAGACATCGCCATTACGGAACTCATCGATCAATCAAGGAGAACATAAATATCACTACTTAGACCTTGGCATTAGTGTATACTATCAGTTTATGATTATCTAATGTTCATTAAATTGCATAATCTGTGTATCTGTAACAGATCAGATGTGCATGTATTGTTGGGATCCATATGCAGAGGATTTATTAAACAAGCAAGGTACTAAAGGGAAATTCTAGAACAATCCAAGAAGCAGGCAAAAGGTCAGTAAACCAGAGTTCCAATGATACAAGTAACAGATCCAAGTCACTAGGCAAAAACAGAGTTCCAGAAATCCAGGCAAATAGTCAAAACATGATAGGGCAGGCAATAATATAAATGTACTGAGTATTGCAATAGAAACTGGCAATAATTCGCAGAGATTGTGAGCATAACTAGTGGTATATGTATGTATATATATTAGAACAGAAATTAGATACAGGTGCTACTACTGATTACAGTTGAACTGAATTAAAACACTGGAGATCAGGGGTAGATGCCACAGAACCCCTCCTTTTAGACACGCCTCCTGGCATGACTCTTTGACGAGACCAACCCCTTGGTTGTGGTGCAGGACGATTAGGATGAACTTGATGGTAGTGGATTACCAGCTTTCTTACGGACAGGCAGCAGCTAGCGAGACAAGGGAAATTCACTTCCAGCACCTGTACAATCAGCACAGGTGCCCCCCAGGGATGTGTGCTCTCTCCACTACTCTTCTCCCTGTATAAAAACGACTGCACTGCCAAGGACCCCTCTGTCAAGCTACTGAAGTTTGCAAATGACACCACTGTCATCGGCCTCATACAAGATGACGATGAGTCTGCATACAGAAGGGCGGTTGAACAGCTGGCTGTCTGGTGCAGTTAAAACAACCTGTAGCTGAACACGCTCAGAACGGTGGAGATGATTGTGGACTTTAGGAGGAACACCCCAACACTGACCACCCTTAATATTTTAAAAAGCTCTGTGGCACCAGTGGAGTCATTCAGATTCCTGGGCACTACCATCTCACAGGACTTGAAGTGGGAGACACACACTGACTCCATTGTGAAAAAGGCCCAGCAGAGGTTGTACTACCTTCACCAGTTGAGGAAGTTCAACCTGCCACAGGTGCTGCAGATAGAGTTCTACTCAGCAGTCATTGAGTCTTTCCTCTTCACTTCAGTAACTGTCTGGTTTGGTGCAGCTATGAAATTGGATATCAGAAGACTACAGAGGACAGTTCAGACTGCTGAGAGGATTATTGGTTGCCCCCTGCCCTCCCTTCAAGAACTGCACACTTCCAGAGTGAGGAAAAAGGCTGGAAAAATCACTGTGGACCCCACTCACCCTCCCCAATACCTTTTTGAACTGTTGCCTTCTGGCCGATGCTACAGAGCTCTGAGCACTGGAACCACCAGGCACAGGAACAGTTTTTTTCCCTCAGGCTATCCATCTCATGAACAGTTAAAACTGCCCCATTGAGTAATAAATATGTGCAATTCACAGTTTAGTCTTTTTATATTTATCCAACACATCTTACCTCTTCTGCCATTACATTCCCTTGCACTGTATATAACAGATTTGTATTTGTACTACAGATTTGTGTGTGTGTATATATATATATATATATATATATATATATATATATATATATATATATATATATATATATATATAATGTCTTATTGTGTATTCTATATATATACTTTATTTTCTATCCAATTTTTATTCTTATTCTATTTCTATTTTATTATTATTATTATTATTATCTCTGTCTTGTTGCTATATTGTATTGGTGTGCACTGGAAGCTCCTGTCATCAAGACAAATTCCTTGTATGTGTAATCACACCTGGCAATAAAGCTGATTATGATTATGATGATAATTACAGATGAGAAAGGGGTCTAGAATGTCACCTGCCTCAACTCAGAATCTCTCCTCTGGGCCATATCCCTCCCAGTCCACAAAGTAAAACATACATCTTCCCTGTCATCGAGAGTCCAGTAACTTTCTAACCAAGTAGGCTGGAAAGCCATCAACCTCTAGCCGGGGTGGTGGTAGGGCAGAATCCTCATCCAGAGATATAGATGGGTGTGCCGGTTTTAGAAGTGATACATGAAAAGAGGGAGAGACTTTGAAAGGCCCTATAAACCTTGGGCCCAGCTTTCGGCTGGGCAGGCGAAGTTGTAAGTCTCTTGTAGACAACCAGAACTTATCTGCAGGTTGATAGTTCAGGTGTTGTTGACACCTGCGATTGGAGTTTCTGTCTCCTAGCAGCACGTTGGAGATGAACATGAGCTTCATCCAGGTTCTCTCACTCCTCCTTACCCAATCATCTACCGCAGGCACCACAGACGGTTCACCACACCATGGGAATAATGAGGGTTGATATCCAAGCACACACTGGAATAGAGTCAGGTCTGTTAAGGCATGGATGAGGGAGTTCTGAGCATACACTGCCCATGGCAGGAAACAATTCCATTGTTCCTGGTTCCCTATCTGTCACTCACTCGACATTGGTGTCGATGTAGCGACACTAGGGGTCACTCTTGGGAGCCCGAGACACCTCTGGTCTTTGATAAAAGGCCAGTGAAAATTGGCGAGTGGTATTTGCATGCCACTCCCCCGAACATACATGTTACTGCCCATTCCCGATCTTTTCAGCTTCCCCGCTCTCACTACCCTCGATGGTGGGGCGGCCAAGGGTTATTCGGCAATCCCCCGGTGGATAAAGGCGCTCGCGGTGCACCTATGCCCGCAGAGCGCCGCCACCTGGCGTGGGTGCCCAAAACCCCCGTCCAAGGCCTGTAGGTTTACGTCGTCTCTGACGGCCAAGGCCTACGGTGCCGCTGGACAAGCCGCCTCCGCCCTGCACGCCGTGGCTCTCCTGCAAGTCCGCCAAGGCGCTAAAGGAACTGCACGAGGGTAGTTCCGCCCCGGGATTGATGCAGGAACTGCGCTCGGCGACCGACCTCACTCTCCGAGCGACGGAGGTCACGGCACGGTCTCTCGGGCGGACGATGGCCACACTAGTGGTCCAGGAGCGCCACCTTTGGCTCAACCTGGTCGAGATGGGTGGAGAGATGGACAAGACACGATTCCTTGCTGCCCACATTTCCAAGGCGGGCCTATTCGGCGACACTGTCGAGGACTTTGCCCAGTAGTTCTCGATGGTAAAGCAGTAGATGGATGCTAGCCGGCTTATCCTGCCCCGGCGCGGCTCAAGATCCCGCACCCCATCTACTCATCACCAAGGGCGTCCCCCTGCGGTGACTGCACCGGCTCCGCCGCAGCCCACCCCTTCGGCCTGGCCCCGGCGTGGAGCCCACCGCAGGAAGCAAACGCCACCCATCTCGCGGCCGCCCAGAACCCGTGAAAGGCTTCAAAGTGCCCTTGAGACGGGCGACCCAGAGACAACGAAACCCGCTGCTCTGGAGCTGGTAAGCAGATCTTCATCTTTTTGTTACCTTTTGCATTTAATTGCGCTGCATGCCCAAGTGGCTGCAGTACTCAAGAGCTCAGCAAGAGTGGTTTCCTTGTTCCCTGGGTCACGTATCCGATGTGTACGGCTGGCATCACGACCACCGTCCACCACTCCATTTGGCAGGTTGGCGCTCCAGCGGCGGTCTCCCGCCCTGAGCGCCCAGCTGTGGCACAAATCCGTCCCCGATGTGACAGTCTCCACGGGTCACGAGGACAGGCCTCTTCCTCCCCCGTCCCAGGCTGTTCCAGGGGTGGTCACAAGGAGCCAGGTAAGTGCTTCGATGTCCTCGGACTCAGCACGGCCACGACGTGGTGTGGCACCTCGAGCTCCGCCCCGCCGCGAGGCCCCACCTGCTGGTACATCCGATGACATTGTCCCTTTGGTCCCCCTTGCGCGGAACTTGGACGCATGGCTTGCGCCTTCCAGTCCATCACGAGGGCTGGTCCGGACCGTCCGACTCGGCTGCGCGATTCACTTCGCCGGGCATCGCCCAGGTCCAGCGGTGTCCACTTCACCTTGGTGAAAGACGAAAACACTGCTACCTTGCGCGGAGATCGCTACCCTCCTACGGAAGGACGCGATAGAACCTGTCCCTCCAGCCGAGATGAAGAAAGGGTTTTACAGCCTGGGTTAAGCCTGTCTCTATCTCTGGGTAGTCGACTTGTCCCCAAAAAGGGCTGTTCGACACTCATGAGCTCCTTCCAGCCAGTGGCGCTATTCTTGCAGTGCTGCTTTGATGGACAAAATCTCTTTATTACCCACATCATAATTCTGCTCAGCAGCATTAAGCTTTCTCGAAAAGAAGGCACGGGGATCATCTTAGCAGAGGAGCCATGACGTTGCGACAGGACTGCTCCAATACCAATGTCTGATGCATCAACCTCCACTATGAAAGGGATACAGGGGTCTGGATGCTTCAGCATTGGGTAGTGGTGATACTTTGCTTTAACTCAGCATGATGAGCAGATTCTGGCCAAGGGAGTTTCTTTGGCTTGCCTTTCAGTAAAGACATCAAGGGTACCAAATTATTGGAAGAGAACCAGAAGAAACATAAGATGCTGGTCAAGTAAATTGGTTAAAAATGACCAACAATATTTTTTTCCTCCCAAACTGACTTTTAAAAGGATAGTTCACCCAAAAAAATTAAAATACTGCCATCATTTTATCACCTCAAATGGTGCATGGAGACTAATATTCTACGTAATTATCTATCTACAATCTCTTTAAAATGGAAAACATCAATTTTTAGCAGCTGGGTGAAAAACAGGATGGTGTGACTCTCCACCTGAGGTGTACCTCGGTCAAATTACCACCTCTGGGTGTGCATTAATGTTCAATAATTCAACTGTCCATCGTCAATTATTCCTTACATTGCTTGCATGATAAAAGTGTGCTGATATTCTCTGAAGCTAAGCAGTTCTGTTAACACACAAACTCTGACTTCCAGTAGTGGAGCTTTGTTAAAATTCTTATCGGCAAATGTCAAAATGAATTAAAAAGATAACTGTCATTCAGAATGGGCTCCAGCACTCTGACATATTGCTCATAGATGGGGAAGATAAGGCAGACCTCAGCCTCCTGTTTCTCAGTCAGAGCCCACTGCGTTTCCTCCACATCCAAAGAGCTAATTCCCCGCTCATATGAATATGCCATTTTCATACTGCCAACATGATGAATCCCTGAACTGTACGTCACTGTTAGCCAGCCCCACCAAAAATGCCATATTAATGTCAAATGAGATATAACGATTTAGATTTGTCAGATTGCCAGATGTCAGTCTACATCCATCCTGTGAGCTGGTGGAGATTTCCCATCAGACAGCGAGAGGAAGAGCAGATAACACAGCTCTATGTGTTGGGCTGCTCTTAATGGAGGCAAAGGGTAAAATAAAGTTATTTCAGCTACTCTGTAGTTTTCTGTAGCTCATCAGAAGCAGTCAACTATATTTGTCCATTTTCTCTATACTTATCAGAGTACACATTTGATGTACAGTGGGGCCCTAGAGTACATAATACAAATCTGGGATTTAAATTCTAATTTAAATCTGGAAATAAATGAAGGTTTGGGATAATTAAAAACCGAAAAAGAAAAATACTGATGTAAAATGAAAAATAAATATGTAAGATTCAGCACTATTTCTAGGTTGCTAATCAAATTTATGTCATTGACTCTGACTTCTTTGTACAAAAGTTCATATTTCCTTCATGGTCTTGGTGCATTCTGAAATCATGCTGGGATAACATAAATCCTCAGTCCATGCCAGCTTGAGCACATGCTGTCATTAAAGCAAAAGGGGGGCAAATCAAAAAACTTCTGAATTTTATGGTAATTTCATTTAATTTAGCTCTAGTTGTTATGCTGATAATATAATTTGTAATGACAAAAATGTATACAATAAGAAAAAAATGCAAAATAGTGGCATTTTCACAAGTGGACTTTTGAATCACACAGTACTTGTATATTTGAATATGCATAGCAGTTGAAAAAAGAACAAAGTATGGACATTAAAGTAATCTATTCTTTGATGGTATAATTTCGTAATCATATGTGATCATCTGCCAGCTGATTATACATGTTTTTTGTACATGTATGTGTGTGTTGGTGCACATGTTTATGCTTGTATTGTGTCTTCATGTGTTAATTGTGCCACATTACTGTTTAATGTAGAGGTCAAGAAGAGAGGGCACCTTTCCCAGCCCAGAGCATATGGCAGAAAAAAACAAAAAAAAAAACAAGCTTCCAGCATTTTAAGGATCATTAATGAAGCAGAGTGGAATTGTTTAGCATACCTTTCTCTCCCTCTCTAACAACATCATCAGCACTTACCAGGTTCAGGCTTCAATGCATCAGCTTCAAGATACAATCTCCAACAGCAATTAGGCAGGAAACATGCAATTTGCCAAAGAACAAAATGGTCAATACCTATTATTGGATCTGCATACTGAAGGAGTACGTTTCGCCTAGACTCTTTGTAACAGCAATCACAGGCCCCTTGAACTGAGATGTGGTTCCCAACAATACACCTACACACCTGAAAAAGATAAAAAGACAAAAAATAATTATTCAGTACAGCTAAAATTAAAAAGCATTACTTGTAAGAGTAAAAATTAATTTGTGTTCATATGCTTATAATTGTATAAGCATTTTTTGTACAGTATCCATTTTACATGGATAAAAATTGACTTATGGAAAAATGGAAACATGTTCCTATTATTAAATACTATATAATAACAATATGCAAGTATAAGCGCCTCTACAAAATAATTACAAAATAATTCGAAAGTACAAGTAGTTCATTAGTATAACTCAGTAAAAACTTATTGTTGGGCCTCAGGTACTCAGATAAGAGACAAAGGCAGGCTAACACACAGTCATAAAGCCTGACTGAGGCCTGTAGGACACTAGAAGCCTAATAACACAAACAGCACCAAAATCAAACAAAGGGAGTATAAAACAGACTACAGATCCCATGAAGCCTTGTTCACTTTACACCTATGTATGAAATTCTGAAGGATCGAACTCTCAACTCCTATTGGATGAAACGCATGACAGAACGCATCCCTCAACATGATGTCATCAAGAGTATAAAAACCTCAGAGATCTTTCTGGCCGTTGCTTCCAGTGACAGTATGTGCCTCGTCTAGATGCAGCCCTGCTGCTCCCAGGTGTTGCTTCATTGCCCAAGGAAGTAACGTACGTACCTGAAATTTGGCCATTTGATTTCCATCTCGTTGGACAAGTTTAGATTTCTCTGTATTCCACCGAGCACGCTAACGGATATGAAGGAGACCGCCGAGCAATCCGTGTCTCACCAATTTGCCTGCAGAAGTGAAGAAGATTTCTCTTCCCTCTTCAACCGAGTCGGCTTTGCTGTTTTCTCCACTGACCCGCCGAGAATCAGCCACCGTACCACCCACCGACAGAGTGAAGAAACGGCCTCCCGTCATCACCTGAGCTTCAAGGAACCGAACACACATTCTACCCGCGTCCTCACGCGACTCAAGTAAGAGGTTTAAGTCTGGGCAGAGATAGATTATTATAGTGTGTTAATCTTGTGTATCAAGGTTATTGCTTGTACAGTTTACGCACACTGAGTTTATCCATTAAAGAACCAACGACCGCGTTAAACGGGCAGACGCCATTAACCAGTCTCTCCGCCCACATTCGCGTGACGTACTCTCCACGAGAGCCACGTCCGCCATTTTGTGCACTCCACCCCTTACACACACACACACCCACACACACACACACCCACCCACTCACTCACACACACACACACACACACACACACACACACATACACACATACCTTCCTCTCATGTATTATAGGCTTATTTGTTACCATATCTATTCATGTTACTGTTTAGTTTGTAGTTGGAAGTTTATTGACTGCTTTGTATCGATTATTAATTGATATTACTGCTTTAACAAACTTTGTTATATTTTAAAGATAACTGTTTTGGTATTGTTCTGCATGCACCTGTGTCAAGGGCTGGCAGGGGATGTCAGTGCTCAGATTCAAGCCTTTATTGTTTTCCTTTTGAATGTAGATGTTCTCCGGACGTTGACTTTCCTAAGAGAACAATCCTATAGTGAGACTGCTATACTGTCTGGTTATTAGTCCCTGACTCCAGGGTGGTGCCCCGGTGATATTAATCCTTATTAATATTATATTGATTATGATAATTGATAATTATCTTTGATGATTGTTGATTTGAAGGATCAATAAGCTAATGTTAATTCTAATCAATGTTCTATTGATTTCAATAATTAATAATTATATTTTATAATAATTAACATTCTACTGAATTTGATAATTGATTATCTTTGATGATTGTTGATTTAAAGGATCAAAAGCTAATGTTGATTCTAATCAATGTTCTATTGATTTTAATCATTAATAATTATCTTTGATAATTAATTTTTGCTAATAACCAAACCTGCTCCTGAATGAAGCGCCCAACATTATGTAAATATACAGTAACATGAACACTGTAAAATAAAGGTCAAAGGCCAAAGTATACTTTGGCCGTTACATCTTGTGCAGAAATCCATGTGTTGCACATTTGGTCATCAGCATAGTACGCACTGACTGACCACATGCAGTCCAATATTTCTAGACACACAGACAATCTGCATATATGCGCATCATCTGCACCTGGTTTTGACTGTCCTCAAGAGTATTACAAAGCATTGTGTCTGTATGGGCTAGAAGTCAAAAGAGAATACTTTGAGAGGCTGGAACGCTCAATTATGTGCGAGACAGAGCAGCACATGGGAAAATGAAGTACACTCTTGCTTTTACAAATCATGGGTCTTTTTGTAAACTGTTCATAAACTGATGCATGGAATTTAATACAACCATTTACATAACCCAGATTAATGAATGATTTACCGGTACACAGAAATGTCTTTAGATCACCTTTAAAGAATAAAGCCCAATATTTTGAACAAATTCTGATTTTTTTTTATTATTTATTTTTATAGTACTTTAAAATTCAGAACATTTCGCATACCAATAGTCTTTTTTTTTTTTTTTTTTTTTTTTTTTCAAAACCAACAATCTTTCAGACATGCCCCTGGGTAGAAATAATATATATATATATATATATATAATCTATGGTGTCTTGATTCACTTTGAAGTGTGTATAGAAAAGCATTTTTTCAGTGTGTAAGTGTGTGTCTTGCTTTCCATGATGTTGTCCAGTATGTTGTCTACAATTCTCCTAACGGTATCACCATGGTGATTGATTCACTGGGTCATTGCTTAGACCTCTCCTGTTCAACCATAGAGAAAAACACACACACTTATACTGTACATTTACCACCTGTGACATTGGAGGGGAGTCTGTGTACCACCACAGACATGTTCCATTATTCATTCAACCACTTGAGCTGGCTTATGGTCCCACTCAGATGACTCTTTTCAATAGGGCCACTAGTGATTTAAAAGAGAAAGTATGCATGCATTCAAAGATGCTTGCAAACCTATGCATAACCCACACTCAATATATTAATATTTGACACTTAGATTTGCACTTTAACCTCTGTTGCCTTGAGAAATATGAACTGCTGTATGTTGCAACATTTATTATTATTTTTTTCTTGTTCTTAAAGCTGATGTAATTTCTTTGACACTTGCGACACAGAATGGGACTGCAAAAATTATAGTGCTGTCAGCCGATTAAAATGTTTAAATCGCAATTAAACACTTTTTTTTAAAAAAAATTTTTATCACGATTAATCTCAGATTTTAAAAGTGCTGAAATATGACACTATATATGTATACTTATTTTCTTGTGAAAATTAATGTATTTCCTTCTTAGGAAAGAAAACAAAACAATATGTAGCAATACAATGCTTTATTAACATTTTCCAAACAAAACCTTCCACAGTTTAAAGGTAGAAATGCACTAAAATATCACCAATTCAAGTAACATTAAACGTTTCTCAAAGTCTAAGTGGGAGTTTGACTAATTGAAAGAACTAGTTCCCACATAGGTTGCATATTCATTGCAATGGGCATTCAATCTCTTAAACTCTCATTATCCACAATATTAATCTGCCAGTACACTGTGACTATCCACTTTGTTACAGCAGTCGTGAAGCTGCGTTCATGGTTCGGGTCAGAGCTCTGATTTGAACTGACCATGAAAAGTGCTTGCAAACAAACACGTCTCATTCTGCGCTTTGGTGATTGTTAAGATTTGATGTGCTTCTGTGGTAATTAACATGCAGATTAACATTCTTTTATTTTTATAGAGATAACAACCTCCGTGGCTCTATCATAGGAGAGAGCATAACAGTCAGCTAGCATGTTAAGACCTTACCACCCATAGAATGTCTATAAGACTGCCGTGTTATGCTGTTTTATGCTAAGCTTGTAGGCATTTTTGGGAGAAGGGCTCTTGACTCTGTGGTGTGTGCGTCAGTGTAATGACTCCGAGCGGACACATTACAATGGTTCCGCCCTTCACACCAGTGTTTATGCTGTATTAACGGTAAATGCGTTAATCATGATTACGAAAAATTAACGCGTTAAGCTTTTTTAATTAATTGCATGCGTTAATGTGTTAATTCTGACAGCTCTAAAAAATAAACATTGTTTTCAAGACAGCTTTCTGAATAGGCCCCTCACCTGCTCACACCATTGGTTGAGTAACGTTGTTAGGGCAAGTCTAAGCTGGTCAGTCAAAAAAAAAAAAAAAAACACAGGAACACAGTGTTTACAGTTTTCGAGAAAATTAACCTTTGAATGGCTTACTTATAGTTGTCACTGCATATTAAGCTGGGATAGAAGAAAGTATTTAAACACTGAAAAAGTTACACTGATCAGCCACAACATTAAAACCACTGACAGGTGAAGTGAATAATATGTATTATCTTATTACAATGGCACCTGTCAAGAGGTGGGATATATTAGGCAGTTCTTGAATTTCATGTTTTGGAAGCAGGAAAAATGGGCAAGCATATGGATCTGAGCAACTTTGATAAGGGAAAAATGGGATGGCTAGATGACTGGGTCAGAGTATCTCCAAAACGGCAGATCTTGTGGGGTGTTCCCGGTATACAGTGGTTATTACCTACCAAATGTGGTCCAAGGAAGGACAACCGGTGTACCGGCGACAGGGTCATGGGCACCCAAGGCTCGTTGATGCGCATGGGGAGCGAAGGCTAGCCCGTCTTGTCCGATCCCACAGAAGAGCTACTGTAGCACAAATTGCTGAAAAACTTAATGCTGGCCATGATAGAAAGGTGTCAGAACACACAGTGCATCGCAGCTTTCTGTGTATGGGGCTGCGTAGCTGCAGACCGGTCAGAGTGCTGACACCTGTCCACTGCCGAATGTGCCTACTATGACGTGAGCGTCAGAACTGGACCGTAGAGCAATGGAAGAAGGTGGCCTGGTCTGATGAATCACGTTTTCTTTTAGATCATGTGGACGGCCAGGTGCATGCGAGTAATTTACCTGGGGAAGAGATGGCAGCAGGATGCACCATGGGAAGAAGGCAGGCCGGCGGAGGCAGTGTGATGCTCTTGGCAATGTTCTGCTGGGAAACTTTGGGTCCTGGCATTCATGTGGATGTTACTTTGACACGTGCCACCTACCAAAAGATTGTTGCAGACCATGTACACCCCTTCATGGCAACGGTATTCCCTGATGGCAGTGGCCTCTTTCAGCAGGTTAATGCGCCCTGCCACACTGCAAAAATTGTTCAGGAATGGTTTGAGGAACATGAAAAGAGTTCAAGGTGTTGACTTGGCCTCCAAATTCCCCAGATTTCAATCCGATTGAGCATCTATGGGATGTGCTGGACCAACAAGTCTGATCAAAGGAGACCCCACCTCGCAACTTACAGGATTTAAAAGATATGCTGCTAACGTCATGGTGCGAGATACCACAGGACACCTTCAGAGGTTTTGTGGAGTCATGCCTTGATGGGTCAGAGCTGTTTTGGCAGCACGAGGGGGACCTATACAATATTAGGCAGGTGGTTTTATTGTTGTGGCTGATCGGTGTACACACTTCAGCTTTAAGCCAGGTCTTCTATTCTAAATTTCAACTTTCTACCCCACTTACCCATTTACCCTTTTGTTGCTGGCCATCTCATTGAAAAAGCTTCTCTGAATTTTTATGATCAATCTGCCGTTGTGTCGTTCTTTGCTTTTATATGCCTGGCGAAGTTTGCCGTTTCAATAAATATTTGGAATTCTTTCAAACTATAGCAGTATGGAGGAATGTTTTCTTTCTTTGTAAACTTGCCAGCAGTCATATTACCCCGTGATACTCTCTAGACTGGTTTCACACTGAAGCTAAGCAGGATAAAACCTGGTCAGCACCTGGATGGGAGACGTCCAGGGGGAAACTATGGTTGCTGCTGGAAGAAGTGTTACTGAGGCCAGCAGGGGGTATTCACCCTGTGGTCTGTGTGAGTCCTAACACCCCAGTATAATGATGGGGACACTATTCTGTAGGTACCGTCCTTCAGATAAGATGTTAAATCGAGGTCCTGACTCTCTGTGGTCATTAAAAGTCCAAGGGCACTTTCTGAAAAGAGCAGGGGTGTAACCTCAGTGTCCTTGCCAAATTCTCCCAACTGGCCCTTATCAATCATGGCCTCCTAATAAGCCCCATCAATGAATTGGCTGTATCACTCTACTTTCTCCTCTCCACCAGCAGCTGGTATGTGGTGAGTACATCGGTGCACTATGGCTGCCGTCGCATCATCCAGGTGGATGCTGCACACTGGTGGTGATTGAGGAGAGTCCAATGTAAAAAAAAAAAAAAATCCATTCTAATCTGAATGTCATAAGTATATCTTAATTAAACATGTAAATACCAACCCCACTTCATAAAATCAGACCAGACATCAGAATTAATGATGTGACAGAGTAGTGAACAGGATGCCATATTGGAGGAGATTTCCAATGAAAGAGAATTAGAAAGAAGCTGACCCAAATATCATCTCACCAACAGAGGAATCGTGCTATACTAAGTAGGCCAAAAAGGTACTTAAAGATTATGCAAAATTCTCTTTTAATGGATGACATGGAGAAATGAAAGACAGGCAAATCTCCAGGTGTGGGCAAGGTAATCGCCTCTCTCGTCTCACTGTGTGTGTGTGTGTGTGTGTGTGTGTGTGTGTGTGTTTTGAGCGCCACAGGGCATGAAAAGGGATGCTGTGGTACATCAAGGCATGGGGGGTATGGAAAGGGCTGCAGCACTTTTTTAATGGAGTAAAGTAATTTTGGTAGGAAAATATTGAAGAATTTGCAAAAGTTTATATTCTCTTCAGCGGTTTTTTAAATAGTGTAGATTTTGTAGTGAAATATTTACTATACTAAATACTGTTGTTCATCACTAGAGAGTTAACTAGCTGATCTAGAACCTCTCTCACGGGCATGCACAGATCTCACCACATAATGTAACAGAACCAGCTAGTGGGACAGCAGCAAGGCCCTTGTGGAAGCCATGCACCATGAACCCTGAATTTTATGACTTCATTATTTTCCTTCCCCGCAATGCTTTCATTTGAGCAAGTCTATACATTGGTATAATGATAGTGCTATAAAAACGTTGCTTTAAAAAGGGTTTGCATACTCTCCCATTCTCAGCTCAACCCTTCAGCAAGCATATGGCAGGTAATCAGGTTGGCAATCACAATGCCCACAATATGTGCTGCATGATTTCAGCATTGTGCTATTATCCATCTGTTTCTGCACAGAGAGACATGAACCTTCCTGCAAGAGGTCAGTGCTTTCATGGCACTCCCATCCTCAAAGCTCTCTCTTCCTGGGAAGCGGCACTCCTGATTTCCTCTGGATGTCTTTTTTTTTTTTTTTTCTCAGTCCTCCTTATGTACAAAGATTCACTGAGTCTGTCTTTCTGCTTACTTACCTATCTATCTATCTATCTATCTATCTATCTATCTATCTATCTATCTATCTATCTATCTATCTATCTATCTATCCATCTATCTATCTATCTATCTATCTATCACTAAATCTATTCTTTTTAGCATAGCCAGTTTCAGGTTTCAGTAGTGTCCCGAGGTGTCATTCACATTGCACACATAATATGTCAGTATTAGGGATGTCCCGATACCATTTTTTTGAGAACGAGTATGAGTACCGATACTTTTTCTTTTTTTTTTTTTTTTGATACTCACCGATACAGAGTCCGTTACCTGTTTTTTGTTTTATTTTTTTCTGAACTCCATATCAGCAGTTTATTTCAATGTTATCATCAAAATGGTGTTTAAATAAATAAATTCATTAAAACTTTTATCAAATGAAAGTATAACAGTTAATTTTCAACATGCTATTGTATTATTTTTATCAAATGAAGTGCTTTTATACAGAACCTCACAGCAGCACTGTTATGCAGCACTATATTTTTGTCAAATAAAGCGCTGCACAACAGCAGAGATGTGATATATTGCTTGAATATAATACAATTACTATTGATTTATTATTATTAGTTGTAGTAGTATTACAGTGAATATTGCATAACTATACAGAAGTGATCTATATCTGTAGTACTTTTTTGCCTTTAAATTGAGCTTTTATTTTGGCTGAGCTTTTATTTTGAAGTATTTCTGTGTTGTTTTGCCCAAAGAGCTCTGACATACTGACGGCAGCATCCCATTCCGGAAAAGCCAGTCTCTACGTGACTCAAAGTGATTATTAAACCGCAAAAGGCTGCTATTTAATTAAATAAACATGTAGTCTGTATATGACTCGCGCTAAAGTGAATTAGCACTATACCTGCTGTCATCTGCTAGAAACAGAGGGCACAATGTTCATGATGGTGTTTTTCATGTTGAGCCAATGAGCTCTAAAAGGTATGAGCACTTTGTGTCTTTATGTCAACACAACACCGGCTCCACACATTCACAAGCACTCACATTTAAAGCGCTGCACATTCAAAGTATATATTTATCACATTAAATCACAGCTTTTGCTGTTTAATAATCTATGACATGACGTGATTTTAATATGTATGCTGAATGTTTGCGTAATGACATTCGTATGTCAGATGGTATCGGTTTTTTGGCAACCGAACATTTTTACGAGTACGAGGAGTAGTACATGAGTGCGGAATCTGACTAGATTCCGGTATCGGTATCGGGACATCACTAGTCAGTATGCTTTAATGTATAATGTGTGTTGTTCTGCCCCCATTCTTTGTAAAGACCTTGAAAATAAGTAAACTCACTCATTAAAAAAAAAAAAAAAAAAAAAAAAAAACAGAACAGCCCACAGTTAAGGATTCTGAGTGACTTCATGGTTTTTATTACGCATGCGAGTACAGATCATTGTGAGGGAGGCAGGAAGCATATGGATTCATAAGTTTTATTTCAAGTGCACGTCTTCAGTAAACCAACTACTTCAAACCCACTTTCTTCTAGCAAAGGTTATATCTCAATTAAGATTTGCTCAATCTTAGTTGAGTGTAGTGTTGGATTTCACTGTTAAAATCAATAGTTTAGTCTGAGAAATAAAGTACAAGTGTTCTGCGTGCTGTAATCTGAAAATCGTACATGGACATTGTTCATTGCCAGATTAAGTACCACACAAGGGCCATTATGTGTTAAAACAGAGAAGCGCATGTATGAGGTCAGATCGAAAGATGAGCCTTGCGTCATCATGAATGGGTATGACACATTCACACTCTTTCAAACACATTTCAACCATACTGTGCATACTCCACACATGTTGCAAACATATTGAATGTACATTAAGTTATGTTACACAGGAGGCAAATATCAAAGCATCTTTGCCAAGAGAAATAAGCCCAAAATGAACAAAAATAACTGCCCTAAAAATCATTTTTACAGCCAACTGTTTTGATTGTAGAGTATTAACTATACTGTATATATGTGCAATGGTCTAAAGAAAATCAAGCATGTATAGTATATTAACCAATGATTTGTATACAGGATTTGAAAACCCAGGCAAGTCTTGAGCTCATGGATCTGGTCTACAGGACTTCCCTAGACAGCAAGTAAAGCTCTATCTTCTGTTTGAATGATTTTATTAAGTTGTAAAATCAGAGTGGAGGTGAGAGGTCAAAATGGAGAGGTAACAAAAAAGAACTGGTAAAAATCAGTTTCCTTAGAAGATAAAAGAGGCTCCATCAGGCCAAGAAATATGAATTGAACACAAAAAGCATTCCAAAACAGAATAAATAGGCTTCGTACCGAGACAAAAAGCAAGAGGAAGATAAAACCTTCCCAAAGAAGAACATTACTGATGACAGTTTAACCCTGAATCTGGCAGCAAGCATGGAAACAATTACCTCCAGCTCTTGGCTAGCTTTGAATGTGTCCCTCTACTTACACATGTTTGTGGTGCAGTCCTTTATTGCCAATCATCAGCACTTTGTACATCCAGATCTGCTGTGTGTGTACTTGTTAGGGCCAAATTTTGTGAAAATGTCGAAATATAGTGACATATGTCGAAAACTGCCATGTGAGGACATTTGAAGGGGTCCTCATTATTTGAAATGCTCATAAATAATCCAAATCTTGTTTTTAGCCTGATCTAATAAAAATTATGTGACAGTGGCAACATTTTTGCAAAAGGAAATTAAATGGTCCATTACACATTTCACTGCAGTTTCGAGGTGAAATGTCCACTATGTGGCACTAAGAGCAAGTTAAATGTTCTCCCAAAAAGATGAGATTTTTAAGGTTAATACTCTATGGAGTTTTAAATTAACAAAACTTACCTCCCTAACCTAAAACTTTAACCTAAACCTCACCATAAATGTCATAAAAAGCAAATGTGAGATGATAGAGCACTAGTTTTAAATAAACAAAACCAACGTCCGTACCCTAAACCTAACCAATTAAAAATGCAATAGCTGAAGCAACCACATAATTTTGTGGTGATACTATGACACTTTCGGCTTACATTGACCCGCATGCTTTGATAGACTTGTACCACGGTCTTCCACGTTCAAAGTCCAATGCTCTATCAGTTGAGGTACTGCTTAAATTAGTCACATTGGAATAAGCTTGTAAATGTAAATGGTTATGTAAATCAAGTGTTAAAATGAACATATTAAAGGGTAGTTATACTAAACGTGTTTTGATGTAACAGAGCGAAAAATACGTGTTTATGAACTGTTAATATGCCTTTTAAATTGTAATTTGCGTGAAAGTGATAAAAACGTATTGGTGTTGCTGTGCCTATAGTGTTCATTTCACCTGAAAGCTGCCGCAATACTTATAACAAGGCACGTAAAACTCATTTTGCAAAAATCTAGTTATAGTAACATGATTCTTTGAGACCGGGTTGCATGTTTAGCTTGCATTTTCATGTGTGAAAATGATTCCTCATGCTCCCAGAACCACTCTTTCACAATTTGAGCCTGATGAATCTTGGCATTGTCATCCTGCAACATGCCCGTGCCATCAGGGAAGAAAACATTCATTGATGGGATAACCTGGTGTAACAGGTTCAGGATGGGCAAGGAGGAAGCGGGAACCAGCAGAGCAATCAACATAACTTTAATGACGTAACTGAACTTAAAACAACATAAAACAAACATAAACGTGCACACACACATTGCGGCCACGTGTCTCTCTCTCTCCCGAAATGGCGTCTCCGGCTCCCCTTTATCTCTCTCTCCCGCTGATTAATTGACTCAGCGCCGGTTGTGCACCCTCACGGCCCGACCACACCCTCCTCCTCGTCACACCTGGTTATAGAATACATTCAGGTAGTCATCTGGCTTCATTTTATTGCCGCATAAAATTGTTGAGCCTAGACCTGACCAATTGAAGCAACCCCAGATCATAACACTGCCTCCAGAGGCTTGTACAGTGGGCACTATGCATGACAGGTGCATCACTTCATGTGCTTCCCTTCTTACCCTGACGTGCCCATCGCTTTGGAATAGGGCAAATCTGGACTCAACTGACCACATGACCTTTTCCCATTGCTCCACAGTGCAATCTTTACGCTCCCTAGCAAATTGAAGAAGTTTTTGTTTTCCCGATTAGCCTCACTAACAAGTGGCTTTCTTGTGGCCACACATCTGTTTAGTCCCAATCCTGTAAGTTCTCGTCACATTGTGCGTGTGGAAAAACTAGTACTTTCACTGTTAAAATAGCCGTGAGTTCTACTGTCGATTTTTTATGATGTGACTTCACCAAGTGTTTTAGTGATCTCAGATCACAATCATTCAAGATTTTTTCTGACCACATTTCTTCCGCGAAGCTGACGGTTCACCACTATCCTTCCAGGTTTTAATAATGTGTTGGACAGTTCTTAACCAATTCTAGTGGTTTAAGTAATCTCCTTAGCTGTTTTCTTTGCTTGATGCAGGGCAGTAATTTGCCCCTTCTGAAACACAGTAACATCTTTTCCATGACCACAGGATACGTCTTCTGACATGGTTGTTTAAGAAATGAGAAGCTACACACAGCATCAGTTAGGGTTAAAAGAACTGTGTAATGATCCAGTCATAGGCTCTTAAATAATCTGCTTATTTAAATCCAAATGGCAATTTTTTTTTTTTTTAAGGCAGTGTATGTATCTTTGGTCTATTATAGACCAATTTATTTGATCTATTGCTTGTAATAAATTAATAACAACTTGAAAGTGTTTGCAAAATTTAAAAATGCTTGAAGGCCACATTCCATTGTTTTTATTTAAAGGGGACCTATTATGCAAAATTCACTTTTACATGGTGTTTGAACATAACTGTGAGTCGGCAGTGTGTGTACACAACCACCCTACAATGTTAAAAGTCCACCCACTCCTCTTTCTTATATTTCTATTAATCTAAAACAATGTCTCAAAGTGATTGGTTTTCGTCACGTTAGAGCAGGCCTCGCCCACAACTGGTGACGGACTCCACCCTATTATCATAGATCCTTCCCTGAGTGAGCTACACAGTTTTTCAACGCTGGAGCAGCTATGGTGAGAATAATAATGTCTCAGCTTTGTAAGCGTCATAAGTGTTCTGTTGTTGGCTGTAAAAGTGAACAAAAGAGTCTTCATGTACTCCCGGCATCACAGCCACTGAAGACGCAGTGGACAAGTTTTGTTTTTGAAGGAAATGTGCCCCAAAACATACCAAAATTCGTGTATGTTTGTGCAAATCATTTTACACCGGACTGCTTTGTGAATGAGGGTCAATATAAAGCAGGATTTTCCAAAAATTTGATTCTCAAGCATGGATCAGTACCAACTGTTCGTGTTCCAGCTTTATATTCTGAAGATGTAAGTATCGCACTTTATATTTTGTGAATGTTTGCAAATCGCCTTTCCGTATGTGCTTTTTAGCTGATTCCACGGCTAATGCAGCTAAAGTTACCATTGTCTCTGATTGTATTCACTGAGAACGTCTTGGTTACTGATGTAACCTCTGTTCCCTGATGGAGGGAACGAGATGTTGTGTTGATGTAGTGACACTAGGGGTTCAATCTTGAGAGCCCCAATCACCTTTGCTTAAAATAGAAAAGGCCATTGAAAATTGGCGAGTGGAATTTGCATGCCACTCTCCGCCCCGGACATACGGATATAAAAGGAGATGGCGTGCATCATTCATTCAGATTTATGCTGAGGAGCCGTTAGAGAGTCCCGGCCATGTCAGCAGCCGGTTCAGTGCCGCGGCAGGAGGGACACAATGTCTCGTTCCCTCCATCAGGGAACAGAGGTTACATCAGTAACCAAGACGTTCCCTGTCTGTCACTCACTCAATGTTTTGTCGATATAGTGACACTAGGGGTTCTTATAGGAAACGCTGCAGGTGCTGAACCATGTCATGAGGCACGGAAGAGTGGACACGGGCAAGCTGCTGCGTGCCTCGCAGCGAGCGCTCAACCATGTCGTGACCTTCCAGCGAGTTAGGTAAGGCGTCTCCCAAGTCCTGTTAAGGGGGGAGAAGGCGTTTACCCGAGTAGGCTACCGGCAGTGCCTTTCTTAATTTGCTGTTAAGCAATCTCCCGCTGAGCACTTTCTAGAATAGCGCTGGGAAGTGCTCGTCCCTCTCCAGGAAGGAGAGCACTACGGAGACCACATCCTGCCGGAGGGAGGTTAACATGTGGAGCATACCTCACATGGACTAACCAACGGGGAAGTACACATATGGAATGATACCACAGGAGGACCCTATCTACAGAGAGGGTACACAGCACAGTGGCTAAGACAGAGAAAGCTCTGACAAGGGGAAACACAGGTTTCACCTAAGTGAAAACTCATCATACGGGATTACCAAAGGGGAATCACCACGCATGGAGAAATGAGCCCAAGCACACGGGCTCACCTGAAAAGGGGAATACCACGAGTACCGGGCCTGGTGGCATTCTCCTCCACCAAGTTCATCACCGGACAGTGCTAAAGAATTAAAGAGGTGTCCGGAGTTCACTGGTATGGGGAACTCTTATGGACAAAAAGCGCACATTGTCACCTTTGAAAAAGGGGAGAGGCGCAATACAAGCAGTACATCCAACCGGCCACCCGGTCTACCTGCTGTTACCACGTAACACTCGGGTCGAAACCGAGTCTATGCGTATGTTATAAAACCTCGCAAAGGTATTGGGCATAGCCCAACCCGCAGCTCTGCATATGTCTGCTAGAGAGGTCCCCCTTGCTAGTGCCCAGGAGGACGCAACACCTCTAGTGGAGTACGCCCAGACCCCCAAGGGGCACGGCAGTTCCTGAGACTGGTATGCGAGAGAAATGGCATCCAGAATCCAGTGGGCCAACCTCTGCTTGGAGACAGCTTTCCCCTTCTGCTGTCCTCCAAAACAGACAAAGAGCTGCTCCAAGCATCTAAAGCTCCAGATAGATGTCCTGGGCGTGAACTGGACACAGCAACGACAAGACCGGGTCTTCCTCCTCTGAATGGAGCACTTGCAGATTCACCACCTGGTCCCGAAAAGGAGTGGTGGGAACTTTGGGCACGTAACCGGGTCGGGGTCTCGAGATCATGTGAGTGTGCCGGCCCGAACTCCAGGCATTCACTGGTAACAGAGAGCGCCTGCAGGTCCCCCACCCTCTTGATGGAAGTGAGCGCCACCAGGAGGGCCATCTTCAGAGACAGAGTGCTGAGCTCGGCCTGCTCCAGGGGCTCAAATGGGGCTCTCTGTATGGCAGGTAGGACCACAGAGAGATCCCAATGAGGGATCAGGCACGGTCTAGGAGGATTCAATCTCCTCGCGCCTTTGAGGAACCTGTTGATCAGGCCGTGCTGTTGTGAGGCACTGCCATCCAGTGTATCGTGGTGAGCTGCTATGGCAGCCATGTACACTTTCAGGATAGAGGGAGACAGCCATCTCTCCAGCCCTTCCTGAAGAAAAGACAGCACAGACCCGACGGCGCATCTCTGTGAGTCTTCCCCATGGGAAGAACACAAGTTAGTGAAAAGATACCACTTCAAGGCATACAGCCGCCTTGTAGAGGGGGTCCTGGCCTGTGTGGTCATGTCTACCACCGCTGGTGGAAGACCTGCTAAGTCTTCCGCATCCCATCCAGGAGCCAGACGAGGAGATTCCCGAGGTCCGGCCGCGGGTGTTGGAGCGTGCCTTGCTCCTGAGAGAGAAGGTCCTGCCTCAGGGGAATGCGCCACGGAGGTGCTACTGTCAGGAGCATTGCTTCTCGTCCTCCCTGATTTTGCACAGAGTCTGTGCAATGAGGCTCACAGGAGGAAACGCATACTTGCGTAGCCCCTGAGGCCAACTGTGCACCAAGGTATCCATGCCGAGGGGGGACAGGGAGTACCACAGGGGGCAGTAAGAGGAGTCTTGGGAGGCGAACAGGTCTACCTGGTCTACCTGAGTGGAGTCTCCACTCCCCGCGGAGAGTTACCTGCCGTGAGAGCACGTCCGCTTCATGGTTGGAGGCGCCCAGAAGGTGAGTGGCTCACAGAGACTTCAAGGACTGCTGACTCCAAAGGAGGAGGCGGCGGGTGAGTTTTGACATGCGACGTGAGCGTACGCCACCTTGGCGGTTCATGTACGCTACGGTCGCCTTGTTGTCAGTTCGGACCAACACATGCTTGCCCTGAATCAATGGCCAGAGCCTCCTCAGGACCAGCGATACTGTTAGCAACTCTAAGCAGTTGATGTGCCATTGGAATCGGGGCCCCGTCCAGAGCCCCGACACTGCCTGACCGTTGGACACGGCGCCCAAGCCCGAGTTCAACATGCCTTGAGACCTGCTCTAGGGGAACACCTGCCCGTAGAAACGCCAGGTCCGACCAAGGGCTGAAAGTCTGATGGCACTATGGCGTGATGGTCACACACCGGGTGCCGTGGCGCCATGCCCACCTCGGGACTCGAGTCTGTGGCCAGTGCTGATGCAGTCTCATATGCATCAACCCGAGGGGGAGAACCGCCGCTGAGGATGCCATATGCCCCAGGTGCCTCTGAAATTGTTTCACTGGCACCGCTACCTTCTGCCTGAAGATCTTCAGTCAGGTCAGCACTGACTGAGCACGTGCCCTGAGAGCAACCGAGTCCAACTCCATACCAAGAAAAGAGATGCTCTGCACAGGGGAGAGCTTGCTCTTCTCCCAGTTGACCTGTAGCCCAAGTCGGTCGAGGTGCTGAAGCACAAGATCCCTGTGTGCACACAATAGATCTCACGTGTGAGCTAGGATTAGCCAGTCGTCGAGATAATTGAGAATGCGTATGCCCTTCTCCCTTAGCGGGGCCAGGGTAGCCTCTGTGACCTTGGTAAAGACGTGAGGGGACAGGGACAGACCGAAGGGGAGGACCTTGTACTGGTATGCTCGTCCCTTGAAAGCAAACCGAAGAAAGGGTCTGTGTCGAGGAAGGATTGATACGTGAAAGTACGCGTCCTTCAGGTCGATGGCCACGAACCAATCCTGATGTCGTACTGATGCCAGGATGTGCTTTTGCATTAACATCCTGAACGGAAGCCTGTGTAAGGCCTTTTTCAGGGCACGCAGGTCCAAGATTGGGCACGACCCTCCCCCTCTCTTGGGCATGATAAAATAAAGGCTGTAGAAGCCCTTTCACAACTCGACTACGGGGACAGGCACTATTGCTTCCTTCGCCAGAAGGGTGGCAACTTCTGCCCGAAGGATGGAGGCACCCACACCCTGCACCATAGTGGAGAGGATGCCACTGAACCGGGGCAGCCATCTGGCGAGCTGGATCACGTAGCCGAGGCGAATCGTCCTGATGAGCCACCAAGAGGGGCTGGAGAGCTCTAACCAGGACTCCAGCCTCCGTGAAAGTGTCACCAGGGGGAAGACTGGATTTACTGTGCCCGAGCAGGGTGGTTCGCGGTAAGGCAGAGCAGGCGCCCCACCTGGAAAGGTGCCTTCCACGACTTTGTTAGCTCCTCGTGCAGTTCCGGGAAGAAAGGCACCGGGGCAGGGCGCGGCCGTGAGTTGCGCTCCGAGCCCAGAAACCAATCATCCGGCCGCGAACGCTCGGCAGGGTGGAGGGTTCCACTTTAGCCCGATGTTCGCAGCCGCCTGGGCAAGCACAGCTTCCATCTCAGCATCCAACTCATCCTGTGCTCTACCACCCGTGGACGGGAGCTCAGAAGATTCGTCCACTTCCAATAGCAGAAGCCCACCCTCCGATGGCACGACCGAAAGCTCATCCTCATCGCGAGCCGCGAACAACACATTAAACCCGCCTGAGGCAGACTGCCTGCATTGCTCGACAGCTTGTCCGGACAGAACGAGCATGCTGGGGGATGGGAGGTCCGCGAGGGCTGAGCCGGCGGAAACGCTTCCATGTCCACATCCAGATCGCCCATGGTGCTTGCCAACCCGGCCAGCTGAGCATCAGCCCAGGACGGACTGGGTTGGGTAGCAGCCGAGGTGGCTCCTTGCTTCATGAAGAAGGAAGTGAGCCACGACCGCAACGTTCTCATGGGCATGTTCTCACAATGAGAACATAACCCTTCCACGAAAGCCGCCTCGGCATACTGGTGCCCCAGACACTCAAGGCAGATTTCATGGGTATCCGGAGGGGAGAGATAACGGCCACACCCAGTAGTGCAAACGCGGAAGGACATCTTTAAAAAGACAGCAAGCGTTTGCGCGAGCTCTTTCTAATATACTCTTTTAGCACCTGCAGACTCAGGCTGCCGAAGCGCCCAGGGGAAACACAACATTCAACCGTGTGAGGGTGACCCGTAAACATCCAGCAGCATAGCAAAGAGTGAGAGGATGAACACACATGCATTCGGCTCCGAAGAAAAAATCTGAATGAGTGATGTACGCCATCTCCTTTTATACCCGTATGTCCGGGGCGGAGAGTGGCATGCAAATTCCACTCGCCAATTTACATTGGCCTTTTCTATTTTAAGCAAAGGTGATTGGGGCTCTCAAGATCGAACCCCTAGTGTCACTACATCGACACAATGTTGAGTGAGTGACAGACAGGGAACAGAGCTATGTCGTTATTTTTAATTTTTAACCCGAAAACGCTTACTGTCAGTTACCATTGTCTCTGATTGTATTCACGGAGACCAGAGCTATGTCGTTATTTTTACGGAAAGGGGGTAGGGAGCAGCAGCTCATTTGCATTAAAAGAGACACACGAAAACAGCGTGTTTTAGATTCCACACAAAAAGAGGCATTTACAACATGGTATAATAAATGATCCGTGGGGTATTTTGAGCTGAAACTTCACAGACACATTCTGGGGACACCTGAGACTTATATTACGTCTTGTAAAAAGGGCAATATTAGGTCTCCTTTAAATTGTACGTTTTTATATTATTGTGTTTAATAGCATGTAAGGAAAGTCCTTTTCAAGGCAAGTCAGTCCACGGCCATCTTTAGAATGCTCCAGGGCAGGCTGGAAAGCTATTTTCTATGTAAACAAGCAGCATAAAAGTACAGCTCCTATCTACTTGAATGGGGAACCACCGGAATATCCAAAATGGTTGGCCAAGATTACAATCAACGAATATATTTCAATTCAGCAGTAAAATCTCACTGTGCTTCTTTACTCAGATCATGCTTAAAAAACGCTATTTTTAGGTTGGTTCAGCTAATGCGCATGTGCGTTCTCGAAAGCCGGTTAACTCTTTTACCTGTAAGGCAGGACTTTCTTTTCTACAACCGTTGGGCTTTCCAACTTATCCCATTCATTTTAATAGAAGTGGTCCATCTTTGCTAAATAGTTTCTGATATTAGTTTTTTGCTCTGGCATTGAAATAGGTATGAAGAATCGTTCAATTTTACTGGTATCAACTACTGAAATTTTTGTTTTGTGACAGCACTAGAACAAAGCATAAAAGATGGATGTTGGAAAATAGCATGGAACAGTCCAGAGAGTGCACTGTGACACCAAAATAAGTTTTAGAAAACTTAAAAATGCATTAAACATTTTCACAGCACCCTTGGTCATCACACTTCAGTATAATTATAATATGAACAATGTTTAATATGCACTTCGACAGAATGGGCTACCTATTTATTTATGTTATTTACATACTGTATATTTCTATGACTCTCATATTTTAATATTCACTTAATTTAAATGTGTCCAATGTGTCTAATTAATTGTATTTAAAAAGAAAATAATTTCCATCAGTGAAATTCAGCACCTCTCTCTGAAGCCTCACCAAGCCTCTCTGTATTCGTGTTTGAGCAAGGAAGCTCACAAATCTTTATTTAGAGATCTGTGATTATACCTCTCAGAGTGCACATGATGGCGAGTGCATTAGAATGCACTGAGAGCAGTCATTTCTTCCTCTCCTCTCCTCAATCTCTCTCTATGCTGAAGGCCTTGTTTGTACAGCTCTCAGCCCAAATCCATTATTACTTCCTAAACTGACAAATCATTTCAACAAATACAATTTCCCTCTCTTTGTGCTGATAAGATAAATACAGAAGTCGAGAGAGGACAGAAACAGAGGTAGAGGTTCATATTTCAATTTGCAAAGCACCTCGCTCTGAATCTTAATTTAGATGCAATGACACAAACGGGGGGGGGGTATTACGGTGCCAGTCAGAGACAAAACTCGCATCTAGCCAATACCTCTCTGAGCAATACCTCACACCTGCAATTAACTGCATAAGCTTTAAAAAAAATTTTGGGTTAAAATAGCCCAACTGGCAACCCAGTTGAGGGTAAATATTAGACAGAACACATGCTGTGTTAAAGCAATCCATGCAAAAAGGTGGTGTATAGCTATTAACCCAGCAATCTTGCACATATACCGTAACCCAAATTTTAGCTCATATTGACTGCAATGCTGGGCAAATTTTACGCAAATGCAAAGCTTGAATCTGACAGTCATTGTCTGCCCCTTCTCTTCTGTCTTTATCATTAAAGAATATAAATAAATAAAATAATGACATACGCATATCCATGGTGAGCACACTTATTTAATGAAATACAGGAAATTAAACCTCAACAGCATCCAAGTATAAATGTCTTGTGTAAAAGTGCATATCAGTTAGGGATGCACCGATCCGATACCTGGATCGGTATCGGCTCCGATACTGAAGCTTTTAGACAGATCGGTTATCGGTCTGACGAGCCTGATCCAAATCCGATACTGTGTGTTAGTCATGTTCGTTACTGTCAAGCTCCAAAAATGACATAAAAGAACTATAAAAACACCATTAAAGCAGTCCATATGACTTGTGCATTTTATTCAAAGCCACTTGAAGACGTGCGATAGCTCTGTGAATCACAAAAGGCTGTGTTTATTAAGTAAATATATAGTATGCGCAGCGCCAGCGCGTTAGTGAATTGGTGCTGCTTTGTTGACACAAACTCACGCACAGGCTGGTGATGCACTCGCAGCTATTGTTAGCCTTCACAGTGGTGCTCAATATTTGAGCGCCACTCAAGAACAGCATCTCAGATGTAGATGCTCAATAGTTTGGTTCACTTATAATATGCATTTTACCAGAATTTGAATAAGAAGTGAATTAAACTGTGAACTTGCCTACAAACAGACACATACAGGACTTCCTGCAGAGTTTAGAATGTCAAAATAAAAGCATGAGGATTTAAAACGTGCACGATTTAAATATATTACTGTTGTATTTAAAAGTCAATAATAATAATATTAATAACAATTTATTATTATTATTAGAATTCCTCAGGTAGGAGGAAACCTATTGTTATTGGTGGTTTTATTATTATTATTATTATTATTATTATTATTATTATTATTATTCTCATTCTTCTTGCGCCCCAATATCTCAGAAAGTCACCAGTCAAAAATGTTCTAATTTGGCACATTGATACTACAATCCACTGGGAACCCCCACACCAAGAATGGCCCACATTCGCCCTTAGGGGGCACTACAGGCCACGCCCAAAAGTCCCATTTTCAAAGTGATGGCATTTCCACCCCATTTGTCCAATTCTTCTGAAACTTGGTGTACATGCCTCATTTCACATGGGGAACAAAAAAGCCTCAAGGACCCATAAGGTCCGCCATGATGGATTTTCCTGTACAGTGAAAATTTGGAAAAACCTACAAAAATCTTCTTCTCTTGAACCGTAGATCCAATTGACTTGAAATTTGGTACCCATGTGTAGAATCGATGTCTTTCAATTGTTACTTAGCAAAAATGAATACAATACAAAATGGCTGAAAGGGGCATATTTATATAAATGTCCACATTGCCTCAATATATATGTGTCAGTAAATCAAATGTCATTTTGACTGATGGTTTTTCAAACCTAACATGCTTCAAGATGACATCACTCTGAAGTACCAAAATTAGCAAAATAGCAAAATTTCACCTTGATATGTCAAAAGATGACTGAATTACAGCTGTTTGAACTTGGGTCAAATCTGACAGTGCTAGGCACTGATTCTTTTTTATACAGGAACTGAAAGCAGAATTACTTAGCAATGTGAATAGCTTGCTTGGCTAAGATGCTGTGCTGGTAAGTGAAGGGTCACAGGTTCAAATCTAGCCACAGCCATAATTTTTCATTTAGGATTCAGACAGAAAGACATGTTTTTTTTTTTTAGGATTCCTCCATCGGGAGGGTTTAATCCTTTCGCACGTAAATTCTAAATGATTTAACTGATGCCCCCAGCGTGAATTTTTTTTTGCCGGTTATTTTACAACATATAAATTTTATTATTATAAAAACTCCATATAAACTCCAGTGTGATGCACCAATCTTGTGACGTGACACTCTGGGCAGTCACATGATGGTTCACCGCTGTATCGCTTGGAGCTGGAGGACAGAGTATAGGTAAGCGTTGCAAGTCATGTTTCACTTTTTTCTTCACTTTAAAACCCTCCTCATTGGTTTAAATCATGTATAAACTATAATAAATGTTTTAACCAACGGTTTATATTGACATTTATTTCTTTTATTTTCTCGGGCTTTGAATTTCACTCCCACGTGCAACTTTTCTGCCAACGCATTACAGGATTGCTACTGGTGAGTACATTTCAAGCCTTTTTCGATTGAGAATTGTTGAAAATTGTTTGCAAACACGTGTAGACCATGATAAATGCATGAATAATATGTTTATGATCTGTATTTATCGTACTTTGATGTAGTTTACGTCATGGCTCGTGCTGTTCACTGCTTGTGTAATGTTGTGGGCATATTGCACATATCTAATGTTTTATCGTGTTCACTTTGATCAAATGCTATTGTGTGAGGTATAGCCTATATTCTAATGCTAATATTAGGAATGGGTTGCAATTGAAAGTAGCATGATATGTAATTCATCAGTAATAAACTCTAATGCAAAGGCAAAATATACATTTTGCAAAATTGAGTTATGACTGAAATCGGGTCTCTTGGATTATGATCTGTCTTGTGTCAGATGGGTTTCGCTCAACTATGCTCATATTCCAACAAACAGAGTATGACAATTGGCTGGACAATTAAAATAAAGTTTGAAGCCATTTTTTTTTTTTTTGTTTCTGTGTTGGCATAATTACTATTTTTGACTTTTGTAATGCAGTATAGTCACACCATTTCCTTCCATCACCATTAGATGCTCAAATGTGTTACTAGAGTATATAGGATTATAGAGAAATAGCCACATGATGTCAAAAAACATGTATCTTTGCTCTGTGAGAGACAAGAGATAAGTTCCATATTACCATTATTCTTAAAATTAGATTGTATTTAATTTTATCTATTGAGCTATGCTTTTTATATGCATTTGTTTATAGATAATACAAAATTTATATATATATATATATATATATATATATATATATATATATATATATATATATATATATATATATATATATATCAATATAATGAATAACAGTATAAATATTTTAACAAATAAAAGCAACAACCATAACAGCTACTAAATAGCATTCATAACATTCAATTACATTGCATTTGTGGTAAACAAAAGCCCACAATGCACACATTTCATAGATTATAAACCAATTACAAGGACAAAATACACAATTTACAATACATAACAATTTAAATATAACCATAACTAACATTTGCTTATTTTATTTCACAGTTCTCAGTAATGCTTCAATGTGTGGTACTCAATACATGGGCTAACATAAAAGGGGAGTGTTGCACAGCTCTCATGTACATGGTGAGTACCTTACTACTTTACTACTCTGCTTTCTCTCTGGTCATTTTTCAGGCGATCATGGTCATTCTCATCCTATTTGCCCCCCTGTACCATAGGCCCTGTAACATGGCTGGGAGAATGTGGGACTGTTATACCAGTATCCTTCCTCACATAAGGCGGTAAGATCATTACATCAGACATAGAGATCCCAAGCCCCTCATAATTGTGAATGTCTGTGGTGGATCTTATATAAATAATCATGTCTTGCAAATACTCAGTGTGCATGTCACACACACAAAAAAATAATGTGAAATCGGTTTCTTTTTGCAGGTGTAAACTGATGAAATGCCAGCCTGCCCTTCCACTTTGTCACTGATTCATCCATGGAGAGAAACAAAAACATGCTGAAAGGAGTGTTATTCACTTGTAGGTTGTAAATGTCCTGAGTCTGCACGATGTGAAGTACTATGTTACTTGGCTCTGCTTCATCAAGAGGCATAATAAATTACATATTGAATAATGATGAAATGTTAGTTAGTAATTTTAAGAACTACTTACAAATTTCATAAAAAAAAAAAAAAAATATATATATATATATATATATATATATATATATATATATATATATATATATATATAATAATAATAATAATAATAATAATAATAATATTTACTAAGCAGTATGAAATAACATTACATATTAACTATAAAGGACTTTTAAACAACCTTTTATAGGTTCAATAATGTTTGAGTGTGTGGTACTCCTCAAAGCATGGGGTAACACACAAGGGAGTGTTGCACAGCGCACATATGTATTTTTTCAAAGTGCCTCTTCTTTGTCTTCCGTGTGCTTGAGACGGACCTTGCAGTGCCGCCTGGACCTGCTACCCTGGGAAGTGGTTTGAGGAACTTCAGAGGGGAAATACCTGGCTGTCTGAGGCAGGACGGCCCCTGAACTGTGTTCCTCAAGCAGCCCTCTCATCAGGCTGATCCTGAATTGCAGGGAATCAGTGGAGTGCCCTATCAATAGTAAGGGGCCAGTAAGGACATGACAACGGACCCAGAGATCCCAAGTCCCTCTTAGTGGTGGATGTCAGTGGTGGATCCAGTGTAACCAGTGAGTACATCACACAAAACTACAAAATAAGCTCAATTACATTAATCTCATTTACATTAGTCAGAACCCACTTTTCCAGCTTTCCTTTCACTCCAGGTGGTGTTTTCTCCAGCTGTTCTGCAGAATAGTGGTTTGTTTCCTGATCTCGTCAGCATAAGACCTCTGTGGGAGATGCAGATGGGGTCTGACTTTGAGGTCCAGGAGGGGTAAAATTGCTGATTGTTTACATTGCAATGCAGACTTCAGTGTCCAGAGCATGTTAACATAATATTTGTTTCATGTGAATAAAATAATAAGTTTGAAAGATGATCGTTTTTTTCAGTTATATTTGCTGCTGTCATATGATTTGCGCTGTAAACTTGTATTCTAATACCTCTGTATTTATTTGAATGCCCGTTACATACATTTATTTTATCATGTGTTTGAAAAGACTGAGCAGCTATTTTAGACATAAATGACAAGCACTTAGCCAGTCTCTCTCTCCATAGCAGCAGCAGCATGACAGCAGGTTTGGTGAGTTTCTCAGTTTTTCCACGTGTACACAGTGTATGTATATGGTCAGTAAACTTGTATTCTGTGTTTGTTTGAATGTTCGTAACATAACATAAACATATTCTATGGTTTAAAAAGACCGTTCTAGCAGCTGTTATAGATATCTAAATGACAAATGCTTAGCCAGTCTCTTTCTATGTAGCTGCTAAACAGTACAACAGCTTTTATTGTGAGTTTCAGTTAGTTTTGTATGGTTATACACTGTGTGGATTGAGCAGTAAATGTGTAGTCTGCTGTGTTAGTCTGAATGCCTGTAACATAAAATAAACATCCTGTGGTTAAAAAGATTGTTCAAGCAGCTGTGTTAGGCATGTAAATGGCATTGCTTAGCCAATCCCTCTCTGTAGCAGTGGCAGCTAAACTCGGGAAAGCAGATTTGAATTTTAAAATTTGCCAGTTGATGACGTCAGACACGAATGTTCTAATCGAACCGGTTTGATGGTACTCTCCAGGGACCACTCTGGAATGATCAAACCAGTGTTATGGTACGTGTGAAAGGGTTAACCCCAACCCTTACTGATCAATTTTTAAATGATTTGCCATTTTGAGGAGGAATCCGCATTGCTGCTTGCAGCTATATTTATTATTATTATTGTCATTATTAGTATTTGTTTACAATTTATAACAATATTTAAGTTGAATGGGTTCCAAAAAATAACTATGTGAATGAAAAGTGGACTGATGTCTTACAACTAAATTGAACAAAAAAAGAGATCTGAATCCTATAAAGTCTAGATGCAAGTTGAAACATTTTTAAAAAAAAAAGGCAAAAAGAAAACACTGGTTTCTTTTCTACTGAAGACTTGAAGACTGGAATTACTTTTAATTTTGCTGCTGCATTATCCAATATACTAGTTAATAATAAAGTGTTTCTTAATAAACTATACATTTATATTGAAATAATGTGTAGTTAGAGGTTTGTGTTTCTTTACATATTAAAGAGTACTCCCAATTAGTTCCACACAATAATGTAAAGATATTCTAAACTGATTATGCAAAAAAACAACACTGGTAACAACGGCTTGGGATCGGTATCGGCCGATACTCAGATTTCCGATATCGGAATCGGATCGGAAGAGAAAAAGTGGTATCGGTGCATATGCATGAGGTTAATGATGTTGCATGTTGTAATACTATAGGAGTGGAGATCTTTGGATTGAAATAGCTGTAACACACTGATGATAACAATACAGAGTCTATAAAGAGATGCTATCCAATGGATCAGTCCTGGTGTGTACAAACCTCCGCTCCTGTCCCTCCCCAAGCGAGTTTGTTTTAATCGTGACCAATAAAAAAAGGTCATAATTAATACCCCGGCACAGACACTAATAAACAATTCCAAATTGCCACCATAATCAAATGATGCAGACATCTATGAGTTACAAAAGTTAAAAGCCACAACTGACAATTTCTTAATTGTATTCAGTCATTCATGGAAATTTTATTAACATGGAGCTGATGTATCCTGCCCTTCCTCGGTCACAACACCAGGGATCTAATTTCATTATTTTCCACAAGATTTGCTTGACTACTGCCATGATTTTATTGCCGGTGCAGTCCAGATGTTTATGCTACTTAAATTAGGAGGCACGGCCTGTTGGGTAAACATAATTAAAGAAAGTTTTTTTTTATTTATTTATTTATTTTTTTTAATCTCTCTTGTCCTCTCTTTGTCTCTTCACCTTCCCTCTCTCTGTCTTCACAAGTTTACTTAATTAGACAACTTTTGTTTAACTCATGACACCACATGATACTCCCACAAAGCACAGGACTGTGAGCAGCTCACAGCGCCGTGAAGGAGTCTTCCGCACATCAGTGCATCCACAACAGCAGGCTGGCAAGTGAGGTCAAGGTCTCCAGGTCCATGGAGGGAGGAATATTAGGTGCTCAGTGTTTAAATGTTTGCTGTTCTGCCATGAAAAACATGGGAAATAATGTCATAAACCAATAGCATATCCCAACAGACATGTCCGAAAATGTCTGCTCCATTGTTCTGAGAATGATGCCAATACCAATATCTAAAGCAATGGATCTCTTCTGGTTTTGCTACTGGAAAGGATACATTTTACATTAGGCAACCCAACACAGTACCAAAAATGTCTATCATACAAAAGTAAACAAAAACCTCATGAAATCGCAATCCATAATCTCCTTAAAATACCAAAAAAACTAAAATGTAATTAATTAATATTATCATGCATAGACCCAACATCATGCAATTTTAAAGGAATATTCCGGGATCAATACAAGTTAACCCTCAGGGGTTGACGGACGAGCCGGCGTGTCCTGCTGGATTTTTCCTCATAACAACAGAAACAACTTAAAATACTCCATTATTTTTGGGCATACAGATAAGTGTAAGACATCATTAGAGACTATAAAGTGTCTACTTGTATTTGTGTACACTCAAAATAACAACAAAACCTTGTGCTTTTGTAAAATAAACAAAATAAACGGTGCGCTTTCAAACGTCTCTGTCTCCAAGAGCATCTTTCTGGATGGTGACGAAGAGTTCACATTTTCCTCAGAAGAAGAGCGGGACACCGACAATGAACGTTTGCATTTTGAAGAGCAGCTTGGTCCAGTCGAGGATACAATTTCGGATGAGTAATCTTTACTTACATTACTTGATATGCTATTTTATATAAACATGTACATATTTTACTAGTTGGACTATTTCCAGACTTACCAGCCAGTATTCAGAGTACTGATATTTGAAATATGTTCTAATAGGCAAATTTTAGTTACATTTAAATGTTGTTTCGGCTAAAGCAGGTATTTAAATTGTATGATATAAATATGATATGTAATATGATATAAAAATAATATGAATGTTTAGATTATATTTTAACTAGTGTTTATGCTGCCTCATTATCATCAATGAAGCTTGTGCTTGCAAATATCTGTTCGGGTGTAAATGTGTAAAATGTGCTGTAAATATGCCCATATTAGAAAATCAGCATATTAGAATGATTTCTGAAGGATCATGTGACACTGAAGACTGCAGTAATGATGCTGAAAATTCAGCTTTGATCACAGGAATAAATTGCATTTTACAATATATTCAAATAGAAAACAGTTATTTTAAATTGTAAAAATATTTCACAATATCACTGTTTTGCTGTATTTTGGATCAAATAAATGCAGTCTTGGTGAGCAGAAGAGACTTCTTTTAAAAACGTTAAAAAATCTTACCGATCAAAAACTTTTAAATGGTAGTATAGGTCTAAAGTTTTTAAGTAAAGTCTTTATGTAAAGAAAATATGTAGTCAGATTACTTCTTTTAACTTAAACTTGATTTTGTGAATAAGCTACAATAAATACATTCAATCACTAAGTCTCCTCACATTCATTCTCTCTCAGTCACATTCCTCATTGATAGGCCCAGGGGAGGGGTCTTTGTCTCCTCAGGTGTGAAATGTTGGGCCTCATGTATTCAGATAGAAGACAAAGGCAGGCCTAACACAGTCGTAAATCCTAACTCAGGCCCACATACCAAGTCATAAATTTTACTGATAAAAATCGTGCCAAAATCAAACAAAGGGAGTCCAAAACATACTACAAATCCCATGAAGCCTTGCTCACTAAAGGATTGAACTCTCAACTCCTATTGGATGAGGCACACGACAGAACGCACCTCAACCATGACATCATCAGGAGTAGAAATACCTCTGAAATGCTTCCGGGATTTGTGTCCAGCAACTTTGCTCGCCATATGTAGACGCAGCTCATCGCTGCTCTCAGGTGTAGCCTTGTGGCACAAGGAAGTAACGTACGACTTGAAACTGTGGTCATACAATCTCCATCTCGCTGGATGAGTTGAGATTACTCTGTGTTCCACCGAACACTCTAACGGATCCGAAGGAGACCGCTGAGCAATCTGCATCTTCATCCGTTTGCCTGCAGAAGTGAAGAGAGAAAAGATTTCTCTTCCATCTTCAATCAAGTCGACATCGCTGATTTTTCCGCCAGCCCGCCGAGAATCAGCAGCTGTACCGCCCGCCGACAGAGCGAGGAAACGGCCTCCCGTCATCACCCGAGCCGAGTTCAAGGACGGATGAACACACATTCTGCATCCTCATGCGATTCAAGTAAGAAGTTTACATCTGGGCAGAGATAGAATATTATAGTGTGTTATTCTTGTGTATCAAGGTTATTGCTTGTACAGTTTACGGACCACCATGTCTGCTCATTATTAATACTCAGGGTATTAATTATCACAAATTTGATTTGCTGTATTGTAGTCCAACCACATTGGACTGTTGTGCATTTCCACCATCGCGGGTGAGACCGGCAAACTGAGTTTATCCATTAAAGAATCAAAGACTGTGGGACGGTTTACAAGCCGTCCACCGCATCTCTGAGTGATAAACTAACAGCTGCTTTCTCTCCCACGATCGCGAAAACGGCTTTGGGGCCATCACTTTATTCTCTCTCTCTCTCTCTCTCTCTCGTATTAACCACACACACACACACACACACACGCGACCCCTCACAAACATTCTCGCACATATTTTTGGCTAGTAGATAGCTTTGTGATAAAGCTCAGCTTTGTCCCTAAGCTATCGTACAAGTGGATACACGCGGTAACTGGTAGACACCATTGACTGGTTTCTCTCCGCCCACATTCGCGGCCATATTCTCTGGCCAGAAGTCTCGCGTGACATACTCTCCACGAGAGTCACGTTCGCCATTTTGTGTGCGTCCCTCCTTACACACACACACACACACACCCTCATGTGATATAGGATTATTTTGATTTCCATATCTAATCATATCACTGTTTAGTTTGTAGTTGTAAGTCGGAAGTTTATTGATTGCATTGTATTAATTATTAATTGATATTACTGCATAAATAAACTTTGTTATATTACAAAGAGAAGTGTTTTGGTTTGTTTTGCATACACCTGTGTCATGCTGATGGGATGTCAGTGCTCGGATTCAAGCCTTCATTCATTGTTTTTTCCCCAAAAATCGATATTCTTCGGATGTCGATTTTCCTAAGAAAACTATCTAATATTGAGACTGTTATACTATCTGGTTATTAGTCCCTGATTCCAGGGAGGTGCCCCATCAATATTAATCATTATTAATATTCTATTGATTTTTGATAATTGATAATTATCTTTGATGATTGTTGAATTTGAATGATCAATAAGCTTGTGTTAATTTTAATTAATGTTTCATCGATGTTAATGATTAGTGATCATCTTTGATAATTGTTGATTTAAAGGATTAAAAAAAGCTAACATTGATTCTCATCTATGTTCTATTGATTTTAATAATTAATAATTAACTTTAATAATTATTGCTAATAACCAAACCCGCTCCTAAACGTAGCGCACTACATTTACTGGAGCCCCATATGAGGTTTTAATGAGTTAGATTAAATTAATTAATTTAAATATTAACTAATATCTAAAGAAATAATTATTAATTATTTCTGATAGTAACACCGATCTAAACAACCAGTAAAGCCCTACAGAATCACTTCAGTATTCACAATCATCCACGCCTCCTCGCATATAGCCTTTCTAACACTAAAAGTGTCTTACAAAAGTTAAATGACTATATTGTTTTGTATGAATGAGTGATCAGGACGGTTTTCACATCATTTTGTAGCAAAAACTGTAGGCTACAAGATCCAGTTCTCAAAAGTCTTGTGAACAAATGTTTAGTATGTGTTATATGGCCTTATTTCAGTGACTTACATTTTTTGTTTTTTCAAAAACCACGCATAAACATAACTTTCTCAAAAGTACAAACATGTACATACATGTTGCTCACATATTATTGTAGCCCAGTTTGTGCTGAATACAGTGTTATCAGACTTTAGCCATTAATATGTTTTTAAGCAACAGAAAAAAGCACAAATGTCAAGGCATGTCAAAACTTCTCCAGGGCCCAAAACACCCTCAGACCCCAGAGGGTTAAGCTCAATCGACAGCATTTGTGGCATAATGTTGATAACCACAAAAAAGTATTCTAACTTGTCCCTAATTTTCTTAATAAAATAAAATCTTTGTTACAATGTGGCACTTACAATGGAAGAGAATGGGGACACTTTCTGGAGGGTTTAAAGACAGAAATGTGAAGCTTATAATTTTTAAAATCACTTACAGTTGAAGTCAGAAGTTTACATACACTTAGGCTCAGCAAGGAAGAAGCCACTGCTCCAAAACCATCATAAAAAGCCAGACTACAGTTTGCAAGTGCACATGGGGACAAAGATCTTACTTTTTGGAGAAATGTTCTCTGGTCTAATGAAACAAAAATGAAACTGTTTGGCCATAATGAATGTTTGGAGAAAAAAAGGTGAGGCTTGCAAGCCAAAGAACATCATCCAAACTGTGAAGGGGTGTGGTAGCATCATGTTGTGGAGCTGCTTTGCTGCAGGAGGGACTGGTGTACCTCACAAAATAAATGCCATCATGAGGAAGGAAAATTATGTGGATATATTGAAGCAAAATCTCAGGAAGTTAAAGCTCAGTCGCAAATGTGTCTTCCAAATGGACAATGACCCCAAGCATACCTCCAAAGTTGTGGCAAAATGGCTTAAGGACAACAAAGTCAAGGAATTGGACTGGCCATCACAAAGCCCTGACCTCAATCTGATAGAAAATTTGTCGGCAGAACTGAAAAAGCATGTGCGAGCAAGGAGGCCTACAAACCTGACTCCACCAGTTCTGTCTGGAGGAATGGGCCAAAATTCCAGCAACTTATTGTGAGAAGCTTGTGGAAGGCTACCTAAAACATTTGACCCAAGTTAAACAATTTAAAGGCAATGCTACCAAATACTAACAAAGTGTATGTAAACTTCTGACCCACTGGGAATGTGATGAACGAAATAAAAGCTGAAATAAATCATTCTCTCTACTATTATTCTGACATTTCACATTCTTAAAATAAAGCAGTGATCCTAACTGACCTAAGACTTGGAATGTTTTCTATGATTAAATGTCAGGAATTGTGAAAAACTGAGTTTAAATGTATTAGGCTAAGGTGTATTTAAACCTCTGACTTCAACTGTACATTATTTTGTCTGTTAAAATGCATGCATCATTAGAGCTGTGAAGTTGTTTAAATCAACATTTTTAAAGTTTTATTTTTTAGGGTTTGTTGACATGGCAACAAAGTTTTATAATTGGCTATAACTTTACACAGAAAAGGTTGGTAAGTGATTTTATCACACTTAAATCATGTTATCACACATATTGTTTGTCTCGTGGCTATACTTTTGAAACAGTGAGTATTTTAATGTTTACAAACTGGCCCCATTCACTTGTAAGTGCCACACTGTAACCCAGATTTGTGCTTTTGTTTTTTTGTTGTTTTTTTTTAAGAAAAGGAACGGGTAAAAATAATGTTTTGTGGTAATCAATATTATGCCACATAATGCTGTCGATTCAGCGTAACTTGTATTGAACCTGGAATTTTACTATAATAACATGGCATAGGTTGAATAGTAAAGTGTTGCCATTGAGTTTGATCAGATGCACAACCTTTGACTGCAAAAAAAAAAAAAAGTTGGATTCTTTCTCATTTCCTCCATCAGGGAACGGAGGTTACGTAAGTAACCAGGACGTTCCCTATCTGTCACTCACTCGACGTTGTGTCGATGTAGTGACACTAGGGGTCCCTATGCAAATGCTGCAACTGGCTGAAATAACTGGCGGTGTGTGATGGGCAGACAACTGTGTGCCTCGTAGCCAGCACACCAAGCCGACATGTAACCTCTCCCAACACAGTTATGAGTGTCGAACGGCCCTCTGGGGACAAGTCGACTACCCAAAAGATAGAGACAGGCTAACCCAGTCGTGGCCTCTTTTCCCCTTCTTTTCTTCCACTCCCTAAAAAACAAGGGGGATTATCCGAGTGGGCCGCCAGGTCTAGTCGGGGGGTGTCCCTCCCAAGGGGAGGACACCGCGGAGACCACACCTCGCCCAAAGAGAGGGGAGGATATTTAAGTGGAATATATGTCCCATGGTCTTGCCGACCATGTGGAGAGTCTTATGGTAGATCCTACCCAACGGGGGAGGAGTTGCTACAAACATGGAGACTGTGGCAGAGCGGCTCTGCCCAAGGAAGACGAAGTTTGCCAACAGGGAAACGAATTAGCGGAATATTCATCACATGAGGTTACCTTACAGGGAACCACCACATGTGGAGCACCTACCCCAGAACAGGGCTCTTAGTTAGCATGAGTACTGGGCCAGCAGTGAGTCTCTCCGAAAACTCGACTGCCACAGGGCTCGGAGGAAGTCAACCAGGGAACATAGTTTGTGAAAACTGCTGGGAATTAATGGCGCACGTCTTCAGCTCAGAGGAGGTGAAAGGCACTATGTGCAAGCGATACACCCAGCCGGCTATCCCGGGCTTATCCACTTGTATTGCGTGCCACTACCTGGGACCTCCACCCAGAGGTTGTAGAACCTTGCAAAGGTGTTGGATGTTGCCCAGCCTGCTGCTCTGCAAATGTCTGTTAGAGAGGCAACCTTGGCCAGGGCCCAGGAGGCCGCTACACCCCTGGTAGAATGGGCTTGTAGCCCTACTGGGGGCGCCACGTCCTGGGCGTGATATGCCATAGCTATGGCGTCAATGAGCCAATAGGCGATCCTCTGCTTGGAGACAGCGCTTCCTTTCCGCTGTGCACCAAAGCAGACAAAGAGCTGCTCAGAGATCCTAAAGCTCTGCGTGCGATCCAAATAGATGCATAAAGCGCACACTGGACACAGCAACGACAGGGCTGGGTCTGCCTCCTCCTGGGGCAGCGCTCGCAAGTTCACCACCTGGTCCCTAAAAGGGGTCGTGGGAACCTTGGGCACATAGCCCAGTCACGTGAGATTAGCCCGGACCGAACTCCAGGCATGTTTCGCTGAGAGAGAACGCTTGCAGGTCTCCTACCCTCTTGATGGAAGTGAGCGCAGTCAGGAGGGCAGTCTTCAAGGAGAGTGCCTTAAGCTCAGATGACTGCAAAGGCTCAAAGGGGGTTCTCTGTAGACACTGAAGAACTACAGAGAGGTCCCATGAGGGAACGAGGCACGGTCTGGAGGGGTTCAGCCTCCTGGCACCTCTCAGGAACCTGATGATCAGGTCTTGCTTCCCTAAGGACTTACCGTCCACTGTGTCATGGTGTGCTGCTATAGCAGCAACGTACACCTTCAAGGTGGAAGGGGACAGCCGCCCTTCCAGCATCTCCTGCAGGGAGGAAAGCACTGATCCGACTGCACATCTCTGGGGGTCTTCCCATCAGGAAGAACACCACTTAGCAAACAGATGCCACTTAAAGGCATACAGGCGCCTCATAGAGGGAGCCCTAGCCTGAGTGATCATATCTATCACCGCAGGTGGTAGACCGTTTAGGTCTTCTGCGTCCCGTCCATGGGCCAGACATGGAGATTCCAGAAGTCTGGTCGCGGGTGCCAGATGGTGCCCCGTCCCTGAGAAAGAAGGTCCTTCCTCAAGGGAATTCACCGGGGGGGCTGCCGCGAGGAGTGTGAGTTCTGAGAACCACATCTGGGTGGGCCAGTAGGGTGCTACCAGGATGACGTGCTCCACGTCCTCCCTGACCTTGCACAGAGTCACTGGGGTGTAGGGCTTTACTGGTTGTTTAGATCAGTGTTACTATCAGAAATAATTAATAATTATTTCTGTAGTTATTAATCAATATTTAAATTAATTAATTGGATCTAACTCATTAAAACCTCATATAGGACTCCAGTAAATGTAGTGTGCTACGTTTAGGAGCAAGTTTGGTTATTAGCAATAATTAATAATTATCAAAGATAATTATTAATTATTAAAATCAATAGAACATTGATGAGAATCAATGTTAGCTTTTTTTTAATCCTTTAAAATCAACACTTATCAATTGTTAACATCGATGAAACATTAAAATTAACACTAGCTTATTGATCATTCTAATTCAATCAAAGATAATTATCAATTATCAAAAATCAATAGAATATTAATAAGGATTAACATTGACGGGGCACCACCCTGAAATCAGGGACTAATAACCGAATATTAAAACAGTCTCAATATTAGATTGTTTTCTTAGGAAAATCGACATCCGAAGAATATCGATTTTCGAATAAAAAAAACAATGAATGAAGGTTTGAATCCGAGCACTGACATCCCGTCAGCACGACACAGGCGTATGCAAAACAAACCAAAACACTTCTCTTTGTAATATAAACAAAGTTTATTTATGCAGTAATATCAATTAATAATTAATACAGTGCAGTCAATAAACTTCCGACTTACAACTACAAACTAAACAGTGATATGATTAGATATGGAAATAAAATAATCCTATAACACATAAGGTGTGTGTGTGACAGTGTATGTGTGTGTGTGTCAGTGTGGTTAGTGAGAGAGAGAGAGAGAGAGAGAGAGATGATTAAGTGACAGCACGAAAGCTGATTTTGCGATAGCTGGAGATGAAGCAGCCGCGTTCATCACTCAGAGACGCGGTTTTACGAACGGGGCTCGTAAAAGTCCCTTGTTATTTGACTCTAATGGATGAACTCAGTTGCTGTCTCACCCGCGATGGCGAAAATGCACAACAGTCCAATCTGGTTGGACCACAATACAGCAAAACAAATTCGTGATAATTAATACCCTGAGTATTAATAATGAGCGGACATGGCGGTCCGTAAACTGTACAAGCAAAAACCTTGAAACACAAGAATAACACGCTATAATATTCTATCTCTGCCCAGACGTAACCTCTTACTTGAATCGCATGAGGACACAGGTAGAATGTGTTTTCCTCCGTCCTTTAACTCTGACCCGGTTTCTTGAGGCTCGTGTGATGACGAGAGCCGTTTCCTCGCGCTGTCGGCAGCCGGTACGGCTGTTGATTCTCAGAGGGCGGTATGGCTGTTGATTCTCGGCGGGCTGGCGGAGAACTCAGAAATGTTGACTTGATTGAAGATGGAAGAGAAATCTTTAATCTCTTCACTTCTGTAGGCCAATGGATGAAGATGCGAATTGCTCGGCGGTCTCCTTCGGATCCGTTAGAGTGTTTGGTTGAACACAGAGTAATCTCAACTCGTCCAGCGAGATGGAGATTGTATGGCTACAGTTTCAAGTCGGACATTACTTCCTTATGCCACGAGGTTACACCGGAGAGCAGCAAAAAGCTACGTCCGTATTCGGTGAACGAAGTAGCCGGAAGCAACTTTGGAAGCATTTTCAGAATTATTTGAAGTCCGGATGATGTCATGTTCGAGGGACGTTCTGTTGTGTGCCTCATCCAATAGGAGTTGAGTGCTCGATCCTTTAGTGGGGAAGGCTTCATGGATCTGTAGTCTGTTTAGGACTCCCTTTGTTTGATTTTGGCGCGATTTTATCAGTAAGATTTATGACTTAGGAGGGGGCTTGAGGAATGTTTTTTATGACTGTTAGGCCTGCCTTTGTCTTCTATCTGAATACATGAGGCCCAACAGGGGGAAACGCATATTTGCATAGGCCAGGAGGCCAGCTGTGTGCCAGTGCATCTATGCCGAGAGGTGCCTCGGTCAGGGCGTACCATAGCAGGCAGTGGGACGATTCTTGGGAGGCGAACAGGTCTACCTGTGCCTGTCCGAATCGACTCCAAATCAGCTGGACCACCTGAGGGTGGAGTCTCCACTCTCCCCTGAGGGTAACCTGCCGTGACAGCACGTCCGCTGCAGTGTTGAGGTCGCCCGGGATGTGAGTGGCTCGCAGTGACTTGAAGTGCTGCTGACTCCAGAGGAGGAGACGGCAGGCGAGTTGTGACATACATCGAAAGCACAGACCGCCTTAGCTGTTAACATATGCTACCATTGCCGTGTTGTCTGTCCGAACTAACATGTGCTTGCCCTGGTTCAACGGCCGGAACCTCCGCAGGGCGAGCAGAATTGCCAACAACTCGAGGCAGTTGATGTGCCAACGCAGCCGCGGGCCTGTCCATAAGCTGGCGGCTGCGTGCCCATTGCAATCAGCACTCCAGCCCGTATTGGAGGCATCTGTCATGACCACGACACGCCTGGAGACCTGCTCTAGGGGAACACCTGCCTGTAGAAATGAGAGGTCGGTCCAAGGGCTGAAGAGACGGTGACAGACTGGCGTGATGACCACACGATGTGTCCCGCGGCGCCATACCCATCTCGGGACTCGAGTCTGAAGCCAGTGCTGAAGCGGTCTCATGTGCATCAACCCGAGCGGGGTGGCCATCGCTGAGGATGCCATATGCCCCAGGAGCCTCTGAAAGAGTTTCAGTGGTACCACTGTTTTCTGTTTGAACGCCTTCAAACAGGTCAGCACCGAATGTGTGCGCTCGTTCATGAGGCGCGCTGTCAATGAGACTGAGTCCAACTCCAAACTGAGAAAAGAGATGCTCTGAACCGGGAGGAGCTTGCTCTTTTCCCAGTTGACCCGAAGCCCTAATCGGCTGAGGTGCGAGAGCACCAAGTCCCTTTGTGCACACAACATGTCCCGAGAGTAAGCTAGGATTAGCCAATCGTCGAGATAATTGAGAATGCGAATGCCCACTTCCCTTAACGGGGCAAGAGCTGCCTCTGCGACTTTCGTGAAGACGCGAGGGGACAAGGACAGGCCAAAAGGGAGGACCTTGTACTGATACGCCTGACCCTCAAATGCAAACCGCAGGAAGGGCCTGTGTCAAGGTAGAATCGAGATGTGAAAGTACGCGTCCTTCAGGTCTACCGATCTTGATGCCGGATGCTCGACAGAATGCGTCTTTGCATCAGCATCTTGAACGGGAGTCTGTGTAAAGCCCTGTTCAGTACTCGCAGGTCCAAAATTGGCCACAACCCACCGCCTTTTTCCAGTACGATGAAGTAGGGGCTGTAAAAGCCCTTCTTCATCTCAGCCATAGGGACAGGTTCTATCGCACCCTTCCGTAGGAGGGTGGCGATCTCCGCATGCAAGGTAGCAGTGTTTTCGTCCTTAACCAAGGTGAATTGGATACCGCTGAACCTGGGCGGATGCCTGGCGAACTGAATCGCGTAGCCGAGTCGGATGGATTGGAAAGCACAAGCCACGCATCCAAGTTCCACGCGAGGGGGAGCAAAGGGACAACGTCTTTGGATGTACTGGCAGGTGGGGCCTCGCGGCGGGGTGGAGCTCGAGGTGCCACACCATGTCGTGGCCATGCTGAGTCTAGGGGCATCGAAGCACTTACCTGGCTCCTTGTGACCACCCCCGGAACAGCCTGGGATGGGGGAGGAAGAGGCCTGTCCTTGCAACCCGTAGAGACTGTAACATCGGGGGCGGATGTGTGCCACAGCTAGGCACGCAGGGGCAGGGAGACCGCTGCTGGAGTGCCAGTCCTGCAAGGGAAAAAAGGTGGACGGTGGTCATGATAACGACCGTGCACACCGGGTATGTGACCCAGGTAAGGAGGAAACCGCTCTTTTGCTGAACTGTTGGGTACCGCAGCCACTTGGGCATGTGGCGAAATCAAATGAAAAGGCAACAAAAGATTCCCCACCCGGCCCTCCACCGGGGGATGAAGTGGTCTTCCTACCAGCTCCAATGCAGTGGGTTTCGTCTACCCTGGGTCGCCCATCTTAGGGGCGCTTTGATGACCTTCATGGGTTCTTGGCAGCCGGCCGTGAGATGGGTGGCGTCTGCTTCCTGCGGTGGGCTCCACGCCGGGGCCGGGCCGAAGGGGCGGGCTGCGGCGGAGCCTGTGCAGTCACCGCAGAGGGATTCCCTTGGTGACGAGCAGATGGGGTGCGGGATCTTGAGCCATGCCGGGGCAGGATATGCTGGATAGCCTACATCTGCTGCTTCACCGTCGAGAACTGCTGGGCAAAGTCTTCGACGGTGTCGCCGAATAGGCCAGCCTGGGTGATGGGGGCAGCAAGAAACCGTGTCTTGTCGGCCTCACCCATCTCGACCAGGTTGAGCCAAAGGTGGCGCTCCTGGACCACTAATGCGGACATTGTCTGCCCGAGAGACTGCGCCGTGTCCTTCGTCGCTCAGAGAGCGAGGTCGTTCATCGAGCATAGTTCCTGCATCAGATCTGGGGCGGAACTACCCTCGTGCAGTTCTTTGAGAGCCTTGGCTTGGTGGACCTGCAGGAGAGCCATGGCATGCAGGGCAGAGGCAGCTTGTCCAGCAGCGCTGTAGGCTTTGGCCTTCAGGGACGACGTGAACCTACAGGGCTTGGAGGGGAGCTTTGGGCGTCCGCGCCAGGTGGCAGTGCTCTGCGGGCATTGGTGCACCGGTGGAATCGCCGTATAGCCGAGAGCTCATCAGCTTTGCGGGCTCCGAACAAGAGGTCGAACTCGCAGTGAGACGAGCCGTCGGACTCATCCGGAAGCCTGATCAGGGCAGACGAGCATGCTGGGGAATGGGAGGTCCGCGGGGGGATACCCGGCGGAGGCAGTCCCATTGGGGTCCCCAAATCGCCCCCAGTGCTAGCCGCGCTGGCCTCAAACCTGTTGGTAGAAGGAACGAAGTGGGGAGCCGCTGGCGTGGCTTGCTTTCTTACAAAAGCAAGCCGCGATCGCAACGTTGCCATGGTCATGTTCTCGCAGTGAGAACCGCTGGGGTGGCTTGCTTTTCTTACGAAAGCAAGCCGCGACCACAACGTTGCCATGGTCATGTTCTCGCAGTGAGAACCGCTGGGGTGGCTTGCTTTTCTTATGAAAGCAAGCCATGACCGCAACGTTGCCATGGTCATGTTCTCGCAGTGAGAACATGAACCATCCACGAAGGCTGCCTCCATGTGGGTCGCGCCCAGACACGAAAGACAGCGATCGTGACCGTCTGAATTTGAGAGGTAACGACCGCAACCAGGAATAACACACAATCGGAAAGGCATCTTTAAAAAGACGCGTCTTTAAAAAGATGCACTCTTTTAGAGAAATATTCCCTTTCAGAAAAATATACTCTCTTTTTTCTGCCGAAGCGCCCAGGGGCGTTCTCTGCAGTGCACCAGTGCAGAGGAGGGAGAAGCCGCTGAAATGCGCCGTCAGATCCAGCAGAGGTGAATGAACAGTAGTATTCAGCTCAATGAGCATGACCGTTCGGCTCCGAAGAGAAAATCTGAATGAGTGGTTGCATATCAGCTCCTTTTATACCCGTATATCCAGGGGAGTGGCATGCAAATACCACTCACCAATTTTCATTGGCCTTTTATCAAAGACCAGAGGTGTCTCGGGCTCCCAAGAGTGACCCCTAGTGTCACTATATCGACACAACGTTGAGTGAGTGACAGATAGGGAACACTACAGTCAACAGGTCATGTGGGCAACATAATGTCATATTGGCCAAAATATCATCCGGTTAATTGGCCAGGCCTGTTAATACTATTACTATTATATATTAGATTATATTGTTAAAGTCCATTACCAGTTTTGAGTAATATGAGTTAAAAGTGTGATGTAGATTTGAGCAAGCCTGCCAAGTATACACAGATGGCACCAATCAGGGAAAGAGACATAAAAATTGCATATAGCAGGGCAAATAGCAGCTGATACATGAACCCTGCTTTGATGATAAAAAGAATTAAAAAAAAAAAATAAGCCTGTATATTTAATCACTCATACACAACGACAGTGCTCAGCATTCTGCAGCTGAAGCAGCCCTTGCACAGAAGTTGCATTCTAATGTCATTGACTTGTGTAGCCTCATCTTGCATTAGTTTAAAAGTATCACTGAGGTCTAGGCTGGTGATGAGAGCATTATGTCTCCTGTTTAGTGCATACTAATCAGCCATCCTAAAGTGTGACTCTCTCTCTCTCTATATATATGTGTGTGTGTGTGTGTGTGTGTATGCACAGGAGTGAAAGAAATTATATCACTTATGTCAGAGTCCTAATAGACCCAGCCACACTCCAAATTTAATTTCATAAGCCACTGTTCTTGATTCCCCCCCCCCCCCCCCCCCCACCCCCTTTCAGATTAGTGACTAACAATCTATTACAGGCAACATCACAGACAGTGTAATACAAGAGGTCATTACAAGATTACGTAAACTCCAGACTTGTATTACCATTCCACATCCATTTGCATGATGATCATTACAGCCGAAATTAGACTGTGATTAGAGGGCCCAGTAGCCTTTGCTCTCCGTATACACATCTGGGCACACAGCAGAGGGAGACTGACCAATTGTGCCAAGGATTTATAGATGCATGTCGGCATTTGTTTTGTCAGCATGATTGCGATAGTACCTCGGTCATAAAACCAGTCATTCCATCCCCATTTCCCCACTGTGGGCCAGACCATTCATTTAGCATATTTGATATAAACACCTATTATTTTCCCAAGTTGCAGCGCAAACTAGACGAGGAGAGTAAAACTCGTCTGAACAACATTATGCTGGCACCATACGTCCATTTATAAATATGCACCACGTGGAACGTTTGCCATACTTTAGTGCACATGAGCTGAATAGCTGTCAAAATTACAACAGGCATCTCGAGTAATTATGCAGATTTATGCAAAACATTTACAAGAAGAATTAAAAGCACAAATGAGGTGGCTACACTTGAATTGTTAAGATTATGAATAATTACCATGAATCTTTTTTGCTCTTAATATAACTTGTTTTTGATAAACAAAGCCTTAATTATCAGAATACTTCTGAGAATATCGGTGACCTTCATTAATCTTACAAAACAAGTCTCTGGTGAACGGCAGCTGAGGAGGCCCGCTCTCACACTGAGTACACAAATAACAAGAGCGGCGTATGCTAACTAGCCACTTCAGAGAGCTGAGCGTGCAGCCAGGTATATCTTACAGCTCAGCCACGGATGCACAATCATGCCAGGCGACTCTGCCTTTCCATCTGGGACTCCTTCATTCCAGCTACTCATTAATTACAGCCACATTTCTCACCCCATCCTCGCTTTGCTTCTCAATATGAGAGATCTGTTTTCGTCCCCAAACTCCGCTATGAATGTAATTGTTTTGGTGGCGAGGTCTGCGGATCGGACCTTCCGATTTGGACGTAGGCGCCTGTCTACTGGCTGTTCACCCCAACTCTCCCCAGATTCATCTGTGTGAAGCAGCCGATCGTCACCTCCATCACTATGGCATGCTGTGTCACAAAGCCCCGTCAATCAACACGTAATTCGCTGGTTTCTCATCCTCCCACTCAGTCTCTCAGAACAGACTGTAGGTCCATTCATCCAACCCCTACCACACCACTCATCCCTTCCATGATCTCCAGCTCCACCTCTCCATCTGTGCTTCACATACTCTTCTCGTAGCACACAGACCTTGATGATGGAGCACACTGGCATAGATACATGCTCCATAACCCTCCAGCCAAAGCCCAATCAACAAAGATTTTCTAACAAATAATGAATGTCGATCACACTAAACAATTGACTGATGGACATTGTTTTTCTTCTTTTTTCTTTTCTTTTTTTTTAGACTTTTTTGAGACAAATATAGTGTAGAGCACTAGTTCTCAATCGATGTCCAAAATGGGTTGCAGGTCTGTTCTGATAGTAATGTGGTCAGCAGGGGGAAAAAAACAAAACAATAATAAATGCAAAATAATGAACTAACCATTTAATTGTGCATAGTTAATATGGAAAAATAGATAGCCTTATCAACTTTTTAAATGGTCTTTTTGTTGTTGAGCTAAAAGGATGTGCGTCCTATCATCCTTAAAACCATGAACAAAACTATGCAAAGTGAAATAAAATATGACAGAGACTACATTAAAGTTTTGCTTGCAATGAGGATAAATGTGTAAAATGTATTTTGTTAGGTGAACTATTGGCTGCAAAGAGCATAAAACCATTGCAATTTAAGAGACACTTAGAAACCATATTGTCCCATGTCCTAATATTTAGCTTGTCAATTGTCCTATTCAGCCATTTTCATATTACTAATTTAGCATATTGTCAGTCCTATACAGTTCGTGGTATTAATGGAATATCATGGGTTCAAAACAAGTAGCATTTGTGGCATAATTTGGATTACCATAAAAATACATTTTGACTTGCCCCTCATTTTCTTTAAAATAAGCAAAAATCTGGGTTACAGTGAGGCACTTACAATGGAAGCGAATGGGACCAATTTCTGAACTTTAAATTACCCAGGGTCAGATTCACCATGAATGTTTGTTTTTTTTGTTGTTGTTGTTGTTGTTTTTTTTAGATTTACCTAACATTATTTTTTATTATTATCAATTTTTATTGATTCCATTCAACAAAATAAATAAACATAACAGAAAACACAGAATCAAATTATATTAAATTAAACCCTTCCTCCCGAACATTAACAATGGCCAGGACCCAATTCTTTATGAATTCTTTCCCTATATTAATGACCACCTCATCGCCTAAAATACAGAGTCTGAGGCAAAATGAAATTTGAATGCCCAGTACGTCACACATAAAACTCTGAACCCTCAACCAAAATACTTGGATCTTAGCACACCACCAAAAAACATGGGTTCTGTCCCCATCTTCTGATTGACATCACCAGCAGGTGGGTGTGCCTTTAAGACCAAGCCTATACAATCTAGAGGGGGTCCAATAGAATCGATGAAAATCTTAAATTGCATAAGGCGCACCCTTGCATCTCTAGATGTAGACTTGACTTAATCTCTTGAGAGAAGCCGAAGCTCTGTCCCCCAGACTCTGAATTAGCAGGAAGTAATATACTGATGCCTCATGACCTTTTCCAAAAGCAGTAATCACCGCTCCCAGAGTATCTGCCTCTTTAGCGGGTATATACTACTCCCAGAAATAGTACAGAGCAGATGGCACAGCTGTAAATACCTAAAGAACTGAGACCTGGGAATCCCAAAATGTTGAACCCTATTTTCAAAGGATCTCAACACTCCACTCTCATATAGGTCACCGAGCATATTAACCTCCCTCACAATCCACTCTGTCCAGCAGAAAGGGGACTTATTAATACATTATTTTGGGTTCAGCTATATGCTCGAGCCTACATATAAATAAATGTCCGAATTAGAGACCGAATGCTTAATAATAAAACAAAATCTTGGGTAGGCCTAGCCCACCTTTATATAATATAATATAATCTGGGACGTTTACCATTCCAAATGAAGGAATTCACTATGCTATCAAATTGCTTGAAATAAGAGAGGGGGACATCTATAGGGAGAGACTGTAGCAGGTACAGTCAAGTTGAATTTTGGAATACATTTCATTTTAATAACATTAACCTTCCCAGTCATAGATAAATGTAATGAAGCCCATCTAAATACATCGCTCGAAAACCTTTTTATTAAAGGGTCAAAATTAACTCTAACTAAATCACACAAATTTGCTGGGAATAAAATACCCAAATACTTAATGCCCTGTTTGGGCCACTGGAAAAGCAGTTACCAGGCAGTACACTGTCAGATCCAAAGCTTTGGATTTAGACCAATTCACTCTGTATCCTGAGAATTTAGAAAAGGAATTAATAATTCTGTGGAGGCAAATGTAACATTGCTGGCAATGACAGGCAGACGAAGATGGTAATTAAGCAGAACCCATGTGCAGTTTATTTACACGGTGCAGTAAATCCGTAAACTGGAAACACAAGACGTGAAATGAAAACAAACATAAACATGAACAGGAAACATGAACCTTAACTGTAAACTTGACTTGACTCTAGACTTGACTTGACTATAAAACAAAACATAAACATGAACTAGACTTGACTTGACTTGACTTCCAAACAACATTCATTAACAATACCTGACAAGAGACAATGGCAAACATAAGGGCTTAAATACACAGACATGGGTAACAAGTAAACAAGACAACCAGTCACCAGACTGAACTAATAAACAAGATAACAAGACAATGACCATGAACCAATGACATAACAGAACTAATAACAAGACTATAACCAGTGGGAACAAGACACATGAACATGAGGGAAACAGGATAATCACATGACTTGACATGGAAACACTTTTCAAAATAAAAGACATTAGCACAAAACATGAACAAAAACACATTTAGATATGACATATCCCCCCCACTAGGGGTGGCTCTCGACGCTCCAAAACATAAACACAAAGTTTACTGTGAGGGAGCTGGGGGGGGGCGTGGCTACATGGCATGATGTGGTAACATGGTACGGCAGGATCACTGACTTGGCCATTGGTAGGCATGGATGCTGACTTGTTGGCCGTGGCAGGTGTAAGCACTGGCTCGTAGAGCGGAGGCGGGCCTGGACCATGGAGCAGAGGCGGGCCTGGACCTTGGCACAGAGGCGTGCCTGGACCTTGGAACAGAGGTGGGCCTGGACCATGGAGCAAAGGCTTGCTTGTGACATGCCATAGAGCAGTCTGGGGCTTGGCTGAGACATGGCATGGAGCAGACTGAAGCTTGGCTGTGACATGGCATGGAGCAGACTGAGGTTCAGCTGTGACAAGGTGTGAAGCAGACTTAGGCGTGATTGTGACAGGCTCAGGTGTTGCTGTGACATGGCATGGAGCAGGCTGAGGCGTTGCTGTGACATGACCTGGAGCAGACTCAGGCATGGCTGTGACATGGCAGGGAGCATACTCAGGTGTGGCTGTGACATGGCAGGGAGCATCCTCAGACGTGGCTGTGACATGGCATGGAGCAGGCCGAGGTCTGGCTGTGACATGGCATGGAGCAGGCCGAGGCGTGGCTGTGACATGGCATGGAGCATATTCAGGTGTGGCTGTGACATGGCATGGAGTAGGCCGAGGCGTGGCTGTGACATGGTATGGAGCAGGCCAAGGCATGGCTGTGACATGGCATGGAGCAGCCATGCCTTGGCCTGCTCCATACCATGTGACATGACATGGCATGGAGCTGACTCTGGCGTGGCTGTGACATGGCATGGAATTGACTCTGGTGTGGCTGTGACATGGCATGGAGTAGACCCAGGTGTGGCTGTGACATGGCATGGAGTAGACCCAGGTGTGGCTGTGACATGGCATGGAGCAAACCGAGGCATGGCTGTGACATGGCATGGAGCAGGCCGAGGAGTGGCTGTGACATGGCATGGAGCAGGCCGAGGCGTGGCTGTGACATGGCATGGAGCAGACTGAGGCATTGCTGTGGAAGGCGGAGCTGTGGGAGACTTGAGGGGCGAAGCCGTGGAAGGCGGAGCCGTGGAAGACTTGAGGCTAAGAGTCCTAAATGACTGGGAAACACCCTCCGTGGTTGTGAGCATGGGCAGAGACTCGGGAACAACCTCCGTGGTTGTGAACACTGGCAGAGACTCAGGAACAACCTCTGTGGTCGTAAATATGGGCAGAGACTTGGGAACGACCACTGTGTTTGTGAACATGGGCAGAGACTTGGGAATGACCTCTGTGGTCGTGAACACTGGCAGAGACTTGGGAACGACCTTCGTGGTCGTGAGTACAGACTGAGACTGGGGAATGACCTCTGTGGTCGTGAGTACAGGCAGAGACTGGGGAACGACCTCCGTGGTCATGAGTACAGGCAGAGACTGGGGAACGACCTCAGTGGTCGTGAGTGCAGGCAGAGACTGGTGAAAAAGCGACCTTCCGTTGATGTAAAAGTTTCTTGCATTCCTTGAATCAATCACGTTTCTCTCTTGTTGAATTTGCAAAGTCTGGGAACAAGAAAATGCTGTGGTTCTTCCAAGAAAGCCTTCCTTTACTCCTTGCCTCGCGTAACACAAGATCTTTATTGGATGATCTCAGAAATTTGGCCAGAATTGATCGGGGCCTGTCTCCCTCCGCGGGTCGCCGAGCAGGAACCCTGTGAGTTCACTCGATTTCCAGCTTATGGACTGCTATGTCGAGCAGATTCGGAAAGAGCCCATCCGGGAACTTCAACATATCTTGTTACTCTGCTCCCTCAGGAATTCCGACGATACGGACGTTATTCCGCCGGCTACAATTCTCCATGTCCTCCAACTTCTCCCAGACACGCTCCAAATCCACCTTGGTCGCTAGTGGATTAGCATATAATTCCCTTTCCGATGACTCCAGGTAATCAATCCGTTTCTTGACATCCCCCGCTCTTGTAACCACATTAGTGAACTTCACCTCCATGGCAGTGATCGATCGACATATCACAGCAAGATCCTCCAAGTCAGCAACGGCCTTCGTCAGCATTGCCGACATGTTCAGCATCTCGCCACATTTCCCACACCTCGCTGACTAAATCGACTCCCAGGCTTGTGGCCTGCTTGGGGGTGTCAGCTTGAGCACGTAAGTGTCTTTTAATGTCTCCAGAGCCTGAGGATTTTTAATTCTTTGACATATTGTCCCTCTGGAACAGTTATGGAACAGAGTGTATCGAATCTCACCGGTTTATGTCATTAAAAGTATTAAAACTAGCAAAGTGCGCAGTGCTTGCCGTTTACATGTCCGATCATCACATGGCGTCACGTGACTCCACCCATTGCACAGAGTTTTGTGAATGAAGCGCAATCTTTAATGAGCCTAATTTACATAGAAAGGAGGTGTGTTTGTGCGGAAAGGAATGACAATTACTTCATTTAAATATTGAAGACGCAGCACAATTTCAGCACTGACTGCGCCTGCTAAATGTGATTGTGGGTGGTAAGACACAGGTATTTGTGCTGAAATACCACACGCAAAAGTGGCGCTTCTGTTTAGTGAATCTGCCCCTCACTTTTTCAAAAGTATTGTCACAAGACATAAACAATATGTGTGTTACCATGATTTTAGTGTTATAAAATCACTTAAAGTTATATCCAATTTTACAACTTCGTTGCCATGACGATGTAATGTCAAAAAACCCTAAAACGATTGTAAAAATGACAATTTAACAACTTTACAGCTCAAATAATACATGAGTTTTAACAGAAGAACTAATGTACTGTCAGTGCTTTTATAAAATCATAAGCTTCACATTTCTGTTGTTGGGCCTCATGTATTCAGATAGAAGACAAAGGCAGGCCTAACACAGACGTAAAACCTAACTCAGGCCCACATACCAATTCTGGTTTATTTTACTGATAAAAATCGCGGCAAAATCAAACAAAGGGAGTCCAAAACAGACTACAAATCCCATGAAGCCTTGCTCACTAAAGGATCGAACTCTCAACTCCTATTGGATGAGGCACACGACGAACGCACCTCAACCATGACATCATCAGGAGTAGAAATACCTCTGAAATGCTTCCAGGATTTGCTTCCAGCAACTTTGCTCGCCATGTGTAGATGCAGCTCATCGCTGCTCACAGGTGCAGCCTTGTGGCACAAGGAAGTAACGTCCGACTTGAAACTGTGGCCATACAATCTCCATCTCGCTGGACGAGTTGAGATTACTCTGTGTTCCATCCAAACACTCTAACAGATCCGAAGGAGACCGCCGAGCAATCTGCATCTTCATCCGTTTGCCTGCAGAAGTGAAGAGATTAAAGATTTCTCTTCCATCTTCAATCAAGTCGACGTCGCTGATTTCTCCGTCAGCCCTCCAAGAATCAGCAGCCGTACCGCCCGCCGACAGAGCGAGGAAACGGCCTCCCGTCATCACCCGAGCCTCGAGGAACCGAGTCTGAGTTAAAGGATGGATGAACACACATTCTGCATCCTCATTCGATTCAAGTAAGAGGTTTACATCTGGGCAGAGATAGAATATTATAGTGTGTTATTTTTGTGTATCAAGGTTATTGCTTGTACACTTTACGGACCACCATGTCCGCTCATTATTAATACTCAGGGTATTAATTATCACGAATTTGATTTGCTGTATTGTAGTCCAACCACATTGGACAGTTGTGCATTTCCACCATCGCGGGTGAGACAGGCAAACTGAGTTTATCCATTAAAGAATCAAAGACCGCGGGACGGTTTATAAGCCGTCCACCGCGTCTCTGAGTGATAAACTAACAGCTGCTTTCTCTCCCACGATCGCGAAATCGGCTTTGGGGCCGTCACTTAATTCTCTCTTTCTCTCATACTAACACACACACACACACACACACACACACTCTCTCACACACACACCCTCATGTGTTATAGGATTATTTTGATTTCCATATCTAATCATATCACTGTTTAGTTTGTAGTTGTAAGTCGAAAGTTTATTGACTGCATTGTATTAATTATTAATTGATATTACTGCATAAATAAACTGTTATACTTCAAAGAGAAGTGTTTTGGTTTGTTTTGCATACACTTGTGTCATGCTGATGGGATGTCAGTGCTCGGATTCAAGCCTTCATTCATTGTTTTGTTTTTTTTCTCCGAAAATCGATATTTTTCGGATGTCGATTTTCCTAAGAAAACAATCTAATATTGAGACTGTTATACTATCTGGTTATTAGTCCCTGATTCCAGGGTGGTGCCCTGTCAATATTAATCCTTATTAATATTCTATTGATTTTTGTTAATTGATAATTATTTTTGCTGATTGTTAAATTTGAATGATCAATAAGCTAGTGTTAATTTTAATTAATGTTTCAACGATGTTAATGATTGGTGATTATCTTTGATAATTGCTGATATAAAGGATTTAAAAAAGCTAACATTGATTCTCATCAATGTTCTATTGATTTTAATAATTAATAATTATCTTTGATAATTATTATTTATTGCTAATAACCAAACCCGCTCCTAAACGTAGCGCACTACATTTACTGGAGCCCCATATGAGGTTTTAATGAGTTAGATTCAATTAATTAATTTAAATATTAATTAATAACTAAAGAAATAATTATCAAATATTTCTGATTGCAACACTGATCTAAACAACCAGTAAAGCCCTACACTGTCTTTAAACCCTCCAGAAAGTGTCCCCATTCACTTCCATTGTAAGTGCCGCACTGTAACCTCCATTTTTGCTCTTTTTAAAGAAAAGGAGAGATGATTAGAAATGTATTTTTTAGTAATCAACATTATGCCACAAATGCTGTAGATTGAGTTTAATTTAAATTGAATCCCGAATATTCCTTTAATAATTTCAATGTTTGATTTTAAGGGCATTTTTGTTACTTTTGTACAATAAACAAATGTGGGACTGGGTCGCACACTTGATGTCCAATGTAAAATCTGGGTCTTGAAGAAAAAACAGTTGAGAACTACTTATGTGAGGGACAGGAAATCATTGGAGAGACAGAAGGCAAATTGTCGCAGACCGGACTCAAACCTGCTTCTGAACAGCTCACAGTATCTGGAACAGATGAACCAACTGCTGTGTCATTGCTCCGAAGACTGATGGACATAATACCAGTGAGAGGAATGTGTGTGTGCTTGTTGGGCTGGGTTATAAACATGCACTAGATAAACAAAATACTAATGCTAATTCCAAAAAAGGCATCTAGCTGGCTTTAATATCAAGACTTTTACCATGCGCTCTGGGAAGTGTGTAATGAGAAATCCCACTCATTCTCTTTTGTTATGATAATGTGGCCACTGCACACAAAATGCACTTTGGAGAGGAGAAAAGGAAATGAGGAGCTATTTAGCATGCTGCCACAGATGCTGCGCTTCCTAACTCCTCCAATCCACATATTATGCACATGAAGTACTGCTGCCTTTAGGAACACTGAAACATTGCCCTCTCCTAGTCCCAGAGACATTGCAGAAACAATTGCTCTGTTCAAAAATGTAGTGGACTGCCTATACAGGCAGTATTTTAAGGCATATAGGCACACTCCTGTCAAGACAGCAGCTCCAAATGGTAACTTGATTATGCCATCTTCTAGACCCCTCATTTTAACCTAATACGTAGCAGCACGTATTTTATTTGCAGTGAAGGCTATCTCAGAATGCATTGCTACAAGCTCAGTGAAAAAAAAAAAAAAAAAAAAAAAAAAAAAAAATATATATATATATATATATATATATATATATATATATATATATATATATATATATAATGGCGGACGAGGTGAGAGAAATGTTGATTATAAATAAACATTTCAATCAGTACTGAAAAGTGTAAAAGTATGTAATAAAAAAAATCGATTAGTTTACCAAATATTTGCGTTTGATATGTATTTTAGTGCTATGCATGCTTATTAGAGTATCGTGTCTGTACTGAAATCAGTTGCGAGTCAGGTGTTAGTGTTTAGGATGATCCCTTAGGGGTCTTTCACACCTAATGCACATTTGCCTCTGTTCCTGATTTTTTTCATAAGTTTTTTCTATATAAACATGCACTAGACAGTAGTTTTTAAACGTTGCACCTCGTCTCGCTATTGTTTCAACATCTCGCGCAGGAATGCCAAATTTTTTAGACTCCATGCCAAATTAAAAAGAACTTCAAATGTTAAAATGTGTCTCGAGACACCTGTTGTCTGCTCTATTCAGTTTTTAACCGTTGTACTTCGTCTCGCTATTTCTTCAACATCTCGCGCAGGAGCACCAAATTATTTTAGACTTTGAGTCAAATTAAAAATAACTTAAAATGTTTAAAATGTGTCTTGAGACACCTGTGTTCTGCTCTATTTGGTTTTTAACCGCTGTACCTCGTCTCGCTATTTTTTCAATGTCTCGTGCAGGAGCGCCACATTTTTTAGACTTCATGTCAAATTAAAAATAACTTTAACTGTTAAAAACGAGTCTCGAGACACCTGCATTCTGCTCTATTCGTGGTGCTATGTCTAGCATTCTTTAGCCCAAGGACAGGTTTGGTGTGAACAGCCCCTTAAGAGGCAGCTCACTAGGTTTTGCAACCGAGCTAGCATTTGGCCAGTGACAATACCAGAGACAATCACTTCCAGTAGTAATACAGAAGTCTGTAAATCAAGAATACTCGGCTATAGAAAAACCATGAAACATTTCCTGCCAGAATACAAATGTCAGTGTGACTCCAATTACTATTTATCACAATATAATAATACAGATAATTGTGTTTGCGTATTGATCTATAAAAAACACTATAATTCACAAAGTAGGAAAGGTGCAGCCAATAGCCTTGGTTTACTGCTCATCTTCCCAACATCAGTTGAACTGAATTGAGTTTACATGAAAAGGTGGTCGCTGTTAACCTGTTAGGCAGTGCCAGATTTACACGGTCTATTTCTACATTTTCCCTTTTAAATCGATAGGGGAGTAAGGCCTCTTCCACAGCAAGAGCTGCTCATTTTCTGCACATCAATACAGCCTCACAGTTCACTGTTTCATCCCCCTCCTTAGTATTAGGGTGGTTTTAATAGGACTAGCCTTTAGTTTGGAGCTGTATTCCCATCAGACGCAGTGCTTTAAAGTTATTTTAAACTGAAAGGTTGCAGTATGGAGGTGAGAATTGTGGGAGGGGCAGCCATGAAGACCAAAGAACCGCTTGACCTGTTGCACACAGCACGCCCCCTGGTTCACGTCGTGGCACTTACACACAGAGAAAACTTGGCATCGCCTCTCCATGTGCAATCCAAGGTGCTCACAGGAAACATACCCTGGGAGATACTCTTTGCTTTTTTGCCATTTTTTGTCTTCCTTTGTTCTCTATTCCATCTATTGACTTTTACAAACTGAGTTTAAAGGGATAGTTCAACCAGAAATGTTAATTCTGCCATTATTTACTCACCCTTGTGTCATTCCAGACCTGTATGACTTTATTTCCTCCATTGAACTCACAAATGAGATGTCTCAGTCATCATTCACTTCCATTGTATCTTTTTTTGTCAATAAAATGAAAGTGAATGGTGACTGAGGCTGTCATTATGACATCCTTTTGTGTTCCATGGAAGAAAGTAAGTCATACAGGTTTGGAACAACATGAGGGTGAGTAAATTATGACTGAATTTTCATTCCCGGGTGAACTATCCCTTTAACATTTTCTAAATCCTGGTGCACCCCGGTTGTTTGCCGTCCTATCATGGTTTGATGTGAATGTGTTTTTGCATGGGTAATAAAGCAGTGCTCAGGCTGGGACCATCATTATTCTGCTAATGAAGTTGGGATAGTTGTTTAATTTGGTGTCTGTGTGTTAGCAGGCCTGCTGTTTCTTGCTTCAGCATGGTGTAGGGAGGAAACAAACTCCAATGCGGCCACCATTCTGGCTCCAGCATACCTCTACCCAGTTGCCCCTCAAATTCCCCCTTCCATCCTGAGTGCCCCATTGCTTCGATGACTGACCCCCAGGTGAACAGATGTCCCCTCAGCCCAGCTCCCTCACAAGGGCTCTTTAATTATTCCCCCTCTCACACTCCTCTCTAATAAAACATTAGCTTGCTAATCGAATCTGGTGCAGCTGACTGATATTCCAGCACAGCCTTCTGAACACACATGGGCAGTCTGACAACGACGGGGAAAAGACACGTACATACTGTAGACCTTTCCTGGTGTCCACACAACCATTGCACATCAATCAGTAAGCGAGTTAAAGGCAAGAATCAACAAACGCATTGAATTTCAGATATGAGTGGAGATTACAGCCAACAGTCACTAAATATAAACCATCTCTCCTCAATGGACCGTTTAATGGTCTCTCTCTCTACCATTGAACTACATAAATGCAACCTGAACTACAAATCGGCATTTAGCTCCAAAATAGCTAGCCCTTACTGAGTGTCAGCTTAATTCAAGCTTAATTTGCAACACTGTTTCTTGTAACCTTGCAACCCATTACTATTGTTTGATTTTATAGATATCATAATGTTAGACAATGTAATGTTTATGTTTATTCAATGTCTATTGCTAGAAATGTGTAAAATCATACAAATCACAGTTTTCAACTGTATTTAGACTTGGTAACAAAGCTGTAAAAAAATTTGAAAATGTTTAGAAAATAAAACTCATAAAACTCACATAATATTTACTTTTACCTCTTGAGGCTGACAATTAACCTAAAAATTTAAATCTTCTGAAGGTTAAGCCTTGCCTTTCATTGATCGCTTGCTGAAAATGGAAAAAAGTCCCTATTTTTCATCTATTTCGTGAAAAGTGCCATTAGAGAATTATTTCACAAGAATGTCTCTCTCACACACAATCTTGTACTTGTGTTTTTTCTACCATTAGACTGAAACATTACTGAAGGGTTTACATTTACGGATATTACAGTACTTCTGTTTGCACTGCTGACAATCTCAAATCGTTGCTCCTGCCAACATTACCTGTTTTGTTGTGGCTTTCTCTCGTGTTGGGTGCCACTGAAGCAGAGGGGAAGACAAGCGATGGAAGGCCCGGCAAACTGACCCGCTAAATGTATTCTACACTCAATAACTGCTCTCAGCTGAAATTCATGTAAAACGCCAGGAACTGCCGATGCTTTTAAAAGCCACATCTGATAGTAGATAATGACACAGATTTCAGGGCCATTATGGAAGGCTATCAAATATTCCATTGCTTTTTGCATTTAGATTTGTAAAACGTCCACACAGTCATTCACTGACACAGTATCTGCGGACTGCAGTGGCCGATAAGACGGTCCACAACCAACAGAGTTAGAGGGAAAGAAAAAGTGAGATATAAGAAAATGCTTATCAAAATGAAATGCTGGAAATGTATAACTCACCACGACAGAGATTTCTTTAATGCTGTAAAATATCAAATGCTTTCATTTCAAGCCAAGGTAACAAGGTAAAGGTCAGCATGTAAACTAACCAAAAAGAAGCATGTGCAAGTGACATGAATAAAAGAAAATGTGCATTATTACCATGTTTACTTTTTAATTTATTTATTTTTCAGACAGGCTTCTTAGTAAGATTGTATGTTTCCTACGTATGTTTTGCCATGTGAAAATGACTGCACCTGAAACCTATTAGTTTCATTTTGATAAAACCTAAAGATAAATGTGAAAAAAATCATCCGACTGAAGAACAACGACTCGGAGAGGAGAGAAAGAGGAGAAAATGAGAAGTTCAACAGGCAGCCATCAAAAACTTCTCGGTAATGGGCAGGCATTCACCCACTGGACCAACATCTTTCAATTTATTAGCATGACAAAGGACACAATCATTTTGGATATGCCTGAATGCAATTTTCATTAACTTTGCAATGATTTATTAACAAAAGTGTCAGGAATGTAATAAAAGCAGCAGGACCCCACAAAATGCCAAAATAAAAAAGAGAAAAAATTAAAACAGAATAAAATAAATAATTTAAATCAAAGAGGAAAATAAGTAAATCAGAGAGAGAGAGAGTGTGTGTGTGTGTGTGTGTGTGTAGAGAGAGAGAGAGAGAGAGAGAGAGAGAGAGAGAGAGTTTTGCAAATGTCGTGTAGCCTCAGGTCAATAAGGTGTCTTGATTCCATCACAGACTTTATAGTTTAAACTGTGCAATTAATAAAGGGAGCATGAAACATGCAAATTTATCATTTAAAAAGACGGTTCACCCAAAAATGAAAAGTACGTCATCATTAATTCACTTCCATGTTGTTCATATACCCTTAGGACTTTCTTTTTGTCATGAAACACAAAAGGAGATGTTAGGCAGCATGTTGCTTTTTTTTTGTATTGGAAAAAGATGCAATGAAAATGAATGGTGACTGAGGCTAACATACTGCTTAACATTTCCTTTTGAGTTTCACTGAAGAAAGAAAGTCATAAGTGTGTGGAACAACATGAGGTTGAGTAAATGATGACTGAATTTAAATGTTTGGATGAACTATCCCATTAAATGGTATTATAAGTAAAGTGAGCACAAAACAGTTAGTGTCATGCTGGCCTGGCATGGTTTGCATTCTCACTCACACAAACATAAAATCACACACACACACACACACACATACTCTGTGAGAAGAAACAGGACACCATATTGGTGGCAGTGACAGTTACTTGCATACATACTGTGGTTTGTCTCTAGGTGAGAGTGCTATTGTGGCAGTTCATTTTTTATTTTTACAAACACTCCTTTGCGGTGGCACTGGCACAATAATAACTCTAAAAATATGCAGAGACAAAATAGAAACATCATTATCTCTGCATTACCTCCCCCTTAAGTTACTTCAGATTACCAACTCTAAATGTGAATTTCATCTTTTACTTTGCATTAAACCTAGACCAAATATTTACAAAGCTGCCAGAGCTAAAATTGCTGGAAGAACTCAAAATAAAGATCTCATTCCAAAGAGGAAAAAGAAGAAATTAAGACTAAACATGACCATTGTTATTGAGTGACCGCAGAAATGAGGCAAATGTCAAATGAACAGACAAAAAAAGTTACAACAAAGAGAGTTTACAAAGCTGCTGCTTATCTAAAGTGCTTTATTGACAGGGGCTTAGTCACACACATACAATTGTGAGTTAAGGTCCCTTAGCAGTGCAGTCTCCACACCACATTGCATCTCCATTTCATTAAGATTTTATCAATTTATAATCCGGCGGAAATAATAAATAATAAAGTGTTGTGTAAATAATCTTCAAAAGATATACATTCCCCCCAGGTGAACAGCTGAATGACACACAAGCCACTGCTGAAAGCTGACAAAAAACGAAAAACTTGGCAACCAAAAAAGGAATAACTTCCAATGCAAGAAACTCTGCCATGCATCGTTGACTGTCATTCTGTACCTCAGGTTCCGTGTTTGCGTATGTTCCATGTTTGCATATATTGCGGTTGTGTATGGTAGGACAGTGTCTTCAATATACTGTCATATTCTTTCAAAACATAATGGTTATACACTAGTCTGCACTCCCTCATAAAGTTGAACATTACTGTGTATTTTCAAAACATTCTATAAAACACATCTATTTGGGATTTAGAATGGCTAACTGTTCATGTCTATGATTTGTCTTTCTCTTTTCTATATCACTCCCTTAGAAGAGTAGTCATCGATAGAAAAGCAAGGCATCTAAATGTATGCAAATACTCACTGTAAAAATGATAGTGCCATCAATCCGATTATCTGATCATAAAACAAATTTTTGCTCCAGAAATAAATATCTACCTGCTTTCCCCAAGGAAAAAATGGCTGGCAGATTTAACAGGAGCTTGGAGAAGGGTAAGAACAAAAAAAGAAAAAAAACTACATGTATTTCTTATATATAGTCAAATTTTAGCGAAGCTTATTCTGGCAAATGTGGCTGATGGATGGGGTTCCTTTTTTTAAGCCCTTTCAGGGAAAGAAAATAAGCTTAACGTTGCAATTTACCTAGCCATATAAATCAGTCCGTGACCACAAATAATTCTGCAAGGGGAGAATTTATATGTTTAATTACACAGTGCAGGTGCCAGGCTTGTCTTCTTCATTACTCTAAGATACATAAAACACTCAATAATACATATAGCAGCAGGACAATAGGAAGACAAAGTAATTAGCTCACTGTTATTTAATAAGTTACTTCTATGAGCTGCTTCATCTTTGTCAAGTTTATCATACTGTATTCCGGTAAGGGAGAGCTCTGGATTACCTTAATATGCCTAGCTGATTTTGTATTTTATTTTATTTTTTTATTCCAATGCTACTTATTGCCTCTTGTTTTTGCAGTTGTACTTCTAAAGCTCGTATGCTCTGCATGTGTTAGGAGTGGTAATCAGCAGGGATACAATATTATACTGATATCTGAGTTACAATAATATTGCAACTCTATTACTGTTTAGTGTTTTGCGATTCCAAACTGTGTCACATTGTGATCTTTAACACTTTTTTTCCCATTCATCCTCATTGGACTTCAATGCTGAACTTTCTGCTTTACTTCATCGTAGGGCCATAAAAGTAGCATAAAGCATAGGCATGGAAGTGTCCATACAAATAATCATGTGAGGGAATAAAAAATAAATAAAAAAATCCCTTCCAGTCTAACTGTACGGCAGATCTGTACAGACATCCTTAGACATGTAAAAAAGTTATAGACTCGTTCTGAGATTGCATCTTGATTGAATAGAAATAAGTGAGAGTTTGATCTATTGCTGCTGTATGTTTGTCTTCTCACACACTTTCTCTAAGTGGTGCTCAATCTTTATACACCCTAAAAACATAAAATATATCATATATCATGTTATAATGTAACAAATCATGATACTTATAAATATCAAATTTTTTCCCCACCTCTAGTGGGTACTGAATACTGCAGCCCAACAGGGGAAGCCCATGCTAGGGAGGTGAATTTGGCTGGACTCATCGGGTTTCTATCTGTATTTGGATATGGACAGGCACCTGAGCACTGTGCTACACCCAAGTCACACGGGTACCAGCCAAAAATGGGCAGCATTGAGCCAACTCCAGCCATTTATGTTGTGTTCTACCCCTGGACCTGGAATCATATCAAAGAGGAGCAACATGCCAGTGTGGGTGGCAAGGGATTCAAACCACAAGGTCATTGAAGTTCAGAAGAACAGAGAAGGGCCTCTCAGGAGAGATTGGGTGATAGAGGAGGAGTTGGAATGAGAGAGAGAAAGTGAGCACTGATGTGAAAGCCACGTGTGCAGGGCCTCCATTCTTTCTCTCCCGCTTGCCTCAGTCCAGCTACCCTCACCACAATCCCAGCCTGGGGATGTTTAACTACCCAACACAGACAGGGGCCAAGTCTCACTCTCTCTCTCTCTCTCTCTCTCTCTCTCTTTTTCTCTCTCTCACTCTCTCTCTCTCCATTCCAAAACCCACAAAGTCCTGAGTAAACATAGTCCAGCCTACCTCACTGGCCATTCTCTTCCCATTGAGCCAGGGGCTATTTAGAGACCAGCCAAACCAGGTCCAGTTCTCTCCCGTAGGCCTCACACAAGGCCTGACTTCACCCTGCTCACGGCTCCCACACAATGAGCTGCAGGTAAGCTAATATGGTCCTCTCTCTCAAACTCACCCACATGGCCGTGTTGGAGTTGGCCAGCACTGGCCTGGCATTGAGTTGACAGGTGGGCAGCAGAAGGCCGTGGGAACAGATTGGCAAGGTTTGATGTCCGCAGGGCCATTTGGATAAGCTGAGTGTTTTTAACAGGATGTCATGGGCTATCTGGCCCACTCAATCTGTTTCGGCACGTCTCAGCAGACTCAGACTGGGCACCAGGCCGGACAAAAACCATTTACTAAAATTCCACATTTAGTCTGACCACATTAATTACTTGACAACATGGATGACCATATTTGACACACATTCAAAAAGGGGTACAAAAACACAGTCTTGTGTGATGAAAACTCAAAAATGTACTTGTTTTAACTAGCTTACTCAGGTGCTGTTTAAACTTATTTGTTACATTTCTTGTATGTGATACTGTACTTCCAGTTTTGAACACAGTTCTGAATGGAGATTGAACACACAATACCTCAATATGTTTGCCCTTGTGGACATCAGCTCTGTAATAAATAAAGGCAATGTCATTTTCATTGCTGATTAAGTTAGCAAGATAAGCAATTTACTAATATTGGGATGTATTGGGGCCATAAGGAAGACACTAGTTTATTGATTACCTATTTATTACTAATGTAAATGCAGTCCTGTTCTATTGAATGCACATGAGAAAACTGTGTTGAAAAAAACTAAATAAGACAATTTTCAAAGCTTTGGACTAGAGGTTATTGAGCCATGATGCTCATGCATTCAATTCAAGTTTGAGCCTGGCTTGTGTCATTAACCAATCCTTTTGCCCTCTTTTATAGCAATTGTTTCCTGTACTCTCCTATATATATTAATAAAAGTGGTAAAAAATAAAATAAATCATACCATTATTTCTGTACAAATGTACAAGTAAAAAGAAAGGGAGATGACCAGTGCTCAACACATCTGCTTGCATCTTGAGTGGATTTGCAAAAACCCAATGGACAATGTGACATCAAATCTCCAGTATGTACTTCAAAGCATCTTGCTCCAACAGCGCTTTTCCATCAAAGTAATTAGTTTCCAAGTGGCAAAGCAAGCATTAAAGTGACCGAATCAAATTATCTTAATTTGGAATAAGAAGAGAGAGGTGTTTTACTAAAGGTTAACAGGCAATGGATGTCAGCAGGCAGAATAGAATGGGACAAGATGGGCTTGGCACGGCTCCTACCTGTTTGAGCCACTCTGGCTTTCCTCCAACCAGTTAACTCTCCATTGGGTGAGCTCACCACGCTTCTCGTCCCAATAAACAGCCTCTGAAATAACTCCTGGGGACAAACACAAGAGGAAGAGAGACTTCGAAAACAGAGAACAAATTTGCTAGGAAGAGCAGAAAAATATGAAGTAAATTCAAGTTTTAAGATGCAATCTTAAGATGCAAGTGAGGCTTTTGAGACATGCACAACACAAGCGCATCGAAAAGAAACAGCACAAATCAATCAATGTAAAGAATAGTTTTAAACTGGCCCTGTTTTATTTATTTATTTATTTATTTATTTATTTTTTTTTGCATTTTAAGAGTTCTGAAGGCCCTCCTCAAATAGAGTGCAACAGTCCCTGCTGAAAAACAGCTTAACCAGCATGCAATTCCCATGCTGGTCTAGGCTGTTTTATGCTGGTTTGGTGCTGGTCTAGCTGGTGGATCAGCATAGCCATGCTTTTCAACAGCTAAACCTTGCTGGTGAAGCTGGTTGACCAGCATGGTCTTTCTGGTGAAGCTGGATAAGCTAGTTAAAAAGTTTGGTGGGGACACCAGCACTCCAGCATTCCACGCTGGGGAACGAGCACCCAAAACACAACATAAGCTGGTGACCAGCAATGCTGGTCTTTTCAGCAGGGATGACCACCTGCTTTATCAGTTCTTTCTTTTTCCCATTCATTTTCTCCATACAGAATTTGTATTTTTTTCAATAGAAAGTTCTAAACATAAACCAAACCAACCAGCTCCAATGTCATGAAAACATTACCTTTATATGAAGCAAAAATAAATAAATAAAAAATCTAGAAAAAGGCAAATGTACAAAACTGCTTTTTTAATAATTTTATGAGGCTATGAACTACCCAACGCCAAGGAGCATTATAAATTACATCCTCAAATAAAAGATGATGGAACAATATATATATTTATATAAATGTATATATATATATATATATATATATATATATATATATATATATATATATATATATAGTGTGTGTGTGTGTGTGTGTGTGTGTGTGTGTGTGTGTGTGTGTGTGTGTGTGTGTGAATTTGGAAAATAGCTTCATATATTAATATCAATTTATATATATATATATATATATATATATATACATTTGTATTAATTGATTACAAGTAAAAGAACAATATATTTTAAGTTTATTGCAGGATTCTGAGATCCTCAGTGAGTCATAGAAGAAGGCGTCAATGATGAGCACAATTTTCTTTTCAATGGTAACAGCAATACTGCTGATTGGTGGAGCTTTCATCAGGATTATTGGCAGTGTAGTTCACAATTCAGCAAACATGAAGTAAAAAACACAGAAGAATATACCACTGCTTAAAAGTGCTGTAAATGATTGTTTTATTAATGACATGTAAAAACATCTTCATTACTTGTCATATATCATTGAAAAAGTTGCCAAGAAATATCACACCTGTATCTGTAACAGCACTGTGTTTGGTAAACAGCTGCGAAAAAGATGTCCGCTGGCCGTGGTCAGATAGTTTCTTATGCCAATAAAACACTGTCAGATAAACCAGATCCCGCTAGTGAGATCGGCCCTGAGAGAGGGAAAGGGAAGCAATGATAAGTGTACAGGTGCTGGTCATATAATTAGAATATCATCAAAAAGTTGATTTATTTCACTAATTCCATTCAAAAAGTGAAACTTGTATATTATATTCATTCATTACACACAGACTGATATATTTCAAATGTTTATTTCTTTTAATTTTGATGATTATAACTGACAACTAAGGAAAATCCCAAATTCAGTATCTCAGAAAATTAGAATATTGTGAAAAGGTTCAATATTGAAGACACCTGGTGCCACACTCTAATCAGCTAATTAACTCAAAACACCTGCAAAGGCCTTTAAATGGTCTCTCAGTCTAGTTCTGTACGCTACACAATCATGGGGAAGACTACTGACTTGACAGTTGTCCAAAAGACGACCATTGACACGTTGCACAAGGAGGGCAAGACACAAAAGGTCATTGCAAAAGAGGCTGGCTGTTCACAGAGCTCTGTGTCCAAGCACATTAATAGAGAGGTGAAGGGAAGGAAAAGATGTGGTAGAAAAAAGTGTACAAGCAATAGGGATAACCGCTTCCTGGAGAGGATTGTGAAACAAAACCCATTCAAAAATGTGGGGGAAATTCACAAAGAGTGGACTGCAGCTGGAGTCAGTGCTTCAAGAACCACTACGCACAGACGTATGCAAGACATGGGTTTCAGCTGTCGCATTCCTTGTGTCAAGCCACTCTTGAACAACAGACAGCGTCTGAAGCGTCTCGCCTGGGCTAAAGACAAAAAGGACTGGACTGCTGCTGAGTGGTCCAAAGTTATGTTCTCTGATGAAAGTAAATTTAGCATTTCCTTTGGAAATCAGGGTCCCAGAGTCTGGAGGAAGAGAGGAGAGGCACACAATCCACGTTGCTTGAGGTCCAGTGTAAAGTTTCCACAGTCAGTGATGGTTTGGGGTGCCATGTCATCTGCTGGTGTTGGTCCACTGTGTTTTCTGAGGTCCAAGGTCAACGCAGCCGTATACCAGGAAGCTGTAGAGCACTTCATGCTTCCTGCTGCTGACCAACTTTATGGAGATGCAGATTTCATTTTCCAACAGGACTTGGCACCTGCACACAGTGCCAAAGCAACCAGTATCTGGTTTAAGGACCATGGTATCCCTGTTCTTAATTGGCCAGCAAACTCGCCTGACCTTAACCCCATAGAAAATCTATGGGGTATTGTGAAGAGGAAGATGCGATATGCCAGACCCAACAATGCAGAAGAGCTGAAGGCCACTATCAGAGCAACCTGGGCTCTCATAACACCTGAGCAGTGCCACAGACTGATCGACTCCATGCCACGCCGCATTGCTGCAGTAATTCAGGCAAAAGGAGCCCCAACTAAGTATTGAGTGCTGTACATGCTCATACTTTTCATGTTCATACTTTTCAGTTGGCCAAGATTTCTAAAAATCCTTTCTTTGTATTGGTCTTAAGTAATATTCTAATTTTCTGAGATACTGAATTTGGGATTTTCCTTAGTTGTCCGTTATAATCATCAAAATTAAAAGAAATAAACATTTGAAATATATCAGTCTGTGTGTAATGAATGAATATAATATACAAGTTTCACTTTTTGAATGGAATTAGTGAAATAAATCAACTTTTTGATGATATTCTAATTATATGACCAGCACCTGTAGATAGAGGGAAAAGAAAGGAAGAGGAGGATGGTGAAAGACAGAAGCGACAGATGACAGCATCAAGTGCTGCTTGCCCATAGCACTCACTATCTGAGTGTTGCATATATATATATATATATATATATATATGCACTGATCAGCCACAACATTAAAACAACCTGCCTAATATTGTGTAGGTCCCCCTCGTGCCGCCAAAACAGCGCCAACCCACATCTCAGAATAGCATTCTGAGATGATATTCTTCTCACCACAGTTGTACACAGCGGTTATCTGAGTAGCTGTAGACTTTGTCAGTTTGAACCAGTCTCATAAACAAAGCATTTCTGTACACAGAACATCCGCTCACTGGATATTTTTTTGTTTTTGTTTTTGGCTCCATTCTGAGTAAATTCTAGGGACTGTTGTGTGTGAAAATCCCAGGAGATCAGCAGTTACAGAAATACTCAAACCAGCCCGTCTGGCACCAACAGCATCCATGCGATTATCTAATCAGCCAATTGTGTGGCAGCAGTGCATTGCATAAAATCAGGCAGATACAGGTCAGGAGCTTCAGTTAATGTTCACATCAACCATCAGAATGGGGAAAAATGTGATCTCAGTGATTTGGAGCGTGGCATGATTGTTGGTGCCAGATGTGTATATATATTTTTTAAAAAGTTGCATACTCTAATATTTAGTCGGACCGCCTTCAGCTTTGATTACGGCACACATTCATCATGGCATTGTTTTGACAACCTTATGCAATGTCACAACATTAATTTCCATCCAGAGTTGCATTAATTTTTGGCTGAGATCTTGTATTGACGACGAGAGAGTCGAACTGCTCTGTAAAGTCTTCTCCAGCACATCCCAAAGACTTTCAATAGGGTTAAGGTCAGGACTCTGTGGTGGCCAATTCATGTGTGAAAATTATTACTCATGCTCCCTGAACCACTCTTTCACAATTTGAGCATGATGAATCTTGCCATTGTCGTTCTTATCCATGACCACGGGATATGTCTTCTGACATGGTTGTTTTAAAAAATCAGTTAGGGTTAAAAGAACTGTTGCCAGCTGAAACATATTAATCACTGCAATAACGATTCAATCATAGGCTCTTAAGTATCTGCTTATTTAAATCCAAACAGTGATTTTTTTTTATTTATGTTTTTTTTTTTTTTTTTTTTTGGCCAGGCAGTGTATATATGTATGTATGTATGAATTATAAAAATCCATACGTATTTAGGGTGAGGGTTAGTTTTAGTCTAAAAACAATAAGTCTATGTATGCCTAGAGCTAGCTACAGTATGTCCCCATTTAAATAGCAAATTAAAGTGTGTGTGTGTTTGAGTGTGTGTATATTCATGTGCAATGCTGTGGCAGAGCACAGCCCATAGATGTAATCACATATTCAGGATTAAGTGGGGACGAAAAGTAACAAACACTGAAAAACCCATATCGGTCAACCAATAATCTGAATAATGTGGTAGATGTGTCTCCCCTCCCTGAGTTAAAGGTTGTGTGATGGAGAGTGACTGATAAGGGTGGATGCATAGAGCATGTGAGATGTTGGGATAGCCATAGGATCCAAGGCACATTGTGTCCCACAATTCCCACTCCAAATTTGTTTTAATCAGGGCACAGAACCCTCAACCCCTCTTGATCTCCCACACGTATAACTGCGTGTCTCCTACACAATGCCTGGACACTCCCCTGACCCACTTTAACACATCTGGGTCAGCCTCTGAACTCCTTTGCACAGTTTACTCATGTAGACATACTGTGTGTGTGTGTGTGTGTGTGTGTGTGTGTGTGTTATCGTGTGGGGTAAATACCAGTACTCTATTCAAGCCCCTCTTTTTACCAGGTTCACATTTTGTTGTTTTGTTTTTTCACGCTTATATTGCTGGTCACCAATATACTCTATGTTGTTTTTTGAATGCTGATCATTGGTATGGGAAGCTCGTATGTTGGTTTCCCTGTAAGATCATGCTGGTTGACAACCATTTGTTTTGCCAGTTAGACCAACACCAAACCAGCACAAACCAACATAAAACAGCCTGGACCAGCATGGAAATTCATGCTGATCATTTTTAGCACAAGATTTCAACTTGTGTGAGCATCTCCATGCGAATTCCTACAGACACAAATATTTAATTTGTTAAAAATAATTTTAAAAGCCGTTAAAGATCAGAGATGGATTTTAAAAACAAAAGCTGCTGTTTGTGTTAGCTTTGATACTAAAAATGAGCAAGCAATAGATCCAGCAAATAAATACAAACGGCTCCTATTCAGCCCAGAACGGCTCATAAAGGCTTTCGAGGGCACATGGGAAGTGATAAAAGACTTTCCTCATATTCCCTGCTCTTCCACATAGAAGTTACTTTTGATGTCTGTGTGAGGCTGTTTGCAGCAAAAACACAAAAGCAGATTTTAGTTTTTTCTTCCTCTCTGTTTCTATGGGAAGGGAAGAACACAGGTAAATGAGATGGCTGTCCTTTGCCCGTGGCCCCTGGCGATCTATCCTCTACAAAACTACCCAAAGATAGTGAGGGAAGTGGAGAGAGTATGCGAGGGAGAGAGAGAGAGAGAGAGAGAGAGAGAGAGAGAGAGAGAGAGAGAGAGAGAGAATGAGCCCATTTCAGCTCAGGCTCCTGCCAATAGTGTTCAAACAGCCGTGATATTGAAATAAAGAGCGAATGGGAGCGGTAGGGTTTGGAGCGATCCATAGTGGGGTATTGATCAAGGTTAGCACTCTGTGAGTGAACGCAACATCCCAACCACGCCACTGGTTGGAGGGCTCCACGCATACACACACAAATGCAGTTTTGACTAGGTGTCTACTCAAAAAACAGTATTCCACATCTAAGCTAACAAGGAAATCTCACTGGTAAGACTGGGCTCTGGGGAAGAGAGAGAGAGGGAGGAGGGTGTGGAGTTTACAAATAAGTTCTGAATGAAAATATGGAAATTATGCAAACTATCTTATTTTAGCTTCTTTAAAGTATCTTTAAAGTTCTTTTGCATAGAAACATTTATGGGATTTATTTTCTTAACCAAATTCATGAGATGCACCAGGGTTGCTTTATTTATTTATACTCATGTATGCTGGGCACTTGTTGGCATTCATATGTAGGCACAATTTATATTTTTCTACAAAACCATTTTCAAGCATTTTTGTCAAGTATTTTTTTTATATATTTTTTTAAGATTATGGAAAACATAAATTCATGCAAGTGGGTTTGATATTTTGACTCGTAGCTTAGATGAACAGCAATAAAATGATCTCACTTTTAGATGGTCAGTTTCTGACGTCAAACCAGTGGTGTAGTTGGGGCCATGTGCACGTGTACGCCGTATGATTTTTTCGCAGAGCTGTTTGCGTATAACGACTTCTAAGGATCAATATTTGCGTATACCCTCGGTATACCCACTTGTTCCCTATCTGTCACTCACTCGACATTGTGTCGATGTAGTGACACTAGGGGTCACTCTTGGGAGCCCGAGACACCACTGGTCTTTGATAAAAGGCCAATGAAAATTGGCGAGTGGTATTTGCATGCCACTCCCCCGGACATTAGGGTATAAAAGGAGCTGGCGTGCAACCACTCATTCAGATTTTCTCTTCAGAGCTGAACGGTCGATGTCTACTGAGTTGACTGTTCATTCACCTCTGCTGGATCTGATGGCGCATTTCAGCAGCTTCTCCCTCCTCTGCACTGGGGCACTGCAGAGAACGCCCCTGGGCGCTTCGGCAGAAAAAAGAGAGTATATTTTCCTGAAAGAGTAAATTTCTCTAAAAGAGCGGCACACACGGAACGTCTTTTTAAAGACGCATCTTTTTAAAGATGCCTTTCCGTTTGTGTGTTATTCCTGGTTGCGGTCATTACCTCTCAACTTCAGATGATCACGATCGCTGTCTTTCGTGTCTGGGCGCGACCCACATGGAGGCAGCATTCGTGGTTGGTTCATGTTCTCACTGCGAGAACATGACCATGGCAACGTTGCGGTCGCGGCTTGCTTTTGTAAGAAAAGCTCCCCGCCTCAGTCCTTCTACCTACGGGTTTGAGGCCAGCGCAGCTAGCACTGGGGGCTATTTGGGGACCCCAATGGGACCGCCTCCACCGGGTATCCCCCCGCGGACCTCCCATTCTCCAGCACGCTCGTCTGCCCCGATCGAGCTTCCGGATGACTCCGCCAGCTCGTCTCATGGCGAGTTCAACCTCTTGTTCGGAGCCACGCGAAGCTGATGAGCTCTCGAGCGTAGCATCGGAGAGCGGGCTTGTCCAGTCAGATGCAGAAGCCTCAGCTGGGCTCCCCCCTTCGGGGATGATTGCCCAGTCACAGGCTGATGCGGAGATGACAGACATGCTTTCCCGGGCCGCCGCTCAAAGCAGCCACGCCCCGCTCCAGTGCCTTTCTTCCCGGAAGTGCACAAGGAGCTGACAATACCCGGTCCCAATTTCTCAGTTCCCCTGCCCTCACTACCCTCGATGGCGGGGCGGCCAGGGGCTATACGGCGATTCCCCCGGTGGATAAGGTGCTCACGGTGCACCTATGCCCGCAGAGCACTGCCACCTGGCGCAGATGCCCAAAGCTCCCATCCAAGCCCTGTAGGTTCACGTCATCCCTGATGGCCAAAGCCTACAGTGCTGCTGGACAAGCCGCCTTTGCCCTGCACGCCATGGCTCTCCTGCAGGACCACCAAGCCAAGGCGCTAAAAGAACAGCACGAGGGTAGTTCCGCCCCAGATCTGATGCAGGAACTGCGCTCGGCGACCGACCTCACTCTCCGGGCGACGAAGGTCATGGCGCAGTCTCTCGGGCTGATGATGTCCACATTAGTGGTCCAGGAGCGCCACCTTTGGCTCAACCTGGTCGAGATGGGTGAGGCCGACAAGACACAGTTCCTTGCTGCCCCTATCTCCCAGGCTGGCCTATTCGGCGACACCGTCAAGGACTTTGCCCAGCATTTCTCGATGGTGAAGCAGCAGACGGAGGCTATCCAGCATATCCTGCCCCGGCGCGGCTCAATATCCTGCACCCCATCTGCTCATCACCAAGGGCATCCCCCTGCGGTGACTGCACCGGCCCCGCTGCAGCCTGCCCCTTTGGCCCGGCCCCAGCATGGAGCCCACCGCAGGAAGCAGATGCCACCCGTCTCACAGCCGGATGCCAAGAACCCATGAAGGTCTTCAAAGCGCCCCTGAGACGGGCGACCCAGGGTCGAAGAAACCCACTGCATTGGAGCTGATAGTAAGACCACTCCATCCCCCGGTGGAGGGCTGGGTGGAGAGTCCTTTGTTGCCTTTTCATTTGATTACACCGCATTCCCAATTGGCTGAGGTACCCAACAGTTCAGCAAAATAGCTGTTTCCTCCTTCCCTGGGTCACATACCCGGTGTGCACGGTCGTCATCATGACCACCGTCCACCTTTTGACCATTGCAAGATTGGCGCTCCAGTGGCGGTCTCCCCGCCCCTGCGCACCCAGCTGTGGCACACATCCGCCCCCGATGTGACAGTCTCCACAGGTTGCGAGGACAGGCCTCTTCCTCCCCCATCCCAGGCTATTCTGGGGGTGGTCACAAGGAGCCAGGTAAGTGCTTCGATGTCCCTAGACTCAGCACGGCCACAACATGGTGTGGAACATTCATCGTACAGAAAAAAGGCGGTGGGTTGCAGCCAATCTTGGACCTGCGAGTACTGAACCGGGCTTTACACAGACTCCCGTTCAAGATGCTGACGCAAAAACGCATTCTGGCGAGCGTACGGCATCAAGATTGGTTCACGGCGGTAGATCTGAAGGACGCGTACTTTCACGTCTCAATTCTAACTCGACACAGACCCTTCCTCCGGTTTGCATTCGAGGGTCAGGCTTATCAGTACAAGGTCCTCCCTTTCGGCCGGTCCTTGTCCCCTCATGTCTTCACGAAGGTCGCAGAGGCAGCTCTTGCCCCATTAAGGGAGGTGGGCATTCACATTCTCAACTATCTCGAAGATTCTCTAATCCTAGCTCACTCTCGGGACATGTTGTGTGCACACAGGGACTTGGTGCTCTCGACCTCAGCCGATTAGGGCTTCGGGTCAACTGGGAAAAGAGCAAGCTCCTCCCAGTTTAGAGCATCTCTTTTCTCGGTTTGGAGTTGGAATCAGTCCACAGTCGGTGCTGACCTGTTTGAAGGCTTTCAAACAGAAAACAGCGGTTCCACCGAAACTCTTTCAGAGGCTCCTGGGGCATATGGCATCCTCAGCGGTGGCCACCCCGCTCGGGTTGATGCATATGAGACCGCTTCAGCACTGACTTCAGACTCGAGTCCCGAGATGGGCATGGCGCCGTGGGACACATCGCGTGGTCATCATGCCGGTCTGTCACTGTCTCTTCAGCCCTTGGACCGACCTCACTTTTCTACGGGCAGGCGTTCCCCTAGAGCAGGTCTCCAGGTGCGTCGTGGTCATGACAGACGCCTCCAAAACGGGTTGGGGTGCAATTTGCAATGGGGACGCAGCCGCCGGCTTATGGACGGGCCCACGGCTGCGTTGGCACATCAACTACCTCGAGTTGCTGGCAATTCTGCTTGCCCCACGGAGGTTCCGGCTGTTGATCCAGGGCAAGCACGTGTTAGTTTGGACAGACAACATGGCAACGGTAGCATATGTGAACTGCCAAGGCGGTCTGCGCTCTCGTTGTGTATCACAACTCGCCTGCCGTCTCCTCCTCTGGAGTCAGCAGCACTTCAAGTCGCTGCGAGCCACTCACATCCCGGGTGACCTCAACACTGCAGTGGACGTGCTATCATGGCAGGTTACCCTCAGGGGAGAGTGGAGACTTCACCCTCAGGTGGTCCAGCTGATCTGGAGTCGATTCGGACAGGCACAGGTAGACCTGTTTGCCTCCCAAGAGTCCTCCCACTGCCCGCTCTGGTACACCCTGACTGAGGCATCTCTCGGCATAGCTGCTGGCCCCCTGGCCTGTGCAAATATGCATTTTCCCCAGTGAGCCTACTTGCAAAGACTCTGTGCAAGGTCAGGGAGGACGAGGAGTAGGTCATCCTGGTAGCACCCTACTGGCCCACCCAGATGTGGTTCTCAGACCTCACGCTCCTCGCGACAGCCCCCCCCCCCCCCGGCGAATTCCCCTGAGGAAGGACCTTCTTTCTCAGGGATCGGGCACCATCTGGCACCCGTGTCCAGACCTCTGGAATATCCATGTCTGGCTTAAGGTGGTAGACATGATCACTCAGGCTAGGGCCCCCTCTACGAGGCGCCTGTATGCCTTTAAGTGGCGTCTGTTCGCTAAGTGGTGTTCTTCCCGGTGGGAAGACCCCCAGAGATGTTCAGTCAGATCGGTGCTTTCCTTCCTGCAGGAGAGGTTGGAAGGGCGGCTGTCCCCTTCCACCTTGAAGGTGTACATTGCTGCTATAGCAGCACACCACGACACAGTGGACGGTATGTCCTTAGGGAAGCACAACCTGATTATCAGGTTCCTGAGAGGTGCCAGGAGGCTGGACCCATCCAGACCACACCTCGTTCCCACATGGGACCTCTCTGTAGTTCTTAAGGGTCTACAGAGAGCCCCCTTTGAGCCTTTGCAGTCAGCTGAGCTTAAGGCACTCTCCTTGAAGACTGCCCTCCTGACTGCGCTCACTTCCATCAAGAGGGTAGGAGACCTGCAAGCATTCTCTGTCAGTGAAACGTGCCTGGAGTTCGGTCCAGGCTACTCTCACGTGATCTTGATACCCCAATGTGCCCAAGGTTCCCACGACCCCTTTTAGGGACCAGGTGGTGAACCTGCGAGTGCTGCCCCAGGAGGAGGCAGACCCAGCCTTGTCGTTGCTGTGTCCGGTGCGTGCTTTACGCACCTATTTTGATCGCACGCAGAGCTTTAGGATCTCTGAGCAGCTCTTTGTCTGCTTTGGTGCATAGAGGAAAGGAAGCGCTGTCTCCAAGCAGAGGATCGCCCACTGGCTCACTGACGCCATAGCTATGGCATATCCCGCCCAGGACGTGCCACCCCCAGTAGGGCTACACGCCCATTCTATCAGGGGTGTAGCGGCCTCCTGGGCCCTGGCCAGGGGTGCCTCTCTAACAGACATTTGCAGCGCAGTGGGCTGGGCAACACACAACACCTTTGCGAGGTTCTACAACCTCCGGGTGGAACCGGTTTCATCCCGGGTAGTGGCACGCAATACAAGCGGATAAGCCCGGGATAGCCAGCTGGGTGTATCGCTTGCACATACCGCCTTTCACCTCCTCTGAGCTGAAGACGTGTGCCATTAATTCCCAGTAGTGTTCACAAACTATGTTCCCTGGTTGACTTCCTCCAAGCTCTGTGGCAGTCGAGTGTTCGGAGAGACTCGCTGCCAGCCCAGTACACGTGCTAACTAAGAGCCCTGTTCTGGGGTAGGTGCACCGCATGTGGCGGTTCCCTGTAAGGTAACCCCATGCGATGTATATCTTCTGCTAATTCGTTTCCATGTTTGCAAACTGCATCTTCCTTGGGCAGAGCCCCCTCTACTACAGTCTCCATGTTTGTAGTAACTCCTCCCCCGTTGGGTAGGATCTACCATGAGACTTCTCCACATGGCCGGCAAGACCATGTGACGTATTTTCCACTTAAATATCCCCCCCCTCTCTCTGGGCGAGGTGTGGTCTCCGCGGTGTCCTCCCCTTGGCAGGGACACCCCCCAACTAGACCTGGTCAGTCCAGTTGGATATTCCCCCTTTTTTTAGGGAGTGGTAAAAAAAGAAGGGGAAAAGAGGCCACGACTGGGCTAGCCTGTCTCTTTTCGGTAGTCGACTTGTCCCCAAAGTGCCGTTCAACACTCATAACTATGTTGGAGGAGGTTAAGTGTCGGCCTGGTGCACTGGCTACGAGGCACACAGTTGTCTGCCCGTCACACACCGCCAGTTCACGTAACACAGTTCAGCCAGTTGCGGCATTTTGTATAGGGACCCCTAGTGTCACTACATCGACACAACGTTGAGTGAGTGACAGATAGGGAACATCATAGTTACTTGCGTAACCTCCGTTCCCTGATGGAGGGAACGAGACGTTGTGTCCCTCCTGCCACAATGCTGAACTACCCGCTGAAATGGCCGGACCTTGTCTCGGCTCCTCAGCATAAAACCTGAATGAGTGGTTGCATGCCAGCTCCTTTTAAACTCGTATGTCCGGGGGAGTGGCATGCAAATACCACTCGCCAATTTTCATTGGCCTTTTATCAAATACCAGAGGTGTCTCGGGCTCCCAAGAGTGACCCCTAGTGTCAATACATTGACACAACATCTCGTTCCCTCCATCAGGGAATGGAGGTTACGCAAGTAACCATGACATTTTACTGCTTCATAAATCCATAATCTACTGTTGTGTTAGTTTCCCTTTAACTGTATTGGATGGTGTTTTGTGAAACTGGAGATTCTTTGTTGTAATTGGTGAATTATCACTTGAATTCTACCATTCCCCGCCCCTGACATCCGCTGTCACCGCCGGTATCGACTGAGGGAATTCATGCTAGTAACTGGAGAAAGAGAGTCACCCTCACGCTGAAGCAGTACACTACACTAGAAATACACAATTTTCATGTTAACCCTTTTCTCTCCCTTTCTCTCTTCTTCCTGGTCGTTGTATCAAAGCATTTTTCATTTTAAGTTTAGTAGGGGACGTTCAGACAGAATGCATTTTTGTGTCCGTCCACGTTAATGTTAAGCAGCGTCTCGTGCAGGAATGCCTGTAAATATGAGTCATTCCTACAATTCTTTGACATTTATGTCCCCATTACAAGTGTGTGTGGTATTTATTTTGTTTAATTTCACCCAATTACAATTTTGATAGGCTTTTTAAAAAGAATAAATACTTTTTATAATGTTACACACTTCTGGGGGCTTAAAAGTTAAATTTTAAATAACTGAAATCCTTTTCTATTGCACTGTCACTTCCTCATGTCCCAAAAACTGCACGTCAAACACCTTTGATAAAAATAAATGCTAAATCATTGGATTTCTATTTTTTCCCCCACATACAGTTAAGAGTGTTACATTCTGTAATGTGTAGCTGCTGCTGGCTGTGACAATGATGAAGACAATGACGATGAAGTGACGAACCCAAGTGCAGTTTATTTCCAAACGTGAAAACCAGTAACCCTAACTATAAATGTGAACAAAACAAAACATAAACATGAATGACTTGACTTAAACCAATGAAAAGACAAGACTAATAACAAAGTAATCAAACAATGAACCAATGAAAACAAGACACATGAACAGGGGAAACGCATGACAAGATCACATGAGGGAACAGGAAATCACATGACATGACAGGAACAGGAACTAAACTTAAAAATAAGACACAAACAAAACACATAAACGTGACACATTCTCTCACTAAAATGTATTCATTTGTGGTAAATGTGTAATTTTAACATTGATAGTGGAGGTTTTGTTGTGTGTCCCTTGATTTATTGTGCACCCTTTTATGTCATGATACCATGACCTTTCATTGAAGATATATGTTAGGAAATTACATCACACACACTGGAGGTGGACATCAGCCATTCTGCAAATTACTTTAAGTTATCTGAAGTTTATATCTCTGTTGTTTTATTTATGTTTTCCTTTATTTTGTGGTGTTAGTCATATGTGGTCAAGCATAACATGTCTACCCTATTATGGGAAGATATATGGGAAATTAATATAATTTTAACATTTTAATATACAGTATTTATGTTAACAGAAATAAAATAATAAATATTAGTTTACAAATGTGTTTCCTAGATATCAATCACAGACCATGTAGTGGCTCATTTATCCACTAAATGTCCACCCTGTTATTGTCCACCCTGATGCTGTCCATTTAACTGGATGGACATCTGAATTTTTTAGTAATCTAGCTTGACCAGTATGACTAATACGATCTTTAATAAGTTCCTCTAATGATGAAACATGAATTTGTAAAAGTATGTTTTATTTTTCAAAAGTTTCAAAGCCGGAATGCCACCGAATTTTAGGAAAGACCCATTTACGATATGTACAAAGTTGCAGTTCCACAGCTTTCTATACGCGGATTACGCAGTCTACGGTAACAGTAAAGTACAGTCTATAGTAACAGACAACAAAAATCTGATAGCAATTTAGCATCTACAATGTCTTGGCATGATGTTGCACAAATATGGTGCCAGTCACATGAATCCCCTAGGAGTATTCAAAAGTTCAGAGCCTGTGATTTTTCATAAAATCCAAAATGGCCAAATTCCTGTTGGGCGGAGCAAATAACTGTGAGTATGAAAGTTGTTCGGCTTGATGAGAACTACATATGTACCAATTTTGGTGACTGTAAATGAAAATGGGGGGAACCCAGAGTTTCAAGTAAGAGAAATACTCCACTACTGAAGCGCAATTCCGCTGCAGGTCGCTACAGAAAGTTAAGGAAACAAACACAGCAACAACTCTAGAATATTTGGAAATAAAGCAAAGTAACAGAGAATAAAATAGTGAAGTTCTTCGTCCAATGCCATATTTGTTATTTACACAAGCATTGTGGGGAAATTACATTGCTGTGGTGAAAGCTGCTTACTGACTGAGCTGCATGTATATGGGAATAAAGATAAAGCTGATAACAGTGCATGTAAAAGCGAAAGCCGATTTAGAGCCTTAAGCAGCTTTCTCGCAATAAACGACTTTCTGATGTCCATGTAAATGTAGTCAGTGATAACTGTATCATTAAGTGTCTCATTGAAGGAAACGTTACTGTAAGAAATGACCTCTTGCATCAGTGTGATTTACACACCCTTTCACACAAGACGTGGGACCACTCAAGTTTTCATGTGCAGTGTATAGAAGTGTAACCTGCCAGCTCTGTATCTGTCAGCTGTTCTACTTAGGGCTGGCTGCATAAAATCACAGGGCAAACTGCCCTTCTAACAGGAAAACCACCACACAATAATAGAACTTTTCATCCTAGAAAAAAATTTAAAAAAATAAAACAGAGATTGGTTTCTATTGAAAAATCACAAAAAACTTAGTTATGTAAAAGAAATGAGAGGAAATCTGTTATAGTTTCTAAAATGGTTTATTTAAAACACGGTGGGTTAAATATTATGCCCTGCTGCTCTCAAATCTCCCCAGACACATTCTATTAACACAACAATTTACATTTAATGATATCAGGTGCAATCAAATATATATGATGTTGTACTGAAATGCTTACACAGCAACAGCAAGAAATAAAGACAATATACTTACATATGACCAATAAAACTCCCAAAATGTTAATCATCCCCTAACCTGTCATAAAGCACCAGTACAGATAATGGAAAAAGCAGATTTGGAAGAGAGAAAGATCAGACATGGCAAAAGCCATCTGAAGGAGGTTCTCATACTGTAAGACCACAGAAAAGAAGTGATTCTATTTTCTCTCTCTCTCTCAACTACTTGTCAGGGAGCAGTCTGGTCACTCTAAATGGATGGAGAAATTCCCTGCTTACTCATGCATACTGCTGGCAAATTGTCCCTCTCAGATCCTGGACCTGCCATGTGATTTGCGCAAGTCACTGCGATGTTGAGTCTCTGCCTCATATTGGAAAAGGGCACTGTGGAAATAGACAAACTAGTCCGAGAGGTGCATTTGAAGAAAATTATATCTTTCAGGGCTAGCCGGCGAGCCTGCGCAGAAAGAGAAGCCAAAAGGAGAAGAGTGAGACGCCTTTTAGTGGCGACCTTGGCAGGGGAGTGGGCAGCCGGCAGCATTTCGAAAGGTCTCGCTAAGGCTGTCGTGCATGTTATTGTCATCATACTGTGAATTAGGAGGCGAAGGAGAGAGAAAGAAGAAAGTTGAGAGAGGATAAGAAATATCAAACAACCTTCACTGAGCTAGCAACCAATTCTCCTGAGAGATTTGATAGGAGATCATGGTTTCATGTTGCAACAGAGCCCCAGAGTACCATCATGATTTTGAACAGGGGCTCTATGAGTAGAGTGTAGGTTTGTGATAGGATGTCAGGTACAAAATACGAAGAAATTACTGTGAATTTGTGGGTTACTGTAGCTTTGTTTCAATTCGTAGGGTCCCTACTCAGTGTTCACTGCTGCCTGCACACACAATTTGAAATGCCATGCAATGTCATCAAACACAGACAACACTTGAGTCAAGCAGATTAGCAGTATGATTATATACTTGTGAAAATAAATATAATATAAACCTTACTTACTTTTTATAAATGTATACATGTGCATATACAACATATATTATTATATATTTAAGTTAAAGGGATAGTTCAGCTCCTATGACTTTCTTCTGTGGAACACATAAGTAGATGTTAGGCACATTATAAGTCTCAATCACCATTTACTTTCATTGCATCTTTTCTTTTTTTCTTTTTTCATACAATGAAACTGTTCTTCCAAACATTGCCTTCTGGGATTAATGAAAGAAAAAAAAAAATGTCATATGGGTTTGGAATAACATAGGGGTACTGGTGGTGTAGTGGACTAAAGCACTGAACTGGTAAGCAGAAGGTTGTTGGTTCAAATCCCCACAGCCCCCACCATTGTGTCCTTGAGCAAGGCAGGTTGCTCCAGGGGGATTGTCCCTATAATAAGGGCACTGTAAGTTGCTTTGGATAAAAGCATCTGCCAAATACATAAATGTAAATAAGGGTGAGTAAATAATTACAGAATTTTAATTTTTGGGTGAATTATCCCATGAAGTCCATTTCGCAGGGCACTTTCAAGTGACGGGAAGAATGTATTCTGAGTTACTGTATTCCATGAGTCCCACCTACCGCCATCCATTTAGACTAGGTGAGTGACTGTGGGCCGACCAATCTTCCTTAATATTAATAATGGTTTCATGCCCCCCATGGACTGTGTGATTACCCTCTTGCACGTTTAGGCGTGTCACGGCACCGCACAAAGTATACAGATTATTAATGCTTTTACCAACTTTGCCTCTAAGATCATCTGTAATAATAGAGAACATCCGTTATCACTGAATTAGATCAATTAGACAGCACTCTTAAAAGAGGTTACAGAGCAATTTATAAATGGAGCTGTGAGGGAAGGCAAGCTATGTTATAGTCCATGAATAACAATGAGAATGTATTAGACAGCCTAATAGCACTAGATCATACACAGACCTGTTGAGAGCTTCAGCTGCACTACAGGAGAAATAAACTTGTTACCAATGTGATTTATGCCAAAGACAGAGAACCCTCAGGTACAAGCAATTATGGATCCACATGCACACACACCAAAAGGCTACTACTGTATGTGCTCAAACAGACACTGTATACAGTTATAACATTTTACACTGTAAAATAATTTAGCATGCAAATATTCTGTCTTCTTTTCAGCTTTACCCATTCTTCCTTTACTTCATCTCTCTCTCCATCTCAATATCTTGTACTAGCTCAGAGTTTCATAGAAGAGCACTTATATGTCAACAGTATCACACAGAAGGTCGGCATGTTGTTTCCGAGAGTTCCAGTACCCTTGGATCGGACACATTATGCTGACTCACTGACAAGCGGCATCTCCCATCAGATATTTTTGCATCGGCTCAAATGTGTTTACCTTGCCTTGTGGCATGACCAGAAGTGTATTGTGCCAGCAGCATGGGAGACCCGGTTTCGGATCCCGCGTTGAAACCAGGAAGTAATCGTGATTGCATAATCAGTGACAAGCGTGATTTGTGTTTTCCTTTAACATTACATTTTTACTCCACTGATGGTTAGGTTAAGGTTTGGGGGTACAGTTTATAAAATATGCATTCCTCTTCACTCTCTTACATCCTGTATAGCTGAAAAAAACTTGCTTCACAACTTTCTTTTGGCGCCCCTTCGTGGATACTTCACCTGGAAAATGAAGCTCACACTTTCCCATAAACCCAACAACACAATGCTTTGGCCACTGGGGGCTGATTTTAGCTAAAGAAAAGTCAACCTACTGTTTTCGATTTCTCTGTGAGATCAGTTTGAATAGGTAAATTTGCTTTAAGTTTTAATTGACTCAAAAATGAAAATCAAGGAATTATTTATTCACTGTCATGTCGTTCCAAACCTGTATTACTTTCTTTCTTTCATGGAACATCAAAAGAGAAGTTTAGCAGAATGTCCGAGCTGCTCTCTTCCATTCAATGAAAGTGCAAAGGGGACCAGGGTCTGTCAAGCTCAAAAAAGGACAAGAAAGCACCCAAATGCATCATAAAAGTTGTCAATACGACTTGTACACCATACTCCAAGTCCTCTAAAGCCATATGATAGCTTTGTGTGAGGAACAGACTGAAACTCAACTTATAAAAAATAAAACCTTAAACCTTGTGTGACAGCCATGGTCACCATTCACTTTCATTGTATGGAAGAGAGCAGCTCGAAAATTCTGCTATAGAGCCACACAGGTTTGGAACAAATGAGGGTAAAATGATGACAGAATTTTAATTTTTTGGGCGAACTATCCCTTTAAGATCCACAAGCCAAAAAAGGAAAAAAATAAAATAATAAAAAATAATAAATGAGGAAAGAAGACAACCACTAAATCGCAACACTACATAGAGAACATACACTATATGGCCAAAAGTTTGTGGACACCATATGTGCTTGATGAACATTTGATTTCAAAACCTTAGGCATCAGTTTCCCCCTTTGCTGTAATAACAGCTTCCACTCTTTTGGGAAGGCTTTCCACTATACTGTATGTAGTAACATGGTTGCAGGGATTTGCCCTCATTCAGACACAAGGCTATCAGTGAGGTCAGGAACTGATGTTGGTCAATGGGGCCTGACTTACAGTTGCTGTTCCAGTTCAACCCAAAAGTGATCAGTGGGGTTCAGGTCTGGGCTTTGTGCAGGCCAGTCAATTTCTTCCACGCCAGACACAGTAAATCATTTCTTTATGGACCTCACCTTGTTCACAGGGGCATTGTCATGCTGGAACAGAAAAGGGCTATCCCCAAACAGTTGCCACAAATTTGGAAGCACACAAATCCCAAGCCATTACATAAATAAACATTAAGATTTTTCTTTACTGGATTTAATGGAGTAACCAGATTCGTTAATTAGAAGGGGGAGTCCACAAACGTTTGGCCATATAGTGTAACAAGTTTGCCCTTTGCAATGGGACACTGCAGCTTTTCAGTCATAAACATCATGCAGGGAGATCTTTTAAAGGCAACCCACACTAAACATGAGTATCTGCTAAGGAATTCTGCCATATAATGGCCAAACTCTCTTTTCTATTTCCTAAAATCTCTTGATCTTTAATCTCTCTGCCAATGCCTGTATTACAGATTATGCCAGCTAGCTCCTGACAAGTCAGTTAAATCTTAGCTTGTTGACAACTCTGGCAACAGAATTATTTGATTATAATTCTCAAAAGAAAAAATATATTTTAATAACAGGCAGCCGGCACAAGCATAAGCACATTGAATGGTCAGATTTGGTGGTCACCTGACTTGATTGAGCAAATACAGCCCAGAGTGAACAGAAATTCTCATAAAAAATCCCAGCATTTACTGCACGGCGTCCTATAGCTGTGTGCTGTGCATATGCAGAAGTGTGAGTGCATATTTACTGTCTGTGGTAATAGTGATTGTAGGGGTTGTTTAATGACACATAATGTGTTGTTTAAAGTCAGATGACAGGCTTAAGAGTGGTTCTGATTTTACAATACTACACTTATTTCCTATTTTAATACAAACACACTAAAAAAAACTCAAAACAAATTGTCTGCAAAGAACCAAATACTGTCCATTTAATTTAAAGGAATAATTTACAGAAAAATAGAAAATTATGTCATTATTTACTCACCCTCATGCCATTCCAAACACATACGACTTCCTGTCATCTGCAGAACACAAACAGAGTTATTGTAAGGAATGTTGCTGTTGCTGATTTCCATACAATGACTTGATAGTGACTCACTTAAAAGCTTTAAAAAGCTCAAAATCAATCTGTAAACAGCAAACAAATCCAATATGGCCAAACATCAATATAATCAAACCTCATTAGTTCTCGCTCTCGTGTCTAAATGTCATGACATCATGACGCAAGATTCAATGAGGTTTGATGTTGCTGATGTGTTGCTACATTGGCTTTGTGCACAGTTTACCTGAGATTATTAATAATGTGATTTAAAGGTGCTATAGGCGATTGTTTTCATGGAAAGGTATGCATAAACATTTCCTACTCCCTGAAAGATATTAAGGAAATAAGTGTCGTGAGATATCTCACCTGTCTCTGTAACAACGCTAGACTCTGTAAACAGTGTCCAAGGGCTGTAGTCAATGACACTTTCAGCCTGTCAGTCATTTTTCGCGATCGCATAGTTTGTAGTTACAGTGAATTATTGAAGCTTAATGCCATTTTTATGCTATGTTGTTCATAACAGTTGTCAGTTGAGAGTGCTATATTGCTGCTGTTCTTTTTGACAACATTTTATGCTCATGTCGTTTTCAAAAAAGGTAATTTGGTATCTTCGGAGTGCAGGGTTTTGGAAAGAGGGGGTGTGGCTATTTTTGGACGAACCACTCTGCTCAAACAACGATTACCTATTATACCTGTGTTAGCTATTCTAACTTGTATTGGTATGAGAGAAAATAGACTGCGGATTGATAAGAAAAACATAAAAGTAGCACTGTTATGTTGCCATTCATACTGGACAAACATTCAGTTTAGTGGTCAGTCATTATAGAAAAATATGTGTGTGGCAGACATGCCTCATGTTCATCAGAAAAGGAGGAAGCAGAAATCGGGTTAACACTCAAAAAGACTTTTAATAAACAAAACTCAACATAAAACTGCTTTCCAGCATAACACAAAAGTGCACACACGGACACTGCTGCAAGCGTCTCTTTCTCTCTCTCTCTCTCTCTCTCTCTCTCTTTCTCTCCCTCTCTCTCGAACTGCTGTCCCTGGCTCCTCTTTATCCCCCTCCTGGCTGATTGGGATGATTCAGCACTAGGCATCCATCATTACGTCCCGGCCACGGCCTGCTCCTCGTCACAACGCCCGATTCAAACCTCCGGCCTGACTTACTCCCCTCATCCCTTCCTGGAGGGGAGGTGTTGCTCTTTAGGCCGCCCTCCCGCCGGCCGGTCTTCCCCGCCTCCTGGGAATCTGAGTAGGACAAGGTGAGGGAGGGGGGAGAGGAAAAGAGAGAGCGGGAGAGCCTGAGAGAGAGAGGGGAGAGAGAGAGAGGAAAAAAAAAAAACTCAGGTTCCCGACCACACTGCCACATGGTCCTCCGCCTGCTGCACTGCCCCATGGCGGATGACAGTGAGCTCCTCTGCCTCCTGGCAGATGACAGCGACTCCTCCACCCCCTGGCAGACAGCAGCGGGTTCCTACGCCTCCTGGCGGACGGCAGCGGGCTCTTCCAACCCCTGGTGGATGGCAGCTGAGAGGACTCCATGACAGCATGTCTCCTTCCAATCCCGGGTTTCGGCACCAGTGTGGCAGGCACGCCTCTTGTTCATCGTGAGAGGAGGAAGCAGGAACCAGGTTAATACTCAAGACTTTTAATAAACAAAACACAACATAAAACTGCTTTCCAGCATAACACAAAAGCGCACACACACGAGTACTGCTGTGTGCATCTCTTTCTCTCTCTTGAACTGGAGTCCCCGGCTCCTCTTTATCCCTTTCCCGGCTGATTGGGCTGATTCAGCGCCGGGCGTCCATCATTACGGCCCGGCCACGCCCTCCTCCTCATCACAGTCTGTTCACTCAATGCCGAATTGAAGAAGGAACAGGTACACAAAGAGCGAATGCAGTGCCCAGTCTGTTGGCTGTTCAGACTGCTTTATGCAAACTGCAGGCTGGCTAATTATCATGGGGTTCTATGTAATCCCCCCCCAACCCCCAACCAAGCTCATCACACCCCCACATCTCCTGCAGGCATGGGACGCACTGACAGTAATCTCCCTGTGACAGCACTTGGACGTGCCGTCACTAAGCCGTCTGTGTTATTGAGATGATAGCCCCGAGAATGCGGCCATCATGTAAAAGAGAGTGAGCGACTAGCAGCTCTTCCTCTCCAGCTGAAAGAAAGAAAGAAAAGAAAAGAAAATAAAAGAAAAGAAAGAAAAGACAGGCAGCTTTAATTTTTCCTAAAAGCCACACAACCACCAGTTTAATCCATGCATTTAAGGGATAGTTCACACAAAAATGACATTTCTGTCATCATTTACTCACACTCATGATGTTCCAAACCCATATGACTTTTTTTCTTCTGTGGAAAAAAAAAAAAAAAGGAACTGTTAGGGAGAATGTGAGTCTTAGTCACCACTCACATTTCTTCTATGGAAAAAAAAAAAATAAAGCAAGAAATTGGCTCAAACAAGCAAGTGATGATTTTCACAAACACACACACACACACACACTCACAGAGAGAGAGAGAGAGAGAGAGAGAGAGAGAGAGAAATTTAACATGTCCAACTTTTTGAAAAATCAGAAAACCACATTCTACCAGCTCAAAAAAGAACAGAAAGATCACATGAGAGACAGAGAGAGAAAGAGGAGAGAGAGAGAGAGAGAGAGAGAGAGAGAGAGAGAGAGAGAGACAGAGGCAAACTTTCCTATCCCCCTCCTCTCCGCTCGGAGTGCCCTGACAGGGAAACAGATGGCAATTTAAACAGAGAATTTATGAGCGCCACAATCTTAATGTTGCATAAAGAAAAGAAAAAGACTCGCATCAAGCCCGCTGACAAATGTACTCGCTAATATTAATGCACTCCTCATTCATCCAATATGCTTCCTAATTGCTTTTCTGTACACAGTAATATGGCACCTGCTGCTCAGCCCTTGCTCCGGCGTTCAGGAACGAGGCGAGGCATGGGCCGCCAACGGCCCTCGCGCCATGATGGATGCAGGGCCGTGCATCACGCACTGAGCCTGTCAGGCAGCATAATTAAAATTTTAGACTTACAGCCGAGAAAGAGAGAGAGAGAGAGAGAGAGAGAGAGAGAAGAAAAAGAGTGGTAAACAATCAGCCACAAAACATGGCCACTGCTCAAAGGCATCTTCTTCACAGTCAGTTCACACACTCAAAACACCTCTACAGTAGTGACTGACAATGTCACACAGACACACACACAGGTTCACCCCATCCAACAAGTGTGAATGTACATATGAACAACAACAACCTACAGTGGTGACCCAACATATTGGCACCCTTGGTAAATATGAGCAAAGAAGGCTGTGAAAATATGTCTTTATTCTTTATCCTTTTGATCTTTCATTCAAAATGTTCACAAAAATCTATCCTTTAATGGATGTCAAACGATTGCAAATACAATACAAGTTTTATAAAAAAAATAAATAAAAAAAAATACTGTTTGTCAAATATATGTGTGGCACAATTATTGGCACCCTTTTATTCAATACTTTGTGCAACCTCCCTTTACCAAGATAACAGCTCTGAGTCTTCTCCTATAATGCATAATGAGGGCCCATTTTAAGCTTTCTGCTGAGGCAGTCAGGTTTTGATTTTTTAATTTATTTTTATCTGTTGGTATTTGAGAGTCCATGATGCCATGTATCGAACAAGATGTCCAGGACCTTTGGAATAAAAACAGCCCCACAACGTTAAAGATCCACCACCATATTTAACCGTGGCAATGAGGTACTTTTCCATTTGGCTACCTCTCTGTGTCCACCAAACCCATCTCTGGTGTTTGCTGCCAAAAAGCTCTATTTTTGTTTTATCTGACCATAGAACCTGGTCCCATCTGAAGTTCCAGTAGTGTCTGGCAATAATTTCCACACATATATTTGACTAATATTTGTTTTGTGATAAAACTTGTGTTGTGTTTGCAATTGTTTGATATCCATATATATATATATATATATATATATATATATATATATATATATATATATAGAATGAAAGATGAAAAGGATAAACAATTAAGACGTATTTTTCACAGCCTTCTTTGCTCATATTTACCAAGGGTGCCAATATTTTTGGCCACCACTGTATAATTGCAATAACACAGTGACTAATGAATTAGACGACTTCCTCAACACCAAGTGCTTTTGATCAAAAAATAAGCTAAAAAGCTATTATTATTATTTATCTTAATACATTATTATTGTATTATCATTAACTGTTATCGCAATCAGTCATGCAAATGTGTGAATCTTACAAAACCATGCCCGGGTCATATTTCACCCCATGATGAAAAAATAAATAAAACAGACATTTTATTTTGCCATAAAAAATCTAATCAGAATCACCTTTGAGAATAATGAGAATTACAAAAACACTCAAGAGTAAACTGCCTGGACGCATTATGATAATGAAACTTTTGGGGAAATGTGCTTACCTGTCAAAATTCCTACCAAAAAATCTCAATGGTTCTAAAATTAGGCTTCATTTTCTTTAAGTAAAACATAATGTCTTATTCATTTCATTTTGGAGTGATACTGGATATGTTTCCATGAGATTCAGTCATTCTTATGTCTTTCTAATGTTCTTTGAAGCCATTGTCCATAATCCATTATTGGGATCAGTTTACTTCAGGCAATTGAGTTAAGAAATTAATGATTTCTATATCTATTTTAAAATTTGCATTCACTATAAACCTTGTTCATGCATTGCTGAATGTTGAATGTGAGCATGGAATTACACCTTGCACAGAGTCATTTGGGATAATATAGATCCTCCCTATAGCTCTTGTCTTTAACTCTATAACAGCTGCTGTTAAGTGCACTAAATTATACTATAATGAGCAAGTGAATTGCAAGCAGTTACACAGTTAAATTGAATAAATCCTCAGAGCAATAAATTGTCCTTTCTCTTTACATCAGATTTAATTGATGCATATTCTTATTGTGACCCACACATATAATTCTCATGGAAACAAAAGTATGCATCTTCCACTTCAATTTAGTATCAGTAACAACTTCAATGTAGCAATCTGGTATGAATTTCAAATAACTTAAGCAATAGCATACACATCATTGACTGACCTAATTAATATACTGAGCATATACATTCACAGAGTTCACTGTTTTAAAGGGGTCATATCAAACATTATATATATATATATATATATATATATATATATATATATATATATATATATATATATATATATATATATATATATATATATATATACAGTTGAAGTCAGAAGTTTACATACACCTTAGCCAAATACATTTAAACTCAGTATTTCACAATTCCTGACATTTAATCATAGAAAAAAATTTTCTGAGGTCTTTGCTGATTTCTTTTGATTTTCCCATGATGTCAAGCAAAGAGGCACTGAATTTGAAGGTATGCCTTAAAATACATCCACAGGTACACCTCAAATTCAGTACACCTCCTATCAGAAGCTAACTGGCAGCATTGTCTAAAGGCTTGACATCATTTTGTGGAATTTTCCAAGCTGCTTAAAGGCACAGTTAACTTAGTGTATGTAAACCTCTGACCCACTGGAATTGATATATAGTCAATTAAAAGTGAAACAATCTGTCTGTAAACAATTGTTGGAAAAATTACTCATGTCATGCACAAAGTAGATGTACTAAAGGACTTGCCAAACTATAGTTTGCTTATATTAAATCTGTGGAGTGGTTAAAAAATTAGTTTTAATAACTTCAACCTAAGTGTATATAAACTTCTGACTTCAACTGTATAAACATACAGTACTGTGCAAAAGTTAAGGCATTTGTGAATAATGTTGCATAGTGAGGATGTCTTCAAAAATAATGCCATAAATAGTTTTCATTTATCAATTAACATCATACAAAGTCCAGTAAACATAAAAAAGTTAATCAATATTTGATGTGACCAACTTTGCCTTTAAAACAGCCCCAATTCTCCTAGGTACACCTGGACACAGTTTTTCTTGGTTTTTGGCAGATAGGATGTACCAAGCTTCTTGGAGAATTCGCCACAGTTCTTCTATCTACAGTTGCAATCGAAATTATTCAGCCCCCCAAGATAGTAAGGATTTACAAAGATAAGCTTTTCTGATGACCCAGAATTTTTAACTTTACATCTATATCAGTTGAGTGACACATTCAAAGTCATAGTGTGAATATATAACCTAATATTTCTAAATAGCAGGATTTTTTAAAAATACAGCCATGTCATAATTATTCAACCCCTATTGCATGTAGCTGTTTCTTAAATATGTTTAATTGTTTTAAAACAAAATTAAGTCATCAATCTGCAATTGTACTTATTTAAGTTTTAACATTTAAGTTTAGCGTTGTAAGCAAAAATGTATTTCTATGCAAAAAAATACAATTAAAAATAAGCTGTCTCAAAAGCTAATAGAGGAGATTATTTCATTACACAAGAAAGGTCATGGATTTCCAAGGCACTTCAATTTCCAATAGTCAAAGTTGGTAGCACCATTCATACATTTTTTAAATATGGTACAACAACAACCTTCTTGGGGTGTGGAAGAAAGCAAAACTTCACCAAGGGAAATGTTGACTTGAATATTCAAGATGTAATAGGAAAGAAGTAGGAAAGACTTGTGGAGTCCTGGAAGAAGGTTTTATAGACATATGACACTAAACTGAAAATGAGTTTTAGACCCATGGGTCAGCAGTACGTCTGGAGTAAGATGACAAGGTGATGACAAGAACGACACCATCCCCACAGTCAAGCATGGAGGTGGGTCAATCCTGTTATGGGGGTGTGTGTGGCTGCAGGAAACGGCAATCCTGACTATGTGACTGACACCATGGATTCTTTCAGGTATCAGGCCATTTTAGCATGAAACATGTGATGCCTTCAGTGTGTAAATTGAAGCTTGGTGATCACTGGACTTTCCAGCAGGACAATAACACCAAGTATACATCCAAGTTGTCCAAAATCTGGTTCAGGGATAGGTCGTGGAATGTCCTTAAATGGCCCTTTCAGTCCATCATTAAAATCCCATTGCAAACCTTTGTTGGGATTTCAAGGAAGCAGTGGCAGTACAGAAACCAAAGAATGTCAATGAGCTGGAAGCTTTTACTTATGAGAAATGTGTAAAAATTCTAATAGAGAGGTGTCCGAAGCCTGAGAACACTTACCTGAAACATTTATTTGCTGTTATTAAGGATAAAGGATGCTCCACAAATGATTGACTTTGGGGGTTGAATATTTTTGACATGACATTTGTGGAGAGAATTAGTTATTTTTAATTTTAAAATTTGGGTAAACTGAACTCTTTGTTCTCAGAATCACTCAAATGTGTATTAAAAACTTACTTTGACTATTTATTGAGGTTTTAGTTGATGTGTTTTAATTCACATCACCAGAATGTATTGCTGGTCAGGGGGGTTGAATAATTTTGATTGCAGCTGTATTTAGGATGTCTCAGTTGCTTCTGTCTCTTCATGTAATCCCGCACTGACTCGATGTTCAGTGGGGGCTCTGTGTGGGCAATGCCATTTCTTGCAGAGCGACCTGTTCTTCTATTCTAATCTTTTCTATTTGCAAAAGTAATGTTTGGGAGTCGTCATGGTTACTGGTGTAACCTCCGTTCCCTGATGGAGGGAACGAGACATTGGTGTCGATGTAGTGACACTAGGGGTCACTCTTGGGAGCCCGAGACACCTCTGGTCTTTGATAAAAGGCCAATGAAAATTGGCGAGTGGTATTTGCATGCCACTCCCCCGAACATACGGGTATAAAAGGAGCTGGTATGCAACCACTCATTCAGGTTTTACGCTGAGGAGCCGATATAAGGTCCGGCCATTTCAGCAGGTAGTTCAGCGTTGTGGCAGGAGGGACCAACGTCTCGTTCCCTCCATCAGGGAACGGAGGTTACACCAGTAACCATGACGACTCCCAAACATTACTTTTGCAAATAGAAAAGATTAGAATAGAAGAACAGGTCGCTCTGCAAGAAATCACTCGACGTTGGTGTCGATGTAGTGACACTAGGTGTCCCTATACAAAACGCCACAAGGCTGAACTGTGTTACGTGAACTGGCGGTGTGTGGTGGGCAGACTTGCTGTGTGCCTCATAGCCAGCGCACCAGGTCGACACGTAACCTCCCCCAACACAGTTATGAGTGTCAAACGGCCCTTTTTGGGGACAAGTCGACTACCCAGAGATAGAGACAGGCTTAACGCAGTCGTGGCCTCTTTCCCCTTCTCTTTTTCCACTCCCTAAAAAAGAAGGGAGATTATCTGACTGGGCCGCCAGGTCTAGTCGGGGGGTGTCCCTCCCAAGGGGAGGACACCGCGGAGACCACACCTCGCCCCAAGAGAGGGGGGGATATTTAAGTGGAAGAATACATCACATGGTCTTTCCAACCATGTGGAGAGCCTTCAAGGTAGATCCTGCCCAATGGGGGAGGAGTTACTACAACATGGAGACTGAGGGGCTCTGCCCAAGGAAGACGCAGTTTGCCAGTAGGGAAACGAACTAGCGGAAGATATAGATCGCATGGAGTTAGCCTTACAGGGAACCGCCACATGCGGAGCACCTACCCCAGAACCGGGCTCTTAGTTAGCGCGTGTACTGGGCTGGCAGCGAGTCTCTCCGAAAACTCGACTGCCACAGGGCTCGGAGGAAGTCAACCAGGGAACAACTTTTGTGAACACTACTGGGAATTAACAGCGCACGTCTTCAGCTCAAAAGGAGGTGGAAGGCGATATGTGCAAGCGATACACCTGGCCGGCTATCCCGGGCTTATCCGCTTGTGTTGCGTGCCACTACCTGGGACGAAACCGGTTCCACCCGGAGGTTGTAGAACCTTGCGAAGGTGTTGGGTGTTGCCCAGCCCGCTGCTCTGCAATGTCTGTTAGAGAGGCACCTCTGGCCAGGGCCCAAGAAGCCGCTACACCACGGGTAGAATGGGCTCGTAGCCCTACCGGGGGCGGCATGTTTTGGGCGAGACATGCCATAGTTATGGCGTCAATGAGCCAGTGGGCGATCCTCTGCTTGGAGACAGCGCTTCCTTTCCGCTGTACACCAAAGCAGACAAAGAGCTGCTCAGAGATTCTAAAGCTCTGCGTGCGATCCAAATAGATGCGTAAAGCGCGCACCAGACACAGCAACGACAGGGCTGGGTCTGCCTCCTCCTGGGGCAGCGCTTGCAGGTTCACCACCTGGTCCCTAAAAGGAGTGGTGGGAACCTTGGGCACATAGCCCGGTCGGGGGTCTCAGGATCACGTGAGAATAGCCCGGACCGAACTCCAGGCACGTTTCGCTGACAGAGAACGCTTGCAGGTCACCTACCCTCTTGATGGAAGTGAGCGCAGTCAGGAGGGCAGTCTTCAAGGAGAGTGCCATAAGCCCGGCTGACTGCAAAACTCAAAGGGGGCTCTCTGTAGACCCTGAAAAACTACAGAGGTCCGATGAGGGAACAAGGCGTGGCCTGGAGGGATTCAGCCTCCTGGCGCCTCTTAGGAACTTGATGATCAGATCATGCTTCCCTAAGGACTTACCGTCGACTGCGTCATGGTGTGCTGCTATGGCAGCAACGTACACCTTCAAGGTGGAAGGGGACAGCCTCCCTTCCAACCTCTCTTGCAGGAAGGAAAGCACTGATCTGACTGCACACCTCTGGGGGTCTTCCTGATGGGAAGAACACCACTTAGTGAACAGACACCACTTAAAGGCATACAGGAGCCTCGTAGAGGGAGCCCTAGCCTGAGTGAAAGTGTCTACCACTGCAGGTTAGGTCTTCCGCGTCCCGTCCAGGGGCCAGACATGGAGATTCCAGAGGTCTGGGCGCGGGTGCCCGATGGTGCCCCTTCCCTGAGAAAGAAGGGCCTTCCTCAGGGGAATTTGCCCGGGGGGAGCCATAACGAGGAGCGTGAGGTCCGAGCACCACGTCTGGGCGGGCCAGTAGGGTGCTTACCAGGACGACCTTCTCCTCGTACTCCCTGACCTTGCACAGGGTCTGTGCGAGCAGGCTCACTGAGGAAAACACATATTTGCGAATGCCAGGGGACCAGCTGTGTGCCAGCGCGTCTATGCCGAAGAAGGCCTCGGTGAGGGCGTACCAGAGCGGGCAGTGGGAGGATTCTTGGGAGGCGAACAGGTGCACCTGTGCCTGACTGAATCGACTCCAATCAGCTGGACCACCTGAAGGTGGAGTCTCCACTCTCCCTTGAGGGTAACCTGTTGTTACGGCATGTCCGCCGAAGTGTTGAGGTTGCCCGGGTTGTGAGTGGCTTGCAGCGACTTGGTGCTGCTAACTCCGTTGGAGGAAATGGCGGGCGAGTTATGACATACAGCGGGAGCGCAGACCGCCTTGGCGGTTGACATATGCTACCGCTGCCGTGCTGTCTGTCCAAACTAGCACGTGCTTGCCCTGGATCAACGGCCGGAACCTCCGCAGGGCGAGCAGAATTGCCAGTAACTCGAGGCAGTTGATGTGCCAACGCAGCCGCGGACCCGTCTAGAGGCCGGCGGCTGCATGCCCGTTGCCAACAGCGCCCCAGCCCATTTTGGAGGCATCTGTCGTGACCACGACGCGCCTGGAGACCAGTTCTAGCGGAACACCTGCTCGTGGAAACGAGAGGTCGGTCCAAGGGCTGAAAAGACGGTGACAGACCGACGTAATGGCCACGTGGTGTGTCCCGTGGCGCCATGCCCGTCTCGGGACTCGAGTCTGGAGCCAGTGCTGAAGCGGCCTCATATGCATCAACCCGAGCGGGGTGGCCACCGCCGAGGATGCCATATGCCCCAGGAGCCTCTGAAAATGTTTCAGTGGAACCGCTGTTTTCTGTTTGAACGCCTTCAAACAGGCCAGCACCGACTGGGCGCGCTCGTTCGTAAGGTGCGCCGTCAAGGAGACTGAGTCCAACTCAAAACCGAGAAAAGAGATGCTCTGAACCGGGAGGAGCTTGCTCTTTTCCCAGCTGACCCGAAGCCCTAGTCGGCTGAGGTGTGAGAGCACCAGTTTCCTGTGTGCGCATAACCCGTCTCGAGAGTGAGCTAGGATTAGCCAGTCGTCGAGATAGTTGAGAATGCGAATGCCCACCTCCCTTAACGGGGCAAGGGCAGCCTCTGCGATCTTCGTAAAGATGCGAGGAGACAGGGACAGGCCGAAAGGGAGGACTTGTACCGATACGCCTGACCCTCGAACGCAAACCGCAGGAAGGGTCTGTGTCGAGGAAGGATCTAGACGTGAAAGTACGCATCCTTCGGGTCTACCGCCGCGAACCAATCTTGATGCCGGACGCTCGCTAGAATGCGTCTTTGCGTCAGCATCTTGAACGGGAGTCTGTGTAAGGCCCGGTTCAGTACTCGCAGGTCCAAGATTGGCCGCAACCCACCGCCTTTTTTCGGTACTGTACCAGCGGGTGGGGCCTCGCGGCGGGGCGGAGCTTGAGGTGCCACACCACATCGTGGCCGTGCTGAGTCCGAGGACATCGAAGCACTTACCTGGCTCCTTGTGACCACCCCCGGAACAGCCTGGGACGGGGGAGGAAAAGGCCTGTCCTCATGACCCGTGGAGACTGTCACATCGGGGGCGGATTTGTGCCACAGCTGGGCGCTCAGGGCGGGAGACCACCGCCGGAGCGCCAACCTGCCAAATGGAGTGGTGGACGGTGGTCGTGATGCCAGCCGTACACACCGAATATGTGACCCAGGGAACAAGGAAACCACTCTTGCGGAGCTCTTGAGTACTGCAGCCACTTGGGCATGCAGAGCAATTTAAATGCAAAAGGTAACAAAAAGAAGATCTGCTTACCAGCTCCAGAGCAGCGGGTTTCGTTGTCCCTGGGTCGCCCGTCTCAGGGGCGTTTCGAAGACCTCCGTGGGTTCTTCGGTGCCGGCTGTGAGACGGGTGGCGTCGGCTTCCTGCGGTGGGCTCCACGCCGGGGCCGGGCCGGAGGGGCGGGCTGCGGCGGAGCCAGTGCAGTCACCGCAGGGGGACGCCCTCGGCGATGAGTAGATGGGGTGCAGGATCTTGAGCCACGCCGGGGCAGGACAAGCCGGCTAGCATCCATCTACTGCTCTACCATCGAGAACTGCTGGGCAAAGTCCTCGACGGTGTCGCCGAATAGGCCCGCCTGGGAAATGGGGGCAGCAAGGAATCGTGTCCTGTTGGCCTCACCCATCTCGACCAGGTTGAGCCAAAGGTGGCGCTCCTGGACCACTAGTGTGGCCATCGTCCGCCCGAGAGACCGCGCCGTGACCTCCGTTGCTTGGAGAGCGAGGTCGGTCGCCGAGCGCAGTTCCTGCATCAATCCCGGGGCGGAACTACCCTCGTGCAGTTCCTTTAGCGCCTTGGCAGACTTGCAGGAGAGCCATGGCGTGCAGGGCGGAGGCGGCTTGTCCAGCAGAGCCGTAGGCTTTGACCGTCAGAGACGACGTAAACCTACAGGCCTTTGACGGGGGCTTTGGGCACCCGCGCCAGGTGGCGGCGCTCTGCGGGCATAGGTGCACCGCGAGCGCCTTTATCCACCGGGGGATTGCCGAATAACCCTTGGCCGCCCCACCATCGAGGGTAGTGAGAGCGGGGAAGCTGAAAAGATCGGGACCGGGCAGTAAAAGGTGCCTCCCACGACCTTGTCAGCTCTTCATGCACTTCCGGGAAGAAAGGAACGGGGCGGGGCGTGGCTTTGAGCGGCGCCGCGAGCCCAGGAACCAATCACCGGTGAAATCCACTCTAACCGACGCTCGCGGCTGTCCGGGAAAGCATGTCGTCATCTCCGCGTCAGCCTGTGACTGGGCGAACGACCCAGAAGGGAGGAGCCCAGCTGAGGCTTCCGACTGGACGAGCCCGCTCTCCGATGCTGCGCTCGAGAGCTCATCACTTTAGCAGGCTCCGAATAAGAGGTCGAACTCGCCGTGAGACGAGCCGGCGGACTCACCTGGAAGCCCGATCGGGGCAGACGAGCGTGCTGGGGAATGGGAGGTCCGCGAGGGGATACCCGGCGGAGGCGGTCCCATTGGGGTCCCCAAATCGCCCCCAATGCTAGCCGCACTGGCCTCAAACCCGTGGGTAAAAGGACCGAGGTGGGAGCCTCTGGGGTGGCTCGCTTCCTTACGAAGGCGAGCCGCGACCGCAACGTTGCCATGGACACATTCTCGCAATGAGAATGTGACCATCCACGAACGCTGTCTCCGCGTGAGCAGTGCCCAGACACGAAAGACAGTGATCGTGACCGTTAGAAGGCGAGAGATAACGAGCACAACCAGGAATAACACACAATCGGAAAAGCATCTTTAAAAAGACGCGTCTTTAAAAAGACGTTCCGTGTGTGCGCTCTTTTAGAGAAATATATACTCTTTTAGAGGGGAAAAATGCTCTTTCAGAAAATATACTCTCTAGTTTTTCTGCCGAAGCGCCCAGGGGCATTCTCTGCAGTGCACCAGTGCAGAGGAGGGAGAAGCCGCTGAAATGCGCCGTCAGATCCAGCAGGTGAATGAACAGTAGTATTCAGCTCAATGAGCATGACCGTTCGGCTCCGAAGAGAAAATCTGAATGAGTGGTTGCATACCAGCTCCTTTTATACCCGTATGTTCGGGGGAGTGGCATGCAAATACCACTCGCCAATTTTCATTGGCCTTTTATCAAAGACCAGAGGTGTCTCGGGCTCCCAAGAGTGACCCCTAGTGTCACTACATCGACACCAACGTCGAGTGAGTGACAGATAGGGAACTAACATTTATATTTCCTGTTGACACACTAAAGCTGAAGATATAAATAACCATCATAAGACAAATGTTTTTGTGAAACATCTTAAGTGCCTAAAACATTTGCACAGCACTGTATATATATATATATATATATACACATATATATATATATATATATATATATATATATATATATATATATATATATATATATATATATATATATATATATATATATATATATATATTATACATACACACACAGGGTTGGGGAGTAACAGAATACATGTAACGGGATTACATATTTAAAATACAAAATATAAGTAATTGTATTCCACTTCAGTTACAACTTAAATCATTGGTAATTAGAATACAGCTACAGTGCATCCGGAAAGTATTCACAGCGCTTCACTTTTTCCACATTTTGTTATGTTACAGCCTTATTCCAAAATGGATTAAATTCATTATTTTCCTCAAAATTCTACAAACAATACCCCATAATGACAATGTGAAAGAAGTTTGTTTGAAATCTTTGCAAATTTATTAAAAATAAAAAAATGAAAAGAATCATATGTACATAAGTATTCACAGCCTTTGCCATGACACTCAAAATTGAGCTCAGGTGCATCCTGTTTCCACTGATCATCCTTGAGATGTTTCTATAACTTGATTGGAGTCCACCTGTGATAAATTCAGTTGATTGGACATGATTTGGAAAGGCACACACCTGTCTATATAAGGTCCCACAGTTAACAGTGCATGTCAGAGCACAAACCAAGCCATGAAGTCCAAGGAATTGTCTGTAGACCTCCGAGACAGGATTGTATCGAGGCACAGATCTGGGGAAGGATACAGAAAAATTTCTGCAGCATTGAAGGTCCCAATGAGCACATCATCCTTAAATGGAAGAAGTTTGGAACCACCAGGACTCTTCCTAGAGCTGGCCGCCCGGCCAAACTGAGTGATCGGGGGAGAAGGGCCTTAGACAGGGAGGTGACCAAGAACCCGATGGTCACTCTGACAGAGCTCCAGCATTTCTCTGTGGAGAGAGGTGAACCTTCCAGAAGAACAACCATCTCTGTAGCACTTCACCAATCAGGCCTGTATGGTAGAGTGGCCAGACGGAAGCCACTCCTCAGTAAAAGGCATATGACAGCCCGCATGGAGGACTCTCAGACCATGAGAAACAAAATTCTCTGGTCTGATGAAACAAAGATTGAACTCTTTGGCCTGAATGGCAAGCGTCATGTCTGGAGGAAACCAGGCACCGCTCATCACCTGGCCAATACCATCCCTACAGTGAAGCATTTTGGTGGCAGCATCATGCTGTGGGGTTGTTTTTCAGCGGCAGGAACTGGGAGACTAGTCAGGATCGAGGGAAAGATGAATGCAGCAATGTACAGAGACATCCTTGATGAAAACCTGCTCCAGAGCGCTCTGGACCTCAGACTGGGGCGAAGGTTCATCTTCCAACAGGACAACGACCCCAAGCACACAGCCAAGATAACAAAGGAGTGGCTACAGGACAACTCTGTGAATGTCCTTGAGTGGCCCAGCCAGAGCCCAGACTTAAACCCGATTGAACATCTCTGGAGAGATCTGAAAATGGCTGTGCACCGACGCTCCCCATCCGACCTGATGGAGCTTGAGAGGTCCTGCAAAGAAGAATGGGAGAAACTGCCCAAAAATAGGTGTGCCAAGCTTGTAGCATCATTCTCAAAAAGACTTGAGGCTGTAATTGGTGCCAAAGGTGCTTCAACAAAGTATTGAGCAAAGGCTGTGAATACCTATGTACATGTGATTTTTTTTTTATAAATTTGCAAAGATTTCAAACAAACTTCTTTCACATTGTCATTATGGGGTATTGTTTGTAGAATTGAGGAAAATAATAAATTTAATCAATTTTGGAATAAGGCTGTAACATAACAAAATGTGGAAAAAGTGAAGTGCTGTGAATACTTTCTGGATGCACTGTACATTCAAAAAGTATTTTGATTACTGAAGGGATTACTTTGCATTTTATTGTCATTTGTTTCATTTAATATTTAGTCCTTTCAGATGGAAAACATTTATACATATAAATTATGCGATTCAAAGTTCATTTGAACAGCTGTGAAACACTTTCTTATGACGTGTTACATTCATACAAGTAAGTTTGGAGCAGAAGAAATAGAAATAAACCTTGTGTAAATTGTCAGCTTTACGCTAAGTTAAAATGCTATTTCTAACCATTTCACATGCACATGTTACCAGGCACGATCATATTTTTTTATCAAGAAAATTCACGTTGGATCATAATTTATATTTTTCTTGTAAGACCTTTGATATTAGGGCAAAAATTATTGATAATAATTTTTTTATTGTTTTCCTGTAAAAATATCTAAAAATCCTTAAAACAAGATCAGTTTGATTTTTCTTGTTTTAGAAACAACACCGCATAAGATATTTAGGTTTTTCAGAGAAGGTATTTTTAACATTTGTATTTTGTCTTACTGTACTGGCAGAGTTTTTATAGCAAAAACAAGGGAAAAAATCTACCAGTGCTGAAGAAGTAATCCAAAGTATTTAGAATACGTTACTGACCTTGAGTAATCTAACTGAATACGTTACAAATTACATTTTATAGCATGTATTCTGTAATCTGTAGTGGAATGCATTTCAAAAGTAACCCTCCCAACCCTGTGTATATATATATATATATATATAGTACTGTCTTTGCACAGTACTGTACATAAGCACATAAAATGTTTCACAAAAGCATTTGTCTTAAGATGGTTATTTATATCTTCAGCTTTAGTGTGTGTGTGTGTGTGTGTGTGTGTGTGTATGTGTGTGTGTATATATATATATATATATATATATATATATATATATACACACACAGTTATATATACAGTATATATACAGTTGTGCTCAAAAGTTTGCATACCCTGGCAGAAATTGTGAAATTTTGGCATTGATTTTGAAAATAGGACTGATCGTGCAAAAAAAACTGTCTTTTATTTAAGGATAGTGATCATATGAAGCTATTTATTATCACATAGTTGTTTGGCTCCTTTTTAAATCATAATGATAACAGAAATCACCCAAATGGCCCTGATCAAAAGTTTACATACCCTTGAATGTTTCTCCTTGTTACAGACACACAAGGTGACACACAGGTTTAAATGGTAATTAAAGGTTAATTTCCCACACCTGTGGCTTTTTAAATTGCAATTAGTGTCTGTGTATAAATAGCCAATGAGTTTGTTAGCTCTCACATGGATGCACTGAGCAGGCTAGATACTGAGCCATGGGGAGCAGAAAAGAACTGTCAAAAGACCTGCTTAACAAGGTAATGGAACTTTATAAAGATGGAAAAGGATATAAAAAGATATCCAAAGCCTTGAAAATGCCAGTCAGTACTGTTCAATCACTTATTAAGAAGTGGAAAATTCGGGGATCAATTGATACCAAGCAAAGGTCAGGTAGACCAAGAAAGATTTCTGCCACAACTGCCAGAAGAATTGTTTGGGATACAAAGAAAAACCCACAGATAACCTCAGGAGAAATACAGGCTGCTCTGGAAAAAGATGGTGTGGTTGTTTCAAGGAGCACAATACAACGATATTTGAACAAAAATAAGCTGCATGGTCGAGTTGCCAGAAAGAAGCCTTTACTGCGCCAATGCCACAAAAAAGCCCGGTTACAATATGCCCGACAACACCTTGACACGCCTCACAGCTTCTGGCACACTGTAATTTGGAGTGACGAGACCAAAGTAGAGTTTTATGGACACAACCATAAGTGCTATGTTTGGAGAGGGGTCAACAAGGCCTATAGTGAAAAGAATACCATCCCCACTGTGAAGCATGGTGGTGGCTCACTGATGTTTTGGGGGGGTGTGAGCTCAAAAGGCACGGGGAATCTTGTGAAAATTGATGGCAAGATGAATGCAGCATGTTATCAGAAAATACTGGCAATCAATTTGCATTCTTCTGCATGAAACCTGCACATGGGACACTCTTGGACTTTCCAGCACGACAATGACCCTAAGCACAAGGCCAAGTTGTCCCTCCAGTGGTTACAGCAGAAAAAGTTGAAGGTTCTGGGGTGGCCATCACAGTCTCCTATCCTTAAAATCATCTAGCCACTCTGGGGAGATCTCAAAGGTGCAGTTCATGCAAGACGACTTTGCATGACCTGGAGGCATTTTGCCAAGATGAATGGGCAGCTATACCACGTGCAAGAATTTGGGGCCTCATAGACAACTATTACAAAAGACTGCACGCTGTCATTGATGCTAAAGGGGGCAATACGCAGTATTAAGAACTAAGGGTATGCTGAATTTTGATCAGGGGTCATTTCATTTTTTTCTTTGTTGCCATGTTTTGTTTTATGATTGTGCCATTCTGTTATAACCTACAGTTGAATATGAATCCCATAAGAAATAAAAGAAATGTGTTTTGCCTGCTCACTCATGTTTTCTTTAAAAATGGTACATATATTACCAATTCTCCATGGGTATGCAAACTTTTGAGCACAACTATATATATATATATATATATATATATATATATATATATATATATATATATATATATATATATATATATATATTCCTCGGAGGTCCACTTCTTTTGCAATAAAATTGTCATAATTTAGTTTATTTCTGCCCTCTCTCAACCATTATAATTAATCCTATGCTTAATATTGGTTGTATATATTCATATATATAACCACTTCACCTTGGTGAAGGACGAAAATGCTGCTACCTTGCTCGTGGAGATCACCACCCTCCTACGGAAGGGTGCGATTGAACCTGTCCCTCTGGCCGAGATGAAGAAGGGGTTTTACAGCCTCTACTTCATCGTACCGAAAAAAGGCGGTGGGTTGCGCCAATCTTGGACCTGCGAGTACTGAACCAGGCTTTACACAGACTCCCGTTCAAGATGCTGACGCAAAAACGCATTCTGGCGAGCGTCCGGCATCAAGATTGGTTCGCGGCGGTAGACCTGAAGGACGCGTACTTTCACATCTTGATTCTACCTCGACACAGACCCTTCCTGCGGTTTGCATTCGAGGGTCAGGCATATCAGTACAAGGTCCTCCCTTTTGGCCTATCCTTGTCCCCTCACGTCTTCACGAAGGTCACAGAGGCAGCTCTTTCCCCGTTAAGGGAAGTGGGCATTCGCATTCTCAACTATCTGGACAATTGGCTAATCCTAGCTCACTCTCGGGACATGTTGTGAGCACACAGGGACTCGGTGCTCTTGCACCTCAGCCGATTAGGGCTTCAGGTCAACTGGGAAAAGAGCAAGCTCCTCCCGGTTCAGAGCATCTCTTTTCTCGGTTTGGAGTTGGAATCAGTCCACAGTCGGTGCTGACCTGTTTGAAGGCTTTCAAACTGAAAACAGCGGTTCCACTGAAACTCTTTCAGAGGCTCCTGGGGAATATGGCATCCTAAGCGGTAGCCACCCCGTTCGGGTTGATGCATATGAGACCGCTTCAGCAATGGCTTCAGACTCCAGTCCCAAGATGGGCATGGTGCCGCGGGACTCATTGCGTGGCCATCACGCCAGTCTGTCACCGTCTCTTCAGCCCTTGGATTGACCTCTCATTTCTACGGGCAGGTTTTCCCCTAGAGCAGGTCTCCAGGCGTGTCGTGGTCAGGACAGACACCTCCAAAATGGGCTGGGGTACTGTTTGCAACAGGCACGCAGCCGCCGGCTTATGGACGGGCCCACGGCTGCGTTGGCACATCAACTGCCTCGAGTTGCTGGCAATTCTGCTCGCCCTGCGGAGGTTCCGGCTGTTGATCCAGGGCAAGCACGTATTAGTTCGGACAGACAACATGGCAATGGTAGCATATATCAACCGCCAAGGCGGTCTGCGCTCTCGTTGTATGTCACAACTCGCCCGCCGTCTCCTCCTCTGGAGTCAGCAGCACTTCAAGTCGCTGCGAGCCACTCACATCCCGGGCGACCTCAACACTGCAGTGGACGCGCTGTCACGGCAGGTTACCCTCAGGGGAGAGTGGAGACTCCACCCTCAGGTGGTCCAGCTTATTTGAAGTCGATTCGGACAGGCACAGGTAGACCTGTTCGCCTCCCAAGAATCCTCCCACTGCCCGCTCTGTTACGCCCTGACCGAGGCACCTCTTGGCATAGACGCGCTGGCACACAGCTGGCCTCCTGGCTCACACAAATATGCGTTTCCCCTTGTGAGCCTACTTGCACAGACTCTGTGCAAGGTCAGGGAGGACGAGGAGCAGGTAGTCCTGGTAGCACCCTACTGCCCACCCAGACGTGGTTCTCGGACCTCACGCTCCTCACGACTGTCCCCTTCCATCTTGAAGGTGTACGTTGCTGCTATAGCAGCACACCACGACACAGTGGACGGTAAGTCCTTAGGGAAGCACGACCTGATTATCAGGTTCCTGAGATGTGCCAGGAGGCTGAACCCCTCCAGACCACGCCTCGTTCCCTCATGGGACCTCTCTGTAGTTCTTCAGGGTCTACAGAGAGCCCCCTTTAAGCCTTTGCAGTCAACTGAGCTTAAGGCACTCTCCTTGAAGACTGCACTCCTGACTGCACTCACTTCCATCAACAGGGTAGGAGACCTGCAAGCGTTATCTGTCAGCAAAATGTGCCTGGAGTTCGTATTGGCATGCAAATACCACTCGCCAATTTTCATTGGCCAGAGGTGTCTCGGGCTCCCAAGAGTGACCCCTAGTGTCACTACATCGACACAACGTCTCGTTCCCTCCATCAGGGAATGGAGGTTACGCAAGTAACCAGGACGTTTTGGATAGTGGAGGAAGTTCTGAAAGTTTGTTTTCATAGTGTAATGCACTCTTTTATCTCAAAAGATAAATTACATTTTGATTTCTCATAATATGACCACTTTAAAGTTAATTGGTAAAAAAAAAAAAAAAAAAACATGCTCATGAGTATTTGAAACTAAAAATCACTGGTGCGATTTAATGTGACTTTAATAAGACAAATGTAATGAACGAGAGCACTGATTTGCAAAGTTCAGTTCATAAAAAGTAGCTTCCCAGCAATCTTTCATGTACATTCATTTCTAACACTTCTCCCCAATTCATCACTCTTTCTCAGTCTTTTTCAAATTTTCTGTCTCCCACACACATACACAGAGAGAGAGGCTTATACTGTATTGTGTTCCCTGGCTCTGATTCTGTGTAAGGGACAAACTCTGTTATGTGTGTAATGGGGAGTGTTGTGCACCTGAAGGCACTTGTCAACAAGGGATCCCAGGAGCTGGAAGCAGCTGGGGGGCCAAACTCCACACATCTGCTGTACCCACTTCCACTGGGCACACATATCAAACACACAATCCATTCAGACACACAGACATGTGCAAACACATAACCTCTCTTTTTGCAAGTGTGAAAGATAACATGGCATAAAAACTGTATTGTTTTCTATTGCAGGTGAATTTACTCACAGCGCAATGCCAAAGGTCACACAAAACCATACTCAAAAATTATATATATATATATATATATATTATATATATATATATATATATATATATAAAAGCAAATTCTGGCAGTTCTACTACAGTGGACTTCTAGAAAGTAAAGTCTTTTTAAAATATTTAAACATTTACTTAATCTACTTGCAAATGTCCAACAGTGTATGCGCATGCACCACAGGAGATTTGTCTTTTTTTTTTTTTCTCTGAGAGAAATGGAAATTCCTATCACAGTGTTATTTCCATCACATCACAAAATCTGTATTGTGTTTAATACAGATATTGGCCAGACCGATTAATCAGCCAATATTTGGCCATTTGACGATTATAAAAGTTTTCACTTGTCCGATTAACAAAAGTGTTAACTTTCTCTTGTGTCAGTTAAAAAAATCTACCAATATACTTGTTAAAGGATAGAAGTTTTTTATTTCAACGTCAAGCGAATGAGTAAATGTTGTATAAAATAAGTGTTCATTTCACTCATAAATTGTGTGCATAATTAATTTGCTGTTGTTGTATTGTGTTTTCAATATCTGCATTTTTATCGGCTATCTGCCATCCTGCTCGCTAGATATCGGTATCGACATCAGCTATTAAAAATCCCATATTGGTCGACCACTAGTATTTAATAGAGTTCTGTGGTGGAAATGACAGTGATAGAAACAACAGTGATGGAAATTACATTTTTAATTTTCTTTCTTTTTTTTTTTTTTTTACAAAATGGAAGACTCCTTGGTCTTGCTAAGGCAAATTTTATAGCTAACATTTTTTGGTATTCGAAACAAATATATCAATTTCAAACAAATAATATTTCACACTTTTGCGTAATTTGGCAAAAATCACAGTTTGACTGGATATGACGCTCAAAAACATTGTTCACAAATTATATTTACTTAGATTTTTTTTGTTTTCGTATGTGGCGAGCAGGGCGGGGCCGAGTGGCATCTGGGCAGAGCGGGGCTGGAAGATAAGTGCTGAATGAGTTCCACCTGTGTGCCACACCGGTCTCAAGTTCCAGTGAGGGGCAGCGGGAGTATTTAAGGAGAGGAGACAGTGGCAGACAGGAGAGAGATGTCTGTGTGTGTTTTTATGTTCATATGTAGCTGGCTGAAAAGAAGTGCGTATTATTGTTTTGTTATACACTGACAAGTGTTATTAAATGTCTACATGTTTGTCAAGCCGGCCCCAGCTTTCTCCTTTCCCATCCTTCCCATCACATCTCAAGCATGCTCTTCTCTAATTTTTTATTTATTTATTTATTATTTGGTAAACAAGTACATTAACTCTTGAAAATATTTTATTAGGGGCATTACTGTTAGGTGTGGTGGAAATGATGCCACAACAATGGGACAGTCATCATGTTTTTTGTTTTTATTCAATATACTTATTGAAAGTCTGGGTCTGGGGCAAGGGTAAAACATTAATATATCTATAAAAGGCATTTGAAAAGTACCAAAAAAACTGATGAATGCCTGGTAAAAAAAAAGTTTCCAAATTAGTTTTCATACACTGTAACAAAGAGAAAAAAGTAAAAATCTGTTCGTTTGAATACAAATCAACTCCTGGGACATGAAATTGCCCAAAGTTGAAGAAATATAACTGAGAAAAATTGATTCAAAGTTACTTGGTTTTATTGTGGAATGTGTATTTATTTAAATTTTCACTCTCTGTTTTCTCTGAATCCATGCATAGTTGATTCAAACCTGTCCATCACAGGCCCCATTTACAACATGCGTTTCATATCCGGATAGTATCTATTCTTTAGATGGATTGCATTTATGTCTTGCAGTCAAATGCGTCTCCACTGTGATCGAATAGAGATTCGATCAAAGTTACACACGCAAAATTGAAAACGCTACTAACGTTTTACATCAGAGGCTGTGGTAACTAAAAATTGGATATGACATCTATTATGTCTATTAAGATATGATATCTGATTTCTATTGGATATTTCCATCTATTAGCAAGTTTTGAAAACATTGAAGGATAATTCAAATGCTTTCCATCAATTTGACATTTTTTTCTTAAATTTAAAATCATTTGTGGGTCGCCAAAGCTTAATTTTCACAAAATTAATTAATTATGTATTTGTATGCAAATAACACCCTTTTGCATTTACACTTTCTTTGAATGTGTTCAGAATTCATCTCATAACTACCTCCGAATGTGGTTTCAGTGAGCCGATCACAATCCGATCACAATGCCTCTTGGGTGCATTTACACCTGGCATTTAATGTGGACAAGTGCTATCCGATAGCTATCTGATCACCGAAAATGCGTGTTAATGCAAGTTGTAAATGGGGCGTAACACCTTGTCCTAACCAGACAGCTGCAATATTCATACACTAAAATGATGATAAATGACAAAAAAATCAGAACAGTCTGTTCATTGAACACAACTCATTTTCTCACTGAATCTGCATATAGGCAAATGCTTTCTACGGCAAACCCCATACTGAGGGGATAAATACATAATCACACATACACAGGGCAAAGTTATTTTATGAATCGTGTTCAAATTATGTCTGTTACCACTGTGTATGTGCACGCATTACTCCTGTTGTTATTTCGCTGATCTCCACATGACAGGGAAGAGAAGAGAAAGTCTGGGCAAGCCACTATGTCTGTAATCCCTGATCCCTCCACCATTCTGAATTGGTGTGTGTGTGTGTGTGTGTGTGTGTGTGTGTGTGTGTGTGTGTGTGACAGACCTCCATTTGAAGAGAACAAGCACAACATTCAGTAGGTGTGTGACAATCTCAAGTTGTGGCCAAAATCAAGTTGTTGTGAACTGCCTAGTGAGAAGCCGGCTTTAATATGCTGTTATGAAAAGGATTTTAGACCCATTTGTTGATTGGGATGGGACACGGTGTAAGAGATTTTGATATTGACTACATTTTGACAAAATGCGTAGTTACTGTGTTTTGTCTTTGCAAGGAAGTAGAGAGAAGCGGCAGTCATATTAATAAGCGTGTGCTGAATAACCATTAGCATTTTTTATATGTGTGTGTAACAAGGACATGCTTGGCTGCAGCTCTAACCGGCTGTACATGTAGCATTTAACACAGCATGGGTGCGCGTGTGCACATCTCAACACCTTACATTACTCTGCTCATCTGTGCAATTGCATTCCTGAGTCAGCTGCAAGTTCCTGCCTATTTTTGCTTGTGCACATCGCAGATAACTCTCTCTCCTTCATTGTCACCACAATTACACTACAACACAGGAGCGGGCCAGGTCCAGTCTGCAGGCATGAGGTAATAATTGGGTTGTATTTTATGGTTTGTGTATTTTAAGATTGTGAGAAATGGCTCCGCTGAATAAATCATTCATACATTTAGAGTGATTACCGGAGCGAGAAGGGGGAAGCTGGATCGCCCAAGATAGATTACCCATAATGCATTTCAAGAAGGCAACTAATTAGCAGAAGAAAGGTCAAGTAAAACCAGAAAGTGATTAGAGAGAGAAGACAGAAAAAGAGAGAAAAGATGAGAGAGAGAGAGAGAGAGAGAGAGAGAGAGTGAGAGAGAGAGAGAGAGAGAGAGAGAGAGAGAGAGAGAGAGAGAGAGAGAGTTCTCATCTCACATACATTTAGTCACTTTTGGAATGTAGCCAAACCCCCCCCCCCCCCCCCCCCCGCCCCCCTTTGCCTCTGTAACTGAAAGCAGTTGCTTCAATATTTAATGAAATGCTTATGTTGTGGCACCTGGACATATCTGCATCCATGGCGACCCGTTGCCTCCCAAGTGGGCCATTACTGTAGCCATTTGCAAAGGGCACAGGCCTCTCTCTGCCTGCAATGATGCCAGTCTTCAGGAATCTGCTACAAAACAGCAAGGGATGTGGGGGCGGTGCTCTACCTAACAATTGCGAGGACAGAAAAACTGCATAGAAAAACAACAGCCCAGAACTGCACCCAGAGCAAAGCTACTCCCACAGAGCCCTGCAACACTACAGCCTGCAGCCAGGCTTCTGCTGCTTTCTACACCCAGAGATTACAGCGTGCTGCCAACACAGACACAGCGGATGCACTTCTTCTGGTGCATCTCTCCTGTCAACACCAAAAACACAGCCTTTCACTGGCAACATCCACTAACCGCCCCACTGTCCCCCACTTCACCCTTAATGATCTAATGCATCAATACCTTCAGCCATCAACGTGAAGCAGATGTCCTACGCTACAGTATCCTTGGCTGGGATTGGGAGCGCTGCTTTAAAAAGCATTCATTTCTGAGTCCTAGATGGCTGTCTCACCGTGGCCTGCCACCCGCTTCCACTGGCAAGTGATCTCAGGGCTTAATGGAATTTAATTACTTCAGCTACATTAATCATGGCTACAGTGGAGCACCCACTATTTCATCTCCACTCTTAGGGGTTATTAGTACAAATACACTGTCATACTACATTGTGGAAGCAACATTTTAGGTGTCACCACCAGCACATTTATTAAAATCTATCAATATCTTTCAGCGGGCACGGTTCTCTCCCTCGGTCATCTCCCGTGCGCATTAGGGGTTTAGACAAAGTTTCCTGGCATCAAGTGACATGGGGCCTGAAAAAGTTTTCCTTCATTAATTCTTCCCTGCCACTCTTGCCTGTCGTCCGACAATTGATTGGATGTGGCTGGCAAGGACAGGAGAGCAGCACTCTGAAATAGAGACTTCATGCCCTGATTCTACAGAGGTGTCAAAATCATTACTCAATTCATTATATTATTAATGGTCCAATAGAGAAAAGCTTTTCTTTTCTTTTTTTCTTACAATGGTACAGTTAATGTTTCATAGATGGTGTCTTGTCATATTTGTTACTTTGAAACACAAAAAAAAATATTAGTGGTACTATGGTACTGTGATGGTATCAAACCGTAATAAACCATGGTACTTATATATCAATGCACTATGGTATTTATATGGTAGTCCAAGGTACTTTCAAGAATACCATGGTACTATCACGGTACAGTACATGTCTAAAAAAACATGGAAGTATATGTTACATTTTTTGTTCAAATGTTAATACCATGGTACCATGTTAAATGCAATAAATTTTATACTGAGCAAGTGAATTGCAAGCAATTACAGAGTTAAATGAAACAAATCTTCAGAGCAATAAATTGACTCTCTTTAAATCAGATTTAATTGATGCATATTCTTATGAAAACCCACGCATACAATTATTATTTTTTTCGTACTGTAAATGTAAACCCTAAAAATAAAACTTTGGCATTTGAAAAATGTTCTCATTTTAAGTCTCATTCTGTAGAGAGTCTCAAATAAAGCTGTTATTAAACTTGGAAGAAAATAAGAACTTCATAGAAGTTCATATTGTTTCATTACAGTTCTAAATTACTTTTATGGATGAATACTGCAAAACAGGTATGAGCTTTACCACCTTAACATGTAAACCTATCAGCCAACCAGCACATGTTCATTCTAACAGGGCAACTAAAATAGCACTTTAAACACAAATTTATTTCTGAATGCCACTGACCCAAGGACCAGGTCCTAGTTTGTTCTGTATTAATTATTATTTCTAGCCTTGAAATAAAAAATCAATAAGCAGATTCTCTGAGCCCTCATTATCCTGTTTTATGCATTTCATAGTAATATAAAAGAGTAGCCACATTAGTAAAATTTGGAATTTGAGCCCTGCTGCTCTGGGTACTCAAAGGTCAGGGAAATTAATTTTACTGACTGTTGAGGTGAGGAGGGAGAAAAAAAAGCATAAACGCAAAATAAAACTCCTGCTTTACAAATTATTTAAACGGCAGGTTATTCAATATTTTCTGTGCTTCTTGTGTTCCAACATCTTCCAATTTTACTAATCAGCAAGTAAACACTGCATTTGAAAGTTTGAGTGTTGCAGAGACAGATGAATTAGAAGACTATTGTAATGGCAGGTTCACCTTCCTAAACAAGTTCACAATCTGAAGCCCATTCTTTCTTTTCTAGCAGCTTTCAGGTTTTATATGTTATGTGTGTCACAAACTCTTTTAAAGTTAAAATTGCCAAGCAGATGAATCCATACCTGAAGAATTTCAAACAGATTATTTTGTAGACATGCTGTGATTCATAAATAACACCAGCTATCACAGCAAAAAGTCCACTACATATAAACATATGGGGATTAAAATCAACATGGACTGTTTAAGTTTGAAATAAAAAAGATTTTTAACACATAAAAAATGTCTGCAATCAAAGAAAATGCAGACCAAAAAAAAAAAAAAAAAAGAGAGCCTAAAGCCCTGCTTTGATTAGGATACAGCTATCAATAAAAACACATAATATGATGTGGATCAGAGAGCTTGTTAGCTTGCAACCAGACAGTGCACTAGTTTTAAGCCTATGGTACCAAAAAGACAGTGTAGGCGCCTTTAACAACGGAATATGAACAGTGAGGCGTTGTGGTATATAGATTACTATAGATTACTAGAGCCTATGCATGTGTATGTGTGATGATGTTGGGGTTGTTCATGCTCAGGTAACCAGAAAGGCAGCTGGGCCACTCCAGTGCAAAGGTACTGGGTGTGAGAACGTGAGTGAGTGGTAGAACCCTCTGGATCGCTGCCACTCATCTGGCCACCTTCCTAAGCAGGGCAGAAAATCAAACAAGTAGGAAAGAATTAAATAAAAGCGAGGAGAAAAATGATTTCTTATAAATAGCAGGCTTCGCCAGAAGGCATAGGAAATGAGGGCAGTGAGGCGCAGGAGAGGAGCTTGAGTTTGACATGGGTCTTAAAATTGAGAGGAGGCGGAATCGGGGACCTATTGCGCAAAATGGCTCCAACCAAAGCAAGGATTAGTGTTTCTGCCTCCACAGCCAAGTTCCTCCAGAACAACTAATCACCTTCAAGTTCTCTATTTTTTTTCCGTCACTGTCTCTGTCTCTCTCTCTCTCTCTCTCTCTCTATCCTCTTTAAAGTATCATTTCACCCCTCACCACCATTATGGCTAAAATTAAGCAGAGAGTGTTCTGCCAGCACCGATTAAACCCATCCATGGATCCATAGAGGAGAAGGTGTCATGTCAGTTACGGCTTTGAGAAGAGAGTATACACGGGCAGACTGGAAACACAACGCACATCTATGCCACAGTCTAACACCCAGCAAAAATGGCTGGTGGCAAGAATTGTTTTGATGTGGTTTAGAAGACTAAAATATCAGTCTGCGATTAGAAACAAGGAGTAATGTTTTCTGAAAGACTTTCTGAAAACAAAGCTCACATATTGTTTCATGTGAATGTGCTAATAAATGCCTAGCCTTTAACTTGAATGAAGAAGTGTTATACAACTATAAATAAAGATAGATTATGTACTTTCAAGTAAGCACAATTAAAGTTGCACTGCAATAATAAAAATGTACATATGTTTATGGCCATATGAGTAGTCTACTTTAATTAATTTACAACAAAATTAATATCAGTCAAAAGCATGCAGTGATCAATTAGCTTAATGCAAAGAAACAAACAAGCGCTTCTTTGTTGTTGCTTTTAAAACACAAAATGCAGGCATCAGCAAAGCTCCGCACCAAACATTCACACTTTAACTCAGTTACAGTACAACAAAAAAGGCAGAGAATAGACAGAAGTTCTGTTTTTTAATTAGTTATCACAGAGCTGCACAAAATAATGCATGTTTACTTGGCTTCTTAAGCAGACAGAGTGTTTGTACACACCTGTTTAATATGACATTCTGCAAAGAGATCTCCATCTCACAAGCACGACTGCACCCGCAAAGGGCAGAGATGATATTGATAAAATGGTAATTTCGTAATCAGAATGATCTTGAGAACTGCACCGGCACAGTAAGTTAAAACGAGGCTCAAATAGGTCACCTTCATCTTTAAGAGTTTTGTCTGGCCTTTATTTCTTTAATGTCAAGCCACCGATATCAGGCAAAAATAAAAAAGCAAATAAAGAAAAGACGGATAGCTGTACGATTTCTCTCAGGTCCTATTCAGAGAGAAATTAAATGGGCCTTGCATACTTGCAAATGACTGAGAAATATGCAAGTAATTTACCGTTAAATTCCATAACAGGAAAACCTAATTGTACAGCATGTACAGCCTAATTGAATTGTTCTACAAGTGCATTACTGTTATGGAAATAATACTGACAGGAGTGATAAAAGATCTAAAGCAGAGACACTGAATGGATAACATAATTATTAAAATATAAAAGCAACACACACACACACAAACACCTGGAAAGTAATTCAGTAAAATGTAAAGAACAAATTAAAAAAATTAATAAACAGTAATATAAATTATTATTAATAATAATAATAATTATGATTATTCTAATTTAAACTAACAATAAAGATCAACATATTTGAATAAAAAAAAGTCATCCAAATTAGCATCAACATTAAGATATCAATCATGTAATCTGTTTTCTGAAATATTTTTTTGTAATAACAAACATATTTATAAACTAAATAAAAAATAAAAAATAATACTACTAATAATGTGCTTATATGCAAAAAACCAAACAACAGTTTCACACACACACACACACACACACACACACACACACACACACACACACACACACAAAACTCTCTTGCATGGCAAAACTACAAAGTCCTCCCCCTCTGCTGGTCAGAGACTGAAGTGCATCTGACCCTTCTACACTTTCCTGCAGTGGCCTCTGCCAACTAACAAAGCCTGTCCCGAACTAGGCTGTCAATTTTGTAAAAAGAAAGGTGTGTCTGTAAGTGAGATATGGATGGCTTGGGGTAAACACATATAAAAACAAATCTGCTTTCACGCTTACACGCACCCCCATACAAACATGCCACAATGCATCCTCTTTCTCTCTCACAAACAAGCATGCACATATGCATATATATGTATGAATTTATATGGTTGTAATACATAGGTATTTATGTGTATGACTAGACGCACACCAACACAAATAATACAAGATTTTGCAACATATCTACGGATCACTGATATTCTATCAAAATAATCAGAGGAAATTTCAGGTTTAGAAGCGTTAAGAAAAAGAACAGCCTTGCCCTAAACATTTTGCAGTGAATATGATCCTTTCCTTTTACTGATGCATGTACCGTAATTTTGAAAAGCTTGTGAGTGATAATATGAAATCAGGAATGTAATATCACCAATGTTTCAGAGAATTTCTAAATCTACATTTTTCTTACACTGACTAAATAGAAAAAAATCTAATTAAATAACATCACTCTGAAACACTGGAATAGCCTAAATATAATGAACCTTATGATCTCTGGCTATCTCTTGACAGCACGTTGTTTCAGCAATGATAGGTTAATGTAATTTCTCTTTTGTTTTCATTCAGTCATCATGGTGGCGAGGTCCTTTCATGATGACACTCTGATGGTGAGGAACTTCATTTCAGACTGGAATATCTCACAGATGTGACAACACCCTCCTTTGTTGCCAAGAGTGTTGAACTGCTTTGAACTGCAGACTGACAGAGTAGGGAAGCCATTCCAAACGCAAATGTAAATTATTATTACTTACACATTTAACTCTCTAGCTACTATGTTGTCCTAGTAAGTGGAGGAATTCTGAAATCATGTTGCCCTCTTTTGGCTGGCATGTGACACTGCAGATTCTTTTCTGAAATAATTGAAAATGTTTCATGTGCGAGAGTATGCAGATGTTTTTTTTTTTATTATTATTATTTTTTTATTATTATAATTAATTAAGGCACATATAGTATATACAGATGCTAGAGATTTTATGAATACATTTGACCTTGTGGTGGCCCTGAAAATTATGGAACAAATATAACTAACTGGATTTTAGAAGATGAATTTCACTATCAATGAAACCTGGTGAAAACTCAAGAGCAACTACACAAGTTTAAAGCCTAAAGTGTCAAGGCTAAAACAGTAAGTGACCCGGATGTCTACAGTATATGACACATAAAGCCCTGTAAGTGCCTTACTAGAACAAAGTACCTTGCAAAGGTCTTATAATGAATGTTTCTCAAAAAAAAAACAAAAAAAAAAACTCGAACATATTTCTAACACATTCCCTTCTGTCTTCTATTTGTTACCTTCTCATTTCATACTCTCCGCCTTCTCTCTACCTCTCCCTCCCCTCCTCAGATGTGCAGGTCACTCCATCGGGCACAGGACATATCCGTCTCCTCCATTCCAGACCTCACCCCTCCATCAGTTTCCCCAGCGTTCTCCCAGCATTCCAGTCTTTGATTTCCCACTCGTCTGCAAAAGATAAGAAACAAACCCCAGCAATGGGAACTTTCACTGAATATCCTTTTCAGCCTCCACACCTATAATTTTTGCTTTCCCTTTTTATTTTTTCCTCCCTCGTTCATCTCCGAGCTTGGGGAAGTGAAGAGGTGGGTAGTTTATTCAGTAAACGCAGAATGGTTGATCTAAATAAAGATGCTCTTCAAATTCCATTGTATGTCTAATGGTCTATCACATAGGGGAGGATTACTGATCTGATTTAAACTCAAAACAATGCTGAGTGGAAAGGAGGTGTGGAAAAAAACAGACTTTGGTGGTGACAGATGCACTATCGAGGATTTCGTCGGCTCATATTTCAAGCTGTTAAAATAGACTCGTTTAAACTGCCTGTACTGCCCAATATATGGCGGTAAATAAACGATCGGAGTGCAGCGATAAGCAACCCTGCCTTGCGTATCCACGCACGCACTCTCTCCCCTGAGCTGAATCAATACGGCCAATGCAGCACATCATTCATCTCATAAGTATAATGAGTACTTGTGTTATTAATCTCATCTTTATACAGGGGTAATATGATAGTTAATTCAGCTCAGCTGAAATGAATGAAAATAAGTTAATCACAAATGCATCGCTTAGGAAAATAAATTTTTGCCAAGATATTCTAATAACAATATGTATAGGCAACGAGTGCTAATTCTATCATGCAAAGAAACCGATATTTCACTCTGTTCCTCTGACTAACATATAAATGGAATATTTCACACTCTTTTCTTTAGTGAAAACAATATAGATTTTGATTTGCTTGCACACAATTTTAATAAAAAGCTATTGATGGGATATCGATTGCTTAGCTCGTAGCACAGCTTGTGAGCCCAGTGTGCAACAATCATTACATGCTTAGCTTTTGGGTTCATTTGAACTCATATGGTCAATAAAAACTCCATATGCTCTTGGCACTTTAAACACATCAGGGCTTTTTTTTCTACACTATTTTCTAAATCAAACTCTACTGTCAAAGACAAGCCAGGAGAACTGCTCCAGTTTAAAAATATGTTACACATTTTGTGAAGCTGAACTGTTTGTCAAATATCAAAGGGATGAGGTGCTTCACATTGATCTAAATTAAGGAACAAAACAGCCATTATATGTTGGCGCACACTGTGACTTCTACTATTGCTGAAACTTTAGCAGTACATAAGTAAATCAAATGTAAAATTGGCCAGTGTTTATAGCATTTTTTCCTTCAGTTTTCCAAGTATCACTTTTTGTATTTTAATGTATTTTTTAGTGTGTTTAAGGTTGTAGTTTCAAAATTTGTGGCATCCCTCGAGGCACTTTGAGTACTTCCTTGATTTCTCTCTAGTACCTTCCTTTAAGAATGTGATCTGTGCACTCCAAGGTCTTATTTATCCCTGTGTCACTTTGTAAAATCTTTATTCATGTGAACATATCTTTTAAATGGGAGAGTCACTGTAGAAACGGCAATAAAAGATTGGAGAGAGATCAATGCTGAACGTATTATGCCTTGGCACAGAGACTTGGCTTTAATAATCAAAAAATTGATCCATTAAGCTCAACCTAATACTTTGCCAAAATGGTAGAGGTGCTCTGTTTTCTATACATGGTTATGTGGAGGATTGCAGTTTTGCAGAGACTCTGGTCTAATGACACAATATTGAAGATGAAATGGGCTCATTAAATCGATATTTTATATAAAATATGGATAAATATACATATTTTATATATATATATATATATATATATATATATATATATATATATATATATATATATATATATATATAGTGTATGTGTGTGTGTGTGTGTGTGTGTGTGTGTGTGTGCGTGTGTATGTGTGTGTGTAAAATTACAATGCACTTTAATATACATACTTTACACTGAAAAAAAACTATTTGTTGGCTCAACAACTATAATGTTAGAAAAAAATTGCTTCTACTCATAAACTTACATATTTATAAAATGTTTAGCTTTACTTCATTTGCATAAATGTGTACAACTCAAAATATTAATTATAATATATATTATATAATATTATAATATATAATTATAAAAGTGATACATAAAGTAAAATAATAATTGCGAGTTCCATGAACATCTTTGGCTTAAAAAATCCATAAAATAAATATTTTAAGTACTACAAACTCAAATAAACAAGTACAGAACTGAGGTTGTGAGGAATACCCATAAGTCCTTGCACTTAAATAATTTAAGCACTTTTGTTTGGTCAAAAGGAACTTATTGGGGCATTGAATTAGTTGTTTTTGAGAATTCATAGATATTTAGCTCTTTTTAGTATCATTGATGTTGTTTTACTGTAATTAGTTGTTTTGTGTAAAGTCACCATTAGGCTGATAAGTGTTCCCTTTGGTGAAGTTGGATCCTGTTCAATCCATGTAATTTATCTTTGTATATGTGAATGTGAGTAGGTAAAGTGCAGCTTTATCTGCACTTCTTTGGGAAATCAATTGTTTAATAACTGCCCTTATTTTCATTTGAACCAATTAAATTAGTAAGAAACAATAATATTGAAGTTCTTTTGAAACAATGTGCTATTAGTTGTTAAATTGTATTTGTCTGACATACTTTTTGAAGTAAATAAAACTGAATGAACTGATACATATCTAAGAAAGGTTTTCTAGTTATGCTAACATAAAATGACAAATCGTTGAATTTACTTAAAAAGTGTGATGTAGAAATGCTGCATATATATTTTAAGTAAATCCCACACATATATTTACCACATGGCATTCATGTCAGCTACACCAAATATTATGCTGTTTACCTATGTCTGTACATTACTGTAACAATAGACCTAATCTAAGAGTGAAATGTTGCTTTAAAATGTATAAAAAGGGATAGTTCACCTCACCTTCATGTTTTTCCAAACCTGTATGACTGACTTTCTTCTTTGGAGCACAAATGAGATGTCCGGCAGAACATCAGCCTCAGTCATCTGTCACTCCCTTGACTTTTATTGTACGAAAAAAAAAAAAAGATGCTATGAAAGTTAATGGTGACTGAGACTAAAATACTGTCTAACATCTCCTTTTGTGTTTCACAGTAGAAAGTCATTCGGGTCTGGAACAACAAGGGCGAGTCAGCACTTCATTTTTGGGTGAAGTATCCCTTTAAACTTCATTAATTATTAATAAAAATAAAAAAAATCACAAGCTCTTCGGGATATAATTATGAAAGTAGCCTACACTTGGTGGCTGCATTGTGCAAAAAAACAAATGATCTTTACTTCCAATAGACACATACTCGCAAAAAACATCTGCTGGAGAATGTAATTGAAATGTATTTAATAATCTCAAAAGAGTAGTCATATCTAACAATTACAACCGCTAAAAGCCACCATTCATGTATAGAGCAGAGACTACTCTAAGAACAAAAATATTCCTTTATTTTTTTTTTTTTTTCTGAAGTGACCTAACATTTACTGAGCCTTTCTTAGATGACTGTGAGTGTTCTCCACGCACACTTCAAAGGTTACCGGATGTGCCTAATTCGAGGCTGTAAGTAAGAGTTCCAATTTTGACACAAACATTTACCAAAAGAAATTAAACCAAAAGAGATATCCTTATCCATGCCACTCTAATGAGCTGGAGTTTGTGTGTCTATTCCACAGTATAGCAGCAAACAGACAGGTTTAAGAGTGCAGTGTGTGTGTGTTGGGGGGGGGGTACACAAAGGAGGTAAACAACCCCAAAACCCTCTGAAACAAGACCCGTGGCAGAGCTGATTGTACCTCAATGGAAGTGTAGGTCGAGCATCACAGCACAGAGACACTTCCTCTGCACCGGTACCTGGGATGCCGCCGAAACTCAACACACATCAATATCGATCGGCTTGCTACAGACTCCACCAACCTGGTCAAACCCAAGTCCTTTCTGAAATTTACCCACAAAAGTATTCACTTTTGCTAGCGCTGCCAACCCACAAGGCACAGAGGGGGAAAAAGTCAATTATATACAATGTGCTTCATTTCCCCTCAAGGATGGAATCCACCCTTTCTAATCCGATCAATTCATGTCAGACAGGAGGCTGGATTCAGCGCTATCTCTAAAGTCCTGTAATCCAGGCTAAGTCTTCACACTGCCTGCCTCACCTCCACAAGAAAAGGGTTTGGTCCAGAGCGTGATACAGCAAATTAGCCGTAATGTACATTCACATACACTGCAGTGGATGGGTGCCACTGTGCTAACAGCTAAGCATAATTGGATAAGGTACATTCAGTTATTTCCTACTACAGTCAATAACAAAGTGGCACAAATACAGGTCTGCTCTTAAACGCAAATACCCCTTAGAATCTGAAAGATTTTTATCATTAAAAAAAGGGATCGTAGAAACATCTTTTTTTTCCTTTTTTTTTTTTTTTTTCCTATTTAGCATTGTCAAGATGAAGCTATTTGACATAGATATTTACTTATATTCCACAAGACAAAATAATTATTTAATTTACCCAAATTGTACTGTTTAAAAACTTACACACCCTTAGTTCTAAATAGTGTGTCCTCCTTGAGCATAACTGATGGTTTTCAGCCTTTTGTGATGGTTGTGCATGAATTCTTGGTTTGTTTTTGAAGCTGTCCACTGATTTTATTTATGGGGGAAAGCCTCGGGTACTGTAAGTTCTTTGCTGAACTTTTGAGTTCTCTCCTACATTGGCTAAATGATCCAGCTTTGCATCTCAATACAATTGAGGGACTCATACACAACTATCACAAAATACTGACACTTACTGATTTAATAATGCTCAAAAAGGGTGTCAACTTTTAAACAGGGTTATTTGAGTAATTTATTTAGTCTTATATATATTATGCACCTTCTTCAGGGCAGTATTAAACAACAAAAGGATATTGTTTATCTAAAATGCTAAGCTTCTTGCAGATTCTGCAAGGGGTATGTAAACTTATGAGCACAACTGTTTTCTATGAGGTACGATCATATTGACCTCATGGGTCAAAATTAAATGTATGCTCCCGTAAGTTACATCTAGTAAATTAGTTAGAACATGTTTTTGGATGATAAATATTAACTAAGTAGTTTGCACATTTAATTTTTATTAATTGAGGATCAGATCCTCGTTGGACTTTTTTGTATAAAACTTTGAAGCATTTGGTTGGTGGTGAGACACGGGACGGTGTCCCATTACAGGCATGCAAATGCTAACGGTCAGTTGCATCACTGTGCACACGGTAAATGAGCAGGAACAAGAGAGCGTGCTGGGATGCTTTTATTTCCACTGACATATTGTGCCTCGTGCACAGTCTGAATGGTTCCATAAAGAAAGTGTAATGATGGTCCAGGACGCTGGCCAAATAGCTGACATGCACTGCTTCCCTGGTCAGCTCTGTACCAGAGATTGATCCGTCTCATTACACCAGTCATTCAAATAATGGGCAGCTATGGGAGCTCTGGTAAAGCTGCAACTAATACACATGCCAAAGTCCACATAATAGTGTTTCACTCTCTCTCCCAGTATTAAGGGATCAAAAAGACGGTAAACACCTACATCTTTCTTTTCTTTTCTTTTCTTTTCATTTCATCTTTTCTTTAATAATATAATATAATATAATATAATTATTAGGTATTATATCTAAAATATCCTCTAAAATTGATGAATAATAAAACTGATTAAAAAAAATGCAATGATAAAAAATTAATATAACACAATCAAATTTGCTCTTATGTTCTAATATGCTTTAAAACAAATGAAAACTGAAGGAAGCTTAGATAAAGCCACATATACTGTATTAAAGGTTGCCACCGATCTACATTAGCAATAACGATATATGCTCAAAACGATTCGGAAACTGGCATTAAAGCTTGTCTTCCGAGATTGGAAAAGAACAATAGCTCCTTATTCTCATTCAGATGAATGCATGGCAAGGAGAGAGAGAGAGGCACGATAAATCGGCCACCCCTGCTCTTGTCTCACTGGGGGGGGGGGGGGTTGCAGGGAGCAAGACCCACACAATGTAGTTCCAGCCAATTGCATTCCACAGAAGTGACCATGGCTGGAGATAAACAATGCACAATAGATCACTCTGCTCAAAAGGTATAAAAGAAAGGCAGATGCCATCGGAATAAGGCAATAGCAGGGAGAAAAGAAATAATCCGCATTTCTCCTGCAATTCTGAAAAGCATAATTGTTAAAATCCTTTATTCAGAACTGCCGTTAACACTGTGCAGTGCATAGCAGTAACAATCTGCATGTGAAGGGAAGAAAGGAATCTCTCTCTTTCTCGCTCTCCCTATGTGGGGCTGCCAGGCTCACCCTCTTCAAACCACAGCCAGAGCCAAAATCGCTTTAAACTGGCCCCCACTGTCACAAAAAAAAAAAAAAAAAAAAGCAAAAAAAAAAAAAAAGCATTTAACACTCACCCATTGTGCGGAGACTGATCTCCCAACCATTCTAGCACCCCGTCAACACAAGCCCAGATATCCTTCCACAGAAATGTAAACAGCCCACTAAGATTTCTTTGTTTGTATTTTGAAGCTAGGTAGGTTTGCCTTTGCTGTGCTTGCTTTTACAGCTTAGAAGCAGGTGGATGACAAAACATCAATCTCTCCATGCTCAATGTGTAGCATGCACGCTAGACACTTTACACAAACAATATACAATCACACGCTCCAATACAGTGCTCACAGCTGTAATGATTTGCTTAAAGGCAGCTTTACTGCACAACTGAATATTTGATCATTTTTGGACAAAGAGCTCTTTGTGCATATTATAGCCAGTTAGGTTTAATGAGTGGAATTGTAAACACATTTCAAAGACATCTGCATCCATAGCACACACACACACACACACACACACACACACATATATATACATATATATACATATATATATATATATATATATATATATATATATATACACACACATACACACACACACACACACACACACTACCGGTCAAAAGTTTTGAAACACACATTCTTTATTATCATTTTTATTTTCTTTTTTCTTTTTTTTTTTTCACATTTTAGAATAATAGTAAATTCATCAAAACTATGGAATAACATAAATGGAACTATGGGAATTATGTTGTGACTAAAAATCCAAAATAAATCAAAACTGTGTTACCTTTTAGCATCTTCAAAGTAGTCATCCATTGCCTAGAATTTGCAGACATGTACTCTTGACATTTTCTCAAACAACGTCTTGAGGTATCACCCTGGGATGCTTTTTAAACAGTATTGAAGGAGTTCCCATCTATGCTGGGTACTTATTGGCTGCTTTTCTTTATTATTTGGTCCAAGTCATCAATTTCAAACAGTTTTTTATTTATTTATTTAATTAAATTTTAGTTTTATAATTCAATAAATTAATATGGCGGCACAATTATATTTTTGTCTACAAAACTAATTTAACATTTAAGCATACGCCTTTATATCAAAAGATTTTTAAGATCATGAGAAACATTTCAGTCAAGTGTTTCAAAACTTTTGACCGGTAGTGTGTGTGTGTGTGTGTGTGTGTGTGTGTGTGTGTGTGTGTGTTTATATATATATATATATATATATATATATATTATTTTAAAGCAAAAAATTTCACAGATTTTTTTTTTTTTAAAGAAACAGATAACTTAATAGTATACATACTGTTATACATACACATACACACACACAAGCAAATAAAAAGGGATATAAAAATAATAGCTGTTTAATGATATTTTTATTATTTGCTCAATCGTTTTAAGTGTTTTCAACACTGCCAAAATGGTGCAACAATAATAAAAATGCATTAAAAGACAGTCAGTTTTAGCCTTCCTGAAAGTTTGGAACTTTATTTCTTGTAGTTTTGGTTAAATACTTCCTCTTCAGTCAAAGCAAGAAAATTTAAACACCCTTTAATAGTTCTAAAGCTCAGAAATGAGATGGTAGCCTTATTTTGAAAGATATAAATTGATTTCGTACGTTTGGACTGTTACTATTCAATTCAACAGCGTTTTGATTCGATGAGTCCAATTAAAAATGTTAACGTTTTCACAGGCCTTATATGTGCAAACGAAATCGATAGCAATTGAGTTCAAATAAAGTTCGGTGATTCAAACTTGTGTGACGTAAGCGACACTCGATTCTTTCGCGGGAAGTTACTTTCGCTTAGCTTGTTGACAGCAGCGATCAATTATTTTCTGACCATAAAGCTTTTGTTTGAGCATTATATGACTTATATGACTATCGAAACATTTAATCGAATAATCCCCCCCCCCCCCCCAATTAGCTAGCTATCAAGGTTGGTTCTAGCTGCTTTTGTTTTCATCTTTACAAACAGCTCTGCACAGTTTGATTTTTGGACATATTATTGTTCATCATGACGAACTGTTTGCTGATGAAAGAGAGCCCTATGATAATTGCGCTTAATAAGGAGAAGACAGTCTACGACGGGTTCGTCACAGTGTTGGTAAGGAAAGTTTATATCTCATTAGACACAGTCATGTTAACTTTGTAAGTTTAAGTTGTCAGTGTGTGTAATATGTCTTTTCCAAATATCCCACTTCTCATCATTAAAAGTATCATTCTTATTGACAGGAAAAAGACTTAAGGATAAGAATAGCTTTACCCCCTGATTATCAGATGAAACAGGCAAAGTATGTTTGTGATATCATTTATTTTATTATTATCAACTTTGACCTTGTGATTTCCAGTATGGTCTAATGTGTTTTAAATGTGTACTCATATTCTTTTGCTTTTCTTTGGTTGTTTTGCAGATTGCACTGTTGTTGGCAAATGAAACGGTTACTTCATGGTTATCAACATATTGTGAAACAGGTACAGTTATTTACTGGGAAATAGTTTGCAGCTATTTCTCATCATACTAGAAATATATATTAATCAATATGTAATGTTTGTAGAGTAGAAAAAGGGAATCATATGTCTCAAGGGTATAAAGATTAGATTTATGTTTTACCCTGCCTGTTGTACCCTGACTAGTTCATTATTTTCATATGAATTTAAAATTATTAATAATTAACTCTGATTGTCACCATCATCAGTCATATGAACAGGTAGGCTACTGTACATGTTTTAATATTCAGTAACGGTTTAATCAGTAGTTGTATTTATTTTATTTTAACAGAGATTACAGCATTCAACTAATTTGATGTGTTTTATCTTGGAACTCAGGACTGTATTGGTAAATATTGCTAAAGTATTTAATTTTATGTATTTTTTTGCCTATGGTTGAATATTAACATTCATGATGTTATGTTTAAATGTTGTACATCATGTAATTATTAGCGTCAAATTACATAATAAGAACATAAGTCTTAAATACAGTGCGTCTCATTATAAGCATGTCTTTTATCAGGAAATGGCGATGAAGAACCGACCAGGATGTCAGTCCTTTTCACCACCTCACTATTACTCCCAGCTGATAACAGAGATGGAAATCTTAGGATGGGATAAGTATGATGTTTCTAGTTGTGTCCGTCTTGATTCTCTTGTTTCGTGTTGTATAGCGTTCACTTAAATTCCATGCACATAATTTGCATTTTAACAGTGCAAAGTGTAGGACATGAATGGCATGTATGTCTGTCATCAACATGCTACGGTTTCACGAAAACATTCAGTGTGTCTGTCTTTTCTTGACTTGTAATAGAGGGGGCTAATGTGGTGTCTGTCAGCCTTGTATCAAGCTGTGATTTCAGTGTTGTTCTCATTTTCCACTTTCTATTAATGTCCAAAGATATAATTATGATATTAGCAAATGCAAATTGGTCTAATTGGAGACCCACTCAAGTTTAATGGGGAAATGTAGAAGTTCGGCTGGAAATAAGGTGCATGTTTCAGACCTGAATTGCGGTCAGAAGTATTATACACCAGCGCTATCTGTAAATGCACTTGAGATTAATTAAGATCCTTAATTTGTGTCTGTGTTAATAGCCTCAAGTCTGGCATAGCTGTGGACCCTGATTGGTTTAGGAAGGGGGAAGTGCCGCAGAACCTGGTCATTTTAATGAGTTTTAGTTGCCTCGAAGAAGCCACATTTACTGTTAATTACTGTATAGATGGGGTCAGGTCCGTTTCCTCCTCTTATCCTCAGAATAGTTCAAAAGAGTCAGATATTTAGGAAATTACAAAACATCAGTGTCTGGCTTAGTAGTGGTGGGGAAGTGTGCTATTTAGAGTATAAGAGAAAACCATTAGGTCATAAGAAAATTAAAGTAGAATATTTTGACTTTGATCCCATTTTGCTCCTATTTTACTGTGAGATATTGCATTTGGTCTGACATCGTCATCTGAAATTGTTCAGAGTTTTTTAGACAATTGGTACATGGGAGCTGTGGTGAGAGGTTGTCACACCTTGCACATGTATGAGAGAGAAGCGTGGGGCCTCTTGCTGTGGTCTTTTAACACCCCGCCAAGATAATGACACCTGAGCAGCTTTCCTATTGGCTAGTCGTCTCGCCATCTCACTGTAGCTAGCAGTTATATTTTAAAACCCATGATCCCTGGTGGCACCTATGAGAATGGAATAACTGTACTATTTTCAAGAGCTGGGTTTTTGCATATCTGGAAAGCTGTGATGAGAAGTCTTCACAGAAGCAGCCTGGCAGTAATACAGCTTCCCCCCTTCCTCTTTCAACAAACATATTTTGTACAGATTTGTACTTTCATCTATGGCCTGTTTGTATGCACACATGCCAAATGTTCCTCCACCATTTATGAGGCGAGCTGATTTTCTAGTTGCAAATGTAATGCTCTCATCAATCCTCCCAGCAAGACATCCACCGTCAAGCTGTTTCAATCAACTGAGGTGAATGCCAGCCAGGCCTGATACTGTTGCAGGAGATCCCAGTTGAACGCAGAGTGACTGAATGGGATTCCAGCTCCAGAAAAGAGATGATTGATTAATTGATTGGTGTGATTTTGTACCAAAAGCTCATGTAATTTAATGTGATGCACAAGATTCATCTCATTGATTTATTGGTTATGAGAGAAAAAGATTAGCAAAGATTTTTATAGAATTTTCATTTTTGGGTGAACTATCCATTTAAATGAATCCACTTATTTGACATATTTACTTTAAAAACTGCACTATCCACTGGATGTTATAGATTGTGTTGTAGATTTTGGAACATCAGGTGGAATGACCACTTCTATTAATTGGCCAAGTGGGCACAGTTGTCGTCGATGGTGGCAATCTCAACATCACTAAATATTAGCCAATTAATCGGCCTGGCTTATATCTCGGTCTGTCTCTACTCCAATCTCTCCCCAAGAATTTCCCTCTACCTTCTAATGAAGAGGCCAAAATAAAAGTGAGGACTTGTGCACACAGAAGTATAAGTTGCAAACACTCAGAGCAAAGTGTGCGTGCACTGTCTCACCGCGCTATGCTGTATTACACGACTCGTAAATAAGCTGTTGAAATACAAGTGTGTAATGCGAAGTGCTGAAACATTAGCACACATAAATCTGTTGTGGTTTAGCCTAGTCAATTTAAGACTTTCAGTTTGGAGGGAAAAAGCTTTGTGTATGTCTGAGGTGCATCTTTAAAGGCATAAAGGCCTAAAGACATGAATTGTAATTTTCCAATATATGCAGGAAATAATGACATTCACATTAAAATAAATACTCCAGTCATATCAGTAACCTTATAAAAGCTGTTTTATTCTACATGGAGATGGTCCGCACATGGGGGCTGCCAAATACTACTCGCTTAATCTCAGTAACTGTCCTGTTATTTGACACTTTCACTCATTGTTTAAAGTAATCATGGCTGCCTGTGAATACTAAATTCCTACAATGGCATCTGAAACTTAAAACTTTATTTTAAATTCACATTTGCCCGTCTTTATTTTATTTTAACTCTCATCATGATGGCACCACGGATGGCCGCCTAGGTGTGGAGCACTTCTATTGTTTTGTTATTTTTGTTTGTTTGTCCTGTGTTTAGTAATCTTTTTTCAGTCAGTTTTACCAGAGACGAACTGCTGAACATTCGACAGCATACACCAGTCAATCTTTTCCCGGATTTTGAATATTCAGACGTTTTGTTTGACATTTTAGTCGGAGGTGCGGCTGTGTTGTTTAAATGCGCTATGAGACACAGGCGAGGGAGACGAGCAGGCGCGCTGGTCAAACTCCGTTGGTGGGGCTTTCGAACAATGCTGCTGAGCTTTCATCTAGCGAATCTCCGCTCTCTCCCTAACAAAACTGACGAACTACATCTCCTCACCCGCACAAGGACTTTTCAACCTCTGCTGCCTTGTGCTTCACAGAAACCTGGCTGAGTGAAGCCACTCCGGACAGCGCGTTACATCTGCCGGGCTTCCAGCTGTTCAGAGCGGATCGCATCACAGAGTTAACGGGGAAAACGAGAGGCGGTGGAACATGCTTTTACATCAGTGAAAGTTGGTGTACAGATGTAACAACATTAAAGAAGATGTGCTGTCCTAATTTGGAAGCGCTCTTTATTAACTGTAAGCCTTTCTATTCGCCGCGGGAGTTTTCCTCTTTATTTTGGTGAGTGTGTATATCGCGCCAAACGCGTGTTTGAATGCTGTGCTACAACAGCTGGCTGATCAAATCGCAGACACAGAACAACAATACCCGGACTCAGTTATTATTATTCTTGGGGATTTATTACAAAGCAAACCTCACATGTGAACTGCCCAAATACAAACAGCACATTACATGCCCAACCAGAGACAGAAATATACTGGATCATTGCTACACAACAATAAAGGATGCATATCGCTCTGTTCCTAGAGCAGCTTTGGGACTATCTGATCACTGTCTGGTTCATCTTCTTCCAACCTACAGACAGAAATTAAAATCTGCTAAACCTGTATTAAGGACTGTAAAGAGATTGACCAACGAAGCAGAGCTGGAACTACAAGCCTGCTTAGACTGCACTGATTGGAGTGTTTTTGAGACTGCAGACACCAATCTGGATGAGCTCACAGATACTGTTACATCATATATCAGTTTCTGTGAGGATATGTGCACTCCTACTAGGACTTATTTAACAATGACAAACCATGGTTTACAGCGGAACTCAGGCAGCTTCGTCAGGCCAAAGAGGATGCTTACAGAGTTGGGGATAAAGTCTTGTACAATCAGGCCAGGAACACACTGAATAAGGGAATCGGAGTGGCTAAGAGAAGATACTCTGAGAAGCTGAAAAACAAGTTTTCAGCTAACGACCCTGCATCAGTGTGGAGTGGCATGAAACTTACGAATTACAAGACTCCTGCCCCCAACCCTGTGGTGGACCAACAACTGGCTGATGACCTGAATGTGTTCTATTGTAGATTTGAAAGGCCCAATCTCACACCCCACACCCACTCTGACCTTCACTTCACACAAACACCAACACCTCCTGCAACCCCCCTCCTCCCCCCTCCTGCTACTCAACCTGCACTTAAGATCTGTGAAGATGATGTGAGCCATGTCTTTCGACAACAAAAGATAAGGAAAGCACAGTGCATGTCTTAGATCCTGTGCTAACCAGCTGGCCCCCATCTTCACACAGATCTTCAATAGATCACTGGAGCAGTGTGAAGTCCCATGATGCTTCAAACGTTCCACTATCATTCCCATCCCAAAGAAACCAAAAATCACAGGACTTAATGGCTACAGACCTGTCGCTCTGACGTCTGTGGTCATGAAATCATTTGAGAGACTGGTGGTGGCCCACCTGAAGAACATCACTGGACCCTTTCTAGATCCCCTTCAATTTGCTTATCGAGCAAACAGGTCTGTGGATGATGCAGTCAACATGGGATTGCATCATATCCTGCAACATCTGGACAGACCAGGGACATATGCAAGGATCCTTTTTGTGGACTTCAGTTCGGCTTTCAACACCACCATCCCAGCTATACTCCAGAATTACACCAACTCTCTGTTCCCATGTCTATCTGTCAGTGGATTACCAGCTTTCTGACGGACAGGCAGCAGCTTGTGAGATGGGAAATTCACATCTAGCACCTGTACAATCAGCACTGGTGCCCCCCAGGGATGTGTGCTCTCCCCACTACTCTTCTCCCTCTACACCAATGACTGCATCGCCAAGGACCCCTCTGACAAGCTCCTGAAGTTTGGAGATGACACCACTGTCATCGGCCTCATCCGAGATGATGATGAGTCTGCATACAGAAGGGAGGTTAAACAGCTGGCTGTCTGGTGCAGTCAAAACAACTTTGAGCTGAACACGCTCAAAAAGGTGGAGATGATTGTGGACTTTAGGAGGAACACCCCAACACTGACCCCCCTCACCATTCTAAACAGCACTGTGGCAGCAGTGGAGTCATTCAGGTTCCTGGGCACTACCATCTAACAAGACCTGAAGTGTGAGACCCACATTGACTCCACTGTGAAACAGGCCCAGCAGAGGTTGTACTTCCTTCGCCAGCTGAGGAAATTCAACCTGCCACAGGCGCTGCTGATACAGTTCTACTCAGCAGTCATTGAGTCTGTCCTCTGCACTTCAATAACTGTCTGGTTTGGTTCAGCTACGAAATCAGACATCAGAAGACTACAAAGGACAGTTCGGACTGCTGAGAGGATTATTGGTTGCCCCCTGCCCCCCCTTCAAGAACTATACACTTCCAGAGTGAGGAAAAAGACTGGAAAAATCGCTCTGGACACCACTCACCCTGCCCACTACCTTTTTGAACTGTTGTCTTCTGGCCGACGCTTCAGAGCTCTGAGCACCAGAACCGTCAGGCACAGGAACAGTTTTTTTGAAGGTAGCATAAAAGTAATCCATAAGACTCCAGTGGTTAAATCCATATTTTCAGATTTGATAGGTGTGGGTGAGAAACAGATCAATATTTAAGTCTTTTTTGTTGGTACCATAAATCTCCTGTTTCACTTTCACATTCTTCTTTTGTTTTTTGGCAGTTCACAGTCTTGGAGCATATTGCCACGTACTGGTCAGGGCTGGTAAAAGGTGGAGATTTATAGATAAAAAAAATAGGACTTAAAGTTGAAGTCAGAAGTTTACATACACTTAGGTTGAAGTCATTAAAACATCCTGGTTACTTGCGTAACCTCCGTTCCCTGATGGAGGGAACGAGATGTTGTGTCAATGTAGTGACACTAGGGGTCACTCTTGGGAGCCCGAGACACCTCTGGTCTTTGGCCTTTTATCAATGAAAATTGGCGAGTGGTATTTGCATACCACTCCCCCGGACGTACGGGTATAAAAGGAGCTGGTATGCAACCACTCATTCAGGTTTTATGCTGAGGAGCCGAGACAAGGTCCCGGCCATTTCAGCGGATAGTTCAGTGTTGTGGCAGGAGGGACACAACGTCTCATTCCCTCCATCAGGGAACGGAGGTTACGCAAGTAACCAGGACGTTCCCTATCTGTCACTCACTCGACGTTGTGTCGATGTAGTGACACTAGGAGTCCCTATACAAAACACCACAACTGGCTGAACTGTGTTACGTGAACTGGCGGTGTATGACGGGCAGACCACTATGTGCCTTGTAGCCAGCGCACCAGGCCAACACGTAACCTCCCCCAACAGTGTCATGAGTGTTGAACGGCCCTTTGGGACAAGTCGACTACCCAAGAGATAGAGATGGGCTAGCCCAGTCGTGGCCACTTATCCCCCTTTTTTTTCACTCCCTAAAATTATCTGACTGGGCCAACCAGGTCTAGTTGGGGGGGTGTCCCTCCCAAGGGGAGGACACTGCGGAGACCACATCTCGCCCAGAGAGAGGGGGGGTATTTAAGCGGAAAAACGTCACATGGTCTTGCCGAGCTATATCAGAAGTATGCCATGTGGAGAAGTCCCATGATAGGACGGGTGATATACGTCGCATGGGGTTACCTACGGTGAAACCGCCACATGCGAAGCACCTACCCCAGTACAGGGCTTTAGTTAGCACGTGTACTGGGCCAGCAGCGAGTCTCTTCGAAAACTCAACTGCCACAGGGCTCGGAGGAAGTCAACCAGGGAACACAGTTTGTGAAGACTACTGGGAGTTAACGAAAGTGAAAGGCGCTATGTGCAAGCGATACACTGACCGTCTGTCTCGGACTTACCTGCTTATGCGTGCCACTACACGAGACGAAACCAGTTTCACTCGGAGGTTGTAGAACCTCGCAAAGGTGTTGGGTGTTTCCCAGCCCGCTGCTCTGCAAATGTCTGTTAGAGAGACGTCCCTGGCCAAGGCCCAGGAGGCTGCTACACCCCTGGTAGAATGGGCTCGTAGCCCTACCGGGGGCAGCACATCCTGTGCATGATATGCCATAATTATGGCGTCAATGAGCCAGTGGGCGATCCTCTGCTTGGAGACAGCGCTTCCTTTCCGCTGTTCACCAAAGCAGACAAAGAGCTGCTCAGAGACTCTAAAGCTCTGCTTGCAGGTTCACCACCTGGTCCCTAAAAGGGGTTGTGGGAACCTTGGGCACATAGCCCAGTCGGGGTCTCAGGATCACGTGAGAGTAGCCCGGACCAAACCGTCCAGGCACGTTTCACTGACAGAATGCTTGCAGGTCTCCTACCCTCTTGATGGAAGTGAGCGCAGTCAGGAGGGCAGTCTTCAAGGAGCGTGCCTTAAGCTCAGCAGACTGCAAAGGCTCAAAGGGGTCTCTCTGTAGACCCTGAAGAACTACAGAGAGGTCCCATGTGGGAACGAGGCGTGGTCTGGTGGGATTCAGCCTCCTGGGGCCTCTCAGGAACCTGATGATCAGGTCATGCTTCCCTAAGGACCGTCCACTGTGTCGTGGTGTGCCGCTATAGCGGCTACATACACCTTCAAAGTGGAGGGGGACAGCCGCCCCTCCAGCCTCTCCTGCAGGAAGGAAAGCACCGATCCGACTGTGCATCTCTGGGGGTCTTTGCGTCGGGAAGAACACCACTTAGCGAACAGACGCCACTTCAAAGCATACAGGCGCCTCGTACAGGGAGCCCTAGCCTGAGTGATCATGTCTACCATCGAGGGTGGTAGGCCACTTAGGTCTTCTGCGTCCTGTCCAAGGGCCAGATGTGGAGATTCCAGAGGTCTGGTTGCAGGTGCCAGATGGTGCCCTGTCCCTGAGAAAGAAAGTCCTTCCTCAGGGGAATTCGCCAGAGGTGGGCTGTTGCGAGGAGCGTGAGGTCCGAGAACCACATCTGGGTGGGCCAGTAGGGCAGTACTAGGATGACCTACTCCTCCTCCCTGACCTTGCACAGGGTCTGTGCAAGTTGGCTCAATGGTGGAAATGCTTATTTGCGTAGTCCAGGGGGCCAGCTGTGTGCCAGCACGTCTATACCGAGGGGTGCCTCGGTTAGGGTATACCAAAGCGGGCAGTGGGAGGATTCCCGGGAAGCAAACAGGTCTACCTGTGCTCGACCGAATTGACTCCAGATCAGCTGGACCACCTGGGGGTGGAGTCTCCACTCTCCCCTGAGCGTAACCTGTTGTGACAGCGCATCCGCTGCGGTGTTGAAGTCGCCCGTGGTGTGAGTGGCTTGTAGCGACTTGAGGCGCTGCTGTCTCCAGAGGAGCAGATGGCGGGCGAGTTGTGACATGCAACGGGAGCGTAGACCACCTTAATGGTTGATGTACACTACCGTTGCCGTGTTTTATGTCCAGACCAACACATGCTTGCCCTGGATCAGTGGCCGGAACCTCCGCAGGGCAAGCAGTACTGCCAACAACTCGAGGCAGTTGATGTGCCAACGCAGCCGTGGGCCAGTCCAGGAGCCGCATACAGCGCCCCAGCCCGTCTTGGAGGTGTCTGTCATAACCACGACGCACCTGGAGACCTGTTCTAGGGGAACCCCTGCCCATTGAAATGCTAGGTCGTTCCAAGGGTTGAAGAGGCGGCAACAGATTGGCGTGATGACCACGTGATGTGTCCCGTGGCGCCATGCCCATCTCGGGACTCGAGTCTGAAGCCAGTGCTGAAGCAGTCTCATATGCATCAACCCCAGCAGTGTGGCAACCGTAGAGGATGCCATATGCCCCAGGAGCCTCTGAAAAAGTTTCGGTTGAACCGCTGTCTTCTGTCTGAACGCCTTCAACAGTTCAGCACCGACTGTGCGCGCTCGTTCGTGAGGTGCGCCGTCATCGAGACTGAGTCCAACTCCAAGCCGAGAAAAGAGATGCTCTGAACCGGGGAGAGCTTGCTCTTTTCCCAGTTGACCCGAAGCCCTATACGGCTGAGGTGCCTGAGCACCAGGTCCCTGTGTGCGCACAGTAACTCTCAATAGTGAGCTAGGATCAGACAGTCGTCGAGGTAGCAGAGTATGCGGACGCCCACTTCCCTTAGCAGGGCAAGGGCTGCCTCTGCAACTTTCGTAAAGACGCGAGGGTACAAGGACAGGCTGAAGGGGAGGACCTTGTACTGGTATGCCCGCCCCTCGAAAGCAAACCGCAGGAACGGTCTGTGTCGAGGTTAAACAGAGACGTGGAAGTACACGTCCTTCAGGTCTACCGCCGTGAACCAATCTTGATGCCGGAGGCTCGCTAAAATGCGTTTTTGCGTCAGCAACTTGAACGGGAGTCTGTGCAAGGCCCGGTTCAGAACTCGCAGGTCCAAGATTGGCTGCAACCCACCACCTTTCTTCGGTACAATGAAGGGCTGTAAAACCCTTTCTTCATCTCGGCTGGAGGGAAAGGCTCTATCGCGCCCTTGCGCAGAAGTGTCAGCATCTCCGCACGCAAGGTAGCGGCGCTCTCGCCCTTCACCGAGGTGAAGCAGATGCTGCTGAACTTGGGCGGGGGCCTGGTGAACTGAATCGCGTAGCTGAGTTGGACAGTCCCGGTTAGCCATCACGACGTGTTGGAAAGCGCAAGTCACGCGTCCAAACTCCGGGCGAGGGGGACCAAGGGGATAATCACATTGGACATACCGGCGGGTGGGGCCTCGCGTCGGGGCGGAGCCTGAGGCGCCACATCGCGGGGGCTCGAGCCCCGTGGCTGTGCTGAGTCCAGGGACATCGAAGCACTTACCTGGCTCCTGAAACCCACCATAACATTGGTCGAGGAGGAACATCGTCCCCGCAGTCCGTCGGAGCCAACCCGGTGTTGGCGTGTTTGTGCCACAGCTGGGCTTGCAGGGGCGGGGGGTCCGCCGCTGGAGCGCAAAACCTACGAAAATGGGATGGTGGATGGCGGTCATGATGACGGCCGTGCACACCTGACTTGTGACCCAGAGAACAAGGAAACCACTCTTTTGTTGAAACCACTCTTTTGTACCGCAGCTGCTTGGGCATGTGGCGAAAAATGAAACAAAAGGTTCTCCTCCTGTCCCTCCACCGGGGGATGGAGTGGTCTGTCTACCAGCTCCGTAGAAGCGGATCTCCTCGTCCCTGGGTCGCCCGTCTCAGGGGCGCTTCGAAGTCTTCCTAGGGTTCTTGGCGTCCGGCCGTGAGACGGGTGGCGTCTGCTTCCTGCGGTGTGCTCCACGCCGGTGCCGGGCCACGGGGGCGGGCAGTGGCGGACCCGGTGTTGTTGCTGTAGGAGGACTTGAGCCGCGCCGGGGCAGGATGTGTTGAATGGCCTTCGTTTGTTGCTTCACCGCCGAGAACTGCTGGGCAAAGTCCTCGACAATGTCACCGAATAGGCCAACCGGGGAGATGGGGGCGTCAAGGAACCATGCCTTGTCGGCCTCTCTCATCTCGACCAGGTTGAGTCAAAGGTGGCGCTCCTGGACCACCAGGGTGGACATCGCCTGCCCGAGAGACCGCGCCGTGACCTTCGTCACCCGGAGTGTGAGGTCGGTCGCCGAGCGCAGTTCCTGCATCAATCCTGGGTCAGAACTACCCTCGTGCAGCTCTTTTAATGCCTTAGCTTGATTAACTTGCTGGAGAGCCATGGCGTGCAGGGCGGAGGCGGCTTGTCCAGCGGCACCGTAGGCATTAGCCATCAGGGACGACGTAAACCTACAGGCCCTGGATGGGAGCTTCGGGCGCCCTCGCCAGGTGGCGGCGCTCTGTGGGCACAAGTGCATCGCGAGCACCTTATCCACCTGGGGGATCACCGAATAGCCCTTGGTCGCCCCACCATCAAGGGTAGTGAGAGCGGGGGAGCTGAAAGATCGGGATCGGGCAGTAAAAGGTGCCCCCAATGATCTTGTCAGTTCCTCATGCACTTCCGGGAAGAAAGGGGGCGGGGCGCGGCCGTGAGCGGCGCTCTGGGCCCAGTAACCAATCATCAAGCCGCGTGGGTTCAGGGGAGAGTGGAGGGTTCCGCTCTAGCCCGACACTCGCGGCTTCCCGGGAAAGCATGTCCGTAATCTCTGCGTCGGCTTGAGACTGGGTGACCACACCCGAAGGAGGGTGCCCAGCCAAGGCGTCCTCATCAGAGTGGACGAGCCCGCTCTCCGATGCTGCGCTCAATAACTCATCGTCTTCCCAGGCTCCGAATAAGAGGTCGAACTCGCCGTGAGATGAGCCGGCGGTCTCATCCGAGAGCCCGACCGGGGCAAGCGAGCATGCTGGGGAATGGGAGGTCCGTGGGGGTTTACCCGGCAGAGGTGCTCTCAAATCGCCCCCAGTGCTAACGGCACAGCCTCACACCCACAGGTAGAAGGACCGTGGCGGGGAGCTGCTGGGGTGGCTTATTTTCTTATGAATGCAAGCCGCGACTGCAACGTTGCCATGGTCATGTTCTCGCAATGAGGACAAGACCCATCCACGTACAATGTTTCTGTGTGGGCAGCGCCCAGACACGTAAGACAGCAATCGTGGCCATCAGAAGCGGAGAGATAACGACCGCAACCAGGAATAACACACAAACGGAAAGGCATCTTTAAAAAGACGTTCCTTGTGTGCCGTTCTTTTAGAATGAAAATATACTCTTTTTAGAATATACTCTTTTTGTTATTCTGCCGAAGCACCCAGGGGCATTCTCTGCATTCCACGGGTGCAGAGGGGGAGAAGCCACTGAAATGCACCGTAAAATCCAGCAGATGAGGTGAATGAACTCCCGGATGAATTCAGCTTCAGTGAATAGAACCGCTCGGCTCCGAAGAGAAAATCTGAATGAGTGGTTGCCTACCAGCTCCTTTTATACCCGTATGTCCGGGGGAGTGGCATGCAAATTCCACTCGCCAATTCCTATTGGCCTTTTTTCAAAGATCAGAGGTGTTTAGGGCTCCCAAGAGTGACCCCTAGTGTCACTACATCGACACAAAATCAAAAATCAAAAATCAAAATCAAAATTTCACTTTTACTTTTGTTTAATTGCAAATAATGTCTTGCCATCCAACATTTAATATCCTCAAAACAGTCACAGAGCACCTCAAAAGACAACCACTGTCAGTTGGGTGAACAACAGCATGTTTAAATCTGGCAGGTAAAACTCCATTTACTAGAGAGCCGTTAATAATAGCTGTTACAGCTGGGCTCACGGTTTCAAACACTTCCTTAACAAGACGAGCTGGAATAACGTCTGTCTCACAGCTGGAACATTTAGCCTTAGAAACAAGATCAGCTAGATGGGCAGAGGTGACTGGTTGAAAACAAGTTAACAAACCAGTTGGTGAATATATCATTGGGGGATCAAATTTTGATGGCTTATTAGAAGCCATCAAAATTGTATTCAGTTTTCTCTGATAACAATTTTTTTCTTCTGCAGTGTAGCTCCTAAAGTAAACGTATGTTGTTTTAAATTAGTTTTAGATATTTTTTTGGTAAACAAGCCAAAAAAGACTAATCAAAAATGTATTTCGTTCCAGTGTATAAAGGGCTAAGACTACACTCTCACCTTTATGTTCACTTCAATCCATCTTTAACTCACAAAAAACAAACTTTCTCTTCTTAATAGAGCTGCGTATCGCCGATTTTCTTCATGATAAGATACACACAGTGAACATGACACATATATTATGATTCACTACATCGTGAGCCATCACATTATAATCTAGCTGCAGCAAATGCACACGAGTGACGAGTGTCCCCGTCATCAGTGTGCATCAGCCGGGAGAAGAATTAATCTCTTCCCCAGTCACTTCACGCAACTCATAGATGTGGCGCTGACCGCACAGAGACATGCCAGTTTCAGAGTTTATTTTCATAACCCGCTTCCTTATTATTTGAACTTTAATAAAGGATGCTTTAAAGATATAATGCTGGGGTTTTTCATTGCAAAATGGAATGCAGCACAATAATCGTTTTATCTTGTTTATCTTGTTTTCATAATCGTTGGAAGCCAAAATCGTAATTGAAAATACAATTCGAGCCCTAGTGTATGTACACTAATGAGTTCAACTGTAAGTATTGGTCTGTTGATCCCACACCTATCACATCACTTCAGAAGACATGGATTTAACCACTGGAGTATTATGGATTTCTTTTATTCTGCCTTTATGTAATTTTTAAAGATTCAAAGATCTGGTCAACATTTACTTGCATTGTGTGGACCTACAGAGCTGAGATATTCTTCAAAAAATCTTTGTTTGTGTTCTGCTGAAGAAAGAAAGTCATAAACTTCTGGGATGGCATGAGGGTGAGTAAATGATGAGAGAATTTTCATTTTTGGATGAACAACCCCTTTTAAGTACTCAGAAGTGACTGCAATTATCAGTCATGAAAACAGAATAAAATAATTTAAATGGAATGGAACACGGGTCATAAGATGCATTTTGAAAATTTGTTTAAAAAAAAAAGTGTTTTTAACTTGACAAACCATCTTAAATGTGTGATGCACATGGCACAAATTGACAGGATTTGTCAAACGGCCAAAGAAGACCATCTGATGCATTTTTTTTTTTCCATAAAATAAACCATATAAAAAAGCACATCTAGAACTCACTCCATCGCCCACCATCCCACCCCAACTATTCTGTCAAATACTTGAGCTGTCAAAATGACCATCTCTATAATGGAATTATTTGTTTTAACTAAAATGATTTCTGTACTGGTAACTGATGACCTGTCTGATGCGTGTTGTGTATGTGTGTGTGGCCTGTATGTGTGGTGCTATTGATCTGTTTGGCAGGCTGCTCTTCGTTGATGCTGAGTTCAGCACACTGAAGCTGAAAGCAGAGGACTCTGCTGGTCGTCAACACGCAATTAAAATCAAGCTCAAGTCCAAGGTGAAGCCAAGGGTCAAGCCCTTTTTTTATTTTCTTATATATACATACACATACATACATATATACACACACACACACACACACACACACACACCCAAACACTACCAGTCAAAAGTTTTGAAACACTTGACTGAAATGTTTCTCATTATCTTCAAAATCATTTGATCTGAAGGCGTATGCTTAAATGTTTGAAATTAGTTTTGTAGACAAAAATATAATTGTGCCATCATATTAATTTATTTCTTTATAAAACAAAAATGTAATAAAAAAAAAAAATGGATGACTGGTTTTGAAATGGATGACTTGGACCAAATAATAAAGAAAAGCAGCCAATAAGTGCCCAACATAGATGGGAACTCCTTCAATACTGTTTAAAAAGCATCCCGGGGTGATACCTCAAGAAGTTGAGAAAATGTCAAGAGTACATGTCTGCAAATTCTAGGCAAAGGGTGACTACTTTGAAGATGCTAAAATATAACACAGTTTTGATTTATTTTGGATTTTGTTTAGTCACAACATAATTCCCATAGTTCCATTTATTTTATTCCATAATTGCGATGACTTTACTATTATTCTAAAATGTGAAGAAAAAAAATTATAATAAAGAATAAGTGTTTCAAAACTTTTGACCGGTAGTGTGTGTGTGTGTGTGTGTGTGTGCATATATATATATATATATATATATATATATATATATATATATATATATACACACACACAGTGCATCCGGAAAGTATTCACAGCGCTTCACTTTTTCCACATTTTGTTATGTTACAGCCTTATTCCAAAATTGATTAAATTCATTATTTTCCTCAAAATTCTACAAACAATACCCCATAATGACAACGTGAAAGAAGTTTGTTTGAAATCTTTGCAAATTTATTAAAAATAAAAAACGAAAAAAATCACATGTACATAAGTATTCACAGCCTTTGCCATGACACTCAAAATTGAGCTCAGGTGCATCCTGTTTCCACTGATCATCCTTGAGATGTTTCTACAACTTGATTGGAGTCCACCTGTGGTAAATTCAGTTGATTGGACATGATTTGGAAAGGCAAACACCTGTTTATATAAGGTCCCACAGTCAACAGTGCAGGTCAGAGCACAAACCAAGCCATGAAGTCCAAGGAATTATCTGTAGACCTCCGAGACAGGATTGTATCGAGGCACAGATCTGGGAAAGGGTACAGAAAAAGTTCTGCAGCATTGAAGGTCCCAATGAGCACAGTGGCCTCCATCATCCATAAATGGAAGAAGTTTGGAACCACCAGGACTCTTCCTAGAGCTGGCCACCTGGCCAAACTGAGCGATCAGGGAAGAAGGGCCTTAGTCAGGGAGGTGACCAAGAACCCGATGGTCACTCTGACAGAGCTCCAGCATTTCTCTGTGGAGAGAGGAGAACCTTCCAGAAGAACAACCATCTCTGCAGTACTCCACCAATCAGGCCTGTATGGTAGAGTGGCCAGACGGAAGCCACTCCTCAGTAAAAGGCACATGACAGTCTGCCTGGAGTTTGCCAAAAGGCACCTGAAGGACTCTCAGACCATGAGAAACAAAGATTGAACTCTTTGGCCTGAATGGCAAGCATCATGTCTGGAGGAAACCAGGCACCGCTCATCACCTGGCAAATACCATCCCTACAGTGAAGCATGGTGGTGGCAGCATCATGCTGTGGGGATGTTTTTCAGCGGCAGGAACTGGGAGACTAGTCAGGATCGAGGGAAAGATGAATGCAGCAATGACCTCAGGATCGAGGAGCTCTGGACCTCAGACTGGGGCGAAGGTTCATCTTCCAGCAGGACAACGACCCTAAGCACACAGCCAAGATAACAAAGGAGTGGCTCCGGGACAACTCTGTGAATGTCCTTGAGTGGCCCAGTCAGAGCCCAGACTTGAACCCGATTGAACATCTCTGGAGAGATCTGAAAATGGCTGTGCACCGACGCTCCCCATCCAACCTGATGGAGTTTGAGAGGTCCTGCAAAGAAGAATGGGAGAAACTGCCCAAAAATAGGTGTGCCAAGCTTGTAGCATCATACTCAAAAAGACTTGAGGCTGTAATTGGTGCCAAAGGTGCTTCAACAAAGTATTGAGCAAAGGCTGTGAATACTTATGTACATGTGACTTTTTCGTTTTTTATTTTTAATAAATTTGCAAAGATTTCAAACAAACTTCTTTCACATTGTCATTATGGGGTATTGTTTGTAGAATTTTTAGGAAATAATGAATTTAATCCATTTTGGAATAAGGCTGTACAAAATATGGAAAAAGTGAAGTGCTGTGAATACTTTCCAGATGCACTGTATATACATGTATAGTGTGTGTATATATATATATATATATATATATATATATATATATATATATATATATATATAGTGCATATACATATATAAGATTTTTGTGGGTCACTGATGTTTCTAGATTCTCCTTCTCTGTGACTGCAAAAAAAGAGCAGAACTATGGTTTTAGTATCTAACTTTAAGCAGGTGGCACTAATGTGCTGTGACTGTGAGATTTTGTTGAGAGATGGAGCAGTGAGATTGTGGCACAGCCTGAAGGAGAGGCGAGAGAGTGTGCAGGGATGTAGTGGCAAAGATAAGACCATGATTGATCTCCATAAGGTGATTACAGGGGCCACAGTAGAAGCATGAAATTGTGGCCTGTGAATGGTTTAGTCAGTTGGGCTGTGTGAGCGAGCTTTGCCTGGCATTGGAAGTGGTGAGATGGTATAGATGCCAATGGCTCCTTGCGGACACTGCACGGGGTCCTGATGAGATTCAGTAGGGCGTGAGAAACCCCCTGTGCCCACCTGCCCACCGTCCTGCTGGGAACTAAAAATAGCTGTGATCTGCCCACCTCACATCTGTTTATCCTCTTAGTGCCGGGCACCTCTCGCAAGGCCCTCTGTCACCCAGCGGCGGCTCACTCAACAGGAGCCAGTCAAGGCATCTCAGCTACTGGTGTAAATGTGGGTTGTGGGGTCGTATCCGAATATGTATTACTGGTTGTAGCGTGGAAGAATATGTACGGTAATTTGAATCCTAAGGAGCTTGAAATTGTAGTCGCCAAGTAAGGCCTTGGGGTGAGGTAAGTTCTAGTGTTCCAGCGTGGAGATTGGAAGTGCTGCCAGTCGGAGGGGTTTTGTGGTGTTGTAAAATGTATTATCTGGTCAGGTAACCAAAAGGTTGCAGGTCTTGGAAAACCTAGAAATATCAGTGAGTTTAAGTTCTTGATTTCATGACTCTCATAATATTCTCACCCTCATACCATCCCAGACGTGTATGACTTTCTTTCTTCTGCAGAACACAAACAAAGCTTTTTAGAAGAATATCTAAGCTCTGTAGGTCCATAAAATTCACTTTAAAGCTCCAAAAATCACAGAGAGTCATAGTAAAAGTAATCCATACGACTCCAGTGGTTTAATATATGTCTTCTGAAGTGATGCAATCACTTCAATATTTCAATATCAATATTTCAATCATTTTTTACTATAAATATCCTCTTTTACTTTCAGAAAGTGAAAGTGGAGATTTATAGTAAAAAAGGACTTAAATATTGATCTGTTTCTCACCCACACTTATCATATCACTTCTGAAAATATAGAATTAAACACTGGCGTTTTATGGATTAATTTTATGCTGCCTATATGGGATTTTTGGAGCTTGAAAGTTATGGTCACTTTGTATGGACCTACAGAGTTGAGATATTCTTCTAAAAATCTTTGTTTGTATTCAGCAGAAGAAAGAAACACATCTGGGATGGCATGAGGGTGAGCAAATGATGAGAGAACTTAAATTTTTGGGTGAACTATCCCTTAAACTTGGAATGTCTGAAAAATATAACACTCTTGTGCAAGGTGCTGAAAAAACAGAGAGGCTTGGCACAATGGTCAAAGATGTCCATCTAGCGCATGTTTGCATAGGAAAACAAATGAAAACAGCGCAGATGGTGATAAACAAGGTCTGAAAAGCCCCTAAGTCCCTATGCATAAAATTGTCTGCAAAATGGCTACATTTTAACCAGCTTTACTTTTTACACAGAGATAGCTGTATGGCTTTATTCATGTATGCCTATGCTATTCATATATGGCAGAACAGTACTGAATCACTTTCTCTTGAATGATTTGCCACTTGTACCTACACAGTCTTCCTATTAGAAATTTGCAGTATGTGTGTTCCTATTTATTCTTTGTAATTATATTTACTAGGGGTGTAACAGTTCATTGGCACCGCAGTCAGTTCACCTCAAGTTTAATGATGCATCTGGAGCACAAGTTTTGGTCAAGAAAACAAAGCGTCAAACAGACAGGCACAGTTACAACCTCCGCTAATGCACCTGAATGGATCTATAGTTGGATACACTCCATCTGTGTTTCACGTAGGTCAACTTGATGACATCACTGTTCTGCAAGCGTTGTGTGTAGCTGAAAATGGCAAGTGGAGAAAATGAGCCACTGATAGAGAAGCCCCCTGCATTTCTCCTTTCTGGGAACATGTTCTTTTTGCAGTTAATTACAACAGCGATGGTCAAAAGACTTTTACAAAACAGGCAGTGTTTGCAGACAATGCTCGGCGTTGTATTGACAATATATGTCAATAATGCACGTGAGGGTTTATTTAAAATGTGCATGCAAGTTCTTCCTGTTTCCTCGAGCGGCTGTAATCTAACGCGAGCGTCAATAATGCTAGTGTCTGGGTTAGAGTACACCTTAGTGGAGTCCGAGTCAAGTCCGAGTCCGAGTTGAACCTGAGTCCAAAATGGGCCGAGTCAGACTCAAGACCGAGTCCATAGCAGTCCGAGTCCGAGTCGAGTTCAAATGAATCTGAATTAAAATTGTAACTGTAAACTCAACATCAATATTTTAAGCTTATTTTAAACTTCACAACTAAGAAAAACAGTTTGTCAATATAAATGTAGCAAAAACACCTCTGTTGCCATTCATATATATATTTTATGATTAGTATCCTGCTTGTGAAGGACCAAGCAGGCAGACATGAGAACACAAGCTTTTCAACAACAAAAAAAATGGGTCTTTATTTTAACCCACAATCTTTCAAACAAATAATCAGAAAATATACTAAATGAATAAACTCAGTCAAATAACATAATTAAAGTAGACTGAAATACTGAGGTCAGCTGAACAGAACAAAACTCAAACTATTGCTCAGCTGAAGAGAACTGAACAGAGTAAAACTGACCTCCTTACTGAGACAAAAACAAAGCATATAAGGAGAGATGGTGGGCCCACTTAAACACAGTAGGGGATAAACATGAACATGACATTTAACATATAACATTTATACATCTGGATTACATCCAGACAAACAAAGAAAAAAAAAAAATAACAAAAGAAATAATTCACTAACATTTCATAACTATAAATTATATATAAATATATTTAACAAAAGATTGTCAAAATCTGTTTCCCTCTCCCCATGACGTTTCATCATTTGGTTTGCTCGGGCGGAACCATCAGGAGTGAAATTCGTGGTTTCTGCCCGGACCCCGTTCTTTGTCACTTTCCAGAGCGCTGCTTCCGATGGCCATGACTACGGATCAACACCATTCATCTCTCCACATCACCGGTAACTTAAACTCAACAGAAATAAATATAAGAAACAATGCAAAATAATAATACAACACAATTAGAATGTGTGCACACCAAACCAGTTAGCAATATACTAAAATGTAAATAAAGAATTGAAATAGGAACCAGTTTGTCTTGTATCATTATTATAAAACCATATTAAATGAAAAAGTTAACTATGCATTTAAAGTATCTAACCAACTAAATTACTGGGATATGAAGAGAGAGATATAGGGAAGATTGAGAGCAGCATGTAATGTGTACTGTGTGTGTGTGTGTGTGTGTGTGTGTGTGTGTGCATATATTTATGCGTCTTCGACTGAGTGTGAGTATTATGCTGCTACATTACGTCTTATTGTGCGTAATGTAGCCCCCCCCAGGCATCTCACTGGTACAGCGGGAAAAGTAGTCTGCGGTCACATTGACTTTGCCAGGAACATGCTGGACAGTAAAACGAAAGGGTTTCATGGCCAGGTACCACCTTGTGATCCTCCCATTGGAATCTTTCACCCTTTCTAACCACTGCAGAGCTTTATGATCCTTTTCCAATGTAAACTCTCTCCCCAGCAGATAGTATCTCAAGGATTCCAGTGCCCATTTCACTGCCAAGCATTCCTTTTCCACTGTAGAGTAGCGTACTTCTCTTGGAAACAACTTGTGACTAATGAAGGTGTAGGAAATTTGGTAGTATAAATGTACATGGGATGGGTTAAAGTGCCCGAGTACCTCCACCATTATATGTAGGAAACAGTATGTGTGAGCTAGGAATTAATTTAAACTGTCCTTATTCTACATTATTATGTACGGAAATTTATAATGGATTTAGTCGTGTTCAACAACCATTATAAGAAAGATAAATGTCAAATAACTAGATTATTTGTCTGAATAAAATTCTCCACCATTAAAATCATAATACAACGTCTCGTTGTGTCCGCTCACAATTTCTATTGTACGGAATTAGCTTTAATAAGGGAATTATGATTAATTCACTTATTGGAGTAATATTATTCTCATGGCTTATTGAAAATAATATTACACATATTTTAGGTATAGCTTTGAAGCTAAATCTTTTAAAAACAGGGATGAGATTATTTATCAAATTATACCACAGTCAAATTATCTTTGAATACAGACAAACCTTATTGCTATTCTAAACATAAACTAATCTAACACGTACAACATGAAACAGGTTGGTGAGTAAAGTGACAGAATGTGAAATAAATGATCAATACAGATAAAATGAACTTAATGGAGTCTGTTGACAATGCCTTAAGAACCATTTATCCTTCTTTGAGTCTAAATCGATTTGCAATTGGATTACCCAAAGTATTCAACTAATACACCAGCACTTTGAGCAAAAGTCCGGAGATGTACTTGCGTGTCGTTGCGTTTCCTTGTATTGCTTGGTTCTTTGGCATTTGAAGAAAGTTCGTTCCGTCGATGTCTTGGACTCTGTTATGATCGTGGATAGTTATTGTCTGGATGGATGATGCTGGTGGGCTTTGAAGCGAGACCTTCGACAAGGAGGACACAAATCAAATCACTTTTATTGTCACACAACCATATGCACAATTGCAACAGTGGGTGAAAGTCTTGGGTGCATTTCCGAGCAACATAGCAGTCATGACAGTGATGAGACATATACCAATTTACAATAAACATCAGATTTACACAATTTACATATCTAATATACACATAATTACACAACACAATAATAATATACAATGAACAGGATACAATACACATAATATAGAATACACATACAATAAAAATAGTATATAAAATATATATAATATATACAGTAGGTTGTATTGTACTGTATTGACGTTCAGGCTGTCGGTTGATAGTCAGTTGCCAGTGTGTTGTTAAGCGAGAATATAATTTATGACAGTCCGGTGTGAGATAATAAGATTAATTAAGTGCAGTGCTGATGTATATTGATCATGTGAGATCAAGAGTTCAAAAGCGGGTCCTGATGCTGTGATACCACCTGCCTGATGGTAGCAGTGAGAGCAGCCCATGGCTTGGGTGGCTGGAGTCTCTGATGATCCTCTGAGCTTTTTTCACACACCGCCTTGTATATATGTCCTGGAGGGAGGGAAGCTCACCTTCAATGATGTGTCTGGCAGTTCGCACCACCCTTTGCAGGGCTTTGCAGTTGTGGGCGGTGCTATTGCTGTACCAGGCAGTGATGCAGCCAGTCAGGATGCTCTCTATAGTGCTGGTGTAGAACCGTGTAAGGTTGTGGTGGTTCATTCCAAACTTCCTCAGCCGTCTCAGGAAGAAGCGGCACTGATGAGCCTTCTGCACAATGGCCTCAGTGTGGACAGACCATGTGGGTTCCTCTGTGATGTGGATACTGAGGAACTTGAAGCTGCTGACTCTCGCCACCGGTGCTCCATTGATGGTGATGGGGCTGTGTTCTCTGTCTTTTCTCCTGAAGACCACCACAAGCTCCTTGGTCTTGCTGACGTTGAGGGAGTGGTTGTGCTCCTGACACCAGCGTGTCAGAGTGTGCACCTCCTCTCTGTAGGCTGTTTCATCATTGTCAGTGATCAGACCTACCACCGTCGTATCATCAGCAAACTTAATGATGGCATTGGAGCTGTGTGTTGCCACACAGTCATGTGTGTACAAGGAATACAGTAGTGGGCTGAGAACACAGCCCTGCGGGGCTCCAGTGTTGAGGGTCAGTGATGAGGAGATGTTGCTGCCCATTCTAACCACCTGGTGTCTGATTGACAGGAAGTCCAGGATCCAGCTTCACAGCAAGCTGTTTAAGCCCAGAGCCCAGAGTTTCACGTAAAGCTTGGAGGGCTTGGATGGTGTTGAATGCTGAGCTGTAGTCTACAAACAGCATTCTCACATGTGTTCCTTTTTTCCAGGTGGGAGAGAGCAGTGCGTAGTGTAGATGCAATGCATCATCAGTGGAGCGGTTGTTGCGGTAAGCAAACTGCAGTGGGTCCAGTGAGGCAGGCAGCACAGAGTAGATGTAATCTCTGATTAGCCTCTCAAAGCATTTGCTGATGATGGGAGTCAGAGCAACAGGACGCCAGTCATTTAAGCAAGTGATTTTGGATTGATTTGGTACAGGCACAATGGTGGACATTTTGAAGCATGTAGGGACCATAGACAAGGAGAGGGAAAGGTTGAAAATGTCCATAAAAACAGCAGCCAGTTGGTTCGTGCACGCTCTGATGATGCGGCCCGGAATGCCGTCTGGACCCGTGGCTTTACGGATATTCACCCGTCGGAAGGATCGGGTTACATCCGCTACAGAGACGGAGAGTGAACTAACTTCTGTAGCTTCGGCTGCTAGAGCTCTCTCTGCGAGGGCGGTGTTATTTCCTTCGAAATGAGCATAAAAAGTATTTAGCTTATCCGGGAGAGAGGCGGCGGTGTTCATGGCAGAGTTTTTATTCCCTTTGTAGTCCGTGATGATATTAATTTCCTGCCACATGCTTCTAGAGTCGGTGGTGTTGAACTGTGCTTCAATCTTGTCCCTGTACTGCCGTTTGGCTGCTCTGATAGTTTTGCGGAGAGCATAACTGGCTTGTTTGTGCTCCTCCGCGTTCCCGGAATTAAAAGCGGAGGTCTGCGCAGTAAGTGCCGCACGAACATCGCTATTAATCCATGGTTTCTGGTTGGGGTAGATCCGTATTGTTTTGGTCGGAACAACGTCTTCTACGCACTTTCCGATGAAACGTGTTACGCTATCAGCGTAAACCTCGATGTCGTCATCAGAGGCGGACCGGAACATCTCCCAGTCCACATGATCAAAACAGTCTTGTAGTGTAGAATCTGATTGGTCCGACCAGCACTGGATCATTCTGAGGGTGGGTGCTTCCTGTTTCAGTTTCTGCCTGTAAGCAGGCAGAAGGAGAACGGAAGAGTGGTCTGATTTGCCAAATGGTGGGTGGGGGAGGGATTTGTAGCCATCCCGGAAGGGAGAGTAGCAATGGTCCAAAACCCGGTCCCCTCGTGTGTTGAAACATATGTTGGTGGTATTTTGGTGCAATTGATTTGAGATTGGCTTGGTTAAAGTCCCCGGTCACAATGAATGCGGCCTCGGGGTGCGTGGTTTCCTGCTCACTTATACTCCCATACAGTTCCTTGAGTGCCCAGTCTGTGTTGGCTTGTGGCGGGATGTACACAGCAGTGATAATGACTGTTGTGAATTCCCTCAGTAGCCAGAATGGTCGACACAGAAGCATGAGAAATTCCAGATCAGGAGAGCAGAAAGACTTGATAGAATGTACGTTCCTCTGATCAAACCAGGATTTGTTGATCATAAAACATACACCACCACCTCTGCTTTTACCTGAGAGGTGTTTTGCTCTGTCCGCTCGGCGCATGGAGAACCCCTCGGGTTCGATGGCTGAATCTGGAATATCAGCAGACATCCAGGTTTCTGTATTCAGATAATGTTGCAGTCCCTCGTCTCTCATTGGAAAGAGATCCGCGCTCTCAGAACTTGTTGTCCAGAGACTGAACATTTGCCAGTAGAATACTGGGTAGCAGGGGTCGATTTGCACGATGTCTTACTCTGATGAGAATGCTGGCTCTATTTCCCCTTTTCCTTCTGCGTTTCCACGGCCGGGCAGCCCAGACAAAGGGCTCCACTGGCGTGTTTGTAAACAGCGGGTCAGCATCGAGGAATTGGAAGTCCGGTTTTTCGGTGTTCAATTGCAGAACCAATGTCCAAAAGTCTTTCTCTATCGTATACAATAAGGCAGACAACATCCAAGACAAAAAAACATAAGAACTGTAAACAAAACAAACAAACAAACTGCAATGTTGTGTTGGAGCTCGCAACGCAGCAGCCATATTTGGCGCCATCTTGAGTCCATCAAGACTCGCCACTCCCGTTGGGTGTGTGAACCGTAGAGCAGAGAGTGAGAGGCTTCGTTGGGACGAGTCCCGAGTTTTCCTTGGGCTCTACATGGCACGGAGGCTGTGGAGATGAAGAGCTACAATGAGGAGCAAGAGACAGGACCAAGAGAGGATTCAAAGAGAGAGCAGAAGAAGAGAGAAGTTCTAAGAGAGAGTTTTTCCTGTTTTAGAAACATTTGAACTGAAATTGAAACCCAAATGTTTCTTGAGCCAATCAGAAGTGGTTTCCAAAGTCACATGGTCAGTTGGTCTGTCCTTTTCAAAGTTGATTTACAATCCTTTGTGTGGAGAATCCTTACATTCTTCCCGCTCAAAATAGTGAATGTTTAATCATGAACTTTTATATCTTGAAAACAGTGCAAGGGACATGACATTTGTTGTCATCAACATTCTCTACGTAAACAAGCAAACATTTACATACTAAATGTGACATGCTTTCATGAATATTATATGTGTAAGTAACAAAACATGAAAATCCCTGGTTACAAATCATACTGGTTAATTCATTGGTTTTACAACATGGATAATACATTACATGTTATGAGAAACCTGATTGTCAGAGTATATTATCACGTTAAGCCTTGAATAGTTACCATTCTTTGTAGAATGAGATGAATCATTCAAATTAAAGATTATAATCATCGATTTGTCAGTTATAAGTGATTACAAATCACTATACATATTTTAAAAGGTACATCAGTCTAAAATCATTAATTTGTCAGTTATAAAAGTAATCACAGGTTATATAAAACATACATGATTCATAAGATATATCTAAGGCAACTACTGGTGATTAATACAGCTTATTGGCAGCAATTTTGAGACCGTTGTCTATTAAAACCATGAGAGTGGAATCCATGCTGTCTCTGCTGAGCTAAGAGAGAATATCTTTGGAATGTGCAGATGGGGAGAGGAGGTGTCCCGGGGGAGGAACAAATGTCACTGTGTTAGGTCTATGTTGATTTCGGGCCTTGGGACTGTCTTCACAAGTCTCCGTTCCCTGATATGGCCGTGGATTTATGCATTAAGGTCACAAGGTGTTACTTGGCCATTTGGTCTTACAGAGGGTTTAAGTTTGTGGAACAAAGAAGGGTTTTCTTTATTGGTCAGCTATGTCATTACAAACCCTAGTTTGAGATTAAGCAGGCATGGGAGAGACGGTCTCCTTCAGCAATTTAGGTGCCATAAATTTGTTTTTATGGCTCTCTAATGGCTCGGTGGGGGATCTCTCTGATCTGTGGAATGTGGTGTTGTGTTCATTTTATGGCTTTGTTCGTGGATAATCCTACACAGGCTACTGGACGTCGGTGATCAGGCAGTCCCTGCAGCAACACCGCTCCTATGCCCCTCTCAGATGCATCTGTCTGTACCACAAACATTTGGTTGAAGGCAGGGTTTTAAAGAACAGCATTGTTTGTCAGAGCTGTCTGTAGGCCTCGAAAGGCTTTCATCCCCTCCTCAGTCCACTGTAGCTGGTTTGGACAGCGTGCCCCCACCATGTCTGTTAAAGGGGCAGTCTTGCTGGAGAAATTGGGAATGAAACGGTTATAGAACCCAACCATACCCAAGAAAGATTGAAGTTCCTTATGTGACTATGGTACAGGACATTCTTCCAGAGCTTGAACTTTTTCCACCTGAGGCTGAATTATTCCGTGACCAATAATGAAACCCAGGTACTCCGTCTCTCTCCTGGCCACAGCACACTTGTTAGAGTTGATGGTCAGACCTGCATTCTGTAGATGTAGTAGGACTTCCTGAAGATGTTGCAAGTGTTCCTCCCAGGTGTTACTGTAGACAACTATGTCATCTAGATAGGCAGCAGAAAAGGTCAGGCCATGCAGCACCTGATCCATTAGTCTTTGGAAAGTAGCAGGGGCCCCATGAAACCCAAAGGGTAACACCTTAAAATGGAAAAGCCCCCATGGTGTCCTGAATGCAGTCAATTGTATTTGCCAGTATCCTTTAGAAAGATCTAAAATTGTTAAATATTTTGCTTGGCCCAGACGGTCAATCAAATCATTGATCTGGGGAGTAGGGTATGAGTCAAATTTTGTTACAGAGTTCAAGTATCGGAAATCCATACAGAACCTTATACTCCCATCTTTCTTTGGCACAAGTACCACCGGATGACACCACACTGTGGGAGGGCTCAGTAATTCCCAGTCTGAGCATCAAGTCTACTTCCTCTTTCAAGGATACTTGGAGTCGTTCAGGCATTCTATAAGTCAAGCGTCTTACAGCAGTATCAGCTTTCAACACTACATCATGCTCAATCAAATCGGTGAATCCAGGGTATTCAGAAAACACTTTTGGGGTGCATAGAGCGCTCACCTGTAACTGCTGATCTTCAGGCAAGTGTTCTAAACTGATACCTCCAGACACTGGTTGGGGCAAGTATTGATCATCCTGTTCCTCCTCTCCAACATGACAGATCATCATAGTATGTGCTTTCGGCTCAGTTTGAGAGATCCACTCCTTTAACAGATTTACATGCAATAATTGACCTGACCGATCTTTCCCTGGCATGACAACTTCATATAAGGTGGTGCCCAACCATTTCTTAACTTCAAACGGACTCTGCCACTGGGTCAAGAGCTTACTTTCTTGGGTTGGTAACATCACCAGTACCTTTTGGCCGATGTCAAAACTCCTTTCCCGGGCCGACTGGTCATACCAGGCTTTTTGGTGCTTCTGGGCTTCCGCCATATGTATGCTGTCATCTTCTCCAACCGTTCCTTCATTTGTATGACAAAAGAAACGATGTTAGTAGGTTCCTTTCTTTTCTGGCTTCCCTCCTATATTTCTTTAAGCTAGGTTAGAGGGCCCCTCACCTCATGGCCATATAACAATACGAAAAGGGAGAAACCTGTGGAAGCCTGAGGGACTTCCCTGTAAGCAAAAAGGATGTACGGAAGCCACTGATCCCAATCTCTACCAGTCTCACTGGTAGACTTATGGAGCATCTGTTTTAAAGTCTGATTAAACAGTTTCATAAGCCCGTCAGTTTGGGGATGGTAAGGGGTTGTACGCAGACTCTTGATGCCTAATAATTGAAAGACTTGTTTCAGAAGTGTAGACATAAAATTAGTGCCCTGGTCAGTTAGAATTTCTGCAGGAAATCCAACTCTTGGAAAGAAATTGGACCAAACAGACTGCCACATATCTTGCTTTGATTGACTTTAAAGGAAATACCCCTGGGTACCTTGTAGCGTAGTTGGTGATCACCAGCAGAAACCGGCTGCCTGATTGACTCGTCTCAACAGGGCCGACAATATCCATACCGAGTCTCTCGAATGAAGTACCAATGACAGGAAGGGCCTCGAGTGGTGCTCTTGAAGGACACCTACCAGAGACTTTTTGACAAACAGGGCAACTTTTACAGAATTGAGCTACATCTCTCTTCAAACTGTGCCAGTAAAAGTGTCTTTTAAATCTTTCAGTGGTTCTGTTTCTCCCCAGGTGGCCAGCTCAGGGAATTGAGTGGCTCAAATTAAGAACAACAACTCGAACACTTTGTGGAACCATCAGCTGTTTCTCTGATCGGATCTGGCGATATAGTATACCTTGTATCAATAAATAACTTTCGGTCTTGTCCTTTGAAGGCTCTTCTCCCACCTCTTCTAATCTGGCTTGCGTCAGGCACTCTGTGACACTGGGATCCTCTTGCTGCAACTGAATGATGTTAGTGGGCAGCTGGAAATCCACAAGCAAGTTACATACATTTTCTTTAGGCAACTGAGAGGCATTATATTTCACCTTTGCCTTTCTTTTTTCTCTTCGAGAAATTTTCCTCTGCGGAACCCCTGTCTCTGTGTCTGCATCAAAGAATGGGAAGGTGCTCAGTGTCTGTACAAGCACCTCTGACTGTTTTTTCATGGATCGAGTGACCACGACATTGCACTGTTGTCCAGGTTGCAACAAATCTAGGAGTACTGTCAAATCATGGCCCAGGACGACAGGGAATGGCAGGTCATTGGCCACCATTACCTCCATCAGATACATTTGGCCCCCTATTTTAATGTATAGGTCAGATGTGGGCATTAGTCTCTCGTTCCCATGAACACAGCAGACAAATACTTTATTAGATGAACTGACTAAAGAGGGTAGCACAAATTTTCCGTTCACCAGGGTCTGGTCACAACCAGTGTCTATTAAGACAGTCAGGGTTTCTCCATTTACCTCTACCTTTACTGTTCGAAGGGAGCTGGATTTCTCTACAGGAGTCACATCACCTCTGGGTACATAACACAAGTGCGTAAGCTTGGCTGTATTCTTTGGGCAGACTGGCTTAGTATGTCCCTCTTGTGCACATAGATAGCAAATGGGAGGGGTTTTATAAGCCATTTTCAACTTGGCTGCAGGGGGTTCCCCCATGGGAGGCTTACCTGACCCAACCACTTCCTTTTGTTGAAATCGGGGCAAGTCACCACTGGCTTTCCACACCCATGGCTGATTCTTTCTCCGTGCTGCCACAAAGACATCTACCAGTGATGTTGCTTCTGCTGCGGTCCCAGGATCACGTTCTTGAACCCAGACCTGGAGCTCAGGAGACAGCATTCTGAGATACTGTTGTAAAATTATGATCTCACTCACCTCCTCAACAGTTTTCCTATTGGGTTTGACCCACTTCCCATAGAGTTCTTTAAGTCGATTATAGAGTTCTTTTGGACTCTTTGATGGGTCCTCTTCCAAGGAGCGAAACCGCTGTCGATAGGTCTCACAGTTGATATCATGTTTCATTAAGATAGCTGCTTTAACTTTGTCATATTCAATAGAGTCATCCAAGTCCTTATGAACATTAGCAGCTCTTGCTTTGCCAGTCAGTAGGGGAATCAAATGGTATGCCCAATCAGATTTGGATCACCGACAGGCGATGGCAATTTGCTTAAAGTGACTAAGAAGTGTTTTATATCATACAAGTCAGATAATTTTACTAATCTGGGCTCTCTAGTCACTGGTGGGCCTGGATAGTCCTCAACATGATTGGAACTCCTCAAACGAGATGTACCAGAAAAGGGAGAAAGTCTGTCTACACAGTCTACAGGATGCACCCCTGGCATTGGCAGGGGGTCTTAGTCCACATTAGGCATATCAGGGGTAGAAGAAGTGCGGGCCTGAACCTCCATCTGCAGTAAGCTGAATTGATGCTGGAGGGTTCTGAAACATCGCTCCTGCTCTGCAGACTCTTGCTTCCTCAGAGCCTCCTGGCCCTCCATCTTTGCCATATGGGCTCGAAACAGGCTTGTCAATTCAGCCACTGATGGCTCCATACTTGCCCTTTCCTTTTCTCCTTCCATCATCTCTTCTCCAGCTTGCTACTCCTCACCTCGATCCTCATCCTGCTGTGAGGGGATGGCTTTAGGCACGCGTTTCTTCTGCGGCCGACTCATGGCATCTAAAAAAAACAGCCACGTGGGCTAAACGAAAAAACAAACAAACTTGTGTTCTCTACTGGCTAGATCCCACCGCTGCCACCATATGATGGACCAAACAGGCAGACGCAAAAACACAAGCTTTTCAACCAAAAAAATGGGTCTTTATTTTAACCCACAATCTTTCAAACAAATAATCAGAAAATATACAAAATGAATAAACTAGACTGAAATACTGTGGTCAGCTGAACAGAACAAAACTCAAACTATTGCTCAGCTGAAGAGAACTGAACAGAGTAAAACTGACCTCCTTAATGAGACAACAACCAAGCTTATAAGGAAGACGGTGGGCCCACTTAAACACAATAGGGGATAAACATTAACATGACATTTAACATATAACATTTATACATCTGGATTACATCCAGACAAACAAAGAAAAAAAAAATAACAAAAGAAATAATTCACTGACATTTCATAACTATAAATTATATATAAATATATTTAACAAAAGATTGTCAAAAATCTGTTTCCCTCTCCCCATGATGTTTCATCATTTGGTTTGCTTGGGTGGTTTGCTTGGGTGGTTTCCGCCTGGACCCCGTTCTTTGTCGCTTTCCAGAGCACCGCTTCCGATGGCCATGACCGCGGATCAACACCATTCATCTCTCCACATCACCGGTAACTTAAAATCAACAGAAATAAATATAAGAAACAATGCAAAATAATAATACAACACAACTAGTTTGTGTGCACTCCAAACCAGTTAACGATGTACTAAAATGTAAATAAAGAATTGAAATAGAAATGAGTTTGTCTTGTATCGTTAATATAAACCCATATTAAATGAAAATGTTAACTATGCATTTAAACTATCTAACCAACTAAATTACTGGGATATGAAGAGAGAGATATAGGGAAGATTGAGAGCAGCATGTAACGTGTACTGTGTGTATATGCGTCTTCGACTGAGTGTGAGTGTTATGCAGCTACATTACATCTTATTGTGCGGCCAGGCCGTCACAATGCTGAACAAACTTCAGAGTGGTTTTAGAATGAAAGCAAAGGCTTTAGGTGTATGAAGACAAAACTGTCCTTCAACACACTTCTTATTGCGTTCTGTTGACATTTCAATTATTTGTTGCTTTTCCCCTCCACTCAAACATAGACTAAAGAAAGTGAAAGCTACATTAGTCATTACAAACAAGGTTATTATGTTTTGAATTTTAATTTAGTTTTTATTTCTACTTCATTTTCAATTTGTCAATTTAATTTAGTTGTATTTAAAATTATCCCTATCTTGAGATCTGAGATCTCTATCTGAATCTATTTTCTCTATCTGTTGACTGATTTGGGAAAATACAGTACATACTGTAACAGTCTAAGGACGGGCAAGGAGGAGGCGGGAACTGGCTGAACAGTAAACATAAACTTTAATAATATAAATGAACTTGAAACAACATAAAACATAAGGACACAGACACACATGCAACGCGGCCATGTGCGTCTCTCTCTCTTGAACCGGCATCTCTGGCCACCCCTTATCTCGCTCTCCCGCTGATCAACTGATTCAGCGCTGGCCGTGCTCCATCACGTCCTGGCCACGCCCTCCTCATCGTCACACTCCTCCCCCGCCCGATTCAGGCCGGGGCGCCACCGGTCTGTCTAACTCCCCCCATCTCTGGTGGGGGAGACGCTGCCCTTCCGGCCTTCTGTCAGCCGGTGGTCCACCCTGCCTCATGTGAACCTGGGGGAGAGACGAGAAAAGGCGATGGGAGAGGGAAAAGGCAAGCGGTGACACACATAGAGAGAGTGGAGAGAGAGAGAAGAACTTGCTCGCCGGCTCCCGGACGCGCTGTCGTCCGGTCCTCAACTGCTTTTCCACCCTCTGGCGGATATTTACTTGAGCGGTAACCGTGTTGGTCTGCAATCAGTCTGAAATCTTAAAATACCAACCAAAATTTTTTTAATTGAGCTCTTCTTTAACTGCAAAAACATGGAGAATAAGAATTTTGAGTCATAAATTTAACAGAATTGTCCTTCAAAAGTGTCAGATATGTAGGCTAAAAAAAGACGTGCATAAGTTTCCTGGTTGTTTACAATAAAAATTAAATAATTTATTTAAAAATAAAAACGTCATAACCAATTAAATTAATTTTGTAATATATATTATACATTTCATACACAAACTCTGTCATTGAATAATACATTTATTTTATAGCCTATAATTAAATTATAAACAAAACATTTCACTGCCCAAAATATCCTAAGATTTTATTGTGCATGGTTGAATGTTGTGAATTTTGGACAAATGCTGTAAAAGAATGTATTTTAAGCAGCTCATCAATAGTCAATCAATAATAAATAGGTGCTGTTTATCTGTTTAGAGTTGCTGTCTGCTCTAGCAATAATGCTCTTCCCCCCCGACTATTTAAAAAGTTACACAGTTCATTCATCAAGCTATTATGGACTAGTTCAAGCTGACAACACTGCGTGGACGACAAGAGACTACAGAAGCCTACATGTGTAGGTACATTACATCTAAAAAGACTTAATATCCAATATTAATACTATTTGTATGTATTTTTATTTCTATTTGCTGTTTTGAGTAAACTGTGAGAGACATGTTGTGGGTGTGACTTGACTCAATGAAGTTCTTGATTTTAAACACAAACGGCACACGCAGTTTTACCAGTTGTCAGGTCCCGTGTCCTGTGAAACTGCCTTGTTTAGTTTCTATTACATTGGATACATACCCGTCTTTATGTTTTCGTCGTGCCAGCCACCTCGGTAGTCGATGTTATACAGTAGTCTCTGTAGTAACGTTCAAGCGTATTAGTTGACTGATGAGTGTGCCTGTGTACGTGTGTGTGCTTGTGTTTGCTTAAACACAGTGAAACAACTCTGGCTACGTCTACGACTTCAGGGGCTAATACAACTGCATGCAGACAGAGATGTGTTCATTAATTTCTGTTTTGTTATTTATTTATTTTTTCATTGCATGACAAATGTCATGGACTCGGCTGAACTCGGAAAAAAATCCTGAGTCCCAAAGGCTCGAGTCAGAGTAAAAATGCATCCATATTTTGGACTCCATTAAAATTGGACTCGTGACTCGGACCCGAGTCTGAGTCCAAGCTCAAGTCCGAGCTTGGACTATATTATTTATAGTAACCCAACTCTAAATAATGCTCTTTGATTAATAGCATTAAGATGCTGTTATAGTAATACATTGATACAAGATTAATCGATTACGCCGACATTACCCAGGGAAAGAGCCAAAGGTGAGCCAAAACTGCACACTCTCCCATCCATTTTTAAGCAGGCATTAAAGTGCTAATTCGGACAGACATGAAACAATAACTAAAGCATTTGGGGTGTTCATGTGGGTTTTCCACTTATTATTCAAATACTCAAGCAGCATTATCACAACATCCCTTCTCATATGCATTTTAATAGCAAGGTTATTCCTTCTATAATGATGCACAGCTTCCGAATATTGAATATATGTTGAGATGAGTTTGAAGTGCGCTTTATGTTGATGTTTGTAGCGTATTAGTGCAGGTATTAAGTTAAAATGTTGATTTAGTAATTAGAGAAAATGTTTGTTTATTTAGTTAAGGACCCTGACAAAATTAACCATGGTTTTACTATAGTAATATTGTAGTAACCATGACTGCTGTCACCATGGTTTACTGAGCAGAAATCATTGTTTTGATACAATTAATCATGGTTTTATAACAGTAATACTGTAGTTTCTATATAGTAACCATCATTTTACTATATATTATAACCATGTCAGTAACTATGTTTATATTGTGTTTACTATGATTTTACTACAAATGCCATGGTTAAACTATGGTTACTGTTGTAAAACAATGATTGTTATTTAAGGGCAAACCTGTTGAAGTTTTTACCAAATAGATTATTTTTTGGATTTGGCAGTAATATTTCTTTTTCTGGAACAAAGCAAATACTGAACCATACCGAAACCATGACCCTTTAACCGTGATACAAACCGAACCGTTACACCCCTAATATTTACTGTGTATATTGTTTACAGTGTGTATGTATACAGAATTTGTTTACATAAAAATTGTATTTTGTTTACAAAATGTGTTGCTTGTCCGACTGTAACTACAGACTTGGTGAACATTTCAACAACATTTCATTCCACTGTATACTTGTTAATGGCTGGAATGACAATAAACCAAAACTGACTTGATTCTCTTTTATTTTACTGTCTTGTCAGTATCCCTCTGAGGCCCCAGACTTTTCTGCAGATCTTCCTGTTCCATTGGTCATTACATGGACCTCACAGGTACACCGTCCTCCTCACTATAAATCTTGTAAAAAGCTGTTTTAAGTTATTTAAAAGATGATCTGGCTGTTTTATCACTGTCCACTGTATCACTTTATCCACTGAAATGGCCTCTTGATTTTAAAAGAACAACTGAAGTACAATTATTTTAATTACCAATGTTTTTTGGCTTTTGAAGGTGCATTTTGTTGATGAAAGGTGCTGTGGTGAATTGTCGCTTTGATGTTTCTTCCATAAAAACAATATCTGCGCTCACAAAGGATCAAACTGTGCCAAATAAACCGACAGGATGGCGATCTGGAAAGCTACATATGTAAGCGCCCTCTAATGAGCCTCGACGAGTTTCCTCTTACATATAACAATTAAAAGCGAGACCCATTTTTCACTGACGTTTTCTTTTTATCATCGTCCTCCGTTTTCACCTCCTCTGAAAAACAGGCTCCTCTTCAGTCATACGTTTGCTCCAATTACTTTGAGGTGGATGAAAGCGACTCGGCATATTGCGCAGCAGTGGTGCGAGTTAAGGGAGGGTTCTGCGTTGTGTTGGGTGAGGGATGGCAGTGAAACATGGCTCTCTGACAGAGAAGACCAGCTCAGCACACAGCAGCCTTCTGTTGGTTAAAGCCCTGCTGGGCTGCTGATGTCTTGATGCATTTCCTCTGTTCAGGGAAGAGAAAGGCCTGTCTGCCTGCTTCTCACATACATTTGAATGAGTTATGATTACCTGCGCTGTTCAGTGCGGGGGATGAAGTCGTGTGTGTGTGTTTGTGTAGAGTCAGTGAGTTTGTGAGTAATGCATAATATGGATCAGCAGATTTGGCGTGGTGTGCTCTTTGTTTGGTGGCGGACACAGCAGTGCAGGTGTGTCTCAGCGGGATTTACTCTCATCCAGCCACCCGGCCAGATTCCTGGAGTGCAGAGAGATACAATGCTCATGCCTGACTTTAATCACTCAACCTATTTTTAAATAAAATTACAGCATACCAAAACTTGTAAAAATCATGAAAACTATTTAATAACATTTAGATTTTAACTACACAACCTCTCCCAAAATTGTACCTTCAGTACCTTTACAAAAAAGTACTTTAGTGGCACCATGGTACTGTAGTTTCAGATGGTAATACCATGGTGCTTTAATATATGTGCGGTTGACACGTAACGTGTCTATAATCTTTTTTTAATCAACATCAAGGATATGGGGTAACATTTAATTGCTTGTTCCTCATTTGTAAGTTGCTCTGGATAAAAGCATCTGCTACATGACTAAGTGACTAAATATGTTATGTAAATGAAAGTGTACATCTAATGCTGTGTAACTGGTCACCAGTTTTTCCTCTTTTAAATCACCTTCGCTGTTCTACTGTGTGACAAATAAATGTTTAAAAATATCTATGTAGGCTCAATATGAGGTCAAAAAGCTGCATGCATAATAATGATTAAAGAATGCTGCTTTTTTTATGATTTTAGGTGGAGTATAGCAATTCACACCACATGTCAACTTTCCAAAAATATTTAATGATAACTGCCCTTTCACTGTACAGTGGTACTGAATGATTACCACATTCATGGTATATTGTACTCCATGGAATTTAAAAGAATTACATGGTATTACCAAGATACTATATCCAAAATACCATGGTAGTAAATCTGTTAAGCCCAGTTTTGCTGCTCTGCATGCTGGGTCCTTCACAATTATAGACAGTGAACATTTAGGAATACATAATTTTCTGTGTGCAATTAATGATTTATTTACTTGACACTTGTTCACTGACTAAATGACTGAAAATTCACCATTGAACATTATGAGGAGGGACCTAATTGGTAGAATTAACAGAACAGTAAGCATGCTGTCACCTCACTGAGGATGAATCCATTGTGCCATTCCACATTTCTGGGACATTTCCAACAGAAATTCAATTATGAGGACATCTTGCCAGCACCATATATTTAAATAAAAGCATAACTATAATCACACAACCGGCATTAATTGATAAATAATTGCTGTGTCTTTGCACCTGTGCAATGCTAAATTGTGTGCGCTGTATTGGCACAATGATCCATCATATTTGGTTCATGCTCTCCCTCCTATGTCGGAATATCTCATCCTGTGTGACGTTAGAAAAAGCTCATTCGCATTAATATGGTCTGCTAGTTCTCAAATCCTTGCCTAACACAGTTTTTCCTCATTCAGATTACTGCATTGTTTTTGTGGCTCTATTCTGTCTTTTTTTAATTTCTCTTTCTCTCTCTCTCTCTCTCTCTCTCTCTCTCTCTCTCTCTATAATTGCTGTCTACATATGCTTTGCCTTCGTGCTGCTACGGTCTAAAAAACAGAAGTCATTTGGTTTGTTTTGTTGTGTTCAATTACCAGCTTTGGCTGCTCCATTCAGCTCTGCCTCTGCGCTCTCCAATTTAACATGTATGGAAATGTATCAGAGAATCAGGCACATAATCAACATCAGCACACACAAATTATGTGAAAAAATAAAAACACAAGAAGATCATCTTCTAAATACAGGCAGTCGTGTCCCTCTAAATCATCTGAGATGTGGTTGAGGTGTTACAATGGAGTAACATGTATGATTTAACAGTTTAGGATCTAAAATCAATCTATGTTTACTTCAGATCACCAAAAAGTACACAGACCAATAAATATGCACTGTGTGTGTTTATATAGACCTACTGTACAGTTTTTTGGTGTAATATTCTCAATTATTTCAGGGTCGAACATGTTAATTGGGTTATTTTTGTATCAGGATGGGCATTTGCCAAGTTTCACTAACCTTCCGAGAATGTTTACGTTTTCTACAAAAGGTTGGGGCTTCCGTTGACTTCAGGCAGTGCAAATGGTCTAAATTAATGGTGCATTTTTAAGATAACATCAGTATTTTAGATTTTTTGTGATGCTGCATCTACACCACTAGGTGTTAGCACAACATAATCAAGAATATTACTGAGTACACCCTTAAATTTGAAATAATGAAAATATCTGTTCCATTATCATCTAGTCCATGCTGTGAATTGCTTTCAGAAAGTTAAACTTTAGCAGTACTTGGGGACTTCATCGCTTTCAGTAGCATCGTTTTAGACATTCAGAAGTTTGGGTTTTTGTGACATACTATCACAGATGAAAATTTCAGGTTATTTATTTATTTATTTTTGGTGCGTTTTCCTTCTCTTTGACACTAAATACGCCACAGTCTTCTTGAGCTACACTTAAAATAAACCGCTGGCTGGGGCTTAATCGTAGAGGATCTGGTGTCCAGACTAAAGCATTCTGATTCTGTGCTGAGATTAAAGACCTTGAATTGACAGCTGGGTAGAAAGCGAGGAGAGTGGGTCTGAGGTCAGAGCGGCATGGGCGACCTGCGCTCCTTTACTCTGACAGCATGGAGTGAAACGGGGCCAATCCCCATCAGCTGTCAATCATCGGCTGTGATTTATGAGTGGCCATACTCAAACCATTAGCCATGCCTCACCACTGGACAGCTCAAAAGGAAACAGAGGCCTACTGTGTTTGTGTATGTTAGAATTAGAGGAAGCTGTTATGCTGAACCGTGGATGGCTTGTCTGTGGTTCTCTGTGATCAAACGCTTTTGCTGGATTTCTCTTGGTTGCTGATGTGTGAGTTTTGGTCTTTTCCTGTTCAGTCACTTTTTATATTTGATTTACTCATGGTTGGTGCTTTAATCAGTGGTTTGTTGACCGGTAGTTGATGAAGATTTGGCATAACTTCAGTGGGAATTTTTTTTTTCTTTTTTTCTTTTTTCCTTCCCAAGTTATGATGGCAGAGGGCCGAAGAGTTTGTATAAACCAGTGATATGAAACCAGACATGTGGACAGTATCAACATCTTCCATATGCAGAAATGTTCAGTAGTTATTAAAGAGCCCAGCCAATGTCAATAATAAAAATAAAATAATAACTCTGCTGTTCTGGCATTTCATGAGCTGCACAATTTAAAAAGAATGCTATCTCTAGCATCTACACTCACTTAGCACTTTATCAGGAACACTATGGTCCTAATAAAGTTACCGACGTGGTCTTCTGCTGTTGTTGCCCATCTGCCTCAAAGTTCGAAATGTTGTGCATTTTGAGATGCTATTCTGCTCACTACAATTTTAGAGAGTGGTTATCTGAGTTACCATAGCCTTTCTGTCAGCTCAAACCAGTCTAGCCATTCTCCGTTGACCTCTCTCATCAACATGGCGTTTCTGCCGCACACTGGATGTTTTTTTTTTGTTTGTTTGTTTTTTCACCTTTCTAAGTAAACTCTAGAGACTGTTGTGTGGGAAAATCCCAGGAGATCAGAAGTTACAGAAATACTAGCCCGTCTGGCACCAACAATCATGCCACGGTCAAATTCACTGAGATCACATTTTTCCCCATTCTGATGGTTGATGTGAACATTAACTAAAGCTCCTTATCTTCATGATTTTATGCATTGCACTGCTGCCACACGATTGGCTGATTAGATAAATGTATGAATAAGTAGGTGTACATGTGTTCCTAATAAAGTGATCAGTGAGTGTAGATGCCTTTTGAGAGTCAACAAATGTTTTTTTCTATCAAAGAGCTTCTATAGTTTTACCATTTCTACGTATTTTCCTGTATTTAAATCTAAAATTTTTGACTTCCTTTTTCAAACACTTGGATGGTCCTGAAAAAAAAGCTAAAAGTTTCCCGATCCATTCTAGTGCTCGTTGATTGTAGAAAATGTGGAATTTTTCACTCTGTAACCATGTCAATCAGTGCTGCAACAAAGCTTTGAAAATAGGAGTCTTGGTCTGAATGCTCACAATGTTGTGAATATTGTATATACAACATGGGGAAGTGAGTATTGCATATTTTCATTTAGTGCTAAACTATTGAATGTTTTGGTACATTTTTCAGTGTTTGAAACCTTTCTTCATATTTACAAATGATCAAACTCACATACAAAAGCACAAAAGCAGGAAATTACCGATTTATTGTATGATTTACTATGACTGATTAATTGTTCTTTCTTCTACATCCAGAGCACCTTGGCTCATGTCCACAGTCAGTTCCTGTTAAATGTGGAGGCTTTGTCCGAGTTCTGGATGGTTTTGGATGAGATAGATGAGCAGACGTGGGTGTTGGAACCAGAAAAAGCCACTAAAGCAGACTCCATGAGGAGGATAGCTATCGGTAACTGGATTGAGCCATTCTTCTTGTTAACTCCTGTTGCATTACATTCATATTACGACATTTAAATCTCATTATTTGCAATCACCCCATTTTCCTGCCATCCTATCAAACTACGCCTATCTGCAATAATTTTCCATGATATTAAGGCAACTTAGCTGGCATGTCACTGTTCTTCCCCAGGAAACAATGTCTCAATAAAGGTACAAATTGATCCCAGACACCCGAAAATGCTGCCGGAGTGTTGCTTGCTTGGGGCTGAACATGGTAGGCATTTTTCATATCTGCAAATCTCTCTGTATATCTTCATACAGCTTATAATACTGCTTTCTATATCTGAGAGGCAGCTTAGATGTAAGAAACTCACACCTCCCTCACATGCTCTTGTTTTTCAATTACCTCCGTACATAAACGTGCATGTTGTAAATGCTTTACTGCATTTAGACAGGACTGCTACAGCAGGACCGGCTGAGTTGACAGCCCACAATATGTTTGCGACACAATGTGCTTTTAGATTTAGAGCGAGATGGTGCCGGAATGGAGGTCAGTTTGCACTATTTAAGCCGCCGTGATTGTTTCTTTAAATCCAAGGTCATGCTTGGCTGACAGTGGTACACAGAACACATTGTCGGTTGCCTAGCAATGTTATTCATTGATATTAAATCCACACTTCAATAGTCAAGACTGTGGCAGTCACGGACCCTCCAAGCGTGGGGTGAGACAGAAATATTGCTTTTTGCATTTACAAATGACAAACAGAGAGTGCGGCTATCACGTTCATGCCAGATTGATCTCTCGGGTGGAACAGCCATGATGAGCACGATTTATTTGAATTATTTGAATATTTCCCTTTCTGTCAGACTGTTTGTCACAGTAGGAAATGCCCGGCTCTTTCGCCGCTCTGCTGTGGCATTTCTTAGAGAGAATAGAGATTAGGGGTAAGAAATGACGCAGCGGTGCATTGTCTGTCAGGTCTCTGCGATCAGGTTAGGAACACTGAATGAGAGATGAGATAGAGTTAATTGAAACTGCTTGGATACATTAGGGGGGGTGAGCACTGTTCTTGCCTTCATATAGAACTCTCCCTCAGGCTTGTTTTTGCCATGCAGATTGATTGGTATGGTTTATGTTGATGGCATTTTTTGTCCCCCATTGGTTTGCAAAGATTATGAAGTCCAGTGTGTATTGCTACTACAAATATATATATATATATATATATATATATATATATATATATATATATATATATATATATATATATACGCTCTATTTATATATATTTTGGCTTAACCGATATTGTGTTGGCACAGGAAAACCTTGAAAAATCAGGAAATTTTAAAATGTGTTTTTTAGGCCTGGGAAAGTCATCGAAATCAATAGTTTTAAAAGTCATGGAAATTTAAATAATGAATAAAAAAAATTTCAACTTAAGCTCTTCTCTGAAATGTTTTGCCGGCTAAACATTGGTCAAAAGAATAATTGTTCTTTTGATTCGGTTCTTTTCAATGAATCTGTTTAACCGGTTCACAAGTTGGTCTTGAAGGGATAGTTCACCCAAAAATTATCATTTTCTCATTTACTCACCCTTATTCCATCTCAGACTCGTTTGACTTTCTTCTGTGGAACACAAACAAAGACTTTTTTAAGGATATTTGATGTACCTGTATGTTTGTCCATTAATTGCAAGTCAATGGGGTCCAAAACTTTCAAGCTAAAAAAAAAGACAGAATGGCAGCATAGTGGTAAATAATACGACATCATATGACTCCATGTCTTCTGAAGCGATACAATTGTTTTTTTAAATTTTTTTTATTATTATTATTAGAGCCCGACCAATATGGGATTTTTCATATCGATGTTAGAGAGGGAAAATTACCAATTACCAACATGGTGGCCGATATATTTAATTTTTGAGCTGGAATGAAAACAGACTTTTCAATGTGGATTTTTCACCTATATAACTATGCAAAGGTACTCAGAAGGCTGCTTTCTTAAACAAATATTTTTATCAAAGAATATTTGACATTATTATTATACATTGTCAACAAATTCCAGAAATGAACACTGAGAAAATAAAAAATAAATAAAAATACAATAAATAGCTTAATAAACATTAGTACTGTATGTTTAGTATAAGTCAACTGCTGACCATTTAAATAAAGAATAAATAAAAATACAATAAATAGCTAAATAAACATCAGTACTGTATGTTTAGTATCAGTCAAATGCTGACCATTAAAATAAAGTATAAATAAAATACAATTAATAGTTAAATAAACATCAGTACTGTTTAGTATCAATCAAATGCTGACCATTAAAATAAAGAATAAATAAAAATAAAATAAATAGCTAAATAAACATCAGTATTACTGTTTAGTATCAGTCAGATGCTGACTATATTAATACTGCCGAGCCAAGATAAACAGCGACAGCGGTGTTACACTGTATTCTGCTATACAAGTTCAGGGGAAACTTTCAATGGTGGAAAACCAGACTTTTAAATATTCCATTTTATAAATGACTGGAATTGTTCGGTTGAAGGGAGTACCAAACTGTGAATCCTAAACAAAACAGTTTGGTGAATACATGTTTACTCATTAGCTTCCACTCAGCTGGCAACAATTAAAGTAGCAAAGTGATAAGCTAGTTAGCTATAAGCTCGTTGTCACGGAGAGTAAAAGACGGACATTGTTTATTTTAATTTCCAGCATTGTGTCTCACCAACTAGGTAATAACATAGCGTGAAATCAACACTGAACAAGCACAATCCACCACTGCACCGTTGTCTGCTGAGCTGCAAAAAGATGCTCTGATGTTTACCTTTCAATCTGCTGCATTACTGACTGCACTGACAAACTATAGCTGGCTAACATAGCAAACAGACATGAGTGACATGGTTGTCAGGGACATGGTTAATGTTTTATTAGTTATATTGAAAAGGGAAAATGATGGGGTCATTGTTTATTAAGTTTCCAGTTGTATTTAACAAACTAGCTAACAACTTTCCGTGATGACACCACTGAACTCTGCCCTGTCTGCAGAGCCACCATCAGTTCAGAGTCAGCTGTAAACAATGGAATCGGAGTGCGCTCTGCTGGACAAACTACGCTATGACACCAATTCTAAAGCATTGTTTTCTGCATTATATGTTCTGAAAAAACGTTTTCATATCGGCGCATATCGGTAAAATACACGTCGATACCGATATATCGGCAAAAGGCTAATATCGGCCGACCGATATATCGGTCGGGCACTAATTATTATTATTATTATTATTATTATTTATTTATTTATTTATTTATTTGTCATGGACAACATACATTAATAAAACATCTCACTTATGTTAATTTTTCAGATTTAACCAATGGCTAATTTTCATCTGCTGTCCCTGGGCAGGTTGATGTCAAAGCACAAAATGACACTAAAAATACATAATTTTGAATACAGAAAATTACACATTATACAAAATTAAAAAATGACAATGTTTTAAAAAACATGAAACTCAAATACACAATAGGCTATAAAAAGTCCCTAAGACAATACTAACACTAAATACCATGTTGGCGTTTCTGGTTTGACAGTAACCACACTTTTAATTTTTAGAAATAACACCATGAATTGTAAGAGCTTTCAAATCAGCTGGAAGTCCATTACAGTCATGGGTTGCTCTAAAAGCAAAAGATAACTGACCAAAAAGCACTCTTTCTTAATGGTAGTTTACAATCACCCCTAATGCCAGCCCTAGTTACATTTCCTGTAATTTTATAAATGTACTGTTTAAATATGGGTGGGTCAAGGCCATTTAGAATGTTAAAAGTCAACAATAGACCTACAAATGTAATCAAATTTTCCCAACTCAAGAAGTTATACTTCATTAAAATACGACACCCATTTGATTTTTTTTTTGTCTAGTACCTTAACAGCCTGCTTGTGCATGGTTTCAACTGGCTTTAGAACAGATTTACATGTCTAACTCCAGGTAGTCATACAATATGTAATATGAGGAAGAATCATAACATTCATAAATAAAACTGCTGCCTCTGTGGTCAGATTATTTCTAATGAATCTAAAATTTGCCAAATTAAATGTTCACTTTTCAACTTCATTTTTTTTTTTTTTTTTTTAAAGAAAGTTGAGTCAATAACGATTCCCAAATATTTAAATTCCTGTACAACATTTAACTTATTGCCAAGGACACATACTTCTGGTTCAGTGTCACAATCTGCCCTTTTTGTAAAGAACATACAGAGAGTTTGTTACATTTAGATGTAGACAAAATTCAACCAACCACTGTGAAACATGAACCATTGCAGATGCTAATTTCTGTGCAGCTTCTTGCATATTTTTTTAATGTACATCGATAGCAGCATCATCCGCATACATTTGACAAGAGACACCAGGAGGACAGACATCGGGGAGATCGTTTACATACAAACTAAACAATAATGGTCCCAAAATGGATCCTTGTGGAACTCCAACCTCATAATCTAAGTATTCAGATGTTGAGTTCCTACTCTTACACACTGTTTTCTATGTTCTAAAGTTCTAGATAAGATTTAAACCACCCAATGGTACTAGAAGAAAAATTTAAATAAGATAGCCTAGCAAGTAAAATATCATGATTTACAGTGTCAGTAGACTTTTTTTTAAATCAAGAAATACTGCACCAACAACACTCCATCGGTCCATTTTTGTCTTTATATTTTTCAAAAAGAAATAGTTGGCAGTTTCAGTGGATAATTGTTTCTAAAGCCATACTGCATATGAGGAAGAGAAACTGGACTATTATTAAGATGTGTAACTAACTGTTCTGCTACCCATTTTTCAGCAGCTTTAGACATAACTGGTAGAATACGTATTGGTCTGTAGTTGTTGATGTCTTTAAAACTCCCTGATTTATGAATTGGTGTAATTATTGAATATTTCCATTCAGTGGGAAAAACTCCCTGTTTTATGGACAAGTTAATATACATATATATATATATATAAGGACATATAATTGATTCTTTATAAGTTTTAAGAAAAAGGGAGCCTATCCCATATTTATCTCTAGTGCTAGAACTTTTAAGAAAACAAATGTATGGGATATGGGCCTAAAACTGTGGTGTGCATGTATATGTGGTCTGTGTATGTGTCAAGCACAAGGTAGTGCATTCCAGCTTCAAATCATGATTACCCAAAGGAGACTGCAAATTTTCATTTTTCATTCATTTTTATTTATTTATAAAGTACTTTCCAACTACACATTTAGACCAAAGTGCTGAACAGTCAGAGTTAAGATATATACAGGAATCAACATAAAACAATGTACACTTAAAACACATCACACCCAGCCATCTTAATGAAAGGCCAAAGAAAGGAAATTAATCTTTAAACAAGCTTTAAAAGTATCAATAGTGGAGGTGGCTCTAATAAATATCAAGATTTATAGTGAAAAATAAGTTTCTTTGTCTGTACTCTGCATAAGAAAGAAAGTCATAAGAGTTTGAGATGGCAGAAGGGTGAGTAGATGATGAGAGAATTATAATTTTTGGGTGAACTATTTATTCCCTTAATGGTTCATTAGCCAATGGATCGGAATTGGATTTTTTTGTTTTTTTGTTTTTTGGTATTATTATTATTACTGTATCCAGAAATCACAAACAACTGGATGGAATAGTATTTGAAAAGTAATGGAAATTCATCTGTAAAAAAGGTCTTAATAATTCTACAGTTGCTTGTGTTTTGCAGTGGTCACTCCCCTAAGGAACAAGTTGAATGGCAATATGCACTTATGGTAAGGATACTGATTTCAGATTTCTGTTTTCCCATCATAAAACATTATAAAGATATTGGCTTCTCATTGACCACCTTCAAAATAGTAGTTGCTAGGAATTTTTGTCCTAGCAACTACTGTTTTTATTTGATTTATTGCAAATTTGCTCTTTCCTATGCATGCCATAGGTATTTATTATTCTTTTTTTTTTTTTAATGGATATCTTTAATATAGTGTAAAATCAAACAGAAGTCCTTAAACCACACAGTGGGGATGTCATTGGCCCAGAACGTTGATTCATGCAGTGATATGATGGATTTTTTTGGACAGTAATTGTTGAACTGTATTCATTATACCATCACGGCTTCATTGTATGCGTTTAATTAAGGTATGGAGGTTTGATTTACTCCCCTCCTCATAGGAACCCTGACTGCAGTGTCCTACAGAATTTGAAGGATGTGTTGGAGATAGAATTTCCATCGCCTACCACCCACGAAAAATCTGTACGTTGCAAATTTTCATCTCATATGCTGCCACTTACAATTAGTTCAACAGCACCATCACATTTAAAGCTTGCAAGTGTTTTTTTCTGCTTTTCTATTTATATTTGTTTCATCGGGAGAGGTGGGTATGAATTTCCTTTAATTGGGTTGTTTACAGATAAGATCATTACAATAACAAAGGTGGCAGAATCTTCAGCACTATCAAGAGCTGTTTAATCATGGCTCCACCATTTATCTTTTTTTTTTTCCTGTCTGCATTTAAAAAAAAAAAATGCTTTCTCTCTTTCAGGTTGAAAGGGCACAGTGTTTATTCACAGTCTGTACTGCAGATTAATGCTTGACCATCATTAACATTCTGAAGCGAGAAAAGTTTACTTGACCAGATGTTGAAATGTTATCTTCAATCATTTTAATGGATTGCTCAGGGAAAATAAGCCTCTAATTATCTGAACAGCAATATGTAAACATACAGTGGAGGAGAGGAGAGCAGAAAAGTAAGAATGGGGGATGTGTAACAATTCTCCAGCCTGGCTGAGGCTTCTTGCTAAGACAGAGGATTCTATGAAGTGGAGGTCAAGCACATATAGGGTTCATAAGTCCACCTGAAACAAACATGAGCCACCACACACTACAGACCCTCAAAAAGCTAGGAGAGTGAATTACAAATGCAGAATTTTATATCAGAAGAAATAATAAATGAAATAATGATTCACCCGTTTTATTGTAAGTTAAAGGGAAAGTTAACTTAAAAATATTTTACTCACCCTCATGTTGTTACAAACCAGTATGACTTTCATCCACAAAAGGAGATGTTAAGCAGAATGTTAGCCTCAGTCACCATTCACTTTAATTCATACTGAGGGTCAGTATATGATGACAAAATGTTCATTTTTGAGTGAACTACCCCTCTTTTTTTTAAATTTAATTTTTTTTTTTTTTTTTTATATGTACTCAAGAATTTCAGTGTTGAGTGTGGCATCTGCTACTCTTATCGGCTTGAGTCAGCCATTCCAGATCAGGTCTGCAATGACCCACGCTGTGGCCAGCCTTTTCATCAGGTCTGCCTTTATGAGGTAAGAGCTTTAAGACTTGGCAATCAGAAACACTGACCCTTGAATAGGGCTGGGCGGTATGGCCATCATTGGGGAAGGAAATGCATTCCTTCAAGAAGTATACTTAGTTTAGGATTTAACACTACATAAGGTGTGTGACCTCTTTTTGCCACAATTTCATCATCTTCAGTGGATGTTGGACCCTTCTCAATCATATAATGTTCTTCCTGGTTTTGGCCCTATGCGTGTCAGCTACGTAAACCCATACATGATGTAATTACTATAGCCTAAAAGTCATTACGTCCACTGAAACACTTTCTTGCCTGTGTCAAAAAATGAGCAGACATGACAGCTCTGTGGATCATAAAAAACATAAATGGTACATAGTACATAAAAAACAGAAATGGTGTTGATGCCAGAGTTGCTGTCTTGTTCGGTACACAACAATATTATAACCGGATAGCTACTGTATCTAGTGGCTACCTAGTCTCATTACTGGTTTACATGACAGCAGGGCTAGGTAGCTGCTAACCAGCTAATACTTCCTAACTGGCTGATTTTATGACTGGATTCAGTTAGCTAGGTGTGTATAACTTTGCCAAACTGCTTCCGTTTTTAGCATCACGCACCTGATCATCTGGATGTAGAACACAGGCTAAATTTAGAAAATTACTCAAAAGTTTATCATCAATATTGAGGATTTTGTTTTCTATAAATATCGAGATTGTTTTATCGCCCAAGCCTACCCTTGACTGATACAAAGCTCTTTACATGATTTTTAACAAAAAACAATCATAGATAACCATACAAAGACGGATTTTTTACACTATGCATTTTCTGAAATACCTTACAATGGCAACTTGTTTTTCTGAAACATTCTGAAAATAATGAAATATTAAAAATAATAATAAATAATGGAATACTGTTATGTCATTCCAAACCCATATGACTTTCTGTCTTATGAGGAAAACAAAGAAATGGTTTAATGTATGTCACAGGCTGTCTATTCAATACAATGGCAGTGGATATTATCTCACTTGCCTTTTTTATTATTTTAATTTTCCTTGAAGTTCATTTATAATATTAGTGAATTTTTGTAAAACATGAAAACATTTTCCACCCTTATCCTGACCCTTGGTATTGGTGCTGCTTCTCATTTTAGACTTGACAGTAAACGCCCACTGTTATGATTGGCTCTCTGCTCTTGACTGACCTGCTCTCTCTACTTGCCATCTCACTGCTCACTGCTCACCGCTACTGGGCAGGCAATGGAATTTTATGATTTATGGAAGTGCAAAAAAAAAACAGACTCCAAACCTTTGGTACATAAGTCATTATAATTATTATTATTATTAATATTATTATTATTTATTTTAATTTTTTTTTTCACTATTTATAAGAGAAAGATTGAAGAATACTAGGTGTGGGCACAACTCCAAAAAAATTGATGAGGTACAGGGGTTGGAATGAGGTCCTGGGTTACTAAAGACGCAATGTATGCATTTAAGGGTTAAAGCAGAGCATCATAAATGTAGTCCATCCGTCTCCTGCATCATATAGCCACCAATAGCTGGTGTGTGGTGGGTGTTCTGGCACACTATGGGTGCCGTCGCATCATCCAGGTAGATGCTGACCACTGGTGGTGGTTGTGGAGATTCCCCTGTAACTACATAAAGCGCTTTGAGTGCCTAGAAAAGCTCTATATAAATGTAAGGAATTATTATTATTATTATTATTATTATTATTATTATATACAGAGTCTTCTGAAGGCATACAATAGGTTTTGATGAGAAATCCAGAAATCAGTCATTTTTCAGTTAAAACCTTGACGTACATTGCGCGTTCATTAGCACTATGAGGGAGGATAGTTCACTGTGGTATGTTTACATGAGAACTAGTGTTAAGCGCTAAACATGAACAAGGAACAGACAACACAGTTTTAACTGAAAAGTTACTTTCTCTTTTTTTTATTAAAGTAAAAAAATGTATGCCTTCAGAATACATGAAATATAACGCAGGAGACGCATGTACTACTTTTATAATACATTTGGGTCCTTTTTTAAGCTGTAAAGTAAGGCACCATCCACTGCTATTATATTGAATAGATGGTCCGCAATGTTTATTACAACGTGTGTGTGTGTGTGTGTGTGTGTGTGTGTGTGTGTGTGTGAGCGTGTATTCCATACGTAAAACCTGAAATTTTTTACTTTGTGGGGACAATCAGTCGGTCCCCATGAGCTTATAAATCATATTAAATGATGTTTTTTTTTTTTTTTTTTTTTTTTTAAGGTAAAAATGCAGAAAGTTTTCTGTGAGTGTTAGGTTTAGGGGTAGGGTTAGGGGATTGAATATAAAGTTTGTACAGTATAAAAACCATTATGTCTATGGAGAGTTCTCAAAACCCAGTGTGTGTGTGTGTGTGTTCCGAATAAGAAGAAAAAGTCAAGTGTTTTTAACAACATTATAGTGTGTAAATTATGTCAGAATTTTCATTTTTGGGTGAACTATTTATTTAATCTTTGTATCACATTTAAATCCTTTTCTGATTTATTTGTTACTGCAGTGGCTGAGAGGTCTGCCCACCAGTCGACAAAGCTTCAGTATTGTATTTGGAGAATGTCCTTATTGCAGCAAGGTAATATTCTACTCCATGACCGATTCCAGTACAGCTCACAACACCACAGCAAAAAGAAAATCACTTTATTTACAGTTGTGGCCAAAAATATAGGCACCCTTGGTTTAATAATGAGATATTTCCCCTCTTTCAATTGTTTTACTTCAATTAAAGGTTAGATTTTTTTTTTTTTAATGAAATATCAAAAGATTTTATATTTTCACAGCCTTCTTTGCCCACATTTACCAAGGGTGCCAATATTTTTGGCCACCACTGTATATGGACAATAAAATACTTAAGTTTTTTTTAATAGAGCAAAGCTCATTAGTGCCAAAAATTGTCTAAAAATAATTAATGCTGATTTCTCATTTCTTTCAGCCCATCACTGTGAAAGTGATCACACGAAACCCATAACTACTATTTTTTCATTCAGAGCAATGCTCATGTGGCATTACAGCTCCAGTGTCATGATTATTAAACTTGGTTCTTTTGCATCTGCAAATACTGAATACACTTTTGAGTTATCGGGACAGTCCAAGTCGAAGGACAGTACCAACGACAATCAATATAATGATAACGATGAGGATTAAGATTAGTTTGTCTTTGCTTGTCCTGATATTCCATTTTGACTGATTGTGGATTTCTAATTCCCTGAAGTCACCCCCCTCTCTGTGATTGTACTTAGTCGATTCATCTTCCCATCCACCAACAGCACTTCCCCAGCATTCTTCACCATAGTTAGATTCCTCCCAACGGTTTTGATTCCAACTGTGTTTTGTACTGTAGTTCCTCCAGTAGTCGTCTTCACTGCTAGGTACTGCATGGTTGTCATTAAGTGTTGTGGTATATGTTTGCCGATGCTCACAGTGATGGTTATCCTGTCCTCCCCTCATGGTCATACAGGCCTCACCCTCATGAAAGTCCACATTCCTCCTTTCCTATTTAGTTGTAGCAATTTTTATGTTTTCACAATATTACAAATGTAAATGAGAAGGCGTTATTATTAATAGAGCACTTAAGAAATAAACATTGCAAACCATCTTCTTTTCTGTAATTCCTGATGCTTTAACAAATATTGATCAGTTTTGTTGACTAGGAAAAGTTAATTATTGATTGTGGGCATTTTATTTGTGTTATGCTGCTGGCATTACTTGTTTGAGTGCCTGTCTCTGCCATGCCCCTGCTCTTCTTCTGGGATGAACTTGTGGAGGCTGGGTCTCCTCCTCATCTCTGCAGTACACATCTCTCTCGGAGCATAGGCCTTTGTCTGGAACTTCCTTTAGCAGCTACATTAGCTTTGTATGTTCTCTGTTAAGATGACACCAAAGCATAATTTAAAGGTGAGTGTATTAAACCAGTGATTTTCTGGTGGGTCGTGATACAAAAATGAGTTTCAGGTCTGTTCTGATAACGGTCACCAGTGAAAAAACAGTGCTTAGTTATGCATAAGCATAGTTAGTATTGTAAAATAATTTGGCTTATAAGCATCTCAAATACTTCTGATATCTTTTGTTGTTGACATCAAAGGCTTTGCATCCAATTAAACTCTATGGCATTTTGGTGCAAATTCCTTCACTGTCATTGTTCACTTGGAAGAAACTAGTCAAATTAGGCGACGCCAAAATGCACAGGTTGTGACATGCCCTCAAAAATACCCAAGGAAAAAATAAATACAAGTTTGGAACTGGGTTGCGTCGCCACTTGATTTCCAATTTAACTGGGTTCTGAAGCTAAACCAGTTGACAACCACTGTATTAAACCACAGTGTGATAGCACCATCTGTTTTGTATGTGTATAAGAAAAAAAATTAGAACAACCTGAACAGTTACTCGTATATTGTTTTTAGAATTATACCCGTTCATTTGAAGTTGACCCAAAAAACTCTTCATCAACGCCTTCCCTTGCTGTCACACAGGCTTTGATCTGGATGTTTTGTTTTTTTTTTGCAAGTAGGCTTGTGTTGGCTTGCGGCCTGTTGGAGAAAATTGAGTGAAGAAGTGCATGTTAAATTAAAAGAGAGGAATTCACTTGCTTTTGTCTCTGAGCTTTCTTTCTCTAGTGAATGCACAATGCTCTCTCCCTGACCTGGATCCTGAGAGGAGAGGACCTGTCCTGATTTATGACATTAACTGCCCTCCCTAAGGTGGCAGCCGTCCAAATTAAATTTGGCCACAGATCACCACAGAGGTCAGCTGTAGGCAAAATAAGCTCCAGGAGTGTTGGAGTGACTCAAGGAGCTGCTCGCATCACACTGCCTGATGTGGTTTCAGGAGAGCTAAGACACAAGGGGGACATTGATGGTGTTGTTTTAACTTTTATCGAAAGGAACAGCAGCTAGGTCATCTAGAAGGAGATGAACTGAACCACAGAGGAAAAATATGACTACAAAGGAGGGGATTCAAATCCTAATGCCCTTGGTGTTGACACTGATGTTTTCCATCTGTGTAAAATGTATGGTCAAGGTTAGTAAGAAAAAGACAGTATGCTTTGTACATTGCTTTGTAAGGATCCTCCAGACATTCTTCAATAAACACTGATGCTGTAATGGTCACCCAAACTACCGGAGGATCAAAACGAACATCATTGTGCTCACTGAAGAAACAATCTATTGTGGGACTGTAGAAGATCAATTTTTAGGTTCTTCTGAACTTCGAACTTGCAGCATAATCTAGCCTAAGCTACACCAACATACTTTTTCCTTTGTCTCTTGAGAAAGACTGCATAGCCTAATGCATTCCAGGGCAGCTCATTCCTAGTCAAACTCTTGGCAACATTTGTTTATTTGAAACTAGAAAAAACAGTTTCTGAAAATAGACCTGCATTAGTCAAATCAGCATTTGTACATGCTTCATTTTCAAAATGCTTGAAAATGCAAAGATCGGTCTATAAATGCAGAACTGAGACATGTTCTGCAGAAGGTCCACTGTATTAGTTATTGTCAGAGTGGCTTCAATATAAGGACACAGTGAGATAGCACATGATACCCTAAACACTGACTGTATTTACTACCCTTCTCAAAATCCTCAAAACAGCGCCCTCTCTATTTAACCACAAATCAAACTGCTGGACAGCTCCACATAAAAATGAGAGCAATTCTAACTGGCGAACTTTTGGCCTTAGCAAAATGTGTGTATTCAACAGCCCTAAATTGGGTTGCTTGGGCTTTCATATAGTTCAGCAGTTCAAGTTAGCAGTGATCAACTGTGAAGTGATTCCAGTGGAATTGATGCCTCTCCACTTCAGCCCTCTTGAGAGCCAATAAGCTCTTTGGCAAGGTCAGCAAAGGTTAACCTACGACACCACGGTCAAGATACATCAGCTCATTACGCTTATAGAGGAAAAGTGCCAGGCTCATCTCTTGAATCATCTGCAGCTCAGTGTGACAGGGATAGAGTGTAGAAATTCAGCAGTCTGTTCAATGCTGAAAATGCACATCGAGCCATTGAAATACAAGCATGCATATGATTGCAATAAATAAAGGAGCTTTAATTAATAGCACTTTTGTGCAGTTTTGACACTGAATTGAGCTGTTGCCCCAAGCTGAAGTCCTTCAGTAACTCTGAGTCTGTCACCACTGTGTAAATCTTCCTCTTTTTGTGTTTGCACAACTTCACTCCAACTCCAATGCAGCCAATAGGCCAGCCTAATGGCTCAGAGCAAAAGTGGGAGTCAGTGTAGCTGGGAAAGGGTCAAAGGAGGATTCCAAAATCTGAGCATCTCCTATCTCCCAGACAGATAAATCCAACGCAGCCCACAAGCTGCTCTTGCTCCAGCCCTAGCTCATATGGTCTCCATTAAGACTACTGTGCTGCTGTGCCAAAGCATCTCTCACTCACCCTTTGTGTGGCTGACCTGGCCATCTCCAATGTTTTCGGCCTAAAGAGGTCCAGTGGGCCCTGCAGCCCGGCCTCTGACAGAACCTTCCTTAGGGCCCAGCAGTCTGGCTTTTGATTGTAGGCCAGGCCTTTCACACTAAGCAGGAACCTCGCAATCTCACATAATGATGAACCAAAAAGAGAGATATCTGTGGATAAAGGAATCAAAACAGCATCGCAAAACTTGACAACGTATAGAAAACCTGACTGCATAATCATGTTGAGTAGGGCACTTTTCTGAGAGCCTCGTTGTAAAGAACTTCCTAAGGGGCAGTTCACATCAAATGCATTTTTGCGTTCAGCTGCACTGTTTTTCAATATATATATATATATATATATTGAAAAACAGTGCAGCTGTATGAAAGGAGAGGTCCTTCTACATTGTGCTCCTGCCACTGTCCATTTGTTAGGGAGATGTGTTTTTGTTCCCTTGGAATGTGTGTGTGTGTGTGTGTATATATATATATATATATATATAAACATGCGCTAGAGTAGACAGACATCTTTAATTGTAGTGCAACGTCTTGCTGCTTTTTCAGCATCTTGTGCAGGAGCACCAAGTTTTTTAGTGGCCCTGTCAAGTTAAAAAGAACTTCAACTTTTTAAATTGATAACATCAGAATCAGCCTTTTTTTTTTTTTGCATTTGCATTTGGTCTGTACGACTCCTAAAACATTCATTTTTGGAAACTAGAAAAGTCTTAATTGTGGTGAAGGTGGACTGTGGTGCAGATTTGCATAATTCACAGATAAACCCCAACTGAGCTGGTCTGCATGCTTTAATGTGGATGCATTCTGCAGCTGACATAGATCCTTACCAAACAGACAGAAATGTCCAGCCAACTGACAACTTGCATCAGCAGACTACATTTACATTCCAAGGGAACAAAAACACATCTCCCTAACAAATGGACAGTGGCAGGAGCACAATGTAGAAGGACCTCTCCTTTCATACAAGAACACAAATGTGTGTCTAATATAGGCACCTTCCATTCTTCACTGTAATAAATATGCTGGGTGCAGTGCTACGCCAGTGTGCATTCTCTTTGTGGCAGCCCAACTGAATGTCTACCACGTTCACTGCCTTGATGCATGTTAGAGGTCTTATCTTTCTGGTCCAGCTGCAGCCAGCCTCTCAAGGTTGGGGGAATAAGGCCTCATCATAATCATAGATCACAAAGCCACCTTTCAGGAGACATGTGCCCTCTCTCCCTGTGGAGGGAGGAAAGATACTGCAGTGACGGCTAGAGTCCATTGATGAAGGAGTGGCAAGGAGACTGTGGGGATGGTGAGGCAGCTAAGTCCCTGTCCCATACCTTGTTGATCAATGCAGATGGTCTCAACATACACTCACACATACTTGTCCGTACTGGAGCTGAAGGAGGACATCTTCATGACAGAGTCTGGCAGGTTAGACATTACCCTGTGGTCAATAGGTGGGGGACAGGTTAACTGTTATTACAGAAATATCAGATTATATTGCCTTTTGTTAACAGAGGTCCTGTTGAAAAAACACATTTACCAACAACATACTGTACATCTAAAAATGTTTTTTTGCTTTAAAGAAAATCTTTGTCTTATACACCTTTTGCAGAGTTTAAACAGCTTTAACAAAGCAGTTGAGTGAATAATGCAGGCTGAATAAGCACAGAAAGCCTTTGATCCGTGGCCACTATACACAATAGAGCTCAAGGCCTAGACGTGTGGTGAAAAATGGGGAAGGGGAGCATACTTGGCCTTGGCCTCAGCTGGGTTCCTGAGAGAATAGAGCCAGGGCAGAGTTCCACACTGCCAATGGAGCAAGCAGTAGCCCAGCACCTCCAAGTCCCCTCGTCTGGATGGGGCTATATGAGAAAGAAAAGTTAAGAACAAGGTGGGAGGGAGATTAGTGCCGGGTTGAAGCGAGTTAAAATCGGTTGACTGAATGGCCCAGCCATTGGCTGCTGAAATATGCCCTTATAAAAAAGACGGAGAAGGGGGGTAGTGATGGAGAGGAGTATTTTGTTTTCTCAGCTGGTGCCCTGGCCTGCCTTATAGGCTAACAGGGCTTTTCTAAGAGGGGCTGAGTTGAAAGAGTAGGTCAGTTTCCTCCCACCAGCATTCAGTCTGTCTACTCCTAACTCCTCGCATTTCTCTCACACGCCCTCCTCCTCCGTCTGGTCTGGCGACTCGTCCTAGGAACCTGATCCTCACGGCCTCTGACATGATCCAGACAGCCTGTGGCCCAGCCCGACACTCTCTCCGATGGAGAGCCAAGCAGTAAAACAAAGAAATAAATGTCTGGGCCTAAATTGCTCCCACATGTTCCTGGATTCCATGGGGTCTCTTCTGGCCTTAAAAGAAGAGTCTGGAAGTGTGTGCATGTGCTCCTTAGACCTCCTCTATATACACTTAAGTCGTAACACATTACACAACTGCCATCTAGTGTAAACCCAAAAAGAAATTTCTGTCATAATTTGTACACCCTCATGTCATTCCAAACCTGTATGACTTTCTTATGTGGAATGAGATGTTTTAATGAATATCACAGCCCATATTTTCAATACAATGGCAAGGGATAGTGCCTCACTTTAAAGCTTAAAAAAGGACCTTAAAGAATCATAAAAGTAGTCCATGTGTCATAATTCCAAGTCTTGCGAAGGCATACAGTAGGTTTTGGTGAGAAACAACCCCAAATTTCATTTTGCAGTGAAAATCTTTGTCTGCTGCGTGTTCATGAATGCATGAGATAAGCTCTTTCACAGTGACACGCATGTTCATTCGAGAACATGAGTTGTTTTTAGTGCTAAAATGAAAAAATTAAAAAATATCAGGTTGTTTCTCACCAAAACCTATTGTATGCCTTTACAAGACTTGAAATATGATGCACAAACTGCATGGACTATGTTTTGTGATACTTTTGAGTCCTTTTTAAATTATGACAGATTTTCTTTTGTTTTTTTGTTTTTTTTGTTTGTTTTTTTTATATTTATTACACAGCCTCTGAATAAGGCAAAGAAGAAGAAAAAAGATGCTACATCTTTTTATGATCCTGCCATTTATTTAATCAAACCAAAAACACACTTTGCATCTGTCTTTAACCTTGTCTTGCAGTGCTAAACAACTCGTAGAATCAATGCAATTGTTCTTAACCCCAGGAGCAGAAGAGGGAGGGGTGGGGGGGTGGGGGTTACTCTTCCAATAGGTCCAAGAGATTTTTGGCAAGTCTTCCCAAGAGAGCTGGTTTCACACTTTCAAAAGCTCTATGGAAGTCTATCCCAGCCCAGTTTTAACAACACCGCTTTAAGCTGCACTCTAATGTTACTGCAGAAGCATCTGCTTATGAACAGGCCATTGAGTGTGAAATAGCCTCACTTCAACCCCCTGATTAGTCTGATGCCAACCAGATAAGAAAGCTGCAGCATTTAGATATGAAATATTCATTTTAGTACTGATCTTGGATCCCAGCTATTAAACTAAAATACATATTGGGTCAGACTGACAAATTATGGGGTGACTTTAAGTGCACTCAATGAATTATTTCAAGCTAAATTTATATCTGAATGGGATGTTTTTTTGTCTGTCTCAATCATTTACAGGAGTTCACCTCCTGTTAAGCATGTCCCTTCATGAAAAGGTCTAACTTCATCAATATGGGTAAATTAAGTCACATCGTTTGTTTGTGCCTAGAGTATTAACTCAATACTGTAACTGCAGTCCATCTCCCGAGAAATTACATATTGACTGCATTCATCAAAAGGGAAAATCTATGCCTAAATCCATGACCATCATTGATCCTGCCATGCCCATTACACAGTCAGTCTCTCTGCCTGCTAGCCAGCAACACAGTCAGACCCATTAGATAACGTAAATAGGTTCTTTATTTTTCTTCTGCCCTTGACCAAACTAATTTAGCAAACAGAATTTATTTCAAAAGATTTTAACATCCCTAAAACTCAGGCATGACCTTGAAGAAACACCTCGTAAGTGCCATGTAAAAAGGGCCCTCCTCCCTCATTATGGGTACTATGAGTAAAGACCAAAGTTCACAAGACATACTCTGTAAACATTTTGCACACCTCAGTAATAGGTAGAGGAAGGGGTGGGCTGCCTGGCCCAGTCCTGACACCAATTCACTTATAAAAAGAGCGATTCACAAGCACGATGCACTCCAGGCCCTGTGCAACACCTTCCATCAGACAAAAGCTGTTGTTCATAATTACGGCCTATTGTTATTCTGATTATACAAAGTGTCATGCCAAACTCTTGAACCTCTCCTCCTGAATTTCAGGCCGGCACACTTCAACCCTACAGGTGATAATTAGGCCTTTAGCACGGGGTTCAGCAGGACACAAAGTGCCTGTCTCTGCACTTCTCAACATGGTTACAAATCAACATTCGTGGGGTGCCAGGGGCCAGAAGAAAAGGAACACTCTGCGATCACAGAATGCGATCTGCATTCATCTAGAGGGCAGACGGTGCTAATGACGTACACAACAGCTGTCGGCGTCATCCGTCAAGGCATCTAGTGCAGTGACGTCAACTCAGCCGCTTCTATTGCTGATAGTGGCGAAAATAAGGCTTGTCAAAGTTACAGCCTCAATGCTTTGGGTTTAGGATGTTTTGCAAGTGGATTATGGCACTGAACTCCCAAATCGGTGCATCAGTGGGTAGGTGTTTTTTTAAACTCTAAGCTGTTCTATCACTTGCCATATGCAGTATGATTTACACAGTACAACAGCCCATACATTTATGGAGCAGTAAGATAGAATCAGGACCATATGTAGAATCCTGTGCGTGAAAAGTTAACAAATTGCATCAAGAAAGAACCTTGGTCATGGTTTACTTGTGTACTTAAACATTATGTAATATTAAGTCCATGCTGTGAGCCACAGTGAATCAAGGATTTTTTTATTTATTTATTTATTTATTTTTTTTTGTCCTTTTTATAGCAATAAATAGGGATAATACACACTCACATTCCCAGGTTTTCATCTTTTACATATAAATAATATGGTGAGAAAATGGAGAGAACTTGATCCAATCGGGGTTTCCACTCTTTTTGACCAATGAATTTAAATGACCTTATATGTGTATACTGGATATGGATATAAGTAATTTAAAAAAAATGCACCACTCTAATAAAACATTAAACATTAAAACTTTATATATTGACTGCTGACTGGGCATCTCATCTTTCTTTTTTTTTTCTCCATATACAACTAAATTAACAGCAACAGAAACATGGCTATTAGCGAGCTTTACCACTGTGTATTCAGTATTGAACTCCTGTAATGTCCTATGGCCAGCGCAGGCAAAGATATTGGCTTTGAGCCCCAGTTCAACAAAACATCAAAGCTTTAATTAATCGTAAATGCTTACAAGATGCAGGTTATGACTTTGACTAATTAGGGAATTCTTGAATTAAGTCTGCCCAGGTAAGCATGGACAGAACAATCAATATCCAATAAAGAAAGGACTGTATACAATTTACGAGTTAATGTGTTTCCAATAGTGCGACCCAGTGTTAAGGACATGATACTGAGGAGTCCCAGCCACAAATACAGGGCCTCATTACAGGGTAAATGATATGCATCGTGAATTCAACATACCTGACCTAGAAGCATCTCTTTTTTTGGTGAAAATAATTCCTTTAAAGGGGTCGTGTCATGCATTTTCTGTCTAATTTGATCATTTTCCCTGAAGTCCACTTATAATGTTAGTAAAGTTTTTTTTGCACCAAAAACAGAATTGAGTTATTAGGGACGTCATAAAATATCAAAATAACGATTATTGATCAGCATGTTATTTTATCTATATATTTTTGAGGCATCGATATATTAAAATTAGCTGACATTTAAATTAGAAGCCCAATGTGCGTGCTTTCCCATTCACTCAGTTGGCCTCTGTTTAACAGTCTGGTGCAATAGTATTGGGAGACCACAAGTGGGTGATATACCATTTACAGAAGCCAGTCGGGGTCACGATCACACACACAAGATGAGTTGAAGCGGCACAGGAGATGGGAGTCCAAAGTAAGTTTTGGTACTTGAAGAATGAACAAAATGTCTTTGATGAGATTGCATGATGAGGTTAGTGACACTGGTGTAACTGCACAAATTAAAGATTAGAAATGGCAATGTTTATTATGCAATTTCTCTGTATGTAGGTGAAGGTCTTTCATTCAAGCTGTCAAACCACAAAACGACATACTTGTAACTGAAAATATATGGTGTAGGCTATTTGAAATATAAATATAAACAATATATTATCCAGTGCTGGCTAGAGTAAATAATCTTTGTCCATTGATAATGATTTGTGTCAAATTTAATGGAAAACTGCGATATGAGCTCTGTAACACTTCAGAATTTTGACGCTGAGCGTTGGCAGTGTGTGCGTAAATTTTGTAGAAAATAAATAATTGTTTTGAATTTTAGAATGTGCCATGTCCTCTGCCAGACACATCCGGTGTGCGACCCCCCTTTAATTTACACTGCTGCTCACACTTTATTAAAGTTGTGTTGTGAAATATGTCTGAAGAGAAAAAAAGACTATTGTGCAACGAGCAGCACTATTTAGTATTTATATCTGAAAAAATCCCAATTTATATCGATAATCATCAGAAAAATCTTCCCAAGCCTATTAGTTATATATTATTATTTTAAGCCCTGTCTCTGGCCCTCTGACTGAAACGTTCAGTTTTTGTGCTCTCTTCCGCTTTAAGACCTCAATGTAAATGTCCACTGTTATGATTGGTCAGCATTGTACAACCCCTCGAATACAGACATATTTGTTTGAAACTCGTTCAGAAGTATATTTCAGGGGTTTGCACACAACGCACATCCAACACGAAATAACAATAGCAGCAAAATCAATGAAACACATTGCATCAGAATCTATCAAACTGTTTACTTCAGCTCCGCTGCACCATAAACCATAAAAATCAAACAGCCATTATTGGATGAGACATTGATGAATGAAACTGGTTACTAATGGTTTTGCGGTCAGGTCCAATAGTGTTTTTAACTACCCTTAATCTTTAAAAAAATAGTTCACCCAAAAATGAAAATTCTCTCGTCATTTACCCACCCTAATGTCATCTCAGATGTTTATGACTTACTTTCTTCTGCTGTACACAAACGAAGATTATTCGAAGAATATCTAAGCTCTGTAGGTCCATACAATGCAAGTGAATGGTGACCAAAACGTTGAAGCTCCAAAAAACACATAAATGCAGCATAAAAACAATCCATATGACTCCAGTGGTTTAATCCAAATCTTCTGAGGTGATCTAAAAGAGAACAGACCAAAATATAACTCCTTTTTCACTATAAATCTTGACATCAGCAGTCTCTAGGCGATCATGATTTCAAGCTCGATTACATGCTCTGTGCATGCGTCAGACTCTAGGAAGTGTAATTGACCTTGAAATCATGATTGTGTCTAGAGACTGCCATGGCAAGCTGTACAGTGAAAAAGGAGTTAAATTTTGGTCAGTTCTTACCCAAAATTGACTAGAATATCTCAAAAGTGAGATATTCTTCTAAAAATCATTGTTTTTGTTCTGCAGAAGAAAGTCATACACATTTGTAAGTGATTGAGAGAGTAAATGATGAGAGAACTTTCATTTTTGGGTCAACTATTCCTTTAAATACAGTTCCTTTGTTCACAAGCAATCCACGCAGTAATGAGCCACATACAGATATAATCCACGGTGAAACATACACACACATAATCCTGCACTGATGCGATCAGGAACTGTCAAACTTCAGCCCGATACTGGGATGCTTCAACAGAGGCCAAAGGAGAGGAGCTGGTCTTCACACCAGCTGACATCGTCTGTCTACACACAGGACTGGACGTGAAGCAAAACAAAATGTGTTTTTAGAAGTTGAACTTGTTCCGCTCATAATATGTGGCACACATCACCAGAAACACATAAAATCGATTGAAGATATCCATCTAGTGCATGTTTACATAAACCAACTATTAAAAAATAGCGCAGATGGAGGCAAGAAAGTTTCTATGATGCATTTATGTTCAAAACAGCAAGATGCAGCGCAGCTGAATGAAACCCCTTTTAAGAGTTATAACTTGACACAGTGTATTTTAAAAGCAGCGCAAGATGCATATTTATCTACAAAATTATGTTTTAAAGAATTATGTTTCCTTGGTCAGAGGGAACAGACAGGGGAATTTAAATAATTGTTATTAAGAATTCATAGATGTTTTAGCTCTTTTGTTATATTATTTATGCTTTGTTGCAAATAGATGTTTGGTGGAATGTCATCATTAGGGTGATCTGTCTCTTTGGTCAAGTTGGACCCTGGGTACACTATCTCAGTTCTCTTTGAGCATGTGCAGCTGAAGTGCATATATGCATTTCTGTAAAGAATTATTTAATAACTGACCTAGAATTAGTTATAATCTTTATTTGAGTTGTGTTGTTATTTGATCTAAAATTGAATCAATTCAAATAAAATGTATTAAAACAGTAGAAACAACAATATTTAAATTCAAATCTGAGTTAAGTCTACTTGCATGTAGTTAACTCAACTTAAATAATTAAGTTCACTCTACTTGAAAACCAAGTTAACTGAACTTAAATACTCAAGTTTTGGGAGACCCCATTACTCAGTGGAATTGAGGGAACAAGTTTACTCAATCAAATGAGTGCAATGAACTTATTAGGGTTTTCAGTGCAGGACATTTGCACATAATAGCATGTGTCTCTTTCTTGGTATAACCTCAGTGTAACTTCCAAAGATAAAATAAATGACCAATTTCAAATTACCTAATCCTTTGTGAGCATCAGTGCTTGTATACTCAATAGTGCCATTATGTCCTTTCTTGGGGTTCTCTTTGTACTTTTTATGCTGGCCAATAGGACAGTATCTGTATGAGAGACTGTAGTCAGCCAGGTACACCTGCAGGGGATAAAGTCAGGAAAAGACATTTTCTCTAAGTTAAATCCCTTATCAAAGGTCTATCTGTTAGTGCAAAGCAAAAGGAAACAGGTTCAGTTTTTAGGTTTGACTGCCAATTGAGACATTAATCTATTTTATTTAAGAGTTCCAAAGTTCCAAATGTCATCAATGCTGGCTGGCTGTCTTAGTAGACGATCAACAAAAATTAATAAAAACAGCCGAGTATGAACTGCACTTGCATTGGTATTTTACACAAAAAAATGACAACCAATCGTTTAAAATGTACCTTATTAATTGTGGTGATGTGCATGCAGACTCAACTTACTTGGATCTCTGTGTCCCAATAAGAGATTGGCAGCCTTAATGTCAGCATGGACGTACTCATTGTCATGAATATATTCTAGCACGTCCAGCTGTTAAGGGCAAAGTGACAGAGGGTAAGGTTAACATAAATAATTTAGTAACCTCATAATGACCTATTTTAATGACTGCAGGCATATGAGATGGATGCAAGGCAGGTGGACTCTCAGGCAATTCAACTAAAGCTTATTCAAGATACACCACATTATGCAGTATTGTAAACAGGGTTCACACACCTTTTGACCTACAGTTGTGCTCAAAAGTTTGCATACCCTGGCAGAAACTGTGAAATTTTGGCATTGATTTTGAAAATATGACTGATCATGCAAATTTTATTTAAAGATAGTGATCATATGAAGCCATTTATTATCACATAGTTGTTTGGCTCCTTTTTAAATCATAATGATAACAGAAATCACCCAAATGGCCCTGATCAAAAGTTTACATACCCATGAATGTTTGGCCTTGTTACAGACACACAAGGTGACACACACACACAGGTTTAAATGGCAATTAAAGGTTAATTTTCCACACCTGTGGCTTTTAAAATTGCAATTAGTGTCTGTGTATAAATAGTCAATGTGTTTGTTAGCTCCCACGTGGATGCACTGAGCAGGTTAGATACTGAGCCATGGGGAGCAGAAAAGAACTGTCAAAAGACCTGCGTAACAAGGTAATGGAACTTTATAAAGATGAAAAAGGATATAAAAAGATATCTAAGTATAACATCGTCTTTTTCTTCTGGAAAAAGATGGTGTGGTTGTTTCAAGGAGCACAATATGACGATACTTGAACAAAAATTAGCTGCATGGTTGAGTTGCCAGAAAGAAGCCTTTACTGCACCAGTGCCACAAAAAAGCCTGGTTACAATATGCCTGACAACACCTTGACACGCCTCACAGCTTCTGGCACATTGTAATTTGGAGTGACGAGACCAAAATAGAGCTTTATGGTCACAACCATAAGCGCTATGTTTGGAGAGGGGTCAACAAGGCCTATAGTGAAAAGAATACCATCCCCACTGTGAAGCATGGTGGTGGCTCACTGATGTTTTGGGGGTGTGTGAGCTCTAAAGGCATGGGATTCTTGTGAAAATTGATGGCAAGATAAATGCAGCATGTTATCAGAAAATACTGGCAGACAATTTGCATTCTTCTGCACGAAAGCTGTGCATGGGACGCTCTTGGACTTTCCAGCATGACAATGACCCTAAGCACAAGACCAAGTTGACCCTCCAGTGGTTACAGCAGAAAAAGGTGAAGGTTCTGGAGTGGCCATCACAGTCTCCTGACCTTAATATCATCGAGCTACTCTGGGGAGATCTCAAACGTGCGGTTCATGCAAGACAACCAAAGACTTTGCATGACCTGAAGGCATTTTGCCAAGACGAATGGGCAGCTATACCACCTGCAAGAATTTGGGGCCTCAAAGACAATTATTACAAAAGACTGCATGCTGTCATTGATGCTAAAGGGGGCAATACACAGTATTAAGAACTAAGGGTATGCTGAATTTTGATCAGGGGTCATTTCATTTTTTTCTTTGTTGCCATGTTTTGTTTTATGATTGTGCCATTCTGTTATAACCTACAGTTTAATATGAATCCCATAAGAAATAAAAGAAATGTGTTTTGCCTGCTCACTCATGTTTTCTTTAAAAATGGTACATATATTACCAATTATCCAAGGGTATGCAAACTTTTGAGCACAACTGTATATATTTCCATGACTTTTTCAGTCATTGGACAAGGATTTAAAAAAAAAAAAAAAATTATCCAGATATTGCAAACACAAAGAGAAATTTGTATCCAATTAAAAAGTAGCTGAGCATAACCAAAAAAATTATAAATCACTATAGAAATTTACATTTTTCCATGACTTTACAAGATCATATTAATTTCTATGACTTTCCAAGTACTGGAAGGTCACAATCTTAAAATACACTGGTATTTCGATGACTGGATATTTATACTCTGGTTTTCTATGACCGCAGGAGCCTGATGTAAATGTTTATCCAATGAAACACTGCTTTTACTATCGAGCTTATCAAGTTTTAATCAAATCCCTTTATATACCGATGTCACATTGAATATAGTAATATACAATAGGATTCATAAACACACTATAAAAGTAAACAGGTTTAATTATTTATAATGCCAAATAAATGATGTACTAAATTCAGCACTGTTTTTCAGAAACCTTGTTGAACCCCAAACCAACAGAGATAAGGGCTCACCATGAGGACACCCAGTCGTAATACTGTGGCCTTCCTCAGTTGTCCACCATTCTCCATAAACACCTTCTGCAGATCTGTGCCCAGGCGGTCCATCATCATGAACCTGTACACAACAACAAAACTAAATAAAAATGGAACTAAATCTACAATTAGGATATAAAAAGGATGCACATTTGCAGTTTAGTTAAAGGCATAGTTCAACCAAATGTTTTGCTGTTCCAAACATAGACAGTATGACTTTCTCCTGAGCAACAAAAAAGGAGATGCAAGGCAGAATGATAGCCTCATTCACCATTCACCTTCATTACTTCTGTTTCTCTACACCATGAAAGTGAATGGTGACTGAGGCCATCAGTGCCTAATATTCTGCCTAACCTATCTACTTTTGTTTGTGATGGATGACAGAAAATCATACAGGTTTGGAACGACATGAGGGTGAGGGCAATTCCTTAAATTTCAAACTGATACATCTTAATTATCATATATTGTTCCTTTGTGTTCAGACAGTCCAGACCCCCAGTAAGTTGGGATACCCAAAAACTCCAGTCATTTAGACGTCTTCCATTTGTTCACTGTGATGACAGAGTTTAAAGTCTTTGACCATTTTATAATTTTGCACATACTTTATAAACACACATTGACACATCTCTCACACACAAATAAAGAAACACTTTATCCTGTGTAGCTGAGAATCTGTCTTGACTGGCAATGCACCAGACTGACAGTTGGTGAGGGGCCCTTTGAAGAAACCAGCATCATTATCAGCAATTTGGTCACTCTTTCTGAATTAGAGCTCAAACAAGCTGGGATTGCAGTAATGACCACAGAGGTGCATGTTTGCTTTGGTTTATTAATTCGCCTAGCCAGGCTAATTTACATCTATAGCCACTTCATCATTGACATGCACTCCATGTTTGAGAACTCTCAAATGAAGATGAGGGGTCTTCAGCATTTTCATTCAACACTACTCCAAGTAAACATCTGCTTCTCCCTCCTTTGACCATTATAAAATCAGTTTTTTTTTTTTTTGGTTAATAGCTCCTGTACAACAACAGAAAAAATTCCATCACAGAAGAGTGAAAAAACAAGTTTAAAACAACTAATACTTACTAGAATCTGGCTTAGCTGCACGTTGATAAAATTTCAGCTCTGAAAATAGAGGTCCATTTTTTTGATATTCCTGAAAATGTGGATCAAAATTAGAAGCATTATAGAGTCTTGAGAAAATGTACTGCAAGTTATACATATTCTAACTACTGTATATGTTTTTGATGACCACTTACCACTTTGATCAGAAAATCAGCGTTATCTCGAACAGGAAAATTCACATCACAAGAGGCTGCAATTAGCAGCATTAACTGTTGGTTTACGTCTTCTTAAAGCCATGTGAACAAGTTTGCTATCCAATTCTCTTGTCAGTTTTCTCACAGAGTTGGAAATTCCCTGCCAAGTAAACCAATTGCTTGCCATGATGTCAGAAGTAAGGGCAAGTGGCAGTACATTAGAAACCAACAGGGTTGGGGAGTAACGAAATACATGTAACGGGAATACGTATTTAAAATACAAAATATTAGTAACTGTATTCCACAACAGTTACAATTTAAATCATTGGTATTTAGAATACAGTTACATTCAAAAAGTATTTTGATTACTGAAGAGATTACTTTGCATTTTATTGTCATTTGTTTCATTAAATATTTAGTCCTTTCAGATGGAAAACATTTATACATATAAATGATGCGATCCAAAGTGCATTTGAACAGCGGTGAAACACTTTCTTATGATGTGTTACATTTATACGAGCAGACAGAGAAGTAAATTTGAAGTAAGTTTGGAGCAGAAGAAATAGAAATAAACCTTGTGTAAATTGTCAGCTTTACGCTAAGCTAAAATGCTATTTCTAGTCAATTTGATTGATTTTTTTTAGAAACAACACTGCATAAGATATTTAGGTTTTTCAGAGAATGTATTTTTAATGTGTATTTTGTCTCACTGTACTGGCAGAAATGTATAGTCAAAACAAGTGAAAAAATCTACCAGTGCTGAAGAAGTAATCCAAAGTATTTAGAATATGTTACTGACCTTGAGTAATCTAACGGAATACGTTACAAATTACATTTTACTGCATGTATTCTGTAATCTGTAGTGGAATACATTTAAAAAGTAACTCTTCCAACCCTGGAAACCAATATACTGTATGCCTGTGAACACAATGGCATGATCTTGATGGCATGAGTAAAGCATTTTAGTCACTGTGGATATGTAGCAGAGATACAGGCCTTAAAGGGATAGTTCACCCAAAAATGAAAATTCTCTCATCATTTACTCCCCCTCATGCCATCCCAGATGTGTATGACTTTCTTTCTTCTTCTGAACACAAGATTTTTAGAAGAATATCTCAGCTATATGGGTCCTCACAATGCAAGTGAATGGTAGACAAAATTTGAAGGACCAAAAATCATATAAAGGCAACATAAAAGTAATCCACACGACTACAGTGGTTTAATCCATATCTTCAGAAGTGATACTCTAGGTGTGGGTGAGAAACAGACCAATATTCAAGTACTTTAAATTGTTCTTCCTGCCCAGTAGGTGGTGATTTGCACAAAGAATGTGAATTGCCAAAAACAAAAGAAGAATGTGAAAGTGAAAGTAGAGATTTAAAGTATAAAAGGACTTAAATCTTGATCTGTTTCTCACCGACACTTATCATATCACTTCAGAATACATGGATTAAACCACTAGAGTCACTAGAGTGGATTACTTTATGCTGCCTTTATATGCTTTTTGAGCTTCAAAAGTTTGGTCACCATTCACTTGAATGTATGGACCTACAGTGCTGAGATATTCTTCTAAAAACTTAATTTGTGTTCTGCAGAAGAAAGGATGTCATACACATCTGGGATGGCATGAGGGTGAGTAAATGATGAGAGAATTTTCATTTTTGGGTAAACTATCTCTTTAAAGTGATAGCTCAGCCATAATTTAATATTCTGTCATAACTTCCCTACCCTCATGTTGTTCCAAACCAGTGTGACGCTTTGTATTATGTGGAACACAAAATACGTTAGACAGAATATTAGAGACTGACAATCTCGTTCACCATTCACTTTCAAAATATGGAGAAAAAAACATATTCACTGAAAGTAAATGGTGACCAAGGCTAACATTCTGTCTAATATCTCCTTATTGTGTTGCATGGAAGAAAGAAAGTCATACAGGTTTGGAACAACATGATGGTGAATGATGACAGAATTTCCATTACTACTACTACTACTACTACTACTAATATTACTACTACTAATTATGTAATACATGTTAAATGTGTATTATGTAATGGAATATAGGGTAGTTAACGTCCATTATGTCATTTGTGAAAGTAACGAGTTACTCACTACTTGAGTACTCTTTTAATTGGATACTTTCTTACTCTTACTCAAGTAATTATTTATGTTAGTAATTTTTCTTCTACTTTAGTAATTTCTTTTTTCTTTTTTTTTTTTTTTTTTTTAAGTAATTGTACTTTTACTTTAGTACAGTTTTTGTCTACTCTTCCCACCTCTGATAGAAAGGCGGGATGAAACGGGGCGCGTTATATTACAGGGCACAGCTGATGTCTTTCAAAACAAGTTGCGTTCATACGGGGATAAATACAAGATATGCAGTCCATCTGAGAGTGTTTGTGCATCGCTAGTGGTAAACACTGCAGTCTCTGTTGACTGGTATTGTTTCTTCAATTTTTCATTTTTTTAGCCCATTTAAACTGAAGATAGATGGGGAACATGATCATATACTTAATGAATAATGATTATTTTCAAGAGTTGCTTTATATAATGGATTTAGAAAACTCTCTGTGTCACATTCTGCTCTAAATCAGGGACACGAGCACATTAGGGCTCTGTGTGGGCTGCAGGGCACATCTCCTTGGCTCTATTGTAGTCCAGAGTGCAGTGACACCAATCTTGATGGGTTGTGGCACCATTTTGCATAAATGCCCCTTGTAATGATGATGGCATAATTGTTGTAATTAGAGAGAGCAGCTTAGGATGGCCTTGCAGAGACCCACCTCAGCCCAGGTCCATATGGTTTGAAATAGATAATGAGTCTCTTAATGTGGTATGTATACTCAGTATGGACTGTAAACGGGCAGACTGCAATTTTCGCCAAGGCCAACGAGAACTGACAGATGAACCCTAGTGAAACTGTCTTTACAACCTCAGTAACCCACTTTTCCTCTGTATCTCTCTAGGCAGGGGGCATATCTCTGCAGCTGCTGAAATGTCCCGTGTTAACATAAATTCACAGGAAGTGAATTTAAGGAATAAGACAATTAAATTAACAGATGTGAGTTTTAGATTTGGAATAATGCAATGTCAAAGGTGAAGTGTGTAATTTCTATGGTAAAATAGTTTTCCCTATCCCATCCAATTTTAGAGAGACAATTATAAAGTCATTCATGAATGTGTAAACACTGTGGCTCTGTGCTGCTATCAAAACATTGCTCTGTTTGAGCATCCCAGCCAGCCCAAGATAGCCACATTGGCTCAATCAATGGCATGAGTTTAGGTTGGGACTATCTATTTTTCCAACCAATGGAGGTGGTCATTATTTTAAAATGGTAATTATTTTTGCAATACTGTTTCGTGATGCTAGTGGTGCATACATTACACACTTCACTTTTAATTTAGGTGTGTAAATTCAAAAACTAGTGGTGATCCATGTGACCATCTATCTTTTGGGTCAGGTAGCAGTAATACACTGCAAGGTGAAAACAGTCAGCATCATATTAGAATATGCTTAGCAGACAAGGAAAATGCATGTCAAAATGTCATGACTTAACCCTACACAATGATAAAGATATGTATTTTGACAACTGAATTTTGAAATCATAATGACCTGACCTATCATGGATCATGGCATTGACATGAAAGGTAGGTAAGAAACAGAGTGAGCTGTCAAGGTGTTCCACACTGGCTGTGGTGGGGCTTTCCATGCATATTAAATATTCCTCATGTGTGTAGTCCTTCATTAGCTTGTGAGGAAAATAGTGAAGATGCTGAAATTTTCCCTCATATTCCCAGTACAGGTCTTATTGTATCGGTTCTATTATCAAGTGTTCATTCAGCACACTAAAAGAAGCCACTTGCGGAAGCTGTTTAATATTGTCTGCATTACATGTAGACTTATCATATTCTAACCCCAAGGCATTGCCAGTGAAATTATACTTTCTTCATAGTCCAAATATGCCTTAAATGCAAGATTATTTGAGTCTGCACATTTCCGGACTGATTGTAGAAGTTATTATACACGAGAACCACATTAGCAGTCCATACAATAAGCAAACAGCCTCTACTCCATGTTCCAATTACAAACTGTTTTGCTCCAAGTATTTTCTTTCTATTTAGTGCATTATTGTGGCCTTTAAAACTAGTTATGGTGGCAAGATGTATTGCTATTTCAAATGCAAGTAATATGATTCTAATGATCAGTAATGAGAGACTGGTTTGCTATTACAGAGGGGCCAGAGACATGCTAATAAAGCATGGTAACTGCTCCGGGGAACTTGCACTGACCAAAATGTACATTAGGGCCTTAATGTCTCTAAGGCCTAGGGCTAAATTGAAATGTAAAACCCCAAACCAAACATCATTTAGGGCTATATATCTCTTCATGATGTGCCACTATTTGTGCAGATTGGTGGTGGTTATGATGTAATTTTCTCTTTTTTAGGGCTGTGCATTTTGCAGTGGTGTTCAATTTGTTCTTGTCCCAGATATACAAATAATAAAAAAGAAGGGCAAAAAATGTGCAATATTGTATTGCAGTAATCTAGCCAGAGTTCAACACATTTAAATCAACTGACAGAGTAAGACCTACTGTATGTGAATATTTATATCTCTTCCTATAACGTTGACCTGGTCCTGTCTGAGTGCTTGCAATGTTTAGCGTAGACTACGTAAGAAATTGCATATTTATTTCAATATGTGCTTTTAAGTTAGTCTCATTTTCTGAAGATATGCCCACAGACTGACTTCATCTACATGTCTTTAAAATCTCCCCAGCTGTTTTTAGGTTATTGCAGAGACGTTGCAAGATTTCATCTTGAGGTACCCTCCTGACCACGCTCACATACACCCCCCCCCCCCAATTCAATCTGTAACAAAAAATTCAGGCATATGATATTTGTAATAAATAAATAAATAAAAATAAAACAGTTTATTTCAGACTGAAGAGAAAATAAAATCGCTTGAGTAGCTCTGCAGCACATCAATAATAAAAACTGTTCTGAGTGTCCGTCAACTGAATGCATGCCGCAACTGGCGCTTACAGTGTGGACAGCTCAGTTGATTATTATGGGAGCAATCTAGTTTTGTTGGGAAGTGACACGGTGCACCTCTCACTCTTTGTCTTTCTCATTTCTATTGTGGAGCACACACAAGCCAGGAGTCAATTGAATGCCAAGAATTATTTAGTAATAAAACCAGTAATTGTGTACAGTATATGCACTGCACTTATAATGCTAACAGTTCTTTACATTTATTAGAATAAATGTGACAATATTCTGATACTTATTTTTATAGCACATAGGAAATGCCTTTCAAATCTGTAAAAACAATATTTATTTTTCATTTGTTTTCTCATATTTAATTTCAATGGTTAATTTTAATTGGCACAGCTATACTGAACCAACAACAACTATAACTATACCAATAATAAACTATACCACTTGTCTCCTCATGATATTAGTGATGGAAAGTCCCATTCATTTCTGCTAACTGGTTCTTCTGAACTGTTCATTTCAATGAACTGTTTAAAAAAAATGATTAGTGATTTTCAGACATCACTAATATGTAATTCTAAAATCCCAGTGTTGTGGTGTACACCCTCAAACACAAGCCATATTTAAGTATTGTGGATTATTGCTCTTTTTTCAATTAAGTTATAATATTTAAGGTGTTTATTGTCATCAACATTTCACTGTGAACCTGCATGTTAAATACAACTGACAGATTTTGATTAAGTTTTGGACAAGTTCCCAACATTACAGTTTTGCACCTAAATCACCCAATGCAGAGAGTGATGCACAAATGCGGAGATGTTCTGTATCCAAAGCATACGTTTCTCAGTACAGTGTACTAGTCACTCGTGAACTGTTGCAACCGAGTCAGTGTACTGTTGACCTAAGAACCCCCCGATAGGGGGAGAGAAAGAAATGGCGATTGGCACTTTCCTAGAGCAGTTATGTGCCCACTCTTTCTGTCTGTAGAAAACACACAGTGAGGCCTGGCTCTAACCTGTAGTTTCTGTATCCCAGGGTTAATTAAGCTGTCTGGTGCTCTGTGCCAAGATGTGTGTGGTGAGAAGGCAAGAAGCCCTTTTAGCTTGGTGTCAACCCTGCTGTCCACATGGCCAGCAAAGCTTCTACAAGACTCATCGATCTTGAGGTCAGGCAGGCAGGGAGAGAAAAAGCGAAGAAGGACAGAGTTAGACACAGGGGAGTTCTGTATGAAACCATGTGTGTGTGTACTGTATGTGTGCACATTGTCTGTGGTGCTTTGACATGGTCTCCCCAGACATGTGCACCTTTCCTTGCCCTGCAGGACAACTAATTAGAGCCACACACTGCTAGATGTGAAGAAAACCAGCACCAATGCCTTCTGATACCTTTCATCATTGTTAGTCAGCACAATTTTTATGTTTGCAAAAGTGCACGCTTGGCTCCCACAAACATGATGGGTATCATAACCAAGCATGCGTTTTAATATTACCACAATTACTTTTTCTTTTTTTCTTTTTTTTTTACCTTTAGCATGTCATTACAAAAGAAAGTACAGTCTAATAATTATGTGATTAAATAACATTTCTTGCATGCTCTAATTAGGCAGTTCTGTTCTTCTGAATAAGTAATACAGAGGAGACTGGGGCTAGTTGTCACACTTTTTACTCCAGTGAATATTTCACAGGGTAGGTTTATTTTTTAGTCACTTTCTATTCTTGACTTAAAAAAAGCTATTGAACATTTCCACCTTTATTGCCTCCATAGTGGGGCATGTTGTCAAACTACTTGGAGTAAGTTGTTTACAATGGGAACCTGCCATTAAATAGCCTATTATAAACTTTTCAGCTAAATTTAAACAACAGAATGACAAAAGTAAAAAGGTAACTTAAAAATGTTGAATTGTCTTGCCCAACAAAAATTTTAAAAGATCTTGTACAAAATCATCAAATATAAAACACATGTAATTACTTGCCCACAATGAAAATGTGACAGCCAGCCCTGATATTTATGAAAAATACCATTGTCCTGCAATGCATAAAATCATGCAGATACGGTTCAGCAGCTTCAGTTAATGTTCACATCAACCATCTGAATGGAGAAAAAAAAATATTTTGACCATGGTATGATTGTTGGTGCCAGACTGGCTGGTTTGAGTATTTCTGTAACTGCTGATGATTATTATTTAATTTTACTTTAGAGGACAGAATCACAAAATATTCTGATTTAAAGCAGCTTTGAGATAGTTTGATGGAGTTGTATGCTTGTTTCATATAGTATAGGCAGTACTGCTTCTTGGAGTTGAAGGCCAGCATGCTGGTTGTTGTGATGCGGTCTAGTTTGCTGAACTGACCTCTGTGACCCCTCTGTGAGTTTGCTCTACTCTCCTCGCCATGTCAGCTGCTCTTTCTAGCTCTCTCAGCCTGACCACAAGTGTCTCCTCTTATACCGCTTGGACATAACATCTCACAATTAAGCCATATCAACAACTTGCTTCTTGCAAATCAGTGACCTTTGTGTCTTTACTTGGTCTTGTGTTCAACATCTGAATGAGATCTTGCTTTTTTATTTATAATGGCCTTGCTGTACCTCTAAAACCAGCAACTTCATCTCTGCTCCACTGTTATAGAAAGAAAGTAGGGTAACACTTTATAATAACTTTCATTAATGAGTCGGTTACAAACATTTAAGCAATAAGGTACAAGAGGCTGTGCTATATTTTGAATATAGTTATGGCTAATGTGCCTTCCTTCCCCACCCCATGAAGTGCCAAGAGATATTGTCCCTGACATGTTCTCTATGAGTGCTGCGCATGATATAGCTAGGTGAGCATGTTTTTTTGTGTTATAGCTGTTACTATATTGTAAATTTTAATATGGCTGAAACTGTTTATTGATCAATTAGCATTTAGGACTGGAATAATTTGTTTTATAAAACAGTATATTATGCTCATAGATCAGTAGTTTGTGAATATGAATATACTATATATGAAAAGGATTTAATATTTCGGAATATTTCATGACATTTCTATTTGAATGTACATTTAACTAATGAACTGTTAAGCATTCACACTTTTTGTTAGTATTATCAAATCTATAATAAAGTTACCAGAAGTGTTTCATGTTTTATGTTGGTACCAAAACCAATTTACCAAAGTGCACATTGTTTCAAATACTGTAGCTGGTAAAAATACTGAAAAGAATAAGCATGAATTCTAAAGAGAGAAGCAATTATCAATTCTAAAGCAGCAACTGCATCTGTTTGTTTATTTGTGTGTGTATTTATAGTAGCCTGAATCTATGAGTTGAATGACAGTAGGCATGCATTCTCTCATGCCATACACATCTGGGAACCTTAACAAGCGCTAAGAATTACGATGATATATTCACCTGTGTGCCAATTACAATAATATTATTTACTGAACACTACCTTTTCCTTTTATGTTCTGCCTTAATAACAATGGATATTGAGTCCCTTAAGTGCTCGCTCTGTTTTGCCTAATTATGATGCCTATTATTATCCATGTATCCACCCACAGCTCATCTACTTTCAACATGTTCTGTCTCCGCCTTTGAGGGCTGCACCTCAAGGATAAATACACACAAACATACACTTTCACATAAAAGATTGAACATTTACTTGTAAATTCTTTGGAATATGGGAAGTAGGCGATTGACTAAGACAAATTTATAAATTACAGGCATGGACGGAAAAATATTTAAAATTATATGGTAACACTTAACAATAAGGTGTTATATGTTATACTGTATAGCATTTGTTACCGTAAAGGTTAGCATGAACTAAAAATGAAAATATATTTACTGCATTTATTAATCTTGGTTAATGTTCATTTCTGCATACATTTGAACATTTTAATGGTTTTAATTTAGTGGCATATGTTAACATTACTTAATAAACATTAACAATAATATATTTATTTATTTAACATTACCAAGATTGCTACATGCTGTTAAAAATATTATTGTTCTTTCTTAATTTGTGATACCTAAAGCATTAACCAATGTTAACATACACAACCTCATTGTGAAGTGTTACCAAGTAAATTACCAAGTAAAAAACAGTGCAGCATTTAATGTCTTTTAAGATAACTTTAAAAGTCCATCAGTGAAGAAGCTGTCTGACTCCGACCTCCCGCACTGGGCATTAATTTCACTATTTTAACTGCCTCTCAGTACCATCAGATCATACGAAAGGCATTAGCAAGCATTAGACTGTGTGTGGTTCACTTGTGAACCTCATAAGGAGTCCTTTTTAATTTGGTCTCCAGTGGGTTGTTAAGAGCAGAGAATCACTATGAGAAACACAGAAACCCTTGGGCTACAATAATTCCACTCTTTCTCTGTGTCTCTCTCTTATGCTCTCACTCTACATTTACTTCTCTGATTAGCCCTAGTTCAACCGTGCATCAAATGTAGCATACCTCTGTGTGAGGAAACGGAAGTTATTATCTCACTTTTCTGTTATTAATTGAAGTAAAATGTTTATAGTATTTAAGGCCCCAGAACAGGATATGTGATAACGATTTTACATTTGAAATCCATACATTTTTTTTTTGATTTTTTTCCCTGATTCGCCGAATGAATTAATACAGATTATCTTAATATATCCCTATAAGCTGCCTACATAATAATAATAATAATAATAATAATAATAATAATAATAATAATAATAATAATAGGGTATGTTGCATCTGTATACCTAGGCAGATGAGAGAAAGGGGAAGAAATCAGTTTTGCATTCATGACAGTTTCTCAACACCGAAAAATCAATCTCAATCAAAGCAGCTACAGAGTTTATCATAAATTATCATGAAAAGGGTTTCCACTGAGTAGATGCTTAATTACAATCTCATTTGAATAATTTTGCATATTAATGATCCCAGAATGAAAATAATTTTTGGAGTTCTTACTTTAGCTCAGGAACCCACGGTGATAATCGCAGACCTTTAAAATGTGTGTGATCTTATTACCACGCGAAATCCAGCCATTTCTCGCACCACACAGTTGTGTTATAACTTGATTAATGGACTTGTGTCTTTGACATTAATAAACTATAACTAAATTATAAAGACTTCATTAGTTTCAGCTTGGACCACATGTTTAACTGCATCATGAATAAAACTTAGTGTGATATCAGCACCACATAGCGTTTCTTTTTCTTTTCTTTTTTGGATGTCTCAGACTGAGTCAGACAAAGTTTCCTCTGCCATTCTGATTTTCAGACTGCTGGAAACAGAGAAACACATGAGAATGCTGGTCAATTTATTCAGATGGGAAAATGAGTAAACACAAAAAAAAAAATTTATATTGTTAGATGCACACAAAATCAAGAACAATTTTTCTAAAATGATGCGTGATTGTGGCAAGCTAATACTGTATTTCTTTAAAAAAAAAAAAAAAGATGATTAAATGGCTGTAACAATTGAGTGAAAGCCAAATAACTTTTCTCTGAAACTCAATCCAGCCACCTTTGAGAGAGTAAATCACATGAAAACTGTGCTTCCTCAAGAGCATTATGTTTGCACTCATCCACACGCTGATCTCAACTCTGAAGTCTTCAAACAATACTCTAAAGTAAAATTCCACAGTTTCAAGGAAGAGCAGAGGAGTACGGGGTGTGTAAGAGTGTTCATTCTCTCTGTCTCTCTGGATATAAGAGGATATGGGGTTGTGGAGCAGGCTTGAAAAGTGATCCAAGAGCAGAGACTAGTGGTGAGACAGGAGCTTTGTGAACAGCTCATTCCTGGTTTTCTTCACACTCTCCACTGTTCTTCTTTTATAGCCGTGACCTTTCCCACTGTTTGCTTAGTGATCTAGGATACAATTATAACAGATTAGGCTGTAAGGGGAAGGTCTTTAGGGAGAGGTCGCCACAATATACACAGAAAGTAAACTTTCTATAATCAATAAAAACTGATGTGTCTACATCCCTGTATTAAAATTCTACAATCGATTGTATTGACTTATCATTCTATGAAGAGCTATAATTAGCATTTTAATATGTTGGGTTAAACCTTTATGTAATCACTTTCTATGTGTTAATTAACATTCCTCTGCCTGTAGTGATATTTCAGTTTAATGTATAAGAAAGACATGTATGCATATATACATATAGAAAGCTAGTGTTATATATGTGTCTATCACAACTCATTTGGAAGTAATTGTTCCTTTTAAACAAATTTATGTTCTCTTATGAACACCTCATAGCTGGAAATCTCTCTCACTCTCTCTGTGTGTCGTTCAATCACTCTTAAGCAAACACAGGAGATAAAGTAAGGCTTTAATTAGAGATGTGTCATTAAAATATCCTCTCTTTCCAGAGATGGTGGGGGTATTCTTCTGGATGGTTGGGTGGGTATTAACAAGTTCATGGATCTTATTACTTCCTCCCTCCGTTGCATGCTGTCAGCTCCTAGGGATATGATATCCGATGGCTGGGCTCACATTTACAACAAGTTCATTACAGCACGACTGCCGCTCTTTCTGCTTGGGCCCAGCTGGTTGGAGGGGTCTGTGTTTTAATTAGTGCTGAGGGTGTGCATATTAATTACAACATGAGTGATATTTACTGTACCCAAGGAACACAGGACCGGCTAAAGACACTGGCAGCCTCAGCTAATAAAGCCAGCCATGCTAATGAGCAAAAGGAACCATAAAAATAGACGCTGGCAAAATAATTCATAAAGTTTATTGATCTTGGAGTAAAGACGTTAAGCTCCGATTAAGGGCAACAAAAGGAAAGGCATCGCACTTTATCAAATAAATAAGCCGAGTGGAGAAATGTGAGCACAGAGACAGATTGTCATTAAGTAGGTCACATGACGAATCCCTCCAGAGAACAGGGACATTCGTTCATGCAGTGAAATAATAAAGGAGAGGAAAGAAAACGATAAAATGAAGGGGGAACAGAGGGGTTTTCTCATAAATCTGATGAAAGTAAAACTGGTGGCACTTTGACAAAGACTTTGTGATTTATCTAAATGCACTGAGTACTGCTATAACACTGATTGCACAAGTTGTCTTAAGTTTTAGGCCTATTTGAAAAGTTTCCATATTTGTCTATATTTGATCATTTTAAAAAGTTTGATTCCAGCTTAATCAAGAATAATAGTGCTGAAATCTTAACATTTACATTTTGTTCACATGATGTTGAAAGATCATGATTGCATAACTACTTTGATAGGTTTGAATCTTCCCAGTTGGCTCTGGCACCAGCAAGACTCAACAATAATGATGTTTGTTTTGTTTGGTTTTTTTCCCCCTAAATTTTGTAACTAATTTGCAGGAAAACGTTAGCTGTGATTTGCTTATTTTTGAAATATTCCAACTGATGCTTCCAAGACTATCACACATCATTCTCTCAGTTTCGCCAAAATATCTGTCAACCATAGGTGTCATTTAGGGGTGGGACATGTCCCTACCATTTTTTGCCTTGGCCAAATTTGTCCCTACCACTTTTCTTTTTTAAATAGCTTTCGTTAGTTAAGTGTCTAATATAGAAGAAACCTTGCCAGTTCTTGAGCAGGAGTTTCCATTTTGTCGGTGTGTGTTTTAAGTGACGACACCACAACTTTTTAAATCAAAGTGACGCCCATGATGTCAACCAGCTAGATAACTTTACCCTGCTGACATATTTAAATCAGCTGGATTTGCAACAAAAATGCTTAATACATTACAGAAAACCAGTGTTTAATTTTGCAAGGCATAAATGCATGCAAACGTAAGATGTAATGACAACACAGCACTATCTAGACAGGGCAAGTAACAGTTCAATCAACTGGCCCAAAACTCTCTCAACACACATTGTTGAGCACTATTCACAATGTATCAGCATTGTGATGGTAGCTGTGGCTCTGTTATCCCAAAAGAGTTTCTGTCCATCTCCAGTTGACATCTGTCTGCCCGTTGCTGTGTAATTATGGCCAGTCTGCAGTGGGGCTTGCCCTCACAGCGTGCACCAAGCCTGTGCCAAGATGGCTCCATATGTCCTTCATGCAACTAGTCCTGCAGTGTGGGAAGTCTGGCTCTTATCCAAGACCATCAAGGTGTCTAGACAGGTATATGTTGAGTGGTCATGAAATCTGCCAACATGTGTTAATGAATGTACGGATAAGCTGACAGCAATTCTCTGTGTCTGAATGCCTTATGATAACCCTTGACCAGCTATCAGAGTTTCTGTGTCTCTCGCTCTTCATCCAGTGATCAAATCCCTGATTATTTGGGAGTGACTTTAGGATGGTTACGGCTCTATTTATGAAGCAAAATCTAACGGATCACAAGTTAATTTGCGTGCACAGGAAACCTAAGGGCTGATTTTATAGGTTGATAAAAGGCATCTGAAACAGATGCCATGTTAAATAGCTGCTGTGTAAGAGTGCACACTTATGCAGCGGGTGAAAGTGGGATTGCGTTGGCAGCTCTCCAAATCAAGGTTGTGAATAGCACACATCGGGGAGAGAGAGAGAGATAGTGAGTGAAATAACAAAGTGAGAGAGTTGGATGCTTCATCTTAAGTCATGTCTGGTATCAAAGCAACACACTTAAAGCAGCCATTTGTTTCCCTTGCATCCAATAAACAGCTCATTCCTTTTCCAATCAATCACCTGAAGCAGAAAGATTAAAAGTGGGGGAGAGGAACTCTGGGCTGCAGGTTGCTCTAGTGCAAGGCAATCTGAACCATCCTTCTGCAGAACAAAAACAACAGGACTGAAACCAACTCATCAAGAGTTTTTTTTTTTTTCACTTTATAACTATATGGTTGTAAACCACTTTCTGTAAGGGATTTTGCTACAGCAATACTTAGAACAAAAATCCACTGGACAAAAATTTGAAGGCCATGTAGACACTGCAGCTAACTACGGTTGTCACTCCTCTGAGTGCTTAATCTCATTCTGTACACACAGAGTTCAGTTATTTGCAGGAGAGACAACTGCATTATACAACCAAATTCACTCCTGAAAAATTCAGGTAGAGACTGAATTTTCATTAAATTAGCATAGATCCAAACTGATTTACTAGTTTTTAATGACACATTTAAAAGCGCATCTGAGATGCAGTATGTGTCTCTCTTCTCTCCAGTGTTTAAAGGAAAATACTCTGTTGATGGCAGTTTGCTAAAAATGTTAGGACAAACAGGGCGCAACAGTCTTGTTCCAACAGTAAAAACCCCATTCATATTCTCCATACTGTAAAAAAACTCAGAAGTTGAGATCACTTAAAATAAAGTAAGGCAACCAGCTTCATGGTTTGAGTTTTCTCAACTTAAGGTCAAACTAGTAAAAATCAAGTTCAGCAAAGTCAGAAATGAAAGTGATTTCTGCATATATTTGAACAAGCTTGCATTTTTAAGTTTAGCTGTGCAATAATATATATATATATATATATATATATATATATATATTTTTTTATTTTTTTTTTATTTTTTTTTTCTGGTGTAGAAAATTGTGTTTAGAACAAAATATTCTGTGTTAGTCAGTCTTCTGTTTCCACTAAAATTCCTGAGTCAGATCAACCAACCTACCAATTAACTCGTCTAACTTAAAAAGTAGTGAAACGGATCACCACTTAAACTTTCAAAAAAGCAACTTGGAAAAAAAAAATTACCAAAGCAAACACTAGTCACCCTGACGGTGACTTCAAACGTTTTACAGCAATACATCATTAAAACATTAAATAAAGCAAAAACCACCTATAAGTTCTAAACAAAATGTAGTTACATGTCCTCATGTCTAGCCATGCTTTGACCAAACACACATAAATATATTCAAGCTCAAGGGATTATGGGTATTGCCTCCAGACAAATTGCTTCTCCAGTGGGCATGCTCAGTAGCAGATACAACAATATGTAACTCATAGTGCTTAGGCTAACAAGGTTCTCACAACTTCTGAGCCCTTCCATGACTTTAACGGAAGTTCATGAGAAGATCCTTAAGAGTCCTGGCTTTGATAGACTTTCAGCAGTAAACTTGAAGTTTCCACTTCCCAAAAGTTTACAAAGTTTAAAATCCAATAAATTGACAACCCTATGCAGTTATTGTGCATTTTCTTGTCAACTGGTAAGGTCAATAGAGCAATCAAATGTCCTGACATGACAGACCTACTATGAGCTTGGAGGTTGTCGATAAATGGTGTATCCTTCTGCTGACAAAAGAATGCATTATTTCAACTTCATAAAAATAAAAATAAAAATAAGAAATGTGTCTAATTGCGGAATTTCAGGTGAAGTACATCACCACCCATGATCCTGAAGAGAAAAGATCCACTAATCAGAGAACAGCAAATAGACACAGCAGCGATTGCCCATTCCCATGAAACGTTGTGAATTATGCAATGAGTTGGTCTCCTTACATTCTCAAATTTGATATTTGTTATATCAAAATATTTTGAAATTTACCTTAAAATATATTGTTTTTAAACTAAATCAAATATAAAAAAATAGTTTTATATTTTATTCAGCATTTTTAATTTGATTATGTGCTTCGCAATGATTCACAGGACTGTAGTTCATTCCATTATGAAAGATGTTAAGTACACCTGGGAGACTTGTGATAACGTGTAATGTAATGTGATTCACCTTGGAGCTGGTTCGTTTGGTTCATGGTCACTAGACCCAACTGTCGCTATGGTTCTGTTAAAATACATCACGGCTATTCAACTTCATCGATAAGTGGGCCAGATGGAAATTTTGGGGCAATTGTGTTATAGTAGGCCTATACTATTTGTTCACTATATAAATAAAACATCTGTGTTTTAAAGCTTTTTTTCTCATGAAAAATATTTCCACCTAGCTGGAAATTCTGGAGAAAACAAATGAATAAATAGGTGTCTTGAAACTAAAAACTAAAAAAATTATCTAAAAAGTGCTTTCAAAATTGGTCCATTATAGAGAGGGTAAATCAGACTGATACTAAAAATGTTATTGAACAATAACAGTGATTTTTATTATAGATGAAATGATTTAAACTTTTGACTTTTCAAATTTCTTGACAAAATAGAACTTATATGTTTCCCAGAATTCACGCTTGTCAGTCATCCATGATTTTTGTTCTTAATCTTCCCCTTCCGTCAAAATGACGGATAATGTTTACGTATAGCGCAACCTCTAAAATCGTCTAGCACAAGTTTGCATAGGAGAGCAATTGAAAAACAGCATGAACAGACATAAAATGCGTTCAGGGTAAACAGCTCCCAAGACAACTGACAACCTCACACAGGCCACTAAAAATTTCAAATGGGCCACAGGTGCCAGTTGAATAGGCCTGATCTACATCAGTCATTTTTGGGAGTGATTCCTGTATTACGTACACACAAAGAATGATAATTTAGGATATTCACTCCCGCTTTTACATGTTTTTGTCACTCCCAAATCATTACAGTGTGTACAAGGCCTATATATGTGAATAAATGTGGGATTGTAAATATTTTGATCAGAACATTTTGTTTTCCAAATGTTGCGGATAATATTTAATTTCTATATATATATATATATATATATATATATATATATATACATGAAAATATCCTATGAGTTGCATGCTTTCATCAGATGTCCAGTGGAATGCTAATGTTGACTGAACAAGTGTATAGTTCACCCAGCAGGAAGATCTTGTTGGTTAAGGATGTTCTACATTGCTCGTTAGGTTGTGTGTGTGTGTGTGTGAATATGAAATGCTTTGTTTGTCATGCAGAATGAGAAATAAGAGTGAAAACTGATGGCATCTCATTCTCTCTCACCCTTGAACACATCATCATCATCTCTCTCTTTCTCTCCTTCTATCATTCCATCTCTCTATCTCTCCCTTCCTCTCAGTCTCATCCTCTCTCACCATTTCAGAGATAGGGCTATTTCCAGCCCCGGTGTTGACAGGGCAATTAGTCTGAGCACCAGATCTCTAAACTGCTGGCAACACTATCATTCTGTGGCCCATCAATTCATCAGCTCATTTTGTTATTTAAAAAAAAAAAAAAAAAGCTGAGGTGGTATAAAACTGGACAATGAGGTCCTGAACTAGGCTGTTTCTAAATGCAGACATGTCAGTCTGACAGGTTTGTTTTTGCTGTGCACAAATAAGCAGCAAGTCTGGCTAACAGGATGTGGCTCTGTCCAGTGCACACTAGGCCTGGCGCTGCCTGTCAGTCTACGAATGGATTCAGCCCTTGTCCACTGAAGGGTACAAGACTTTGGCATGGAGGCGTGAGGGCTGTTGTCCTTGTCAGAACACCTGCTGTTTCCTTCTCAGCATTTCTCCAGTCCTCCTCCAAAGATTTCATCAATCCAGCCCCATCAGAGCTCTGTGGGCTTGCTGCACCCACCACATCAGAAAAATCAGAGAAGATCATCAAGCACGCTTGGAAACAGCATGGCAGAAAGTGTGTGCATTAGCATGTATGGTGTCTACAAAACTATGTCAGAGTGTTCTTCAGTGTATTGTTTGTTTTGTTTGTTCTTTTTTTTTTTTTTTTCAAAAGAATTGTTCTAATTCAAGCTGTGTGTGAGTCGTGGGGGGGTGGAGGGGGTATGGGGGGGGGCTCGCTAATACCTCCATCCATCTCTCCTTCAATCAAACTCCAGACTTTCCCCCTCATCTTCCCTTTTGTTTCTTTCTTTTGTCTAATTTTGCCTCTCCCTTGACATATTTCTCCTTCTCCCCTGATTTTACATCTTCCCATACCTCTCCGCTTTCATTCATCCACCTCTTTCCCTCTTTTCCTTTTTCTCTCTTCATCATTTTCTTCCTCTCCTCCTCCTCTCTTTCCCTCAGCGGTCTGACCGTTCATTATCCTAATTAAATCCAGCAGCTGAACATCCTCTTATCTGTAGGGGAGGAGAGAGAGGCCATGATGCAATAGGGCTGATTTGCATATCCAAAGTTAATTAGTGTGGAGGAGCAGGTGTACAGTAATAATAATCATCACACATGACAGTCACCTGTGCCCACTTTGCACTGCCCTTCCGAGATGTGCCCCCTCCCTCCACTATCCCATATCCTCCCTATCATCTCACCCCTCTGTTGATGGAATTCACTCTCTTCCTCTCTTAATCTCACACCAATCTTTCTCTCTCTCTCTTTCTCTCTTTCTTTTTCTGAAACCCCCGCACACATGCACACTTTCTTTTCATATGCACAGCCCCATTTTTTTCTTCCGTTAGATGTTGCTTCTGTTTTTCTGTGTGTGTTGGCTTTTCATTTTTGTATTTTTTCCTTACCATCAGCCTGTGGCATCTGGTTAGTCTTTGATGACAATTTCAGCTCCATTTTCTGTTCAGAATCTTGGGTGTTTTAAGCTGCCCTTAGCTATGAATGTTTAGTGATAAACAAGGCAGAGGAAAACTGGGCTTTGCCATTTTTACATCAGTGTACTGTACCCCTCTACTCAGCACATGTAAACACACACTTGTCTCGGAGCTGTCAGTCTGTGCGATGAGACTCTTTGTGGTCCAGTCTGTCTCTTTTCATCCATGTGTTGAAATGCCTCTAATTGCTTTCGCTAATTCTGCGTGGACATTTCACAACATTTCTGCTTCTCAGCCCAATGCGTGGTTCACACCTCCGGGTGTCCAGGATAGAAGTGACTGACATGCCACAGGGTGGCAAGTGTGTGTGTGTGTGTGTGTGTATGTGTGTATGTGTGTCAGTCTTTGAGGTGTGCTTCACTGGATATATTTAACACTGTCACCATCAGCATCATTTCAGAACCACAGACTGATGTGGTTACCTAGATACTGCTCCCTTGGGATGCAAATTAAATTGTGTGAAGAGATGTTTTGTTGTTCTTGTTTTCCACAACAGAAATATTCTTTTAATCACTTCAGTATTCATCATCCATGACGATTATATATGCATTAGCCCCTAAGTTTCACAATTTAAATGTGAGACTTTAAATTGTATATGTCCAGCCTTGTTTTTTTGTTTTGTTTTTTTAGCACATCTGAGTTGCTGGAGTGCCAGTCTTCCAATAATACATACTTACAAACACAGAAGCAATTTTTTAAAAGTTTTATTTATATGAGATTTTAAATCAGATTAGATTATTCTCTGCTTTTGATGGAAAAAAAAAAAATTCAATCTGTTTTTGCTTAAACCTTTATTACCTTACCCGATAAAAGAACACTGTTTAATGCATTCACATGAGCTTACATGTTATAAGCGTATTAAGCATAATAGGTGTAAGTTTGTGCATGCACATGCTTATGATGGTGCATGTACTGTAGGTGTTGGTTCATGGAAATGAATCAAACTTACCAAATGTAGCATCTGTTTGTACAAACATTAGCAAACTGGCAAGTGTTCGGGAATCATGTTTGAAAATGGTTACCTAGATACTGCACCCTTGAGATGCAAATTGAAATTCTGTGGAAAGATGTTTTGTTGTGCTTGATTTCCACAGCAGAGATATTCTTTTTATCACTTCGATACGCATCTACTGTACCAAGAAGATTTTAGATATATAAATATCTACATTTAATGTGTCCAGCCTTGTTTTTCTTGTACATCTGTGCAGCAGAAGTACCAGTCATCCAATAACACACACTTACAAACACAGAGGATGAATGCATTCCTCACACTACTGTCTGTTATGGTTGCCTCTCAGTCACACAGGTGGAATAATTTGTCTGTGAGGAATCATACAAGCCACCAAAATAAACAAGGCCTGTCTCCTGTAATACATTATTTATCATTACAGTCAGTCTTGCTGCTCACATTCCCTCTCATGTGCCTTTATGGATTATTTATGCTGTGTCAGTCACTTGCGTCATTTGCATCTTTTATATATTTAGAGGCCTGAGTGTCTCTTTCATGCACACTGGGGGGTGGAGGTGTTGGCAGAAAGCTGGGGTGGGGTGAGATGGACACCAATCAGGAGAGTGGACCAGATATGGACACATCAGTGACAGGGTGACATGAGGTTGGGGTTTGTTCCTGAGATGGTGTCTTGTGGAGCGGGTGACTTGGATTGTTATGAGATGGAGAGCAAGGGCAGGTGCTGATACCTTTGCATTTGTTCTTTGTCACTGTATTTGCAAAGCTTGGTGGGTGTTCTGTGCGGTTATGTGGACATATATCTTGATATGCATGTATTTGCTCTGAAAAGGCTTGAAAGATTGACCTTGATGTATTTCTTTATATTTGTAATTGTTTATTTTTAAATTATAGGGACCATCATTTCGATCAAACAGCCTTTTGTAAAGTGCATAAAAAATAAAATAAAATTCAAGCAAGTAAAATACAGTAAAAATATAGTTCAATACATATTGTCTAAATAAACTAAAGGAAAAATTCTATTTTATCATTTATATTCATATGAACCAATATAACAATACATATTTATAAACAGCAATATTTCACTACACACATTTTTACTAAAGAAAAATTTACATGAATGTAACGTATGCTGGATCTGCTGACAATGATGACGATGACGTGAAGATGAAGAACCCAAGTGCAGTTTATTTACAGAACGTGAATTCCAATAACCCTGACTACAAAACAAAACAAAACATGAACATGGACTTGACTAACACATACCATCACATACAATACTCGACCAATAGACAATGCAAACATGAGGGCTTAAATACAAGACATGGGAGAACATAAACCAATGAACAAACAGAACTGATAACAAGATAATTAAACAATAAACCAATGAAAACGTGACACATGAACATGGAGGGAAAACAGAAATCACATGACTAGGGAAACAGGAACACATGACATGAAACAGGAACTAAAATTTCAAAATAAGACATGAATCAACAGAATACACCTGACATATCCCCCCCACTAAGGGGTGGCTCCTGACACCCCAACACATAAACAAAACACGTAATACATGACATAATTCAAAGTTCTGTAGGGAGCGGGGGGGGGGGGGGGGGGTGTCTTGAGGCGTGGGGCGTGGCGTGGCGAGAAAAGGCGAGGGGCATGGGACTAGGGCAAAGTCCGTGGGAGGTGAAGCTATGAGAGGCTCGAGGGGCGGAGCCATGGAAGGTGGAGCCGTGAGAGGCTCAAGGGGCGGAGCCTTGGAACGTGGTGCCCGGAGAGTAGCTGAAGACACGAAGGGCCAGGGTGGAGCCGATGACAGGGAGGACCAAGGCGATGCTAGAGGCTCGGAGAGCCAAAGCGGAGCCAGGTGACCGACAGACCAAGGAGGAGCCAGAGGGACGAGGGACCCTGGCACAGCCAACAGGCTGAAGGACCGTAGTGGAGCCGAGGGAACGCCGAGCTGAGGCAATGTCGAGGGACCGACAGGCCAAAGCGAAGTCCAGGGCTCAGAGGGTCCAGGCGGGATCGGAGGGCCGAAAGTTCCCCTTGCCTGCTCAGGAGAACTAAAGGTGGGTATAAGGGTGGGAACCATCTCCAGGTCCCACTGCTCAGGTGTCACTGTGACATGGCATGGAGCAGGCTGAGGCGTCGCTGTGACGTGGCATGGAGCAGGCTGAGGCGTCGCTGTGACGTGGCATGGAGCAGGCTGAGGCGTCGCTGTGACGTGGCATGGAGCAGGCTGAGGCGTCGCTGTGACGTGGCATGGAGCAGGCTGAGGCGTCGCTGTGACGTGGCACTCTGGCTCGGCGGCGGCCATGTCGTGGCACTCTGGCTCGGCGGCGGCCATGTCGTGGAACTCTGGCTCGGCGGCGGCCATGTCGTGGAACTCTGGCTCGGCGGCGGCCATGTCGTGGAACTCTGGCTCGGCGGCGGCCATGTCGTGGAACTCTGGCTCGGCGGCGGCCATGTCGTGGAACTCTGGCTCGGGATCCGCCTCCCCCACAGTGAACGGGGAACCGATGAATCGAAGGGCGAGGTCGATATATTGAGCCAGGCTGAGGGAACTGCGATCACCAGGCATCAAAAAAGAAATGGACTCATTTAGTCCAAATCTAAAACAACCCTTGAGGGCAACCTCATTGAAGTCTACCTGGCTGGCTAGACCGCAGAAGTCCTCAACATAGTCCTCCAGAGGACGATTCCCCTGACGTAAGCGCAGAAGTAAAACTGCTGGGTCCATGGGGGGTCAAGTATTCTGTAACGTATGCTGGATCTGCTGACAATGATGACGATGATGAGGACGTGAAGATGAAGAACCCAAGTGCAGTTTATTTACAGAACGTGAATTCCAATAACCCTGACTACAAAACCTGGACTGGACTGGACTGGACTGGACTGGACTGGACTGGACTGGACTGGACTGGACTGGACTGGACTGGACTGGACTGGACAAACACATACCATCACATACAATACTCGACCAATAGACAATGCAAACATGAGGGCTTAAATACAAGACATGGAAGAACATAAACCAATGAACATAACAAGATAATTAAACAATAAACCAATGAAAACGTGACACATAAACATGGAGGGAAAATAGAAATCACATGACTAGGGAAACAGGAACACATGACATGAAACAGGAACTAGAATTTCAAAATAAAAGACATGAATCAACAGAATACACCTGACAATGAAAAATTGAGTGATGATGCAAATGAATCGATTTATTAAAATGGTCAAATCAAATTTACAAACTCTGGCACCATTTTGAACACATTAAAGCTCAAATCAGAGACTCTTGAAGCAATTTTTTCTGATGTTAAAAAACTTTCAACAATCCCAAGTTAATATGCAGAGATGACAATAAGTAAGCCAAATGTAAACTTCACATCAACTCACTTCACCCTTAAAACATTTTTGTCTTAGCACTTGTTTTCATACTTGCAAGTTGCGAGACAAGCAGCGATTGTGAAACTAATCTAAGGACGAAGTCTTTAGAACTTAATAAATAAAAAGAGCATTAAAATCATTGCAATATTCACAATGTTCCTTTATTTTATATTGCCAATAAAACTATCATGCATATATCATGAATACTTTAATATATCTCCTAGCTGGAATCCATATACTGTATGGGTACATAATGGTACCACAAAGATTCAAAATAACCTATGTCTGCTGAAGATTTCATTGTGATATATTATTCTTATGTAATTGGTAAGGCACTTTATTTCATGCAGCATGGCACCCACATTTGTCATAATGCATGTTTACTATTGTACTTCCTTACTGGCATCAAACCCAACAAATTAATCAATCATCCACAGTCTTGCATGCTTTGTGTTCTTTGTCTCCTCCCCTCATAGTTGGCTTTTCTTTGTTTTCTTTACATCAAGCGCTTTTTGAATGATAAAATACAGTAGGTGTGGCTGTTGTCTTTGATGCGGTCACTTGCTGTCCTGGTGCTGATGGAGATGGATGGAAAGACACTTGTTCTCCATGTCCTTGGGTTTATTAACACTTCTTCTCCCCTGTGTGCTTTTGTCTTCATCAGCACCTTCTGCCAGCATGGCCTGGGCTTTTTGTAGGTAGTGGAGAGAAGATGGGATTTGTATGAATTTGCATACTTTCAAAGTACATACTAAATTTGATAAAGGGGAGACTATTCCACCGTTAATTAAATTCTATAGTGAGTGTTTTGTATAAATATGTTCCCGTACATACTACATCTGCTATATTGGCATTGTCAAAAACGCAAACACAATTTATCCTGGTGTTGTTAAGCAAGTACAATGTAACTATGAGAAACAACTCTCTTGGTATGTATAACACTTAAACCTAAAAAGAGCCACCCATTTAACGGTTCTCAGCTATTTTTACTAATCAAATCTAAAAACGATTCTGTTTCTGTAGCCTTATGGGACAGCAAAGTGTTCACTGGTTGCACTTCAGAATCTCAGCAGATGCAGTAGGTCATCTAAGTATTTTTTGCCTACTGTATCATGAATAATGAGTAATTGAACATTCTACTCATTTGACTTACTGCTTTTTGCATATATACAGTATAGCTGAGAAGTACTTTTATTTTGACACAGGGATGACATTTTAGGAGAATGGAGATTCTTGTGTTTCACTGAAAGCTTGAAGGGCTTTGATATCATTAGCTCTCTGTTGACTCTGTGAGCTGGTGAGTGGCCAGTGAATCAGCCAACGATGGAATTTAAGCTATTTACACAGCTGTTAAAGTAATGCTACCTCATACAGAGCCTCTGTATGGCTTGGGCCTGAATCTAGACGCCTCTAATTCCTCTCTTTCCCAGAGAGGATGCCCCTGCAATAGAGTGCCAAGAACCGTTTCCCCTAATAACTATACATTCCCAGATCTCTCAATTTGGCTCTGTCTAGAGAGAACGAACTGCCCTCACCTCCTCAAATGAACACAATTCAAGGCTTCACATAGTCTCTGGGTCTCCAACATTTATCACTCCCAAACGCTCTTTGTGTGAGAATGTAGGTCTGTTTCAAATAGGGACACCTAGGCTGTTAAGCCATTTTTTTTATGTTAAAGGTGCACTCCCCAGTTTTTTCCCCCATTGATAAAGTTTTAACACTGAAGAAATGAATAGTATAATGTTTATAATGCTGTAAACTCACATTTGATGAAGACTGTTATATCAGTAGCCTGATAAAAGCTTTATTTTACATGGAACTTGGCTGCATAATGATGGCCAATATGTTGAGATCACTTGACCTGCCGAATACTGCAGTAACCCCTCGATTATCAGACTCTTTCGCTCACAGAATAAATTAATTATGGCTGGGTGCTAAAAGTGTATTTCTGCAGTGGCATTGTTAACCAAACGATTGCATTTGCAGAATGCTGCATCCAAATTCAAAGTGTCAATATTAATGATCGACCAGCATGGAGTTCCCCATCTGTCACTCACTCGACATTGTGTCGATGTAGTGACACTAGGGGTCACTCTTGGGAGCCCCAAACACCTCTGCTTTTTTGAAAAAAGGCCAATGAGAATTGGTGAGTGGAATTTGCATGCCACTACCCCGGACATACGGGTATAAAAGGAGCTGGTATGCAACCACTCATTCAGATTTTCTCTTCGGAGCCGAGTGGTTGCATTCAGTGCACTGAATTCAATTCCCTCCAAAGACACCCTCAAAACTTCTAGATTTACAGTGCATTTCAGCAGCTTCTCCCCCTCTGCACCCATGGAGTGCAGAGAACGCCCCTGGGTGCTTCGGCAGAGCGAAAATAAGAGAGTATATTCTAAAGGAGTATATTTTCATTCACAAAAAGAGCGGCACACACACGGAACTTCTTTTTAAAGATGCCTTTCTGCTTGTGTGTTATTCCTGCTGTCTTACGTATCTGGGCACTGCCACGCGGAGACATTGTTCGTGGATGAGTCATGTCCTCATTGCGAGAACATGACCATGGCAACGTAAGAAAGCAAGCCACCCCAGCAGCTCCCCACACCGGCCCTTCTACCTACGGGTTTGTGGCCACGTCGGTTAGCACTGGGGGCAATTTGGGGACATCAATGGGACCACCTCCACCGGATATCCCCCCAAGGACCTCCCATTCCCCAGCACGCTCGCTTGCCCCGATCAGGCTCTCGCATGAGACTGCCGGCTCGTCTCAGAGCGAGTTTGACTTCTCGTTTGGAGCTCGGGAAGACGATGAGTTATCGAGCGCAGCATCAGAAAGCGGGCTCGTCCAGTTTGACGCAGAGGCTTTCTTCTTTGGGAATGGTCGCCCAGTCTCACGCCGACACGGAAATGACAGACATGCTTTCTCGGGCGGCCGCGAGCGTCAGGCTAGAGTGGAACCCTCCACTCTCCCCTGAACCCTCATGGCTTGACGATTGGTTCCTGGGCTCAAGGCGCTGCCCACGGCCACGCCCCGCCCCCGTTCCTTTCTTCCCGGAAGTGCATGAGGAGCTGAAAAGATCGTGGGAGGCAACTTTTACTGCCCAGTCCAGGTCTTTCAGCTCCCCCGCTCTCACTACCCTTGATGGTGGAGTGGCCAGGGGGTATTCGGTGATCCCTCAGGTGGATAAGGTGCTCGCGGTGCATTTGTGTCCACAGAGTGCAGCCACCTGGCGCGGGTGCCCGAAGCTCATCTCATGGCCGGCCACTAAGAACCTGAGGAAGGCTTCGAAGCACCCTGAGACAGGCGACCCAGGGGCAAGGAGACCCACTTCTCTGGGGCTGGTCGACAGACCACTCCATCCCCCGGTGGAGGGCCGGGAGGAGAATCTTTTGTCACCGCATGCCGTCGTCACGACCACTGTCCACCATCCCATTTTGGCAGGTATGGTGCTCCAGCGGCAGACCCCCTGCCCCTGTGCACCCAGCTGTGGCACAAACACGCCCACACGGGATTGGTTCCAGTGGACTATGGGGACGAGATTCCTCCTCCCCCCTCCTCGGCCAATCTTATGGTGGGTGGCAGGAGCCAGGTAAATGCTTTGATGTCCCTGGACTCAGCATGGCCACGGGGTTCGAGTCCCCTCAGCGTGGCACCTTGAGCTCCGCCCCGCCGCATTGCCCCACCAGCCGATACATCCAACGTGATCATTCCCTTGGTCCCCCTCGCCCAGAGTTTGGGTGCATGGCTCGCGCTTTCCAACCAGTCATGATGGCTGACCCGGACCATCCGACTCGGCTACACGATTCAGTTCACCAGGCACCTGCCCAGGTTCAGCGGCATCCGCTTCACCTCGGTGAAGGGTGAGAACGCCGCTACCTTGCGTGCAGAAATAGCTACCCTTCTGAGCAAGGGCGCGATAGAGTCTGTCCCTCCAGCCGAGATGAAGAAAGAGTTTTACAGCCCTTACTTCATCATACCGAAGAAAGGCGGTGGGTTGCGACCAATCCTGGACCTGCAAGTACTGAACCGGGCTTTGCACAGACTCCCGTCCACAGCAACTCTCGAGAGTGAGCTAGGATTAGCCAGTCATCGAGATAGTTGAGGATGCGGATGCCCACTTCCCTTAGCGGGGCAAGGGCTGCCTCTGCGACCTTCGTGAAGATGCGAGGGAACAAGAACAGGCCAAAGGGGAGGACCTTGTACTGGTACGCCTGGCCTTCGAAGGCAAACCACAGGAAGGGTCTGTGTCGAGGTAAGACCAAGACTGCGTCTTCCTTGGGCAGAGGCCTCTCTGCCCCCGGTTGCCATGCTCTGTAGAAACTCCTCCCCCTTCGGGTAGGACCTACCATGGGACCTCTCCACATGACATACTTCTGACAAGACTCAGTAAAACCATGTGACGTATTCCACTTAAAATACCCCCCCCTCTCTTTTTGGGGCGGGGTGTGGTCTCCATGGTGTCTTTCCCTTGGGAGGGACACCTCCCAACACAGACACTTATGGCTCCCAGTCAGTTAATAAATTCCATTCTTTTTGGGGAGAAAGGAGAGGGAAAGAGGCCTCAGCTGGGCTAGCCTGTCCCTATAGTTGGGCAGTCGACTTGTTCCTGATGGACTGTTGGACACAATGCTGAGTGAGTGACAGATAGGGAACGTCCTGGTTACTTTTGTAACCTCCGTTCGCTGATGGAGGGAACGAGACGATGTGTCCCTCTTGCCACAGTGCTGAACTACCCGCTGAAATGGCCGGGACCTGGTCTCGGCTCCTCAGCACAAAACCTGAATGAGTGGTTGCATACCAGCTCTTTTTATACCCGTATGTCCCAGGGAGTGGCATGCAAATTCCACTCGCCAATTCTCATTGGCCTTTTTTAAAAAAAGCAGAGGTGTTTGGGGCTCCCAAGAGTGACCCCTAGTGTCACTACATCCATCAGGGAATGGAGGTTATGAAAGTAACCAGAACGTTTTCAGTGGATGATAATGATATTTACATTTTACATTTGCCAGATGCTTTTATCCAAAGCAACTCACTGTGCATTGAAGGTATATATTATTATTGTTAAGCATTGTTAGGCCATGCTCTGCCAGCTGAGCTACAGGAACTACTGATATACTGTATACACAAAACATTTTAATGTTATCAGATGAGGTGTGCATAAAATGACGTACAGTAGATGAAACTAACACTTATTATACACAATAATCACTCAAAATTCACAATTTGTATATAAAATTACAGAAATTACAGTACATATAGAATACATAAATGGTTTATTATCAGTTCAAAAGGCTGTCGATTTAGGAACTGACACTAGGCACAATGACCATTTAAAGGGATAGTTAACCTGTTGATGTGCATGCCCCCAGAACTGATGTCACTTTGCTTAAATTAGTTTACATATACTATATAGTCTAGTCAAAATAGAGCTAATAATGTTGACATATTATAAAGATGTATAATTTGTCAACATTATGAACAATTTTGAACAGCACACTATATGGTAAATGTGAACTAATTTAAGCAAAGTAAAGTCAAACCCATGGGTGGGGTCAATGAGCATCAACAGGTTAATCCAAAAATGAAAATGTTTTACTTATTCTCATGCCATCCCAGATGTGAATGAATTTCTTTCTTCTGCTGAACACAAATGAACATTTTTAGAAGAATACCTCAACTCTGTAGGTCCATACAATGCAAGTGAATGGTGGCCAGAACTTTGAAGGTCCAAAAAGCATGTGAAGGCAGCATAAGAATAATCCATATGACTCTAGTGGTTAAATCATTGTCTTCTGAAGTGATATAATAGGTGTGGGTAAGAAACAGATTAATATTTAAATCCCTTTTTACTACAAATTCTCCTCCATGCCCAGTAGGTGGCAGTATGGGCAAAGAATGTGAATCATCAAAAACAAAAGAAGAAGAATGTGAAAGTTAAAGTGGAGATTTCTAGTAAAAAAAAAGGACTTAAATATTTATCTGTTTCTCACCCACCTATCATATAGCTTCTCAAGATATGGATTTTTCCACTGGAGTCTTATGGATTACTTTTATGTTTTACTTGCATTGTACGGACCTACAGAGCTGAGATATTTTTCTAAAAATCTTTGTGTTCAGCAGAAAAAAGAAATTCATGCACATCTGGGATAGCATGAGAGTGACTAAATGATGAGAGAATTTAAATTTCTGGATGAACTATCCTTTAATAAGCCAACACGGGCACAGATATCTGCTGATACCTACAATGTCAAAATGGCCAAATATCGGCCAATATATTAGTCCATCACCAGATAAATAGTTAAAGATGACTTGATCAAGATGTCATATCAGCCTGTGCAACATAAAAATAAAAAAAATAAACAAATTGTGAATGCGTGTAAAGTGGGCAGGTGAGGACACTATCTTTCTAAGCATTACCTCAACCCTCCCCAACCAATCCTGCATTTTGTTTGAGAGCGTAAGCATAAAGAACAGGTTTTTTTTCCACCCCTGGAGTCGTGAGTTTGAATCCAGAGCATGCTGAGTGACTCCAGCCAGGTCTCCTAAGCAACCAAATTGGCCCGGTTGCTAGGGAGGGTAGAGCCACATGGGGTAACCTCCTCGTGGTCGCTATAATGTGGTTCGCTCTCGGTGGGGCAGGTGGTGAGTTGTGCGTGGATACTGCGGTGGATGGCGTGAAGCCTCCACACGCACTATGTCTCCAGGGTAACGCGCTCAACAAGCCACATGATAAGATGCGCGGGTTGACAGTCTCAGACGCGGAGGCAACTGGGAATTGGGCATGCCAAACTAGGGAGAAAAAGGGGATAAAAAAACAAACAAACATACAAATGAGGGTAAAGTTCTGAATTGTCATTATAGCTGAGCTTGTTAGACATGACTGTGAGAGATTGTATTCCGCCTCAGTGTGCCCAAGTACCTCATCCACCAAGACTGGCGCTGTCACTTTGTGCAGATAAGTAGCTCTCTGTGCGTAACAGGAATCAAGAGATGACAGGAAGAGGGATTGACGTGAGCAAACAACTGCAAAAAGAAATGACAACAACAGACCTTGTCTAATTCCTTCTGTTACTTCCTTTTATAGAGGAATAAACAGGGCCATCTCGTAAATTCCTCCTGAAAAGTATTATTGCTGACAGGTCTGACCTCGGCAAGCTTGCAATGTTTACCCATAATTCACAATTAACAGAGACATTAGAGAGTTCTCCTGAGGATAGCCAGCTTTATTTCCCTATAACTGGGCAACACTAAATCTGGAGGAGATCCCAGTTCTGCCATTTTCCATCGAAGGGGCAGATTCCACACTGGAGAGAAGGGGCTCCACAGACTGAACACACCTCTGAGCTTTGGGGCTGTTATAGCAGCAGTAATTATTCAGGCCTTGTTATTGCCCAGAACACCACACCTGCGTCCAGCTCACCGCCTGTTATTAGAATAGGCCACAGAAGAAAAATGTTGCGTACAGTCGGAGCTAAATGTGGACCAGTATTGCGCCCTGATATTACTCCGAAGTTGCGTTTTCTTTCTTGATTATTTAAATCAGATGTTTCTCATTTTGTAACAATTCTGAATAAATCACAGGGCATTTTTTATTCTTGTTTTAGCACAGGCATTGAAATGGGCAGAGTCACTTCATTCTACTTTGGAGATAAATGTGCACCTGTTCACAGACATGTCAAATCCAATCAAATGGCGGCTGAATAGATCCTTCACTCAATAAGAAGTTTTTACCAAGGCTTTGTGGCTAATTTCCAATTCATTGCTGTCAGCTTATGTCATAGCCGGAGATATTTAAGTATTTATTTATTTCATATCTCATGATTTTATTAGATCAGTAACAATAGTGGTGTTTTTGAAGCAAACATAACGGAGGCATCCCAAAGAGAGAACTGAATTAATGACAGCTCTATCAGTGGTAATCTGTTTTACCAATTGCCATTGAATATCAGATGAGACAGTGGTGTTTGCTGATCTTTATGGACTAATCTTTTATGTCTGAGCATAGTTTATCCCAAATCATCCATGAGAAACGTTGTCAGTGTGAGGGTCTACTTGTCAAAACACTACACTGCTCTGGCTTCAGGAAAATAATGTTTCCATGTAATTAAACACAGCATATGACAGAGGCAAGGTCTCATTGCTCACAGCACATCAGCTGAAGAAGTGATAGTTCAACATTTGCATGTTACCAAGCATCCTCTGCCTATTTGGGTTTCACTTTCATTCCAGAGCGGAAACTAAAAAAACAAACACTTCAAGACACACAAAACGCAGTGGATATTTCTGGATGTTTACTCTTTGCTCATCCAAAACAGTCAATCATACTCTGCACACACACAAACACACATTCACATGCATACCCATCTGCACTCAAATTGAACACTAATGAAACATTGTCATGTTTTGTAGCTGTTATTGTCATTGGGAAATAACTGGAAAATGTATGTAGTACTTTAATGGTCAATTACAAGCCTGCTCCAATGGAGATGGTGCTGGGGTCCCACCAGAGAGAAGATAAAGGGCCTAGACGAGCTTGGAGGCCTCCATCAGGAGTGGGTCAATGCGTATAAACTTGTGAGTCAAAATTTGGATCATTTCCCAGTGTCTCCCTGCTCGACTGCTACAGATGAAGTTTTTTTTTTTTCTGTCCGCATTGATGAGAAGCCCTGTGGCGTGCCTCCGTTGATTGGAAATCACACGTTAATTTAACAAAGCTCATATATCAAGATCACAGGAGGCCTTTACTTTATCTCATTTTTGACACTTTTTCTCTCTTCAATTCTGTTTTCCGCTTCTCAATTTATGACTTGGTATGAATTAGCTTGGTATAAATATAGTGTATACTTCAGGGGCTACTTTTGCCATTCCATTTTACTCATGATTTTATTTGAGATCAGTGGCCCCAAAAAATATTTGGAGACTTTTGAACACTTATTTAAAAATTTTAGAACTGAAAGATGCCAACCAGTGGCATCTGCAAACAAATTATGTTTTTCTAACTAGAACTAAATGCACTTCACTTTTCTTAATCATTTTTGCAATTACAGTACTTTAAACCAAACAAAGGTGGTTTTAGTGGATGTATGAAATCAATTCCCCTCAAGATTATGAAGGTACCCTAGCAGAGAAACCACAGGTGTAGTTCCTCACATTAACTATGGAAATGTTCCACTAATGTTTAGCAACTAGAAAGTGTCCAAATACATAACATGCAATATATTTTGTTTTATTATTTGAAAGTATACTTCTACTATCTTTCTTTAAAATAAATACCTCTTGGTTTGGATTTATAAAAATTTATAATTTTGTTATGTAAAGTATTAAGTGTACTTTAAGTGTCCAAATACTTTTATCTCTTTCAACATGCAGCAAACATACACGGATCTCCCTTATCTAGTTTGAATGTTTGGAATGGTGTTTGTGTGTTCACGTATGTGCAAGCGAACAGCTGCCCTTGTCACCTCTCAATCCATAACAGAGCTGTCACTCGCTTTTAAATAGATCTGAGTGAATTAACATGGTGCTCCAGGTCGAGTCTGTTGGGGCACTGGTGACAGTAGCGGTGCCCTCAACTAACACTGGTGGAGGAGGCTTTGGCACGCTGACATGGCTGGCAAGGCCTGCCCAAAGTGACTCTACAGGGGCTGGAAGGCAGCCAGTCAACTGAAGCCTGGCCAACAACCCCAGCCTGGATGAAAGCGAGGCGCAGAGAGGCCCTTAGAGAACGGGGAGTGAGCGTTTTCATTTAGCCATCCAACTGTTTTCCCCTCTCCTCTCAATTGACAGAATAGATGCACCTGCCATTGTGTGATATTGGGAAGATTAGTTTTGACTGTGATAGAGGAGTTGGTGTCAGAGTGGGGCATCTCTGAGGGGACCCACCCAGGGAGTAGGGCCGCTGGGAGCTGTCGTTTGTACTGAATAACATCTGAACTCTTTTTGCTGGTTCTGCCAGCCGTGTATTCATATTTTGGGGTGAGTACTAGTAAATATGTTTTGAAAAGGATAACATAGCAGGAGAATACGTTGATAAATTATTTTGAGCTTTGCAAATTTGGTACAAACCTTGTCTAACAGTAAAATTTGAAGCATTTGTGTGTAAATTACACTTTAATTCTATGTATGAATTGTACTGTATATTATTCAGAAGGAAACTATATATATATATATATATATATATATATATATATATATATATATATATATATATACCATAAAGTTACTTCACAGATATTTAAGCAGAATCACATGACCAAGAGTGCTGTACATGTTCAGCCATAGGCTGTCAGGAATGCAGAGAATGATGAGGCTCAGGACCCAAGCGCAGAGTTTAAAAATAAAGGAATTTATTAATACAAAAAACAAAGGCAAAAACCAACACAAGCTCCTACAAGGAGGAAAAACAAACATAAACACTCTTTTCGTAGGGGAAAAAAGGTCATCTAGGCTGGGGCAGAGGTAGTGATGAGGGAAACAGGACTGACCAGACCGAGTGGAGAGAATCAAAGACAGGACCAACATGATCCACCCAACAAACAGACTGACTGGAAACACACAAGACTGGAAACATGACGAACTAGCACTGGACAGCAAACACAAGGAGACAAAAATAGGGAGAAAAATCAACAGGTTAACAAGACAGGGCAGGTGTGACATGCAGCTATACAGAAACAAAACAAAGCCACGTGCTCTCACAAGACAACGAAACACTCAAATGGCATGAGCGTACATCGACAAGACAATAAGGCAAGATATGCCCACACCAACCGACAAACAAGATGAGAGAATGCGTAGCAACGCCAAACAAAGCGATGCCACGCATTCTCACACTAAACGAAACCTGAGCGTACATCGTGAGGCAAACGGCACGCGATGCACGCAACAGGTGACAAAAACAAGACAGGACACCTGTACGAGAGTTCGACCACATACAAACCCAAGACCTCAGACCAAAGTGACCAAACCTCAGCACAACATGAAGACAGCTCACGACCCGGGTGCCCAGCACAAAGCGAGCGCAACGTGCGTCCACGGTCGCGAGAGACAGACATAGATTACTGATGCGAATGCATGCCACCAAGATGATGAGTGCAATGCACTCACACCAATACAGGACAAGACATGGAACATGAGTGTCCAGATCCCGACCCCAAAACCAAACCAGACAGAAGGGTCAGGATCCAGACACCAAGCTCCAGACATGAAACAAGACCGATCGAAAACAGACATGGGACGATAATGCCAAGGTCCTGTCAGACAAAAACCAAGACTGACAGAGTGACAGGACCATGACAGTATGCAGTACAACAGCACAATAGAGTTAGTTCTATGAATTCTATAAACAAGAACTTAAAGGAATAGTTTACCCAAAAATGAAAATTCTGTCACATGTTACAAACCAGTATGACTTTATTCCTTCCATGGAACACAACAGAAGATGTTGGGCAAAAATGTTAGTCTCAGTCACTATTCATTTCATTGCATCTTTTTTCTTTCCTTTCATTACATCTCCTTTTGTGTTCCACAGAAGAAAGAAAGTTATGCTGGTAAGAAACAAAATAAGGGTAAGTAAATGATGACAGAATTAAAATTTTTGTATGAATGAACTATCCTAGAGTAACTTTTTTTAGACCCAATGTGGGCAGTTAGTATGTTGTCTATTGTTGCTCCACTAATGAAAATAGTCTTAAACAAAGCCCAAACAGGATCACAATTGTGTGTTTACTGAGCAACTCATGTCCAAACAGTGAAGCGTCCCAGTGCTGTTACACCAAAATTCAGCACTCATTGAACACCACTTGGCCAGTCAGATTAGAAGACCGGAACTAACTGTTGTATAATTTCTGTTATTACTGTAACGTCTTGGATTGGAAATAACAAATCTAACATAATTTACAGTATAAACTATTAAGACCTGGCAGATGTATTAAGAACACTTGCCCAGAAAGGTCTCATCTTGCATATTGTTCATACAACTAAAACAATTAGACTTTCCTGTACTGTCTTATTCTGAGGCTGAATTTTCTGCTGCTTAATTTAAATTTAATTGGACCGTACCCAACTGGCTCAGGTCAGTATGAAAAGAAAATCAGGAACATTAATCAAGGTAAAATTATTATCAGCTGATTAATCAGTGTTCTAATTATGGCACACTGCGTCTCTCTCTTTGTTCTGTTTTAATTACTGTACTTCATTGTCTTTTCCATATGGCCAGCATGTTTCTGCATAATGCCAGTGTCTCACTGCTCAGGGAGCCATTAGTACCCAGACTAGTGCTGCTGTACCAGCTACCTCCATCTCCTTTTTTCAGTTTTTTCATGGGTGATGTTTGGAAGGATTGTTGACATTGCAGCGATGGATGATTCCATAACGGGAAAACAGCGGTTCAGTCAGTGTTGGTTCAGTCTGTAGACAGTTTGTAATGATGTTTGGCTGTTCTGTCTGCGGTCTCAAATGATAGCTGGGAGGTCTGCAGACAGGCCGTGCCGCTGCTGGGCGGATCTATAGACACAGTGTACGGCAGAGCGGTATGTACTTGGCGTGTTAAGTGCCAGAATGGATGGGGATCTAATAAATTGTTGAATAAAACATGCTCTGTTGCCACGGGGGCGCGAAATTAGCCGGGCAAAGTGGTGATTAACCATCCTATCATACTTGCTACTGCAATTCCCAACTTTCTTTTCTATCCTTCTCTGTATCTCTTTCCCAATCCCTTTTAGCCTCTCCCTCTTATCCTTTCTTTATATATGCTGCCTAAAATCAAAGATGTGAGTATTTCCCATGGAGATTTTATCTTGTCTTGTACTAACATTTCTATGCTATACTGAGAGGGCAGATCTGCCCTATAAAGCCAAAATACAATAACTGTACCAGTGCAGAAACTGTACAGCCAAGTATGGATTATAAAATAGTCTCACTCTATTTTCTCTGATTCTAAGGGTGTTTTCACTCCTGGCTCATTTGAGCATTTGTTTTGGAACCTGGTGAATTTTCTCCATTCATATATTGAATGAGAACAGCAATTGCACTCGGATCACCACTTTTATACTAGTATATACTGTAATTTTACGTGTTTAAACAATATGTGTAGTTACTGCATTTTGCCTCTGCATGGCAGAGATGTGTCTGCCTGTTGTAAGTGGTTGTAGTTACAGTATATAGAGAGTGACCTGCAGGTATTATGATTCAAAAACAGCATTTATGTATTCAGAAATACAAAAGAATAAAAAAATAAAAAAAGATACAGCACTCCCTGGGCCCAACTATCAAAAAATCTGATAATGATAGAAAACATAAGTGTTTACATGAGATTTGAAATCGTGTTACTCCCTGGTTTTGACGTCAAAATGTAAACAGGCATGCGCACAACACTAGCACACACTGGATCAGCCTGTATAAACAGTAAAAGAGCTAAATATGTGTAAAAGGCAAAAATCTTTGTGTAATGATCAGTTTTTGCTTATGACCTACCCCCCAAAATTAAACCATTTAGGGCATTTTCATGATCTTACACATTGTAGACATAAGCAGTGTAAGAAAAGCATGCATGTAAATGTGCTTACTGTTTGTTCAGTGAACTGTTGCTGCTGGTTAACATAAATTGTAGGTGTTTTTCTCACTTAAAAGCTCATCAGTGTTTTACAATGGTTTTGTACCCACACTTTATCCCTCACAATCTTTTGCTCTCTTTCTCTTTCTGTTTTATTTGTTTTATTTTTATTTTTAAGTGAGAGTATTTTCTCCCTTCTGATCTGCGTGTTGTGTGGCATGCTGGAATTAGACATCACTTAAAAATATTACGCCAGCGTCTCACTAGCACATGAAACCTTTTTTCAATATGTAATTACTGGAACCGTACAAGTGTCTCATGCATATTCATGTGGATTTTAATTAAGCCCATCTCTTCACAGTTTGTGCCTTTACCTCCTGAAAAGTTGCTTCCTCACACTCTGCAGGCTTCACACATGCAGAAATGCTCACTGGCATATTAGTATGTGTGTTTGTGTCCCTAGAATGTATAAAATGCACAAACCCACAGAAACATGCTTGGACACATGCACAGAGAGTAGGGTGGGCCCAAAAAGTATTAAGACATGTACAAATGTATTAATGTATTTGCTTTATATAACAAAAATATCAAAACTGGTGGCATTTATTTAAAAGAAATATAGCACAAATAAAATTTTCAGAAAAAACATTTCACAAAAAAAAAAAAGCTTGTTAGTCTTTTAAAGGGATAGTTCACCCAAATTTTTATTCTTTCATCATTTACTCCCCCTCACGATTGTCTTTCTTCTGCTGAACACAAAGATTTGTAGAAAAAAATATCTCAGCTCTATAGGTCAATACAATATAAGTGAATGGTGGCCAGAACTTTAAAGATCCAAAAAGCATATAAAGGCAGCATAAAATTTATGCATATGACTCCAGTGGTTAAATCCTTATCTTTAGAAGCGATATGATATGTGTGGGTGACAAACAGATCAATATTTAAATCCTATTTTTCTATAAATTTACACTCACATTCTTCTGTTGCTTTTGGCGATTCTCATTCTTTGTGCATATCACAACATACTGGGCAGGGAGGAGAATTTATACTAAAAAATGACTTAAATATTGATCTGTTTCTCACCCACACCTATCATATCACCTCTGAAGATATGGGTTTAACCAATGGAGTCCTATGGATTTCTTTTATGCTGCCTTTATATGCTTTTTGGACCTTCAAAGTTCTGGCCTCCATTCACTTGCACTGTATGGATCTGCAGAGCTCAGAAATTATTCTTAAAATCTTTGTTTGTGTCCAGAAGAATTAGAAAGCCACACATTTGGGATGGCATGAGAGTGAGTAAATGATGGGAGAATTTTAATTTTTGAGTGAACTATCCCTTTAAGTTTCCAAATTTTCCAAATAGATTTTGGAATCATTGTATGTGCGCACAGGCAAACACACAGACATAATGTTATTGCATTTTCCAAACCTCTTCCCTGGGTAGATGCTTTCCATCTCTACTTTTTCCAACTTCTCTGTGTGACCGTAAGTTTAGGCATTTCATTGTATGTCTACAGCTGTGCTGTTAGCCCAGAGAGAGAAAGAGATCAACAATCAAGCTCTGTGCAATGTTTTTAGCCCATAGAGAGGGATAGACAGGCTCAGTAGCATATGCTTGTAGACAGATCAGAGACAGACACCGCGGTGTGACTCATCAACAATTAAAATAGCTATACATTTTTTTAAATGCCATGATTTAGGACTATAACCATGATAGCCAGTGTCCTTGTTTGGAACACATTAGCAGTGCAAAAACAGACAAAGTAGTTGGCCATATTGTGTCTAAAATGTATGTTACTAAATTTTTGTTAACATTTTGTTTATAAAATGGACCATCTCACTTGTAATCATGCTGTTGTATAGCACAGCTTGTTGCCTTGTGCTTACAGCTGAATCACAGCAAGATGCTGATATTCAAAATGACATCACTGTTGATCGTGTGATATTTATTAAATATCTCTTTTACATATCCATTGTGTAAAAACGCTTCTTAGAGAAATGTCATTTAGTGCTTGTTAAAAATGGGCAGAGAGCTGTGATACTACTCACTGTGCACTCGTATGTTGTGATAGGTTTGGCAGTACAAAGTCTATAAACACTTGAAGAACTCTTACACTTTTTCTGTGATGAAAACACACACACATGCTGATGATAAGGACAGGAGGGAGAAAATATGCTACCATAAAGCCACTTGGCACATCACTCTGAAAACAATCCAGTGAGTTTCAGAAGGCCAACAGTGCCATCTACTGAGAGAAAAGAGGACACAAAGAGAAAGGGAGAGAGAAAGAGAGAGGGAGACTTGGACAAACACCAACTCAGTAGGAATTCTCAGATAATAATCAGTTTCTCTGGGCTTGTGAAACTGGCTCATTAAGCCTCCTTTTTAACTGGAAATATAGGGAGTGATTAAGGCTGCATTACTGAGTGGGCACAAAATGGCTAACCTCCGGCCACCCACTGCTCCTAGGTGTCTGGCACGGGGTTCTGCACACGGCGTAATGTCTTCACTTCGAGAGCGGCAAATCCATCACCTCCTTGTTTATCTACTTTGCTCTGGCAGCCTTATCAATCAGTGTTAAACCATCACACTGGCATATTTTTCTTTTAAATATCATTAAATGCAGTGGGCCAGGCCTTTCAGTGGGCACACTATCTCCTCTACCTCCACCGGGTTCAGCTCACTGCTGCGGGCCAAGACGGGTTGAAACCATGTGCCTTGTAACCTCCAACTGATGCAAGATGCAGATGATCTATGCTGGCAGCCCTGAAATAGAAGATTTGAAATGGGAAGTTTGTTAAAAATCAGTGATTTATGTCCGAGTTGTGGCACAAAAGGTAGTGGGTTTGCTTATGATGTAAATGGGAGTCATTTGCTCATGGGGACCCAGGTTCAAAACTGGACTGTGTCAAGTCCCAATCCTGTTCCCCCTCTTTCTCCCCCACTTTCTGGTGTACTCTTCTGTCCTCTAAAGAAAAAAAAAAGCCGAAAAATATTATACAGTTTATTTCCACTGGCAGTAACGGTTTTAGTGATGCCACTGGTACGGGCATTAGCATACGTAATTAAAGCAGGGGAGGGCATCTGGAATAGGGGCAAAGCTGGTGTCATTGGGCATAATTGCTTCGGGAGGACATAATTGGGCCGCTGGTTGATTTTTCAAAGGCTCATCCCTCCGTTGTCGTGGACACAGAATGTGGACTTTGGCCCGGTGCCAAGTAGGCTCTTAAAGAACACACAATAACTATCTCTCTCTCTCTCTCTCTTCTCTGCCTCTTGGAGGAACAACACAGACAATGAATCACTTAAGCTGGTGCTTAAATCAGCCTTGACTTTTACTCAACATCCTATGCGGATTTTAACTGAAAAACTTGGTGTGGGTGTGTGTGTGTGTGTGTGTGTGTGTGTGTGTGTGTGTGTGTGTGTTGGGGGGTGGTGGGGGGGGTTATGCATGTGTGTTGGAATGGTGTTAACATACACATTGTTATGCCAGAAAAATCAAAGGATTAGGCTAGAGATTTGTTCCTGCAGCCTTGAAGGTGGGGTCAGGTTGTATTATTGAGAGATACGGAAGATTTGTGTGTTTGTGCACACATGTGCGAATATCTGTATCTGTTGGTGGTCCATAGAGCAATGCAGCTTTGCAGGCAGGCCTTCCGGCTGGCGACCCAGTCCAAACATCCCATCCATTTTTATCATCCGTCAGCGCGGAGCGAGATAAATCTGGCCTCCCGGCAGCCCTGGCAGCCTCCTGCTATCTTGTCACATTCCAGACAGTCGGGGTCGGTGGGCTGAGCCAAGCCAGGCCGGGCTGGGAGGGGAATCAGGGCCAGGTAATCCATTACCGTCCGTGGTGCACGTTTCCCCGCATACGGATTTAATATCAGCCTGCCGAGAGTTATGAGCCATCCCAGTCCACAAACACATACCTGACTTATGCAAAACGACAGGCCCACAGCTGGGAAATTTGGACCCACCATATTTTATCTTTTTTGTGAGTGAGTGTGAGGGATTTTTCTTTTTTCCTTTTGGCTCTAATGTTCTCTCACCTTCCCCTCCACTGGCAATCTTCTCAGTGTCCTCTACTTGCAAAGGCTGGACTGCGTTCAGGAGCCATGCAAATGGACTGCAGAGATGCCTCCCATCCTGACCCATTTCTGTGGGAACGGCAAGATGACCTGGCTACAGAAGTGCCTTGGCACTTGCTTCACTTGCGTTGTCCTCAGAGGGTCATGTGTTAGAATGGAGGCATGAGGCTGTGTGTCAGATGGCCACAGCACGTTGAGGTTGACATTTGACCCTGAGATGGGTTCCCCTTGAGGATGTCCTTTCCTGAAGAGAACACTGAGATTGTATACTGAGACTTTGTGAACTCTGGTTTCTCTTAGGCTATGTTCACCCAGTCAATTTTTTGGGATTGATGACAATATTTACTACAAGGTGTGACTCTCAAATTGTCCTGTGCTCACAACAGCAGACTAGAGTACCTCAAATACTGAATCTGTAGAAATGAATAGCCAAAGTCAAGCCTTTTTTTTATTCTCATGATAGCCGTGAATAATGCCTTTAACCATAGTGACAGTAACAAAAGTAAAATAACAAAGATGGCAACTTCCATAACATCGGAAAGTCTTGTAGAATGTGATTGTCACTTTATTTATTACTGAACAGTGTGTGAACATAACTGTATTTAGCACTCTAAAACAGGACTGACAACTGTATTCTACTGCTGTGTGAATGTAGCCTTAGTAACCACAGATAAACACATGCAGAAAAGCCCCAGGGCATTCGTACGGATGGGCATGTCCCACTTCTACTTGTAATGTAAGAGGAAGGGCTCAGAAAAGAAGGTGAAAATGTTTCAGATGGTACATTTAGTGTCCCACCCTAAAAAAGGAAATTAAGGTGTATTTGTGTGTGAGAGTGTAAATAGCAGGGTCAGGGTTTTTTAACCCTAGTGAGACCAAAACTGCCAATGGCAAATCACCTTGGTGTGTTCTAACAAAACAAATCCCTACAGACTCCTCTCACTGGGGTCAGCGGGTCAGGGTTGGACTGTAATGATGGCACAATGCCCAAGAACGATAGAAGCTTTTTATAGATTTCAGCCAAATGTCAGGGTTAATGCCACCACTTGGCCTCACAAAAGGCCAATGAATGCCAAGAGACAGAGATGAAAAAAAAAAAATAATAATAAAAAAAATGCTTTAATAAATAATATGATTACTTTTCCATCCCTGCTGCAAAAATAAAAAAAAATAAAAATAAAAACAGCTTAAACCAGCCTATGATGATTTGCTGATCTTAAAGGGATAGTTCACCCCAAAATGAAAAATATCTCATTGTTTACACACCCTAATGCCATCCCAGATGTGTATGACTTTCTTTCTTCTGTTGAACACAAACAAAGATTTTTAGAAGAATATTTCAGCTCTGTAGGTCCAAACAATGCAAGTCAATGGGTACCAAAATTTGGAAGCTCCAAAAGGACATAAAGACAACATAAAAGTAATCCATAAGACTCTAGTGATTAAATCCATGAAGTAATATGATAGGTTTGGGTGAGAAACAGATCAATATTTAATTTGTTTCTAGCAGTCCTCTTGAGGACTTATGCTGCATTCCATTCAACTCAGAAAATCAGATTTTCAAACTTCTTACAAGGAAAAATACAATGGAACGGCACTTGAAGTCTGCAGTTCCAACTCGTGCGAAAATTTTAAACTCCGATTTCACCAAGATGGAAGTGCGTCACACAAACATGTCGTCACCTGGGGAGATATCCAAAGTAAGTGATAAACAGTAACTTTTTTTTATTTATTTTTATATATATATATATATATATATATATATATATATATATATATATATATATATATATATATATAAATGAGTCAAAATTCCTACATTACATGATATTAAAGCTTGTTACAAATGTTTGCAGAGATAGGTATTCAAAACATGGTAAAATCTCTTTTGATAATCATACACCTGCAGCACAAATGCTAGCAGTGCAGCATTCAATTGGGTTGTCAGGAGACGTCTCTGGTGATAGTCGAACCCCTGCTAAGCTAATGGGAGTGTTGCAGTTTTGTTTCCTTACACATCATCTTCTGAGCATCTGGCAATGGAATGCCTTTATGGTAGGAGATCAGAGATTTCAAGAAGGAATATCCCACATCCGACTTGAATGGAACTCAGCACAATTCATGATTTATTGGTGATCTCTTGTGTAGTGTTAAAAGCATTTTCATTTTTCAGATTTTTAAAACAATCATGTTGTGCTGTTTAAATGTACTGAAATTCTTCATATTTTCATATTGAGCAGCCTTCAGCGGAGAGCTAAATCCCACTGACTTTCTTGTGAGAAGTGAATCGTGCTCTCTCTCGCGCTCTCTCTCTTTCTCCTTTTTCACACAATAGACTGTACGCTGCAAACGTGTGTGCACACTCATACATGTGCCTACATGGGTGAACTAATCTTAAACTCTGGATCAAAGCCTGAGTTGACAGAGAAAGTTGATGAGTAGAGTCATGGTACCAGTTAAGCCTGATTGGATTGGTTCAGTTTTGTCAACTCGAAACCAATCCTGTAACCCTGAGTTTGTTCAACTACTGTAGCTTCATGGTACAGGTCCCTGTTTAGGCTGTTTTGTCTCTCTAGAGATCATTGAACCAGATCTAAGCCAGTTTGGTTCTATCTGGTTTTGTCAACCTAACAGAAACTTACCCTGAGTTTGTTCAGCCAGCTTCGTGAAACAGACCTCTGGTTTCCCATGTTGACCAGCTTAAGTGCAAAAAAACCTCTAAACCTAGGCGGGGAGACCAGCAAACCAGTTAAGTCTGTTTTTAGCTATCCCTTAATTAATTTTTTACAACAGTATAAAATGTTCATTTATCATGATCAGGCCATGACATCATGAATTGCAGATAATGCAAATTAACCTTCAAATAAAAGACATCTTAATAAAATTTCTCACTCTTTCTGTTTATCTTCACACTTCTCTTTCAGTCCTCTCAGTAGGGCTTAAATTGAGTCGCGGGGGTTACTCTGGGACAGTAAATTTGTCAAAGATTGCCAAGCCTGTCTCTTTCCAGAGTCCTCATAGTGTTTTTTTTTTTTTTTTTCAGCATTCTTACAGTATAAAGGGGAGAGGAAAGGAAAAATGCCTGGGTAAGCTCAGCCTGCTGGGAAAAAAGTTAGCTGATCCATCAAACCTGCTCTCAGGCTTGGTGCTACAGCCTCGTTAACTAATTGAATATATAAAAACTGAGGATGCAGCTATCTGAGAGGGATCTTCCCCAGCCCAGGTCTCATCTTATCTGTGTTTCATAATTTTTGCATTAAAACAAGGTCTTTAATGCAAACATTATGAATGTGGGGATGTGGAATGTGGCTGTCATCACTATGGGGTGTATTTCCAGGTGTGTGAACACTGCTGATTCAGTCATGCAAATCTCTCTCGCTCTGTCTTTCTCTCTCTCTCTCCTTCCCCCTGTCTCATCTTTCTTTCCTTTCCCTTGCTTAATCCACATATCTTTTCTAACACTTCATTCTTTCTCTTTTTTCCTTGTTATCCTTTCCCTCCCACAACACAATCCTTCCTTCTCTCTGATTATCTCGCTCTCTCTCATTGGACCCGCTGGATCGTTAAAAGAAAGCATTGCAGCTGGCGGTTGGTTGTGCTGCATTGTTGTGTGCTGCATGCAGGTCTGGTAAATAATGAATGAGGTGTGGTGCTGTCACACAGACGTTTGCTTACTGTTAAACGCTGCACTGAAAATGTTAGTCGGACACCTCCACCAGGAATTTATGAGGGTTTCCAGAAAGTTTCACTGCTACTCATTCTGATCAAGGACCACTCCAGACTCTTTGCTTCTGTCCCTCTCCCTGTCTCCTATCTCTTACTTCTACCTATAGTTTTCTTTCTTTCTCCATCTTGCTTCTCTGTTTGTTTCATCCCTCTGCAGCTGAAAAGAGAGGCTTAGAGCAATATGAATTGCCATGATGGTTCAGGCTGGTTTATTATGGTTAGTGCTGGTTTAGCTAGTGGATCTGATGTTCACCAGCAAAATGTAGCTGATGAAGCTGGTTGATCTCTATGCTGAAGGTGGTTGACCAGGATAGTCAAGATAGGCAGAATGTTAGCGTTTGTCATCATTCACTTTCATTGTATGGAAAAAAAAAGATGCAATGAGAGTGAAGAATGACTTAGACTATTACACACTTCCATAACAACTCTATTGTATTTCACAGAAGTGGTAGAAAAGAAAGCCAGAAGTAATGAAGACAGAAGAAAGTCATACATGTTTGAACAACACAGGAGTGAGTAAATGCATATTCAAATGAAAATGTATTAATGTGGACATGGCCCTAGACTTTCTTTAGTTTTCAAAACAGAATGGTTGCAGATATTTCTCTCTCTTCCCATCTTCCAACCTCTGCTCTTATACTAATGGTGAACAGCTCAGTGTGAAAGTAATATAATCAACTCATCCCTGCTCATTGCGTTGTCTAATGAAAGCCTTTTCACAGCTCCCTGGACTTGTACCAACGAATGAGAGTTTACTGTAGCTCTGAAGGGTGTGGAAGTGCGCTCATGTGTTCTTTCTCCCTCATCAGAGGACATCTCACGCTCGCGTTTGGACGCCTGTTGTGGTCCTTTGCTGAAGGAGAAAGAGCAATGGCCAGGGATGATGTGATGTATCCGCATATAGCGGAGCGTGGACGAGCATATGTGTGAATGGTGTGAAGACTGGGTGTCAGTCGGAGGGGTGCGGGCGAGGGTGGAAGGCAGGCTGTTAGTATGCTCTTGTCTGCCTGAGACCTTCCCTTCCATCCTGGAGAAATAAGGGTCACGAGTCAGCCTGAGTGGAGCAGCTAATAGAAGATTTATGACTCACTGAATATGCAGATCTGCTCGGAGTGATTGACCAGGATCCACACACATTGGGTACATCTTTGCATTTGGAGATGGGGAGAATGAGAGGGGGATGACTGGTTGGGAGGGGGCACAGAGATGTGGAGTGAGCCGGAAAAAGCGAAAAGAGTGCAAGAGGAGAGCACAATAGAGAGAAAAATGCACCAGCAAATTAGGGACCCTCTCATTTTGAATAGTCCAACAAAATTGTACAGGCTTCGGTAGAAACAGCTATTAGCAATTTTTTCCGGGGGGATGAAATCTTCCCATTTTTGCCTTTGTTCTCTTTGCTCACTCCTTCCCTCATTTCAGGCAATTTGAACTCCATTTGCAAGAGTGCAGAGGCTGCTCAAAAAAGCATATGTGTTTTACTTTATTTGAAATATACATACAGGCATAATGAAGCTGAACCATGACCAGGGATCAGCCGTCATATAAGTGCAGGTAGCTGCTGGCTGTCTGATGAATGTGTAGGTAAAGATCAGTCTGTGCTGTTCGGTGTCTGGGAGGAGAGCTCTGAGATGGAGAAATTATAGAGCAGGGCCTGGTCTGCCAAATGAATAGGCATACTGACAAATTGAATTGAGTTGCTTTAGAGGGCCTCCATTTAATCTCCTAAATCTTTTATGCCCATTAAAAGAGTCATTCAGCACCCATCACGGCTGCAGGTCCTGCCACCCTGCAATATCTCTTTATATTCTGACCACTTGTTCCTTGTGATTTCAGCTTTAAATGCAAGCTGTGTTTTAAAGTGTCTGCATGATTGCACGTGTATGGCTGTGTGAGGTTTGATTTAACGTGACAATGAGTTGTTGCGAGAGAGCAGGAAGATAATGACTTTGCAGTTGCGTACAAGTTTTTAAAGTCTTCCGTCATGACAGCTACACAGAATGTGACTGGATAACCTACAGGTATTAAACATCTGTCAGTAGCCTCACATGATAAAGGCCAATATTGACAGTTTAGGAGACAGTGAGGAAATGAAGTGATTAAAAGGATGACGTTACCATAAACATCCATGATGATGTATGACATTACTTCCATAATTGTGTGTTAAATCTCACAGACCATGGGGAAAAATGTGGCAATCATATCTAGCAAGTGTGTTAGTGTGGCTAACACCATACAGAGATATTGTTTACCTGTCCATTGACATGCCTGATGTTTAAGTGCCCCCTACTGGTCAGATTATCAAACACCTGTAAATAATTTGTATGCCAAGATATACATCCATGGGAAAACATTTTGTTGATTATAATATTACTACGCAAAGCAGTGACAACCTAAGGGGACTATTTCACATTCAACACACATGATGCAGTATTTATTTATATAACTGATTATGATCTAAGCATGATAAATGAGGGACATTTCATCACCATGAATTTACATAGATGAAGAATTACAGAGGTGAAAAGTTTTGTACGCTTTTTTAAAATGTTGGTACTTTTATGCCCCCCCCCCCCCCCCCATAAAAGTTCATCTCCAAGGAAAAGTGTCTCTATATTCCTGTCTTCTTTCCTAATGGAGACTATAAGAATTGCTCTGACATTTATCTCACACTAACAGCATCTCAAATCCCTAGAGCTATAAATATCCAGCAGGTAAAGTTTATGTGGGTGTATTAAGTGTATTACAAAGCATCTTTACAAATTGCATTATGGAGTCATTGCCTTATCTCTGTTTTCAAACTGTCCTGATACTCTGTGTTGGTGATAAACCCTAGCTCAGTATTTCTGGTCTTATCTAGGGTTGGGAGGGTTACTTTTGAAATGTATTCCACTACAAATTACAGAATACATACTGTAAAATGTAATTTGTAATGTATTCCGTTAGATTACTCAAGGTCAGTAACGTATTCTAAATACTTTGGATTACTTCTTCAGCACTGGTAAATTTTTTCACTTGTTTTGACTATAATAACTCTGCCAGTACAGTAAGACAAAATACACATTACATTGTGTATACATACATTCTCTGAAAAACCTAAATATCTTATGCAGTGTTGTTTCTAAAATAAGATAAATCAAATTGATCTTGTTTTAAGGATTTTTAGATATTTTTACAGGAAAACAATACAAAAATTATTATCAAGAATATGATTTTGCCCTAATAACAAAGGTCTTACTAGAAAAAAAGAAATTATGATCCAACGTGAATTTTCTTGATAAAAAAAATATGATCGTATCTGGTAACGTGCATGTAAAATGGCTAGAAATAGCATTTTAGCTTATTTTGTTCTAGTTTTCATGTCTTTTTTTTTTTTTTTAATGTTTAGTTCCTATTCAGGTCATGTGGTTCCATGTCATGTTATTTCCTGTTTCCCTGCCATGTCATGTGATTCCCTGTTTCCATGTTAAGTCATGTGATCATCCTGTTTCCCTCCATGTTCATGTGTCTTGTTTTCATTGGTTATCATTGTCATGTTTCTCCCTTGTCCATGTATTTAAGCCTCATGTTTGCCATTGTCCATTGTCAGGTATTGTAATTTTAACATTGTTGGATTGTTTAAGTCAAGTCAAGTTTATGTTTATGTTTTGTTTCACATTTGGATTTATGGTTGTTGGATTTCACTTATGTAAATAAACTGCACCTGGGTTCTAACTTCATGATTGTCTTCGTCAGCCTGTCTTTGCCAGCAACGTTACAGAATACCTGACTGCAAAATGAACCCAGCAGTTCAGCTTCTTCGTTTACATCAGGGGAATCGTCCCCTGGAGGAATATGTGAGGACTTTTGTGCTCTGGCCAACAGGGTCGATTTTAATGAGATTGCTCTCAAGGACTGTTTTCGCTTTGGGCTGAATGAGCCAATCTCCTCCTTGATGCCAGGCGGCCGGAGTACCTACAACATGACTCAATTTATCGACCTTGCCCTACTGATATGTGTACTGTGGGGGAGGTGGATGCCAAGCCAGAGTTCCATGTCACTGCCGCCAAGCCAGAGTTCCACATCATGGCCGCCGAGTCAGAATTCCACGTCATGGCTGCCGAGCCAGAGTTCCACGTCATTGCCGCTGAGCCAGAGTTCCCACATCATGGCCGCCGATCCAGGGTTCCACGTCATGGTCGCCGAGCCAGGGTCCCACGTTATGGTCACCGAGCCAGGGTCCCACATCATGGTCGATGAGCCAGGGTCCCACATCATGGTCAAAGAGCCAGGGTCCCACGTCATGTTCGCCGAGCTTGTGCCAACCTTCTGCCCTGGATCCTGAGTCTGCTCCATGCCATGTCACAGCCACACCTTGGCCTGCTCTATGCCATGTCACAGCCACACCAGAGTCAGCTCCATGCCATGTCACAACCACGCCTGAGTCTGCGCCATGCCATGTCAGAGCCACACCTGAATCTGCTCCATGTCATGTCACAGCAATGCCTCAGCCTGCTCCATGCCATGTCACAGCCACATCTGAGTCTGCTCCATGCCATGTCACAGCCACACCTGAGTCTGCTCCATCCCATGTCACCACCACACCTGAGTCTGTTCCATGCCATGTCACGCTTCGGCCTGCTCCATGCCATGTCACAGCCACGCCAGAGTCAGCTCCGTGCCATGTCAAAGCCATGCCTCGGCCTGCTCCGTGCCATGTCACAGCCATACCAGAGTCTGCTCCATGCCATGTCACAGCCACATCTTAGTCTTCTCCATGCCATGTCACAGCCACACCAGAGTCTGCTCCATGCCATGTCACAGCCACATCTTAGTCTTCTCCATGCCATGTCACAGCCACGTCTGAGTCTTCTCCATGCCATGTCACAGCCATGCCTGAGTCTGCACCATGCCATGTAACAGCCACGCCTGAGTCTGCTCCATGCCATGTCACAGCCACGTCTGAGTCTGCTCCATGCCATGTCACAGCCACACCTGAGTCTGCTCCATGCCATGTCACAGCCACACCTGAGTCTGCTCCATCCCATGTCACCACCACACCTGAGTCTGTTCCATGCCATGTCACACTTCAGCCTGCTCCATGCCATGTCACTGCCACGCCTCAGTCTGCTCCATGCCATATCACAGCCATGCCTCAGCCTGCTCCATGCCATGTCACAGCCACACCTCAGTCTGCTCCATGCCATGTCACAGCCACACCTGAGTCTGCTCCATCCCATGTCACCACCACACCTGAGTCTGTTCCATGCCATGTCACGCTTCGGCCTGCTCCATTCCATGTCACTACCATGCCTCAGTCTGCTCCATGCCATATCACAGCCATGCCTCAGCCTGCTCCATGCCATGTCACAGCCGCACCTCAGTCTGCTCCATGCCATGTCACAGCCACACCTCAGTCTGCTCCATGCCATGTCACAGCCAAGCTTCTGTCTGCTCCATGCCATGTCTCAGCCAAGCCCCAGACTGCTCCATGCCATGTCACGCTTCGGCCTGCTCCATTCCATGTCACTACCACGCCTCAGTCTGCTCCATGCCATATCACAGCCATGCCTCAGCCTGCTCCATGCCATGTCACAGCCGCACCTCAGTCTGCTCCATGCCATGTCACAGCCACACCTCAGTCTGCTCCATGCCATGTCACAGCCAAGCTTCTGTCTGCTCCATGCCATGTCTCAGCCAAGCCCCAGACTGCTCCATGCCATGTCACAAGCAAGTTTTTGCTCCATGGTCCAGGCCCGCCTCTGCTCCACTGTCCTGGCCCGCCTCTGCTCCACTGTCGTGGCCCGCCTCTGCTCCACTGTCCTGGCACGCCTCTGCTCCACAGTCCAGGCCCGCCTCTGCTCCACAGTCCAGTGCTCATGCCTGCCACGGCCAACGAGTCAGCATCCACGCCTACCACGGCCAAGTCAGGATCCTGCCATACCATGTTATGCCATGTAACCATGTCAAGTCGCCACGGACCCCCCCCCCCCAGCTCCCTCTTGAACTCTGTGTTTTTGTTTGGGGCGTCAGGATATGTCACGTTTATATGTTTTGTTCTAGTTTTCATGTCTTTTTTTTTTTTTTAATGTTTAGTTCCTATTCAGGTCATGTGGTTCCATGTCATGTTATTTCCTGTTTCCCTGCCATGTCATGTGATTCCCTGTTTCCATGTTAAGTCATGTGATCATCCTGTTTCCCTCCATGTTCATGTGTCTTGTTTTCATTGGTTATCATTGTCATGTTTCTCCCTTGTCCATGTATTTAAGCCTCATGTTTGCCATTGTCCATTGTCAGGTATTGTAAATGTAACATAGTTGGATTGTTTAAGTCAAGTCAAGTCAAGTTTATGTTTATGTTTTGTTTCACATTTGGATTTACGGTTGTTGGATTTCACTTATGTAAATAAACTGCACCTGGTTTCTAACTTCATCATCATCTTCATCAGCCTGTCTTTGCCAGCAACGTTACAATAAGAGTGTTTCACCGCTGTTCAAATGCACTTTGGATCGCATCATTTTTATGTATAAATGTTTTCCATCTGAAAGGACTAAATATTGAATGAAACAAATGACAATAAAATGCAAAGTAATCTCTTCAGTAATCAAAATACTTTTTGAATGTAACTGTATTCTAATTACCAATGATTTAAATTGTAACTGTAGTGGAATACAGTTACTTATATTTTGTATTTTAAATACGTAATCCCGTTACATGTATTCCGTTACTCCCCAACCCTGGTCTTATCACAATCCTTATGTGGACAGAAGTAGAAGAGAAAACTAAGAAAAATGAAGAGTAAGATAAAAACTGTAAGAACAGGAGAATAAAGCTGTAAGAACTGGTCCTTACCTATGGACCCTTTTCAAAGACTGTGATGACACATTTAGCAGCGTAAATAAACATTAATGATTTACTTTTTTATTATTTATTGGACATTTATAACATTATTATTTGTGTACTATTACCCTGGCATTCATTTGGAACAGCTAGTCACCACTGCTCAGGGACTGACAGTAAATTTGCCATGTTTCTCTCTTTTGATTTCTGTAATAAACGTCTCTTTATTTTTTCCTCTTTGGAAAGGCATGAAAACGTAATAGAGGATTTTTTGTTTTGCTTTTGGAGCAAATGGGACAGTGTATTTGCTGTGGTCTCCTATTCACCTCTATAGAAGTTAACCCCACTAGTTTACCTCCACATTCCAAACATGGAAATGTGAAAAGGATATACTGTATTACGCAGGTTTAACCACAGGAAAACGTTAAATGTTTTCATGAAAATGCTTCACTTCAGCAGGTTTTTCCTTGCAAATTACACCTAACAGGGGAGATACAAGTAAAAAAAAAAAAAAAAAGAAGAGCAAAACAGATATTTTTAAGTGTCCAGGGGGAGCAGTTAATGAGTAGGTATGAGTAGGTATTCTTTTTTTGGTGTATCTTTATTGCAGAAAGTGAAATGTGGTGTTTGACAAAGGATTCCGCCTTTGACTTTTGTACTTCTGTCGGCTCAGTGCAAAACCTGTGCGTGACTGTGTGGTCTGATCCTCTCCCTCCCTTGCACTGTGTGCCCCTTAAAACGTGAGGGCCGCCTACAGTATAGGAGCCATGGGAGTTCTGATGAGCATACTTTGATAGTGTGTCAGAGCAAATTAGCTTCTGTGTGGAGGTGCCTTGGCACACAAAGCCGTTTTCACTCCTGCCATCAACCCACATATGTGCACAAGATTATAATTAATAAGCAGCCCATCAATCACACTTTAATAATAATAATTTAGCATTTAGAGGGTAGAGTGAGGTTATTGGCATCTGAGCTTTTGATGTGGAATACGGGCTAGCTAATAGGAAGGCAGTGAGGCAGAGAGGCAGGGGAGAGAGAGGGATAGAGGGACAGTATTCACCCCATTCAGCAGCCGGATGTGACTGTCATTATGGCCACATGAGCGGAGGTATTAATGTTAGATGGACACTTCTGTAGCAATGATGGAAGCTTGTAATTTTAGACACATTATAATGATGATTATTTTAAGCATGTATATACTGTATATATTGTGCTGTGCAAAAGTTTTAGGCACTTGTGAAAAAATTTGCATAGTGAGGGTTTCTTCAAAAATAATGCCACAAATAGTTTTTACTTATAAATTAACATCATTCAAAGTAAAAAAAAAAAATGCTAAATCAATATTTGGTGTCACCACCTTTGCTTCTGTCTCTTCATGTAATCCCAGACTGATTAGGTGTTCAGTGGGGGGCTCTGTGGGGGCCATACCATCTGTTGAAGGGCTCCCTGTTCTTCTATTCTATTCTATTCTATTCTATTCTATTCTATTCTGTTTGCAAAAGGAACGTTTGGGAGTCTTAAATTTATATTTCCTACTGACACACTAAAGCTGAAGATATAAATAACCATCTTAAGATAAATGTTTTTGTGAAACATATTAAATGTCTAAGACTTTTGCTTTATATATATAAAGGAATTCCAAGACTTAAGGAATGCTGTATGAAGTGTCTCTTTCCTTGGTCCACTATAGTACAAATTTGTATGTACTTTGAATGTAAACCTAACATAAAATGGTTTGGCGTCCATTTTTTGTGTGTGTGTGTGTGCTAAATTTAATTTAATATAAAGGGGGATTCCAGGAATTCAACAATTAAGTCTTTCATCCTGTGAACTTATTTTCACATTTACTTCACTATTTTTATATAAAATATAATTTTTATGAACTCTTCCAGTGTACATATGGGGGTCAAAATGTATGTTTTATCTAGATCTGACACATTTTTTTATAGATTTGTGATGTAATTACATAAAGGCAAAATTAAATACCATGTTATGTTCAGAATTATATTTAGTATGATAATAAATCTAAAGTAAGCTTTCATTCAGCTGATGCTTTTACCTATAGTGATTCACACACACACACACACACACACACACACACACACACACATGTTGGTGCAGCTATCATTATGAGGACTCTCCATAGATATAATGATTTTTATACTGTATGAACTATAGATTCTATCCCCTAACACTACTTTTACCCCTAAACCTAACCCTCACAAAAAACTTTCTGCAATTTTACATTTTTAATAAAACGTCATATAGTATGTTTTTTAAGCGATCTGATTTATGGGGACACTAGAAATGTCCTCATAAACCACATTTATAGCATAATACCCTTGTAATTACCAGTTTGTAACCTAAAAAAAGTCCTCGTAAACCACTTAAACCACCCCCCCCCCACACACACACACACACATGTTGTGTTTTCATGTTTTATGAGAACTTTTCATAGACATAATAGTTTTTATACTGTACAAACTTTATATTCTATCCCCTAACCCTAACACTACTCCTAAACCTAATCCTCACAAAAAACTTTCTGCATTTTTGCATTTTCAAAAAACATCATTTAGTATGATTTATAAGCTGTTTTCCTCATGGGGACCGACTGATTGTCCCCACAACGTCAACAATTTCAGGTTTTACTATCCTTGTGGGGACATTTGGTCCAAAACCTGGACACACACACACACACACACACACACACACACACACACACACACAAACTTGTTTTTATATCATTGTGGGGACTCTCCATAGACTTCCATGCATTTTATGGATTTTATACTGATCTAACGATAATCCTAACCCTCACAGAAACCTTTTTGCATTTTTACATTTTCAAAAAAAACATCGTTTAGTATGTTTTTTTAAGCGATTTGAATTATGGGAACACACAAAATGTCCTCATAAACCACAATTATAGCATAATACCCTTGTAATTACCAGTTTGTAACCTAAAAAAAATGTCCTTGTAAACCACCCAACTGATCTCTTACTGATCATGTTATGAATCAAGGTCTCTCTGGGACACACAAAAGATCGGCATAATGTGAGCAACAATTACTTCAATTTTAAAAAAAAAGAAGAAGAGGGAGGATTGGCATTGGTCTGCATGCCACAATCAATGTCCATATTTACAGTACCATCTAGGCTTTACAGTGCTTTCTTACTCAGGTCTATGCAATACAGGTGCAACTAAAATTTGAGAAATTTATGAAAACACATGGAAAATGGTCTTTATTGTGGATTTTTATTTATTTATTTTTTATGATAAATGTGTTATTTCAGTAGTAGAGTTGTGTCTATAGCTGAAAATGTTATGAATTAAATAGAGAACACATCTATAGTTTTGATGTATTTAGTTTGAATAAATGCATTATCAGAAAATAATACATTGCTTCATTATGCAGTGATATTGAATTGTTCTGCAAAGTTAAGTGTCTGTTTCTTTGGCTGTGTGAATTGTTTTGAGACCATTGATTAAAGTTTGGAGATACTTATAAAATCAATTTAGAAAAACTGTAAAATGGCTGCTACACCCCTGCTGTAAATTAAAACACACAATGAGCACTTACACAATGTTGCTTCGGTGTAGTAAAATGAACAGTCCCACTGTATAGCTGTCCCTCTCTCTCTTTTTCTATCTCTCTCCCTTTCTCTCTCGTTCACTCAGGTGACCATATTGTCATGGCCCCGTTCCACCATCCCTTATTACACATCCGCTAATTGCAATCAAAATAACAAAACAACATATGTCAACACCCCAGAGACCACAGCACTGGTGTACTGCAGTCACTGGAATGAAGAGTGATGGTTGACAAATGAGTGCTTGATTGGTTACATAAATTACTTTCAGTAGATGGAGAATCTCACCAGGCAGTGCAAGCAAACACTCACCAGGGAGGGGGAGTGCTGGAGAGTGTGTACAGAAAAAAAGTTTAAAAAAATAGAAAGTAGGATATAAAAATTGGATAAAAGGATTGTGGCTGTATATCTGCATGAGGTTATTTACTTATAGACATCTAAATTATACTTCAAAGATTTCTGCACAATAGATTGTTGATGTCTAGTTAAAAAGCAAAGCAAAACAGTAGTGGTTGACCGATGGCCGAAACCAATATCTAAGCAGAAGGGTGGCCAATAGCTAACTTAATGCTAATATACTGTATGCCTACATAATACAATTTAATTTTAATACATGACAAAAAAAATATGTTAAACAACCTAGTTTGCACAGTTATAGGCCAAAGCCAATAATCTCAAAATGTCCTAATATTGACCTGGCTGATATTTTGGTCTATTAGTAGATAACCAGAGTCTCAGCACACACTGGACAAACGTAATGGGACAATGGACTTTGCTGATTGCCCTACCTTCAGCCACTGCCACTTTTTAAAAAGAACTGATAGCCTTCACCATTAATGCTGTTTTATATTCAAGGTGTTCTGGCATTATAGCAGCTGTTAGCATTGGTTTGAATTCATGTATATAGACCTTATCTGCGTGAGCATTTTTAAAGCTAAGAGAGGCATTCTTGGAAGCCAGTGTTGGACAGTCTCAGTGCTCTGTCCATTACAAAGGCACAAGTAGTCTGTTAGCAGACACTTTTACTCAAAGTAACTTACAGCACACTTATCACACAGAAAGTTTCTCTGAGCAGCCTATCAAGGCTTGGTTAAGGGCATAATAGTGATAGCTAATAAATCACATTGTGTGTGAATAGAACCTGCAACCTTCAGGTTACCAACCCTGAGCTTCAACCCCTACACCATCTTGTGATATTGTCAGTACAACTAACAATAATAATAACAATCTAATAATATATTGTCTCAAGTCTTTATTGAATTTATCAGTAAGGGGTTACCAGCCTTCCTTTATACAGTTGGCATTATCTTTCACCTGTTATTCAGTGTATTGCGCATTTCAGCAGGATGATATACCCCTGCATCCTAAATAGATAGAAGAACTGTGGTGTTCCCTATCTGTCACTCACTCGACGTTGGTGTCGATGTAGTGACACTAGGGGTCACTCTTGGGAGCCCGAGACACCTCTGGTCTTTGATAAAAGGCCAATGAAAATTGGCGAGTGGTATTTGCATGCCACTCCCCTGAACATACGGGTATAAAAGGAGCTGGTATGCAACCACTCATTCAGATTTTCTCTTCGGAGCCGAACGGTCATGCTCGCTGAGCTGAATACTACTGTTCATTCACCTGCTGGATCTGACGGCGCATTTCAGCGGCTTCTCCCTCCTCTGCACTGGTGCACTGCAGAGAACGCCCCTGGGCGCTTCGGCAGAAAAACTAGAGAGTATATTTTCTGAAAGAGCATTTTTCCCCTCTAAAAGAGTATATATTTCTCTAAAAGAGCACACACACGGAACGTCTTTTTAAAGACGCGTCTTTTTAAAGATGCTTTTCCGATTGTGTGTTATTCCTGGTTGTGCTCATTATCTCTCGCCTTCTAACGGTCACGATCACTGTCTTTCGTGTCTGGGCACTGCTCACGCGGAGACAGCGTTCATGGATGGTCACGTTCTCATTGCGAGAATATGTCCATGGCAACGTTGCGGTCGCAGCTCGCCTTCGTAAGAAAGCGAGCCACCCCAGAGGCTCCCGCCTCGGTCCTTTTACCCACGGGTTTGAGGCCAGCGCGGCTAGCACTGGGGGCGATTTGGGGACCCCAATGGGACCACCTCCGCCGGGTATCCCCCCGCGGACCTCCCATTCCCCAGCACGCTCGTCTGCCCTGAGCGGGCTTCCGGGTGAGTCCGCCGGCTCGTCTCACGGCGAGTTCGACCTCTTATTCGGAGCCCGCGAAAGTGATGAGCTCTCGAGCGCAGCATCGGAGAGCGGGCTCGTCCAGTCGGAAGCCTCAGCTGGGCTCCTCCCTTCGGGGTCGATCGCCCAGTCACAGGCTGACGCGGAGATGACGACATGCTTTCCCGGACAGCCGTGAGCGTCGGTTAGAGTGGATTTCACCGCTCTTCCCTGAACCCTTGTGGCTTGGTGATTGGTTCCTAGGCTCGCGGCGCCGCTCAAAGCCACGCCCCGCCCCGTTCCTTTCTTCCTGGAAGTGCATGAAGAGCTGACAAGGTCGCGGGAGGCACTTTTTACTGCCCGGTCCCGATCTTTTCAGCTTCCCCGCTCTCACTACCCTCGATGGTGGGGCGGCCAAGGGTTATTCGGCAATCCCCCGGTGGATAAAGGCGCTCGCGGTGCACCTATGCCCGCAGAGCGCTGCCACCTGGCGCGGGTGCCCAAAGCCCCTGTCCAAGGCCTGTAGGTTTACGTCATCTCTGACGGTCGAAGCCTACGGTGCCGCTGGACAAGCCGTCTCCGCCCTGCACGCCATGGCTCTCCTGCAAGTCCGCCAAGGCGCTAAAGGAACTGCACGAGGGTAGTTCCGCCCCGGGATTGATGCAGAAACTGCGCTCAGCGACCGACCTCGCTCTCCGAGCGACGGAGGTCACGGCGCGGTCTCTCGGGTGGACGATGGCCACACTAGTGGTCCAGGAGCGCCACCTTTGGCTCAACCTGGTCGAGATGGGTGAGGCCGACAGGACACGATTCCTTGCTGCCCCCATTTCCCAGGGAGGGGTTTTACAGCCCCTACTTCATTGTACCGAAAAAAGGCGGTGGGTTGCGGCCAATCTTGGACCTGCGAGTACTGAACCGGGCCTTACACAGACTCCCGTTCAAGATGCTGACGCAAAGACGCATTCTAGCGAGCGTCCGGCATCAAGATTGGTTCGCGGCGGTAGACCCGAAGGATGCGTACTTTCACGTCTCGATCCTTCCTCGACACAGACCCTTCCTGCGGTTCGCGTTCGAGGGTCAGGCGTATCAGTACAAAGTCCTCCCTTTCGGCCTGTCCCTGTCTCCTCGCATCTTTACAAAGATCGCAGAGGCTGCCCTTGCCCCGTTAAGGGAGGTGGGCATTCGCATTCTCAACTATCTCGACGACTGGCTAATCTTAGCTCACTCTCGAGACAGGTTATGCGCACACAGGGACCTGGTGCTCTCACACCTCAGCCGACTAGGGCTTCAGGTCAGCTGGGAAAAGAGCAAGCTCCTCCCGGTTCAGAGCATCTCTTTTCTCGGTTTGGTGTTGGACTCAGTCTCCTTGACGGCGCACCTTACGAACGAGCGCGCCCAGTCGGTGCTGGCCTGTTTGAAGGCGTTCAAACAGAAAACAGCGGTTCCACTGAAACTTTTTCAGAGGCTCCTGGGGCATATGGCATCCTCGGCGGTGGCCACCCCGCTCGGGTTGATGCATATGAGGCTGCTTCAGCACTGGCTCCAGACTCGAGTCCCGAGACGGGCATGGCGCCACGGGACACACCGCGTGGCCATTACGTCGGTCTGTCACCATCTTTTCAGCCCTTGGACCGACCTCTCGTTTCCACGAGCAGGTGTTCCGCTAGAACTGGTCTCCAGGTGCGTCGTGGTCACGACAGATGCCTCCAAAATGGGCTGGGGTGCTGTTGGCAACGGGCACGCAGCCGCCAGCCTCTAGACGGGTCCGCGGCTGCGTTGGCACATCAACTGCCTCGAGTTACTGGCAATTCTGCTCGCCCTGCGGAGGTTCCGGCCGTTGATCTAGGGCAAGCACATGCTAGTTTGGACAGACAGCACGGCAGCGGTAGCATATGTCAACCACCAAGGCGGTCTGCGCTCCCGCTGTATGTCATAACTCGCCCGCCATCTCCTCCAACGGAGTTAGCAGCACCAAGTCGCTGCAAGCCACTCACATCCCGGGCAACCTCAACACTTCGGCGGACGTGCCGTAACAACAGGTTACCATCAAGGGAGAGTGGAGACTCCACCTTCAGGTGGTCCAGCTGATTTGGAGTCGATTCGGTCAGGCACAGGTGCACCTGTTCGCCTCCCAAGAATCCTCCCACTGCCCGCTCTGGTACGCCCTCACCGAGGCCTTCCTCGGCGTAGACGCCCTGGCACACAGCTGGTCCCCTGGCATTTGCAAATATGCGTTTTCCCCCAGTGAGCCTGCTCGCACAGACCCTGTGCAAGGTCAGGGAGGACGAGGAGAAGGTCGTCCTGGTAAGCACCCTACTGGCCTGCCCAGACGTGGTGCTCGGACCTCATGCTCCTCGTGACAGCTCCCCCCGGGCAAATTCCCCTGAGGAAGGCTCTTCTTTCTCAGGGAAGGGGCACCATCCGGCACCCGTGCCCAGACCTCTGGAATCTCCATGTCTGGCCCCTGGACGGGACGCATTCACTCAGGCTAGGGCTCCCTCTATGAGGCGCCTGTATGCCTTTAAGTGGCGTCTGTTCGCTAAGTGGTGTTCTTCCCGTCAGGAAGACCCCCAGAGGTGTGCAGTCAGATCAGTGTTTTCCTTCCTGCAAGAGAGGTTGGAAGGGAGGCTGTCCCCTTCCACCTTGAAGGTGTACGTTGCTGCCATAGAAGCACACCACGACGCAGTCGACGGTAAGTCCTTAGGGAAGCATGATCTGATCATCAGGTTCCTAAGAGGCGCCAGGAGGCTGAATCCCTCCAGGCCGCGCCTCGTTCCCTCATCGGACCTCTGTAGTTTTTCAGGGTCTACAGAGAGCCCCCTTTGAGCTTTGCAGTCAGCCGGGCTTAAGGCACTCTCCTTGAAGACTGCCCTCCTGACTGCGATCACTTCCATCAAGAGGGTAGGTGACCTGCAAGCGTTCTCTGTCAGCGAAACGTGCCTGGAGTTCGGTCCGGGCTATTCTCACGTGATCCTGAGACCCCGACCGGGCTATGTGCCCAAGGTTCCCACCACTCCTTTTAGGGACCAGGTGGTGAACCAGCAAGCACTGCCCCAGGAGGAGGCAGACCCAGCCCTGTCGTTGCTGTGTCCGGTGCGTGCTTTACGCATCTATTTGGATCACACGCAGAGCTTTAGAATCTCTGAGCAGCTCTTTGTCTGCTTTGGTGCACAGAGGAAAGGAAGCGCTGTCTCCAAGCAGAGGATCGCCCACTGGCTCATTGACTCCATAACTATGGCATATCTCGCCCAAAACATGCCGCCCCCGGTAGGGCTAAGAGCCCATTCTACCCGTGGTGTAGCGGCTTCTTGGGTCCTGGCCAGAGGTGCCTCTCTAACAGACATTTGCAGAGCAGCAAGCTGGGCAACACCCAACACCTTTGCAAGGTTCTACAACCTCCGGGTGGAACTGGTTTCATCCCAGATAGTGGCACGCAACACAAGCGGATAAGCTCGGGATAGCCGGCCGGGTGTATTGCTTGCACATAGCGCCTTCCACCTCCTTTTGAGCTGAAGATGTGCGCTGTTAATTCCCAGTAGTGTTCACAAAAGTTGTTCCCTGGTTGACTTCCTCCGAGCCCTGTGGCTGTCGAGTTTTCGGAGAGACTCGCTGCCGGCCCAGTACACACGCTAACTAAGAGCCCGGTTCTGGGGTAGGTGCTCCGCATGTGGCGGTTCCCTGTAAGGCTAACCCCATGCGATTTATATCTTCCGCTAGTTCGTTTCCCTGCTGGCAAACTGCGTCTTCCTTGGGCAGAGCCCCTCTGCCCCAGTCTCCATGTTGTAGTAACTCCTCCCCCATTGGGCAGGATCTACCTTGAAGGCTCTCCACATGGTTGGAAAAACCATGTGATGTATTCTTCCACTTAAATATCCCCCCCTCTCTTGGGTGAGGTGTGGTCTCCGCGGTGTCCTCCCCTTGAGAGGGACACCCCCCGACTAGACCAGGCGGCCCAGTCAGATAATCCCCCTTCTTTTTTAGGGAGTGGAAAAAGAGAAGGGGAAAGAGGCCATGACTGGGTTAAGCCTGTCTCTATCTTTGGGTAGTCGACTTGTCCCCAAAAAGGGCCGTTCGACACTCATAACTATGTTGGGGGAGGTTACGTGTCGACCTGGTGCGCTGGCTACGAGGCACTCAATGGTTTGCCCGTCTCACACCGCCAGTCCACGTAACGCAGTTCAGCTAGTTGTGGCGTTTCGTTTAGGGACCCCTAGTGTCACTACATCGACACAACATCAAGTGAGTGACAGATAGGGAATGTCTTGGTTATTTTCTTAATCTTTTTTCCATGATGGAGGGAAAGAGACATTGTGTCCCTCCTGCCACAACACTGAACTACCCGCTGAAATGGCCAGGACCCTGTCTCGGCTCCTCAGCACAAAACCTGAATGAGTGGTTGCGAGCCAGCTCCTTTTATACACGTATGTCCGGGGGAGTGGCATGCAAATTCCACTCGCCAATTCCCATTGGCCTTTTCTCAAAGATCAGAGGTGTTTGGGGCTCCCAAGGGCGACCCCTAGTGTCACTACATCGACACAAAGTCTCGTTCCCTCCATCAGGGAATGTAGGTTACGAAAGTAACCAAGACGTTTTCTTTTCAGTAGACTGTTTTTCCAAGAGACTCATTCTTGTGACTCTGATTCGAATTTTTGGAAAACACAGTTGGGCGATTATGATGTTTTCAGTCATGGTTCAAATCACTCAGCAGAGGTTGCAAAATTAAAAAATGTAAAGGTGATGTGCTGGAAACTATTTGCTCAGAAAATGGGAGATGGATAATAATGGTTCTCAGATTAGACAAATCTACTTTAATTACTTGCAATGTATATGGATTCAGTTTTGTAGCACATAATTTAGAAATGTTTAAGAAAATCTGTGAAATATGAACAGATCTAAAAAAAGAAATACAATGAAGGGTATATAATTATGGGTGGTGACTTTAATGAAGCTCCGGATGATTCAATTGACCGTTTTCCACCAACAGTTTTAAGTTCACGACTGTCAGACTTATTTTATTTACAAGTTATAGATATATGGAGGTACTTAAACCTCAATTACTGTGATTACACTTGGAACAATAACTCTCTTTCTTTTAAATCAACAATAGATTATTGGTTGATTCCCCATGATTTAGTTCAGTATATATCTGAAACAAAATTTACCTGTGCCCCTCTATCAGATCACAAAATGATTTTGATTTATTTTAATGGGAATATGGCTAAGGGTAAAATGATTTGTGGATACTGGAAATTAAATGATAATTTGCTTTCATATAATTATTTTGTGGAAGTCAGACTTCTAGCAAATGTTTTGAAGGTAAACACTTCATGAATAAACAGTTATGTACAACAGTGGGAGCTGTTTAAATTTAAGTCAGGGAAATGGCAACGAGAAGAGATAAAGTTTTAAATTAAAACAAACTTCAAGGAAAAAAACACTGTCAGAGGATGAAAAGGCTAAAGTACACAAACTTAGTTTAGAAATGGATAAATTGTACATGGAATTAGCCAAAGGAGCTTTTGTGATGTCAAGGACCAAATGGCTAGAGGAAGGGGAAAGAAACATCCTGGTTACTTGCGTAACCTCCGTTCTCTGATGGAGGCAACGAGACGTTGTGTCGATGTAGTGACACTAGGGGTCACACTTGGGAGCCCGAAATACCTCTGGTCTTTGATAAAAGGCCAATGAAAATTGGCGAGTGGTATTTGCATACCACTCCCCCGGACATACGGGTATAAAAGGAGCTGGTATGCAACCACTCTTTCAGGTTTTGTGCTGAGGAGCCGAGATAAGGTCCCGGCCATTTCAGCGGGTAGTTCAGCATTGTGGTAGGAAGGACACAATGTCTCATTCCCTCCATCAGGGAACAGAGGTTACGCAAGTAACCAGGACATTCCCTATCTGTCACTCACTCGACGTTGTGTCGATGTAGTGACACTAGGGGTCTGTAACACTTCTCAGTGGAAAGGAGGAGGCGAGAACCGGCATAATAGTATAAATAATAATTTAATAAACAATTTAAACGAAACACACAACCAAAAACACACAGCACAGCTGCCTGCAATTCTCTCTCTCTCAAACTGTTGTCCCCGGCACCTTTAACCCTCGCACGCCCCATCAGGCTGATTGGGGACCGGGTGTGCCTCACTCCAGCCCGGCCCCACCCTCCTCGGCTCCACAGGGTCCCTATACGAAACACCGCAACTGGCTGAACTGTGTTACGTGAACTGGCAGTGTGTGATGGGCAGACCACTGTGTGCCTCATAGCCAGTGCACCAGGCCTTCACGTAACCTCCCCAAATGCTGTTATGAGTGTCGAATGGCCCTTTGGGGACAAGTCGACTGCCCAATAAATAGAGACAGGCTAGCCCAGTCATGGTCTCTTATCCTCTTTTTTTTCCTCTCCCCCAAAAAAGGAATTAACCGACTGGGGCTACCAGGTCTAAGTCGGGGGGGTGTCCCTCCCAAGGGGAAGACACCGTGGAGACCACACCCCGCCCAGAGAAGGGGGGGAGGTATTTTGAGTGGAAATACATCACATGGTCTTCAAAGAGAGTGCCTTTAGCTCAGCTGACTGCAAGGGCTCAAACGGGGCTCTCCATAGACCCTGAAGAACTACAGAGAGGTCCCATGAGGGAACGAGGTGCGAAGGGATTCAACCTCCTGGTGCCTCTCAGGAACCTGATGATCAGGTCATGCATCCCTAAGGACTTACTGTCCACTGTGTCGTGGTGTGCAGCTATAGCAGCAACATACACCTTCAAGATGGAGGGGGACAGCCTCCCTTCCAACCTCTCCTGCAGGAAGGAAAGCACCGAGCCAACTGCACATCTCTGGGGGTCTTCGCGTCGGGAAGAACACCACTTAGCGAACAGACACCACTTCAAGGCATACAGGTGCCTCGTAAAGGGGGCCCTAGACTGAGTGATCGTGTCTACCACCGTGGGTGGTAGGCCGCTTAAGTCTTCTGCGTCCCATCCAGGTGCCAGACATGGAGATTCCAGAGGTCTGGTCGCGGGTGCCAGATGGTGCCATGTCCCTGAGAAAGAAGGTCCTTTCTCAGGGGAATTCACCAGGGGGCTGTCGCGAGGAACGTGAGGTCTGAGAACCATGTCTGAGTGGGCCAGTAGGGTGCTACCAGGATGACCTGCTCCTCGTCCTCCCTGACCTTGCACAGGGTCTGTGCAAGTAGGCTCACTGGGGGAAACGCATATTTGCAAAGTCCAGGGGGCCAGCTGTGTGCCAGCGCGTCTATACCGAGAGGTGCCTTGGTCAGGGCGTACCAGAGCGGGCAGTTGGAGGATTCTTGGGAAGCGAACAGGACTACCTGTGCCTGCCCGAATCGACTCCAAATCAGCTGGACCACCTGAGGGTGGAGTCTCCACTCTCCCCTGAGGGTAACATGCCGTGACAGCGTGTCCGCTGCAGTGTTGAGGTCGCCTGGGATGTGAGTGGCTCGTAGTGACTTGTTAGTCAGGTGCTGCTGACTCCAGAGGAGGAGACGGCGGGCGAGTTGTGACATACAATGGGAGTGTAGAGTGCCTTGACGGTTGATATATGCTACCGTTGCTGTGTTGTCTGTCCGAACTAACACATGCTTACCCTGGATCAACGGCCGAAACCTCCAAAGGGCGAGCAGAATTGCCAGCAACTCGAGGCAGTTGATGTACCAACATAGCCGCTGGCCCGTCCAGGAGTGGGCGGCTGCGTGGCGGTTGCATACAGCACCCCAGCCCGTTTTTGAGGCGTCTGTCGTAACCACGACGCACCTGGAAAACTGCTCTAGGAGAACGCCTGCCCGTAGAAATGTGAGGTCGGTCCAAGGGCAGAAGAGGCGGTTACAGACCGGCGTAATGGCCACGCGATGTGTCCTGTGGCACCATGCCCATCTCGGGACTCGAGTCTGGAGCCAGTGCTGAAGTGGTCTTATATGCATCAACCCGAGAGGAGTGGCCACCTCTGAGGATGCCATATGCCCCAGGAGCCTCTGAAACAGTTTCAGTGGAACCGCTGTCTTCTGTCTGAAAGCCTTCAAACAGGTCAGCACCGACTGTGCGCGCTCATTAGTGAGGCGTGCTGTCAATGAGACTGAGTCCAACTCCAAGCCGAGAAAAGAGATGCTCTGAACCGGGAGGAACTTGCTCTTTTCCCAGTTGACCCGAATCCCTAGTCAGTTGAGGTGCGAGAGCACTAGGTCCCTGTGTGCACACAACACATCCCGAGAGTGTGCTAGGATTAGCCAATCGTCGAGATAGTTGAGGATGCGAATGCCCACTTCCCTTAGCGGGGCAAGGTTTGCCTCTGCGACCTTCGTGAAGATGCGAGGGGACAAGGACAGGCCGAAAGGTAGGACCTTGTACTGATATGCCCGACCCTCGAATGCAAACCGCAGAAAGGGTCTGTGTCAAGGTAGAATCAAGAGTACGCGTCCTTCAGGTCTACCGCCGTGAACCAATCTTGATGCCGGACGCTCGCTAGAATGCGTTTTTGTGTCAGCATCTTGAACGGGAGTCTGTGTAAAGCCTGGTTCAGTATTCACAGGTCCAAGATTGGCCACAACCCACCGCCTTTTTTCGGTACAATGAAGTAGGGGCTGTAAAACCCCTTCTTCATCTCGGCCGGAGGGACAGGCTCTATGGCATCCTTCCACAGGAGGGTAGCGATCCCCACGCGCAAGGTAGCGGCGTTCTCGCCCTTCACCGAGGTGAAGTGGACGCCGCTGAACCTGGGCGGACGCCTGGCAAACCGCAGGGGTGGGCTGCAGCGGAGCCGGTACAGTCACTTCAGGGGGACGCCCTTGGCGACGAGCAGGCAGGGTGTGGGATCTTGAGCCATGCCGGGGCAGGATGTGCCAGATAGCCTCTGTCTGCTGCATCACCACCGAGAACTGCTGGGCAAAGTCCTCAACGATGTCGCCGAACAGGCCAACCTGGGTAATGGGGGCAACAAGGAACCTTGCCTTGTTGGCCTCTCCCATCTCGACCAAGTTGACCCAAAGGTGGTGCTCCTGGACCACCAAGGTGGACAACGCCCCCCCGAGAGACCATGCCGTGACCTTCGTCACCCAGAGAGTGAGGTCGGTTGCCGAGCGCAGCTCCTGCATCAATCCAGGGGCGGAACTACCCTCGTGCAGTTCCTTTAGCACCTTGGCTTGGTGGACTTTCAGGTGAGCCATGGCATGCAGGGCGGAGGTGGCTTGTCCAGCAGCACTGTAGGCTTTGGCCATCAGTGACAACGTAAACCTACAGGCCTTGGACGGGAGCTTTGGGCGCCCGCACCAGGTGGCGGCGCTCTGCGGGCATAGGTGCACCACGAGTGCCTTATCCACTGGGGGAGCTGAAAGATCGGGGCCGGGCAGTAAAAGGTGCCTCCCACGACCTTGTCAGCTCCTCGTGCGCTTCCGGGAAGAAAGGAACTGGGGCGGGGCGTGGCTGTGAGCGGCACCGTGAGCACAGGAACCAATCATCGAGCTGCGAGGGTTCAGGGGAGAGCGGAGGGTTCCACTCTAGCCCGACGCTCGCGGCTGCCCGTGAAAGCATGTCCTTCATTTCTGCATCAGCCTCTGACTGGGCGACCGTACCCGAGGGGGGGAGCCCAGCTGAGGCTTCCGCGTCCGACTGGACGAGCCCGCTCTCCGATGCTGTGCTCGAGAGCTTATCACCTTCGTAGGCTCTGAACAAGAAGTCGAACTCGCCATGAGATGAGCCAGCAGACTCGTCCGGAAGCCCGATCGGGGCAGACGAGCGTGCTGGGGAATGGGAGGTCCATGGGGGGATACCCGGCGGAGGTGGTCCCATTGGGGTCCCCAAATCGCCCCCAGTTCTAGTAGGTAGAAGGACCGAGGCGGGGAGCCACTGGGGTAGCTTGCTTTCTGTGGCAGTGGGGGCGTGGCCAAGCATCTCTCCGGAGAGAGAGAAAGCGGTAAGGGCGCTTACACCTGAGCTAAATTATGTCTAACACCTGTCTCTAATTTCAGTGAGCACGGGGAGAGTGGCATAAAGAGGGCCACGCAGCACTCAGATGAAAGAGAGAGCCTGGGCACTAGAGACCTCATTGTGAAGCCAAGAGCTTATTATTGCGAAGCTGAGAGTTTATTTTTCTGAAATAGTTGTTTATGTTTAGACTGAATTATTGAACACGGTGAAAGCCCTGAAAGAGTGCATTTGCTGCAGTGGGGAGAATAAAAGGCTTACCTGAACCATAAAATCTGCTTCTCGCCTCCTCCTTTAACCGAGAAGTGTTACTCTGGTGCCGAAACCCGGGAAAGGTTTGAAGATGGACGGAAGTTGCCCCGTAGAGTCCTCCCAGTTGGCGGAGATCCTCCAAGCCCTCGCCAGCCTACATCAGAACCACCAACAGACGCTGCTTGAGCTCCGACAAGATCAAGACCGCTGGTTTGTCGTGCACATGCATGCTCAAGCCGAGGACCGGCAGGCGATCCGGAGCCTCCTCAGCCAGGGGGCATCCTCAGCCGCGACCCCGGACACTCCCACGCCGTTACCCCCGCCAGCATTAAAGAAAATGGGGGTGGAGGACGACCCGAGGCCTTCCTGGATTTGTTTGAGCGGACCGCCGAGATCTGGGGATGGCCGGTCTGCCAATGGGCAGCCCGATTGATCCCACTGTTGTCAGGGGAAGCCCAGCTCGCGGCTCAACAACTGCCAGCGTCGAGCCTCCTGGCCTACGGAGATTTAAAAAGAGCCATCTTGCAACGGGTTGGTCGCACTCCGGAGGAAAGTCGTCAACTCTTCTGGAGCTTGAAGTTGGAGAGCTCCGACCGCCCGTTTGCCTTTGCCCAGCGGCTCCGTGACGCCTGCCGAAGATGGCTGCTAGCGGGGGATCGCGACGTCCAGGGAATTATCGACCAGGTGGTACTGGAACAGTTCATAGTTCGACTGCCAAAAGGGACGGCGGAGTGGGTCCAGTGCCACCGCCCGGCATCATTGGAGGAAGCTATCCGACTTGTGGAGGACCACATGGCGGCGATCCCGAGGGCGGAAGAGCCCTCCTACGTTTTCTCTCCTCCCTCTGTTTCTTCCCCCTCCCCTCTCTCTCTCTCGTCTGCTCTCTCTCCAGGTCCCATTCCTGCCCCACGCAGACGAGGAGGACCTCAGCCCCTGAGACCAGTTCCCCGGGTGTGGGAGGTGACACCTTCCCCTACTCCAATGCCCCGCTGCTCTCCCCCTCAGGGAGGGGCGCCCGCCAATGCAAGTGCAGGCGTAGCACTTAGGCCGGCCTGCTGGAGGTGCGGAGACCCGAGCCACTTCCGAGATCAGTGCCCTCTGATGGAGCTGGGGATGGTGGTGCGGGTGTCTGACCTCCCACAGGCTGCCCCCGACCGGGCCGGAGCATACCGGATACCGGTAAGTGTCAAGGGGGGTACTCACCAAGCGTTGGTGGATACCGGTTGTAATCAAACCACTATCCACCAACGCCTGTTTCAGCCCGAGGCATTGGTCACAACTAAAACGGTGAAGGTGAAATGTGTACACGGGGATATTCACAAGTATCCGGTGGTGACCCTGACAATTAAATTTTGGGCGAAAAAGCATAGAGTGGAGGCTGCGGTTAGTTCCCGCCTCACCCATCCGCTGATTTTGGGGACTGATTGGCCTGATTTTAGAGTTTTATTAAAGGGAATTTGCGCGGATGGGTCCTGTATGAAAATAGGGAGATGTGTGATGTGCGATGCTCTGGCAGGGGAGGCGGAGCCGGGGCCGTCCTCGACAGCTCCACGTCATGATGACAAGAGAGGGGGAGAGGCTGCAGCCCCTCCGCTTCTCAGGGAGTTCCCTGACGGGGATTTCCCTTTGGAGCAATCGTGAGACGAAACCCTCAAACACGCCTTTGACCAAGTGAGAGTCATCGATGGTCAACGACTCCAGCCTGACATTGCACTTTCATACCCCTATTTTGCAGTTATAAATGAGCGGTTGTATCGAGTGACACAGGACACTTGGACCAAAGAGGATACAACCCAACTGTTGATTCCAAGGAGCCGTCGGGAAATGGTATTCCAGGCGGCTCATTATAATCCCATGGTGGGTCACCTAGGAGAAAGGAAAACACTGAACCGTCTAATAGCCTGTTTCTATTGGCCAGGCATTGGCGGCGATGTCCGCAGGTGGTGTACGGCATGCCGCGAATGCCAGCTGGTTAACCCACCGGCCACCCCAAAAGCGCCATTGCGCCCTCTCCCTTTGATCGAGGTCCCCATTGAGAGAATTGGAATGGACCTCGTTGGGCCATTAGAATGGTCAGCACAAGGGCATCGCTTTGTATTGGTCCTAGTGGACTATGCAATGCGATATCCGGAAGCAGTGCCTCTTCGCAACATCTCAGCACGCAGTGTTGCGGAGACACTCTTCAAAATAATCTCCCGGGTGGGGATTCCGAAAGAAATCCTCACCGATCAAGGCACAACATTTATGTCACGAACACTACGCGAACTGTACAAGTTGTTAAATATTAAATCGATTCGCACCAGTGTATACCATCCTCAAACGGATGGCCTGGTGGAACGATTTAATAAAACCCTCAAAAACGTGATTCGTAAGTTCGTGCACGATGATTCTAGAAATTGGGATAAATGGCTCGACCCCCTGTTATTTGCAGTACGAGAGGTCCCGCAAGCCTCCACTGGCTTCTCCCCATTCGAGCTGCTGTATGGGCAACGCCAACGCGGCGTGCTTGATGTATTGCGAGAGGCCTGGGAGGAAGGACCTTCAAACAGTAAAAATGAAATTCAGTACGTTCTTGATCTTAGAGCAAAACTCCACACCTTGGGGCAACTAACACAGGAGAATTTGCTCCAAGCTCAAGAACGACAGCGCCGACTGTATGACAGGGGAACTCAGCTAAGGGAATTTGCACCGGGAGATAAAGTGCTTGTATTGCTTCCCACATCGAGCTCTAAATTACTCGCCAAGTGGCAAGGACCCTTTGAGGTCACACGACAAGTGGGAGATCTCGATTATGAGGTTAAACGAACAGATAGAGGGGACGCACGTCAAATATACCACCTCAATCTCCTGAAATTGTGGAGGGAGGCAGTCCCCGTGACGTTGGCTATGGTAGTTCCCGAGAAGGCGGAGCTCGGACCGGAGGTGAGTTCAAAACATAATCAGTTCACCCCGGTCATTTGCGCAGACCACCTCTCACCGAGCCAACTCGCAGAGGTTGCTAGGTTGCAACAGGAGTTCGCAGATGTGTTCTCCCCTCTACCGGGACGTACAAACCTCATCCATCACCACATCGAGACCGAGCCGGGGGTCGTGGTACGTAGCCGCCCCTGTCGATTACCCGAACACAAGAAGAAAATCGTTCGGGAAGAATTGGATGTGATGCTTGATATGGGGGTAATAGAAGAATCCCACAGTGATTGGTCCAGCCCAGTTGTTCTAGTGCCTAAGAGCGACGGGTCTGTGCGATTCTGTGTGGATTATAGAAAAGTCAACACGGTGTCTAAATTTGATGCATATCCAATGCCTCGCGTTGATGAGTTGCTTGATCGGTTGTGCACTGCTCGTTTTTATTCGACATTGGATTTGACGAAGGGTTATTGGCAGATCCCCTTGACACCAATTTCCCGTGAGAAAACCGCCTTCTCCACACCGTTTGGATTACACAAATTTGTGACTCTTCCGTTCGGTTTGTTTGGAGCCCCGGCTACGTTTCAGCGTCTCATGGACCGATTCCTCAGACCGCATTCAGCTTACGCCGCTGCCTATTTAGATGACATCATCATTTATAGCAATGATTGGCAGCAGCACATGCAACATCTGAGGGCGGTTGTGAGATCGCTGCGCCGAGCGGGACTCACAGCGAATCCGAAGAAGTGCGCGATTGGACGGGTGGAGGTACGGTATCTGGGGTTCCACTTGGGCCACGGGCAGGTGCGTCCACAAATTGACAAGACAGCGGTGATTGCGACCTGCCTGAAACCCAAGACCAAAAAGGGGGTGAGACAGTTCCTGGGGCTGGCTGGCTATTATAGAAGGTTCTTACCTAATTATTCGGATGTCACCAGCCCGCTGACTGATCTCACTAAAAAGGGAGCTCTAGATCCGATCCAGTGGACGGAGCAGTGTCAACGGGTGTTCACGCAAGTTAAAGCTGCACTTTGCGGGGGGGCGCTTTTACATTCACCTGACTTCTCTCTCCCTTTTGTTTTACAGACAGATTCTTCAGACAAGGGGCTGGGGGCCATACTTTCTGCAGGTGGTGGAGGGGGAGGAGCGCCTGGTGCTGTACATTAGCCGTAAGCTCTCGTTAAGGGAAACTAAGTACAGCACCGTGGAAAAGGAGTGTCTCGCCATCAAGTGGGCAGTCCTCACACTCCGATACTACCTGCTGGGGCGGGTCTTCACCCTCTGCTCGGATCACGCCCCACTCCAGTGGCTCCACCGCATGAAGGATACTAATGCCCGGATCACCCGTTGGTATCTGGCTCTTCAGCCGTTTAAGTTCAAGGTGGTCCACAGACCGGGGGTGCAGATGGCTGTCGCCAACTTCCTTTCCAGGAATGGGGGGGAGTGGTAGGCAGGCCGGATGCCGCCTCGGCCTGAGTCGGGCAGTGGGGATATGTGGCAGCGGGAGCGTGGAACCACAGGAACCAATCATCGAGCCGCGAGGGTTCAGGGGAGAGCGGAGGGTTCCACTCTAGCCCGACGCTCGCGGCTGCCCGTGAAAGCATGTCCTTCATTTCTGCATCAGCCTCTGACTGGGCGACCGTACCCGAGGGGGGGAGCCCAGCTGAGGCTTCTGCGTCCGACTGGATGAGCCTGCTCTCCGATGCTGCGCTCGAGAGCTCATCACCTTCGCAGGCTCTGAACAAGAAGTCGAACTCGCCATGAGACGAGCCGGCGGACTCGTCCGGAAGCCCGATCGGGGCAGACGAGCGTGCTGGGGTAGTTGTTTATGTTTAGACTGAATTATTGAACACGGTGAAAGCCCTGAAAGAGTGCATTTGCTGCAGTGGGGAGAATAAAAGGCTTACCTGAACCACAAAATCTGCTTCTCGCCTCCTCCTTTAACCGAGAAGTGTTACACTTTCTTACGAAGGCAAGCCACGACCGCAACGTTGCCATGGTCGTGTTCTCGCAATGAGTACATGATCCATCCATGAATGCTGTCTCTGCGTGTGTCGTGCCCAGACATGAAAGACAGCGATCGTGACCATCAGAAGGCAAGAGATAACGACCGCAACCAGGAATAACACACAAACCGAAAGACATCTTTAAAAAGATGCATCTTTAAAAAGACGTTCCGTGTGTGCCGCTTTTTTAGATAAATATACTCTTTTATTTCTGCCGAAGCGTCCAGGGGCGTTCTCTGCAGTGCACCAGTGCAGAGGAGGGAGACGCTGCTGAAATGCGCCATCAGATCCAGCAGAGGTGAATGAACAGTCGTGGAATTCAGCTCAGTGAACATCGACTGTTCGGCTCCGAAGAGAAAACCTGAATGAGTGGTTGCATACCAGCTCCTTTTATACCCATATGTCCGGGGGAGTGGTATTCAAATACAACTCACCAGTTTTTATTGGCCTTTTATCAAAGACCAGAGGTGTTTCAGGCTCCCAAGAGTGACCCCTAGTGTCACTACATTGACACAACGTCGAGTGAGTGACAGATAGGAACACAAATTATAATTGTTTTCTCTGGAAAGGAGAAATTATGCAAGAAATTATGTCTCGGCCTTAACAATAAATGATAAAATTTCAAAAAACCCTTTGGATATATCATCTTTTGTTTATTCTTTTTATGAAAAACTTTACACTTCATGCTTTGACAGTGAAAAAACAAACATTTCTTTGCAAACAGTGAAATATTTTGTTCCAGTAGTTTCAAATGATTATAGAGATTTATTGTGAGGATGACATCTCCAAAACTGAGATTTCTAAAGCTCTTTTTTCTATGAAAAAATGTAAATCTTCTGGAACATGTGGGATAACAGTTGAATTTTATTGTATGTTTTGGGAACTGATAGAAAATACTCTATATGGCATGTATAAAGAATGTTTAGAAAATAAGGTAATGTGTACAACCATGAAACAAGGTGTCATAAGTTTAATTCTAAAACCGGATAAAGACCCTTTACTAATTGACAGTTGGAGACCAATTACTTTATTAAATGTCAACTATAAGATTTTAGCCTTAGTATATACAAAAAGACTGAAAAGCAGTTTATGTAATATTATCAGTGCAACTCAAACTGGTTTTATGGCTAAACGTCATATTAGCTGTAATGTTAGGCTTGTACTGGACCTTTTATACTATAATCACTATGTCAACTCTGATGCACTTATTTTGTTTCTGGATTTTCATAAGGCATTCGACACAATTTAGCCAAAACATTTTTGTTACAGTGTTTAAATGCTTTTAGTTTTGGATGTAAATTCATTCAAACCGTTAAAATGTTTTACTAAGATATTAATATCTCAGTTATATTACAATCCAATACCCCTAGAACATTTTTTATCAACAGAGGTGTGAGGCAAGGTTGCCCAGTTTCTCCAATTTTGTTTTTGTTAGTAGTGGAACTATTGTCAACAAGTATAGTGCAGAACCCTAATGTTTGTTGTATCTCGTTATTAGGTAGAAAAATAACATTTTCACAATTGGCTGATGATACAACATTATTTTTGAAAGATAAAAAACAAATTAGCAATGCAATTAATTTAGTTCAAACTTTCTCTGATGCCTCAGGACTCCAGTTAATTATGTCAAAATTTGAAGTTCTTTCCCTGCATGGGTCTTCTGAACAACTTAAGAAAACAAAATTTTTAATAATTGGTTACAGAGAGATCTGTCAATTTTAGAGAGAGTCCTATTATCTAAGGCAGAAGGTTTGTCTAGATTTATTTTCCCTGGCCTTTCGTTATTTGTTCAGGATTCCACTTGCAAATAAATTAACAGGTTATTGGTAAATTTTTGTTGGAAAAATAAACATTACCATCTTAAAAAACAATTATAGCTGGAAAGAAATGTGAAGGGGGGTTTGAAATGCTTGATTATGTGGATATTAATAATACTTTCAATGTCAATTGGATTGTAATGAGTGGCTGCTGGCACTGACAATGATAAAGACAATGACGATGACAATGAAATGAAGAACCCAAGTGCAATTTAATCCAAACGTGAAATCCAAACAGTAAATCCAAACATAAATAAAACATAAACATGAACTTGACTTGACATAAACTTGACTTGACATGGCATGACTAGACTATGAACCAACATTACATAAACAATACCTGACAAAACACAATGGAAAACATGAGGACTTAAATACATGGACATGGGAGAACATAATCCAATGAACAAACAGAACTCTAAACAAGATAATCAAACAATGAAGCAATGAAAACAAGACACATGAACATGGAGGGAAAACAGGACATCACATGACTAAGGAACATATGACATGAAACAGGAACTAAAATACAAAATAAAAGACATGATATACATGAACACACAAATTAAACAATACATGGATCAAAAAATGTATTGTGACCCTGAATCGATTTGGTTTGTTTATCCCCCATAATATTTTTAAGGTATTAATTTTCTGTTAACTTGTAATTTTTTGCCCACCAAATTACCCATACAATTGTCTAGATTTCATGAGCAAGCACTCTTGGCCTGGAAACTGTGCTTTGTACACAATTTTTCTCCTCACAGAATGAAAATTAGGAATAATTAACTGATTACCATTTTTGGAGAAATGGTTGGAATATGGGACAATTTACCTGAGTGATCTTTTTGATTCAACATCTAAAATGTACTCTAAGTTTGATTTTTCTATAAAATATAAAGAATTTCTAGCAGTTATCAAAGCTATTCCTTCTGGGCTTATTCATTTAATGCATAGCCACCTGGCCTATAATAAAGTAGAAAATAAAGACTGTAATTTCCTTGTAAAAAGGCAAGGATATATTTGACCAAATATGCACTAACAAAGATATTAGACAAGTCTTTCATGATAAAAAGAAAGTTATTCCAAATTTTATTGGAATTCCATTCTAAGTAACGTTAACTGGAGAAAGGTCTGGCTGTTGCACTACAAATTTTGTATTTCAAATAAAGTGAGAAATTCATTTAAAGATCTTACAACAGATTCATCCCACTAACATTTTGCTTTCTAAGTTTATGGATATTGGAAAAGAATGCTCTTTTTGTAAAAATATTGAGGAGTCTTTGTCATTGGTTTTCTGATTGTCAAATTATACAGACATTTTGGAAGGACTGTTCTTCTGCTTTGTCTGAGAAAACTAATTGAAAGATAATATTGACTGTAAAAGACATTGTTTGTTACTACGAACATAATGACAAAAGTATAGACATTTCTGAGTGGCAAATTTTGTATTTATAAATGTCAAATGTCCAAATCTCCTCCATCTTATAAGGCTTTCTGTAACGAACTTGTCATTTTTATGCAGTCACTTAAGGTTATGAAAAATGCAAAAAGTACTTCTATTGTAAAGTACTATGAATCTGTATTTGGCATCATGTTAATGCCTCTTTTTTTCTTCTTTTTTTAAACCTATCTTTGGAGTTACTGACCTTTTGTGCCTGTTATTGTAATGTTGCTGGTTATGTTCTTTAATAATAATAATAATAATAATAATAATAATAATAATAATAATAAATACCTCTAATAAAGTAGATTCAATGCAAACTGGTAAAGACAAAACACGGAAGCGCGGAGCGCTGAAAAGGGGCGGGGCTGAATAAGGTAAATATACCAAAAACTGAGATTATTTACATTACCTAACAGATTATTGTAAAAACGTTATTAGCTCTTGTTAACTCAATTATATGTGTGGTATTCAATAGTATTGCATTTTTCAAAATATGACCAATAGAGGGCAGTAGTTACTTGATGTTTACAATGTTTTTTCATCGAAGGTCATTTTTAATACATTAAAGGGATAGTTCACGCAAAAATTAAATTTCTCTCATCATTAACTCACCCTCATGCCATCCCAGGTGTGTATGACTTCCTTCAGCAGAAAAATATCTCAGCTCAATAGGTCCTTAAAATGCAATTGGAAGTAGATTAGGCCTTTGAAGCTCCAGAAATCACAGAAGTCAGCATAAACGCCATCCATACGACTCCACTGGTTAATTGTATGTCTTCTAAAGTGAAACGATTGCTTTTGGTGCGAAAAAGATAACATTTAAGTATGTTTTAACTATAAACCATCTCTTCCGGTCAGCAGCAGAATGCACGTTCACATCACAAGAGAGCTGAGTTAACACGGTCTATTGTGGGACGTTTTTGCACTGGCATGTTACGGACGGAATCTCATGTTTTTCTCTTGGTTGAGACATCCAGTATAAGCACACAAACACACCATTGTGAAAAACATACAGATACAAATACAAATCTAAACCAAAACCAACGAAGCTTCTGTACAGCATATCTCCAACTCAGTTGTAAACAGTGCTGCTCTACCGGGTGTGTTGCACATGTGTCAGTTGTCGCGTGAACATGCCAACGCGATTATGTCACACGTGCATACTGCTGCTGACCAGAAGCTATGGTTTATAGTTAAAAAGTACTTAAATATTGATCTTTTTCACACCAAAAGTGATTGTTTCACTTAAGAAGACATTAATTTAACCGCTGGAGTAGTATGGATGACGTTTATGCTGACGGTCTGTGATATTTGGAATTTCAAAGGTCTGATCACCATCCACATTTTAAGGACCTACTGAGCAGAGATATTTCTTTTTTTTTTTTTTTTTTTTCCGAAAGTTTTTTTGCTGAAGAAAAAAGTCATACACACCTGGGATGGCATGAGGGTGAATAAATAATGGGTGAACTAATGCTTTAAGTACATTGTTATTCAGTCCCCCTCGTCTTGGACTAAGTACTTTGCTTAAGACTACAATTGCAATAGAGTAGATTCATAAAATGCCTGTCCATCTGATAAAATATATTTTCTTAGAGTTTTCATAAGCCTGGATTTCTTGTGTAAACTAAAGTAGCATCAATATGTAGAAAATGAGAGTTTTATTCATGTTTTGTTTGTTTGAATAGCAAATATTTTTGTCAATGCTTCAATCTAACAGCAGGGGGCAGAAGTGTCTCAAATGTAGACTTGCTGCTGAGCCGCATTTCTTTCTGCATGTAAAAGAATAGCATTGGACAGCACAGATATACTCTAGGTGCATATTCTAGCTCCTGTTAGCAACACATAACTTACTGAATATTAAAAATAATCTTATACTAGTCCTCAACAGACAAGAAAATGTAAAGTAATTAGGGAGCTCTCCAAGGTCCTTGTCTCACAGTTAAACTGTAAATGCAGAGAACAGGCCTCATCATTTGATCTCACTCTGGTTAGTGTATACTGTAATTTTAGTGGCTCTTAGTTTCAGATAGTACTGCTCATTTCACAACTATTCATTTCAGACAGTAATTTATGATAATGGGAAAATATTAAAGTGAAAATTTGCTTTAAAGAAGTTCCTTCTTTTAGACAGCTGTATTCATCTCTTTAAGTTTTTGTAACAGTGAGTAAGCCTCATGTTTTCAATTATTTAAGCTTAAATGGTGAGCAGTTAGTAAGCTCCTTGGGATTTTTAACACTAACTGCAGTCACAATAAAGATTTTTTGTTCTATGTTAACCTCATTTAGACTCTTCAAAGTTCACTTTGATATGACATAATTAGGGATTCTTGTTGATAAAATCAAACTGACTGACAGTAGCTGGCTAATATTACTTTAATAAATATTGATTGGTTGGGATAATAATGCTAATAATAATTCTGAGGAGAGGACAGCCTGTTAAGCTTGAAGGCACAGAGAGATCCACAGAGCTGACAGAACTAGCACAACTCAGTAAAAAGAGAGAGAAAAGAGAAGAGGGTGAGCAAGAGGGGAGCGATTATTGAGGAAAAATAGTGAGAAAAGAGAGACACATATGTTTAAAGGAAAAGCTTTAAAGAAAGATGAGAAGCAGAACAACGAGAGGGAGTGAACAAAAAAACGCAACACACACACACACACACACACACACAAATATATACACACACTTTTTAAATATTCTGCTTAGATAAATAAGGAATGGTTTACTTGCACAGATTCTGAAAAAAAGAGGGAAGATTTGTATATGATAAACAGGCAGGAGTCAAGAGAGGATGAGGGCAGAAACGTGGCTAGATTCAAACTGCTCTCAAAGTCAAGTCACATCAGATGACTGAATGAAGGTATTACTGGGATAACCATGTAGACCAGTGTTGGGTAAGTTACTCTAAAAAAGTACTTCATTACTAACTAATAATTACATCTTCTACAGTGTAATAAGTTTACTGTACAAATTACTCTGTCTGAAAAGTAATTGCATAACTTATTACTTTCTAAAACCCTTTTCAACCTCAATGAGATGAAAAATACAATATATATTCACATATATTTTAACATTAGATGTTAAATTTCGATTTTAAATTCACTATTATTTTATATAAAATTGTTCTATAGTCTATACAGTATTTGACACAATTACATCAGAAGTAACTGTAATTAAATTACTGAACAATTAAGAGTAATCCTTTACTTTTTTCACTGATAAAGTAATTTAATTACAGTAATTAATTACTTAGTAATGCATAACACCCAACACTGATGTAGACGCAGCAACAGCAACTCATTTTGCCTCTATCCCTCCACTTCATCCCTTGTTCTCTTTTTATCTCAAAGTTACATGTGCTGTCCTCAATTCAAAAGTTGAGAAAGTGAGAACCCAAAAACAACTAGAAAAACTTTCCTCAATTCGCTGTCTTCCTCAAGTCAGTGTCATCATAACAATGCATGTAATGGTCTTAGACTGGAACCTTTCCAAACTTTTTGTTATGTTATGGTAGGGCCATGACCCAAATTCACAGGCCTGGGACAAATTTGTTATGGCCCCTTTAATAAGATAACATTGCTTTTTTTCAGGTAAATTGGTTTGTTGGTGTTTTAATGGTGCTGTAAGCAATTTTTTGGAAAACAATGCATAAAATATTCATAATACCTGACAGATATCACTGAAATGGGTCTTCTGAAAAATCACAACTGTCTATGTGACAGTCCTATAGGCTCTGTAAACAGCAGAAAAAAAGGAGTCAGGGGAGTGTCCCACATAGTGTCGTTTTATCCTTGTCAGGGAACTTTTCAGGTCAGCTGTCTTTTTTATTGTGTTTAAATTTGTTCTTCAGAGTATCACAACTCATTTCCTGCAGACTAGCCTGTTCCTTGACATAACATGTAATAGGCTGTTTCTTTAGTGCATAGAAGAATTCCAAGTGACTTATAGAATGATATAAAACCCACTCTACAATAGTGAAAAGGTTTCTAAAGTGTCTAGTAGTCCCTAGGCAGGAGTCCAGTAATTGCCAACCACAGTACTGTGTTTCCTATTGGCTATGATTACCTTTGTTTTTTGAAGTATCTTCCATTGAGTTCATTAGCTCTGGTTTGTTTCCAGTGGACATTCTGATACGTTTGAAATCTCTTTCATGCAGTAGTCTCCAGGGCTACATTTTGCCCTAATATCAAAGGTCTTACTAGAAAAAAATAAATTATGATCCAACTTGAATTTTCTTGATAAAAAAAATATGATCGTGCCTGATAACGTGCATGTAAAATGGCTAGAAATAGCATTTTAGCTTAGCGTAAAGCTGATAATTTACACAAGGTTTATTTCTATTTCTTCTGTTCCAAACTTACTTCAAACTTACTTCTCTGTCTGCTCGTATGAATGTAACACATCAGAAGAAAGTGTTTCACCACTGTTGAAATGTGCTTTGGATCACATTATATGTATAAATGTTTTCCATCTGAAAGCACTAAATATTAAATGAAACAAATGACAATAAATGCAAAGTAATCTCGTCAGTAATCAAAATACTTTTTGAATGTAACTGTATTCTAAATACCAATGATTTAAATTGTAACTGTAGTGAAATACAGTTACTTAATTCCCGTTACATGTATTCGTTACTCCCCAACCCTGTGCACGCATAAGTCTCTTTCTGTGAGTGTGTAGGTTTTGTAGTATGGCAGGGATAATTGGCATGTTCAGGAAAAAAGGACAATGTGATGGACGGCAGTTTAACAAGACAAAAATTGCACAAGATGGGATTTCAAACAACAGAGAATCTATAGCCGTAGAGTTTAGACAGAGCTGGTCAGGGGCTGCCAACAAGCACCTGGCACCCGGCCCATCTTCTCTATTAGAACAAGAGTGGCTTACAGCTACAGAACTGAGAGGACGTGCGATTTCTCATTTCAACAGAAAGAGGGCAAAGAGCGCTGGTATAAGCTAATCCACAATCACATGTAGTAGAGATGAGGAGACATTTAAATGTTTCCTCCTCAGGAATTCAGCCTAATCTGATATCTTTACATTTATGTTCCTGTCTGATCACCACCATTTAGCTTAATTAAGTTTACTAACTGTGGATTAATTTTAACCATCTGTCTAAAGGTCATTTTTAGTGGATTTATGAAGTCAGTTCCCTTCAAGGTTCACACAGGGGTCCTAACAGAATAACCACTGCTGCAATTTATCACATTAACTATGAACATGTTTCACTAACTTTGAAAACTAGAAAGTGTCAAAATTATTTTGCCTTAAATTTTAACTAATAATCTAATGTTTTATCATTTCAAACCTTTCTTTTTCATTTATATTATATTTTTTTTTAGCATCATTACTAGTAATTTATTGAGATTTCTTGAGTTGTGTGTGGTCACAGTTGTTGACTTTTATGTGGTTTCATACACAGAACAGTAGATGGCAGCATGACTTCCCCTGAAGGCTGTAAATTCCTCATCCATGATCCATGTTCTACTAACAAATGGTAAAATTCCCTTAGGCTAAATGGGAATCTCAAACTATGATGTCATCTCTGAATACCAAATGAACAAAGCCCAGTTATCCAATCCTAGATTTCTATTCAGTCCATTCCTTCACAATTCAGCATGAAATCAATGAGAAGGATCCATACAAATGCAATGTCATTATGGAGTATGATGTTGAATTTTATCTTTTGATTATGTTATTCTCTCCCTTCGCTGGCAGACATTTATGGAAAATAAATTTTAAAAAGCAATAAGTAATTCTATCAGGACATATTTAATATGTCGGTGAATGATGCAATAATGTTGGCTGTAGGTTGACTCACCGATTTCAGGAAAGTAAGAAAGAAACAAACTTTTATGACATCACTTGGCTTTAAGCCATCATAAATAACCAGTTTTATTCCTTTTAAGCTTTCAATGTTATTGATTACACCCAGTGTTTCATTTGTCTTTCAAACTGAAACACGGGGTACAATTGAGGGAATTGTTGCTGGAGTGCAGTTAAAGGAGTAGGCTAGTTCACCCAAAAATGAAATTTCTTTCATCACTCACTCTCATGCCATCGCATATGTGTATGACTTTTTTAAACTGCAGAACACAAAGATGTTTAGAAGAATATCTGAGCTTTGTAGGTCCATGTAATACAAGTGAATGGGGTCCAAAACTTTAAAGCTCCAAAAAGCACATAAAGGCAGCATACAATTAATCCAACATAATCCAGTTGTTTAATCCATGTCTTCTGAAGCGATCCAGTTGGTTTTGGGAGAGAACAGACCAAAATGTAACTCATTTTCACTGTACATTGCAGTCTCTAAGCATGATCACGATTTCAAGCTCGATTACACTTCCTAGTGCTTGATGCATGCACATAGTGCTAGATGGTGCTAGGAAGTGCAATCGAGCTTGAAATCATGATCGCCAAGGAGACTGCTGATGTCAGATTTATATAAAAAATTCTCATTGAGTGAAAATTGAGTTACATTTTGGTCTGTTCTCAACCAGACCCTATTGGATCATTCAGAAAACAATGATTAAACCACTGGTGTTTTATGGATTACTTTTATGCTGCTTTTATGTTTTTTTTTTTTTTTTTTTGGAGCTTTAAAGTTTTGGACCCCATTCACTTGCATCAAATGGACCTACAGAGCTGAGGTATTCTTCTAAAAATCTTTGTTTGTGTTCTGCAGAAAAAAGAAAGTCATCTGGGATGGCATGAGGGTGAGCTAATAATGAGTGAAAAACTAGCTACTGATCTGAATTATTGTTGCATAAACTTGCATAAACAATAGATTACACAAAGCTAATTTGCATCTTGCTATTAGTGGTGGGTCATACTTTATTGTGCTATGGGGGACAAGCACTAGAAACCAAATACGCAACTGTGTTCTGGAAATAGAACCAAAAAACCACAACCTGCCCATATTTTTAAACGTGGTTCATAGAAACTATTTACTAGTGGTATATGGACTCTTTTGGACACATTTAAATTAGAATTTTTGAATTTCATTGCATTAGGCTACACTAATGGCATCTGCAAACAAATTATGCTAGACCTGCAAAGTCACTTATAATAAGTGGACATGGTAACACGGCTGCTGGTGAAATGAAGTTTGAGATCAGACTTGAAAATGCGTTTTCTTTTCTTCAAAAAATTCAAAAAAGAAATTGTGTGTATCTACAAATTACATGACTGTGTGAACCTTAGGGTTTTATTGGAGGAAAATTGGAGGTTTCTTCCTTTCAAACTAACCATCAAAGGGGAATGCGAGGTCAGCTGTCAACAGTATACTCGATTCAGATCAGACTGAGGGAGTTAGAGACAAAGCCAAGGGCAAAAATCTAATACATCTTAAAACTTTAATTTTCAGGTCAAGTGCAGCAAATCCCAGACCTGTTCTTACAATGTTTATATCAGCAGAGGTATAGGTCCAGGTTGGGAGGATTGTCTGTTTTAGGGCAGGGCAGCAGAAACTAAGGTGGCAGCTGTGGTGTGATGGGCCATTATCCCAGATCAAAGCAGGGCTCAGCAGAAACAGCACAAGAAATCACGCTGATATATTTGGAAAATATGGGCTTGGCATTAAATACAGGCTGGAGGAACATTAAAATGAACTCATATGTTAGACATCATTAAATAACATACATAATACTTTATTTAATTAAATTATTTTCCAATAGCGTTCTTGTCCGTAAACACACCGTAAACCGGACTTCACATTCCTCAATGCCGACCCGCTGTTTACAAACACGCAAGCGGAGCCCTTTGTCTGGGCAGCACGGCCGCGGAAACGCAGGAGGAAGAGGGGAAACAGAGCCGGCGTTCTCATCAGAGTAAGACGCCGCGCAAATCGACCCCCGCTACCCACTATTCTACTGGCAAATGTTCAGTCTCTGGATAACAAGCTCTGCGAGCTGAAAGCGCGGATCTCTTTCCAACGAGAGACGAGGGACTGCTGCGTTATCTGCCTTACGGAAACTTGGATGTCTGCGGAGATTCCAGACTCAGCCATTGAACCCGCGGGGTTCTCCATGCTCCGAGCGGACAGAGCGAAAGACCTCTCAGGTAAAACTAGAGGAGGTGGTGTATGTTTTATGATCAACAAATCCTGGTGTGATCAGAGGAACATACATTCTATCAAGTCTTTCTGTTCTCCTGATCTGGAATTTCTTATGCTTCTGTGTCGACCATTCTGGCTACCGAGGGAATTCACAGCGGTCATTATCACTGCTGTGTACATCCCCCCACAAGCCGACACAGACCGGGCACTCAAGGAACTGTATGGGAGTATAAGTGAGCAGGAAACCACGCACCCTGAGGCCGCGTTCATTGTGACCGGGGACTTTAATAAAGCCAGTTTAAAATCAGTCGCACCAAAATATCATCAGCACATTAGTTTCAACACACGAGGGGACCGGGTTTTGGACCATTGCTACTCTCCGTTCCGGGATGGCTACAAATCCCTCCCCCGCCCACCATTTGGCAAATCGGACCACTCTTCCATTCTGCTTCTGCCCGCTTACAGGCAGAAACTGAAACAGGAAGCACCCACCCTCAGAACGATCCAGTGCTGGTCGGACCAATCAGACTCTACGCTACAAGACTGTTTTGATCGCACGGACTGGGAGATGTTCCGGTCCGCCTCTGATGACGACATCGAGCTTTACGCTGATAGCGTAATGTGCTTCATCAGAACATGTGTAGAGGAAGTGATTCCGACCAGAACTGTGCAAATCTATCCGAATCAGAAGCCGTGGATCAACAGCGATGTTCGCGCAGCACTTAATGTGCGGACCTCCGCTTTTAATTCCGGGAACGCGGAGGAGCATAAACAAGCCAGTTATGCCCTCCGAAAAACTATCAAAACAGCAAAACGCCAGTACAGGAGTAAGATTGAAGGACAGTTTAACACCACCAACTCTAGAAGCATGTGGCAGGGAATTAACATCATCACGGACTTTAAAGGGAATAAAAACTCCGCCATGAACACCGCTGCCTCTCTACCGGATGAGCTAAATACTTTTTATGCTCGTTTCGAGGGAAATAACACCGCCCTCGCGGAGAGAGCTCTCACGGCCGAAGCTACAGAGGTTAGTTCACTCTCCGTCTCTGTAGCGGATGTAACCCGATCCTTCCGACGGGTGAATATCCGCAAAGCCGCGGGTCCAGACGGCATTCCGGGCCGCGTCATCAGAGCGTGCGCGAACCAGCTGGCTGGTGTTTTTACGGACATTTTCAACCTTTCCCTCTCTTTGTCTGTAGTCCCCACATGCTTTAAAACATCCACCATTGTGCCTGTTCCAAAACAATCGAAAATAACTTGTTTAAATGACTGGCGTCCTGTTGCTCTGACCCCCATCATCAGCAAATGTTTTGAGAGACTAATCAGAGATTACATCTGCTCTGTATTACCACTCAATCTTGACCCGCTGCAGTTTGCTTACCATAACAACCGCTCCACTGATGATGCCATTGCATCTACAATACACACTGCTCTCTCCCACCTGGAAAAAAAGAACACTTATGTGAGAATGCTGTTTGTAGACTACAGCTCAGCATTCAACACCATAGTGCCCTCCAAGCTAGATGAGAAACTCCGGGCTCTGGGCTTAAACAGCTCGCTGTGCAGCTGGATCCTGGACTTCCTGTCAAGCAGACGCCAGGTGGTTAGAATAGGCAGCAACATCTCCTCATCACTGACCCTCAACACTGGAGCCCCGCAGGGCTGTGTTCTCAGCCCACTACTGTATTCCCTGTACACACATGACTGTGTGGCAACACATAACTCCAATGCCATCATTAAGTTTGCTGATGACACGACGGTGGTAGGTCTGATCACTGACAATGATGAAACAGCCTACAGAGAGGAGGTGCACACTCTGACACACTGGTGTCAGGAGCACAACCTCTCCCTCAACGTCAGTAAGACAAAGGAGCTTGTGGTGGACTTCAGGAGAAAAGACAGAGAACACAGTCCAATCACCATCAATGGAGCACCAGTGGAGAGAGTCAGCAGCTTCAAGTTCCTGGGTGTCCACATCACTGAGGAACTCACATGGTCCGTCCACACTGAAGTCGTTGTGAACAAGGCTCATCAGCGCCTTTTCTTCCTGAGACGGCTGAGGAAGTTTGGAATGAACCGCCACATCCTCACACGGTTCTACACCTGCACTGTGGAGAGCATCCTGACTGGCTGTATCTCCGCCTGGTACGGCAATAGCACTGCCCACAACCGCAAAGCACTGCAAAGGGTGGTGCGAACTGCCAAACACATCATCGGAGGTGAGCTTCCCTCCCTCCAGGAAATATATACAAGGCGGTGTGTGAAAAAAGCTCGGAGGATCATCAGAGACTCCAGCCACCCGAGCCATGGGGCGTTCTCACTGCTACCATCAGGTAGGCGGTATCGCAGCATCAGGACCCGCACCAGCCGACTCCATGATAGCTTCTTCCCCCAAGCAATCAGACTTCTGAACTCTTGATCTCCCACGATCAAAATACATCATCCCTGCACTTTATTACTCTTTTATCTCATACCGGACTGTCATAAATTATATTACTGTCATTATATTATGTCTCTCTTAACAACTGACTATCAACCGACAGCCTGAATGTCAATACAGTACAATACTGTACATTCTATATATATACTTTTTTCATATATATTTTAATTTTTATTGAATAATGTGTATCTATATAGTATCTATATAGTAAAAAACAAAAAAAACAAAAAAAAAACAAAAACAGCATATTGTATACTGTGCAATGTATGTTATTATTGTATATTGTTGAGTGTAATTGTGTATAACAGATGTTTAAATTGTGTTGTGTTAATTTGATGTTTTAAGTTGTGTAATTATGTATAACAGATGTTTAAATTGTGTTGTGTTAATTTGATGTTTTAAGTCGAGTTTAATTATGTATAACAGATGTTTAAATTGCGTTGTGTTAATTTGATGTTTATTGTAGATTGGCGTATGTCTCATCACTGTCACGACTGCTATGTTGATCGGAACTGCACCCAAGAATTTCACACACCATTGCACTTGTGTATATGGCTGTGTGACAATAAAGTGATTTGATTTGATTTGATTTGATTTGTCCTATTCTTACCTTTAAAGGTGAAGTGTGGAATTTCTGTGCCACTATAGCACTAAACGGAATTGCAAAAATAGTTACAACAGGTTTCCCAAACGCTCTCCCAGTCTGCTCAAACAGATAGTCGCATTCCAAATTCAAGCCATTGGTTGAGCCAATGTTGCTATGTCGGTCTGGTTGGGATGCTCAAATAAGCAATTTTCTCATAGCACCACATAGCCACAGTGTTTTGAGGCCTTTTCACACCAGACTCGATCGAGACAAGATCGAGCTTTTGAATGGGAACAATACATTCTGATGGCACTATTCATAGTGGGTCCGACAAATAGTCCGCCTGGGACAAATAGTCCTGGGCGGACTATTTGAAAAAAAAGGTTTTTTTATTAGGAGTGGTCCATTTTTTTTTTTTTTTTTTTTTTTTTCTGACTGCGATGGACTGCGAACTGACCAATTAGATTAGAGCTTTTTGTCATTTTACCAGAGTCATTGCAGCTGCTCAATCCAGTTTGTTGGTGGCACTAATCAGCTGGCAATCACCAGCAAATTTGATTCTTAAAAATAAATAGTCGCAACTCTGCTTTGTAGGTCCATGTATTGGAAGTGAATGGGGTCCAAAAATGTAAAGCTCCAAAATGCACATAAAAGCAGCGGGCAGGAGACTGGTATAAATGTTTGTAGAACAGCAACAGCGCCACCTATTGTACAGGGGTGTAATAATTTTCAATTTCATTTTTTACGGACTCTGTGTGAATAGACCTTTCGATGGAAGTTCGTCTCGCAAAATCGTCACAGATTTGGTGTGAATAGACCTTTACACTTTTTAGGGAAATCAAATTACAGTACCAGTGACTTAGTGCCAGTCCTGCCCAATTTAGCACCCTAGTTGAAAATGTATAGTTTTCTCTGCATATTAAAATGTGATTGAAAACAAATTTATACATCACTTTTATCCCCTGGTGAGTGATTTTTTGTTTTTGTTTTTTTGTTTTTGTGAATGTTAGACAGACAGGGATTCCATGGCCTCTGAGACTTTGATGGATGGAAGCCTTCCCTGATGTGGCAGCCCTGAGAAACAAGAGTTCACTTCACCTGGAATTAGAAGACTGGGGCTTCAGGAAAATTACGTTGTCAATTCCTTCACATGGCTCCTCAGAGGAGCTGGAGGAAATAACCTTGACAAGATAGCATCAGCAGCACAGCATGTTCACACAATGTAACAGGAAGGGAGTTACTCAAGCCATGTCTGCTAGGCATTGGAACAGCTGAGGTTGAATACTGTGAAACGATTTGATATGCCTCCCTCATGCCCACAGTGCCCTGTTTTCATTCTGTCTGTCACTTATGAATCTATAAGGCAGAGGCTGAGAGTAGGGCATGCTTGTCTCTGTCATTTTACCAAGTGTCTTTTGCCCTTATACTCTATTAATTTCTCAGCCAGCTTTTATGGAATGGTAATCGTTAGCAGCATATTGGAGTGATTTCTTTTGGACTAAGTGAGAGGTATCGATTCTGTTTGTCATTCCTCTCTGGCCACTCCTCTATCTTGGAGGACATGTGTTTGTGTGTGTGTGGGTCATGTTTTGCTTTCATTGTGGGATAGTTAGTACAAGAATAGTAAAACCTGGAATCACCTACATTTTGGGGATCAGCCAATGGGGACAAGCAAAATGGCTTAAGCAATATAATGTCTAAATCTAAAAGGAATCATTGTGTGGACCAAATATCCCAACAAGGATAGTAAAGCCTGAAATAACCTACATTGTAGTTGAACGGCTGAAGAAATATACAAAATGGCTTAATGAAAATGTAAAAAATATCTCAGTATAACAACAATAGAAGTCAATGAAAATTTTCCACCATGATTGAAAAACAAATGTTTGTATGCTTATGTGTGTGTGTGTGTGTGTGTGTGAGAGAGAGAGAGAGAGAGAGAGGGAGAGAGAGAGAGAGAGAGAGACCCTCTGGTTTACAGTATCTAAGGAATTTATTTTTTATTATTTATTTTATTTTTTTTAAATAATACAAGCATCTTGAGATGCTGAGGTAATCTTTACACTATTTATTTTTTCTGGCTCATACTCGCACCTTCTTACTTCATCTCCCCTTTAGCTTGTGGCTTTTTGAGTTGTAATTGGTGAGAATGTGACGTGACCTCTGGTCTCCATGGAGACGTGTCCTGTTGTAGAAAGGAACCTGACTAATTAGTCATGCTACTGTATTAGTCACTGAGGCAGTAGCCTCACATGTCTGGTGGGTCACTGTCAGGGTGTCAACAGTGGCCTAATAGCATTGTAGTTGTTTTGATATTGATGTATTATTAATTTATTTTGCCATCTCTTTTCATTTGCAAATTCTGCTCATGCAGTCAGTGGTGGAAATGGCCGAGATTCACTGGGGGAACTATATTTTATGTTACAATGTAATATGTCTTCCAATTAACATTTTTTATTTATTCATAGTTACACAACAAAGAAAAACACTCCCCAAAACACTCCCCAAAACAATACAGAGCAGGTGGCGCAGCTGTAAATACCTATAGAACTGAGATCTGGAAATCCCAAAACGTTGAACCAAATTTTCAAAAGATCTCAACACTCCACTCACATATAGGCCGCATCGCTCGAAAACCTTTTTATTAAGGGGTCAAAATTGACTCTAACTAAATCAGACAAATTTTCTGGGAATAAAATGCCCAAATATTTAGTGCCCTGTTTGGGCCACTGGAAGGCACCCTGCTGGAAAGCCGTTACTGGGCAGTACACTGTCAAAGCCAAAGCTTCGGATATAGACCAATTGACTCTGTATCCTGAGAACTTAGAAAAGGAATTAATAATTCTATGGAGGCAAGACATAGATCTAATGGGGTCGGAGACGAATAATAAAATATCATCTGTGTAAAGCAAAAGCTTATGTGCCACACCTCTCTTCTTATTGCGGCTGCTAATGGTTCCAGGGCAAGACAGAACAATAATGGGGAAAGAGGGCAGCCCTGCCGGGTGCCCCTATCCAGAGTAAAATAATCTGAAATTAATCCATTTGTTTGTGCCGCCGGTACCGGGTGTCTATAAAGTATCTTAATCCATCCAATAAAAGTATTCCCGAACGTATATTTCCAAAATCTTAAAAAAGATAATCCCATTCTATCTTATCAAACGACTTTTCGGCATCAAGTGAGATGGCCATGACCGGAGTCTGATCATTCGCCACTGACCACATAATATTGATGAAACGCCTAATGTTATCAGAAGAGCTGTGGCCGCGAATAAACCCCACCTGATCTATATGTATAAGAGATGTCATAACTTTACTTAATCGGTTAGCCAGAATTTTTGACAATATTTTACATCTAGCTGGATCAGGGAAATTGAACAGTAACTCTTACACTCGCTTGGAACAATTTAATATTTCTTTTAAAATAAATTATGTATTCTTCAAACTTTCTATTCATCCAAGAATACTTGCTGCAATGCAACTGTTTGGCATATATTGTTAATCAAAGATGCTAGTTTCAAATCAAATCAAATCAAATCACTTTTATTGTCACACAAGTGCAATGGTGTGTGAAATTCTTGGGTGCAGTTCCGATCAACATACAGTAGCAGTCGTGACAGTGATGAGACATATACCAATTTACAATAACATCAAATTAACACAGCAACATTTAAAGTCTAATATACACATAATTACACACAACAATATACAAATAATAACATACACTGTACAGTATACAATACACACAATATAGATACCCATTATTCAATAAAAAAATTAAATTAAAAAAGTATATATAGTAGTATATATAGAATGTACAGTAGGTTGTATTGTACTGTATTGACATTCAGGCTGTCGAATATAATATAATAATAATATAATTTATGACAGTCTGGTGTGAGATATAAGAGTCAGAGTAATAAAGTGCAGTGCTGATGTATTTTGATCGTGGGAGATCAAGAGTTCAGAAGTCTGATTGCTTGGGGGAAGAAGCTATCAGATTCTAAATTAATAGTGCGGGCACTGTTGCACTGGTGGTTGGTGGCATTTTGGCTGAAGTGGGATGCTGTTTATGTTTACAAACATGTGAATCATTTTCAAAATCGTCTCTCCTTAACTGTATTTGCTCACTTGCCATGCAAAAAGGCAGTGAAAATCGTTGCACCAGGTTTTGCATTGCTGCAACTGAGGTAAAGTCTGACCTCTCCAAATTGTACTACAAGGTAAAAATGCACCACACGCATTGCTCAGTTTCGTGAACTTGCAACAAAATATGTTAAGCACTCAAGAGTATTAGTAGGCTAACATAAACTCACAAACCATATGCCTAAATAAAACAAAACAAAAGGGAACAACCCATTTATATTCAGAAATAAATTAAAAAAATTCAGTGACTTTATTGGAATGCCAATTACAAAACACAATCCGAAGGGTATCGAAATGTCTCCAGAAAAATATTTGATTTATTAAAGCATGCCAAAAAATTCAAGCTTCAATAAGAATAACAAGAAACACACCTACAGATTGAGTAGTAAGCAGATAAAAACTAAGCATTAATTATATAGATTCACTATTCACCAAATAGTGATAGGTTTATTAAAACATTACGAAGACAACAATTCACCATGTTCTCTGCCATGACTGTTGTTTTGTCATTAGCTCCGCCCTAACTTCCGGTCTGAGACTGCTGGACTGGCGCTGCTGGTCTGAAACTGCTGTGATGGATCTGCAGATGGATACTATTGTGGATAGTTGCAGCATTTGTTTAATCACCATGGGACATAGAAGCCATGCTTCATGGAAAGATAAATGCTTATAGTATATATTGTATCGAGACTACAAAAGTACAAGATCAGAGATGAGATTAACTTGGTTTTCACATGATGCAGCTCTATTAGAATTAGATATTTCACACTGAAAGTGGCTGCTTGACTATATTGTAGTTTTCCTCCTGCAGTAAAAGTAAATAAATTATGTGATTATATAGCATGGTATAAGCTGATCAAATCCATTGTAAAATATTTGACATCTGCAGCAGCTAATTTCTTGTCTGTCTTTTGACTTTATTTACAAGTACATAAGTATGCTGCTTAGGCATAGCTCCTCTTGAATATGGAGTGTTTTTCTTTTTCGTAACTTTTAAAAAGTGTCAATAATTGCACTTTCTATCACTTTTCAACACAGAGAGTTAGAGAGAAACCAATGTTCCAATGAAAAATTACTTCATTGTTGATAGCTTTTTATTTTTTTATTTATTTTTTTTTCTAATCAAACCAAATCAAATCACTTTATTGTCACATAACCATATACACAAGTGCAATAGTGTATGAAATTCTTGGGTGCAGTTCCGAGCAACATAGCAGTCGTGACAGTGATGAGACATATACCAATCTACAATAAACATCAGATTTACACAACACAATTTAAAATCTAATATACACATAATTACACACAACACAATATACAAATAATAACATACAATGTACATTATACAATACACACAATATAGAATACACATTATTCAATAAAAATAAAAAATAAAAATATCTAAAAAAGTATATATAGTATATATAGAATGTACAGTATTGTACTGTATTGACATTCAGGCTGTCGGTTGATAGTCAGTTGTTAAGAGAGGGTATAATATAATAATAATATAATTTATGACAGTCCGGTGTGAGATATAAGAGTGAGGGTAATAAAGTGCAGTGCTGATGTATATTGATTATGAGAGATCAAGAGTTCAGAAGTCTGATTGCTTGGGGGAAGAAGCTGTCAAGGAGTCGGCTGGTGCGGGTCCTGATGCTGCGAAACCGCCTACCTGATGGTAGCAGTGAGAACAGCCCATGGCTCGGGTGGCTGGAGTCTCTGATGATCCTCCGAGCTTTTTTCACACACCGCCTTGTATATATTTCCTGGAGGGAGGGAAGCTCACTTCCGATGATGTGTCTGGCAGTTCACACCACCCTTTGCAGTGCTTTGCCAGTCCACCACAAGCTCCTTTGTCTTACTGACGTTGAGGGAGAGGTTGTGCTCCTGACACCAGTGTGTCAGAGTGTGCACCTCCTCTCTGTAGGCTGTTTCATCATTGTCAGTGATCAGACCTACCACCGTCGTGTCATCAGCAAACTTAATGATGGCATTGGAGCTATGTGTTGCCACACAGTCATGTGTGTACAAGGAATACAGTAGTGGGCTGAGAACACAGCCCTGTGTGGCTCCAGTGTTGAGGGTCAGTGATGAGGAGATGTTGCTGCCTATTCTAACCACCTGGCGTCTGCTTGACAGGAAGTCCAGGATCCAGCTGCACAGCGAGCTGTTTAAGCCCAGAGCCCTGAGTTTCTCATCAAGCTTGGAGGGCACTTTGGTGTTGATTGCTGAGCTGTAGTCTACAAACAGCATTCTCACATAAGTGTTCTTTTTTTCCAGGTGGGAGAGAGCAGTGTGTATTGTAGATGCAATGGCATCACCAGTGGAGCTGTTGTTGCGGTAAGCAAACTGCAATGGGTCAAGAGAGAGAGGCAGCACAGAGCAGATGTAATCTCTGATTAGTCTCTCAAAGCATTTGCTGATGATGGGGGTCAGAGCAACAGGACGCCAGTCATTTAAGCAAGTGATTTTTGATTGCTTTGGAACAGGCACAATGGTGGATGTTTTAAAGCATGTGGGGACTACAGACAAAGAGAGGGAAAGGTTGAAAATGTCCGTAAAAACACCAGCCAGCTGGTTCGCACACGCTCTGATGACGCGGCCCGGAATGCCGTCTGAGCCCGCGGCTTTGTGGATATTCACCCGTCGGAAGGATTGGGTTACATCCGCTACAGAGACGGAGAGTGAACTAACCTCTGTAGCTTCAGCCGCGAGAGCTCTCAATGCGAAGGCGGTGTTATTTCCCTCAAAACGAGCATAAAAAGTATTTAGCTCATCCGGGAGAGAAAAAGTGATCTCACTGATTTCAGCGGTGTTCACCGCCATGAACACCGCTGAAATCAGTGAGATCACTTTTTTTTTCTGATCTCACAAATCAGTGAGATCACATTTTTTCTGCATTCTGATGGTTGATGTGAAAATGTAATTAAGCTCCTGACCTGTATCTGCATGATTTTATGCATTGCACTGCTGCCACACGATTGGCTGATTAGATAATCGGTTGAATAAGTAAGTGTACAGGTGTTTGTAAAAAAGTGCTCAGTAAGTGTATATATTTACTGGTTTCAAAATCTGAACTGGATGATGGCAGATAATATGGACTGTTGTATAGACTGTTAATGTGTTAAAAAAACAACAAAAAAAAAAAAAGCAAAAAAAAAAAATACAAACGTAAATAATTTATCATTTTATTTTTTTTATTTTTTTTCAAATAGGTTGTATTCGTTAACATCAAATAACAAAAGTTGATGAACAATACTTTTACAGCATTTATAGTAATAATCTTGGTTAATCTTAATTTCTGCATAGATTTATACGTTTACATTTAAAGGTTGTACAAATTTATGTTAGTTAATTATGAACTAACATGAAAAAATAATGAACAATAGTATTGGTTCAACTACACTAACTCCAAACAGGACAGCTCGGAACCTGGGAGTGGTGGTAGATGAACAGCTTTACTTCACTGCCCACATCTCACCAATGCAAGGTCTTGCAAATTCGTGCTTCACAACATCAGGAAAATCAGACCTTTCCTGTCTGAATATGCTGCACAGCTCCTGGTCCAAGCTCTGGTCATTTCAAGACTGGACTACTGTAATGCTCTGTTAGTCGGCCTTCCAGCTAGCCCGATTAAGCCACTACAGAGGTTGAGAACGCAGCAGCGCAACTGGTCTTCAGTCAGCCAAAGAGAGCTCATGTCACCCCACTCTTTATTTCACTCCACTGGTTACCTGTTGCTGCCCACATGAAATTCAAGGCTCTGACTCTGGCCTTCAGGACAACCTACAGTATGGAACAGCACCCTCTTACTTCAGTTCACTCCTCCAGGTCTATGTACCAACTTGCTATCTGCGGTGGTCCCATCACATAGAGGCACAAAGTCTATTTCATGATCATTTACTTTCTCTATTCCTCAGTGGTGGAGTAAGCTTCCAACCCCAAAACAATCTGGTGAAACCATCATAACATTCAAGAACCAGCTGAAAACACATCTGTTCTGAGAGCACCTAACCAAGAGCACTTAACCAATCCTTACGAAATGCACTTACTTACTATTTAACCATAAAAAAATAAAAAAAAATAAAAATAAAAATCTTGTCTGTCTCTTTCTTCTACACTAGTTTCTATATTACTCCAGCCACTTTGAGAACTTGGTAGTGCAATACTGCAGACATTTATATGACAAATTGCTTGCTATGTTCCTCATTTGTAAGTCGCTTTGTATAAAATTGTCTGCTAAATGACCAAATGTTAATGTAGTATTTTGATTAACAAATATTTATAAATGCTGTACATTGTTAGTCCTTGAAACCTAATGCTTTAATGTTAACGAATAGAATCTTATTGTAAAGTGTTACCATTTTTTTCCATGTATAATTTAAGAATTTATGGGGGGAAAAAATCTATTAGTGGCTTGTGGTCATGACCCAGTTCAAGAAGTGACTGCGGTCAGACTTCAGATCTACAACTCAGAGAAGAGCAAAAATATCAAGTAATCTGTTATTATATTGTGCTGAATGGTGCCGCTGAATAGTACTGCTTACAACAGTGTTATATTTGGTTATTTTTCACAGAATGCTCAAGTTATACAGTTGTATACCAATTTTATCAAGTTGTTTTAACATTTCCCTATTTTGAAAAAACAAAGTTGAAAAGCTCTGTAGCACATCCCTGCTATAATTAAAAATTCTGCATAAGAATCTATCATTCTGTCAATGCTTCTACCATATAGCAGACTACAAAATTAACGAGCAAGTCTCCATCATCTACATTTCACATGCCTGGTTGCTCTAATGCACAACTGATGACGATTAAAATTGCATTGCAGTAAAGTTGCTTTTTTGCTCAGAAAACAGATCATCTTCTGGTGATATAAACACAGCAAATGTTGCATAATATATATACCATCTTAATGATCTCTTTTCTGTGTGAATTTATATGTATGAGTGTGTGCTTATGTGCTTATACTGTATTTATCTCTTTGTATGCAATTGTCTGTGCGGGTAGACTTATGTATCTATGTGTGAGAGATTCATGCTATTCTGAACACAGGTCAGGCTGTTTTGCATTGGTCTGTTTTCAAATGCATCTGTTGTTACATGCTGTAAATAAATCTTGGCATTAAAGTAAAGGGCAGCTAATGCGAAACTTGTATGGATGTGTGGTCAATATCTACAGAACATCTATACAACTTTGGGATCATGTCTAGGTTTGCTTTGGACTTTGGGGTGTGTATGTGAGTGAATAAGGAGTATGCACTAGAGAGAAAGAGAGAGCGAGCTTGGCCTACAATCTATCTCTCTGGATTTGAGGATCTGACATAAATAACCTTTGAGTTGTATTATTGCTCCTGCCCTCACACACAAGCCCCCATGCTGTGGCTCTGATGGAGTTCAAATAGACACAAAGTTTTGGTGGTCTGAGCAGGTGGAGAATTCTCTTCTTTAGTCTTTCTCATCGCGCACACACACACACACACACACACACACACACACGTTGGTGCAGCTATCATTATGAGGACTCTCCATAGACATAATGATTTTTATACTGTACAAACTATAGATTCTATCCCCTAACCCTACCCCTAAACCTAACCCTCACAAAAAACTTTCTGCATTTTCACATTTTCAATAAAACATCGATAAGTATGTTTTTTAAGTGATTTAAATTATGGGGACACTAGAAATGTCCTCATAAAACACATTTATAGCATAATACCTTTGTAATTACCAGTTTGTAACCTAAAAAAAAGTCCTCGTAAACCACTTAAACCTTCCCACACACACACACACACACACACACACACACACACACAATCCCTCTTTCCTTTTGTCTTCCTCTTTCTTTCTTACAAACAAAATGCCAAAAAAATTATTGAAATGGGAATTCCACCAGAAGCTGGTCTGGAAGTATTAGTATTGATCCGAGGGCTCATAAATATTAATGTCATGGTGTTCAGATAAGTGGGCTGGTTGCCCTTGCTGCCTCTAAACCAGTTCCCTATCTGTCACTCACTCAACGTTGTGTCGATGTAGTGACACTAGGGGTCACTCTTGGAAGCCCCAAACACCTCTGATCTTTTTTTAATAGGCCAATGAGAATTGGTGAGTGGAATTTGCATGCCACTCCCCCGGACATACAGGTATAAAAGGAGCTGGTATGCAACCACTCATTCAGATTTTCTCTTCAGAGCCGAGCGGTTCTATTCATTGAGCTGAATTCATCCGCCGAGTTCATTCACCTCTCTCTGCTGGATCTTACGCCGCATTTCAGTGGCTTCTCCCCCTGTGCATCTGTGGTTTGCAGAGAACGCCCCTGGGCGCTTCGGCAGAACATTTAAAAGAGTATATTCTAAAAGAGTATATTTTCTTTCTGATAGAGCGGCACACACGGAATGTCTTTTTAAAGACGCGTCTTTTTAAAGATGCCTTTCCGTTTGTGTGTTATTCCTGGTTGCGGTCATTATCTCTCCCTATATTATGCTTCCGATGGCCACGATCACTGTTCCTCCTTCGGGAATGGTCGCCCAGTCCCAGGCTGACGCGGAAATGACGGACATGCTTTCCTGGGCAGCCACGAGTGTCGGGCTAGAGTGGAACTCTCCATTCTCCCTGGAACCCTCGCGTCTCGATGATTGGTTCCTGGGCTCAGGGCGCCACTCACAGTGCATGAGGAGCTGACAAGATCGTGGGAGGCACCTTTTGCTGCCCGATCCCGATCTTTCAGCTCCCCCACTCTCGCTACCCTCGATGGTGGAGCGGCCAGGGGGTACTCGGTGATCCCCCAGGTGGATAAGGTGCTCGCGAAGCACTTATGTTCGTAGAGCGCCGCCACCTGACCGCTAAGGCCTACAGTGCCGCTGGACAAGCTGCCTCTGCCCTGCACGCCATGGCTCTCCTGCATGTACAACAAGCCAAGGTGCTAAAAGAACTGCACGAGGGTAGTTCTGACCCAGGATTGATGCAGGAACTGCGCTCGGTGACTGACCTCGCTCTCCGGGCAACGAAGGTCACGGCGTGGTCTCTCGGGCAGACAGATGTCCACCTTCGTGGTCCAGGAGCGCCACCTTTGGCTCAACTTGGTTGAGATGCGAGAGGCTGACAAGGCATGGTTCCTTGATGCCCCCATCTCCCAGGTTGGCCTAATCGGCAACACCGTCGAGGACTTTGCCCAGCAGTTCTCGGCTGTGAAGCAGCAGACATCACATACATCACATCCTGCCCCGGCGCGGCGCAAGACCCTGCACCCTGTCTGCTTATCGCCAAGGGCATCCTCCTGCTGCAACGACATCGGCTCTGCCACAGCTCGCTCCCATGGCCCAGCCCCGGCGTAGAGCCCAGCGCAGGAAGCAGATGCCACCCGTCTCACGGCCGGCCACTAAGAACCCGAGGAAGGCTTTGAAGTGCCCCTGAGACGGGCGACCCAGGGGCAAGGAGACCTGCTACACTGGAGCTGGTAAGCAGACCACTCCATCCCCCGGTGGAGGGCCGGGAGGAGAATCTTTTGTTTCGTTTTCATTTAATTGCGCCACATGCCTAAGAGGCTGCCGGCTGGGACCTAACCACATAACATACTTCCAAGAAGGCTCGGTAAAGACCATGTGACTTATTTCCACTCAAAATACCCCCCCCCACACACACCCTTTTTTGGGTGGGGTGTGGTCTCCGTGGTGTCTTCCTCTTGGGAGTGACACCCTCCGACGTAGACACTTTGGGCTCCCAGTCAGTTAACAAATTCCACTCTTTTTGGAGAGAAAAGAGAAGGAAAAGAGGCCATTGGCTGGGCTAACCTGTCCACCTATTCGTTGGGCAGTCGACTTGTTCCTGAAGGACTGTTCGACGCTCATAAAGAACATTGGGGGAGTTTACATTACGGCCTGGTGCACTGGCTACGAGGCACACAGCAGTCTGCCTGTTACACACCACTACTTCACGTAACACAGTTCAGTTAGTTGTGGTGTTTTGTATAGGGATCCCTAGTGTCACTACATCGACGCAACGTCGAGTGAGTGACAGATAGGGAACGTCATGGTTACTTTCGTAACCTCTGTTCCCTGATGGAGGGAACGAGACGTTGTGTCCCTCTTGCCACAACACTGAACTACCTGCTGAAATGGCCGGGACCTTATCTCGGCTCTTCAGCACAAAACCTCAATGAGTGGTTGCATACCAGCTCCTTTTACACCCGTATGTCCAGGGGAGTGGCATGCAAATTCCACTCGCCAATTCTCATTGGCCTTTTAAAAAAAGATCAGAGGTGTTTGGGGCTCCCAAGAGTGACCCCTAGTGTCACTACATCGACACAATGTCTCGTTCCCTCCATCAGGCAAAGGAGGTTACAAAAGTAACCATGACATTTATCTTTCCACTGTTTCCCATTTGAGCTGTTTTCTGAGCTATAACAATACTAGCTTGGGGTGATAATAAACCTGGTTCTGTCATGACAAACAGTCCTGGCACCAGTGCTGGGGAATGAAAGTAACACTTTACATTATTGTATTGGTCCCTAATAAAAGTAATTAATTATGATGCATTTTAACACGTTAGTTACTTTTTCTCACTGTCATTTGGCTGAGGCTTTCTCTTCCGAAACGGAAGCAATACACTTGGCTCACAGTTGTTTTTTAATTTATTTTTTAATTCATTACATATTTGGTTATATTTTTTGGTGCAGACAAGTATTTGTCCCCCAGTATAGTTTTCATGCATTGATTAAGCTCCTGTAGACATCATGCCATTTGCTGTGCAGACAGCTCAATTTATTAAAGCATTCTACAATAGTTCATTGCATTGCAACTCTCTCTTACAGTATACACACAGTGTCATGTGTACTGCATAGGCCTATGTAACTATGTAACGAGCAAGGTGATGGTTTTCAATAGAGCACAACCGTCTGGTTTCGGAACAAAATATCCTATACATTTTTTCCATAGGGGAATTGATTATTAACAAAAACTTATAAAGCTTTAAAGATACACCTAAGCATCAGCTCTGAGGTTGTTAACACTATGTAACACAATTTTGTTCCTGGGTAGAAAGTGTTATTTCCTAATAGAAAATGGCTATTATTCCCCACAAATTTTGCTTTTGTGACCAGGACAGTGATATTTTGAAATGTACCCATTTCCAATGAGAAAACGGGCGAATTTGTGTCTTTTCGTTCACATAAAGACAGAAAAAACAACATACTGTATGAATCCAAATTAACATGTATTTATACTAAAGTAATACAAAAACGACTATAAAAGATTTAGAAGTGAGTAGTTTTTTTAGATTTACGATTATACTGTAAATCACTTTCACGAATCAGCCCCCAAATGTAGTCTCCCATCATGTTTTCGTTATACTGTCCTTGGTAGCGGCGTTCAAAGTCCAGTATGTCCTGATGGAAGCGGTTGCCTTGCTCCTCCGAGTACGCTCCCATATTCTCCTTGAATTTATCAAGATGAGCATCAAGGATATGGACTTTGAGGGACATCCTACAGCCCATTGTGCCGTAGTTCTTCTCCAGAGTCTCAACCAGCTCCACATAGTTTTCGGCTTTGTGATTGCCCAGGAAGCCCCAAACCACTGTGACAAAGTTGTTCCAAGCCTCTTTCTCCTTACTAGTGAGCTTCTTGGGGAATTCATTGCACTCCAGGATCTTCGTTATCTGTGGTCTGACGAAGACACCAGCTTTGACCTTTGCCTCAGACAGCTTAGGGAAGAAGTCTTGAAGGTACTTGAAGGCTGCCGACTCCTTATCTAGAGCTCTGACAAACTGTTTCATAAGGCCCAATTTGATGTGCAGTGGTGGCTTCTGCACCCTCAAGGGGTCCAGTGGCTCACACTTGACATTGTTCCTCCTCACAGAGAACTCAGTCCACTGTGGCCAGTCCCACCTGTGGTAGTGCACCTTGTTGTCCCTGCTGTCCCAAAGGTGTACCAAAAAAAAAAAAAAAACATTTTAAAATTAAAAACTTTTACAATTGTAAAAATTAACAAATTTTATAACATAAAATTCCGAGCAACAATTGTCCATCTTACCTTCCAGATTTTTTTTTTTTTGCAGTGTTCGCAGGTGAAACGAGGTGCCCAGGGTTTGTCTTGATCCCCGACAGGCATGCCAAAATATGCCTTGTAGGCCTCACACATCTTAGCAGATGCTTCCACGGAGTACTTTTTCGCTCTTGTCTTGATAAATTGGCCGCAGACATAGCTAAATGCATCTGCCAGATGCTTGTAGCCTCTTGATGCCATCTCAGAAAAATGTAGGTATGTATCCACTTAGGCAGCTGGAACAAAACTGTATTGGTGGGCTTAAGGCCCCTGTATTTATACAACTATTTCTATTACTGGAAAGTTCTAGAAAGTTCTTGAAGTTACTCCAAGTTTACTCAGCACTGAATCTATCTGGAATGTTCTGGAAAATAGGTAAATGTCTAAATATCACTGTCCTGCTCACGAAAGCACCCAAGTTTGTGGGGATTAATAGCCATTTTCTATACTTCTGAGGCATAAGCAATTAGGAAATAACATTTACTACCAAAGAACTGAAAAAAAATAAAATAAAAATGTTACACGATGTAATCGATGGTATATGCTTCTGCAGAAGCCGTATGTCCATGTTATTTCAACTTAAATTTTTATTTTTTATTTTGATTTGTGAAAAACTACACTAAAAATGAGGGTGAAAATCCATCAATCAGAGAATTATGGCAAACAAACCGTAGCAAAAGAGTAACCGCCCACATCTATGACACACTGTGAATGATACAATGGGGTTGGTCTCCCTCATCTTTCATACTACTTATATATTTGTATATATTTGAATATTTTGCAATATACCTTAAATATGTTGATTCTACCCTTATAATCAGCAACCTAAAATTAATAGTTTTCTATTTTTCCATTGTTTTTAACTCAATTACATCATTCACAATGATTCAGGGTTGTAGTTCATTACCTCTGTTAAGACATTAATTACACACTAGTAACTTTGTCTATTTGTTCGATTTTGAAATACTTTTTTTGCTCCAAATCAAAGTTGTTATTCACCTCGAAGTGGGTTGGTTTTGGTTCATGGCTTAGAACTCTTTTATGAAGGATTTTGTGAAATCCCTATAGAGAAAATGAATGGGGAAAATATTTCCAGTACTAAGACAGCTGAAAAAGTGGACAGGCACTGTTGTGCTCTTTTGTATTTGTTAATAAATGAAATAGGAAATTAACATGGGTTGACTCAGGTATTACTGTAAGCTGACACATGTAAAGTGGTTTAATGTGAAATACAACTTCTATATGTAAGTAAAACATCATGGTTATTTTCGTAACCTCCGTTCCCTGATGGAGGGAACGAGACATTGTGTGGATGTAGTGACACTAGGGGTCACTCTTGGGAGCCTCAAAAACCTCTGCTTTTTTGAAAAAAGTTCAATGGGAATTGGCGAGTGGAATTTGCATGCCACTCCCCCAGACATACGGGTATAAAAGGAGCTGGTATGCAACCACTCATTCAGGTTTTGTGCTGAGGAGCCGAGACCAGGTCCCGGGCATTTCAGCGGGTAGTTCAGCGTTGTGGCAAGAGGGACACAACGTCTCGTTCCCTCCATCAGGGAACGGAGGTTTCGAAAGTAACCATGACGTTCCCTATCTGTCACTCACTCGATGTTGTGTCAATGTAGTGACACTAGGGGTCCCTATACAAAATGCCACAACTATCTGAACTGTGTTACATGAACTGGCAGTGCGAGATGGGCAGACCACTGTGTGCCTTATAGCCAGTGCACCATGCTGTCACATAACCTCCCCCAACACTCTTATGAGCGTCGAACGGTCCTTCAGGAACAAGTCAACTGCCCAACAGTAGGGACAGGCCATCCCAGCCGAGGCTTCTTTTCCTCTTTTTTCTCCCCAAAAAGAGTGGAATTTGTTAACCGACTGGGAGCCATAAGTGTCTACGTCGGGGGGTGTCCCTCCCAAGGGGAAGACACCACGGAGACCACACCCCTCCCAAAAAGAGGGGGTGGGGGGGTATTTTAAGTGAAATACGTCACATGGTCTTACTGAGTCTTGTTGGAAGTATGTCATGTGGAGAGGTCCCATAGTAGGTCCTACCCGAAGGGGGAGGAGTCTCTACAAAGAATGGTGACTGGGGCAGAGGGGCCTCTGTCCAAGGAATATGCAGTTTACCGACAGGGAAACGATTTTGCGGAAGATATCACATGGGGTCGCCTTCGGGAACCAGCACATGTGGAGCACCTACCTCAATACAGGGCCTCATTAGCACACGTACTGGGCCGGCAACGAGTTTCTCCACAAACTCAACTGCCAGAGGGCTAAGGAGGAAAGTCATCCAGGGATCACAGTCTGTGAACACGACTGGGAGACAAGAGCGCACGTCTTCACCTCAAGGGAGGGGAAAGGCGCTATGCGCTGTCCCGGAACTTACCTGCTCATGCCTGCCAATACACGGGATGAGACTGGCTCAACCCGGAGATTGTAGAACCTCACAAAGGTGTTGGGTGCTGCCCAGCCCGCTGCTCTGCAGATGTCTGCCAAAGAGGCGCAACTGGCCAGGGCCCAGGAGTCCACCACACTCCTGGTAGAGTGGGCTCGTAACCCCGCAGGAGGTGGCATGTCTTGAGCCTGATATGCCATTACGATGGCATCAATGACCCAGTGGGTGATCCTCTGTTTGAAGACAGCGCTTCCTTTCCGCTGTCCACCAAAGCAGACAAAGAGCTGCTCTGAGCTTCTAAAGCTCTTCGTGCAATCCTAATAGATGCATAAAGCTTGCACCGGACACAGCAACGCCAAGGCTGGGTCTGCCTCCTCCTGGGGCATTGCTTGCAGGTTCACAACCTGATCCCTGGAAGGGGTTGTGGGAACCTTGGGCACATAACCCGGTCGGGGTCTCAGGATCACGTGAGAGTAACCTAGACTGAACTCCAGGCACGATTCGCTGACAGATCCCTTACCCTCTTGATGGAAGTGAGTGCAGTCAGGAGGGCAGTCTTCAAAGAGAGTGCCTTAAGCTCAGCTGACTCCAAGGGCTCAAAGGGAGCTCCCTTTAGACCCTGAAGGACTACAGAGAGGTCCTACGAGGGGACGAGGTGCGGTCTGGAGGGATTCAACCTCCTAGCGCCTCTCAGGAACCTGATGATCAAGTCGTGCTTCCCCAAGTACTTACCATCTACTGCATCGTGATGAGCCAAAATAGCAGCTACATACAACTTCAAGGTGGAGGGGGACAGCTGCCCCTCCAGCCTCTCCTGCAGGAAGGAAAGCACCGATCTGACTGCACATCTCTGGGGGTCTTCGCGTCGGGAAGAACACCACTTAGCGAACAGATGCCACTTCAAGGCATACAGGTGCCTCGTAGAGGGAGCCCTAGCCTGAGTGATTGTGTCTACCACTGCGGGTGGTAGGCCACTTAGGTCTTCCACATCCTGTCCAAGGGCCAGACGTGGAGATTCCAGAAGTCTGGTCGTGGGTGCCAGATGATGCCCCGTCCCTGAGAAAGAAGGTCCTTCCTCAGGGGAATTCACCGGGGGGGGGGGGGCAGTAGCGTGCTACTAGGACGTTCTGCTCCTCATCTTCCCTGACCTTGCACAGGGTCTGTGCAATAGGCTCACTGGGGGAAACGCGTATTTGTGTAGTCCAGGGGGCCAGCTGTGTGCCAGTGCATCTATACTGAGGGGTGCCTCAGTCAGGGTGTACCAAAGCGGGCAGTGGGAGGATTCCCAGGAAGCAAACAGGTCTACCTGTGCTCAACCGAATCAACTCCAAATCAGCAGGACAGCTTGGGGGTGGAGTCTCCACTCTCCCCGAGCATAATCTTTCATGACAGCGCATCCGCTGTGGTGTTGAGGTTGCCCAGGATGTGAGTAGCTCGTTGGGACTTGAGGCGCTGCTGACTCCAGAGGAGGAGACGGTGGGCAATTTGTGACATACAATGGGAGCGTAGACCGTCTTGACAGTTGATAAATGCTACCGTCGCTGTGTTGTCCGTCCGGACCAACACGTGCTTGCCCTGGGTCAACAGCCGGAATCTCCGCAGGGCAAGCAGTACTGCCAACAACTCTAGGCAGTTGATGTGCCAACGCAGCCACGGGCCAGTCAAGAAGCCGGCGGCTGTGTGCCCATAGCATACGGCACCCCAGCTCATTTTGGAGGTGTCTGTTGTAACCACGACGTGCCTGGAGACCTGCTCTAGGGGAACCCCTGCCTGTAGAAATGCAAGGTTGGTCCAAGGACTGAAGAGGCAGCGACAGATCAGCGTGATGGCAACCCACCACCTTTCGGTACAATGAAGTAATGGCTGTAGAACTCTTTCTTCATCTTGGCTGGAGGGACAGGCTCTATCGCGCCCTTGCGCAGTAGGGTCGCGATCTCCACACACAAGGTAGCGGCATTCTCGCCCTTCACCGAGGTGAAGCGGACACCGCTGAACCTGGGCATACTGAATCGCGAAGCCGAGTCGGACGGTCCGGGTCAGCCATTGTGACGGGTTGGAAAGCGCGAGCCACACACCCAAACTCTGGGCGAGGGGGACCAAGGGAATGATCAGATTGGACGTACCGGCGGGTGGGGCCTCGTGGCGGGGCGGAGTCCAGGGACATTGAAGCACTTACCTGGCTCCTGCCGCCCACCATAAGATTGGCCGAGGAGGGGGGAGGAGGAATCTCATCCCAGTAATCCACCGGAACCAATCCCGTGTGGGCGTGTTTGTGCCACAGCTGGGCACTCAGCTCCGCCGCTGGAGCGCCATGCCTGCAAAAATGGGACATGGATGGTGGTCATGATGATGGCCGTGCGTACCGGATATGTGACCCAGGAAACGAGAAAACCACTTTTTTGTCGAACTTTTGGGTACCACAGCCTCTTGGGCATGCGGCAAAAAATGAAACAAAGGATTCTCCTCCCGGCCCTCCACCGGGGGATGGAGTGGTCTGTTCACCAGCTCCAGAGAAGCAGGTCCCCTCGCCCCTGGGTCGCCCATCTCAGGGGCGCTTTGAAGCCTTCCTCGGGTTCTTAGCAGCCGGCCATGAGACGGGTGGCATCTGCTTCCTGCGTTGGGCTCCACGGTGGGGCCACAGGGGCGGGCTGCAGCGGAGCCGGTGTTGTTGCTGCAGGAGGACACCCTTGGCGAAGAGCAGACAGGGTGTGGGGTCTTGAGCCGCGTGGGGCAGGATGTGTTGTATGGCCTCTGTGTGCTTCTTCACTGCCGAGAACTACTGGGCAAAGTCCTCGACGGTGTCACCGAACAGGCCTACCTGGGAGATGGGGGCATCAAGGAACCGTGCCTTGTCAGCCTCTCGCATCTCAACCAAGTTGAGCCAAAGGTGGCACTCCTGGACTACCAGGGTGGACATCGCCTGCCCATGAGACCGCACCATGACCTTCATCGCCTGGAGAGCGAGGTCGGTCACCGAGTGCAGTTCCTGCATCAATCCCTGGTCAGAACTACCCTCGTGCAGCGCCTTGGCTTGGTGTACTTGCAGGAGAGCCATGGCATGCAGGGTGGAGGCGGCTTGTCCAGCAGCACCGTAGGCCCTAGTCATCAGGGACGACGTAAACCTACAGGCCCTGGATGGTTGCTTCGGGCGCCCGCACTAGGTGGTGGCGCTCTGCAGACACAAGTGCACTGTGAGCACCTTATCCACCTGTGGGATCACCGAATACCCCCTGGCCGCTCCACCACTGAGGGTAGTGAGAGCGGGGGAGCTGAAAGATCGGGACCGGGCAGTAAAAGGTGCCTCCCATGATCTTGTCAGCTCCTCATGCACTTCCGGGAAGAAAGGAACCGGAGTGACCATGGGCGGCGCCCCGAGCCCAGGAACCAATCTTCAAGCCGTGAGGGTTCGGGGAGAGTGGAGGGTTCCACTCTAGCCCAATGCTCGCGGCCGCCCGGGAAAGCATGTCCGTCATTTCCGCGTCAGCCTGAGACTGGGTGGCCTGACCATTCCCGAAGGAGGAAGCCCAGCCGAAGCCTCTGTGTCCGACTGGACGAGCCCACTCTCTGATGCTGCGCTCGATAACTCATCGTCTTCCCGGGCTCCGAACAAGAGGTTGAACTCGTCCTGAAACGAGCTGGCGGTCTCGTCTGAGCTTCCGACTGGGGCAAGCGAGCGTGCTGGGGAATGGGAGGTCCATGAGGGGATACCCGGTGGAGGTGGTCCCATTGATGTCCCCAAATCGCCCCCAGTGCTAACCGATGTGGCCTCAAACCCGTAGGTAGTTTTTCTTACCTTTCTTACGAAAGCAAGCCGTGACCGCAATGTTGCCATGGTCATGTTCTCGCAATGAGGACATGACCCATTCACAAAAGATGTCTGCACGTGGGCAGCGCCCAGACACGTAAGACAGCGATCATGGCCGTCAGAAGCGGAGAGATAACGACCGCAACCAGGAATAATACACAAACAGACAGGCATCTTTAAAAAGACGTTCCATGTGTGGCGTTCTTTTTGTGAATTAACATATACTATTTTAGAATATACTCTATTTTTTCGCTCTGCTGAAGCACCTCGGGGCGTTCTCTGCACTCCACGAGTGCAGAGGGGGAGAAGCTGCTGAAATGCGCCATAAATCCAGCAGTTTGAGGTGCATCTTTGGAGAGAATTGAATTCAGTGCCCTGAATACAACCGCTCGGCTCTGAAGAGAAAATCTGAATGAGTGGTTGCATACCAGCTCCTTTTATACCAGTATGTCCGGGGGAGTGGCATGCAAATTCCACTTGCCAATTCCCATTGGCCTTTTTTCAAAAAATCAGAGGTGTTTGGGGCTCCCAAGAGTGACCCCTAGTGTCACTACATTGACACAACGTTGAGTGAGTGACAGATTTACATCCAACATTGTCTGGCACAACAAAAAAGGGAGAAACCAAACTATGTGCTTGCCATTCCCCATGTATCTTTTTAGGAATTTGTCACCCTTTGCATTAGAAAAGAACTTTCAAAGTTTTGAATTACATCAAAGCACTCTTTTGTGCAGTTGTTTTATACAGTATTCATTCTGTAGGATGTACACACATGCTTTTCCATGTGCTGTGTCTGTTCCCACACCATCAAAGCAGCGAGATTAGATTTTGGAGGCAGGTGCATGGAGTTCATTTAATATCAGGGGCTGAATGCATCCCAATGTCAAACACCAAAAATAATATTTACATCTCCTCTGAATGGAGCATTGAGCTTGATTCTTTGTGCAACCTGCCAGCATTGAGATTCCCTGGGCAGTTTGCTCTGTGTTCTGTGTTTACCAGGTAGTTTGTGTAACCTTCTAGGGTATAATGACATCACCCAGTGAGGTGACTCATACTGACCTCTGAGACATATTGTCATTGGATGCTCCCAGGCTCAGCAGCGGTTACACAATTCAGAGCAGACATATGGCCATGCTGTGCCTTACCAAATGCTCAGAGAAAGGTTTAGGCACCACTCCAGGACTCCAAGCCAGCTACTCTGGGCATCTGATCCCTATCTCATCTCAGCGAATTTCACTGATTGGTCGGGAGAACAGAAGGGTCAGCGGAATGGCCACAAGGCGTAGAGCTCCGGCCTGTTAACTGTGTTTTACTCATTACAACAGCACTGATTAGACTTGCAGTGGGAGGAGGGATAACCTAGAGTAAACCACAGAGAAAAGAAGAGAGAGAGCAACAGAGAGAGAGGGGATAGAAGAACAGACAAATGGGTCACTGGAAGGGCTACCAAATGCACAGCTCTGACCTCTTAACAGTCATTTACAGTATTTACTACAGATGCACTGTTCTAACAATGGAGAGAGAGTTAGGTAGCCTATCCACCTTTTTCCTATGTCCTGTGATGCTTAGCGAGAAATATGGGCATTACTTCTGTTGTCAAGTAAATACAGCTGTTGTTGCGGTGTACATCCATTCATTCTTTCGTTGCGATGTTGGGATTTTGAGGAGAGAGTGTCTGATTTAATGACAACATATATCAATCACTATATCAACTGAATGATATTAAACTGCAAAAAGGTCAGAAAGACAAAGAAAGCACGAATAAAACCAGCGCGCAGTTTCTCCCAGATGCAGTTGAGATTTAATCTAAGCGCAAACGCAACATTTCTAGCAAAATTTTCAGTTGTTTCATTGGAGTACTTTTGTTAGTTCAGCTTCAGATGTTTGTGCTTGTCATCTTGTCACTCTGCATGTTACAATCAGACAGACACACTGAGGAGGAGCTGTGAAGTTCTCTTACTTGGGTATGTCATTGCTTTTTCAATTTTTCAGACTGGACGGTTATTTCTTTTTAAATCTGCAAGTAAGTTTAAACTTTGTTCGGCGGGTGATTTTCTGGTGAGAGGTGGCACTTCACTGCCGTCCAGGATTCATCAGGATGCCGTTTTATACTTCAAATGCGATGTGGTTTTTGACTACCTCTGTATGTGTATGTGATCCAATCACAAAACATTTTGCAACCCATTTACAACTATATTTAGCACTGACCTTTGTGATCGGATCATCCGAAATGTGTCTTATTTCCAGCTGTAAACAGAGTCTAAAATTACTGCAGCCAGAGTGCTGGAAGTCCCACCCACATTCATTTCCCAAGTAAGACCCCCAGGAATAAGGTAGATAAATGAGATACATAAAGTATTAAGTATTAAAGGAAGCTGAAGTGTTTGTTTTTTTTATTCACAAAAAGCTATAATTGACTGTAACAGATAGCAGCATTGTCATGTTCAAAATAGCATAGAATAATAATATACAAATGTTACCATATAGTATGTAAAATATGCACAGTCAGTGGCGTAGATAATAAAAACAAGCAAGTACAAATCCGCCATTCAGTGTTGTAGTCGAGACCAGCTCATCCGAGTCCAAGTCCAGTCCGAGACCAGAGTAGGTCGAGTTCAAGTCAAGACCGAAACCAGAAGAGGGTCGAGATCGAGTGAAGACCAAGACCGGAGAAGGCCGAGTCAAGACTGAGTCCAGTAAAGGCTGAGTCTAAGACAAGTGTTTTTTTTTTTTTTACAAATGTATTAAATGTATATTTAAACAACAATTGACTCTAGGCACACATATCAAATAAGCCTCATTTATTATTTTCTTAAGCTTATGTTGGTCAAAAAATATTACCAGTTGAGAATACAAATTAAATAAATGACACATCCTAGGCTAAGTGAACAAATTGGTATTACAATTACATGTCAGTGTTAACAAAATGTCAGTGAAAAACTCAAATTAAAGGTTCAATGTAAATATGTGGCTTAACATGGCAATACAATCTACCAGCGTACAAGTCAAGTAAACATTTCTGCTTTACAAAATACAATATTACTGTAAAATAACTAAAATGGGCCTAAAAACCAAACAATAATGTATTAAATATGGCAATATTTATGCAGAAAGTGAATATAAACATTTACATTCAATTTGTTAACAATTTCCTCAATTGCACTACCATATTTCATTCATTGTAAGTCAAGTAGTTTCTGCTTACATTTGCCTGCAAGATTTCATCTCGGGGTATGCACAGACACCGTTTTTTTTTTTTTTTTTGCAACCTGTAACAGTATAAAGATGGGCATGGAGGAGGTGAGAACCGGCTGAACAGTAAACATAAAGTTTAATGGTAAACTTAAAACCAACATAAAGAAACATGCAGCATGGCCACGTGCGTCTCTCTCTCTCTCTCTCTCTCTCTCTCTCTCTCTCTCAAACTGGTGCCTCCGGCTTGTCTTTATCCCCCTCCCAGCTGATTAGACCAATTAAGGGCCAGCCGTGTGTCCCCACCCACCTCCTCATCACAATGCCAAATACACATCTCATGAAAAATAATGTATATAACTCTAATATTAATATTACTGTAGTTTACTGATAAAAAATAGGTAGTGTATACTTTAATACACCGTAAATTGTAAAAGACAGTTTGCTTCATATATTCAGTTCAGCAACAGATGAAGGGCTTACATTATCATTCTTTATCATTTATATTATAACTTGATTTAGCTGTGCAGCAATTGTAGTAACTGGACAGCCTACATTTAAGTTTAACTAACATAAAAATGAAAGAAATGATACATTTTCTGCAAATTGGGCATTCACCTAATGAACAAATGCACGTTAATGCATTTGGGCCTGCTCAAGCAATGTCAATAGTATTTAATGTGCATTTTTGGCACATTTGGACCCGTTCAAGTGTCAAGCGCCACTCTCCTGATCCACTGCCTGCAAAACAAGAGACACGAAGCAACAGCCGAAGATGGTCATCTTGCGCATGTTTACATAAACAAACAATAAAACAAAATATGCAGAGAGTGTTTTACTATTCATCACATATTAATCGCTTTGACACTGTGGATGAAAAGCGTCTGCAAAATGAATATTTACTTTCTCCAGAGGAGCATCTCAGGCAGGAGGGCAAAGGGGCAGTGGCCTGGGACACCGAGCCACCCACCTGTGCACGGCCCCTCACTAGTTCTGATTCTACACAGCAGGCTGAAATGCGGGACAGACATCAAGATCGCTGATATTGTAAGTCAAAAAGGGTTGTCAGATAAGTCAAATCTTTCACTGTATATTTTTTTAAAAGGGACTTCACTGGACTCGGGGTTAAGTCCAAGTCCAGACTTGTTCGAGTCCGAGTCATGACTGAGTCAAATTGCTCACGAGTCCTTGACAAGACCAAGACCATGAAATTATGGTCTTGGACTCAGACTCGGGACTGAGTCCGGTCTCGAGTACTACAACACTGCCGCCATTATTTATATCATGATCAATGGAAACATGTAAATGCTTCACGCTGCAGATCTATGCGCTTGTGCTGAGTATGCAACCGGATGGCCTTTTACAATAGACAATATGTGCAGTATACAACAGAGCACAATGTGCATAATACTGTATCCCACAATGCAATGTGACTTGACCTATTTTTTTTGTGTGATAAATGAACCAGAAGTAATTTACAGCCACTATTTTTTACTTTTATTTCTTGTACTCATTCGTTGATCAGACTGCCAAAAGACATTGAAAATAACCTTTTTTCTTTCCTAGATGATTACTGAATGCCACTTACATGCAACATAAGGTTGCATATATAAAATGTAATTGTTTATTGTGAAATAATTCCTATACTGTTTATATATATATATATATATATATATATATATATATATTTATAAGCAGGCAGAATACAGTGCACAGTATTCTGTAAGTTGTAACTTAAGCTTGTATTCCTATCAAAACATAGTCCAATTGTCATATTCTTCATAAATGCTTTAGTAGGTGTGCGGTTCATTACAGACAAATCACTTTTGAGATTTTAATCATTCTGCAATGAAAAGCAGTTTTTTATTTCAGAGACAATAATAGCTCTTGTTCATTGAATTGCATTTAGAATGCAGGATAAATGAGCAGAGCAAAGTGAACCTTGATGCAGGTCAGAGGACACCACATAATTATACAATAACATATTGTTTTTAAATTATCTTCACACCTCCGGTGCCTTGTTTTGCTGTTTATACAAATGTGAAAATTAAGGTGCCTACAGTAATCAACCTATTTGAAATTCTGCATTATGTAAATCATGAACTGAATTTAAAGGACCAATTTGATTACATGCTGATGTACACACCCTAAGCATTTTAAACACCTTTTCTACAGCAACCTTTGCAAAGTTGGTGGACATGATTATTCATGTATTATGGTCAAAAATAGCTACAGTGCAGTGCTAAGAAACTATATAGTGTGTGAATCAGACTTAATAGTGCATATGCTAAGACTTGAAAAAAAAAAAAAAATACATTTCATATATTAATACGTGTGTCTAGATAGAATGCCCTGTTTTAGCCTGTAAAGTGCAAATAAACCTGAGGAAAGATGGCTTTTAAAACATAAACATTTAAAACATTTATACAGTGTGAAGTGCATGGCTTCAAATTATTGGCTACATTTTCCCAGAAAATTTTAATATAACTTTTTATTAAAAAAAAAACATTTTTCAAACTTAATCATGCATAAATATTGGCTAGATTATTGGAAAACATAAATTCTGAATTTAATAATCCCTTTAATGTACTGTACAGTAGTTGTTCAGTCAGACTTGAATGTATCTGATTCCATTCTGCTCTGTGTTTGACAGTTTTCCATCATTTAAATTTATATCATTATTCCTGTGTAACTGCAAGACATTAGTTTTGAACAAAAGGTAAATTGGGGTATATTGTAATGACACGCTGACTCAAGCTTGAGATGAACCCAGATGTGGGAGTTTATTACACAGGACACTTGAAAAGCAGGTAAGCAAGCAAGGTAAGTATTCAGGTATGGTACGCAGTCTTTGGAGACAGTCTATGATCAAACAGAGAACCAAGGCAGAAGGCACAAACCCATAAGTGGTAATTTCTAAATCAGCATGTGCCCAAACAGGTAACTTCAACGTCTGACAGGATCACAGGTGAGTCACATAAATAAACAGAGGAGCAGGTTTGTATCTTGAAACACAAAGTATTTTCAGTGTTCTCAAAGTCACATTTCCTGAGCATTCAGAGAGGCTTGTGGTATAACAGGTAAGTTTCAAACAGGTAAGTAGATATGCAGTAAACTCGGATTTCACAAAGTCACTTATCTTGCACGTCTGGAGCAGATCGTAGACAAACAGGTGAGATTAGCACAGGTGAGTAGAAATGCTGTATTCTCAGTCACTTGTTGTGAGTAGATATGCCGTAATCACCAAATTCTCAGAGTAACTTCTCTTGTATCTCCAGAACAGGTCACTGACAAAGTAATAAACAGAGAAGCAGTTTTTCTACTGCGGCTGAGCAAGAGGGAATCCAAGGTACCTTACAACTAGGTTAGATGCTGACTGAGAGTGAGAGTGATGTTTAAGTGCATGTCCAAACGAAGTGATGATGAGCTGCAGACGTGCGTGATTAGAACTCAGGAGTGAGTGCGGGTGACAGACGGTGAGGGAGAGGGAGTCTGGTGGATACGTGACATATATAAATTGTAACAGAAAATGTGTGGCTTATTTCTCGCTCTCTGTCAAAACATGCACCCAATAATTTGTATACAAAGCTTGTTGTGATTACTTGTTAACCATTTTATAGGTATCACAAAATATATATATATACACACACACACATATACACTTAAACAGGAGATCACTGAAAAGTATCTCTCTCTCTCTCTCTCTCTCTCTCTCTCTCTCTCATATTCAAATTCAAATTGCTTTATTGGCATGACATACATAATGAACAGTAATTATAAGACAGAATAATACTAAGAAACAAGAAAGATATTTTAGAAAATAAAGACATGTAAAGTAATTGTACTCAACAGATTCAGTAAGATGTAATAATAATATTCTCTCTCTCTCTCTCTCTCTCTCTCACACACACACACACACACACACACACACACACACACACACACACACACTCATGTTGGTGCAGCTATCATTATGAGGACTCTCCATAGACATTATGATTTTTATACTATATGAACTATAGATTCTATCCCCTAACCATACCCCTAAACCTAACCCTCACAAAAAATGTTCTGCATTTTTACATTTTCAAAAAGACATCTAGTATGCTTTTTAAGTGATTTGAATTATGGGGACACTAGAAATGTCCTCATAAACCACATTTATAGCATAACACCCTTGTAATTACCAGTTTGTAACCTAAACAAATTTCCTCGTAAACCACCTAAACCCGCCCACACACACACACACACACACACACACACACACACACTCACTCACTGTTGGGGAATTGCAATGTCAAATTTGTGTTATACAGGAATGTCATGTCTATTTGGTTCATTGGCTTTCTCAGAAAAGTGTGAAAGGTTCATGATGTTGCCCTGGAGCTCTTAGCTGCTCAACCAGCATATTCCCTTATTTTCCATTTCCCTCATTTGCTCACCAACATTCTCTTGAGCCTTCATAGAGAAATGTGTTATAGTCAATAATACAAATACAATGAAACTGCTAAACAACAGTTTGATACAGGAAATACTTTTTAATAAAGGACAAACCTTTTCATTGAAGTATTTTAATAAATAACTAGATTAATAAAGTTTGTTGACAAACTTATGTTGGCTCGAAAAAGCCTTGTCTGAAAGTTTAAAACAGATAGATAGACAGACAGACAGATACAGTAGATAGACAGATATAGGCCTTGTCCCAAATGGCACAACTGATGTGGACTTGCGGTCTCATAGTCTTCATCTGTGTGTTCCCGTGAAGTCCATGAGAGTGTAGGGTGTCCCATTTGACATTTAAGCACACAGAAGGGTGCTCACGAGCACCCCCTTTGCACACACAATGCACCCTTTGGCTGACCGTGCATTGGTGCAAGCTCCACAATAGACTATTACCCAACAGTCCCCACTGTTGATCCTCTCGACCAATCACAGCGTACTGGAGTTTCCTTGCTGGAGGTAAAAGCATGGCGGACGAGGCGATGTCATTCGTGGATTAAATATTGATTTCAATAATATTTTTTTCCTGATTGGCAATGACGAATCCCTTACTTTTCTTGTGTATATATAGTATGTCTTTTTAGTCTGATGTGTATAATTAATTAAAAACGTTTTATTTTATTCAGTTGTCCAGAGATATGGAATTACTCCTATTTATTTAGTTTTTTTTAAATTGGTATTCTAGAGGAAGTTTTCTGGAGGATATTTATACCTGAAGAAGTGTAGCTGTGTGTATAAATATAATGATTTTTGTGATATACGGTGATGTGTGAGACGTACAGGATGTTCTCCTTTCTATATATTTGACTGTGTTCTTATGCTGCCTTCCTTCTGAAGTAGTAATTACAAGTACTTCGCGTTCAAGTGCTTTGTTGTTGGAAAGAACAGGAAACATGGACGACGGCAGGTTTATTCATATACATTTCTTTTTTTTTTTTAAGTCCTCATGGTGGTGTAGTGACTCACCTCAATCCAGGTGGCGGAGAATGAATCTCAGTTGCCTCCGCATTTGAGACAGTCAATCTGCATATCTTATCATGTGGCTTGTTGTGCGCGTTACCGTGGAGACCTAGCGCGTGTGGTGACTCACGCTATTCTCTACGGCATCCACGAACAATTCACCACGTGAGAGTGAGAGCTACATTATAGCGACCACAAGGAGGTTAACCCAACATTACATTACCCACCCTAGTAACCGGGACAATTGGTTGCTTAGGAAGCCTGACTGGAGTCACTCAGCATGCCCTGAATTTGAACTTGCGACTCCAGGTGTGGTAGTCAGCGTCTTTACTTGATGAGCTACCCAGGCCCCCATATACATTTCTTGAGGAACTTTTATTTTGACACCACAATACTCAGCTTGCTGACGATAATGGAATTTTGGTCAAATACAAGCTATTTACATGGTGTAAAAATGTACAACATGCATCAAATGGTTGCTAATATACATAAATTAATATAACCAAAACAGCAAGTGCTAACAATTAGCTGTATTTTGAAAAATATAAAAAAACCTGTCATTGACTACAGAAACCGTAGTCTCCTCCGCCATGTTGAAAATTTATGACTCCTCCCATCTCGTAAACTTGGGTATCAAAATTATCTCAGAGTTTCCCAGTTGTAATTACGACTTGAGGGTCATTCATGTGCAACTTCCGAGTGGGAAACTTGTATTTACGATAATTCCCATAGCATGTGAAGGCAGCATAAGCAGCTGCCTGCAGCCATCCAGGTGTCTGAGTCATGTTTATTTGTTCTCTAAACATTTAAAAAATGGGGTTCCCTTACGACTCACTACACTTGACATTGCATGCTAACGCATATGGGGAGTTTCCTTCCACACGACCTAGTTGAAACCTCTCTACAATAACGGCAATATTCTAATATTGCTATGGTATTTGAGCCCCACCCTTTTAGGCGCAAAGCTGTCCGCTATAAAAGCAGGTGCACAAACACCATTCCTCAGAATTTTCTTCCTTCAAGACAGCGATTCATCTCTCGTCTAGAAGCCCTCTACTGCTTTGCCGTCGACTACACAAGTCAACGGGTGGAATCTTCACGGCAATGAGAAGACTCTCCACTCCCCTGCAGTGTTGCAGCGATCATCACTCCGCCTCGCCGCTTCACTGGTGAACGGGCCGCTTCAGCATCCTGATTCCTCGCAGCACTTTGGCAGTTGTTGTGTATCCTTATAAAGCAATTGTATATTGTATATTGTGTGTGTGTGTATATATATATACATATATATATATATATATATATATATATATATATATATATATATATATATATATATATATATATATGTATATACTGCGAGGTCATGAGACTCAAGATGCTTCACTCGTGAATTGCCCTCATTCTGAGGGACTATTCAGCCTCATGCACCCTCCCACCTGCCTCTTCTGTGACACCCCAGGGATCACATGAGGAGGTACGGCGGGGCCGCGAGTTCAAGCAGGATGAATCTGAGGTGGACCTTGTGCTGGCACATGCCCCGCGAGCCCCTCAATCTCTATACAACGCATGGCCTCATCTCGTTTGGTCTCGATGGGGATGGGGATGATGTCATGTCTCTCACTGCATCAGGTGAGTGGTCAGTGGGTGAAGCTTCCGCCCCTCCCCCCAGCGAGGGCGAGGAGCGTGTACGTGCCACTGACGAGGAGATGCTTTGCGTCCTTTCAAGGGTGGTAAAAGAGCTCAATATTGAGTGGTCTCCTCCAGAGGAACCTACACTATCTCGCCTTGATGAATGGTTCCTGCAGTCCGGACGCCGTCAAGCGACCGTGTCTCGTAGATCTGCCCCGTTCTTCCCTGAAGTTCATAATGAACTGTCAAAATCCTGGCGCATGCCCTATTCACTGCCTGTGGAGTGATTACATCCTCTCCAAAGTGGATCATGGGGAAGAAAGCGGTTATGCCAACTACCCCCCCGAAGACGCGGTAGTGGCACATTTCTGCCCGGCGAGTAGCCGGGCATGGAACTCATGGCCCATTCATACAATATTTCTGAGCCGTGTCAACTAACATCTTCACTGGCTGGAAGAGCATACTCAGTGGTGGGCCAAACTGGTTCAGCACTCCACGCGATGACAGTGCTCCAAGTTTTCCAAGCTAAGCTCCTCAAACAAACGGAGAAGCAAGGCTATGATCCAGAGACGTTCAAAGAGCTCCGCACCACTACGGACTTAGTGCTGCAAGCCACAAAAGTCACTGCACAGGCCATTGGCAAGTCAGTGAGCAACTTGGTGTTTTTGGATCGTCACATCTGGCTGACCCTCATGGATATGTGTGACATGGGAAAAGCCACTCTATTTGATGCTCCGGTGTCTCCAGCTGGCCTTTTCGGAGGCTCTGTGAATAGAATTGCTGAGCGATACATCACAACTCAGCAACAATCGCAGGCTATGCGACATTCTATGCCAAAATGGAGCAGTACTTCATCACAACCGGCTCACTCCTGCTCTGTCTCGGTCCAGTACCCGGCTAAAAACTCCACACCAGCTGCCTCAGCACCACCAAATGTCACTGCCGAGCTGCTGGTAAAGCCACACAAGCCGTGGCCCAAATGAAGGCAGCCACATCAGCACAGACGGGAACCCCCCCCCCCCCCCCCCCCGGCACAACAAAGCGCTCCTGACGAACAATACTGTTCCCCACTTCCCCAGTGCTGTTTGTCAGGAAAGAAATATTGTTGTTCAAAATGTTGTTTAACATGTTGTTTTCTGTGTCTCACATTAATCACATGCACCTAATGGCATAAACACGCTTCCCAATGGTGAGCGGCACATTATATCATGTATGAACATACAAAGATTGTAAAAAGAGTACAGCGCTCACACGAGATGCTCACACTTTTTCAGTAAAGAGCTTTCCCACTTCAAAGCCCACATATTTTGCACAACCGCTTCCCAATGATGAGCGGTGCATTATATCTTGTAATGAATTACAAAGATTGAAAAAAGATTACAGCGCTCGTTGCACATGCATGAGACGCTCACACTTTTCAATAAGGGCTTTCCCACTTCAAAGCCTCACATTATGCACAACCGCTTCCCAATGGTGAGAGGCGCATTATATCATGTTATGAACATACCAAATTGCCCTCTGTCCCATTACACGGATGCGTGGCGAGCTCTTACTGGCATTCCGACTGGGTGCTAAATGATTGAACATGGTTATACAATCCAATTTCCACATCAACCGCCCCCTTTCAACGGTGTTCTGTCTTCCACAGTTCCGTCCAAAGACGCGTCAGTGTTACAAACTGAAATACACAATCTTCTTGCAAAAAATGTGATAGAGGTTGTTTCATATGAATTAATAAACCTGCTGTCCCCACGGACTTGACAAGAGCTGGTGTTTACAATGATCAAGTAAAATCTGTGGTCTGACCACATGATATGCCGGTGTTGCGTGCACAGACTGCGTCACACACAGTGGGATTTACAGCCGTTAATTCCTCGTTCTGGAGAAGGACGACAGGCTTCAGCCAATTCTAGTTCTGAGACGTGTGAATCGTGCGCTCATGATGCACCCATTCAAAATGTTAACTCAGAAACAGAATTTATCGCACATCCATCCTCAGGACTAATTTGCGTCAATAGATCTGAAGGACATGTACTTCATGTACCAATTGCACCGCGTTACAGGTGGCTTTTTAGATTTGCATTTCTAGGGAACTGCGTATCAATTTAAAATCCTTAATTTCAGTCTGTCTCTGGCTCCCTGCATGTTCACGAAATGTATCGATGCGGAACTCACCCCATTGAAAATGAACGGTGTGTGTGTTTTGAATTACCTCAGCGACTGGTTATTACAAGCCAATCAGGAGCACTACTGAGCGAACACAGAGACTTGCTGCTTTCACATATGGAAAATCTTGTCTAATATCAAAAAGCACACTTTTCCCCAGCCAGTAAATCTCCTTTTTAGGAGTTAATGCATATGCAACTCATGAATGAGCATGTAAAGACCATTCTTCGGTGTCTGTTTCAGTTCAAACTGAAAAAACATTACAACTGAAGTCATTTCATTTTCCTGTGCATCGTGGTAACTCGCCACTGTCTGGCTGCTCTAGCACCATGGAAAGCGCCAGCCTTCTACCAACCGGGTGTTATATCAGGTCTCAGTTACGTACGTAACCTCGGTTCCCTGAGACGAAGGGAACGAGACATTATCTGGCCACACTACAAGACTCAGAGTTCTTCTGAGGTGCGAGCAATGCGCTCTTTGTCCCTCAGTCAGAAAATTATGAAGAATGGTATTTGTGCACCTGCTTTTATAGTGGACAGCTTTGTGCCTAAAAGGGCTGGGCTCAAACACCATAGCCAATATTAGAATACTGCTGTTATTGTAGAGAGGTTTCAACTAGGTCATGTGGAAGGACACTCCCCATATACATTAGCACGCAAGGTCTCATTCCCTTTGTCTCAGGGAACCGAGGTTACGTACGTTACTGAGATGTTTTGTTGTTGTGGTTATACGTTCACTTTGTTTTGTTCTTTGTTAAATTCCCTAATGCTTTATTGCCCATTTGTTGCTTGGAATTTTTCAATAAAAAACAAATTTCCAAGAGTTAAAGCATGTTCCTTTACCCTTTCTATCAGTGTCATGACTTATATACTGTATAATAAAACTGCATGTACAGTATATGAAAAACACAATGTATGAAAATACCATTATCTTATTGTAGTCTGTCCTAAATGCACACTTTTATTACTCATGCACCCTCATGGACTTGCTGACCATCTGTCTGCACTCGCTTATGTCACCAAATTCTGGACTCGGAGGAGGACCGCAAGAGATGGGACAGGGTCATAGACAAACATGCTCTTGAGCCTTCATAGAGGAATGTGTAACAGTCAATAATACAAATGCAATGAAACTGTTAAGCAACAGTTTAATAAAGGAAATACTTTTTAATAAAGAACAAACCTTTTCATTACAGTATTGTAATAAATAATTAATTCAAATCCAAAACTATTGCATTCCCCAATCCTCGCTTATGTGCAGAAATTCATATTACATATCAAAGAAATAATTCACCCAAAAATTACAATTATGTCTTTATTTACTCAGCCTTATGTCATTCTAAACCCATGACTTTGTTCTGCAGAACACAAAATGACGTATTTTAAAGAACGTTGCGATCGCAGATTTCCATGCAGTAGCAGTTGATGGCGACTCACTTTAAAGCTTAAAAAAGCACCCAAAAGTGTCATAAAGTTGTTATGCATGCATCCTATTCCAAGTCATCATTTTGTGTGATGACCAGACCGATATGTAAGCTGATATTCACTCTCAAATCAAATCTTTGATTAACTCATGCATACAGAGCCCAAATCAAATATGGTGACACATCAGTAACATCAAATTGGTTCTTGAGTGTCTCATGAAATAACATCATGATGTCATGGCACAAGAACCAATGAGGTCAGCCATCGGAACATTCTTTAAAATGTGTCCTTTTATGTTCCACAGAAGAAAGATAGTCATATGGGTTTGGAATGATATGAGGGTAAGTTATGACAGAATGTCAATTTTTGGGTGAGACATTCCTTTAGAAGATCATATTACAAGTATTTTCTTCTTTAAATGTGATGTGTTCATTATTATCCAGTTTGATGCTAATTATGGCGTATCAGTGCTCCATTAACAAATATTCATTGTGGGTCACTGGAAGAACATTAATAGCCAATATCTCAAAGGGAATGGATGGAGAGCAGGCCGGGTGCATTCTGGGAACAGGTTGAGTGTGGCCAGGGGACAGTGTGCCCCAGATCCATCAGTGCCCCAGTGGAGAGCAGGGTTAAGGGCCAAACAACATGCTGCACCTTACTGCTTCTATTCCCAGACTTGCAAACTAAAGGTCACTGCTTTTAATCAGTATAAAAAACATAATTGCTGAGCTGTAAAATGGTCTTTACAAATCAGAGATGATCAAGGAATATTTGACAAGAAAACATGATATATAATATATGATAATGTTAGAGGATGATAAAGTAAACAGTGATGTTTTCATTTGATGTCACCTTAAATGTGCTTTGCAAGTAAAACAAAGAGCTATATGCATTGAGATATGGGCACTGTAAAACTTTTGTCAGTAAATACAATTTCCAAATGTTGCTAATTAAAAAATACCCCCAACATACATCAGCCCTCATTACCCACATTGTCTATCAAGGCCCGGGGTTTTTTTTTTACACACACACATACACACGCACGCACACACAAAATAAATAAATATCACAATAAACACATACACACCCATGTGCATTGCAAAAGACACACACTTGTGAGGAATATTGCAGTGGAATGGCCCCAGGATGTGTTTGGAAGTCAACAGTAGTGCATACATAATTAATTTGTCTTGCACACACTGTTGTGACATTTTGTGTTATAAATCACTTTCTGATTTAGTGGAGTGAGCAGGGACTGAAGCTAAATGTTAGATGAGAGAAAAGGAGCACTGGGGATCTGACTGCAGATGAAAGATTGTGTTTGAGTGCTAAATGTAGTTATCACCTGGGTTCTGCTAGCACAGCTGTTTCATACAGGGATAATTCACTGATAATGTCATTGGCATTTGGCTACACTGTCAACATGCCAGCTACAGTGGGTGCTTCAAATACAAACTTGTCGGGTATAGACGTGTGTGAAGAGTTGGGCATAACGTATTAGAAGAAACACATAACTTTACGTAATTAGATACCTTTTTTGAGTAACGGCTAAAGCAACACGATATATATATATGTATATATATATATATATATATATATATATATATATATATATATATATATTATTTTAGACTATAATATCCGAGTTGTTTTTAAAATAAGTAACTTGTTGCTTTTCTACATCTCTCCCTTCCCCGTATTGCGAAAATGTATCAGGAGTACAAGTGTATAAGTTGTGCTGGAGGAGATAATAGGCTCGTTTGAGATGAACTGCACAGAAGTTCTGCACAGAACCGATCTCCGGTGATCACTGGCAGGTGCATTCCTGTTAGAAATCTGTCAGACTCACTGTGACGTCATGATGACGTATGTCATAAAATCTCCCGTGAGAGAGAGGCAGCCACAGTCTCTGAAGCTAGGCAGCTAGGCTGCTTTTTCCCAGCTGTGCAAACTGCAAGCATGATGGGAAATTACTTGCTGACAACACAGCTTAATGCTCACTGTTATCATATTTCAGAAATATCTATAATATGTGTCTTTATTAAACTAAAAATGGATGGAAAGACATGTCTTATGGTGGAAATTATGTAACAGGTACATTGGGTGTCTTGTTCATATTTATTTTCATTTAAAAACAACATAGCCTAATTGAAATTATATTCACTTCATCAGCAACAAAGCGCATGAATGTGAATCAGGCGCAGACTGGCCATTGGGAAACCGGGACTTTTTCCGGTGGGCCGGCCGCGAAATGGGGTCGCATATACATATGTCGTTATAGGGCCGAATTTTCTTCCCAGTCCGCCCCTGATTTGAATCATGCGATATCTGCCTTTGATCTCATAGGTGGCTGATCCACTACGAGAAATGAGCAAAATGTGCAAAATAAAAGCACTTATTTACTCCTCCCCTGACTGCAACCACCTACTCTCGTCTGCTTTCAAGGCAAAGCGATTGGTATCTCAAATGAGCATGTTGTTGAATGCGTATGGGTAGTGCATGATGGGTATTGTAGTTCTAGAGAGTGTGAGGCTTGCTTATCAGCGATGCATAGAGAATTAAGTTGTAGTATGTGTGTGCGCATGATGTGTATTGTAGTTCTAGAGAGTATGAGCCACGCTTTATCAGCTATGTGCCAAGCAGAATAAGTCTTATTTTAGCTCACCCTGAGATTTGTTTTAAATAACTGCTAAATACTGCTGGTAAAGGAATATAAATCTGAACGCTTAGTGAAATCCAGTTGTACTCATCATTTGCAGTGTCAACGCTTCAACACGGCATCCAACATTTATTTATTTTTTTGTAACAGTTTATTAAAGCAATCAGTTGTCTGTCAGACACCCCACCCTAAAGAATCAGCAATAAACTACATAAAAGTACTGTCCTTTAAACTGTCCATAAAATTTAAACCTGTGGACTATGCATAATAACAATCCGATAATGACTAAAAAATTACATTTATTGTTGAATGCTGTGAATTTGTACACAAGGAATGCTTTGAGTAATGAGGATGGTTTAACACACAACTTCTCAAAGCTTACCACGCTGATGGTAACTACACACAAATGCACAAAGCACTGTTAGCATGCCTAAACTTTCCAAAAAGTTGCATCTCTCAGTTCATCCCTTTAAAAGCACCACAGCTAAAAATATTCAACTCACTAGATTGTTGTTGGACGACTAGTGGTAGATCTTGTCCCATTTGTAGGATGTGTACTTTTATATGACTTCCATCTGCTTGTTTCACAACCCTTGTCTACAGGAACCTTTAATCATTCAAATACTCTCAAACAGCCAGTTGAAGTCACTGGATAGTTGGATTTGACTCTGGTAGATCGAATTCCTCTGTTATATTTTGGAGTTTGTGCTTAGCCCCAGTTCCACGAGAATAGAAATTTCATGTTCAGTCCGCAATACCTGGCTAAGCACCACGCAGACACCGTCCATAACCATAGCAACAGCTTAACTAACCATCCAAGCACAAGACATTTTCACATTTCGGCTTACACTGAAAAACTCTTTTATATTACATATTTATATATGCTCACTGAGCACTTTATTAGGAACACTATGGTCCTAATAAAATTCCTGACATGATCTTCTGCTATTGTAGCCCATCCGCCTCAAGGCTCGACGTTTTGTGCTTTTTGAGATGCTATTCTCCTTACTATATATATATATATATATATATATATATATATATATATATATATATATATATATATATGCCACATCTAAAATTATTTCAGTCTAAATTCTTACGGTTAAATTAACCATGACAAATTAAACTGGGGTTAATAGTGAAACCGTATAATCGTGACATCCCTAGGCTCTGGCAAGCTAGCTATTTTATTTGTTTGTTATTAACAAACTTGCAGCTGGGGATAAAGTGAGATGTAATCTGGCATAAGGTTGTGAGGACAGTATGAGTGTGGACAGTTCTGCAGATGTCTAACCTGTGTAGTTTAATTTGTTTGCTTTCGGAAAGCCTTGAAGCACTAGTTCACTGAAGCACACAGTTTTTGCCTTGAGTTTGGAGTAATGGTGATTGATGAAGTTATTCGATTATAGAGACCTCACAAGGCTATTTTGTTGAAAAGAGCTGAATAAATGTAGCCTGCATTATTAAGATGGAGATAACAGAAGTGAATCATCTGTCTTTGTTTACATTATAGCTGTTCTTTTCACCCAAGTCCAGAGTCAGCTTTTCAAATTCACAGTGATGATTGTAGAATTGCATGCAGGGCATAATACATACAATCAGAGTTGAGGATTTATTATGTTTTTTTTTTCTTCCACATATGGCTACATTCATACAGAGTGGCTGTATACTCACACAGTCAGTGATTAGGATTGACAACCATATTTACAAACTCTTGAATTGTCCTGTTCATACAACAACTTCCAGGAGTGACTCGAATACTGTCTGTCTGAATGAATATTTAAAGTTAAGCCCCTTTTTTCTTGCAGTAGCCAAGAATAACAACTGTAACCATCTGGCTAAAGTAAATATAAAAAATGCAGACTTCCATAACAACGGAAAGTCTTATCACAATCATCATGACGTTATTTAATAGATGTATCCAATCCAGACACAAACTGTGTGTGACAACCGTATTCTGCTGCAGTGTGAACGTAGCCTATATGCCTTCTGCTATTCTGCCTAGTTGGCACTTGAAACACAACAGTGTGTTTTCTTGTGAGTCTAACCCAGAAGAGTGCATTTAAAGACTCTTACAGCGTATCTTGTGTAGCCACACTCACGTACCTCTTGATTCAAGAGCATAATGTCTTGTTTTTACTCTGACTGATCGCTGGCTTACTTCTGATTTAAAATGTTAATGTCCAGGCTGACCCGAGAACATCATCGGCTATCCAATTCCATTTGACCTTTCACAAGCCTCAGTTTTAATTGAGAGGTTTATAAGAACCATTAATCAGATAGTAAGATGGTAGTCACAGTGTGGAAAAAACCCAGAGAGCTCCTCCTCATTGGTAGCTGATGAACATACCCTCGTGCATGGACAGACATTTTTGAAAAACCATTGACATTTTAATTAGCACTGAACCTGTATAAAAATACCACTCTTAATAAGTGTCTTTTTTAATGTGCTCTATGTGAACGTAATAAATGTTATGCATGTTGAGATATGGACCAGGGAGATGGAGAGAGTCTATTGCTCAATAAAACCAGCACAGAACATACCATAGACACATAAATCACACCCTGAAGATCTGTATCACCTTACAAAATCATCCAGAATGCCTCTTTTTAATTGGAACTGAGTTCCTGAGGGTAACACTCTTTCTGCTTCAGAAAAAAAAAAAAAAAAGAAATCACACATTTTATTTATTGATTTATTTGTTTGTATGTTTGATTGTTTGTTTGTTCATTTATTTATTTGTTTGTTTTGTGTATATTCTTTAGTCGCTGTTTAATAACGCAGTATGCCATTGAAACTGTAAGATATCGTACGAATTGGCTCGTATGAAAAGATAAGAGTTTTATTCCCATAGAAACCAACCAATAAACAAATAGAATTTCAAATTTATACAATACAGGCATAACATTTTAGCTATAGCTTTCTTCCCAACACTTTATTTTAAGACAGGAAACATCTGTCAACAAATTTGGTTATTCGTCAACATATTTATGCAATAAAAATGACTTATGAATGTCAATAACTTATGATACACTTCCCTCGTTCCGTTCTAAACTCCAGTGTTGTCTTTCTTCCATGGTACACAAAAGTTATTTTCCTATTAAAATCATGGTAAAGTTTAGGATTTGGTTAAGGGGTTAGACTTTATGGTTAGGGTTAAACTCAGGCGCTGCTTGTCTATATGGGCAGGTAGGGCAGAGCCCCGTCTAAATATCCATCCACTTGAAAACTTAGATCCATACTATAAACTGCCAAAAATGTAGTTTGTTTGTCCGTAAATGTTATCAAAATGCTGATATATGTATTTAAAACCAGGCCTAGTAAACATTTTTATCCTATTTGTATGTCATATAGCCTAAAGCTCTGTTACGCAGTGTTTGATATATATATATATTTAAGCATGTGGGGCAGAAAGTCTGCTGCCCTCCCGAACTTCACATCACCCCTCAGTTTTCCCAATGGAAATCTGTGGTCAAATATAGTGGTGCAATGAGCCCTTATTTAGACCCACTGGAGCAGAAATTAATCTGCCCATAAACATTGTGCCAAACCAAAGGTAATTTTAGTATTACTGCACGCCAGCAGTGTTACAGATCGCAAACATGGCGAGCACTATCGATGAACGTGTGTGTAACAGCGTGTCGTTTCTATTGCAAATTCAAGACAAACTGACCATCAAACAACTTGGTCTTGAAGAGCCAGACATAAAAAAAAAAAAAAAATCAATCAAAAGATAAAGGTAGGTTATAAGACATTGTATGCTTTGTATGATGACAAATTGTATGTCAAAAAGCCTTGGTTCTTGAAACTTTTTAAATTTACTGTGATTTAAAACATTATTATCATTATAAAGCATTTCGTTTTTGTAACAAATGTTCGTGTAAATGGCATATAGGTAGTTCTGTTTCTCTGCCTCTCCTTCATGGTGTTCTTCAACAACACTTAACATTATGAAATAGCATTTTTATTTAGATTTTGATCTGCAACATTTCAACATTTTAAGATAAATCATTCTCATAAAGAATATTAGAATCAACATAATGTTCTTAGAGTTCTGCCTTGTGGTGGAATAATGCAAGGACACCACATATTGTCTCAGCGCGTTTGTGTTTGAATAATGAGTTGAACCAGTTGAATAATGTAGAAAAAATATACAGGTGCATCTCAATAAATTAGAATGTTGTGGAAAAGTTCATTTATTTCAGTAATTCAACTCAAATTATGAAACTCGTGTATTAAATAAATTCAATGCACACAGACTGAAGTAGTTTAAGTCTTTGGTTCTTTTAATTGTGATGATTTTGGCTCATATTTAACAAAAACCCACCAATTCACTATCTCAAAAAATTAGAATATGGTGACATGCCAATCAGCTAATCAACTCAAAACACCTGCAAAGGTTTCCTGAGCCTTCAAAATGGTCTCTCAGTTTGGTTCACTAGGCTACACAATCATGGGGAAGACTGCTGATCTGACATTTGTCCAGAAGACAATCATCGACACCCTTCACAAGGAGGGTAAGCCACAAACGTTAATTGCCAAAGAAGCTGGCTGTTCACAGAGTGCTGTATCCAAGCATGTTAACAGAAAAAGATGCACAACCAACCGAGAGAACCGCAGCCTTATGAGGATTGTCAAGCAAAATCGATTCGAGAATTTGGGTGAACTTCACAAGGAATGGACTGAGGCTGGGGTCAAGGCATCAAGAGCCACCACACACAGACGTGTCAAGGAATTTGGCTACAGTTGTCGTATTCCTCTTGTTAAGCCACTCCTGAACCACAGACAACGTCAGAGGCGTCTTACCTGGGCTAAGGAGAAGAAGAACTGGACTGTTGCCCAGTGGTCCAAAGTCCTCTTTTCAGATGAGAGCAAGTTTTGTATTTCATTTGGAAACCAAGGTCCTAGAGTCTGGAGGAAGGGTGGAGAAGCTCATAGCCCAAGTTGCTTGAAGTCCAGTGTTAAGTTTCCACAGTCTGTGATGATTTGGGGTGCAATGTCATCTGCTGGTGTTGGTCCATTGTGTTTTTTGAAAACCAAAGTCACTGCACCCGTTTACCAAGAAATTTTGTAGCACTTCATGCTTCCTTCTGCTGACCAGCTTTTTAAAGATGCTGATTTCATTTTCCAGCAGGATTTGGCACCTGCCCACACTGCCAAGAGCACCAAAAGTTGGTTAAATGACCATGGTGTTGGTGTGCTTGACTGGCCAGCAAACTCACCAGACCTGAACCCCATAGAGAATCTATGGGGTATTGTCAAGAGGAAAATGAGAAACAAGAGACCAAAAAATGCAGATGAGCTGAAGGCCACTGTCAAAGAAACCTGGGCTTCCATACCACCTCAGCAGTGCCACAAACTGATCACCTCCATGCCACGCCGAATTGAGGCTGTAATTAAAGCAAAAGGAGCCCCTACCAAGTATTGAGTACATATACAGTAAATGAACATACTTCCCAGAAGGCCAACAATTCACTAAAAATATTTTTTTTTTATTTTTTTATTGGTCTTATGATATATTCTAATTTGTTGAGATAGTGAATTGGTGGGTTTTTGTTAAATGTGAGCCAAAATCATCACAATTAAAAGAACCAAAGACTTAAACTACTTCAGTCTGTGTGCATTGAATTTATTTAATACATGAGTTTCACAATTTGAGTTGAATTACTGAAATAAATGAACTTTTCCACGACATTCTAATTTATTGAGATGCACCTGTATATATATCTGCCTTGCCTATATCTGTGGTCACAAGCCACTTCTGATTAAACTTAATAACATAGATTGTTGGTTGATTTATTTTTCTCTATGTCAGTAAAAGTCATACATTTTTGTACAAGCTAACTCTATCTCCTACAATAATTACAACTTGTCATGTGACTGGGTTGTGTTCTCCATGTTGCCTTGCATTCACAAATTATGCCAGTTGCTGCTTCCTATTTTAAAAAAAGTGTTTGTGGCTGAGGAAGAGGAGAATAGAAAAGAGGAAGAGAAGATTAAGAGGCTTGTATGAAGTGGCAGTAGGTATTTGGGGAGGTGTGGCACAATTACCTCCCTTTACCACCCACTGAGACAGAACATGACAGCTGCTGTCATGTCTGCAGGAGCTTTTCTTGAAGCTCTTCCAGGAGAGCACCACAGATGAAATGTCACGCCATCTCCTTCTTGTGTCCACCTCTAGCACCTCACCATTGCTATCCTGTGGGGGAAAGCCCAGTTGTAGGAGCTCTGTCTGGGTAGAAACAGAAAAAGAGGAACACAGAACAGCCTTGATGTGTACAAACAATAGATGAATAAATACAAACCCAAGTGAATGCCCCTCACTTTCAAAGCTGTGGAAATATTGACCCTCTTAAGGACACCATTTGAATCAGAATACGCCAGAATTTAATCTACTCTTCATTGCATATGAAGCTGTTGATCTCTGTACACTTTAAGCGGGACTTGCATAGTCAGTATTAATTCATTCTTTGCACATTGTCTTCTCTCTGTTTTATACTGTGGTACTAGCAAATGGGTTTGTTGAAAGTTGTGGTCTTTTTTCTTATTCTTATTTCTTAATATATTCTGAATGGGTGGATTTTCGAAATCCTTTTATTTATTTTTTACAAGTTATACCTTATATTTTATCATCCTCATTTATTGTTATTATATTAATCAATTTTCTATTTTTCTTTTACTATAAGGTTCAAGTAATATGTTTGTGATTTAAAAGGTGACTGAGGGTCTGGCCCATGCCAGGAGCGCAGTAACAGTGATTACTCATTTAGCCCGGCCTCCAGAGAATGTGTATTTTATGTTGCATTGCATTTATTAAATTTCTATTTCTATTTGTATTACTTAATGAATCATATATCCTATTGAACTAGATACAGCAATAGTGTGCTCTCTTGTGCAATGGAGTGCCCTTTTGTTTCTCTCTGTGCTAATGTTCCACAGATGATGAGGCCCGACATTCCAGCAAGTTTTAGGAGGAGGCCTCTATTCCGGAGGAAAAGATAGCACTGATACATTGAATGTCTAGTTAACTTATGTCTCTGAATTATTTACAGTTATTGTGCTCTCTCAAACGTGACTTTGCCATAGTCGAAAACAACTTCCAAGGATTTTAATTGCTCTCCTTGGTACCCCTTTGATGTAAAGAAATAAGGAGTTGCCATAACTGATAGTGAACCTCTGATTTCTGATCATAAGTTTGTCTCAGCCAAGGATGGGACCTCGATTCATGTTGTGACTAACAATTATTGTTTGCACGAAGCTGGAAACAGTCCATATTTGGAATATGTTAAAATGTTTGAAGTAGTTGACCTAACAGAATGCTAGAAATTGTGGTACGATGACATCCTTAATGTAATTTGCATATGACTATAATTGCTTTGGAAAGTTTGTAAAACTTCACTTTGACTTCCTGTCTTTCGAACTGTTGTATCTCATTGACTCAAGAGGCCTACTGAACCTGCAGAGAACAATCAGAATAAATTCTCTCATTTGATTATTGCAAAACCTGACTCTGAGTTTTATTCTTCAATAAACACATTGAGGACCCAGCTGTTATCCCCCAACAATTCTCTTAAAGACTTTTTTCGTGCATAATATTACTATAACCACCCCCTTGAACTGAATTAACCCTTTCAAGTGGGCATTTACCAGAAGTGTAAGGTTTAAGATGCATTTTCATGATGTTTATACATATTTTGTTTTTCAGGTTGCATTTTGGAAAAATGTTGTTTGTCAAGGTTGCAAAATTTCACAGCTGCCATAATTAAGCATACAGGTAGTCTATGTATGCTTTGACTTTCTTGGCTTTTCTTTAAAATCTTCCCAGCAAACCAGGAGACTTAAAATGTAAAATGTTAATTTCATTGCAGAATATTCCTACACCCTACATATTCCTGAGCCTTGGTAAACTACCTGAACATGCTTTTTTAGAAGTCTGCAGTGCAGTTTATTTGACCTTTATAAAAGCCAGAACATTTTTTTTTTTAATATTGATCTATTGTTTATTTAATGGGATCTGTTGTGGCCCACTGTTGCATTGTCTCATATTGACTCATATTGTCTCAAATTGGAACATTGCCATTTTCTACAACTAAATGTTTTGGGAATCGAGAAAAATATATTAATAGTCGAATTCTTACTTGGAAGATTGCTAAATTTGATCCAAAACAGTTAGAAATGGTGTCAGTAGTGACCATGTTGGAACAAGGGACATTCAAATTAAGTTTTTGCCAAATTTGTTTTAATGATACCAGGGTTACATAGTTTTGGATTTTTTATTTAGTTTTTGTTTCTATTTTATATTCAATTTGTCATTACACTTTAGTTTAGATTTCGTTGGTTTTCATAGTTTGTCTGTTAGTTTTCGTTTTCATTTTCTCAGTGTTTTTTAGTTTCAGTTTAGTTCATTATATTTTAGTTTTAGTATTTATTATGGCTGCCAAAGCTGGTGTAATTTAAAAAGTCTAACATCATAAAATTTCTCAGGGCATTCTTGTGTTACATCTATCTAGTGATATTTCCATGTTTAATGTGGATTGTAAATGTTGCAAATTTTATAATATACTGTAAATATGGCAGTATAAAAGTAATCCATAAGACTTCAGTGGTTTAATCCATGTCTTTAGAAGCGATATGATAGGTGTTGGTCCTTTTGACAGTAAATCTTGACATCAGCAGTCTCCTTGGCAATCATGATTTCAAGCTCGGTTATATTTACCAGCGGCATCTAGTGCTCTGCGAACTTTACTAGCAAGTGTAATCAAGCTTGAAATCATGATCGTTCCTGTAGACTGCAATTGCAAGATGTACAGTGAAAAAGGAGTTACATTTTGGACTGTTCTCACCCAAAACAGATTAGATCACTTCAGAAGACAAGGATTAAACCACTTATGGATTACTTTATGCTGCCTTTATGTGCTTTTTGGATCTTCAAAGTAAAAAGGAACCTGTTGACTTGTATTTTATTGACCTACAGAGCTGAAATATTCTTCTAAAAATCTTTGTGTTCTGCAGAAGAAGAAAGTCATACAACTCCAATTCCAAAAAAGTTGGGACAGTATGTAAATTGCTAATAAAAACAAAAAGGATTGATTTGTAAATTATATTCACCTTTTGCTATATTGAAAGCACCACAACCACATATAATATGTTTTTTTTTTTAATTTATTTTTTTTATTTTTTTTTTATGTTCAGTAATTTCAGACAGTTGAGTGTTTACCACTGTGAAACATCACCATTTCTTCTAATAACACTTATTAAGCATTTGGGCACTGAAGACACAAGTTTGTTAAGTTTAGAAAGTGGAATTGTCCCCCATTCATCCATTATGTAGGTCTTTAACTGCACAATTGTACAGGGTCTTCGTTTTCTGGATGGTGTGCTTAATAATGTGCCACACATTCTCAATTGAAGATGGTCAGGACTGCAGGTGAATCTATCTCCCACACTCTCTGCTTACACAGCCATGCACTTGTAATCCAGGCAGTATGTGGTTTGAAGTTGTCCTGCTGGAAAATGCAGGTACGTCCCTGGAAATGATGGTGCTGGATGGCAATATATGTTGCGCCAAAGTTTTTACATATCTGTCTGCATTCATGGTGTTCTCACAGATGTGCGAGTTACCCATGCCATAGACACTGACACACCCCTGGCCCATACAGACACTGGCTTTTGGACCTGATGATAACAGCTTGGATGGTCCTTTTCCTCTTTGTCCCAGAGAACACGATGGCTGTGTTTTTCAAAAACGATTTGAAATGTGGACTCTTCAGACCAAAAAACACGGTTACACTGTTCTACTTTCCATCTAAGATGAGACCGAGCCCAGAGAAGTCGGCAGCGCTTTTGGACAGTGTTGATGTAGGGCGTCTGCTTTACATAGTGAAGTCTTAACTTGCATCTGTGGATGCAGCGGCAAGTGGTGTTGACTAACAAAGGTTTACTAAAGTTATCCCAAGCCCATGTTCATGATATCCATTACAGAAAATGATATTTTTTAAGACAGTGACATCTGAGAGATCACGCGCATTCAGAAATGGTTTTTCTTCTTGCCCTTTAGGCACCAAGATTTGACCAGATTCCTTGAATGTGCACTGTAGAGGGTGAAATACCAAAAGTCCTTCCAATTTGTCTTTGGGGAACATTGTTCTCAAAGTGCTGGATTATTTGCTGAAGCATCTGTTGGCAAATTGACAAGTCTCGAATGATCTTTGCTCTTGAAGGACTAGGCTGTTTTTGGAGGCTCCTTATGTACTATGACACAATTGCCTCACCTGTTTAACATCTCCTGTTTCACATCGCCTTGTTATTTCAACTCATCAAATTGTTATTAGTCTTAAATTGCCCCTGTCTCAATTTTTTGGAGCATGTTGCAATCATCTGATTTGAAATGACTGTAAATTTAAAAAAAAAAAAAACACAATTCACAAGGTAAAACATAATATTATGTGTAGTTGTGGTGCTTTCAATATAGCAAAGGGTGAATAAAATGTACAAATCACTCTTTTTTGTTTTTATTAGCATTTTTCATACTGTCCCAACATTTTCGGAATTGGGGTTGTACACATCTGTGAGGCTGAATAAGAGATGATCTATCCCTTTATCTTTTTGAGGTTTTAAATGATGATTTTACTTTGTTATGTGTGACAGAGCTCATTTATTGGCCACTGGGGGGAAAAGCAATGGTAAAGAAAATGACAGAAGCTTAACAGAGGTAAATCTTGTTAAGGTTCTAAAAAAGTAAAAGTTAACTTAATGTTATGATGTGAAAGTGAATAAGAAAATATAAAAATTAATTCGGAATACTTTGTAGATATTTTCTAGAGAATCAATTTTCCTCTGACAGACTTTACCAGTACTGTTTAAAAGAAATCTTGGATTTGGTCAAAAGAGGGTCTTCAAAGGTTCTACTTCCCAGTCTCAGGACTTGGGGCTTGTGGATTGAATGTAAATATTTTATACTTGCATTATACACAATAATATCTGACTTGGTGTCAACAGGCTTTCTGTTCTTACTTTGAAATTTAAAAAGTGAACATGTGCAGTTGATACCTTAATGGGCTATTTCTACTTGATCTGACCCTTAAAAATGACTTTTGTTTAGGATTCCCTTTAAAATTGTTGGTGTAAGGTTGATGCAGTCATATTAAATTATATTTTTTCTTTAATATTTGATGTAACCACATGAAGAACGTTTTATATATATATATATATATATATATATATATATATATATATATATATATATATATATAAATCTCTTCTTATTAGATTTCGCCCTCCTCCACTGTCTTCTCCTCAATCTAATTCCAGTTTTAAAATGGGAGATCTGACACTCCCTGCACTTTCAGGAAAATCTGGGAGAAACACCTTTAGTTTTCCCTTGTGTCAGTTCTAAAATCTACCATTGGCCAAGTCAATGAATATGCTAATGCACAATTTCTGTTTTCAAATATTTTAAGTGGAGTAGATATTGTAGATATTGTGCTTTATTTTTTTATTTTTTTTATTTAATTTCATAGTGTGTGTACATCCCAATTGCTACATACAGTAAATGGATTTATATCAGCCATTAGACATCCCATTCTTTAATTATCATTGTCACCATCATCCAATGAAACATCCATATCAGTCGACTATATTTTAGAGAGGAATACGAGCACAGTACCAAGAGCATCCTGTGTTAAACCCCTGGCTCTTTGCCGCAGATCTATATATTTATCATCCAAGCAGCATCTCCATACCAGCATGTAAGACATGCAGTGCTGGTGCAGCCCATTGCGTTTAATGCGCTACATTATTTCTGCATCTGCTGCATGCAGTAAAATGTGCCTTTAAATCCTTCACTGACACCTGGGTTCCCCTCCCTCGCGCACACCATTACCATGGCAACCAGAGTGGCTTTACACCCCCAGTCACGCAGAGAAAGAGCTGAAATCTGGGATTCATCTGTAAAGTTGAGAGTCAGTCTCAGTTTAATTGGATTTTAGATGGAAAGAATATTTCAACTCCTTTGTCCACCTAATATGGTTTAAACTATGAAGTAGACAGTAGCTGTTGTTTAAATAGAAAATAAATAGTTTAGAGAAGATTTTGTGAGCTGTAAACCATTGTTGGGCTTCTTTGCTGGTGGTGGAGAATACCAATTTCATTATAATGTTTCTTTAAAATAATTATGTTTATCTTTTTTTTATTTGAAGCCAATGGGCCAGCCATTTAACCCAAACTCTATGAAGATGAAGCAAACAATAGTTGACAGAATTCTCCATCAATACTTTATCCTTAAAGCACCACAAATAGGCTGATCGCACTGTGAATTCAGCAACAGTATGTTAAAAGATACGCTGCTGAAATGGGTCTATGTTTCCCTAAATTCTTGAAGGATTGTTGAACATATGGGGACATGTAAGTTCCAGTTTCCAGGGTGACATGTCCACAAAGTGGCGGCAAAAATTAGTTGTATTTTTAGTTGTAAATGATGTACAGTCAACAAGAATATTTTATTAACTCGCAACCTAGCCCAAACTCCCACCCTAATCCTAACCACCAGTGGAGTAAAAATGTAATTTTAAGGCATAAATGCAACTTCCGAATCTCGCCCACCATTGTTTACGTGAACGCGATTATTTCTTGGTTTCCATGGGACCAGAACCAGTGTTTAGGAGTTTGCACTAGAGCCAGAGGGAAATGTGATCACATTTGAAATGATGCAAACATGTCTGATGGGGGAGGGCACTAGTCAGTAATTCAGCAGAATGGGCTCGGTTTCAAGGTACATCAACATTCAGAAACAACATGTTGATATCCTGTGTCATCATATTGTTTCATTCAGCAACACTTTTGTGATGAGGAGGAGGGTGTGGCCGGGCCGTGAGGGTGAATGGCTGGTGCCGAGTCTGCTGATCAGTGGGAGAGCGAGATAAAGGGGATCCAGAGATGCCAGTTTGAGAGAGACACATGCGGCTGCTGTATGTGTGTGTGTGTCTTGTTTTATGCTGTTTTAAGTTTAATTTCTGTCATTAAAGTTATGTTGACTGTTCTGCCAGTTCCCACCTCCTCCTTGCCCATCCTTTACCCATTACATTGGTGCCGAAACCCGAGAAGGAGGAGGGATGCGCTGTCATGGTGTCCTCGCCACTGCTGTCCACCAGGGGAGGAGCTGCGGCCATCTGCTGGGGGACGGAGGAGTCGCTGCCAGACGCCAGGAGTCGGAGGAACCGCTGCCATCCACCAGGAAGGGGAGGAGCCGTTCTGTTCACCAGGGGTCGAAGGACTTGGTGCCGTCCACCTGGAGAAGAGCGGCTGTCATCCGCCAGAGGGTGGAGGAGTGGTTGAGGACCAGGCGATAGCATGTCTCGGAACCGGCGAGCAAGTTTTTCTCTCTCTCTCTCTCTCTCTCTCTCTCTCTCTCTCTCTCTCTGTCTCCCGTTCACCCTTTCCCTCTCCCCTCTCCCTCCCCTCATCTCTCCGCCAGGTTCCGAGGAGGCCGGGTGGACCACCAGCTGGCGGAACGGCAGGACAGACAGCGTCTCCCCTCTAGAGATGGGGGGAGTAGGTCAGTCCAGACGGCGCCCCAGCCTGAATCGGGTGGGGGAGGAGTGTAACGAGGAGGAGGGCGTGGTTGGGCTGTGAGGGTGCACGGCCGGCGCTGATTCAGTTGATCAGTGGGAGAGCAAGTTAAAGGGGAGCCGGAGACACCAGTTCAAGAGAGAGAGAGACATGCGGCCGCTGTATGTGTGTGTCTTGTTTTATGTTGATTTAAGTTGAATTTCTGTCATTAAAGTTACGTTGACTTTTCTGCTGGTTCCTGCCTCCTCCTTGCCCATCCTTTACCCGTTACAACTGCATAATGTAATATATTTCACTGAGTGCGGCCTTTTGAATAGTCAATCTAAACTTTAAGTTTTCTAATGAAATAAGGCACACTGTATGGGTTATTTTGTGTATTTTTAATATACATTTATTGTCTCCAATCTGTTGTTATCTTTTTCTTTTTTCCCCTCCATGTATAGTTGTGTAAAGCAAGATGATGAATAGGTCAACCATGAGTGCACAGGTTCATAAATATTACTGTGTAGTGACATGAACCTAACCCTCAGGGCCAGTGACCCTCACCTTCATGATGTCCCCAAGGACTCCCTCTAATATCCTCAATTGTTCTGTACAGTCTTAAAGCTCATGTGACAATGTGATTTATGATATTAAGTGGTCTGTATATAAGAATTCTAAAGTAAGATAGATTGATTGAATATGACCCTTTGTCTTTATGTGGAAACTGTGTTTGTATTTTATGCAAAGGAATTAACATGTCAGCTTGTTAGACAGAGGGAACATTTTTTCATACTGACATGATGACAAACCATCTCACTCTCCATTGTATCCGCTTGTACAGCTGCTCTGTTTTTCCTGAAGAATCCAAAGTAGGACATCACACATAAACGCTATGCTTCCCTTCTGGTCACACATCAGCCCTTTTCCAGAATTGTCTGTTTTTCCTATAGTTTCACACAGAAGTGAATCCAAGACATTCTAAGCCTATTTCTCTGCTGCAAGCTTTCTGAGAGTTACTCTTGCATTTAGTTTGCTCAAGATCACGGTGTTCCTCTGAACAACCTTTACTTCAGGACTATTTCACTGAATACGTAAGCCCATTCAGTCAAGCAGACAGCTGCTCTTCATGAGCAGATACAATGAGGTTGTGAAATCCCTTCATTAAAATACATCTCATCCCATTTCCCATCTTTGTTTATGGGGCTATATGTGGTTTGAACAGGTGTTTGGATTACAACAAGGTGTTTGGAAGATGTTGGCAGAGAGGAGTGTAATGAGGAGAATTGAAGAATTGACACTGTGTTGGTAAGCCATGCATGAGTCAAAGCCATGCAGGAAATGATGGTTACACTTCAGATCTTTTGCTTATTGTTTCTTTCCATCAAGCTATCAAGTCATTAAACACCATGATTTATAGCTTCCCTAATGACAGAGATTGAAAGAGACATTCCCGTTAGCCCTATAAAGGTAGAAGGAAGAGGGAAAATGAAGAAAGAACAGACACCTTTGTCGATTTCTTTCATAAGGAATCAGGTCTGCTTCCTGTAAATCACATTCCCTCAAAAGTTGCTATAAATTTGTAAAGTAATTAATCTAAATTTAGGCAGATGACAGCAATGGCAATGGGATATGAGCTACACTCTTATTCTCTCTCTTTCTCTCTCATATAAGCAGAAATCCTTCCTCTTTGTGGGGTGCATGCTAAATTCGCTGTGGTTTACATAAAAATGATAGATTAGCCCCATGTAACTATCATAATGATTCATATTACTTCTTTATGAACAAAAGCTTGTATGGAAAGTCACAGCTTGCCCTGTGGGTAATGTTATTGAAGAGGTATAATTGCTCATAACTTATGATGGGGACTACTCCATTGCTGGGTGCACAGGAAGAACTGATTGGATGGTTAAACTGAGGTGCCATGTTAGATGTGAGAGGCCTACTGTAAGATTACACTCAGGGTTGCTGAGCTGACTACTCAACCATTCCAGTTACAAATGGAAACTTAATAACAATGATATATCAGGGTAGGCAAAACAGAAGCCACTGAACACATTAACATCATAAAATTCTCCCTAAGGATAGCAGAGGTAATAAAGCTTTATATGTGGGCCTGTGCCCACTAGCCCGGTTTTTCCCTCCTGGTCAGGACAGCACCACTCCTAATCATTCCAGTTACAAATGGAAACATAATATACACCATATAGAGTCCATAATATGCACTTTAGTAGAATTTTATTTTTTTCCCTTAGGTCTCGTCCTAATGTTAGTCAAAATTTCTTGAACCAAAGAAAACCTAAAGAGCCTTTATAATTTTGTTTCTCTCTGACGCCTAAAATTTAAAAGGATGTTACTGTACCTTTTAAGACTTCTATTTGTAAATTACCTCTGCTATGATGGCTAACCTCCACTTACTGATAAAAATCACACTGTTGCAATGTTATAATAGTTTCTGTTTTAAATGTTTATTTATTTTAATACTATTTGCAAATGTACTTTACTTTTCTGTTTATTTTTAGTTCATTTCAGCAATAGTAAGTTAGTTACAGTTTAGTTTTTACATTTATGGCCATACATTCTATTCGATTGTATTCTGCTATATAAGATGGTTGGATTGATTGATTTAGTATAAAGTGGCTGTAATGCAGCATTTCATTTACACAACCAAAACCATATCTTTGAAACAAACTTTGAAATACTAAAAATCAAGAAGAAACGGTTTAATGTTCATAGATGTAATGTTCACCAGGTCATTGCAAATAAGTAACATGAAAGATACATTTATAACAATTTAGTAAAACAGTTTTATATCAATAGTTTTTGTATTTTAGTTTTAGTATAGGAAAATATCACTGCACTATTAGCAGATCCCCTTAACGGCAATATCCCGTGAAAAAAAAAAAAAACAGCTTTCTCCACACCGTTTGGGTTACACCAATTCGTGACACTTCCGTTCGGATTGTTCATGGCCCCGGCTACATTTCAGCACCTTTTGAACCGAGTCCTCAGACCACACACTGCTTACGCCACTGCCTATCTGGATGACATCATCATATACAGTAACTATTGGCAGCGTATGGTGAGGTGAGACAGTTCCTGGGGCTGGCTGGCTGGCTATTACAGAAGGTTTGTGCCCAATTATTCAGACATCACCAGCCTGCTGACTGATCTCACTAGAAAGGGAACTCCAGACCCAGTCCAGAGGATGAAGCGGTGTCAACAGGTGTTTATCACAGGTGAAAGTTGCACTTTGTGTTGGACTGTTTTTATATTCACCTGATTTCTCTCTCCCTTTCATTTTACAGATGGAAACTTCAGACAGGGCTGGGGGCAGTGCTCTTACAGGTGGTGGAGGGGGAGGAACAGCCAGTGCTGTACATTATTTGCAAGCTCTCTCTGAAGGAGACTAAGCACAGCACCATTGAAAAAGAGTGTCTTGCCATAAAGTGGGCCGTCCTCACTATCCGGTAATACCTGTTGAGGCGGGCCTTCACCCTCTGTTCAGATCACGCCCCGCTCCAATGGCTCCACCGCATGAAAGAGGTGGTCTACAGGCTGGGGGCACAGATGGCTGTCCAGGACTTACTTTCCAGAAATGGGGGGTGGGCAGACTGGATGACTCCCTGGCCTGAGTTGGGTGGTTTGTCCGGAGAGAGAGAAAGCGGTAAGGGTGCACACACCTGAGTGCTATAATGTCTAACACTTGTTTCTGACTGCAGTAAGCACTGGGGAGAGCGATATAAGGAGGAACCACACCAGAGGTGAGGAGAGAGAGCCCTGCACATGCACCCGCTGAGGCTGTGTGATTGTTAAATCTGAAAAGCTATTTATCTACTGAGTGTTTAAATAAAACCTATCGTTTGAGTTTAAGTTTCTGTCCTCCACTTCCTCCTTGGCAACATATATAGAACCTTGTTACAAGAAGGTAACAGATGATTGACTCAAGATGGCGCCGAGTATGGCTGCTGCGTTGCGAGCTCCGACACAACATAGCAATGTTTTGTTTGTTTTGTTTACAATTCTTATGTTTTTTGTCTTGGATGTTGTCTGCCTTATTGTCTATGACAGACAAACTCTTTTGGACATTGGTTCAGCAATCTCAAACCGAAAACCGGACTTCACATTCCTCAATGCCGACCCGCTGTTTACAAACACGCAAGCGGAGCCCTTTGTCTGGGCAGCACGGCCGCGGAAACGCAGGAGGAAAAGGGGAAACAGAGCCGGCGTTCTCATCAGAGTAAGACGCCACGCAAATCGACCCCCGCTACCCACTATTCTACTGGCAAATGTTCAGTCTCTGGATAACAAGCTCTGCGAGCTGAAAGCGCGGATCTCTTTCCAACGAGAGACGAGGGACTGCTGCATTATCTGCCTAACAGAAACTTGGATGTCTGCGGAGATTCCAGACTCAGCCATTGAACCCGCGGGGTTCTCCATGCACCGAGCGGACAGAGCGAAAGACCTCTCAGGTAAAACTAGAGGAGGTGGTGTATGTTTTTTGATCAACAAATCCTGGTGTGATCAGAGGAACGTACATTCCATCAAGTCTTTCTGTTCTCCTGATCTGGAATTTCTTATGTTTCTGTGTCGACCATTCTGGCTACTGAGGGAATTCACAGCGGTCATTATCACTGCTGTGTACATTCCGCCACAAGCTGACACAGACCGGGCACTCAAGGAACTGTATGGGAGTATAAGTGAGCAAGAAACCGCGCACCCTGAGGCCGCGTTCATTGTGACCGGGGACTTTAATAAAGCCAGTTTAAAATCAGTCGCACCAAAATATCACCAGCACATTAGTTTCAAAACACGAGGGGACCGGGTTTTGGATCATTGCTACTCTCCGTTCCGGGATGGCTACAAATCCCTCCCCCGCCCACCATTTGGCAAATCGGACCACTCTTCCATTCTGCTTCTGCCCGCTTACAGGCAGAAACTGAAACAGGAAGCACCCACCCTCAGAACGATCCAGTGCTGGTCGGACCAATCAGACTCTACGCTACAATACTGTTTTGATCACACGGACTGGGAGATGTTCCGGTCCGCCTCTGATGACGACATCGAGCTTTACGCTGATAGCGTAATGTGTTTCATCAGAACGTGCGTAGAGGAAGAGATTCCGACCAGAACTGTACGAATCTATCCGAATCAGAAGCCGTGGATCAATAGCGATGTTCGCGCAGCACTTAATGTGCGGACCTCCGCTTTTAATTCCGGGAACACGGAGGAGCATAAACAAGCCAGTTATGCCCTCCGAAAAACTATCAAAACAGCAAAACGCCAGTACAGGGACAAGATTGAAGGACAGTTTAACACCACCAACTCTAGAAGCATGTGGCAGGGAATTAACATCATCACGGACTTTAAAGGGAATAAAAACTCCGCCATGAACACCAATGCCTCTCTACCGGATGAGCTAAATACTTTTTATGCTCGTTTCGAGGGAAATAACACCGCTCTCGCGGAGAGAGCTCTTGCGGCTGAAGCTACAGAGGTCAGTTCACTCTCCGTCTCTGTAGCGGATGTAACCCGATCCTTCCGACGGGTGAATATCCACAAAGCCGCAGGCCCAGACGGCATTCCGGGCTGCGTCATCAAAGCGTGCGTGAACCAGCTGGCTGGTGTTTTTACGGACATTTTCAACCTTTCCCTCTCTTTGTCTGTAGTCCCCACATGCTTTAAAACCATTGTGCCTGTACCAAAACAATCAAAAATAACTTGTTTAAATGACTGGCGTCCTGTTGCTCTGACCCCCATCATCAGCAAATGTTTTGAGAGACTAATCAGAGATTACATCTGCTCTGTCTTGCCACTCAATCTTGACCCGCTGCAGTTTGCTTACCACAACAACCGCTCCACTGATGATGCCATTGCATCTACAATACACACTGCTCTCTCCCACCTGGAAAAAAAGAACACTTATGTGAGAATGTTGTTTGTAGACTACAGCTCAGCATTCAACACCATAGTGCCCTCCAAGCTTGATGAGAAACTCCGGGCTCTGGGCTTAAACAGCTCGCTGTGCAGCTGGATCCTGGACTTCCTGTCAAGCAGATGCCAGGTGGTTAGAATAGGCAGCAACATCTCCTCATCACTGATCCTCAACACTGGAGCCCCACAGGGCTGTGTTCTCAGCCCACTACTGTATTCCTTGTACACACATGACTGTGTGGCAACATATAGCTCCAATGCCATCATTAAGTTTGCTGATGACACGACGGTGGTAGGTCTGATCACTGACAATGATGAAACAGCCTACAGAGAGGAGGTGCACACTCTGACACACTGGTGTCAGGAGCACAACCTCTCCCTCAACATCAGTAAGACAAAGGAGCTTGTGGTGGACTTCAGAAGAAAAGACAGAGAACACAGTCCCATCACCATCAATGGAGCACCAGTGGAGAGAGTCAGCAGCTTCAAGTTCCTGGGTGTCCACATCACTGAGGAACTCACATGGTCCGTCCACACTGAAGTCGTTGTGAAGAAGGCTCATCAGCGCCTCTTCTTCCTGAGACGGCTGAGGAAGTTTGGAATGAACCGCCACATCCTCACACGGTTCTACACCTGCACTGTGGAGAGCATCCTGACTGGCTGTATCTTCGCCTGGTACGGCAATAGCACCGCCCACAACCGCAAAGCACTGCAAAGGGTGGTGCGAACTGCCAAACACATCATCGGAGGTGAGCTTCCCTCCCTCCAGGAAATATACACAAGGCCGTGTGTGAAAAAACTCGGAGGATCATCAGAGACTCCAGCCACCCGAGCCATGGGCTGTTCTCACTGCTACCATCAGGTAGGCGGTATCGCAGCATCAGGACCCGCACCAGCCGACTCCATGATAGCTTCTTCCCCCAAGCAATCAGACTTCTGAACTCTTGATCTCTCATGATCAATATACATCAGCACTGCACTTTATTACCCTTACTCTTATATCTCACACCGGACTGTCATAAATTATATTATTATTATTATATTATGTCTCTCTTAACAACTGACTATCAACCGACAGCCTGAATGTCAATACAGTACAATACTGTACATTCTATATATATATATATATATATATATATATATATATATATATATATATATATATATATATACTTTTATTTATTTTTTTTTATATATTTTAATTTTTAATTTTTATTGAATAATGTGTATCTATATAGTAAAAAAAAACAAAAAAACAAAAAACAAAAACAGCGTATTGTATACTGTACAGTGTATGTTATTATTTGTATATTGTTGAGTGTAATTATGTGTATAACAGATGTTTAAATTGTGTTGTGTTAATTTGATGTTATTGTAAATTGGTATATGTCTCATCACTGTCACGACTGCTATGTTGATTGGAACTGCACCCAAGAATTTCACACACCATTGCACTTGTGTATATGGCTGTGTGACAATAAAGTGATTTGATTTGATTTGATTTGAAAAAGATCATGTGGAGGTTGGAAGTTCATTCCACCACAGAGGAGCAGAGAAAGTGAACAATCCTAAAATAGACTTTGAGCCTCTGTGTGATGGGACCACCAGGTATCTTTCACTCATAGACCACAGAGAGTGAGTTGGAGCATAGACCTGAAGAAGTGAATTGAAGTTAGAGGGTACAGTTCCATTGGCTGTCCTGAAAGCCAGAGTCAAAGCCTTGAATTTTATGTGGGCAGCTCTAGGTAGCCAGTGGTGGGAAATCTAAAGTGGGATGACATGAGCCCTTTTTGGCTGATTGATGGCCAAACATGCTGCTGCATTCTGGACCATCTGCAGTGGCTTAATTGTGTTAGCTGGAAGGCCAGCCAACAGAGCATTGCAGTAGTCCAGTCTTGAAATAACCAGAGCTTGGACCAGGAGCTTTGTCGCATATTCCGACAGGAAAGGTCTGATTTTCCTGATGTTGTAAAGCGTGAACCTGCAAGACCGGACAGTTGATTAGATGTGTGCAGTGAAATTAAGATGGCCATCTACCACCAGTCCCAGGTTCCGGGCTGTTCTGGTTGGTGTTAGTGTAGTTGAACCAAGTTCCCAGCCAAGATGGAACCAGGCAGAGATATGAGCTGAGACAGTAGGGTCATCAGGCTGGAACAACAGGTAGAGCTGCATATTAACTTTGTAGCAGTGGCAAGAAAAGCCATGTGCCTCAATGACTGGTTCAAGTTATGTGTACATCGACAAGAGGAGGGGTCCAAGAACTTATCCTGGAGGAACCCCAGTGGTCAGCTAGTGTGTCTTGGACACATCTCCTCTCCAGGAGATCTTGAAAATTCTGCCAATGAGATATGAATCAAACCAGCCAAGCACAGTTCCTGTGATGCCCAGGTCAGAGAGGGTGGACAGGAGGATTTTGTGGTTCACTGTGTCGAAGGCAGCAGACAAGTCAAGGAGAATGAGGACAGAGGATTTGGAGTTAGCTCTCGCCAGTTGCAGGGTTTCAGTTACTGACAAGAGGGCAGTCTCTGTTGAGTGTCCTTTTTTTAAGCCAGACTGATGTCTCTCAAGTAAATTGATCGGTGAGAGAAAAGCAAACAACTGGTTGAATACGACTCTCTCAAGAGTTTGAGACAGGAAGGGTAGGAGAGAGACCAGTCTGTAGTTGTTGACTACTGTGGGGATATGTGTTGGTTTTTTTAAGCAGTGGGGTTACTCGAGCCTGCTTGAATGTATAGGGAAAGTTTCTAGTTGTGAGAGATGCATTGATAATGTCTATAAATGTGGGTAAGATCGATGGAGAGGCAGCTTGCATAAGATGGGAAGGGATAGGGTCAAGTGGACAGGTGGTTGGACAGTTAGAATGAAGCACTTTGGAGATCTCAGTCTCTGAGAGAGTAGAGAAAGAGGAAAACAGAGGATGGGATGTTGGAAGAGAGTAGCTGTGGGTGTTAGGTGTAGAGAACTGGCTGCTGATGTTCACTACCTAGTCATTGAAAAATGTGGCAAAGTCATCAGCAGTCAGAGTAGTAGGATGTGGTGGATGAGGATAGAGAAGAGATGAGAAAGTTGAACATTTTCTCATCATTTTCTCAAAAGTTTATGGGAATCTGAATTGTTACTGATCTTGGGTCTTTTGACTTGTGCCACTTTCTCTCCGCAGCCCTCAGCTCGGTTCGGTGATCACAAATTGTCTTTGACAGCCAGGGGCTGGAGGGTGTGGCATGTGCTGGCCTGAAAGTAAGAGGACATACACTATCAAGGCAAGAAGTTAATGTTGAGAAAAGAGTATTTGTAGCTTAATTTAAATCAAGTGAAGAGAAATGGTTAGTGGAGGGAAGGGATGCAGAGACTATGGAAGAGAAGCGAGTGGTTGAGAGAGACTGAAGGTTGCGGGGTAAGGAGACCATAGGTGGAGTAAGAGGTAAAGAAGAAGGCAGAGTAAAGTTGAACATTTTCTCATCATTTTATCAAAAGTCAATGGGAATCTGAATTGTTACTGATCTTGTTCTGGTAATACATTTTAGCAGCAGAAACTCTAGTGGAAAAAGAGGGGAGAAGTGATTGATACTTACACAGGTCAGCAGGGTCTTTTGACTTGTGCCACTTTCTCTCTGCAGCCCTCAGCTCAGTTCGGTGGTCACAAAGTGTCTCCGACAGCCAGGGGCTGGAGGGTGTGATGTGCTGGTCTGGAGGTAAGAGGACAGACACTATCAAGGCAAGAAGTTAATGTTGAGAAAAGAGCATTTGTAGCTTCATTTAAATCAAACAAAGAGAAATGGTTAGTGGAGGGAAGGGATGCAGATACTATGGAAGAGAAGGGAGTGGGTGAGAGAGAGAGCGAAGGTTTCGGGGGAAGGAGACCATAGGTAAAGAAGAAAATAGAGTAACAGAAAACTGGATGATGAAATGTTCAGAGATGTCTAGAGGGGTAACAAGGGGATTATTGGAGATCTAATTAAAGGCAGTCATAGGCTAATATGTTTATGTGGTTGTGATGTTGTAACCATGACATTTTCTGAATGATCCAATTTTGCTGCATATATTTGATTAATGGTCTGGGTAGACTGGGAATTGAGCTTTGAATTATGAACGTTAAAGTATGTCTGCACACTCTGGCACATTAAACTCATATCAAAAAGCAAGGAAAGTCATGTGTTGATATATTTAAATATGAAATTATATATGATTGCTCTTATATCTGAGTACTCGCATGAAAAAAGGATGATGACAGCTATTGTGTTCCTACATCTCAGGAGATCGGCCTGACAACTTTTCGTCCTTGTAAATAGGCCCTTACCAATAACCAAAGTCAATTTCTCAAGGGTGGTCACGCATTTGATCTCATTCAAGATCTCATTCTATATAATTCCCTCTATCCAGAGTGAGCATTTTCACCATGCCCAGCCTTTAGTTTATTAACCTTCAGATATGCTGCATAAGCCGTTTCCTGGGCAACCAATCCTCTACCCATATAGCTCATTCTTAATATGCCTTGAGCATTGCCCTCTCAACTTAGAGCTGTTATCAGATGGCTTGATATAGCATAATTAAACTATACCTTTTTTTGTGTGTTGACCGCTAATTTGCTTTAAATATTGGCCACAAAATCATTGCTCTATTATGATTTTTTGCTTCATGCCTCTATGACATTATGTTTTTTAAAGAATCTTCTCTACATGAACATAGTTTCATCACCTTATCACTCATCTTTTTGAGCATAAAGTTTTGCAAGACAAGTAAAAAAAAGTTTCCATAAGCTTTATTGGATTTTGTGGGTCCTTAACAGACTTTGCAAGCTGTGATAGATGGTAAAGTTAAAACATGTAATTTCATATAAAAAATCAATTTCTATAACTCATGTGGTTTTTTTGGATTCCTACTGTCACTTCACTAACCATGAAATGGGAGAAATATGTTCTGATCCAAGTTTGGTATGAAGATGGATTTTAAAGCTGTCAAATTAAAGAACAATGTGATGGGACCCTACAATAATAATTTAGTAGGATTGTCCTTATTTGCAATTCAAATGAGCACATCTTAGGATCTGTATAAATGGGATTACTGTCATTAACAAGGCCTTAACAAGACTTCCCAGCAGAAACCTAGCTAGCTTTTTCTTCATATAATATTTAGCTTGTGCACTCTCTGGTACCAAGTACACTAGATTTCACACTTTGTGGAGTGCATCATGTCCTCCACATTGTAATGTCAAGATGTGTTTTAAAATGAGTGTTACACTGCAATCGTTGTCTCTCTTCACCTTTGCACTTGCACACTGGCACAGTTGAGAAACCAACCGTAACTTCTCAAAGCAAAAGTGCTAAAATGGGAGATTATGCAGATGTCACAGCTCTGGTGAGTTCGTTGGTTTGTTCTGTTGTCGGTCTGTTCTGTTTGTTTTGTTATTTCTCTCCCTCATGTATCCCTGGCGCTGTCGGCATGCATGATCAGGGTTTCCATGGGAACACTGATTGTTCCCATGGGAACGCTGATCATGCCACTAATTAGCACGCTAGCAGCACCTGTCTCTCCAGTAATTCACTGCTCATTTAAGCCATTCATTGTGTCATGTTCTTTGCTAGATTGTTGTTTGGTGTTGAAGTAACTCACTTCGCTCTCTCTGCCTAGTTGGTCCTGTCTCGTGTATCTGTTTTGGTTGCCCATCTCTGCCCACGTGTCGGGAGTGTGGTTGCCTTCCAGTTGCTGTACGCCTGTTCTCTTCATCCACATCTCTTCAACAGAGGATTCATCACGAATCTGCTCCTGACTACCACAACGCATACACTCGCCTACAAACACATTCTTCACGAAGGATTCCTTATGGATCTGCTCACTGCACTGTCGGCACGCACTCATCAGCAAACACACCCATCACCTTTTACTGCAGTCGGTGCCGGGATCTCCACACTTCAGCTGGATCTGCTGAAGTTATAATTTATTGTTCCTCTGATCTTGGAGTGAGTGGAACGATCACGCCAAGTGGAATCAGTTACTGCATAGGCTTTCCGATGACATCCAGGACTAAATATATCCCTTAGCACTGCCTTCCCGCTTCAACGACTCGGTGGATCTGGCCATCCGAGTAGATAAACGTCTGGTCCTACACCACTGCCGCCGCTGCCGTTCTCCACCTACCCGGGCGGCTGACCACCATACCCTGTCCACAGTTTTGGCCAGGTCACCGGTCTGAGGCAGAGCCCATGCAGGTCGGTAGTGCGCATATTTCTCATAAGGAAAAGCAGTGACTCTGTTCAAGGACTCTGTTTTCATTGTGCCCATCCTGGTTGTTTCTCCATTTCCTGTCCAGTAAAAAACACCGCTTATCAGTAGGCAGGGGGTTACTGGCGAACACAACACTTCTGAAAAAACCCCCGGATTATGCATGCTTCTCCCAGCCTGGCTGCAGTACAGATCAACCAGTCACACTGTCTCCGCATTGGTGGATTCCGGAGCTGAAGGGAACTTTATGGATTTCGACATGGCTTCCAAGTGGTGAGTTCCAATGGTCCAGTTGGACGAACCTGTCACAGCCCACACCCTCAGCGACATGCCCTTGAATGTCATCGCCCATTCCACCAAGCTAGTCACCTTTATCTCTGGAAATCATACGGAGCAGTTGTCCTTTTACCTGATCCAGTCTCCATCGGCACCAATAGCATTGGGGCATCCTTGGTTGGTAATGCACAACCCAAACATAGACTGGTAAACCAATCCTGTTCTTGCTTGGAATTCTTACTGTTTGTCGCACTGTCTTAACTCTGCTGTCTCCCCTGTCCAGTCTTGTGTTTCATTGCAGGATGATCCAGCGGATTTATTCGGAGTACCATTGGCATACCATGACTTGAGTGCGGTGTACAGCCGGTCCCACTCTGCGACCCTTCCTCCTCATCGCCCGTATGACTGTGCCATTGAATTGCTCCCTGGCACTTCTCCTCCTCGTGGACGGCTGTATTTGCTCTCAGCTCCTGAGAGGGAGGCCATGAACAGGTATATCAGTGATTCTCTGGCAGCCATTCTCATCCGCTCTTCCTCTTTGCTGGCAGGGGTGGGGTTCTTCTTCATTGAGAAGAAGGACGGCTCGCTTAGACCTTGCATAGATTATGGGGGCTAAATGACATCACGGTGAAGAATCGTTATCCTTTGCCGTTGATGTCCTCAGTCTTCGAACTGTTGCAGGGGGCACCCGTCTTTACGTAGTTGGACTTACGCAATGCTTATCACCTTGTCTGGATTAGGGAGGGGGATGAGTGGAAGATGGCTTTTAACACCCACAGTGGGTACTTCGAATATTTAGTTATGCCTTTCGGATTGGTAAATGCCCCAGCCATCTTCCAGGGGCTCATGAATGACGTGCTTAGATATATGGTTGACAGTTTTGTGTCTGTCTATTTAGATAATATTCTGATCTTCTCCCAGAATATCCAGGACCATTTTCAGCACGTCAGGGAGGTGCTTCAGCAACTGCTAGAGAATCAAATGTTCGTGAAAGTGGATAAGTGCACTTTTCACGCACAGTCGGTTCCATTCCTGGGTTCATCGTTTCGTTCAAGGGAGTGCACATGGACCCTGCCAAGGTCAGAGCCATCTCTGATTGGCCAACCCCAGATTCTTGCAAGGCTTTGCAGAGGTTTCTGGGGTTCTCTAATTTCTATTGTAGATTTATTTGTAATTACAGCATATTCCTCTGATGGATCTCACCTCCACCCGCACTGACTTTTGTTGGTCCCGCGGACTGAGGCCGCGTTTTCTAAATTAAAGAAGCAGTTTTCTACTGCACCAATTTTGATTACTCCCGACCCTGCATGTTAGTTTGTGGTGGAGGTGGATGCGTCGGAGGTTGGTGTCGGAGCGGTCCTGTTGCAACGCTCTTCCTCGGAAGGAAAGATTCATCCATGTGCTTTTTTTTCGCACCACTTAACACCAGCTGAACAAAACTATGACATCAGTAACAGAGAATTGCTGGCTGTCCGGCTGGCTTTGGGCAGTGACATCATTGATTAGAGGGTTTGGGGGTACCTTTCATGGTCTGGACTGATCATATGAACCTAGAGTAAATTCGAAGCGCTAAACATCGATCAGTTTGGACGCACATCCTACAGTGGCACCACTCATCCAATGTTGCTTGTCATCCAGGGGCGGCTCACACACAGACGCTCATTAGACAGCAATTCTGGTGGCCATCGCTAACACAGGACATACGCTGGTTTGTAGCCGCTTATCCCATTTGCATGAATAATAAGACCTCCAGTAACCCCCCGGCTGGGCTCCTCCAACCGCTGTCAGTCCCTTCGAGACCCTGGTTGCACATAGCCATGGATTTTGTTACTGGTCTCCCCCTTACCATGGCAACACAGTCATCTTGACTGTTTTGGACTGGATCTCGAAGGCGGCTCATTTCATTCCCCTCCCCAAATTACCCACAGCGAGGGAAACAGCAGTGACAGTCATAAACAACATTTTCCGCATTCATGGCCTCCCGGTCGATGTGGTTTCTGACAGAGGCCCCCAATTTGTGTCATATTTTTGGGCAGAATTCTGCCAACAGCTGGGGGCTACTGTGAATTTGTTCTCTAGGTTCCACCCCCAGACAAATTGGCAAGTGGAGTGGGCGAATCAGGAACTTGAGAAAACCCTGTGCTGTGTGGCCTCCTGTAATCTGTCTTCTTGGAGCGATCATTTAGTCTGGGTCGAGTATGTCCAGAACTCCTTGCAGTCATTGTCTATGGGGTTATCACCTTTCCAGTGTAGCCTCGGTTACCAGCCCCCTCTGTTCCCCACTCAAGAGCCTGACGTTCAGGGCTACTTTAGTGTCACGGTTCTGGTGAGTTTGACAGTGTGTTCTTTTTGTTTTGTTATTTCTCTCCCTCATGTGTATCTGGCGCTGTTGGCATGCATGATCAGTGTTTCCATGGGAACACTGATTGTTCCCATGGGAATGCTGATCATGCCACTAATTAGCATGCTAGCAGCACCTGTCTCTCCACTAATTCACTGCCCATTTAAGCCCTTCGTTGTGTCATGTTCTTTGCTAGATTGTTGTTTGTTGTTGAAGTAACTCACCTCACACTCTCTGCCTAGTTGGTCCTGTCTTGTGTATCTGTTTTGGTTGCCCGTCTCTGCCCACATCTCAGGAGTGTGGTTGCCTTCCAGTTTGCTCTATACCTGTTCTCTTCGTCCACGTCTCTTCAACTGAGGATTCTTCACGAATCTGCTCCTGACTACCACAACACATACACTTGCCTACGAACACACTCTTCATGAAGAATTCTTTACGGATCTGCTCACTGCGTGGTCGGCGTGCACTTAAAACACGAAAAACACACCCATCAACTTCTACTGCTGTCAGTGCCGGGATCTCCACACTTCACCTGGATCTGCTGAAGTTATAATTTATTGTTCATAAATCCTTTGAACTGTTCCTCTGCTCTTGGGTCACTTTGTCTCACCTTTGTGACAGCAGAAAGCACCAATCATTTCCCTTAGAAGGTGATGTTTTAAAGAGATCGTGACATATTATTTTGTATTTTTTTTAACTCAACTGGTAAAGCACAGCACTAGTAACGCCAAGATCATGGGTTCGATTCCCAAGGAACTCACAAACTGATAAAATGTATACCTAGAATGCACTGTAAGTCTCTTTGGATATAAGCTTCTGCCAAATGAATATTTTTTTTTTTTTTTTTGTATTTTATGTTTAATTTTATTTTTCCCTGAGATCAACTTAAAATGTTAGTAAAGTTTTTGGCACCAACACAGTCATAATTTAGTAATGTATGATATTTTTTTCACCCTGTTTCTAGTTCTCTGTCTAAAACGCTCAGTTTAGGCCTCAGAACCTCCTTTAATTGCCCCATCTTTCAATAACAGTTTCTTTGCAAAGCTTGAATCATATTGTGGTTCACAAGCAATCCATGCTCATATGAACTGAAAACACATTTAATACATACTATAATGAGCCGAACACACATACAATCCATGCTGAAATATGCTGATATAGCGTGTGGCATGCACGTAGTATGGGTAGCACATGTGATGGAACCCAGGGGCTTCAAAGAGTTGGGCCAATCAGAAGATAACCAGGTACGTGAAGGAGGCATAATGTACACATACACACTCAACAACCAACTTTTGTGAAATAACTGATTTGTATTGAATAACTTAAATAACAAACTTTACAGATAAAACAATAAACAATACAACAAATAAATCTTAAATAAAATAATATAATAAACACAGAGATTAAATTCAATGTTCTTTCCTTCAAATTCTGTTGATGTAATCTAATTATGCCTATTTAGTTTATTTGAAGCTAATAAAATGTTTATCGATTTTAATTCCTAATTTATTATCAAATATAACTCTTTTGTAACTCTTTACCCCAAATAAACTCAATAAAATGTAATTGAAACCAAACAAACAAAATTACAGTTACCTATTAATTACCATTACAATTCAAATAATAAGATATACAATTAAACAAACAATAACCAATCAACTGAATTACCAATTGTACTAATTTCAGAGTAGTTTCAAGAATAAACATTCAATAAATGTCCAGACTCACAAATACCTCGACCTTTTCATTGTCGAATGAATTCGAAGTAGAGATGAATTAAACATTATTCGGAAATCCACGAAAAGAAGATATTCACAGTTCAGATAAGACTCTTGGGTTTTTTGGCTCACCATCAAACTTTCCAGAAAGTTTGTGCAGAAACATCAACGATGAAATGTTCACTATCCTTGTTGAAAACGTGGTCCAACTCGAATAAAACACATATATACAAAAACTGGCCTGCACAAAGCAGGAAAACTTTCTCAGAAACATTTTCCTAACATTTCAGACAATTATTTTAACTTACAATACATGCATTTGCTTTAGCTCTTAATGCTATGCCTCGTGGTAGCATTTACACAACACAGTTTCTCAACTAAGTTTACTCAAACAAGTTTATGTTTCTGATTCTCATTTATATTTAGAATAAAAGATTAAACTTACCGATTTCCTCGATAATTAACTAAACTTCCAGGTTTTATCTGGATGAACAGTGAAATAAATGACTTCATCACTCAGCTTTATCTCGATTAGACATCAAGATTCACTCTCAGGTAAGTATTTTTCTCTTTTTCTAGAGATTTAGCTTAAGATTAAACTAATCTTTTCTATTTTTCAGACTTTTGCTGCTATAAATTCCTAACAGCGCAGATGATCAGCATCTCGTTGCTCTTCGCTCCTTCGTCTGTTCTGTGTCTGTCTGCGTTAACTCTAGGGTGGAGTCAGCGGCTACAGCAAGATTGGCTAATTGGATAAATCACATTTGCAGAATCTTATTGGTCAAGTTTATCTACAATATGTTTTACATATATTTGCAAGTATTAATAATAAATATACAATTTTGCATGTTTTTCTGAGTCTTTGGTTTCCATTCTGTTTCTAGTTACTTGTCTTTAGTTTCTTCACATATTTTAGTTAAATATGCACTTTAGTTAGTTTTAAGCTTATAACTTAGAATACAATTTACTCTGATTTTACATCTGGTATCCACCGAACACACATTATACAATTCACGGTGAAACATGATGCACACACATAATCCAGTGCACTTTGAAACATGATGAAAGTTGAACTTGAACCGCTCTTCAGATGCACTTTGCATTAAAATTCATTAAAATGGTCGAAGACATCCATCTAGTGCATGTTTACATTGGCCAACAATTAAAAATAGTGCAGATGGGTGCAAAAACAAAAAGTTCATACTTAAAACAACAAGATGCAGAAATGGGGTCTCCTTTTAAGAGTAATAACTTGGCACTGCATCTTTTAAAAGTGGGGCAGGGATTTATGACAATGATTGAAGCAGTTCGTCTATTGCATGTTTATGTAGAAAAAACATTTTGAAATAGCCCAGATGGGCACAAGAAGGTGTCCTGTGTAAGTCCCCTTTGGTGTGCAGGAATATTAGGCCTATCTGTCTTGTTCTCTCCTCTTCACCTTTCTGACTGAGCACCAGTGGGCGGGCCAAGGGTGCGATGATGTAAAAGTAGGCATTGATGTCTTACTGAAGTCATGTGCTGATGCATTCATCTGTGTGACATCACAAAGTAGGGAAAATCCAAACAAGCCGTTTTTGCAGCTTGGTTTAAATAAATGCTCTTTTTGTATTAAGAAGTTTTGAGTTATGAAACTTACAGTATGTTTTTATAGTACAATGAACTCTTACATGTCAAAAGATTAAGGAAAATGTTATTCCTCATTCCATGACCCCTTTAAAGGCCTGAATGGAGCTTGGTGATCAATCATGCTCTCATAAACACATTTATCCACCAGTTAAAGACCTGTTTTTCCTGTATCTAGAGCAAAGTAAATTTGAAACAGATGTGAGCATTTCAAACAGATGACGTGTAAAATAAAAAACACCTTTCACTTTTTACTCATAGCCTACTTTATGTTCTCAAAAAAGAGAAGATTGGTTGCCTTGTCAGGCCATTTTAGATGAGTGACAACATTTTATAAGGCTTAGATGGAGAACTGATCATCTTCTATTCTCTATTTAGTTATTTCAGATGCAAATGTATGTCCACATCCAGTTTCACACACATATGCTGTATGTATTGTGCCTTACTGCAAAAGGAAACTATGGAACATTTTGTGTCAATCAGAGGATGTTCTTAACCCTTACCAGCCAGAGTGTTAAAATTTGGGAACAATTATTCCCATGGTTCCTGTCTCAGTATCTTCGCCGTCCAATCACAGCGAAGCCAGAGAGGATACGCCAAAAGATTACCTCCAGTGCTGGACTTTCTGCTTCAAATTGAAAACTGAGGTGGTCTTTCGAGGTAAGACAAGTTACTTAACATGTTGTCAATATCGTCTATTGAAAGTCAAAACATTTTAGTTATGAAGCATTTATTTGTAGGAGTAACGCTAGTTATTTCTGGAAAAAATGACATGACCTTCGGCGTTCATCGGACAGGCAGCTAGCCTCTATTTTTAAGCAAATTTCTGTGAAACTTGCTAAATAAACATTAGCTAGCAATACTATGTAATTTTATAGCTAAATATCAATAACTTTTTTGGCCAATTTTGTCGCTTGTGGAAGATAGTCAAACCTTTTTTGTTACGAAGCATTTATTTGTAGGAGTAGCGCTAGCTAGTTTTTTTCTGGAAAAATTGACGTGACCGTCATCGGCGAGCCTCTTTTTATATCAACCTTTTTTGAAAGTTTCTGTGAAACTTGCTAAATAAACATTAGCTAGCAATCCTATGTACATTTTTAACTAAATATCAATAACTTTTTCTTGCCAATTTTGTTGCTTGTGAAAAATCCGCCTGAAGTAATGTGAGGCAGAGAGCAGACACTGTTCAACTGGCCTGCTCGTTAGATAAGTTATCAAGCTTGTTGATTTTCCCATGTAATAAAAAAAAATGGTAGATATCTTTCTATAATTTAGCAGATAGCCTTACCCATCCATCACACAGACATGATTTTAGATTGTGTGTAGCTTCCTGTTCACAAGGAAAGTGTGAGAGGGCTGTCTGCAGTTGGACATTCTGCTTAGTCTGCAAGCCTTTGGTGACTATTCAGTGTATGGATTTGTGAAGAACACACTGTTAGCTACCAACTGTTGTACTTTTTTTCTGTTGTAGAGATGGATAGAGACTATGGCTCCCTGCTCAGCACCCTCAAGAGGAGGAGGCAGCTGACTGCTGATGAGCTTAGGTTCATAGCAGAGGAGGACATGGCTCACGAGGGCATGAGCACAAAGGAGGAAGATCTGCTGGACCAGGAATACCCAGACCACTGCAGGAAGACCCAGACCACGAAGAGATGGAGGATGAGATGGAACCTGATCCCCAGCCTAGACCATCAACTGGGTATGTTTGAATGTGTATGTATTGTTTGTTTCTATTTCTCATATGACTGATACTCACAGTAACACTAACACTGTTACTCTTATTATTTTAGGTATGGCTAGTCATTCTCGCACAGGTCCCAAGTCAGCTAGAAAGCGTAAATGCTTCCCTGACTCTGTTTCTTATCCCTTGTACTCTGATATCGATTCACAGGCACCAAAACCTCTCCCATTTAAGCCTAGCCGTCCATTCGGTATTGACTTAGGTAGCATGTGTCAGGCTGTTCGGACAACCTCCAATATGATGTAGCGAGAAATTGACTTTTTCATGCTGTTTTTTACTCAGGCTGTAGTTGCTGAGATATGCAGCTTTACAAACTATCAGGGGTGGGAGCTCGTCCTAAACTGTCCATCATATTCCAGCTACCAAGGAGCTTGGATGGAGGTGACCCCCAAAGAATTTTACAAATTTCCTGGGTTGCTCATTTACATGGGGTTTTCAGTTCTCCCTGATTCCCATCGTCATTGGGGAACCAAGTCACTTCAGGGCTCGTGGGCGAGGGGATTTATGTCATGTGACCGCTACAAGGCTCTTTTAGCAGCTCTACATGTTGTAGACCCTACCACAGAGGATAATCAGGATCGCCTTAGGAAGTTGCGTTATCTTATGGACCACCTCAAACAAAAATGCCAGCAGCTCTTTCAGCCTAAACAAAATCTCGCAATAGATGAACGTATGGTCAAGTCTAAAGCTCTGTTAGGATTTAAACAATACATGAAGGGCAAGCCTACTTGGTGGGGTTTTAAATTATGGGAAATTGCAACATCAGACTCGGGGTATACTCTCGACTTTAATGTTTACACATGTAGTCATGATGGGCATGTCAATGACTTGTCCACCAAAGTAGCTGAATCGTTACTGCAGCCATTCAAAGACCAGGGCCACAATGTTTGGTTTGACAACTTTTACACGTCCCCAGCTCTTATGGTTAAGTTGTTAGAAATGGGAACTAATGCCTGTGGGACATGCAGGGTGAATCACAAACTGTTTCCTGCAGAATTTAAAGACATCAAAAGATGGGAATGCAAGGCAGCTCATGGGGAAATGAAGTGGTGTAGGATTGAGGGGAATATACTTGATATTCAGTGGAAGGACACACGTGCAGTTACATGCCTCTCCAATTTCCACAATGTGAATGGCTCAACCGAAATTATAAGGTTTGTAAAAAATGATGGTGACTGGACAAAAGAAGTAGCACTCCAGCCCACTGTCATCAGCGATTATAACAAAAACATGGGCGGTGTTGATAGGTCAGACCAAATTATAAAATCTTACAATGTCCTACAAAAAACTCAGAAGTGGTGGAAGACTCTTTTTTTCCACTTCATAGACATTGCCGTCGTCAATAGTTTCATATTGTTTAAGGAATGGCAACACATTCATGGGGGATGAGCGTAGACCGGTGAACTTAACCCAGATAGATTTCATAGAAAACCTGACTCGTCAGCTGGGAGGTATCGATATTCACGCAAATTTCCCTTTGCATACACTAAAGCCTGTAGTCCCTCCTTCATCATCACTCCACACAGCCCATGTCCCTAAATGTTAAGAGTACTCTAAGAGATGTTGGCTATGCTATCGGAAAAGTAGGACTGAAAATAAAACTAAAGTAATTTGCTGCGCGCCGGAATGTAATGGCAAAAGACTTTGCTTGGTTTGCAATAGGAACTGTTTTCAGTCTTGGCACTCAACTGAGTGTAACCAGTTTCGTGAAGAGGCCTAAGTTGGGCTGTGCTTACTGGTGTTGTTGTCCTCCCCCTCCCCTCTTTTCTCCCTCTCCTCTCTCCACAGGTATTACAGTTGTTGAGTATTTATGAATTTATATATATTCTGTTCCTGCTTAAATAATCATACATATATTTATATCATTTGAAAGCCCTAGTTCTGCTCTTCAATATGGTATATACAGTTCAGGTGTGTGATGTTATATGAATATGGATATGAATATCATATTCTGGCACAGAATGGAATTTTCAGAAATTTGGGCTCAGGATTTAAAGGGTTAAAGATGTTTATGGAGATGTCTGCTATACTATATACAATGCATTCAGAAAGTATTCAGACCCCTTCATTTTTTCACATTTTATTATGTTGCAGCCTTACGCTAAAATGCTTTAAAAAAAAAAAATCACATCAATCTACACTACATACCCCATAATGACAAAGCATAAAAAAAAAAAAAAAAAGATTTTTGATAACTTTGCCCAAATATACATTGTATATATATATATATACTGGTGGCCAAAAGTTTGGAATAATGGAAAGATTTTGCTGTTTCGATGCATTCAACTGATCACAAAGTATAATCAGGACATTACTGATGTAAAAAACGTCCTGGTTACTTGCATAAACTCCGTTCCCTGATGGAGGGAACGAGACGTTGTGTCGATGTAGTGACACTAGAGGTCACTCTTGGGAGCCCGAAACACCTCTGGTCTTTGATAAAAGGCCAATGAAAATTGGCGAGTGGTATTTGCATACCACTCCCCCGGACATACGGGTATAAAAGGAGCTTGTATGCAACCACTCATTCTGGTTTTGTGCTGAGGAGCCGAGACAAGGTCCGGGACATTTCAGCGGGTAGTTCAGCATTGTGGCAGGAGGGACACAATGTCTTGTTCCCTCCATCAGGGAACGGAGGTTATGCAAGTAACCAGGATGTTCCCTATCTGTCACTCACTCAACATTGTGTCGATGTAGTGACAGTAGGAGTCCCTATAAGAAACGCCGCAACTGGCTGAACTGTGTTACGTGAACTGGCAGTGTGTGACGGGCAGACCACTGTGAACACTACTTGGAGTCAACAGCACACGTCTTCAGCTCAGGGGAGGTGAAAGGCGCTATGCACAAGTGATACACCTGGCCAGCTGTCCCGGACTTACCTTCTTTTGCGTGCCACTACATGGGATGAAACTGGTTCCACCCAGAGATTGTAGAACCTCGCAAAGGTGTTGGGTGTTGCCCAGCCCGCTGCTCTGCAAATGTCTGTTAGAGAGGTGCCACTGGTCAAGGCCCAGGAGGCCGCTACACCCCTGGTAGAATGGGCTCGTAGCCCTGCCAGGGGCGGCACGTCCTGGGCGTAGTATGCCATTGTTATGGCATCAATGAGCCAGTGGGCGATCCTCTGCTTGGAGGAAGCGCTTCCTTTCCGCTGTCCACCAAAGCAGACAAAGATCTGCTCAGAGACTCTAAAGCTCTGCGTGCAATCCAAATAGATGCGTAAAGCGAGCACCGGACACAGCAACGTCAAGGCTGGGTCTGCCTCCTCCTGGGCCAGCACTTGCAGGTTCACCACCTGGTCCCTAAAAGGGGTCGTGGGAACCTTGGGCACATAGCCTGGTCGGGGTCTCTGGATCACATGAGAGTAGCCCGGACCGAACTCCAGGCACATTTCGCTGACAGAGAACTCCTTGCAGTTCTCCTACCCTCTTGATGGAAGTGAGCGCAGTCAGGAGGGCAGTCTTCAAAGAGAGTGCCTTAAGCTCAGCTGACTGCAAGGGCTCAAAGGGGGCTCTCCGTAGACCCTGAAGAACTACAGAGAGGTCCCATGGGGGAACGAGGTGCGGTCTGAAGGTATTCAACCTCCTGGCGCCTCTCAGGAACCTGATGATCAGGTCGTGCTTCCCTAAGGACTTACCATCCACTGTGTCGTGGTGTGCCGCTATAGCGGCCACATACACCTTCAAGGTGGAGGGGGACATCCACCCTTCCAACCTCTCCTGCAGGAAGGAAAGCACAGATACGACTGCGCATCTCTGGGGGTCTTCGCGTGGGGAAGAACACCACTTAGCGAACAGACGCCACTTAAAGGCATACAGGCGCCTCGTAGAGGGGGCCCTAGCCTGAGTGATCATGTCAACCACCACGGGTGGTAGGCTGTTTAAGTCTTCCATGTCCCATCCAGGGGCCAGATATGGAGATTCCAGAGGTCTGGTCACGAGGAGCGTGAGGTCCGAGAACCATGTCTGGGTGGGCCAGTAGGGTGCTACCAGGACGACCTGCTCCTCATCCTCCCTGACCTTGCACAGGGTCTGTGCTAGTAGGCTCACTGGGGGAAATGCATATTTGCATAGTCCAGGGGGCCAGCTGTGTGCCAGCGCGTCTATACCGAGAGGTGCCTCAGTCAGGGCGTACCAGAGCGGGCAGTGGGAGGATTCTTGGGAGGTGAACAGGTCTACCTGTGCCTGCCTGAATCGACTCCAAATCAGCTGGACCACCTGAGGGTGGAGTCTCCACTCTCCCCTGAGGATAACCTGCCGTGACAGTGCGTCCACTGCAGTGTTGAGGTCACCCGGGATGTGAGTGGCTCGCAGCGACTTCAGGTGCTGCTGACTCCAGAGGAGGAGACGGCGGGCGAGTTGTGACATACAACGGGAGCGCAGACCGCCTTGACGGTTGACATATGCTACAGTTACTGTGTTGTCTGTCCAAACTAACACATGCTTGCACAGGATCAACGGCCGAAACCTCCGCAAGACCAGCAGAATTGCCAGCAACTCAAGGCAGTTGATGTGCCAACGTAGCAGCTGGCCCGTCCATGAGCCGGCGGCTGCGTGCCCATTGCATACAGCGCCCTAGCCCGTTTTGGAGGCGTCTGTCATAACCACGATGCGCCTGGAGACCTGTTCTAGGGGAACGCCTACCTATAGAAACGTGAGGTCGGTCCAAGGGCTGAAGAGGTGGTGACAGATCGGTGTGATGGCCACGCAATATGTCCCGCGGTGCCATGCCCATCTCGGGACTCGAGTCTGAAGCCAGTGCTGAGGCGGTCTCATATGAATCAACCCGAGCGGAGTGGCCACCGCTGAGGATGCCATATGCCTCAGGAGCCTCTGAAACAGTTTCAGTGGAACCGCTGTCTTCTGTCTGAATGCCTTCAAACAGGTCAGCACCGACTGTGTGCACTCGTTCATGAGGCGCGCCATCAACGAGACTGAGTCCAACTCCAAGCCAAGAAAAGAGATGCTCTGAACCAGGAGGAGCTTGCTCTTTTCCCAGTTGACCCGAAGCCCTAGTCGGCTGTGGTGTGAGAGCACCAGGTCCCTGTGTGCACACAACACATCCCGAGAGTGAGCTAGGATTAGCCAATCATTGAGATAGATGAGGATGCAAATGCCCACTTCCCTTAGCGGGGCAAGGGCTTTCTCTGTGACCTTCGTGAAGACTTGAGGGGACAAGGACAGGCCGAAAGAGAGGACCTTGTACTGATACGCCCAACCCTCGAATGCAAACCGCAGGAAGGGTCTGTGTCGAGGTAGAATCAAGACGTGGAAGTTCCCGTCCTTCAGGTCTACCACCACGAACCAATCTTGATGCCAGATGCTTGCTAGAATGCGCTTTTGCGTCAGCATCTTGAACGGGAGTTTGTGTAAAGCCCGGTTCAGTACTCGCAGGTCTAAGATTGGCCGCAACCCACCGCCTTTCTTCAGTAAAATGAAGTAGGGGCTGTAAAACCCCCTCTTCATCTTGGCTGGAGGGACAGGTTCTATCGCATCCTTCTGTAGGAGGGTAGCGATCTCTGCGCGCAAGGTAGCGGCATTTTCGTCCTTCACCGAGGTGAAGTGGACGCCGCTGAACCTGGGCGGATGCCTGGTAAACTGAATCATGTAGCCAAGTTGGATGGTCTGGACCAGCCATCATGACGTGTTGGAAAGCACAAGCCATGCGTCCAAGCTCTGGGTGAGGGAGACCAAGGGGACAATCTCGTCGGACGTACCAGCGGGTGGGGCCTCGTGGCGGGGCAGAGCCTGAGGTTCCACGCCGTGTCGTGGCCGTGCTGAGTTCAGGGACATCGAAGCACTTACCTGGCTCCTTGTGACCACCCCCGGAACAGCCTGGGACGGGGGAGGAAGAAGTCTGTCCTCATGACCCATGGAGACTGTCACATTGAGGGCGGATTTGTGCCACAGATGGGCATGCAGGGGCGGGGAGACCTGCCACTGGACCACCAAACCTGCAAAAATGGAATGGTGGACGGTGGTCATGATGACGGCCATGCACACCGGGTATGTGACCCAGGGAACAAGGAAACTGCTCTTGCTGAACTCTTGGGTACCGCAGCCACTTGGGCATGTGGCGCAATTAAATGCAAAGGTAACAAAAGATTCTCCTCCTGGCCCTCCACTGGGGATGGAGTGGTCTGCTTACCAGCTCCAGAGCAGCGGGTTTCATCTTCCTTGGGTCGCCCATCTCAGGGCCGCTTCGAAGCCTTTCGTGGGTTCTTGGTGGCCGACCGTGAGACGGGTGGCGTCTGCTTCCTGCGGTGGGCTCCACGCCGGGCCTGGGCCGCAGGGGCGGGCTCCGGCAGAGCCGGTGCAGTCACCGCAGGGGGATCAAAAAGAAAGTGAAGTCAAAAGCCACTGAACGTACAGTAGTGTATTCATGTAGAATTATAGTGAACCATAAACTACATGTAGTAGATGACAAGCTTTAAAAAAATAGATCCAATAGATTTAGGATCTCATGTTCTCAGATTAGATTGTTTCTGAAAATGACTTTTAACACAATAAATTCACAATGAAACAATATCTTTAAATTATTTATTGCAATCGTGGTGATGGGGGCATGGCCGAGTGACATCTGTGGAGAGCGAGGCCAAGAGAGGCAGTACGGTAAGGATTGACACCTGTGGGAAATCACCTCTAACAGCTGTTTTGTGTTTGCAGTGAGAGCAGAGAGGGATCGAGCAGGAGTGTACTGGATACCTATAAGTATAAAGGGGGGTACATATCAAGCCTTGGTGGATTCAGGTTGTAATCAAACCTCCATTCACCAAAGCTTGATTCAATCTGAGGCAGGTGAAGGTAATGTGTGTGCACAGGGATATTCATGATTACCCATTAGTGACAGTTATAATTCAATTTTGGGGACAAAAGCATAGTGGCAAGGCTGCGGTTAGTCCCTGCCTCACCCATCCACTAATCTTGGGTACAAATTTGTCCAGCATTTACTATGTTATTGAGAAAAATGTGTGTGGATGGATCCTGTAATAAATTGTCTTGGTGTGTAGTTTGCGATTCACTGGCTAGGGAGGTGGATCCAAGGCTGTCTACGTCAGCACCGCGTCAGGATGATGCAAGGGAGAGGGAAGTCTCAGTTTCCCCAGCACTTAGAGGATTCCCTGCAGTGTATTTCCCTCTGGAGCAAACGTGAGACAAAACCCTTAGGCATGCCTTTGACCAAGTGAAAGTGATTGAGTGAACAATTTTGAGTTAAAGAAATAAAATTTACCTGTTTGAGTGGAAGTCACGTTTTCCGTTTCCTCCTTGTCCCCACGAATTAACCCCGTTACACTGGTGCCGAAACCCAGGACTGGAGGAGGACGCACCGTTGGAGAGCCCTCGCTGCTGATGGGGGATCGCGACATCGAGGAGGTGTGATGCGTGGTGCTGGAGCAGTTTGCCCGAGGGCGGAGGAACCTGCTGCCATCCACTAGGAGACGAAGGAGCCACTGTAATCTGCTAGGGGGTGGGGGAGCTCGCTGCCGTCCACCAGGAGTGGAGAAGCCGCTGCTGGTCGCTAGAGGACAGAGGAGCCGCCACCGTCCACCAGAGGGTGGGGGAGCTCGCCGCCATCCGCCGGGAGGTGGAGCAGCCACTGACATCTGCCGAGAGGCGAGGTCTAGTGCCATCGCCCGGCATCGCGAAGGACCGCTGCCCAGCTGGCCGGGGACCGAATGGAGGCCTGGTCGGGAACTGGAGTTTTTTTTTTTTTCTCTCTCTCTCCTTCTCTCTCTCTCCCGCCCCCATTTCCTCTTCCTACCCAGGAGGTGGGGAGAATCAGCCAGGAGCTTTCCCCAGCCTGAATCGGGCGGTGGGGGTATGTGACGAGGAGGAGGGTGTGACCAGGCCATGAGGTTGCACGCCTGGCGCTGAGTAGCTCTATCAGTGGGAAAGAGATAAGAGGAGGAGTCGGGGATGCCAGAGAGAGAGAGAGAGAGAGACACACACACACAAGGAGCTGTGTGTGTGTTATCGACATTTGTTATTATGTTCCAGTTCAGTTTGATGTTAAGTTATAATTAAAGTCTTGTTGAATGTTGATCCGGTTCCCGCCTCCTCCTTTCCCCAACCCCGTTACAAACGACTTTCCATTTCAGCTGACATCATCATGATGCTGTGGGAGGGGAAAATAGCCAAACATCCAAAAAGTCATTTTTGCTGGTGACATCACAAATCCAGGTTACATTAGGCATTTGCATAATAAGTGCAGGCATGATTTGAAGGTTGCATTTTTTCCCCTAACATTACACTTTTACTCCACTGAAGGTTAGGTTTCGTTTTGGGGTTTGGGTTGGGGGGTTTCATTTATAAAATTTGCATTCCTTTCCACTGTAATACATCTTGTAGCTACAGCTGAAAACAATTCACTTTTGGCACCTCTATGTAGACATTTCTCCTAGAAAATGGAGCTTGCACATGCCCGTATGCCCAACAACACTTACTGCTTTGTCCACTGGGGGCAGTGTTTCGAATTTCGGTAAGCATAGACTGATTTTTGCTAAAGAAAATTCGGTAACACTTTATTTGGATGGTCCCAAGTAGATATTTAACTGACTATAAGTGACTTATCAACTGGCTTGCTATAGCTAGTAAACAGTGTTTCAACAATGTTTCAATAAACATTCAGTAGACTATCAATAGCCCGTATAACAGCAGCAAAATAGCAGCTTATCGACTGACTTTCTATAGCTAGTAAACAGTGTTTCAACAAACATTAAGTAGACTTTAAGTAGCCTGTATATAGATCTTTATTAATGACCTTTAAATGAACTCATGTTCTCAACAATAATGTAAGTAGGTCATTAATAGTGATCTATATACAGGCTACTGAAAGTCTACTGAATGTTTGTTGAAATACTGTTTACTAGCTATAGCAAGCCAGTTGATAAGTCACTTATAGTCAGTTAAATATCTACTTGGGACCATCCAAATAAAGAGTTATCGAAAATTCTACCTACTGTTTCTGATTTCACTGTAAGATCAGTCTGGATTGCTGATCACATTGACTTTAATATTTCAGGAAAAAATGTCTCCCTCTTCTGCAGTAAAAGATCATCAAGGGGTTTTTTTTATAACTTCTTGCCACGACCGGCATGTGCCAGGGGATTAAAAGGTTAACATGTCATCAGAAGTCATAACAATCATGAGCCATAATTGAGCAGCTTGAGGATGTCAAGAATCTCTGAGCTCAAAGCTGATCAGGAGCACAGCAGCTACACCTGAATACATTACTGTTCAGGTCCCTCTACTGTTGAAACAAGCACAAGCACTCTCAGATGCTTTTGAGGCACTTTGCGAACACTGCAGTGGATGTTGCTCACTTACACAATAAGAAATTAATTCCTCTAGAGAGAATTTAAGGGGTTATAAAACTTTTGTGGCCCTTGATATCTGTAGAGCACTTGCTTTTTCAGATTTGACGTGCATGTGAATAAATTGTTATCCAGTCATCCAGTATACTGTATACTTATACAACAGTGTAGCATATTCCAGTGTCAAGACATACAGTATGTCTTTATTTATACCAGGGCTGAATTACCAACCAAGTATGCGGAGCATTATCTTTAATTGGGCGCATATGCGCCTCCACAAGCATTTAACATGCTCAGGGTTGCCAGATACTAAGTTCGGTGATACTAAGTTTGCAGGCAAACCTTCAGTGATGAATTTTAATAAAATATAAACATAGATCTCAGCATTACTGACATGCGGAGGGGTAATCATTGACATGTGAGCAAAAACAAGCGAAAGACGAATATGTATTGTTTTATTTTTGCAATTTAGAAATGTTGAAGTCCTTCACACATGTATGTTAATCTAACTTTTGCAGTAATCATATATCATAGTCTGATAGTCAACCTGTTATATTCAGTTGTGTGCTGAATGGAAAGCCAAACCATTGGCGGACAAACCATTGACGAGACCCACATCATGACCCTTTTAGCGCTTAAATGGATAATGCTTAAAGAATAAAATGAGTTAACTTGCCCGCTTTGCAACAAACATTGAAAGTTCTATTTTTTTCTTATTATTTTTTTCTCTCTCATTAAAACAGACCCCTGATGTAGAGAGTGTTACACTGAATAATAAACTACCAGGGAAGTAAAGATGGTAAAATAAATAATTTATAATTATACTCAGCCTTTATTCAGTTTTTTTTATGCCTGATAAAAAAGTGTCTACCTTTATAGAGCAATACAATACTTTAGGCAATTGCAGAATAGTCCCATTAGTCACATATATACTTCAGAAAATCGAGTACACAACTATTTCTGGGCTTAAAAGATACAAGAACCAATTCAATGTGGAACATTGTATCTCAAAAGGAGTACAATGTGATCCCCTATGCACTACTTAAAGCCCAATGTAACCCCTTTACCAAAATAGTTGCCCACCCCTGTGCTAGAATATGCATATGCTGATGTTGGGCCTCATGTATTCAGATAGAAGACAAAGGCAGGCCTAACAGTCGTAAAAGCCTGACCACACACTCCGTCATAAATCTTACTGATAAAAACCGTGCCAAAATCAAACAATGGGAGTCCAAAAAAATCCCATGAAGCCTTGCTCACTAAAGGATCGAACTCTCAACTCCTATTGGATGAGGCACACAACAGAACGCCCCTCAACCATGACATCATCAGGAGTAGAAATAACTCTGAGATGCTTCCGGGATTTGCTTCTAGCAACTTTGCTCGCCATGCGCAGACGCAGCTCATCGCTGCTCTCAGGTGTAGCCTCGTGGCACAAGGAAGTAGTATCCGACTTGAAACTGTGGCCATACAATCTCCATCTCGCTGGACGAGTTGAGATTACTCTGTGTTCCACCGAATACTAACGGATCCGAAGGAGACCGCCGAGCAATCTGCATCTTCATCCATTTGCCTGCAGAAGTGAAGAGAAAAGATTTCTCTTCCATCTTCAATCAAGTCGACGTCGCTGATTTCTCCGCCAGCCCGCCGAGAATCAGCAGCCATTTCCACCGACAGAGCGAGGAAACGGCCTCCCGTCATCACCCGAGCCTCGAGGAAACGAGTCGGAGTCAAACGACGGATGAACACACATTCTAGCTGCATCCTCATGCGATTCAAGTAAGAGGTTTACCTCTGGGCAGAGATAGAATATTATAGTGTTATTCTTGTGTATCAAGGTTATTGCTTGTACAGTTTACGGACTGCCGAGTCCGCCCATTGCTGCTAATAATACTCAAGGTATCACTTTAATGTACAGTTATCACGAATGAGATCTGCTGTGTTGTAGTCCAACCACATTGGACTGTTGTGTATTTCCGCCATCGCGGGTGAGACCGACACTGAGTTTATCCATTAAAGAATCAAAGGCCGTGGGATGGTATACGAGCCATCCACCGCGTCTCTAAGTGATAAACTAACAGCTGCTTTCTCTCCCACAATTGCGAAACCGGCTTTGGGGCCGTCACACACGCACAAACCCTCACAAACATTCTTGCACACACTTTTGGCTAGTAGATAACTTCATGATAAAGCTCAGCTTTGTCCCTAAGTTATCGTACAAGCGGAGACACGTGGTAAACTGGTAGACGCCATTGACCGGTTTCTCTCCGCCCACATTTGCGGCCATATTCTCTGGCCGGAAATCTCGCGTGACGTACTCTCCACGAGAGTCATGTCCGCCATTTTGTGCACGTCCCTCCTTACACACACACACACACACACCTTCATCGTGTGTTATAGGATTATTTTGGCTTCCATATCTAATTTTCACTGTTTAGTTTGTAGTTATAAGTCGAAAGTTTATTGACTGCATTGTATTAATTATTCATTGATATTACTGCATAAATAAACTTTGTTATATTTCAAAGAGAAGGGTTTTTGTTTGTTTTGCATACACCTGTGTCAAATGCTGACGGATGTCAGTGCTCGGATTCAAGCCTTCATTGTTTTTTTTTTCAAAAATCGATGTCAATTTTCCTAAGAGAACAATCTAATATTGAGACTGTTATACTATCTGGTTATTAGTCCCTGATTCCAGGGTGGTGCCCCGGCGATATTAATCCTTATTAATATTCTATTGATTTTTGATAATTGATAATTATCTTTGATTATTGTTGAATTTGAAGGATCAATAAGCTAGTGTTAATTTTAATCAATGTTTCATCGATGTTAACAATTAATGGTTATCTTTGATAATTGTTGATGTAAAGGATTAAAAAAAGCTAACATTGATTCAAATCAATGTTCTATTGATTTTAATAATTAATAATTATCTTTGATAATTATTAAATATTGCTAATAACCAAACCCGCTCCTAAACGTAGCACACTACATTTACTGGAGCCCCATATGAGGTTTTAATGACTTAGATTCTATTATTTAATTTAAATATTAATTAATAACTAAATAAATAATTACCAATTATTTCTGATAGTAACACTGATCTAAACAACCAGTAAAGCCCTACACTGAGTTAAGTATGCAGACATGCTGCAACAGCTGCACAATTAGACAGAAATACAATCCCCATGTAGCAGATCTAGACATTTGTAACTAGAGAGGAAGAGGGTTTCTGAGAAAACTCTCACAGTGCGCTAAAGTAAAACTTGCTTACTAAGTGAAGAGAGAGTACGCAAGTTGATTGGATACCAGATAACATGTCAAAGAACCAATCAGCCTATACCGTGTGAGCTGATTGGCTTGCCATAGCACATGTGTGTGAGCTGATTGGCTAACAGGTAACAGCTTGTGCCATGTAGAGTTTCATGCCTGAACTTAGTAATTAATACAGAGAATAATGATTTGTTTATGAGACTAGTTTATGTTCAGTGACAAGCACTATGGTTTTTGAGGTTGTATGAAAGAAAATCTGCATCTTTTTTCATTATTAAATGTCTGTGGATTGTCGAATTACTTTCATTTTTTCTGCTGTCTTGCCTTTTAGCAACTCCAACTCACCAGTTCTTGTGCTTACCTGTTTCTGTTGCAACACCTTAGCCTTGTGCAGAAGCAAGTACAGTTAACCATGAACGAAAAGTAGGCAGGTTAATTTATAGTCCATGCTTGGCCTGTGCCTTCATTTCAAGACAGTAGTAAACAGATGAACTCAGACTGTGATGCCAGCCAGGTCTGCTGATTGAGTTGTGATTACTTGACAGATTGTAGTTGCTGGGCTCTGTGTCTAACCTCTCGCCATGAAGGATGTGTACATTAATCACTGCTGGCCTCCAGTGGGTCATGTGTTCATATCTGGACATGTTAGCGTGAGTGGCTTCCATCAGTGTTCAGAACACTGCAGAAGTTCTGCCTGATGTGACCTGATGCTTTTTTAGATAATCTGTGTCATGCAGTAGATTAGTCAAAAAATGAATCGTCTGTGGAACACAAAAGGATATGTTAGGCAGAATGACAGTCTCAGTCACCAGTGACTTTCATTGCATCTTTCCATACAATGAAAGTGAATGGAGACTGAGGCTGTCATTTTGCCTAACATATCCTTTTGTGTTCCACTGAACAGCATGATGATTGTTCCAGGTTGAAACAACATGAGGATGAGAAATTGAAGACAGAATTTTTCTTTTTGGGTGAACTAGGCCTATCCCTTTATCACTGCAAAAAACAAGAGACTGTGAGTTTTAATTAAACAGTATGTGGAGTCTGGCCAGCAATGTAACAAAGGCTATAATATATATATATATATATATATATATATATATATATATATATATATATATATATATATATATATATATTATCAGAAGCAGTGAAGGTATACAATGAGGAGATAACCACAACCAATGCACTGAAGTGATTTGGTTCAATGTTCTTTCCAATTGTGGATATTGAATTAAAAATCTCACTTCAATTGCAATGTAGGGAGGACCTGATGCTTTATGAACACTTTTCAGTTAACTGTCCTCCAGCCTTAGTGCAGCCTGAGCTACCTTGTCAGACTGTTTGTTATCTTGTATATCTGATGCATATCCAGAAATGACTTCACAGGTTTGGACTTCCAGATGAAACTTGTTTCAAATTGCACAAATTCAAAAATAGCACATATATGAGGGCATATATAAGGGCTGCTTATTGTATTTCATATACACATGTATGAAACCTCTGTGACAGAGATTAAATGAGCACTTACACAGGTTAATCAAACGGCTAATTAACATGCAGACCTTATTTAAATTAACAAGAAAAAGGTCATATTTTTCTATCAGGATGACAATGATTTTGCAGTCTGTCAGTCTGTGGCATTTGTAGTTCCTTGTGATAATTACATTGAGGCAAAATACATTTTTTACACTATATATCAGGAGCTTCAGACTGTTAATTGGACTGCATTTTAATTATTAATTTTATAAGTTTATAAGTAATGGGTTGATTTGAATTGAATTAATTATATACAGTGGGGTTTAAGGGTGTGTTCACTGTTGGCAGGTTTGGTTCAATTAAAACGAACTCTGGTGCGATTGTTCTGTTAGTGCGGTTAGTACAACCAGGTTGTGACTTTTTCCTGATGCCTTTTGTTTCGTATCTTTAGGTTCGGTGTTAAAAATGCCAGTGTGAACACTAAGCAAACCAGGACTAAATGTATAATTTTCTTTTTTGGTCTGGACCAAGAGGACCAAGAGAACCGAACTACAAGTGTGAACACACCCTAAAAATCCATTCATAAAAATGCTTCTATTTAGCATTTTACTAATTTAACTTTTTTTTATTATTATTCCAAATTATATTATAGACATGGGAAGACTGAGAATAAAAGAACTGTCAAGCCATTTATACACAGTATCTTTTCAGAATTTCCATACTGTCTCATCATGTGAATTTCAGTATTTCTTAGCATTTGGTATGTCCCTCTTTTACTTTAATGACAGCATGCAATCGAGCAGGCATGGACTCCACAAGTTTGTGGAAAACCTTATGATCCATATTATCTCAACATGATTTGAGAATGTTCCAAGAGCATCTTTTGATGTTACTTTTATACAAAGGAGTTGGCCAATGTCACTAATTTGCTTGTATTTGATTAAATATTCAAGAGCTTGTGGCTCTAAGTTTGGCTTTTCTGTTTAATTATATTATAGACATGGGAAGATATGAAGTGAGACATTTACATGAATTTCAGTATTTCTTATCATTTGGTATGTCCCTCTTTTACTTTAATGACAGCATGCAATCGAGCAGGCATGGACTCCACAAGTTTGTGGAAAACATTATGATCCATATTATCTCAGCATGATTTGAGAATGTTCCAAGAGTATCTTTTGATGTTACTTTTATACAAAGGAGTTGGCCAATGTCACTAATTTGCTTGTATTTGATTAAATTGTGCAGAATTTTAAATATATAATATTTTATTTCCAGGTTGAAAGAGATAGTTTACCCAAAAAATGAAAATTTTCTCATCATTTACTCACCCCAGATGTGTATGACTTTCTTTTTTGAAGAATATCTCAGATCTGTAGGTCCATACAGTGCAAGTGAATGGTGACCAGAACTCCAAAGGCTCCAAAAAAGGAGATACAGTCAGTATAAAAGTAATCCATCGGACTCCAGTGGTTTAATCAATGTCTTCTGAAGTGATCCAGTTGGTTTTGGGTGAGAACAGACCAAAATGTAACCCCTTTTTCACTGTACTGAGTTATATTTTGGTCTGTTCTCACCCAAACCTCTGGCACTTCAGAACATGTTGATCAAACCACTGGATTAATTTATGGATTAATTTTATGCTGACTTTATCTCCTTTTCTGAGCTTTTGGAGTTCTGGTCACCATTCACTTGCAAAATATGGACCTACAAAGCTGAGATATGTTTCTAATAATCTTAATTTTTGTTCAGCAGAAGAAAGAAAGTCATACACATCTAGGATGGCATGAGGGTGACTAAATTATGTGATGTGTTTTCATTTTTGGATGAATTTACCCTTTAAATGGGAATTTAAATCCCAGATTTCCAATGTGGACTTTTGGACTCCACTGTTTGTAAAACAAAATCAGACAGCATGCTCAGACTTGATGCTTGAACACAAATAGTACATTCAGATCAAACTCAAAAACACTACAGATGAAATACAATAATCCAGACAAGCAAATCAAAACATGCATGATCGGTCAAAGGTAATGGCTATAGGGCCATCTCTATATTCAAGACAAACTTACATTGTAATACCCAGCAGTTTGAATTCTGTACGAGAGGTCATTTTAGGCAGAATACACTGAGAATAAAAGAACTGTCAAGCCATTTATACACAGTATCTTTTCAGAATTTCCCTACTGTCTCATCATTTGATGTGTGTTTTGGCCCAAATGTGTTTTTGGCCTCATTTCAAGAGCTTGTGGCTCTAAGTTTGGCTTTTCTGTGGTTTCTGGGATTATACAAGTAGCTCAAACTTTTTTTTTTTTTTTTTTTAATTATCTGGGCAAATGGTATTCCCGGTGGAAAAACACTCACCAATTCACAGTGGAGACCAAGAGAGAGGCATCAGCATAGACTTATCACTATAACTGACCCTCCTATTTCATTACTTTACAAAATAATTTCTTCCGGATTAATCCATGCATCATAAACAGAAAAATCAACACTGTCAATTTATGTAACAAAGAAACTGAATAGTTCCTCCGCAAGACACGGTGTCCTCAGATAAAAGCGATAGCTTATAGCGCCAATATATGCATATCATCATATTAAGTGTCACTCTGGTTTATATGATAGAGTGTTAGATAGAGAGAGGGAGAGTGGAAAAGTGTGAGGGGTGGAGATCTGCCACATTGCATTGGTGTGGAATAGGCAGATGTCAGCCAAGTCTTTTTGGAGACATCTCATGTGTGCTAGCAGACACTGATTTTTAGCAAAAACATATAAGCCTCTTCATATAGACCCACCGTCTGTGCAAGCCATATGCCAGTGTGATTTTAATATAGTTTTTTTATTTATTTTTATTTCTACATTTCCTGTGAAGTACTAGACTATCCACACTCCAAAAATGGGATCCATCAATCAGAGAAGTAAATATTACTATGAAAATGGAAATCAGGTGGGAAAGCTCAACAATGACTGCCCACTCCCATAAAGCATTGAAAATTATGTATAATCAGATCAGTCACCCTACGCTGTCAGTCCCGTGTTTTAACCAGTGAGGGAAAAAAAAAAAAAAACATATATGTACATAATTGTATGTTTTGTATAATTTTGAACAAATTTATGTATTTTTATATTTAAAGTCAATGATTTATAGTAAACAGTTTCAAAAACAAATGTTGTATTGTAATCTCAGAGCTATATAGTTTGGTTCAAGACTTAGAACTCACTATTGAAGGCCTTTTCTGTTTATTATTTTTATTTTTTTTTTTTCTATGTCTATGGAGAGAATGAATGAAAAATATACTTATGGAATGCAGGTCACTGAAAAAGTGGACGAGCTCTGTTGCTCTCTATGGTCATCTCTATCAACAGAAATCTGAATGGAAAACATTAATGTCACACACATTGTCTCGACTCCACATGTTTGAGCATCTGTCTTTATTTGCCTCATAGAAATGGGGCAGTGGTGGCTTAGTGGTTAAGGCTCTGGGTTACCAATCAGAAGATTGGGGGTTCAAGCCCCAGCACTGCCAAGATGCCACTGTTGGGCCCTTGAGCAAGGCCCTTGACCCTATCTGCTCCAGGAGTGCCATATCATGACCCTGCACTCTATACAGTGAAAAAAAGAATATCACTGTATATGTACAAATATATAACATGTGATAAATAACTAAAAATACTAGTAACCTTTTATTACCTGCTGATCTGCCAGGCACTTGTCTTTTTTGTCTTTTGAAAGTCACGCTTCATTAGTCTAATTAATCTGGCCCTTTGAAAATAGATGTGTGTGAACAAAGTAAAATTATGCATTAGGATTTGCATATTAAGCATTTTTGTAATTCAGAGAGACAAAAACTACCAAGGTTTTTGTGTGACCGAATTTTCTCTTCTTGTCTGTCCCCATGGCAGTAATACAGAGAGGGACGCAATGTTCCCTGGAAAGACTCTTTGGAAAGGAGAGGAAGGGAGGGTGCTGCATATATCTGGTGGATTAATGTTTAATCTGAAAGGACAGCATACACTCTTTTTCCTGATTCGTACTGTTCTGATAGTCATGTCTATTACCTTTAGCAACTGGGACAATCGCAGCAACCTCCAACCTTCATACCTCTTTTGATCTCTCAGGGATGTTCCCATGACTGCAGCAGTACACATGGAAAAATCAATACTGCTCCAGGTCTCTGCCAAGCTTTACAACACCTTAACAAGCTCAAACGGCCTGTTTGTGTTGTTTGATTAGTTTTTCATCATAGGTCACCAAATGTTTTTGAGTGCTGGTGCTAGTATTTCCAGCTATTTGGGGCTTAAAAAAAAAAAAAAAACATACCTAGAAATGTATTTGTTAAGAATAGATTGAAAAATTGATCAGTTTCAGTGTACAATGTGAAATTACTTCTTATACTATTACAGGTGCATCTCAATAAATTAGAATGTCGTGGAAAAGTTCATTTATTTCAGTAATTCAACTCAAATTGTGAAACTCGTGTATTAAATAAATTCAATGCACACAGACTGAAGTAGTTTAAGTCTTTGGTTCTTTTAATTGTGATGATTTTGGCTCACATTTAACAAAAACCCACCAATTCACTATCTCAAAAAATTAGAATATGGTGACATGCCAATCAGCTAATCAACTCAAAACACCTGCAAAGGTTTCCTGAGCCTTCAAAATGGTCTCTCAGTTTGGTTCACTAGGCTACACAATCATGGGGAAGACTGCTGATCTGACAGTTGTCCAGAAGACAATCATTGACACCCTTCACAAGGAGGGTAAGCCACAAACATTCATTGCCAAAGAAGCTGGCTGTTCACAGAGTGCTGTATCCAAGCATGTTAACAGAAAGTTGAGTGGAAGGAAAAAGTGTGGAAGAAAAAGATGCACAACCAACCGAGAGCACCGCAGCCTTATGATTGTCAAGCAAAATCGATTCAAGAATTTGGGTGAGCTTCACAAGGAATGGACTGAGGCTGGGGTCAAGGCATCAAGAGCCACCACACACAGACATGTCAAGGAATTTGGCTACAGTTGTCGTATTCCTCTTGTTAAGCCACTCCTGAACCACAGACAACGTCAGAAGCGTCTTACCTGGGCTAAGGAGAAGAAGAACTGGACTGTTGCCCAGTGGTCCAAAGTCCTCTTTTCAGATGAGAGCAAGTTTTGTATTTCATTTGGAAACCAAGGTCCTAGAGTCTGGAGGAAGGGTGGAGAAGCTCATAGCCCAAGTTGCTTGAAGTCCAGTGTTAAGTTTCCACAGTCTGTGATGATTTGGGGTGCAATGTCATCTGCTGGTGTTGGTCCATTGTGTTTTTTGAAAACCAAAGTCACTGCACCCGTTTACCAAGAAATTTTGGAGCACTTCATGCTTCCTTCTGCTGACCAGCTTTTTAAAGATGCTGATTTCATTTTCCAGCAGGATTTGGCACCTGCCCACACTGCCAAAAGCACCAAAAGTTGGTTAAATGACCATGGTGTTGGTGTGCTTGACTGGCCAGCAAACTCACCAGACCTGAACCCCATAGAGAATCTATGGGGTATTGTCAAGAGGAAAATGAGAAACAAGAGACCAAAAAATGCAGATGAGCTGAAGGCCAATGTCAAAGAAACCTGGGCTTCCATACCACCTCAGCAGTGCCACAAACTGATCACCTTCATGCCACGCCGAATTGAGGCAGTAATTAAAGCAAAAGGAGCCCCTACCAAGTATTGAGTACATATACAGTAAATGAACATACTTTCCAGAAGGCCAACAATTCACTAAAAATGTTTTTTTATTGGTCCTATGATGTATTCTAATTTTTTGAGATAGTGAATTGGTGGGTTTTTGTTAAATGTGAGCCAAAATCATCACAATTAAAAGAACCAAAGACTTAAACTACTTTAGTCTGTGTGCATTGAATTTATTTAATACACGAGTTTCACAATTTGAGTTGAATTACTGAAATAAATGAACTTTTCCACGACATTCTAATTTATTGAGATGCACCTGTATATTCATTGTTGTGAATTAATTTAAATCTCGACACTGGATTGTCAGGTTTGAAAAAAGTTAGAGATATTAGTATGAAACTGTATTATTAACATTGATGACATGTAGGCATTGCCAAGAATGAAAAAGATGGGTATGATGCTCATGTAACATCTGAGAAAATACAGATTGATGTTTTGCTTTTTGGCTTATAATGAAATACACCAAACAAATTACATATAAACAAAATACAGTGGCAGATGATTCACTAAGCATCCATGATAAAAAGATAAAGAAGCTAAAAATAACAACAGCATGTGTAAATCCGCTTGGGTTTTTATGCTAACTGGTTTATGTGTCTTCCAATAATTATAATTCCATAAATCTTCATGTGCATAAAAGTAGCTGCTGATACACATAGCTTTTTTACTCTAATTATCCCACCATAATATTTCTAAAGTATTTGCCAAGGTTAATAGCAAGTGCAGTTAACCTTGTGTAAAGGGCACACATACACACACACACAGGCATTTTTGCTGCTTCAAATGAAAGCACAATCAATAACTGAATGTAATATCCACTGCAGTTTTCACACAGAAAGCACAAACATATTACTAAAATATATTGTGTGTTTTAGTAGAATTACTAAAGTTGACTTTTTTTAGGCTTTTTCATTTTTGGAAGATTTTGAACATAATCAGTTTAAACAAATGCACTGAACACAGTTTTGTGATTATTTATTTATTTATAATACTTTGTCCAGTTTGACAAAATTAACCAATTACATGAGTTTAAGGCGGGACCATATATATATATATATATATATATATATATATATATATATATATATATATATATATATAAGGACATATCAACCTATGCAGCTCTACCATAAGAAAGAGCGTAATGGACAACTTGGATCATGCGTATCTTCTAAGCCAATCATATCCATCTTTTCCTACGTCCCGTGATGCTTAGCAAGAAATATGGGCGTTACTTCCGTTGTCACTAAACACAGCTGTTGTTGCTGTGTTCGTCCATTCATTCTTCCTGTAACATTCTGTAACGTTGTTGCTGGCACTGGCAATGACAAAGACGATGACAATGAAGTAAAGATGAACCCAAGTGCAGTTTATTTACATAAGTGATATCCAAAACGTGAATCCAAACCATAACAAACATAATCGACTTGACATAGACTAGACTTGACTTGACAACGCTACACAAACACAATACCTGACAAAGCACAATGGAAAACATGAGGGCTTAAATACATGGACAAGGGGTAAAACAATGACGAGGGAACCAATGAACAGACAGAACTGATAACAAGATAACAAGACAATAACCCAATGAAAACAAGACACAAGAACATGGAGGGAAACATGAAATCACATGACAAGGGAACCACATGACCTGAAACAGGAACTAAACTTTCAAAATAAAAGACATGAAACCAACAGAATAAACATGACATATCCCCCCTACTAATGGGCGGCTCCTGATTCCCCAACACATGAACAAAACGCATAAGACATGACATAATTTTCAAAGTTCAATAGGGAGCTGGGGGGTGGTCTTGAGGCATGGCTTGGCAGGGCGTGGAGCATGGGATCAGGGCAGAGCCCATGTGGGGTGGAGTCATGAGAGGCTCGAGGGGCGGAGCCATGGAATGCAGAGCCGTGAGAGGGTCGAGGGGTGGAGCCATGAAGAACTGGATACCTGGAGAGTAGCCAAAGACTCAAAGGGCCAGGGTGGAGCTGGAGGCAGGGAGGACCAAGGCGGCGCTGGAGGCTTGGAGGAGCAAGGCGGAGCTGGGGGATTGGAAGACTAAGGCAGAGCCAGTGGGACTGAGGAACAAGGTGGAGCAGTAGGGAAGGAGGTCCCCGGTGGAGATGATGGATCGGAGGGACAAGAAGTAGCCAGAGGATCGGAGAGCCAAGGCAGAGTCAGGTGACTGGAGGGACGAGGGACCCCGGTAAAGCCGACAGGCCGAAGGACCACAGTGGAGCCGAGGGAACATAGAGCCGAGGTGATGTTGTGGGATTGACAGGCGGAGTCAAGGGCTCGGAGGGTCTAGGCAGGGTCGGAGGGTCGAAAGTTCCCCTTGCCTGATCAGGAGAACTAAGAGTGGGTACAAGGGCAGGAACCATCTCCAGGTCCAATAGCTCAGATGTGGTTATGATATGGCATGGAGCAGACTCAGGCGTGGCTGTGACGTGGCATGGAATAGGCTGAGGCGTTGCTGTGACATGGCATGGAGCAGGCTGAGGCCTTGCTGTGACATGGCATGGAGCAGGCTGAGGCCTTGCTGTGACATGGCATGGAGCAGGCTGAGGTGTTGCTGTGACATGGCATGGAGCAGGCTAAGGCATTGCTGTGACATGGCATGGAGCAGGCTGAGGCGTTGCTAAAGATGGCACTAGCTCAGCGACCATGACGAGGAACTCTGGCTCGGCGGCCATGACGTGGAACTCTGGCTCGGCGGCCATGACGTGGGACTCTGGCTCGGCGGCCATGACGTGGGACTCCGGCTCGGCGGCCATGACGTGGGACTCCGGTTCGGCGGCCATGACGTGGGACTCCGGCTCGGTGGCCATGACGTGGGACTCCGGCTCGGCGGCCATGACGTGGGACGCTGGCTCGGCGGCCATGAAGTGGGACGCTGGCTCGGCGGCCATGAAGAGGGACGCTGGCTCATCGACCATGATGTGGGACTCCGGCTCAGCATTCGCCTCCCCTACAGTGAACGTAGAACCAATAATCTGCAGGGCAAGGTCGATATACTGAGCCAGGCAGTAAGTACTCCGACCGCCAGGCATCAGGGAGGAAACTGGCTCACTCAAACCTGCCCGGAAAATGTCCCTGAGGGCTATTTCATTAAAGTCCACCCAGCAGGCCAGAGCGCAGAAGTCCTCCACATAATTCTCTAGGGGACGACTCCCCTGACATAGTTGTAGGAGTCGGACCACTGGGTTCATATTGTGTAGGTCAGGTATTTCTGTAACATTCTGTAATGTTGTTGCTGGCACAGGCAATGACGAAGATGATGACGATGAAGTAAAGATGAACCCAAGTGCAGTTTATTTACATAAGTGATATCCAAAACATGAATCCAAAGCATAACCATAACAAACATAATCGACTTGACATAGACTAGACTTGACTTGACAACGCTACACAATCAAAATACCTGACAAAGGACAATGGAAAACATGAGGGCTTAAATACATGGACAAGTGGTAAAACAATAACAATGGAACCAATGAACAGACAGAACTGATAACAAGATAACAAGACAATAACCCAGTGAAAACAAGACACAAGAACATGGAAGGAAACATGAAATCACATGACAAGGGAACCACATGACCTGAAACAGGAACTAAACTTTCAAATAAAAAGACATGAAATACATGAACCAACAGAATAAACATGACACTTTCGTTGTGGTGTTGGGATTTTGAGGAGAGCGTGTATAATTTCGTATGGACATACATCAGTTACTAGATCAGTGTGTTACTGAACTATAATAAACTGCAAAAAGACATAAAGACAAAGAAAGTGTGAACAAAACCAGCGTGCAGTTTCTCCCAGACGCAGTTGAGATTTAATCTAAGCATAAACGCAACATTTCAAGCAGAATTATTGGTTGTTTTAATAGACTACCTGTGTTAGTTCAGCTTCAGATGTGTGTGCTTGTCATCTTGTCACCCTGCATGTTCAAATCAGACAGACACACTGAGGAAGAGCCGTGAAGTTCTTTTTCAAGTTTTCAGATTGGACGGTTATTTCCTTTTAAATCCGCATGTAAATTTAAACATTTGTTCGGTGGGTGATTTTCTGGTGAGAGGTGGTGCTTCGCTGCCTTCCAGGACGCAGCATCATGGCGTTTTAAACCTCAGATGTGATGTGGTTTTTGACTACCTCTGTATGTGTTTTTTGGAATCCAATCACAAAACACTTTGCATCCCGTTTACAACTATATTTAGCGCTGACCATTTGCGATCAGATCATCCAAAACACGTCTTATTACCAGCTGTAAACAGGGTCAAAAATGACTGCAGCCAGAGCTAGGGAATGCCATAGAACAACTTCAGGCGGAAGACCCACCCACATTCGTTTCCCCAGTAAGACCCCCAGGAAAAAGGTGGATAATGCCCCTGACATCAATGAACTGTGTTCAGAGTTTTACGACAGAAAATTACCATTTACAGATACCATACAAATGAATGGGGAGAATCTTAAGCTGCATTAGAAACTGCGTACTGTCACAGTATGTAATGTATTTGATGAAGGATGCAATTATCTCCGGCAAAACAGTATGTTATTTTAGGTATGCATGCGAGTAGTTTGAATAGATTTCGGATATACTTCATCCGGGTACATGGGCGTTGTTTCATGACCCGAATATTTGACGTAAGAACAACAACCGCAAAAACTATCTGCTCAGGTTTTAAGCACAGGGAACAGTTATCTTGGTATATATAGCACTTACCGTTGAGAAGCGCACAACTTGCGATTCACCACCGTTCTTTTAAATCCAGTGTTTTGAACATGACGTAGCCTCAGCTCCTGAGGGATTATGGGATCGTAAAGTGCCCAGTCGATCCACACTTCAGAATCTCACCAGAAATAGTAGGTCATCTGGGCGGGTACTTCTTGTTTACTTGGTTGACATTTTTGACCAAAATGCAAAACACACACATCCTGATTTTCCTGTGTGAGACCTGTTCCTGGGTCAACAAGGGAGGTGTTTAAGGTGATATTGTTCAACCAATCAGAGCTGACTATGTGACATCATCAGACTTTTGCACCCTTTTGAATTTCAACAGGCCCCAGTCCACATGAAGAACCTAGTGATGGGAAGATCGGATCATTTTACTGACTTGGATCTTTGAGTCTCGTTCAGCAAAATGAACAAATCTTTATTCCAGTCATTTAGTTCATTTGAGCAGAATTAAATTAAAATGTTAAATTTTCAATAGCCAAATCCCCCCCAACACATCTACTTTTTTTTATTATAGTCCCAATAAGGAAAAAATTATAATGCAGCCAAGGACAAATTATGAGAAACTGAAAGATTAGTTCACCTCTGGATTGAATCTTTTTGTCCTAGTCGTTTGTTCTTTTGTCACATGACAGCCGTATATGGCATGCACACACACAGGAAACAGAAATGATTAGTTCACCTCTCGAGTCATCTGGTCTGAGTCGTTCATTCTTTTGTCAAGTGACAGCCGTATATGCTATGCAGTGCAACGGCTTAAGGCTGCTACACTGAACGTGTCAAAGTGAATGTTCTAAACCGGTATATTTTGCATTGCTTGCAGGAGTAGCTCCAGCATGTGCAGCGCGAAATAGAGTGGGGCATCCGTGTATTGTCGACGCTATGCGACGCGCTTCATCGGACACTTCCAGTGTAGACTCAATCATATTGTTTATAATGGGGTTCTATTTCTTTTAATGTGATGCGACCCTTACGTCCGGTATAGACAGGATGTCAGGAACATGTGTCATTGTTGACCTAGGGACGTCATACAGTTGTGTTGTGTTATTCAGTTATGTTGATCAAGGGACATCATACAGTTGTGTTGTGTTATTCAGTTGTGTTGATCTAGGGACGTTATACTGTTGTGTTGTGTAATACAGTTGTGTTGGTCTAGGGACATCATACTGTTGTGTTGTTTTATTCAGTTGTGTTGATCTAAGGATGTCATACAGTTGTGTTGTGTTATACAGTTATGTTGATCTAGGGACGTCATACAGTTGTGTTGTGTTATACACTTGTGTTGATCTAGGGACATCATACTGTGTGCTATACAGTTATGTTGATCTAGGGACGCCATACTGTTGTGTTGTGTATACAACTGAGTTGACATAGGGACGTCATGCTGTTGTGTTGTTTTATTCAGTTATGTTGATCTAGTGACATCATACTGTTGTGTTGTGTTATTCAGTTGTGTTGACCTAGGGACGTCATACTGTTGTGTTGTGTTATACACTTGTGTTGATCTAGGGACAACATACTGTTGTGTTGTGTATACAATTGAGTTGACCTAGGGACGTCATGCTGTTGTGTTGTTTTATTCAGTTGTGTTGATCTAGGGACGTCATACTGTTGTGTTGTGTATACAATTGAGTTGACCTAGGGACGTCATGCTGTTGTGTTGTTTTATTCAGTTGTGTTGATCTAGGGACGTCATACTGTTGTGTTGTGTTATTCAGTTGTGTTGACCTAGGGACGTCATACTGTTGTGTTGTTTTATACAGTTATGTTGATCTAGGGACGTCATACAGTTGTGTTGTGTTATACACTTGTGTTGATCTAGGGACATCATACTGTGTGCTATACAGTTATGTTGATCTAGGGACGCCATACTGTTGTGTTGTGTATACAACTGAGTTGACATAGGGACGTCATGCTGTTGTGTTGTTTTATTCAGTTATGTTGATCTAGTGACGTCATACTGTTGTGTTGTGTTATTCAGTTGTGTTGACCTAGGGACGTCATACTGTTGTGTTGTGTTATACACTTGTGTTGATCTAGGGACAACATACTGTTGTGTTGTGTATACAATTGAGTTGACCTAGGGACGTCATGCTGTTGTGTTGTTTTATTCAGTTGTGTTGATCTAGGGACGTCATACTGTTGTGTTGTGTATACAATTGAGTTGACCTAGGGACGTCATGCTGTTGTGTTGTTTTATTCAGTTGTGTTGATCTAGGGACGTCATACTGTTGTGTTGTGTTATTCAGTTGTGTTGACCTAGGGACGTCATACTGTTGTGTTGTTTTATACAGTTTTGTTATTCAGTTGTGTTGACCCCCCCCCCCCCCAACACGTCTACTTATGCAAACTTTGATTATAGTCCCAATAAGGAAAAAAAATATAATGCAGTCAAGGACAAATTATGAGAAACAGAAAGATTAGTTCACCTCTGGATTGAATCTTCTTGTCCGAGTCATTCCTTCTTTTGTCACGTGACAACCATATACGCTATGCAGTGAAACGGCTTAAGGCTGCTACACTGGACGTGTCAAAGCGAATGTTCTAAATCAGTACATTTGCATTGATTGCAGGAGTAGCTCCAGCGTGTGCAGTGTGAAATAGAATGGGGCATCCATGTATTGTTGACGCTATGCAACGGGCTGCATCGGACACTTCCAGTGTAGACTGCATCATAGCGATTATAATGGGGTTCTATTTTTTTTAACGTTATGTGACCCTCACGTCCGGTGTAGACAGGATGTCAGGAACATGTGGCAATGTTGACCTAGGGACTTCATACATTTGTGTTGATCAGGGTGTATTTTATGCATATTTACCCTGTATTTTTTCTCTGTATTTCCAGAGTTCACTGGCGACTCAACATTGTGTGCTTCCCTGGGGGGGATGGAGTGGAACACATCAGAAAGGGGTGAAAAAATGGAACAAAGAAAGAGGTGGATATCTATGTTGGTAGTTAAAAATCAGGGGCCTCATTTATAAAACTTGGTGTAGATTTTATTGTAAAGTTTGCATATGCACAAAAGACAGACAAGTTTTTAGATTTAGAAAACCATACATATGCCTGAACCTTATGTACGGTTCACTTTATGAATCCTGGATAGCAGAAGAATGTGTGTACATGCGCATGCTTTATTCCCCAACCTGTCTCTTTCCCCCGAAATAACCATAAATGGAGCTTTGAACACCTGTTTTTACTATGCATAACCTTATCTGCATATACAAACCCAATAAAAAAAAGTTGGGACAATATTGGAAATGGTAATAAAAACAAGTATTTGTAAATTCTGTTTGGATTTGTAAATTCTATTTATAAATTCTATTCACGGTGTGATATATTGAAAGTACTACAACAACACATGATCTGATGTTTTACCTTGTACTTTATTTATTTATTCTGTTATACTGTATACTCATATCAGATTATTGCAACATGCACCAAACATTTGTGACAGTTGAGTGTTTGCCACTGTGTAACATTACCATTTCTTCTATAATTCTTAAGCATTTGGGACAGAAGACACAAGTTTAAGTTTAGCAGGCAGATTTTGGAATTCGATCCTGTAAGAGGTTCATAGGGTGGAAAAGGAGGAAAGGGAAACTTGGGATTGCAACTCAAAGGTAGAAATTTAATTAAACAAACTGAAAGTGGCTTTTCAGCAATACACTCATCAGGTCATATCACATTTTTAACACAGTCTATTCTCTCAGGTAGCTCTCTCCCATTCGTCTCTGGTGTGGTCCCTTTTTATCGCTCTCTCCAGTGCACGCCCCCGCTGCCACATATTCCCACCGCCCGACTCAGGCCTGGGAGTCACCTGGTCTGCCCCCCACCTGGTCATCCAAATTGGCAGCGGCGTAAGCAGAGTATGGTCTGAGGACACAGTCCGTGAGGCGCTGAAACGTAGCCAGGGCCCCAAACAAACCGAACGGAAGCATTACAATTTGGTGTAAGCCAAATGGTGTGGAGAAGGCAGTTTTTTCGTGGGATATTGGCATTAAGGGGATCTGCCAATAACCCTTTGTCAAATCCAGTGTCGAGTAAAAGCGAGCTGTGCCCAACCCAACTCAAAGGTAGAACTTTAATTAAACAAACTCAAAGTGGCTTTTCAGCAATACACTCATCAGGTCAGATCACATTTTTAACACAGTCTATTCTCTCTATGCTCTCTGTTCAGTCTATTATTGGAGCAACACATCAATACGAGGCATTGGGTATGTGTAAAATTTAGACACCGCGTTGACTTTCCTATAATCCACACAGAATTGTACAGACCCGTTGCTCTTAGGAACTAGAACAACTGGGCTGGACCAATTGCTGTGGGATTCCTCTATTACTCCCTTAACGAGCATTGCATCTAATTCTTCCCAAACTATTTTCGTTTTGCTCTAAGATCAAGAACATATTGAATTTCATTTTTACTGTTTGCAGTTCCCTCCTCCCAAGCTTCCCGTATGACATCAAGCGCGCCGCGCGGCTGCCACCCATACAGCAGTACAAACAGGGAAAACCCTGTGGAGGCTTGCGGAACTTCTCGCACTGCAAATAACAGGGGTTCGAGCCATTTATCCCAATTTCTAGCATCTTCATGCACGAACTTATGAATTATATTTTTCAGGGTTTTATTAAATCGTTCCACCAAATCGTTGTTTGTGGATGGTAAACACTGGTGCAAATCGATTTAATCCCCAATAATCTGTACAGTTTGCTTAGTGTTTGTGACATAAATGTAGTGCCTTTATCAGTGAGGACTTCTTTCGGAATCCCCACTCTGGAGATTATTCTGAAGAGTTCCTCCGCAACACTACGTGCTGAGACATTGCGCAGAGGCACTGCTTCCGGATATCGCGTTGCATAGTCCACCAGAACCAATACAAAGCAATGTCCGCATGCTGTCCGCTCTAATGGCCCGACGAGGTCCATGCCAATTATTTCGAAGGGGACCTCGATTAACGCAAGGGGTGCAATGGGAACTAACTGCCACCTCCACATACCCATATTTTTCATGTTTTTTTCCCTGAAATTGAATAACGAATGTCACTACAGGATAGTTGTGAATATCCCCATGCACACACCTCACCCTTACCCTTTTGTTTATGCCCAAAGCCTCATGTTGAACCAAACATTGGTGTATAGTGGTCTGGTTACGTATCCACCAAGGCTTAATGTGTACTCCCCTTGACACTCACCGGTATTCTGTATGCTCCGGCTTGATCGAGGGCAGCCCGTGGAGTGTCGGGGACCCGGACCACAGTTCTTTGCTCCATTAATGTGCATTGGTCCCGGAAGTGCCCTGGGTCCCCGCAACTCCAGCAGGCCGGCCCAGGCATTACGGCCGCTCCTGTGTCGGTGGGTACATCCACCTGAGGGGGAGAGCAATGAGACATTGAGGCCACCGGTGGCGGCACAAACCCTCACGAATGTGGAGCTGGCTTCTGCAGCAGGATTCCATGCCTCCGGGGTATGTATAATGTATGTATATGTATATATAATGGAAAGCAGAATTCTGAAAATCAAACATTTACATCACTAATGCATCACTAGGATGCTTGATGTTTAATTTGTTGTGTTATGTTGTGCTTTCAGGACTTGCATTTTAATGCTAGACTCAAAGTCTTTGCAAGTAAATGACAACATGGAGGTGTTCCAAAACATTCAAAGGTTGGTTCTATTTTTAAATGGCTCTAATATAAATGTATTTTTACATATAATAATTTGAACATGATGTAATAATCTTTGAATTTATAAAGATGTAATTATCAGCTTTAAGGTGCACTTAGTAAATTTTTGTTTGTTTTGTCATTACACCTAGTGGCGGAGATGCAGCATACCTCAAAAGTTAAAGTTTTTATTTACTGATGCCATTGAAGAAAAGCGCTATTCATCATCATCTTGAATGAATTATTCTGCAAGTGTGTCCAGTATCAGAGAGATTACAGATATAAAGTGAGATGTATTCGGCTGATCATGCCATCTCAAAATATCAGCCCCTATTGGCGACCATTTAAAATAAAACAGCTTTTATTAGGCTACTGATACAGTATGACTGGAATCTTCATCTCATATGAGTGTGCATTATTATAAAACATTTTCAAAATTGAAATTCATTTAAAACTTATTAAATGAGGGAAAAATTACTAAGTGAACATTTGAAAAATGACAGAGTGAATGTTGTAATACTGGGACAGGAATGTGCTTAATGGGAGTTCAAAGTGACCAAAAATCTTTTAATCTCTCATTGAAAAATAATGACTGTTAACTCTATATTCATCAAACTTGACACTGTCCTTCAGGCTGTTCTGACTTATCAGGCTTTTTTTTTTTCTTCTAAATTATCAGACTTCCATTTTAAATATAGTGGACGATCAAAAATCCCATAGACTTGCATTGATTTCAAATCCCAACTGTCAAAACAAATATGTGCTCAATGCCTTAAGCCCACCTTCTCTCCCTCAACCCTTCCCTCTATTATTTATTCATCTCTTCTTTTGTCTTACACTGTAATTATTATTATTTTTAGTTACTTAACCGAAAAGTGGAACAGCACAAGAAAAAAGCCCCGGGTATTTTCAACAGATTCGATGCCAGCCCTGAGAGTGCGGGTACCTCAACAGCTAGGAAACAGCTCTGATTGTGGCATATTTGTGTTACTCAATGCAGAAATGTAAGTTCATTGTTAATATTTATTAGATATTGGCCAGTTCTGTGAATTTTTTGTGCTCTTTACTTACTTTTCCTTTCATTCTTATATTAATTCTTATACTGTAGGATCCTCCCAAGAACTTTTCAACAAGCTTGAAAATGCAGATGCACATTCAAGGCATGCACAGATCAGGAATAAAATGGGTAGCAGTTTGGAAGGTTTTGAATTTTGCTTTATTTAAGGAACATTACATAATCCTGATGAAATCTATTAAATTTTTGAAATTACAATGTGGAGACGGGGGCGTGGCCGAGCGCCGTGCTGTGGGGAGTGAGGCCGGGGGGAATGAATGGTGAATGATCTCCACCTGTGCTTAACACCTGTCTTGTGTTTCAGTGAGGAGTGGCAGGAGCATTTAAGGAGGGGAGGCAGTGGTAGACGGGGAGAGAGAGCCCAGCTGACAAGCTGCCTGTGTGCTTCCGTTTTGTCATGCTGAAAAGCTGTGCTGACTTATTTGCCACCTTTGATTTAAGAGTTTCAAATATTTCCTTTATCACTAATGAGCGAACAGTTTTTGTTTAAATAAGAGTTTTTCCCTGTGTTGGAATCACCGCCACCCACTTCCTCATTCCCTGAACCAAAGGGATTTGATACACTGGTGCCGAAACCCGGGACTGAGGGAGGTTGCCATCATGTAGTCCTCACCATTGGCTGACATCATCAAGACCCTCGCTGGCATCCACCAGACACAATACCAGGCCCTCCTGGAGCTTTGTTCCGAACAGGAGCAATGGTTTGAGACACTCCTCCGAGCCCAGGTGGAGGACCGACGGGTGATCCAGAGCTTGCTGCCACAGGGGTGTACACCAGCTGTGACACCAGCCACGGGCCTCCCACCTCAGATCACCCATGTCAAGATGGGCCCCCAGGATGACCCAGAGGCTTTTGTGGAGCTTTTTGAATGGGCCACAGGGGGGTCAGGCTGGCCCAAGTTGCAGTGGGCTGTCTGCCTGCTGCCGCTCTTGTCGGGGGAGGCCCAGCTTGTGGCCCAACATCTACCTGTGGATAACCTGCTGGAGTACTCGGACCTGAAGCAGACCATCCTGCAGCAGGTCGGCCAGAACCCTGAGCAACATCATCAGCGCTTCCAGGCACTGACCTACGGGGAATTCGGTCGGCCGTTTGTCTTCAGCCAGCAGCTCCGGTGTGCCTGTCGGAGGTGGTTGCTAGCTGAAGACCGCAACGCTGTGAGATTGTCAGCTTGTTGGTGCTGGAGCAGTTCATCGACTGGTTGCCGAAAAGGAGTGGGTGCAGTGCTAACGCACGGCGTCTCTGAAGGATGCAGTCCAGTTGGCTGAGGACCACTTGACGGTGTATCTGGGAGACAGCCAAGCTTTTCTCTCTCTCCCTCTGTCTCTTCCCCCTCTCTGCCCTGTCCTTTTCTGGTTCCCGCCCCCCGGAGATGGGGGTTCATTCCCCTGAAACCCGCTCTGCGGACTCGGGGGGTTCCAGTTGTTCCGACCCTCCACCCTATGTCTGTTCCCCTTTCCCGTGAGGTTGGAGACTCTGTTGCCGCAGGTGTGGGGGGAAAGTCTGGGCTGGTGCTGTGGGGAGCCGGGCCATTTCCAGGACCAATGCCTAGTGATGGATGTGGGGGCGGAGGTCCATATCCCCGACACTTCGCATGCCACCCCCGATCAGGCAGGGACATACTAGATACCTGTGAGTATGCAAGGGGGTATCTACCAAGCCTTGGTTGATTCGGGTTGTAATCAGACCTCGATTCACAATTGCTTGTCTCAAGGCAAGGCTTTGGGTACAGCACATAGGGTGAAGGTGAGGTGTGCGCATGGGGATATTCACAAATACCCTCTAGTGCCCGTTACTATTCAATTTCAGGGGCAAAAACATAGAATTGAGGCAGCGGTTAGTCCTTGCTTCACACATCCACTGATTTTGGGTACGAATTGGCCAGCATTTCAATCATTATTGAGGGTATTTTTTATGGATGGGTCCTGCAGCAAAGTGCATCGGTGTGCGGATGGACAGCTCCCCGGCCTGAGTCAGGCGGTGGACGTATGACGTCCATAGATCAACACAACTGTATATCGTCCCTAGATCAACATAACTATATAACACCACAGTATGATGTTCCTAGATCAACACAACTGAATAACACAACACAACAGTATGACATCCCTAGATCAACATAACTATATAACACAACACACCTGTATAACGTTCCTAAATCAATCAACATAACTGAATAACACAACACAACTGTATGACGTCCCTAGATCAACATAACTATATAACACCACAGTATGACGTTCCTAGATCAACACAACTGAATAACACAACACAACTGTATGACGTCCCTAGATCAACAAAACTGTATAACACAACACAGCAGTATGACGTCCCTAAATCAACACAACTGAATAACACAACACCACTGTATAAAATCAAATCAAATCAAATCACTTTTATTGTCACACAGCCATATACACAAGTGCAATGGAGTGTGAAATTCTTGGGTGCAGTTCCGATCAACATAGCAGTTGTGACAGTGATGAGACATATACCAATTTACAATAACATCAAATTAACACAACACAATTTAAAGTCTAATATACACATAATTACACACAACACAATATACAAATAATAACATACACTGTACAGTATACAATACACACAATATAGATACACATTATTCTATAAAAAAAGTATATATAGTATATATAGAATGTACAGTAGGTTGTATTGTACTGTATTGACATTCAGGCTGTCGGCTGATAGTAAGTTGTTAAGAGAGAATATAATATAATAATAATATAATTTATGACAGTCAGGTGTGAGATATAAGAGTAATAATGTGCAGTGCTGATGTATTTTGATCGTGGGAGATCAAGAGTTCAAAAGTCTGATTGCTTGGGGGAAGAAGCTATCATGGAGTCGGCTGGTGTGGGTCCTGATGCTGCGATACCGTCTGCCTGATGGTAGCAGTGAGAACAGCCATGGCTCGGGTGGCTGGAGTCTCTGATGATCCTCTAAGCTTTTTTCACACACCGCCTGGTATATATGTCCTGGAGGGAGGGAAGCTCACCTCCGATGATGTGTCTGGCAGTTCGCACCACCCTTTGCAGTGCTTTGCGGTTGTGGGCTGTGCTATTGCCATATCAGGCAGAGATGCAGCCAGTCAGGATGCTCTCTACAGTGCAGGTGTAGAAACGTGTGAGGATGTGGCGGTTCATTCCAAACTTCCTCAGCTGTCTCAGGAAGAAGAGGCGCTGATGAGCCTCTTCACAACGACTTCAGTGTGGATGGACCATGTGAGTTCCTCAGTGATGTGGACACCCAGGAACTTGAAGCTGCTGATTCTCTCCACTGGTGCTCCATTGATGGTGATGGGACTGTGTTCTCTGTCTTTTCTTCTGAAGTCCACCACAAGCTCCTTTGTCTTACTGACGTTGAGGGAGAGGTTGTGCTCCTGACACCAGTGTGTTAGAGTGTGCACCTCCTCTCTGTAGGCTGTTTCATCATTGTCAGTGATCAGACCTACCACTGTCATGTCATCAGTAAAGTTAATGATGGCATTGGAGCTATGTGTTGCCACACACTCATGTGTGTACAAGGAATACAAGAGTGGGCTGAGAACACAGCCCTGTGGGGCTCCAGTGTTGAGGGTCAGTGATGAGGAGATGTTGCTGCCTATTCCAACCACCTGGCGTCTGCTTGACAGGAAGTCCAGGATCCAGCTGCACAGCGAGCTGTTTAAGCCCAGAGCCCGGAGTTTCTCATCTAGCTTGGAGGGCACTATGGTGTTGAATGCTGAGCTGTAGTCTACAAACAACATTCTCACATAAGTGTTCTTTTTTTCCAGCAGTGTGTATTGTAGATGCAATGGCATCATCAGTGGAGCGGTTGTTGCGGTAAGCAAACTGCAATGGGTCTAGAGAGAGAGGCAGCACAGAGCAGATGTAATCTCTGATTAGTCTCTCAAAGCATTTGCTGATGATGGGGGTCAGAGCAACAGGACGCCAGTCATTTAAGCAAGTGATTTTTGATTGCTTTGGAACAGGCACAATGGTGGATGTTTTAAAGCATGTGGGGACTACAGACAAAGAGAGGGAAAGGTTGAAAATGTCCATAAAAACACCAGCCAGCTGGTTCGCGCACTCTCTGATGATGCGGCCCAGAATGCCGTCTGGGCCCGCGGCTTTGTGGATATTCAACCGTCGGAAGGATCGGGTTATATCCGCTACAGAGATGGAGAGTGAACTAACCTCTGTAGCTTCGGCCGCGAGAGCTCTCTCCGCGAGGGTGGTGTTATTTCCCTCAAAACGAGCATAAAAAGTATTTAGCTCATCCAGGAGAGAGGCAGCGGTGTTCATGGCGGAGTTTTTATTCCCTTTAAAGTCCGTGATGATGATAATTCCCTGCCACATGCTTCTAGAGTTGGTGGTGTTGAACTGTCCTTCAATCTTGTTCCTGTACTGGCGTTTTGCTGTTCTGATAGTTTTTCAGAGGGCATAACTGGCTTGTTAATGCTCCTCCGCATTCCCGGAATTAAAAGCGGAGGTCCGCACATTAAGTGCCGCGCGAACATCCCTATTTATCCATGGCTTCTGGTTTGGATAGATCCGTGTTGTTCTGGTTGGAACGACGTCCTCTACGCACTTTCTGATGAAACACATTACGCTATCAGCGTAAAGCTCGATGTCGTCATCAGAGGCGGACCAGAACATCTCCCAGTCCGTGTGATCAAAACAGTCTTGTAGCGTAGAGTCTGATTGGTCCGACCAGCACTGGATCGTTCTGAGGGTGGGTGCTTCCTGTTTCAGTTTCTGCCTGTAAGCGGGCAGAAGCAGAATGGAAGAGTGGTCCGATTTGCCAAATGGTGGTCGGGGGAGGGATTTGTAGCCATCCCGGAAAGAAGAGTAGCAATGGTCCAAAACCCGGTCCCCTCATGTGTTGAAACTAATGTGCTGGTGGTATTTTGGTGCGACTGATTTGAAACTGGCTTTATTAAAGTCCCCGGTCACAATGAACGCGGCCTCAGGGTGCGCGGTTTCCTGCTCACTTATACTCCCATACAATTCCTTGAGTGCCCGGTCTGTGTCGGCTTGTGGGGGGATGTACACAGCAGTGATAATGACCACTGTGAATTCCCTCGGTAGCCAGAATGGTTGACACAGAAGCATGAAAAATTCCAGATCAGGAGAGCAGAAAGACTTGATAGAATGTACGTTCCTCTGATCACACCAGGATTTGTTGATCATAAAACATACACCACCACCTCTGCTTTTACCTGAGAGGTCTTTCGCTCTGTCCGCTCGGTGCACGGAGAACCCCGCAGGTTCAATGGCTGAGTCTGGAATCTCCGCAGACATCCAAGTTTCCATAAGGCAGATAATGCAGCAGTCCCTCGTCTCTCGTTGGAAAGAGATCGGCGCTTTCAGCTCGCAGAGCTTGTTATCCAGAGACTGAACATTTGTGTAACACAACACAACAGTATGACGTCCCGAGATCAACACAACTGTGTAACACAACACAACAGTATGACATCCCAAGGTCAACATAACTGTATAACATAACAGTATGAGGTCCCTAGAACAACACAACTGAATAACACAACACAACAGTATGACGTCCCTTGATCAACACAACTGAATAACACAACACAACTGTATAACATCCCTAGATCAACACAACTGAATAACACAACACAACTGTATGACATCCCTAGATCATCATAACTGAATAACACAACACAAAAGTATGACGTCCCTAGATCAGCACAGCTGAATAACACAACACAACAGTATGACGTCCCTAGATCAACATAACTGAATAACACAACACAACTTTATGACATCCCTAGGTCAACACAACTGAAAAACAACACAACTGTATAATGTCCCTAGATCAACATAACTGAATAACACAACACAACAGTATGACGTCCCTAGATCAACACAGCCAAATAACACAACACAACTGTATAACGTCCCTAGATCCACATAACTATATAATGCAACGCAACCGTATAATGTCCCTAGATCAACACAACTGAATAACACAACACAACTGTATAACATCCCTAGATCAACACAACTGAATAACACAACACAACTGTATAACATCCCTAGATCAACATAACTGAATAACACAACACAACAATATGACGTCCCTAGATCAACACAACTGAATAACACAACACAACTGTATGACATCCCTAGGTCAACACAACTGAAAAACAACACAACTGTATAACATCCCTAGATCAACATAACTGAATAACACAACACAACACAACACAACAGTATGACATCCCTAGATCAACACAAATGAATAACACAGCACAACAATATGACATCCCTAGATCAACATAACTATATAACACAACACAACAGTTTGACGTCCCTAGATCAGTACAACTGAATAACACAACACATCTGTAAGACATCCCTAGATGAACATTGCCACATGTTCCTGACATCCTGTCTACACCGGACGCAAAGGGTCACGTTAAAAGCAATAGAACCCCATTATAATCGATATGATGCAGTCTACACTGGAAATATCTGATGCAGCACGTTGCATAGCATCGACAATACATGGATGCCTGTTCTTTTTCACACTGCACGCACTGGAGCTACTCCTGCAAGCAATGCAAAAGTACTGGTTTAGAACATTCACTTTGACACATCCAGTGTAGCAGCCTTAAGCCGCTGCGTTGCGTCGCGTCAGCAGATGTGTCCAGTGTAGACAGGGTGTGAGACTAAACTGTTGAGTGCTTCACATTTAACCACATAAAAGACTTAAACCATAGTAAAACTCATTGTAATAATGGAAGAACAAAATAAACTAAAGTGTTAAATAATACATAACACAGTTAGTCATTCTGATTTATTTTTACTGGGACGATAAAAAAAGAATGTTGTCCCTAGGTCAACTGTACAGTTCACGTAGCATACCCATTAAATTACATTAAGTTAACAAGCTAGCATTGGGTGACACAGCAAGTTAGCTAAATCTGAACATGTAAATTATCAAGTTTGATAAAAATCAATTTATTCATTATGTTATCATAAAATTAAAGTACTTTATGCTCAAAAGTGACATTTCTAAGTATATTTAAAATAAATGTCCTTACCTTCGCCAACTGAATGGTTCTACATTTGTATTGAAGCCTGCTCAAATTCAAAAGGGTGCAAAAGCCTGATGATGTCACATAGTCAGCTCTGACTGGTTGAACAATATCACCTTAAGCACCTTCCTTGTTGACCCAGGAACGTGTCTCACTCAGGAAAATCAGGATGTGCTGTGAAACACTGCCTCCAGCTGCCAAAGCTGTAAGTGTTGTTGGGCATTTGGGCATGTGGGAGCTCCATTTTCTGGGTGAAATGTCTACTGAGGAGTGCCAAATGCTAGGTGTTTTCAGCTGTACAGGCTGTAATAAAGTAAAGAGGAATGCATATTTTATAAACCGTACCCCCCACCACAAACCCCAAACCTAAATTTAACCATCAGTGGAGTACAAATTTAATGTTAGAGGGAAAAATGCAACCTACGAACCACGCTCTTCACTGATTATGTGAGCGCAGTTACTTCCTGCTTTCAACGCAAGATCTGAACTCGGGTATCCCACACTGCTGATGCAATGTGTTTCCGGTTGCACCACAGGGGAAGATAAACATGCTAGAGCCGATGCAAAAATATCTGATATGAGATGGCACTTGTTGGTGAGTTTGCATAATGTGGCCGATCCTAGGGTACCAGAACTCTCGTAACAATATGCCGAATTCCCATGTGATCATGATGTTCATTAAGTGATGAGCTGTTTCCTCACAAAAGCAGTTTAGGATGTGTCTACATGTATTTATCATCACAAATATACATGAAATTCACTGATTGGAGGTCAAATCCAAAATTGTGTTACATATTCAGTGATTTCCATGAGAAAATGGGACATGAATGTAAGTAAGCAGTTAGCATGCAGGGCAAAATTAGAATGTAAATAAACAACACTTCTCTGACCCTTCTGAATCCTACTAGAGATGAACATGTGTGTGCACACACACAGAAACACAATCTGAAGCTTGGTAAAAGCCAGCATGGGTCAAATCGTGTGTCTGAACTGACAACTGTGGTATAAGTATGAATGAGAGGTTAAGTGAGTGTACCTCAAGAGGGGTGGGTCTCAGTGGACCTTATTAGATAGCCTCGCTCCCTCTGGAACTCCCTCCACAACTAAACAGACAGCTCTTCCATACCCCTTGTTCCAAATATTTCAGCCATCAGCATTTTAGCAGGGGTGCACACCTTCGTTTCTTTGCCTCAGTGCATCATCTCATGTGAGTTGTACAAAGAAATTCTGGCTCAGCAAAAGCAGGGGGAGAAGACACAATTTGGGAGTTTGTTCATTTAACATTACTGCAGTATGTAAAAAATAAAACACCCAACATTAATTTCTTACAAAGGGAATGCATAGAATTTGCTGCCATGTCAATTTAGTTTAGTGACGGTGAAAGTAACAAGTTCTTCACAGACTGTTTGGAGAGGGACCTTCCAGAGGAACGCTTTGAAGAATTAATCTCAAAGATTGCAGAGTTCTTGGAAACTCCAGCCAGTTCAGTAATTCCTTTCACTGAAATGACTTTTCTCTTTATTGCATCTGAAGGATTTTACTGCACAGCAAAACCAAAGTCTTGCTTGCTCATTGAATAACACTTCAGAACCATTCACACAAACTCACACACTGAATCCTTGGAAATAGTGATTGTTCACCAAAAAATGGAAAATAAAAATCGCTGACACCCAGAAGTTGTTGTATGACCACAGGCTTCTATGACTTTCTTTCTTCCATAGAACAAAAAAGGTTATCAAAATGACTGCTTTGGTCAACATTTAATTTCACTTTATGGAAAAAAAAGATGAAATGAAAGTGAATGGTTGACTAAGTCTGTAATTCTGCCTAAAATCTCCTTTGAGGCCTTTATGGGTGAACAATCCCTTTAAGGATTGGTTTATGCTCTATTTTTATCACCAGTGTCAGCCAAAATTATTTTTGATTGGTTTGTTGCAATTGTATTGTATGCAAACCAAGATTTACCACAGTCCCTGCATAAGGGAAATGCCATTATCTCCCTCTGAGAGTCCAGACTTTAATATGGAAGAGCATTTTTAAATACCTGCACTAACACAATCTGATAGAACAGACGTCCTCCTCTTCTACTGCTCTCACCTCATCTCCAGCACTCTGCACAGCCCTTCATTGATGTGACAGAAATGTATCCACCACCCAGATTGATTTGACTCAGGCTCAAATTGGTGACATTCTACCGAGGCACGAAGCCCACTGGTAATGTAACAACTCCGACAGCAGTCACAGCTGGCTGGGTCCTGTGTGAGACTTAGAATTGCACATTAAGGAAATAGCATTATCTCTTCTGTAAGCTCTTGCTGCTATCTGCACATGCCCGAATACAGGCTTTTTATATGAATAGAAGGTAATCCTTCAATAAAGTGCCTCATGTAACAGTTTCCTAAATTATAGTTTATAAATTATAAAGTCATCAAAAGAATATATAATATATGAAAACGTAGTTAATTTTATATGCAGTGTTTGTATGTATGTATATATATATATATATATATATATATATATATATATATATATATATATATATATATATATATATATACAGGGTTGGGAGGGTTACTTTTGAAATGTATACCACTACAGATTACAGAATACATGCTGTAAAATGTCATTTGTTACATATTCCATTAGATTACTCAAGGTCAGTAACGTATTCTAAATACTTTGGATTATTTCTTCAGCACTGGTAGATTTTTTCACTTGTTTTAACAATAAAAACTCTGCCAGTACAGTGAGACAAAAAACACGTTAAATTAGCATTCTCTGAAAAACCTAAATATCTTATGCAGTGTTGTTTCTTAAACAAGATAAATCAAATTGATCTTGTTTTAAGGATTTTTAGATATTTTTACAGGAAAACAATACAAAAATTATTATCAATAATACAATTTTTGCCCTAATATCAAAGGTCTTACTAGAAAAAAGAAATTATGATCCAACTTGAATTGTCCTGATAAAAAAATATGATGGTGACTGGTAACATGTGCATGTAAAATGGCTAGAAATAGCATTTTAACTTAGCGTAAACCTGACAATTTACACAAGGTTTATTTCTATTTCTTCTGCTCCAAACTTACTTCAAACTTACTTCTCTGTCTACTCGTATGAATGTAACACATCATAAGAAAGTGTTTCACCACTGTTCAAATGCACTTTGGATTGCATCATTTATATGTATAAATGTTTTCCATCTGAAAGGACTAAATATTAAATGAAGCAAATTACAATAGAATGCAAAGTAATCTCTTCAGTAATCAAAATCCTTTTTGAATGTAACTGTATTCTAATTACCAATTATTTAAATTGTAACTGTAGTGGAATACAGTTACTTATATTTTGTATTTTAAATATGTAATCCCGTTACATGTATTCCGTTACTCTCCAACCCTGTATATATTTACATTACATGCATACATACATATACACACACACACACATACACTCAAACACAGCATATCAAAATAAAAATAGTATTAATATAGGATACTAAGTCTTTTTAGGCTTAGTAGAAGCCTACATGTATCTACACATGAAGGCTTCAGTAGTCTCTTGTGGTCCACACAGTGTTTTCAAATTGAACTGGTCCATAATATCTTGATGAATTAACTGTGTAACTTTTTAAAGGGGTCATGAACTGCCTTTTTTTATTTTGTACTGTTCTCTGAGGTCAAGATTTTTACATCAAAAAACGTCATGGTTACTTGTGTAACCTCCGTTCCCTGATGGAGGGAATGAGACATTGTGTCGATGTAGTGACACTAGGGGTCACTCTTGGGAGCCCGAGACACCTCTGGTCTTTGATAAAAGGCCAATGAAAATTGGCGAGTGGTATTTGCATGCCACTCCCCCGGACATACGGGTATAAAAAGAGCTGGTATGCAACCACTCATTCAGGTTTTATGCTGAGGAGCCGATATAAGGTCCGGCCATTTCAGCAGGTAGTTCAGCGTTGTGGCAGGAGGGACACAACATCTTGCTCCCTCCATCAGGGAACGGAAGTTACACAAGTAACCATGACGTTCCCTATCTGTCACTCACTCGACGTTGTGTCAATGTAGTGACACTAGGGGTCCCTATACGAAACGCTACAACTGGCTGAAATTTGTTACGTGAACTGGCGGTGTGTGGTGGGCAGACTGCTGTGTGCCTCATAGCCAGCACACCAGGTCGACACGTAACCTCCCCCAACATATTTATGAGTGTCAAATGAGTGTTATGAGTGGCCTCTTTTCCCCTTCTCTTTTTCCACTCCCTAAAAAAGAAGGGGGATTATCCCACTGGGCCACCAGGTCTAGTCGGGGGGGTGTCCCTCCCAAGGGGAAGACACCACGGAGACCACACCTCGCCCAAAGAGAGGGGAGGATATTTAAGTGGAAAGATACGTCACATGGTCTTTCCAACCATGTGGGGAGTCTTCAAGGTAGATCCTGCCCAATGGAGGAGGAGTTACTACAAACATGGAGACTGTGGCAGAGGGACTCTGCCCAAGGAAGATGCAGTATGCCAACAGGGAAACGAATTAGCAGAAGATATATAAATCGCATGGGGTTAGCCTTACAGGGAGCCGCCACATGCGGAGCACCTACCCCATAACAGGGCTCTTAGTTAGTGCATGTACTGGGCAGGCAGCGAGTCTCTCCGAAAACTCGACTGCCACAGGGCTCGGAGCAAATTTTGTGAACACTACTGGGAATTAATGGCGCATGTCTTCAGCTCCAAGGGAGGTGGAAAGCACTATGTGCAAGTGATACACCCGGCCAGCTATCCCAGGCTTATCCGCTTGTGTTGCATGCCACTACCTGGGATGAAACCGGTTCCACCCGGAGGTTGTAGAACCTTGCACAGGTGTTGGGTGTTGCCCAGCCCACTGCTCTGCAAATGTCTGTTAGAGAGGCACCCCTGGCCAGGGCCCAGGGAGCCACTCCACCCCTGGTAGAATGGGCTTGTAGCCCTATCGGGGGCGGCATATCCTAGGCGACATATGCCATAGTTATGGTGTCAATGAGCCAGTGGGTGATCCACTGCTTGGAGACAGCACTTCCTTTCCGCTGTACACCAAAGCAGACAAAGAGCTGCTCAGAGATTCCAAAGCTCTGCATGCGATCCAAATAAATGTGTAAAGCGTGCACCGGACACAGCAACGACAGGGCTGAGCCTGCCTTCTCCTGGGGCAGTGCTTGCAGGTTCACCACCTGGTCCCTAAAAGGGGTGGTGGGAACCTTGGTTACATAGCCCGGTCGGGGTCTCAGGATCACGTGAGAGTAGCCCGGACCGAACTCCAGGCACATTTCGCTGACAGAGAACGCTTGCAGGTCTCCTACCCTCTCGATGGTAGTGATCGCAGTCAGGAGGGCAGTCTTCAAGGAGAGTTCCTTAAGCTCGGCTGACTGCAAAGGCTCAAAGGGGGCTCTCTGTAGACCCTGAAGAACTACAGAGAGGTCCGATGAGGGAACGAGGTGCGGTCTGGGATTCAGCCTCCTGGCACCTCTTAGGAACCTGATGATCAGGTCGTGCTTCCCTAAGGACTTACCATTGACTGCGTCGTGGTGTGCTGCTATGGCGGCAATGTACACCTTCAAGGTCGAAGGGGACAGCCTCCCTTCCAACCTCTCCTGCAGGAAGGAAAGCACTAATCCAACTGTGCATCTCTGGGGGTCTTCCCGTCGGGAAGAACACCACTTAACGAACAGACACCACTTAAAGGCATACAGGCACTCGTAGAGGGGGCCCTAGCCTGAGCGATTGTGTCTACCACCGCAGCACTTTCCATGTCCTGGCCAGGGGCCAGACTTGGAGATTCCAGAGGTCTGGTCGCGGGTGCCAGATGGTGCCCCGTCCCTGAGAAAGAAGGTCCTTCCTCAGGGGAATTCGCCGGGGGGGGCTGTCGAGAGGAGCTTGAGGTCTGAGAACCACATCTGGGTGGGCCAGTAGGGTGCTATCAGTCCTCGTCCTCCCTGACCTTGCACAGGGTCTGTGCAAGTAGGCTCACTGGGGAAACTCATATTTGCGCATGCCAAAGGGCCAGCTGTTTGCCAGTGCGTTTATGCCGAGGGGGGCCTCGGTTAGGGTGTACCAGAGCGGGCAGTGGGGAGGATTCACGGGAGGTGAACAGGTGCACCTGTGCCTGTCCGAATCGACTCCAAATCAGCTGGACCACCTGAGGGTGGAGTCTCCACTCTCCCCTGAGGGTAACCTGTTGTGACAGTGCATCCGCTGTAGTGTTGAGGTTGCCCGGGATGTAAGTGGCTCGCAGCGACTTGAAGTGCTGCTGACTCCAGAAGAGGAGATGGCAGGCGAGTTGTGACATACAACAAGAGCGCAGACCGCCTTGGCGGTTGACATATACTACCATTGCCGTGTTGTCTGTCTGAACTAATACGTGCTTGCCCTGGATCAACGGCCGAAACCTCCGCAGGGCGAGCAGAATTGCCAACAACTCGAGGCAGTTGATGTGCCAATGCAGTCGTGGGCCCGTCCACAAGCCGGCGGCTGCATGCCCATTGCAAACAGCGCCCCAGCCCGTTTTGGAGGTGTCCGTCGTGACCACGATGCGCCTGGAGACCAGTTCTAGGGGAACACTTGCCCCTAGAAACGAGAGGTGGATCCAAGGGCTGAAAAGATGGTGACAAACCACGTGATGACCACGTGATGTGTCCCGCGGTGCCATGCCCATCTCGGGACTCGAGTCTGAAGCCAGTGCTGAAGCAGTCTCATATGCATCAACCCGAGCGGGGTGGCCACCACTGAGGATGCCATATGCCCCAGGAGCCTCTGAAAAAGTTTCAGTGGAACCACTGTTTCCTGTTTGAACGCCTTCAAACAGACCAACAATGACTGGACACACTCGTTCGTGAGGCGCGCTGTCAAAGAGACTGAGTCCAACTCCAAATTGAGAAAAGAGATGCTCTGAACAGGGAGGAGCTTGCTCTTTTCCCAGTTGACTCGAAGCCCTAGTCGGCTGAGTTGTGAGAGCACCAAGTCCCTGTGTGCACACAACATGTCCTGAGAGTGAGCTAAGATTAGCCAGTCGTCGAGATAGTTGAGAATGCGAATGCCCACCTCCCTTAGCGGGGCAAGGGCTGCCTCTGCGACCTTCGTGAAGATGCGAGGAGACAGGGACAGGCCGAAAGGGAGGACCTTGTACTGATATGCCTGACCCTCGAATGAAAACCGCAGGAAGGGTCTGTGTTGAGGAAGGATTGAGACGTGGAAGTATGCGTCCTTCAGGTCTACCACCGCGAACCAATCTTGATGCCGGACGCTCGCCATAATGCGTTTTTGCGTCCGCATCTTGAACGGGAGTCTGTGTAAAGCCCGGTTCAGTACTCGCAGGTCCAAGATTGGCCGCAACCCACTGCCTTTTTTCGGTACGATGAATTAGGGGCTGTAAAACCCCTTCTTCATTTCGGCCGGAGGGACAGGTTCTGTCGCGCCCTTCCGTAGGAGGGTAGCGATCTCCGCGCAAGGTAGCAGCATTTTCGTCCTTCACCGAGGTGAAGTGGACACCACTTAACCTGGGCGGACGCCTGGCGAACTGAATCACGTAGCCGAGTCGGACGGTCCGGACCAGCCATCGCGACTGATTGGAAAGCGCAAGCCACACGTCCAAGTTCCGCGCAAAGGGGACCAAAGGAACAATGTCGTCGGAGGTACCGGCAGGTGGGGCCTCGTGGCGGGGCGGAGCTCGAGGTGCCACACCATGTCGTGGCCGTGCTGAGTCTAGGGACATCGAAGCACTTACCTGGCTCCTTGTGACCACCCCCGGAACAGCCTGGGACGGGGGAGGAAGAGGCCTGTCCTCATGACCCATGGAGACTGTCACATCGGGTCGAATTTGTGCCACAGCTGGGTGCTCAGGGTCGGGAGACCACCACTGGAGCGGCAAACCTGCCAAATAGAGTGGTGGACGGTGGTTGTGATGATGGCCATGCACACCGGATATGTGACCCAGGGAACAAGGAAACCACTCTTGCTGAACTATTGAGTACCGCAGCCACTTGGGCATGCAGCGCAATTCAATGCAAAGGTAACAAAAAGATGGAGAGGTCTGCTTACCAGCTCCAGAGCAGCGGGTTTCATCATCCCCGGGTCGCCCGTCTCAAGGGCGCTTTGAAGCCTTTCACGGGTTCTGGGTGGCAGCAAGACGGGTGGTGTCTACTTCCTGCGGTGGGCTCCATGCCGGAGCCAGGCCGAACGGGCGGGCTGAGGCGGAGCCGGTGCAGTCACCTCAGAGGGACACCCTTGGCAACGAGTACACGGGGTGCGGGATCTTGAGCTGCGCCTGGGTAGGATATGCTGGATAGCCTCCGTCTACTGCTCCACCATCGAGAACTGCTGGGCAAAGTCCTTGACAGTGTCGCTGAATAGGCCAGCCTGGGAGATGGGGGCAGCAAGGAATCGTGTCCTGACAGCCTCACCCATCTTGACCAAAGGTGCCGCTCCTGGACCACTAATGTGGACATCGTCCGCCCGAGAGACCGCTCCGTGACCTCCGTCGCTCGGAGAGCGAGGTTAGTTGCCAAGCACAGTTCCTGCATCAAACCCGGGGCGGAACTACCCTCGTGCAGTTCCTTTAGTGCCTTGCCGGACTTGCAGGACTTGTTTTCGCTCACTTGTTGACTTGTGTGCTCTTAAGGACTCGTACAATGGTCCTTTCCATGGTAAATGCAACACTATATCAGTTGAACTACAATGCAATTTGATCAGTCTTGAACAAGCTTATAAATGTAGTTGGTTATGTAATGCAAACATTAAAATGCATCACTGTAAAAGTCATGCACTACAGTAAATGTGTCTAGATATCATAAGATTTGTGTGAGGAACAGGGTGAAAAGTAAGTGTTTATGAATTTATAATATGCTGTTTTACTCATGATTTGTGTAAACAGGAATAAAAGTCATTGTTGTTTTAGTGCCTCTAGTGTTCATTTCACTTGGAAATGCAATACTGTATGTTCAATGAGCCAGGTAAAAAAAAAAAAAACGTGATTCAATTAGACTAAGTCTTTCAACCAGAATTACACTCTCATACACTAAAAATATGTAAAGCACCCAAGGAAATGTCATCATTGTAGAAATAGTGCTCTGGTTGTTGTGACTGAATCGTGACTGAAAATAACATAGTACTCTGTTTTTCAGTTACCGTGCCTCCTACTGATAACCCATTTCTGAGAATATTATATTTTTCATGCTTATCCTAAATATGAACTTACTGATAATCAGCCTGGGTGAATTACTATGTCTCCAAAATTAAACTCTTTAAGCTACACCGTCTTTTACTAAAAGAGACTTTTTGACCTGGAATCTGTGTTTATCAAGCATCCTCTGTGAACGTGCTTTCCGAAATACACACTTATCAATCATGTTCTAAATGCAGATATAATGGTAGCCAGCTGGCAGGTAGCTGTGCAGTGTGTAAACCTCACTCACCTGGCCTCAAGAGTTGCACTAGCGATTGACGCTAGGGGCTTTAGCCTCATCGTTATTGCCCCCGCCTCCCATGCCAGAGACCCCGGTTTGAATTCTGCATGGAGCGGATCAAGCAGGACTGGTTACACAGACACAGGCAAACACAAACTGGCATCAGGTATAATAAAGCTAGATGAAGGCTGGGTAAGCTAGGCCATGTGGAAGAGGGTTTGGTCATGGAAAATGGTATAATAGCTGTACACACTCTTTTGCGTATCATCCTTATATCGTTCATACTTTCGCATATGTCATCATGCTCTTCCATCCTATTTCTAAACAAGCATTTCATAAAACAATGAAATGTCACAATGATGCAGAACGTGATGTAATAGACCAGGGACATTTTTTAGTTCCCACACGTATTCCATAGGGTGACCTTAGAAGAAAGCTGTGCTGTTTTGAATTGCTAAACACAGCCATGAGAAACATTGGTTTGCTTCAGAATAAATGAGAGTGGCCTGTGGGACAATAAAGTGCAGAAAATGGAAGGAATGTTTTTGTCAAGACATTTTCCCTCCACCTGTCAGTCATCTCTGTGCTTATGCTGTGGGTCATACATGCCCGTGTAAACCCGACATGTCACCTCTGACTGCACTTAAATGCACTGGGACCAGCCAGGGCGTGACAGAAAAACTACACATTTGGTGTGATAAATACAGTGAAAACAGACAGAGAATATAAAATGCATGATAGCAGTGCTCTGTATTCAAATTCAATTTCACTCGACCGAGGGGCATTTTATGTCGGCACTGCATGTTCATAGTCAGTCAGAGAAGTCTTTGGCATGTGATCTGGTCAGGATAATAAGCACCATAAGAGGGTGAATGCTCAGAGGAATTACTGTAAGTACAGTTCCCTCTGTTTTGGATTCTTGCATAAGTGTTTTGCATTCTCTATTATCTTTAAAACAATAGTTCTCCCAAATGGTGAAAAGGTTTTTGTTTGTTTGTTTGTTTGCTTTTTGCTGTCATTACATTAGCTGTCACTTATTTATTTATTGTCATTTGACACAAAATTTTGAAATTTTTAAAAATGTCTTCATGCAGATCATTTTCATTTTTGGGTGACCTATACCTGTAACAGGCCAGTAGCTGAAATGATCACAAACTGGAAGTGGAATTCAGCTGTTTCTGGAGACTTCGCTCTCTTTCTTCTCACAAAACAGATCTTTCAAGTCTAGGCTGCCTCGGTTAAGGCATGTACCACACTGCCTGTACAAATGACTGAACATGTATGTGAGGTTAGGCTAAAATGAGGGTCAGTATAATCTGAGCAGTAAAGCTGCACTTCCATATCGCAATAGTAAAGCCCTGATTGCAGAGATTTATTGAGTAAAAAAAAGGTTTGGTGTACAAAGCTCTCTAACTGCCTGAATGTTTTTTTTTTTTGTTTTTTGAGTGTCATAACTCACTGTCAAAGTCTCAAGTGTTTCAGAGTAGTTCTTTATTGCACTTTTAAAATGTCTATATTTTAAAGGTGCACTCAGTAACTTTTGTCTTTATGTCATCTTGTTCTTACACTGACACCTAGCGGCTTAAAATCAATAGTTTCCAGTTTCAGATGCCATTGTAGAAATGTAGTATTCACAGTCAGCCATGATTATTTTAATCAATGAGAGAAAGTGTCAAATAACAGGACAGTTATTGAGATTAAGCCAGTAGTATTCGGCTGGTCATGTGATTCTAACATGGCAGCCCCCATGTGCAGACCCTTTCCATGTAAAATTAAACAGCTTTTATAAGGTTACTGATACGACTGGAGTCTTCATTTTAATGTGAGTGGTCATGATTTCCTACATATATTACAAAATTACAATTCAAGTCTTTAGGTGTTAAACTTTTTTAATGAGGAAAACATTACTGAGTGCACCTTTAAAGCATGACAATGTACTATATTTTTATATGTTCTATGTACATATACTGTATATATATGTTGTTCGTACTCTTTTGCTTTACAGTATTTTGCAAGCATCATCCCCATACCCTCTGTTGTCCACTTGCTATAAACATCCTTCATGCTTGTCTTGTCCATGTTTAATTAAGCATGGCCCTGCTTTTATGTCTGTTGAGCAAATACAATTAAATGCTCATATATTCAAGATATTATTTATATTATTATTATTATTATTATTATTATTATTATTTATTTTATATCAATAGAATGTCTGAGCTTGGCACATTATTTTCAAATTTACTTCCATTTATCACTCCATTGCATTTATTTATTCATCTTTGTACAGTATTTGTGTACTTAGCAGGTTGTTAGGTGGTTTGTTAAAAAGTATGGATCTACATGAGAAATTTTAGTAAATTTTAGCTGATCAGAACTGCACACTGTTTACCTCGTGCATATTTCTGCTAATCCAACACAATAAATTAGCTTAGATATTCCAAAAATAAATATCTTCATGTGCATTACATCCATATTTGTGTTTACATATATGTGCATATGCAGTATGAGACTGTGTGTGTGGTTCAGGTTTTGCCTATAATCTAATATGAAATCTAATAAATCAAAAAGGATTGTGTAAGGGATAAAAAAAAATACCATTAGCTTAGAATAAAACAATAGAAATCAATGGAATGTCCCCACCATGACAGAAAAAAAAACGTGTGTGTCTGTGTAATGAGATTTCACTTGGATCAAGCTGTTTCCCCATACACTCATTAAGTTTTCATTTTGAGCAACTGGCAGCCTTTGATTAAAATGATCAATATTGTGTCAACTGCAAAAAGTTTCTGCTTGGAGCTTTTCCTGCACTGAAGTATCAGCTATTTTTTCTCATAACGCTTAGCTGAGGAGTCTCCATGAGTGTCACTGGCACATAACGTCCAGCTCTCAACATAATGACATATGTTAATGACATGCCACATGCGAAATCCGAAGCTTAGCATGCTGATTAATCTTTCAACAGAGGTTGATAAGTGGTTATTAAGAATACACACATTTTAAGAGTCTTCACAAAGTATTAATAATCATTACACTCTTCTAACGGCCTATTTCCAAAGTAGGAGGTGTGTAAAGATAATGAAAGGCTTAATGTAGGTCATGAAATTACTTCAAACCCATTATCTACACTGCACTCTGACTTGTGGTTTAGTATGTACTATTTAGCAAAGAAACCTTAATTCTAACAAAAACGTATTTAAATTGATTCTGTAGCTAAAGAGCTAAACACTGTCAACATTCATAGTGGTCTCCTAGCAAACAAAGTGTAGAGGATAAATCAATCTTAAAAATATTTAATTTTAAAAAGTTAATTTTTATAATTAACATTTTACTGGGTGCCGCCATGTTCGTGTGACATCATATATATGATGCTTGTGAAGTTATAGTTCCCTATCTGTCACTCACTCGATGTTGTATCGATGTAGTGACACTAGGGGTCACTCTTGGGAGCCCGAAACACCTCTGGTCTTTGATAAAAGGCCAATGAAAATTGGCGAGTGGTATTTGCATGCCACTCCCCTGGACATATGGGTATAAAAGGAGCTGGTATGCAACCACTCATTCAGATTTTCTCTTCGGAGCCGAACGGTCATGTTCATTGAGCTGAATTCTCACGACTGTTTATTCACCTCTGCTGGATCTGACAGCGCATTTCAGCGGCTTCTCCCTCCTCTGCACTGGTGCACTGCAGAGAACGCCCCTGGGCGCTTTGGCAGAAAAAAGAGACTATATTTTTCTGAAAGAGTATATTTCTCTAAAAGAGCGGCACACAAGGAACGTCTTTTAAAAGATGTGTCTTTTTAAAGATGCCTTTCTGATTGTGTGTTATTCCTGATTGCGGTCGTTACTTCTCAACTTCAGACGGTCACGATCGCTGTCTTTTGTGTCTGGGCGCGACCCACACGGAGGCAGCATTCATGGATGGTACATGTTCTCACTGCAATAACATGACCATGGCAACGTTGCAGTTGCGGCTTGCTTTTGTAAAAAAACAAGCCACCCCAGCGGCTCCCCGCCTCGGTCCTTCTACCTACAGGTTTGAGGCCAGCGCGGCTAGCACTGGGGGCGATTTGGGAAATCCAATGGGATCGCCTCCACCGGGTATCCCCCCGCGGATCTCCCATTCCCCAGTACACTAGTCTGCCCAATCGGGCTTCCGGATGTGTCCGCAGACTCGTCTCACGGCGAGTTCAACCTTTTGTTCAGAGCCTGCGAAACTGATGAGCTCTCGAGCGCAGCATCGGAGAGCGGGCTTGTCCAGTCGGACGCAGAAGCCTCAGCTGGGCTCCCCCCTTCGGGGTCGATTGCCCAGTCACAGGCTGATGCAGAGATGACGGACATGCTTTCCCAGGCGGCCGCGAGCATCAGGCTAGAGTGGAACCCTCCACTCTCCCCTGAACCCTCGCTGCTCAATGATTGGTTCATGGGCTCGCTGAGCCGCTCAAAGTAGCCACGCCCCGCTCCAGTGCCTTTCTTCCCGGAAGTGCACGAGGAGCTGACAAAATCGTGGGAGGCACCTTTTACTGCCCAGTCCCAATTTCTCAGTTCCCCCACCCTCACTACCCTCGATGGTGGGGCAACTAAGGGCTATTCGGCGATCCCTCCAGTGGATAAGGCGCTCGTGGTGCACCTATGCCCGCAGAGCGCCGCCACCTGGCGTGGATGCCCAAAACTCCCGTACAAGCCCTGTAGTTCACGTCGTCCCTGATGGTCAAAGCCTACAGCGCTGCTGGACAAGACGCCTCTGCCCTGCACGCCATGGCTCTCCTGCAGGTCCACCAAGCCAAGGCACTAAAAGAACTGCACGAGGGTAGTTCCACCCCAGATTTGATGCAGGAACTGCGCTTGGCGACCGACCTCGCTCTCCGAGCGACGAAGGTCACGGCGCAATCTCTCGGGCAGACGATGTCCACATTAGTGGTCCAGGAGCGCCACCTGTGGCTCAACCTGGTCGAGATGGGTGAGGCTGACAAGACACAGTTCCTTGCTGCCCCCATCTCCCAGGCTGGCCTATTCGGTGACACCGTTTAGGACATTGCCCAGCAGTTTTCGATGGTGAAGCAGCATCCGTCATATCCTGCCCCGGCGCAGCTCAAGAACCCGCACCCCATCTGCTCGTCGCCAAGGGCGTCCCCCTGCGATGACTGCACCAGCTCCACCGCCCCTTCGGCCCGGCCCGGCCCCGGCATGGAGCCCACCGCAGGAAGCAGACACCACCCGTCTCACAGCCGGCCGCTAAGAACCTCATGGTGTTTCGGGCTCCCAAGAGTGACCCCTAGTGTCACTACATCGACACAACGTCTCGTTCCCTCCATCAGGGAACGGAGGTTACGCAAGTAACCAGGAAAATTTCCGCACAAGTTACCAATTAGGAAACTGGAAATTCTTACTTTGATAATTGAAATAAATCTCTACCTAACAGACCATTCAACATCTCAAATGCTGGAATTTTAAGTGCATGTGACTAGACAAACCAATGTCCCTAAAATTCAAATGAACATATGCAGTGATGGGCAGTAGCTTCGCTACAAATAGCAAAGCTATTAGCTTAACTACATTTCTGAGAAGCGAGGTAGTAGCTTCCCTAGTTTTTAAATCAAGTAGCTTTTCAGTAGCAAAGCTATGTTTTTGATTAGGTAGCGGCATAGCTTTGACAAAAGCTACACCGCTACATCATGCAGTGTACCCGGTGTTTACAATCGGCAGTTTTGAATCAGAACTAATGATGTCAGACTCACAAATGAATCACTCATCTGAGTCAGTTCTTTACAATGAATTGGACACACGTGATAGCAAAGCGGTCTGAATTGGTTCACGATTCAATCTGAATGACTCAGAAAGCTCACGCACACGCTGCTAAATCATTTGGTGATTTCACTTGCCAAAATGCTCACGAAATATTTAAAAATATGAAAACCAATCAATCATTGGAAATCAAACCTGCAAATGTGTCCTATTGTTTGCCAGTGATGAAGAAAGTCTTTATTAAGTTCAACTCGTGTTATGTGCAGCTTGTGAACGGCATTGCAGGTAAAGACATTTTACCACCAAAAGAGTGTTTAGTAGCCTACATGAAAACACATAAAAAAGTACCATTGCATTACCATGTTTTTTTCTAAATGTAGCCTACCATTTCCTGGGGGCACCATGTTAAGACAATTGTATATGAATAAGTTAATCATATAGTAATGTACCATAGTAGTACCATGGTATTCTTTGAATTACCTTGAAGCACCATTTAAATTCAATTGTAACTTATATGGATATGGTAATCATATATCAAATTACCATGATAGTACCATGGTATTCTTTGAAGTACTTTGAAGCACCATGTAAATACAGAATAGTACATAAATATGGTAATCGTAACTGAAAGTACCACGGCATTACCATCTGATATCTTCAGATATCACATTGTTATTGCCCAGATGTGCTCACACCCACACACAAAGAATTTGGCCTGTGATGAGAAGCATGTAGTACATACAGAAATATAACAGCTAGACACAGAATTACAGGATAAGATAAATAGTATGTGTTTTTATACAGGAGTGTGCAAAGGAAATTATGTTCAAATAGACATGGGTTTGAAGAGGTAGTAGTATAATAAATATGAAAAATAAAATGTAAAAATAGTGATTTTTAATTTTGACTGCATGGGTTTGTAAAGGTAGCATGTATAAATATCAATTTACATGTTTTTTACATGCACATACATTTTATATTGTACCATCCTGTATACTGGTATACATTACACTATACTGTACTAAACTGTGCCATGGCTTTGATGAACATCATGTGATTAGTATTTTAGATGCTTTGTCTATGACAGTATGTTCTGTGCATCTGGTTGAAAAAAAAAGTAGCTTAAATGTAGAAAGATACTTTTAGCATGTAGCTTGTAGTGTAACTTGCTACTTTCTCTGAGGTGTAGCTTTTAGCTTCGATTAACAATTTTTTTGTTTGTTTTTTGTTGAGTAGTTGGTAGCTTAGCTAGTTATAAATTGTGAGTAGCTTGCCCAACACTGAACATATGACACACAAATGGTGGAATGAACATCTTCAGCTTTGTAATTTATTTTACATGCTCAGATTGATGCTTTTGGTTAGAGACAATACTTCTGTACTGATTCTAATCAGAGCATGATCCCCACTGTGCCACTCTGTGTGATCTTCCCCACTGGTATAACATGAGATGGGTGGGCAACTCCAGCTCAGTCATTTCAGAATGTCACTGCTTCGTGGGTGCAAAGCAACCTCCCCTTGTGCAAAAAGACCCACAATTTGCACATGCTATGCTGTACTAAGAAAACGTCCTTGTTACTTTCATAACCTCCGTTCCCTGATTGAGGGAACGAGACGTTGTGTCAATGTAGTGACACTAGGTGTCACCCTTGGGAGCCCAAAACACCTCTGGTCTTTGAAAAAAGGCCAATGAAAATTGCAAGTGGTATTTGCATACCACTCCCCCGAACATACGGGTATAAAAGGAGCTGGTATGCAACCAATCATTCAGATTTTATGCTGAGGAGCCGAGACAAGGTTCTGGCCATTTCAGCGGGTAGTCCAGCATTGTGGCAGGAGGGACACAACATCTCGTTCCCTCCATCAGGGAATGGAGGTTACGAAAGTAACCAGGACGTTCCCTATCTGTCACTCACACAACGTTGTGTCGATGTAGTGACACTAGGGGTCCCTATACGAAACGCCACAACTAGCTGAACTGTGTAACGTGAACTGGCGGTGCGTGACGGGCAGACCACTGTGTGCCTCATAGCCAACGCACCAGGCCGAAACGTAACCTCCCCCAATGCTGTTATGAGTGTCGAACGGCCCTTTGGGAAAAAGTCGACTGCCCAAAAGATAGAGACAGTCTAGCCCAGTCGTGGCCTCTTATCCTCTCTTTTTTTCTCTCAAAAAAAAAAGAGTGAAATTTGTTAACCGACTGGGGCCACCAGGTCTACGTCGGGGGGGTGCCACTCCCAAGGGGAAGACACCGCGGAGACCACACCTTACCCAGAGAGAGGTGGGAGGGTATTTTGAGTGGAAATACATCACACGGTCTTGCCGTCTTTGTCGGAAGTATGTCATGTGGAGAAGTCCCATGGTAGGTCCTACCCAAACGGGGAGACCACACCATGGGACTTCTCCACATGACATACGGGGGAGGAGTTTCTAAAAACACGGTGACTGGGGCAGAGGGGCCTCTGCCCAAGGAAGACGCAGTTTACCAACAGGGAAGCGAATTAGCGGAAGATATACGTTGCATGGGGTCATCTATGGGGAACCAACATATGCGGAGCATCTATCCCAGTACAGGGCTTAGTTAGCACATATACTGAGCCGGCAGCGAGTTTCTCTGCAAACTTGTCTGCTACAGGGCTCAGAGGAAGTCATCAAGGGAACACAGTTTGTGAACACTACTGGGAGTCAACAGCGTACGTCTTCAGCTCAGGGGAGGTGAAAGGCGCTATGCGCAAGTGATAAACCTGGCCAGCTGTCCCAGACACACCTGCTTGTGCCTGCCACTACACGGGACGAAACCGGTTCCACCCGGAGATTGTAGAACCTCGCAAAGGTGTTAGGTGTTTGCCAGCCTGCTGCTCTGCAAATGTCTGTTAGAGAGGCGCCACTGGTCAAGGCCCAGGAGGCCACCACACTCCTGGTAGAATGGCCACGCAATGTGTCCTGCCATGCCCATCTTGGGACTCGAGTCTCGAGCCAGTGCTGAAGCGGTCTCATATGCATCAACCCGAGCAGAGTGGCCACCGTTGAGGATGCCATATGCCCCAGGAGCCTCTGAAACAGTTTCAGTGGAACCGCTGTCTTCTGTCTGAACGCCTTCAAACAAGTCAGCACCGACTATGCGCGCTAGTTCATGAAGCGCACAATCATCGAAACTGAGTCTAACTCCAAGCCAAGAAAAGAGACGCTCTGAACCTGGAGGAGCTTGCTCTTTTCCCAGTTGACCCGAAGCCATAGTCGGCTGAGGTGCAAGAGCACCAGGTCCCTGTGCACACACAACACATTCTGAGAGTGAGCTATAATTAGCCAGTCGTCGAGATAGTTGAGGATGCAAATGCCCACCTCCCTTAACGGGGCAAGGGCTGCCTCTGCAACCTTTGTGAAGACACGAGGGGACAAGGACAGGCCGAAAGGGAGGACCTTGTACTGATACGCCCGACCCTCGAATGCAAACCGCAGGAAGGGTCTGTGTCAAGGTAGAATTGAGACATGGAAGTACGCGTCCTTCAGGTCTACTGCCGCGAACCAATCTTGATGCCGGATGCTCGCTAGAATGCGTTTTTGTGTCAGCATCTTGAACGGAAGTCTGTGTAAAGCCCGGTTCAGTACTCGCAGGTCCAAGATTGGCCAAAACCCACTGCCTTTCTTCATTACAATGAAGTAGGGGCTGTAAAACCCCTTCTTCATCTCGGCCGGAGGGACATGCTCTATCGCACCCTTCCGTAGGAGGGTAGCGATTTCCGCACGCAAGGTAGCGGTGTTCTCGCTCTTCATCGAGTGGATGCCGCTGAACCTGGGCAGATGCCTGGCGAACTGAATCACGTAGCCGAGTCTGACAGTCCCGACCAGCCATCGCGACGTGTTGGAAAGCGCAAGCCACGTGTCCAAGCTCCAGGCGAGGGGGACCAAGGGGACAATCTCGTCAGACGTGCCGGCGGGTGGGACCTCACGGTGGGGCGGAGCCTGAGGTGCCACGTCATGCCGTGCTGAGTTCAGGGACATCGAAGCACTTACCTGGCTCCTTGTGACCACCCCCAGAACAGCTTGGGACGGGGGAGGAAGAGGCTTGTCCTCATGACCCGTGAAGACCGTCACATCGGGGGCGGATTTGTGCCACAGCTGGGCACGCAGGGGTGGAGAGACCGCCGCTGGAATGATGTACGGATGACGGCCGTGCACACTAGGTATGTGACCCAAAGAACAAGGAAGCCGCTCTTTTGCTGAACTCTTGGGTACCGCAGCCACTTGGGCATGCAGTGAAATTAAATTAAAAGGTAACAAAAGATTCTCCTCCCGGCCCTCCACCGGGAGATGGAGTGGTCTGCTTACCAGCTCCAGAGCAGCGGGTTCCCTCATCCCTTGGTCACCCATCTCAGGGGCACTTCAAAGCCTTTCTCTGGACTTGGCGGCCAGCCATGAGACGGGTGGCATCCACTTCCTGCGGTGGGCTCACGTCGGGGCTGGGCCACTAGGGCGGGCTGCGGCAGAGCCGGTGCAGCCACCGCAGGAGGATGCCCTTGGCAACGAGCAGATGGGGTGTGGGATCCTGCGGGGCAGGATGGGCCAGATAGCTTCTGTCTGCTGCTTCACCGCTGAGAACTGCTGGGCAAAGTCCTCGATGGTGTCGCCAAACAGGCCAACCTGGGAAATAGGAGCACCAAGCAACCGTGCCTTGTCGGCCTCTCCCATCTCAACCAGGTTGAGCCAAAGGTGGCGCTCCTGGACCACCAAGGTGGACATCGTCAGCCCGAGAGACCGTGCCGTGACCTTCGTCGCCCGGAGGGTGAGGGCGGTCGCCGAGCGCAGCTCCTGCATCAATCCCAGGGCGGAACTATCCTCGTGCAGTTCCTTTAGCGCCTTAGCTTGGTGGACTTGCAGGAGAGCCATGGCATGCAGGGCGGATGCGGCTTGTCCAGCTGCACTGTAGGCCTTGGCCATCAGGGACAACGTAAACCTACAGGCCTTGGACGGGAGCTTTGGGCACCCGCACCAGGTGGCAGCGCTCTGCGGGCATAGGTGCACCGTGAGCGCCTTATCCACCGGGGGGATCGCCGAATAGCCCTTAGCTGCCCCACCATCGAGGGTAGTGAGGGCGGAGGAGCTGAAAGATCGGGACCTGGCAGTAAAAGGTGCCTCCCACGACCTTGTCAGCTCCTCATGCACTTCCGGGAAGAAAGGAACTGGGGCGGGGCATGGCTGTGAGCAGCGCCGCGAGCCCAGGAACCAAACATTGAGCTGCGAGGGTTCAGGGGAGAGCGGAGGGTTCCACTCTAGCCCAACGCTCGCAGCTGCCCGGGAAAGCATGTCCGTCGTCTCCGCGTCAGCCTCTGACTGGGCGACCGTACCCGAGATGGGGAGCCCAGCTGAGGCTTCCGCGTCCGACTGGACGAGCCCGATCTCCAATGCTGCGCTCGAGTTCATCACCTTCACGGAACAAGAGGTCGAATTCGCTGTGAGACGAGTCGGCAGACTCATCCGGAAGCCCGATCGGGGCAGATGAGCGTGCTGGGGAATTGGAGGTCCGTGGGGGGATACCCAGCGGAGGTGGTCCCATTGGGGTCCCCAAATTGCCCCCAGTGCTAGCCACGCTGTCCTCATACCCGTAGGTAGAAGGACCGGGGCGGGGAGCCGCTGGGGTGGCTTGCTTTCTTACGAAGGCAAGCCACGACCACATCGTTGCAATGCACATGTTCTCGCAATGAGTACATGATCCATCCACGAATGCTATCTCCGTGTGGGCAGCGCCCAGACACGAAAGACAGCGATCGTGACTGTCAGAAGGCGAGAGATAACGACCGCAACCAGGAATAACCCACAAACGGAAGAGCATTTTTAAAAAGACGTTCAGTGTGTGCCGCTCTTTTAGAGAAATAAACTCTTTTTTTTTTTTTTTAGAATATACTCTTTTATTTCTGCCGAAGCGCCCAGGGGTGTTCTCTGCAGTGCACCAGTGCAGAGGGGGGAGAAGCCACTGAAATGTGCCATCAGATCCAGCAGAGGTGAATGAACAGCCGTGAGAATTCAGCTCAGTGAGCATCGACCGTTCGGCTCCGAAGAGAAAATCTGAATAAGTGGTTGCATACCAGCTCCTTTTATACCTTTATGTTCGGGGGAGTGTTATGCAAATACCACTCGCCAATTTTCATTGGCCTTTTTTCAATGACCAGAGGTGTTTCGGGCTCCCAAGAGTGACCCCTAGTGTCACTACATCGACACAACTTCGAGTGAGTGACAGATAGGGAACCAACATTATTCCCTCTTTCTTCTCTAAGTAAAATTAGATTAGATTAAATTGATCAGTATCTGCCTATATCAACTGAATAGCTCCTCCCCCAATAACTGTTTTGTTGATGCTAAATAAAGTGATTTACCTGAAGCCAGGATTTTGCTTGTTGAAAGGATTTGGCTCTCTGGACGGTTAAACATTCCTCTGCTAATGTTCCTTGTTAAATTATGACAGCTGTCCTACTTTACTGTCAAACATGGAAAATTCTCAAACTTTCCTCCACTGTTTCCTTCACAAATACTCTCTTTTCTGAGGGATTTTATCTTGTCTTGTCAAGTATCGAGTAAAGCACTTTTTGTAAGTGTCAGCATGTCACTCTAAGAGTATCTACTAAAATGTTTATTATTTTTTTAATAGGATAAATTCTTTCCCCTATCCCAGCTTTATATGCTGAGGAAAACTGTAAACATTGTAGCTCTGTGGCGCTATCAAAATATTTGTTTGAACATCCAGACTAACAAAAATGTCTCAACCAATGGTATAAGTTTAGGGCGGGACTTACTATTTTCCAACCAATGGAAAACAGGGGAAGTGTTTAGGAAACCTGTTTGTCACTGCGCTAACGAGGAGGCTAAAGGCTACAGCCTCTAGCATCAGTCGCTAGTGCGCTTCTTGAGGTTTACATACTGCACAGCCACCTACCAGCTGGCTTCCATTACAGATTTAATTACATAATAACATAAACACAGTAATGTAGAGTTAATTACATAATATTATCTACATTTAATATTAAGGATTAACTTAAAGAATTAAATATAACATTTAATACTGAAGTTTTCAATACCACAATTAGCAAATAAAGAGGGACATGAGCACATTTTTTATAAGCCTTTTTGTATTTATGTTTTTTTTTTGTTTTTTTGTTTTTTTGTCATTATTGTCGTATGTTTAATCATGTTTATGCAGTTTCAAGGACAGTAGTGAGTAGGTACTTTTACCTAATACAACCTGCAGTAAAACCATGCTCTCCCATTATGGTATTTAATAAGGCTGTTTTTCACCACACTGGTCATTTTCAGGGCATGGATACTGTCGGCTAGAAACAGTTTGTGATTAGTTTTGCCTCATACTGAATCAATCTTACACCTAAAGTTCATGCTGGAGTGAACTTTTCAATCAATTTTTTTTTTTTGCTGCATGAAACTCAGAGCTTTAGATGTAGTTTTAAAATGTGTGAACAAAACCTTGCACACTAAAATATTTTCCTAACATCAGTACTAAGCACTGTAAAATGTACAGTATTTCTTTCCATGCTAAATCTCTAAAACATCAACAACACTGTGATCTGCTGGTTGACTAGCTCAAAGCTACAGTAATTCAAGTTGATAGTCTCTGTGTAGTTTCGAGTATGTCTTTTATGTTTGATATTTAATTTCCTTCTTTAAACTCCATGAAGAAATGTAAGGTCACATCACCCCTTGTTTAAAAACTAAATTGCCACAGCTACCATCTTTCTCCCTCTAATGAACGCAGTATGTGTACAAAGATTATGCCTCCCTGCCATAGCCCAATAAGGACTGAGTTTGATTTATAACCTTGTCACTATGGCAAGGTGGATGACATTTTACATGCACAGCTGATGTCGAGATAATGCGACAATATAGTTCCAATTACCCATAGACACCATTTACAGAACATTACCCTCCCTGTTGAACTTCCTTTTTGCCATTAACATAAAGTTAATGATGAATTTAATATGCACAAAAAATATACTCTCATTATCCACAATCAAAGCTATAATTACTTTTGCTGCATTACCATCAGTTGCCGATGTCACCTGAAAATAAACTCCCTAATTCTTTATCACTCTCTAATGGGGCTTTTCCACTGCACGGTACGGCTCAACTCAACTCTGCTCGCTTTTTGGGGGTTTTCCACTGTGGCTAGTACCTGGTACTTTTTTAGTACAACCTTGGTCGAGGTTCCAAGCGAGCCGAGCCAATACTAAATGTGACGTCAAAACCCTGCAGATCACTGATTGGTCAGAGAAAATCATCACTACCAGCGTCATTGCTATAAGCTAGATGGCAGGTTAGCTTATCCTCGTGCGTCATCTTTGAGCTAACACAGTGATGTCCTCGTCTGCGCTTTGATGTATGATTTCCCAAACTCTCCTGTTTTTTTTAGCGGTATTTTGTCTTGCTGCCATCAGCCTCTATTGAAACAAAGTTGTTGTCTTGCTGTGAAAAACAGCCACATGCCGAGAATCAAGAACACCATTCTTTCGATATCCTCCATTGCTCCTTTGTTGTGTGTTTGTGTCACGTTTAAGATGACTGTCATGACAGTAGAGGTGGCGCAACTATGACGATCAGCCTATAATCCCACCCACGTTGAGGCTGCACTAAACTGCAGTGGAAAAGCAAGCTCAGAAAAGTAAAGCAAGTCGAGTCGAGTCGAGTCGAACTGTAACATGCAGTGGAAAAGTGCCATAAGTGTCTCATTGCACCTGGACTATCTTTCAAACGTGAGGGAGTGTGATCAAAGCTGGTGAATGTAGCAGATCATTCAGCCTGTGTAATAGCCTCTATTACCAAGTGAAGTGAGCTTCTCCTTCATTTTTTGTGTTTAGTTAGGCTTTTGTTCAGTCATTTTTATAATTTGCATTGTACACCGAAAACAATATTAGGTAAATGAAAAAATGTGGTAACATACCAATTAACTGGTTTAATTCAAGTATATTTACATATTTGGAAGACACTTTTATCAAATATGACTGATAGTACATTTAGGGCAAACATTTTATCAGTTTGTGTGTTCCCTGGTAATCGAGCCCATAATCTTGGCATTGTAGCACCAGGCTCTGCCAGTTGAGCTACAGGACCCCTAAAAAAAGTAAATTAAAAAAATTATAAAAATAAAAATGTAATATGACTGAATCAACCTGACTACATTAGGTTAGACCTAATGTAAATTTTAGGTTTTGATCAAGTAGAAAAATAATCTTAAAGAATCAATTACAAGTACATTTCGTATAGGAGTCTGGTTTACAAGACAATAAAGGAATAGTTCACTCAGAAATAAAATGTATGTCATTATTCACTCATGTTGTTACCCAGTAGGTCAAAAGTTATGCTAGTGAATATATCTACTTATTTAAATTTAAATCACTGCCCCCAGTGGCCGAAGCTGGAAGTGTTGTTGAACGTATGAGCATGTGTGAGCTCCAGTTTCTGGATGAAATGTCCACAGACGGGCGCCAAAAGCAAGTTTTAAGCGAGTTGTTTTCAGCTGTAAAGGGCAGTATTACAGTGAAGAGAAATGCAGATTTTATAAACTGTACCCCCCAACCCAAACCGAAACCTAACCATCAGTGGAATTAAAAATGTAATGTTAGAGGGAGAAATTCAACCAGACTCAAACTGATTATGCAGAGGCATTTACTTACTGGTTTCAACACTGTAGCAAATTAGCTTAAAAAGGGAATTATTCATAATTAATTATAACTGGTTATAATTAATAATAAATATTTAGATTAGATCTTAGAATTAACTGTAGCAGAATCGATATTACAATTACTTGATCTGTCCGTCCACCGAGCAGACAATATAATTATTTATCAATTCTAGGAAGATTACTTTCCTGGCCAAGGAACAATAGCCTTCCTACTTATACAGTGCTAGCAGTAGTTTAGCATGTAGCAAGGAGCAACATTCAGTGACTTTGAATTGTGAGCAGAACACAGAGACAATCAATTGTGAATATAAGGGATTTAATAAATGAAACTATAACTAACATACAAACAAACGAAGCAAAACATACATATATAGAATGAAGGAAAGTAAGGAAAAGAGAGAGAGAGAGAGCAAAGAAGGCAGTATTTCATGTCAGTTAACCACAACCTAAATGAGAATCATCAGAGGCACAATTCACCTTAAAAGGGGTTCAAACTTAAACACGCATCTAATCAGTTGTAAATGGTTACTTGCATTGGTTTGTTGCTGAATAAGAGTCTTGATGCGGTAGACGAGGTTCTCGACGATTTCTTTAGGAGTGAGTTGAAGAAGTCCACAGGAAATCCACAAAGTTACTTGAAGGTAAACACTGCCAGAAGGTTAAACTCAAGAGGAGAGTTTTGGAGTGTGTTGGTCTCAAGGAGAAGAGTTTTGAGCGATGATTAGTCTGCGTTCTGGAGTTTTACTAGTTCATTGCCGCACCCATTTTGTGGGTGGAGAGGCCAATCAGAGGCATGCATTTTGAGCGGGAGAGACATCCTTTGTCTCCGTTTATGTCCCATTCGCATTTTATTGCTGATCTGGACCGCTAGTGCAGCTTTTAATTCAAAACATAGTAAGAATTGTTCGATGCATTTCACGATCACATGGTGTACATTATTGTGTGAGAAATAAAGAGAAGATCATTTTGATACCAAGAAGGTAACCTCCAGACGATATTAAAGCAGAGATACACTCATACACTTGAATATAGGCATTTAACGTCTAACTAATACAAGTAAAGGGTTTTAACTAAGTTAATATGATAGAGGAATATACATACAACACATGCATATAGCAGATACATTTATAACTGCTTACTATGGCCTAAATAGAGAAAATGTCTTTAGGTGTGTGTGTGACGTGTATTGGAATTACTGGAGACAGACAACTGCTCTGGTGCCTGGCAAGGGGGGTCACCCCCCTTTCTGTGGAATGTGTTTGAAGCTTGATGGAGACACTCCAGAGGCGACCTGTTTTAGCATCCTTTTGATAGTGATAAAGACCATCTGCAATTTAGCACCCATATAAATGTAAACGCAGAGGCCAGGTCAGTAATTTATATGCAAATGTCAAAAGGCTAAAAGGTTTTTTTTCAAACAAAGTGTAATTAGCCATCACTGATCTTACACAGACGTTACAACACAGTATCCAAACTCAGGCCTCCCACGCTGCTGATGCAACACACTTCCGGTTGCACCACAGGGGAAGGTAAACACACTGGAGCTGATGCAAACATGACTGATAGGAGATGGCGCTTGTCAGTGAGTTGCCATAATGTGGTCGTTCCTACGGTACCGGAAGTATCGGAAACATACTTATTATTAACCCTACATCCTTACCCAAACCCCAACCCTAAACCTAACCGTCAATGGAATAAAAATGTAACTTTACAACTTTTCAGCTCAGAATTTTCAATTTCATCTAAAAGAGAATTTACATTTTGGGTGAACTACTCTTCTAAAATGTGTACATTCTGATTTCATGTCATCTTAAAGTTTGTTTTTAAACATTCACTAGTGACAAATTCATCTGGAAAGTGAGTACAGAGGCAGGGCTGAGGGCTGGTCCATCACTGAATTGAGGTGCTGAGGACTGCACTGCACTGTGAGATTACAATGTTTACTGTGGCAGAAATAAAGACTACTCTCTCTTAACCACACAGGCTACAATTCAATAAATGTCACTACACTCCATCACTCACAAATGTGTGACAGGAATCAAAAGACAAACACATACACACACTCACGAATGCTGACAAAAACAATGCATATAGAAGCATGTTCTTCTTGTCAAAAACAGATTAGTCAATACTTTTCTAAGGATTTGTCAACTACTGTCATTTGTCACAATGTGCACTCATACATTAAAGGTTAATGCTCAATTTAATTTATTTTGTGTCCTGTATTTGTTTATTTTATACAAGAGCAGAATGTAAGATTTGTTTGCCATTCGAAACCCATTTCACTTCTGTAATCTGACATATTTTCAAGTGAAACGGTATATTCAACAAGAACAAATGTATGGTAGGACAGGAATTTACCTACTGTATCAGGAATTGATTGGATTATGGAAAATAGTGGTTGAGTGGTAGGAGAGGGGAGGGTTGAAAAAGTACAAGGCATTTGTGACACCAGCAGAAAAGGAAAAGTCATTTCAGATGAAGACATTTTTATACAGTTGTGGCCAAAAATATTGGCACCCTTGATAAATATGAGCAAAGAAAAAATATGTCTTTATTGTTTATCCTTTTGATTTTTCATTCAAAATATTCACAGAAATCTATCCTATAATTGATGTCAAACAATTGCAAACACAACACAAGCTTTATCAAAAAACAAATATTTTTGTCAAATATATGTGAGACACAATCATTGGCACCCTTTTACTCAATACTTTGTGCAACTTCCCTTTGTTAAGATAACAGCTCTGAGTCTTCTCCTATAATGCCTAATGAGGTTGGAGAACATATGACAAGGGATCTGAGACCATTCCTCCACACAGAATCTCTCCATATCCTTCAAATTCCGAGGTCCACACTGGTGTACTCTCCTCTTCAGTTCACCCCACGGGTTTTCTGTGGGGTTCAGGTCAGGGGAATGGGATGGCCATGGCAGAACCTTTATTTTGTGGTCAGTGAACTATTTTTGTGTTGATTTTGATGTGTGTTTTGAAAGATTGTCCTGCTGGAAGATTTAACCAGGGCCTATTTTAAGCTTTCTGGCAGAGGCAGTCAGGTTTTGATTTTTTATCTGTTGGAATTTGATAGAGTCCATGATGCCATGTGTCCGAACAAGATGTACAGGACCTCTGACATAAAAACAGCCCCACAACATTAAAGATCCACAACCATATTTAACCATGGGCATAGGGTACTTTTTCATATGGTTGCCTCCCTGTGTGCACCAAACCCATATCTGGTGTTTGCTGCCAAAAAGCTCTATTTTTGTTTCAACTGACTATAGAACCTGGTCCCATTTGAAGTTCCAGTAGTGTCTGGCAAACTGAAGACGCCTGAGTTTGTTGTGGGATGAAAGCAGAAGCTTTTTTCTTGAAACCTTCCCAAACATCTTGTTGTGATGTCTGATTATAGTTTTGGAGACTTTCTGACCCCAAGACCCAACTAATTTCTGCAATTCTCCAGCTGTGATCCTTGGAGAATTTTTGGCCACTCGAACCATCATCCTCACTGTCCATGGAGACTAGAGGTGTAACGGTATGAAATGTTCACAGTACAATAACCTTCACAAAAAATACTTCGGTATCACAGTATTAAGGTGCCTTGCTAAAATTATTAGAAAAATACAGCAACGACTCGTCTGACTGGATGATGGCCCAGGATGTGATGTTGGGGCATTTTTCTGGATGAATAAATAAATACATTTGAAATCTTTATAGTTTGTTGATGCATTCTCTACACTAATTTTTGAAATGCAGGCAACATTATAAATTATAAAACATAGGCCTATATTATTATTTTTTTATTATTTATTTATTTTTATTTTTTTTCAGGTATTTCCCATGAGGTGCATCTTGTGAATGACACTCATCCTCTTCCAGGCCGAATCTTAACATCTCCAGTTGATTGGAACTTCTTATTTATTGCCCTGATGGTGGAAATGGGCATTTTCAATGTTTTAGCTATTTTCTCATAGCCACTTCCAATTTTGTGAAGCTCAACAACCTTTTACCGCACATCATAACTTTATTCTTTGGTTTTACCCATTGTGATGGGTGACTAAGGGAATTTGGCTTGTGTGTTACCTCATATTTATACCCCTGTGAAACAAGTCATGGCTGAACAATTTAATGTTCCTTGTTATCCAGGTGTACTAAAAATGTAAAATATAAATGGGACTTTACTTCAGATATATTTAGCTCATAAGAATTTCTAGGGGTGCCAATAATTGTGGCAAACGTGTTTTGGAGAAAAATATTTATTTAATTATGAGACCCCCACCCCCTTTCAATTAGTTTACTTCAGTTAAAGGTTAGATTTTTGTGAATATTTTGAATGAAAGTTCAAAAGGTTAAAATATTTTGTTTTTGCTCATATTTACCAAGTGTGCCAATATTTTTGGTCACAACTGTATGTGTGTGTGTGTGTGTGTGTGTGTGTGTGTGTGTGTGTATGTATGTATATACATATATATATATATATATATATATATATATATATATATATATATATATATATATATATGTATGTATATATATATATATATATATATATATATATATATATATATATATATATATATATATATATATATATACAGTGCCTTGCAAAAGTATTCAGACCCCTGACTAATTATCTCATATTACTGAATTACAAATGGTGCAATAAAATTAAAACACTGGAACTCAAAATCTATTATTGTTAGGTGACATTGGCTTTATGTTGGGAAATATATATATATATAAAAAAAAAAACTGAAATATCTTGCTCGCATAAGTATTCAAACCCTGTGCTGTGGAAGCTGCCAGGTTACACCGATGAAAGAAATTGCCCTAACGAGGACACAATTACTTTGCCATTGGCATCCACCTGTGAATCATTAAAGTTGCAATCACATTTTCTGGATAAAATACCCATTGGTCAGGCTGTGAATCTGAAGGAAAATGAAAACCAAAGAGCATTCCACAGAAGTTAGAGATAAAGTAATAAAAATGCATAGATTAGGGAAAGGGTACAAAATAATATCCAAATGTTTGGATATCCCAGTTAGCACAGTTGGATCAATAATCAGGAAGTGGAAGCTGCACCACACCACCCAGGCACTGCCAAGAAAAGGCCGTCCCTGAAAACACAGCACTCTAACAAAATGGAGACTTGTGAGAGAAGCCACAGAGAGGCCAACAATCACTTTGAAGGAGCTACAGAGTTCAGTGGCTGGGAGTGGAGTAATGGTGCACCAGTCAACCATATCAACAGCACTGCATAACGCTGGCCTATACGGGAGGGTGGCAAGAAAGAAGCCGCTACTCAAAAAGTACCATCTGAAATCATGTCTGGAGTTTGCCAGAAAGCATATGAGTGACCCAGCTGCGATGTGGGAGAAGGTTTTGTGGTCAGATGAGACCGAGATAGAGCTTTTTGGCCAAAACTCAAAGCATTATGTGTGGCGCAAACCTAACACTTCCTATGCCTCAAGACACACCATCCCTACAGTGAAGTATGGTGGTGGCAGCATCATGCTGTGGGGATGCTTCTCATCACCAGGGACTGGGCATCTTGTTAGAATTGAAGGAAGAATGGATGGAGCAAAATATAGGGAAATACTGCAAGAGAACCTGCTTCAGTCCACTAAAAAACTGAAGCTTGAGAGGAAATTCACCTTTCAGCAGGACAAGGATCCCATGCACAAGGC